>NC_052157.1:10889874-12089874 GCF_902713615.1 Scyliorhinus canicula | reverse complement strand
CAAAAATAAAACATGTATCAACGTCCAAACTCTGATCAACAACGATAACAACCCCCCTCTAAAAAAAAATTTGGAACACCCCTCTCCCCCCAACTCACCCACATCCCCCATTAACAGCTAACAGTGACCAGATCCTTAAAGTGCAATATGAACGGCCGCCACTTACGACAAAACCTGTCGATCGACCTCCTTACAGTGAACCTGACCTTCTCGAGGTACAAAAGCATCATCAAATCACCCAGCCACAATGCGGCACTGGGTGGTGCCATCTGCCTCCAACTCAGCAAAATTGGCCACCAAGTCAGTAACGAGGTGAAAGCCACAGCATCCGTCCCCACCCCAGTCGTCCTCAATTCCGGCTGGTCCGACACCCCAAATATTGCTACTAATGAACAGGGCTCCAGATCCACGTTCGGGATTGCTGATTGACTCTTCCCTTCTCTCCCCCCCCCCAAAAAATCCCTAATTGGGATAGGGCCAGAGCATGTGTGTATAGATCACAGGCCCTTTTGAGCAGTGCTCACACCTATCCTCAGTCCCCTCAAGAAATCGAATAATTCTGGTCTGGGGAGGTGTGCCCTGAACACTACCTTGAGCTGCATCATACTTAGCCTCGTGCAGGATGACTTAACGTTGGCCCAAAATGGGACCCAGCTCCTCCCCCCACCTGGCCTTCACCTCCTCAACCGAAACCTGCTCCCCCCCCTCCCCCCACCATGATCCGCCCGTATATCATGGATAAGCTGCCCTCCTCCGACCCCACACTGGAGAGTACCCTTGTCAGCAAAGTGGATGGCGTAGCCTCCTGAAACATGGAAAAATCTCACCGAACCCAATACGTACCGCACCTGAATATCCCCCCCACCCACCCCACAAACGTCCTGCTTTCTCTTCCAGCTCCTCCCAGTTAGCAAACCAACCCTCTAAATACAGGTCCTTTATTCTCTCCGACCTCTTGCCTTTCCACCCCCCCCTCCCCCAAATGTGACATCCAATTTCATCGGTTCAAACAGATGTGGTGGTACATTGTTACACTATCTTGATCCAAAGTGTATCTATCTGCCTCTGCATACCCTCAATATGTGCTCAATGGGATTTCAGTTGGTGAGCTGAAAACCAACAAAACCAGTCAGTGTGGGATTTCAAAATTTCCCTGGGCGCCTCACAGATTGGAAGGGTGAAGTTGACTGTTGTTAAACCTGCAAGTAGTCAGGATGGCCTCTCTCCAGAGTAAAAACAGTGTTTGCATTAAGACGAAATGAACTTGCAAAGTGAATATGTATCCAATCAATGGCTTAAGATACTGATGAAGGCCCATTGCATTATTTCAAAAGCAGCACATTTTGGCTGTAATTAGCTTAAGCCTCTTATTCATCAAGATTACAACCAACGCCAAAGTGCAACTTTGAGCTGAGTCAATGGAATGCTCTGCACTCAAAATGTGTCTTAGATTGAATCTCACTGCCCTCAATTTACAAAATGTAAGTGGAGAATCAATTTAAATGCTCCTGGTTTAAATCAGCCAGCTGGTGCAGTCCTGGGCCAAACAATGAGGACGTGCCAGCTACATCCCTGTACCTTCACAAGTTAGCCTCACTCAGTAGAGATGTCACAATCGGCTTTGGCGACCCCTCAGTTAAAGAGAAAGAGGAAAAGATGATTCAGTCAGGCTTCCCGCTCCCGATCACTATTAGACCATAAGAGTGACTTCCGGTGGAGTAATTTCAGGGGAAGATGCACAAGAGGAGGCTCCCACTGGAGAACTGAACTTTTTGCCCTTATCCTTGGCGCCACAGGTTGTTTATTCCTCGGAAACTTATGATAGTTATCAGTTCTCTCTTTACGGAAATGTCCAGAAAAAACAAGGATACGAAAACTTTGAGCAGAAACTCACTGGCAGAGTCTGAAGACACTCGGGGTTCAACGGCAAGTAAGATGGCGGAGACAGTTTCTTTCTCTCCGACCACTTCACTAAAGGCCGAGGTTCTCATTACAATCTTGGCGAAAGAGTTTGAGACGCACCGAAAAATCGTGTCGGAGGATCGTAAAGATCAATTGAAGAGGCCTCGGCCCCCATTCGAGAGGCTCTGGGAAAAGCTAATGAGATTGTCCAAGTCCAGGGAGTCACGATCAATAGTACGGAGGTGGCTTTGTCGGACCACAGTGATCGGATTGCCGCGCTGCAGTCCGATCTGACTCCGATGGCTGAAACTAATAAATTGCTAAGAGCCAAGTTGAATGACCTGGAAAACAGGTCCAGGAGGCAGAACATTTGGATTATGGAATTGCTGGAGGGGATAGGGGCATACCCCCTTGGACATATTCCTCAAAATGGTAGGTGAAGGTGTATTTGCAGCCGGCCAGAATTAGATCGGGCTCATCACTCACTTCAGCCGAAGTCTCATCTAAAGATCCACCGCATGCGGTGATCGTGAGATTCCACAGTTTTAAAGAAAAACAAGAGGGTTCTGTGGTGGGCGAGGGAAGCCTACTCCATTGGGTTGTATCAGGACACGGGTGCAATGGTGGCAAAGAAAAGAGCCACATTTAGTAGAGTGAAGGCCGCCCTGTACAGGAGTGGAGTCAGGTTCAGGATGGTCTATCCAGCTCGTCTTCGAGTAACATTCGACGAAAAAGACTGCTTCTGAAATACCGGGTGATGCAGAGCCTTTTGTTAAAAGGCACAGGTTGTGTGCTGTGTGATTTGGTTTATGGCTTTGCCAATGGCCTGTATTGATGTATTTCTTGTTGGGTTGTTTTCGTATTGTTTTTGATTAGATTTCAGGTTCTCTACTATGTGGGGTTATGTTCTTTATACCAATATATGGTTTCCTTTCTTTTTTCAATGTTGTTGTTCGACACGATATTGGGGGCGCGATCTAACCGAATTGCAACAGAGTCCAGTGTTGAGTGCGTTTAGCCGGGTGTTTCCTGGCGCCCGCAGAGCCAAGAAAGGCCACCACTATCTTAAGGGACATTGTTGCAATCCGGGGCCTCAGTGGGGAACTCTCCGCCGAAGTGCACATAGTCCCTGCACGGAGGAGCTCCGCTCGCCAGACTGCTCAATGCAGGAGGAGATCGGAACACCATTTCTGACGTCCCAACAGATCTCCTAATCTCTCTATGCAGCCCCCAGACAGCATAAAGCCCCAATGCACCTATAATGGGGTCTTTGGGTCCTCTGCGCCCCATCTCACATGGGCAGAGCACATTGGGGCCGTTACCCAAATTGGGGAAAAATGCCACCAAAGGGCACCTTAGCAGTGCCAGGCCGACACCCAGGTGGTAATGTCAAGGTGCCAGTCTGGTACTGCCAAAGTGCCTGGGTGGCACCAGCAGTGCCATGGTGCCATCCTTCCCAGAGGGCAACCATCTGGTGCCCCTGGGAAACCCACCAAGTGCCATTTCATCTGGTCCCCATTTGTGGTACGGAACAGCGCTTGCCTAAGGTCTCCAAGGCAAAGGGGTTAGATCCCAGCGCCTCAGTAGGTCAGGCGAGCTGCAGTGTAGACTGAGACTAGCTGCCTCACTCGAATATGCAGATTTGCCAAATACTGATTCCTCCCACAATGGGTGGGATTCAGATCACAGCGTCACATGGTCACTATGGGCCACGCCGCGACAGCACGGCCAGGAGATCACGCCCTTAGTCGCTGGTGGGGCGTGCAAGTTAAATGGGGTTTTGGAAGTTTTTTTATTTTATCTATTTTTACTCTTCTCCAGTTGGGAGTCTCCCTGCTAACTAGGGAGTTAGCAAAAGCGAGTGATTTTGGAGGGTTCGCCACAGCTCATTTTAGTGCCTATTTTAGAAAATGAGCTTACGGTTTTTGTTTTGTTTGATTTTGTTAAATGTAGGTTTTAGAATTCGGTTTCAGTTTTTGTTCGTCTCGCTCTTATTTCCTTTTGGGTGTGGTCACATTTAATTGCTTTGGCATTGTTGGGGGGAGGAGTGAGGGGGTGGGGGTAGCTTGCTGACATGTGTCTGTTGGTTTTCCTTTGTCCAGTCTTTTGATGTGTTGGCCACCTTGGGTGAATCTTTTAACTTGACCTTTTCAGTGTCCCTCGGTTAATCTCTCTTGGAAGTGGCTGCCTCTGCATTAAGGTTGGGGGCGGTGGTAGGCGATCTTCAATCCGCTTGGTCACCTGGAACATTAGGGGATTGAATGGCCTTGTGAAAAAGTCAAGGGTCTTTGCCCATCACAAGGGTGTAAACTCCAATATAGTTTTTTTGCAGGAGACCCACTTGAGTGTCAGGGATCAGATCAGGCAGCGAAGGGGTGGGTAGGCCAGGCTTTTCATCCTGGGTTTGATGGCAGGGCCAGGGATTCTTTTTATAATCTTTATTGCCACAAGTAGGCTCACGTTAACACTGCAATGAAGTTACTGTGAAAAGCCCCTAGTCGCCACATTTCGGCCCCTGTTCGGGTACACAGAGGGGGAATTCAGAATGTCCAAATTACCTAACAGCGCGTCTATCGGGACTTGTGGGAGGAAACGGGAGCACCCGGAGGAAACCCTCCCAGACACGGGGAGAACGTGGAGATTCCACACAGACAGTGGCTCAAGCCGGGAATCAAACCTGGGACCCTGGAGCTGTGAAGATACATTGCTACCCACTGTGCTACCGTGCTGCACTAATTAACAAGAGAGTTCAGTTTTCCTCCTCTTCTAGGATTATAGCTGACCCCAATGGTTGATAAGTTATTGTTCGTGGCTCCCTGTACAACACCCCAGTTGTCATGGTCAACATTTACGCCCCCAACTGAGATGATACAAATTTTATTAACTCCCTCCACAACCTGTACTCAAATCAGCTTATTTAAGGTGGGGACTAAGGCCAGTCGTCTGCTGGTTCATCAACTTAAGGTAGGCTGCCTCCCGGGAGATCACTCAGATCCTGGATTTGGGCGGTAACCTCGTTTCCGCCCCTCCCCAGGTCAGTGCAGCTTTTACTGGACTTACTGGACGGCCTACCCATCCCAATGGTTGAGGTGGAGCAATGAGTTGGATTCCCCGTTATGCCCAGACAAGATTTTAAAATGTATCGGGCTGATGCAGTCTGGCAAGGCCCCTGGTCCAGATGATATTTCGATTGAATTTTACAGGGAGTTCTCAGAGCAGCATGTACCTTCATTATTGGACTATCCCAGGGGTTGATGCCCCCGACCCTCCAAACTTCTATTTTCCGGCTTCTTAGGAGAGATAAAGAGCCGACAGAGAGTGGTTCATACCGTTCTACATCACTTTTGAATGCAGCGTCAAGCTACTCTCCAAGGTGTTGGTGCTACGGTTGGAGCCTTACATCTCAAATATAATTTTGGAGGATAAAAAAGGCTTTATGAAAGGCCGGCAATTGTCGGCCAATATACGTCGCCTGTTAAATGTCATCCTCCCTGCACCCCTCCCTCCCCCCTCCCCTGTACCCAAACCGGAGGGGATTTCTTGATTCTGAAAAGGTAGTTGACAGAGTAGAATGGGAGTATTCATCTGAGATTCTTAAAAGGTTTGAATTTGGTCATAAATTTGCTTCCTGGATTTGCATCCATTTTCCTGCCCTTTTCCGGTAACTCTTGATTCCCTTAATGATCAAGAATCTATCTCAGCCTTAAATATAGACAAGGACTCTGCCCCCACAGCTCTCTGTTGCAAGGACTTCCAAAGACTCACAATCTCTGAGAAGATATTTCTCCTCAAAGTCTTAAATTGCCACCCCTTCATTCTGGGACTATGCCCTCTGGTCCTAGACTCTCCAATGAGGGGGAACATCCTCTCAGCATTTATCATGTCAAGCCTCTTAAGAGTCCTTAATGTTTCCACGAGGTCACCTCACATTCTTCAAAATTCCAATGTGTAGAGTCCCAACCTGTTTAACACCATACCGGGGGTCATCCTAGTGAACCTTCTCTGAACAGGATACCTTTCCTTAAATAAGTGGACCACAACTGCTCCCAGTATTCCCGATATGGTCTCCCCAGTACTTTGTACACTTCTCTACTCTAATGCTCAAACTCCCATTCCATTAGCTGGAAACTGTGTCTATGCAGACATTGGAGATGCCTTGGATTCGGCTTGACCTGGTTTTCAAATTCTTCATTGGCCTCACCCCCTCCTCGAATCCTACCGTCCTCCGTAATATTCGCACTCACCTAATTCTGGCCCCTTTTGTATTCCCAATTTTAACCAGTCTACCTTTGGTGGTCAAATCTTCAGTCGCCTCGGCCCCAAGCTCTGAAATTCCTGCCTAGCACCTTCCCATATCCATTTCTTCATTAAAAACTACCTCTTTGACCAAGCTTTTGATCATCTGACCTAATATCTCCTTATGGATGTCACACTTTATTTTATAATGTTCCCATGAAGCACACACATTAGGATATTGTGTTACGCTAAAGGGGCTATACAAATATAGGTTGCTGTTGTTGTTGCTGGTACCAACATAGCAAGATAACTTGCCCCACATTGTTCTGGATTCCACATGACATATGAAAACTTAGGTGAGGTCCAGCGAAATGGAGCCAGCAAGAACAATCTCTAAGAAATGGCGATGCCGGCGTTGGACTGGGGAGCGCACAGTAAGAAGTCTTCCAACACCAGGTTCATTCACCTGAGGAAGGAGCTGTGCTCCGAAAGCTAGTGATTTGAAACAAACCTGTTGGACTTTTAACCTGCTGTTGTAAGACTTCTTACAATCTCCAAGAAGAGGAAGGAGGAACATTAGCCAAGGAAAAAAAGTATTCTAGATGCAATCTCAGTCAGGTCCCTCAACCCTGAGCAATGATGGTTTACAATCCAACTGCAATCTAGATGGTCGACATATTTCAGTCAGCCCAGCTTACAGCATCTTCCCTATCTCTCCAGTATCATCGGCAGACAGCAAGAATATTTTAGTTACAGATATCAGCATCACAACTAGGAATCATAGTTCCTGATAAGAATAAAAAAAGTAGGGGAGGACTGCAAGTAACAAAGATATTCTTGCATTCCTGTCGTTTCCTATATCTTTCGAAACATCTCAAAGAACTTTGCATAGGCCGACCTGTTTTGAAGAGCAACATAGGCTAAGGCAGCTGCTATTTTTCACCTCACCAGATTGCACAGAAGGCAAGGAAATTATTGTTTATTCTGCTTCAGTTGTGCGGGCAATATCAGGTAGAGCAGGCATTGTCAAACTCAGGGGCGTGACCCGCAGGCGGGTGTCGGGAAAGTCACGGAGCCGTCCGTCGCGGCACTCCCGATCGCACAAATTTGCGTGCAACAGCCGGCTGTTAATAACGCCGGCCGCAAGCGACCTTCAAAATGGCCGCAAACGTAAAAAAATGCGGCCGCATTACTCATGCATGCCCGATCATCATGCGGCCGCACTTTTTTTCTGAAAAAACGGTCGCAGCTTCTCATTTTACAAGTTCGGGGGTTTATTCATTTTATTCATTTACTTTTTATTTTTTTCATTTATGTTATTCATTTTATTTTTATTACAAGTTCAGGGGGGGGGGGTTTATTTGATAAAGTTTTACAGGAAAAAATGTAGAGCTTTGGACAGATGGAGACTCCATACTTTCCGACACTGGAAGGCTTTACCTTCATCCAACAGGTTCCATAGGTAAACCTATAAGTAAACCAGGGGCTGGTTTAGCACACTGGGCTAAATCGCTGGCTTTTAAAGCAGACCAAGGCAGGCCAGCAGCACGGTTCAATTCCCGCACCAGCCTCCCCGGACAGGTGCCGGAATGTGGCGACTAGGGGCTTTTCACAGTAACTTCACTGAAGCCTACTCGTGACAATAAGCAATTTTCATTTCATTTCATTTCATTGGAGGAGCGTGTACAAGGGCCAAAGGGACCCAAAACCATTTCCTCCATTTTTGTCAGCAGCAAACAAGGTAAGAGAAAATGGTGGGTCGCGCAGGTCGGCCGGCGTGGGTCACGAACGTCGGCCAGTTGGTAAAAATAGGTCCCCCGGAAAAAATGTTTGAAGCACACTGAGGTAGAGTATCAGGAAGGCTCACTGCCCGTTTTCAAACAATGACATAGAATCTTTCAGATCCAACTGAATAGGCAACCATCATTTCATCATCAGCAGCTCTGACTGCAGCGCTGAAGCCTGGACTAAATGTGCTGAACTCCTCAACTCTGGATACACAACATTCAGACACAAAAGAGAGGTTGTTACAGGCTGACCATTATCAGGATTTTAAAATGTCTTTTCTTTTTTTTTAAATAATAAATTTAGAGTACCCAATTTTTTTCCAATTAAGGGGCAATTTAGCATGATCAATCCACCTAACCTGCACATCTTTGGGTTGTGTGGGTGAAACCCAAGCAGACATGGGGAGAATGTGCAAACTCCACACAGTGACCCAGGGCCGGATTCGAACCCGGGTCCTCAGCGCCACAGTCCCAGTGCGCCACATGCAGCCCTGGATATTTTTTATTTTAAATTATAGAAAATTAACTGGTCCCCCATGTAACTCACTCATCTACCTTATTGAAAGGTAATGAGTAAATTAACTTATGGAGAGTCAATCTCTACACAAAGTACTTTAGGGATTATTTATACTATTCTCAGGAGATAAGACCATATTTCGAGGAGTTTCAAAAATGCTTTATTAATATTTTTACTGTGGGCGGCACGGTGACGCAGTGGTTAGCACTGCTGCCTCCAGCGCCGAGGACCCGGGTTCGATCCCGACCCTGGGTCACTGTCTGTGTGGAGTTTGCACGTTCTCCCCGTGTCTGTGTGGGTTTCACCCCCACAACCTAAAGATGTGCAGGGTAGGTGGATTGGCCACGCTAAATTGCCCCTTAATTGGACAAAAAAAAAATTGGCTACTCTTAAATTTTTTTTAAACTAATTTTTTAGCGAAACGACAGCATTCAGTGGCTTTTCTCCCTCTGTCCTATTCTGAAGATGCTGGCTCGCTGCCCTCCCCCACATGTCAGCTTTAAGTTTCAAATTCTTTACATGGGAGCAGAGTAGATTGACTGACTGTCAGCTGACTAATCATTGGAGTCCCAGCCCGCTCCTCACCAAACGACCCCATACAGTATACCATTAATTCGCCAGCAGAGCTCACTAAACAAGGATGGGGAAAAGAGCAAGATATTCCCCGAATGATTTCCCACCCTCACCCCCTGTTTCACTCCCCCCAGCCAATTGACAAGAGGAGGGGAGCAAATCATGTGTGGAGCAGTACAGCAGTGATCCCTCTGCCGATCGCCACTCTTCCCCCCTCCTCTATACTTGCCAACATTAAAAAAGAAATAAATCACACTAAATTCAGAAGTTACGCCAGAGAGCTTTACAGGAGTGGGAAGATTTAACCAACAAAAACAAATAATCAATCCTGGGGTCACCACAGACTCAGCTCTTCCGCAATTGCAACTCCCCCCCAATACACTGTCAATGAATTGATTTGGAAAAAAGAACAAAAATCATATGAATTAAAGTTGCACTATCGAAGGCGGCATCAGGCGGTAAACCCCGAAGCCACAGACAAGCTTCAAATCATTCAAAAATAAACAAAGAAAAAGACACAGCGGGTTTAACTGCTGCATATTACCCCCCTCAGCCCAAATAAAAACATCCCACGGATGGACTGGGATCACACCGCTCGATTGAGCCGACAGGTTAAACATCAAATCGCTGCTTGCCCATCAGAGAGCTCAGTGATGTCAATTTCCAGCCAGCAGGGTAACTGACATGGGTGGTTCCACTCCCACCGGCCCCCTCCCAAACCAAAACAATCCTTTTAGATTCACCTTGAATTAAAATGAAGTGACTCGGTGTATTTTTTTTAATGCTCTTATTAAATTTGGTACGAAAGCTGTTACTTACGTTTGGGTGGGATGGTCATGTCCCCTAGTGCGGGAGTCCCATCGAAATGTATCTTTGTGGCACACACTGGATACAATGGGAGGAGGAGGCGGGGCCTCGCCTGTCAACAAAGCCAAGGAGAAGGGCTGAGGTAAGGAGCCTGGATGATGATTGATGGATAGGTAGACCAATCGGTAGGATTGCCTGCTGAGACATTGTCCAATGGGAGGCGGTGTGGGCCACATGACGACCCACACCCCCTACACCAAATTTAAACCCGATCATGATCAGGAAGGGGGGGCTAACAGAGAAACAGGAGGAGTCATTCAGTCCCTCCAGGCTGTTCCGTTGTTTGACTGGAGCATGGCTGATCTGTAACTTACCTTCCATTTAATTCACATTCCTCAAAAGGGGAGGGAGGAGGGGCGGGGTGATGCTTCTTAAGCCAGGGTTTGAGATGTAGTCATTGTTGTAATGTAGGAAATGCAGCAGCCAAATTACACACAGCAAGATCCCACATGCATGAGAATGACTTAGACTTAGAACAGTACAGCACAGCACAGAATGAGCGGCACAGTAGCACAGTGGTTAGCATTGTTGCTTCACAACTCCAGGGTTCCAGGTTTGATTCCCGGCTCGGATCATTGTCTGTGCGGTCTGCACGTTTTCTCTGTGTGTGCATGGGTTTCCTCCGGATGCTCTGGCTTCCTCACACAACTCCAGAAAGACGTGCTTGTTAGGTGAATTGGACATTCTGAATTCTCCCTCCGTGTACCCGAACAGACACCGGAGTGTGGCGACTAGGAGCTTTTCACAGTAACTTCATTGCAGTGTTAATTTAGAACAAAGAAAATACAGCACAGAACAGGCCCTTCGGCTCATGATGTTGTGCCGAACTTTTGTCCCAGATTAAGAACAAATCAATTTACACTCCAGCATTCTACCGTAATCCATGTACCTATCCAATAGCCGCTTGAAGGTCCCTAATGTTTCCGACTCAACTACTTCCACAGGCAGTGCATTCCATGCCCCCACTACTCTCTGGGTAAATAACCTACCTCTGACAACCCCCCTTTATCTTGCACCATTCACCTTAAATTTATGTCCCCTTGTAATGGTTTGTTCCACCCGGGGGAAAAGTCTCTGACTGTCTACTCTATTGCCGTGATCACCTTATAAACCTCTATCAAGTCGCCCCTCATCCTTCTCCGTTCTAATGAGAAAAGGCCTAGCATCCTCAATCTTTCCTCGTAAGACCTACTCTCCATTCCAGGCAACATCCTAGTAAATCTCCTTTGCACCTTTTCCAAAGCTTCCACATCCTTCCTAAAATGAGGCGACCAGAATTGCACACAGTACTCCAAATGTGGCCTTAACAAGGTTTTGTACAGCTGCATCATCACCTCACGGCTCTTAAATTCAATCCCTCCGCTGATTAACTCTAGCACACCATAGGCCTTCTGCACAGCTCTATCCACTTGAGTGGCAACTTTCAAAGATCTATGAACATAGACCCCAAGATCTCTCTGCTCCTCCAAATTGCCAAGAACCCTACCGTTAAACCTGCATTACGCATTCATATTTGTCTTTCCAAAATGGACAACCTCACACTTTTCAGGGTTAAACTCCATCTGCCACTTCTCAGCTCAGCTCTGCATCCTATCTATGTCTCTTTGCAGCTGACAACAGTCCTCCTCACTATCCACAACTCCACCAATCTTCGTATCGTCTGCACATTTACTGACCCACCCTTCAACTCCCTCATCCAAGTCATTCATGAAAATCACAAACAGCAGAGGACCCAGAACTGCTCCCTGCGGTACGCCACTGGTAACTGGGCTCCACGCTGAATATTTGCCATCCACCACCACTCTCTGACTTCTATTGGTTAGCCAGTTTGTTATCCAACTGGCCAAATTCCCCACTATCCCATGCCTCCTTACTTTCTGCATAAGCCTACCATGGGGAACCTAATCAAATGCCTTACTAAAATCCATGTACACTACATCCACTGCTTTACCTTCATCCACGTGCTTGGTCACCTCCTCAAAGAATTCAATAAGATTTGTGAGGCAAGACTTACCCCTCATCACAAATCCATGCTGACTATCCCTAACATAAAGATTATTTGATGACCAGATTATCTGCTTTTGTGATGTTGACTGACAGATAAATAATTACCAGGACACCAAGGATAATGCTCCTGATCTTCTTCCAAATAGTATCATGAGAGTTTTTACTTCCACCTGTTCAAGGGATTGGCAAGGAAGGGATCCTTCTGGAAGTAATTTTGTTCTGACCAACTGAGGGGGGCTGAATAAAGAAAGGGAACCGGTTCATCCCTCCTCACCCGAGGGCATAACTAATTTAGGGTATCCGTTCCAAATTGTAACAAAGTGGGGCTTGTGCTGAGATCGTTCCCACAAGGGGACAGAGGGTAACACATCTGGAGACCTTGCCCAGGGACCAGTCATAACAGTTTACAGATATATTACAAATCTATCCTGTTCTTTCATCATCCTTGGGTCAAAATTCTGGAACTCTACCTAACAAAATTGCTGGAGCATCTTCACCACATGCACATTGCAGTGCTTCAAAAGGGCGACTCACAATCACCTCCTCATGGCCAATTAGGGATGGGCAATAAATGCTGGCGTTGTTGACAATGCCCATATTCCAAAAGAAAAAGTTAATATTTCAGGTGGATTGGTTTTCTCCTCATGTTGTTCTTTGACCCGCAGTGTATTTCCAGCACTTTATTTTCAGTTCAAATACCCAATAGCTGGACTATTTCGCTTTAGTTTAGAAAGAAAACAGCTACTGAAAGCCGTCAGCAAGAAGCACTCTTGCTCCTGAGTCAGAAGGTTGTGGGTTTGCGACTTCAGCACAAAAATTTAAGCTGATGCTGCGTTGCAACAATGAGGAATGTTGGAGGTGCTGCTTTTCTAATGAGATGTTAAACTAAGGTTACATCTACTCTCAGTGGAGATGTGCAGTGGGTAGCGACTCTGCCTCTAAGCTAGAGGATCTGGGTCTGAGCCCCACCCCAGGTCTTGTCAACCAAGGAAGGTGTGTTCATAATGCAGCCAAGCAGGTTGTGAAACTTTTCAACACACATCAATGCCCGTCGGTAAGATCGGGAGAGATTCCTGGTCAACCACACAATGGAAAAATAAGTTGGAGCCTCTACCATCACTTACCATAGTTTCAGGCTACAATACGCATGTTGCCACGGCAACCAGACTCCCGGAGTGAACAGTAACGTACTGCCACCCAATCTACTCTCTCAGATGGGCAAACAAAATCCCATGGCACTATTCCGAAGAACGAGGGTTTTTCTCCCTTGTGTCCTGGCTAACATTTACCCCTCAATGAGGGCGGCTCGGTGAGGCAGTGCTGAGCACTGTTGCCTCACAGCGCTGAGGACCTGGGTTCCATCCTGGCCCCGGGTCACTGTCCGTGTGGAGTTTGCACATTCTCCCTGTGTCTGCGTGGGACTCACCCCCACAACCCAAAAAACGATGTGCGGGACTGGGCATGCTAGATTGACCCTTAAGTGGGGGGAAAAAAAGAATTGGGTACTCTAAATTCTTTTTTTCAAGATCACTCAATCAATCAGACTCAAAACAAATTGTCATTATCACATTGCTGTGTGTGGGATCTTGCTGTGTGCAAATTGGCTGCTGCATTGTAACAGTGATTACAAATCGCAAGTGCTTCATTGGCTGTGAAGTACTTTGGGTCAACCTGAGGTAATGAAAGATGCTATATAAATGCAAAACTTTATTCCACAATGCACTCTCTCACACACACAGTTACTGCACTAGTTAATGTGTTCAAATAAAATTCCCTTGCGTTTTTTTTTACTCAGTCCATACCTATTAAGCTGTAAAGAGTTAAGTTAAATAAAGCACAAATAGATTTTTTGTGAACAATTTGACTAATGCAGCGCCAGGGGAATTAAACCCCCATCCCTTCCTGCTTTCATTTGTTTGGGGTTTCTGGATAGCCCAGTCAAACTGGGCAGCTGGGTCTGTACTTCAGAAACATAATAAGTTATTAAAATGGAGTCATTAAACTAGCAGCGCCGAATGTGAATCAAAAACCTCAGGAACAAAAGTGGTGGCAATAGCGTATGCCTGTTCTCTGCTGGCAGTGTCTCTGGGTCCCAGAATCCTGTGTTTAAGCTTCTTGAGCTTATTAGCAGGCCTCAATATTATATTTTGTTGCGTTCATTTTATGTAATTATTTGTAATTTCTCCTCACTGAGGACTGCACTCTCCTTCCTGGAACTTTGAATTCATTTTTACGACGTTGGAATGAATTACATTAAAATATATTTTTAAATTCTATGATTGCATTGTCTTCTCGGCACAACATCGAGGGTCGAAGGGCCTGTTCTGTGCTGTACTGTTCTATGTTTCTATTGTGGCTACTATGTTTTGATAGTTTCAAACTTTTTTTTAAAATATAATTTTTATTGGAATTTTTTACAGAAAATATAAAACACAACCGTTACACCAAAGACTGGAGATAGATGGGTAACTGTAAGGGGGATTGGGAAGAAGCAGTCAGTGCAGGGACCCCCTGCGGTCGTTCCCCTGAGTAACAAGTATACCGTTTTGGATACTTGTGGGGGGGACGACTTACCAGGGGTAAGCCATGGGGTACGGGCCTCTGGCACGGAGTCTGTCCCTGTTGCTCAGAAGGGAAGGGGGGAAAGGAGTAGAACATTAGTAATTGGGGACTCAATAGTCAGGGGCACAGATAGGAGATTTTGTGGGAGCGAGAGAGACTCACGTTTGGTATGTTGCCTCCCAGGTGCAAGGGTACGTGATGTCTCGGATCGTGTTTTCCGGGTCCTTAAGGGGGAGGGGGAGCAGCCCCAAGTCGTAGTCCACATTGGCACTAACGACATAGGTAGGAAAGGGGACAAGGATGTCAGGCAGGCCTTTAGGGAGCTAGGATGGAAGCTCAGAGCGAGAACAAACAGAGTTGTTATCTCTGGGTTGTTGCCCGTGCCACGTGATAGTGAGATGAGGAATAGGGAGAGAGAGCAATTAAACACGTGGCTACAGGGATGGTGCAGGCGGGAGGGATTCAGATTTCTGGATAACTGGGGCTCTTTCTGGGGAAGGTGGGACCTCTATAGACAGGATGGTCTACATCTGAACCTGAGGGGCACCAATATCCTGGGGGGGAGATTTGTTAGTACTCTTTGGGGGGGTTTAAACTAATTCAGCAGGGGCATGGGAACCTGGATTGTAGTTTTGGGGTGCGAGAGATTGAGAGTAGAGAGGTTAGGAGCACAGTTTTGACTTCGCAGGAGGGCGGCAGTGTTCAGGTCTGTGGTTTGAAGTGTGTCTATTTCAATGCCAGGAGTATACGAAATAAGGTAGGGGAACTGGCAGCATGGGTTGGTACCTGGGACTTCGATGTTGTGGCCATTTCAGAGACATGGATAGAGCAGGGACAGGAATGGTTGTTGCAGGTTCCGGGGTTTAGGTGCTTTAGTAAGGTCAGAGAAGGGGGCAAAAGAGGGGGAGGTGTGGCGCTGCTAGTCAAGGACAGTATTACGGTGGTAGAAAGGATGCAAGATGGGGACTCTTCTTCCGAGGTAGTATGGGCTGAGGTTAGAAACAGGAAAGGAGAGGTCACCCTGTTGGGAGTTTTCTATAGGCCACCTAATAGTTCTAGAGATGTAGAGGAAAGGATGGCGAAGATGATTCTGGAAAAGAGCGAAAGTAACAGGGTAGTTGTTATGGGAGACTTTAACTTTCCTAATATTGACTGGAAAAGATATAGTTCGAGTACATTGGATGGGTCGTTCTTTGTACAATGTGTGCAGGAGGGTTTTCTGACACAATATGTTGACAGGCCAACAAGAGGTGAGGCCACTTTGGATTTGGTTTTGGGTAATGAACCAGGCCAGGTGTTAGATCTGGAGGTAGGTGAACACTTTGGAGACAGTGACCACAATTCGGTGACCTTTACGTTAGTGATGGAAAGGGATAAGTATACCCCGCAGAGCAAGAGTTATAGCTGGGGGAAGGGCAATTATGATGCCATTAGACATGACTTAGGATGTGTTGGTTGGAGAAGTAGGCTGCAAGGGTTGGGCACACTGGATATGTGGAGCTTGTTCAAGGAACAGCTATTGCATGTTCTTGATAAGTACGTACCAGTCAGGCAGGGAGGAAGGGGTCGAGCGAGGGAACCGTGGTTTACCAAAGAAGTGGAATCTCTTGTTAAGAGGAAGAAGGAGGCCTATGTGAAGATGAGGCGTGAAGTTTCAGTTGGGGCGCTTGATAGTTACAAGGAAGCGAGGAAGGATCTAAAGAGAGAGCTGAGACGAGCAAGGAGGGGACATGAGAAGTCTTTGGCAGGTAGGATCAAGGAAAACCCAAAAGCTTTCTATAGGTATGTCAGGAATAAAAGAATGACTAAGGTAAGAGTAGGGCCAGTCAAGGACAGTGGTGGGAAGTTGTGTGTGGAGGCTGAGGAGATAAGCGAGATACTAAATGAATACTTTTCGTCAGTATTCACTCAAGAAAAAGATAATATTGTGGAGGAGAATGCTGAGACCCAGGCTATTAGAATAGATGGCATTGAGGTGCGTAGGGAAGAAGTGTTGGCAATTCTGGACAAGGTGAAAATAGATAAGTCCCCGGGGCCGGATGGGATTTATCCTAGGATTCTCTGGGAAGCCAGGGAAGAGATTGCTGAGCCTTTGGCTTTGATTTTTAGGTCATCATTGGCTACAGGAATAGTGCCAGAGGACTGGAGGATAGCAAATGTGGTCCCTTTGTTCAAGAAGGGGAGTAGAGATAACCCCGGTAACTATAGGCCGGTGAGCCTAACGTCTGTGGTGGGTAAAGTCTTGGAGAGGATTATAAAAGATACGATTTATAATCATCTAGATAGGAATAATATGATTAGGGATAGTCAGCATGGTTTTGTGAAGGGTAGGTCATGCCTCACAAACCTTATCGAGTTCTTTGAGAAGGTGACTGAACAGGTAGACGAGGGTAGAGCAGTTGATGTGGTGTATATGGACTTCAGTAAAGCGTTTGATAAGGTTCCCCACGGTCGGCTATTGCAGAAAATACGGAGGCTGGGGATTGAGGGTGATTTAGAGATGTGGATCAGAAATTGGCTAGTTGAAAGAAGACAGAGAGTGGTAGTTGATGGGAAATGTTCAGAATGGAGTTCAGTTACGAGTGGCGTACCACAAGGATCTGTTCTGGGGCCGTTGCTGTTTGTCATTTTTATAAATGACCTAGAGGAGGGCGCAGAAGGATGGGTGAGTAAATTTGCAGACGACACTAAAGTCGGTGGAGTTGTAGACAGTGCGGAAGGATGTTGCAGGTTACAGAGGGACATAGATAAGCTGCAGAGCTGGGCTGAGAGGTGGCAAATGGAGTTTAATGTGGAGAAGTGTGAGGTGATTCACTTTGGAAAGAATAACAGGAATGCGGAATATTTGGCTAATGGTAAAATTCTTGGTAGTGTGGATGAGCAGAGGGATCTCGGTGTCCATGTACATAGATCCCTGAAAGTTGCCACCCAGGTTGATAGGGTTGTGAAGAAGGCCTATGGTGTGTTGGCCTTTATTGGTAGAGGGATTGAGTTCCGGAGCCATGAGGTCATGATGCAGCTGTACCAAACTCTGGTACGGCCGCATTTGGAGTATTGCGTACAGTTCTGGTCGCCTCATTATAGGAAGGACGTGGAAGCTTTGGAACGGGTGCAGAGGAGATTTACCAGGATGTTGCCTGGTATGGAGGGAAAATCTTATGAGGAAAGGCTGATGGACTTGAGGTTGTTTTCGTTAGAGAGAAGAAGGTTAAGAGGTGACTTAATAGAGGCATACAAAATGATCAGAGGGTTAGATAGGGTGGACAGCGAGAGCCTTCTCCCGCGGATGGAGGTGGCTAGCACGAGGGGACATAGCCTTAAATTGAGGGGTAATAGATATAGGACAGAGGTCAGAGGTGGGTTTTTTACGCAAAGAGTGGTGAGGCCGTGGAATGCCCTACCTGCAACAGTAGTGAACTCGCCAACATTGAGGGCATTTAAAAATTTATTGGATAAGCATATGGATGATAAGGGCATAGTGTAGGTTAGATGGCCTTTAGTTTTTTTTTCCATGTCGGTGCAACATCGAGGGCCGAAGGGCCTGTACTGCGCTGTATCGTTCTATGTTCTATAACGACAAACAATGAAATGCAACAAAATAACCCATAATAACTGTAACACCCCCAGACTGTATCGACGCATGTATCACATCCCCCACCCCCCCAACCCCAATGAACAACAAAAGAACTTAAAAATAAATTTAAATTAAATAAACAAACATAGTCATCGTCCGCCCCCCCCCCCCCCCCCCCCCACCTTTTCCCTCCCCCTTCCCCCCCACACCCCCGGGTTGCTGCTGTTACTGTCCCCGTACCCTATCGTTGAGCCAGAAAGTTGAGAAAAGGTTGCCACCGCCTAAAGAACCCTTGTACCGACCCTCTCAGGGCGAATTTGACCTTCTCTAGCTTAATGAAACCCGCCATGTCATTGATCCAGGTCTCCACGCTTGGGTGCCTCGCATCCTTCCATTGTAGCAAGATCCTTCGTCGGGCTACTAGGGACGCAAAGGCCAGCACACCGGCCTCTTTCGCCTCCTTCACTCCCGGCTCCACCCCAACCCCAAAAATCGTGAGTCCCCAACCTGGCTTGACCCTGGATCCCACCACCCTCAACACCGTCCTCGCCACCCCCTTCCAGAACTCCTCCAGTGCCGGGCATGCCCAGAACATATGGGCATGGTTCGCTGGACTCCCCGCGCACCTGACACACCTGTCGTCACCCCCAAAGAACCTACTCATCCTCGTCCCAGTCATGTGGGCCCGGTGCAGCACCTTGAATTGGATGAGGCTAAGCGCGCACATGAGGAGGAAGAATTAACCCTCTCCAGGGCATCAGCCCATGTCCCGTCTTCGAACTGTTCCCCCAGTTCCCCCTCCCACTTAGCTTTCAGCTCCTCTACTGACGCCGCCTCCGCCTCCTGCATAACCTTGTAGATATCAGATATCTTCCCCTCTCCGACCCAGACCCCCGAAAGCACCCTGTCGCTCACCCCCCTCGCGGGGAGCGCAGGGAATCCCTCCACCTGCCGTCTAGCAAATGCCTTTACCTGCAGATACCTGAACATGTTCCCCGGGGGAGCCCAAATTTCTCCTCCAGCTCCCCCAGGCTCGCAAGCCTCCCATCAATAAACAGGTCCCTCAGCTGTCTGATGCCCGCTCTGTGCCAACCCTGAAATCCCCCATCAATGTTCCCCAGGACGAACCTTTGGTTCCCCCTTAACGGAGCCTCCATCGAGCCCTCCACTTCTCCCCTATGTCGCCTCCACTGCCCCCAAATCCTGAGGGTAGCCGCCACCACCGGACTCGTGGTATACCTCGTAGGAGGGAGCGGCCACGGCGCCGTTACCAGGGCCCCCAGGCTTGTATCTCCACAGGACGCCCTCTCCATCCATTTCCATGCTGCCATCTCCCCCTCCATTACCCACTTGCGCACCATCGACACATTGGCCGCCCAATAATACCCCGAGGGATTGGGTAACGCCAGCCCCACCCCCCCATCTCTACCCCGCTCCAAGAAGACCCTCTTCACCCTCGGGGTTCCATGCGCCCAAACAAAGCTCATGATGCTACTAGTCACCCTTCTAAAAAAGGCCCTAGGGATAAAGATGGGCAAACACTGAAAAAGGAACAAGAACCTCGGGAGAACTGTCATTTTGACGGACCTAGTTTCAAACATTTAATCACCATTCGCAGAAACCAGTTGATGCTGTAGGTCGCTTTGTTTGATTCATGTACCGAACCCCCCTCTCCTATTGCACAGAGCCGTCCTTTTAAATACTTGAGTCAGTGCTATTTCATTTCTATACCAAACAACAAGTAATTAAACACTATTTCAACATAGCTGAAAGCAATCTACAATTAGGCCGGTGATGATATTTCGTACCCAACCCTATTACTCACAAAAGCGAAGGAAACTCATTATAGCTGTTAACACGAGTTGCATGTTTTTGCACAACAGCGCAAATTAGCAAGTCAAGGTCCAGGTGACTTATAGCAATGATTAGAGAGATAAGCGAGACTTATCATTAGGGTAAGGCGTACATTAAGATATACTTTTATCTGTACAGATGAAAGCGATACCTCCCGGTGTTGGCAGAATAAAACATGTTCAGGTTAACGAGTGCAGTGAGTAACTGAGTTCCACGGACCAGAGAATCACAGGTTCCAGTCCCTGATTTCCAGTTAGTTTCAGCCAGCTCATCAGCCCTGAGTCCCCTGACAGAAAGACTTGCATTTATATAGCACCTTTCCTGACCACTGGACCTGCTTCACAGCCAATGGGATACTTTTTGCCATATGGTGCTGTTGTAATGTCGGAAAGCTGACAGTAAGATCCCACAATATGAGAATGACTAGATATCTTTTTTAGTGACGTTGATTAAGGGATAAATATTGGCCAGGGCACTAAGGATAACTCTTCTTCAATAAACTGCAGTGGGATCTTTTTCATCCACCTTGAGAGGGCCAACAGTGCCTCACATATACTTTAAACATTTCCAACAGTGCAGAACCCTTCCATTGCTGCATTGGAGTGTCAGCCTTGACTGTTGTTTCAAATGCTGGAATGGGACTTGAATGCCACCCCACCACCTCACTAAGCAGCAACTCACTGGACAGTCTTAAGCCTGGGAGAGGAAAGCCATCTGGCCCCCTGATCCCAAAGTTTGTGTGTGGATGTGATGTGACACCAGATTAAGACAATGTTTTTAATTTCTGTTAGATAGAATCGTAGAATCCCGACAGTGCAGAACGAGGTCATTTTGCCCATCAGGTCTACACCGACCCTCTGAAAGAGCACCCTATCTAGGCCCACCCCCATGCCCTTTGTAACCCCTTTGGACACAAAGGGACAATTTAGCATAAACCTAACCTTAACCACCTGAGCTGCACATCTTTGGACTGTGGAAGAAAACCAGAGCCCCCGGAGGAAACACGTGGCAGACACGAGGAGAATGCGCAACCTCCACACAGACAGTCATCCAAAGTTGGATTTGAACCCGGCTCCCTGTAAGGCAGCAGTGCTAACCACTGTGCCACCCTGTTGGTTGAAGGAATGTGGAGAAATGGTGGAAAAATGAAGATGAGCCGTGATCAATGGCCTGAGGGCCTGCATGTTCTTCCCCTGTTTCAGTGTTCCTGGGATTGGGACCAGCTTTGATGCCAGCTCTACAGTTAACTAGCCTGCTGATGCTTCCTTGCTTGCTTCACCCATGGGCGGCACGGTAGCACAATGGTTAGCACTGTTGCTTCACAGCACCAGGGTCCCAGGTTCGTTTCCCAGCTTGGGTCACTGTCTGTGTGGAGTCTGCACATTCTCCCTGTGTCTGCGTGGGTTTCCTCCGGGTGCCCCAGTTTCCTCCCACAAGTCCCGAAAGACACACTGACAGGTAATTTGGACATACTGAATTTTCGTTCTGTGTACCCGAACAGGCGCCGGAATGTGGTGACTAGGGGCTTTTCATAGTAACTTCATTACAGTGTTAATGTAAGCCTACTTGTTTATTATTAATTAAGAGTAGTCACTTGGGCTGTGTTGCATGAACATTCCCATGTCCATGGAGTCCTTGCCCATTGTGAGATGGTATCTTCAGGGAGGGGTATGGGAAAGAAACTGGATGGAAGATAGAATGCAAAATAATGATAAGAACATTCTCAAAATGAAATATGAACCATCATCTCTCTAATAATTTATGAGCTGTCCATTTCCCTCCATTTTCCAAGGGAATGGAGATTGCTGCTAGTTTTTTAGTATTTATTCGTTCAAGGGATGTAGGTGTTGCTGGCCATGTCAACATTTATTGCCCATCCCTAACTGACCTTGAGATGGTGGTGAGCTGCCTTCTTGAACCGTTGCAGTTTATGTGCTGTAAGTACACCCACAGTGCTGTTCGGGAGAGAGGTCCAGGATTTTGACCCAGCGACAGTGAAGGAACAGTTAAGACATGGGCAGCAGAGCTTTAGATGTATGAGAGTATCATAGATTTTTTTTTTTTTTTTAATAAATTTAGAGTAGCCAATTATTTTTTTCCAATTAAGTGGCAATTTAGCGTGGCCAATCCACCTAACCTGCACATCTTTGGGTTGTGGGGGTGAAACCCACGCAGACATGGGGAGAATGTGCAAACTCCACACGGACAGTGACCCAGGGCCGGGATTCGAACCCGGGTCCTCAGCGCCGCAGTCCCAGTGCTAACCACTGCGCCACATGCTGCCCTGAGAGTATCATAGATTATCATAGAATTTACAGTGCAGAAGGAGGCCATTCGGCCCATCGAGTCTGCACCGGCTCTTGGAAAGAGCACCCTACCCAAGGTCCACACCTCCACCCTATCCCATAACCCAGTAACCCCACCCAACACTAAGGGCAATTTTGTACACTAAGGGCAATTTATCATGGCCAATCCACCTAACCTGCACATCTTTGGACTGTGGGAGGAAACCGGAGCACCCGGAGGAAACCCACGCACACATGGGGAGGATGTGCAGACTCCGCACAGACAGTGACCCAAGTAGGAATCGAACCTGGGACCCTGGAGCTGTGAAGCAATTGTGCTATCCACAATGCTACCGTGCTGCCCAGTAGGCAGGAGTGTATTGGAATAGTTGCATCTAGAGGCAACAAAGGCACGACGAGGGTTTCAGCAGCAGGTGAGCTCAGATAGGGGCAAAGTAAGGAGGTGGAAATAGGTCGTCTTAGTGATAGCAGGAATATGAAGATCAAAGCTCATCTCAGACTCGAATTTGACACCTGGGTCATGAACAGACTGCGTTAATCTGATATCGGGAGAGGGATGGGAGTCACTGGGCGCAGTCCAACAGCCACGCTGAGCCCTCAGAGCTGCTCGACGTGGCGCTACATGGCCGATTAAAGCCTGGAGACCCGGCTTCCGGGATCTACCCGGCTCGCAATGCCTCGTGAGGTCTAACGTGGTCTCATGGATCATTGCGATGTAAATTCTGCCCGTTTTGGGCGGGGTCACTTTTTAGCAAATCTGTATACTAAAACAAGACAGCTAGTCTCACTCTAATATGCAGTTTCCTGAGGTATCTGAGACATTGGGATTCAGTCCCTTCACCTCAGAGACCTCGGGCCAGCACCATTCAGTACTGGTTCCCACAAATAGGGACGAGACGGAACGGCACTAATAGGAGTCCCCCAAGGGATCGGAGGCCCCCAGGTGCGTGCCCCTTGGGCAGGGTGGTACCCTGGCAGTGC
Source organism: Scyliorhinus canicula (assembly GCF_902713615.1). Taxonomy (NCBI): domain Eukaryota; kingdom Metazoa; phylum Chordata; class Chondrichthyes; order Carcharhiniformes; family Scyliorhinidae; genus Scyliorhinus; species Scyliorhinus canicula. The sequence goes on along the minus strand of NC_052157.1, from coordinate 12,066,708 downwards.
TGCAGCCACCTGGGCATCCTGACACTGCCATTGTGGCAGTACCACTTGGCTGCCTGCTGGGCATTGCCAAGGTACCATGCTGGCATTTGATTGGGCTGGGGGTGAACTGTGCTGGTGTTGGGGGGGTCCGGGAACCCTCCCATTGTGCTTTGGGGGTGTTGGGGTTACGTCAGAGGCTTCGTACGGAGCACCTCGATGTGTAAAGCGGGGCCACGTGCGGCCTCAGCCACGCATTCCCTGCTGAGGCCGTTCATTTAATGCAAGTGACGTTGTACACCCATGTGTTTCTCGGCACTGCGAGCACCGGGAAACATACAGCCTAAACTCAGTCGCTATGGGGCTTTGTTCCCATTTAGTTAAATTGCCTCCAGTATATCGGGAATGGACCTTGCAGGAAAGACCAAAAGCAATGGTTTCATTCTTCCCGATATTCAATTGGAGGAAATTTCTGTTCATTCTGAGTAATTAATTTTGGCCGTCGTTTTGGACAGGAACACAAGTACCAAATCAGCTTGCCGTAATCTGTCTATAAATGGCTGACCTCTCACCTTGAACTCATCCAAAACTCTGCTGCCATTAATCTCATTCACACCATGTCCCGTCCAACTATCACCCCTGTGCTCACTGACCTACATTGGCTTCCGACCCATAAAATTCTGATCGTTGTTTTCAAATCCTGGATGGATTTGCTCCTTCCTACCTCAGTGATGACTTCCAACCCTCCAATGTTTCTGTGTTTCTCCAATTCTGGCTTCTTGTGCATCCCTGATTTTCATCGCCTTGCCTTAGGCACTGAACTTTGGAACACCTTCCCTCTTTATTTACTGACCTCTATCTTCTTTTTTTTAAACACTTCTTAAAACCTAACAAAGCTTTTTTTTTCTTTTAAAAAAAATTTAGAGTACCCAATTCATTTTTTCCAATTAAGGGGCAATTTAGCGCGGCCAATCCACCTACCCTGCACATCTTTGGGTTGTGGGGGCGAAACCCACGCAAACACGGGTAGAATGTGCAAACTCCACACGAACAGTGACCCAGAGCCAGGATCAAACCTGGGAACTCGGCACCATGAGGCAGCAGTGCTAACCACTGCTCCACTAGGCTGCCCCTCCTAACAAAGCTATTTGTCACCCATTCTAATATCTCTTTATCTGTCTCGGTGTCAAATGTTGTTCGATAACACTCCCCTGAAGCACAATGGGGCATTTGGCTACGTTAAAGGCATTATTTAAATCCAAGTTGTTGCCATGAACACAGCTGAAAAGTGTGTTTCTGACTAACGGGCCACATAAAATACAACCATTTCTGGAGTGTAAAGTGGGGACTGGAACAAGGGGTAATGAGGGATGTTGAGTATACATAAGTGTGCGTGCATGTGTGTTCATCTATGTGTGTGTGTGTGTGTGTCAGTGTGCTTGACGGGGTGTTTGTCTGTGCGTGTGTCTGTTTGTATGAATACATGAATGCGGAAAGGCTGGAATATAAAAAGACTGGATAATCTACAGCAACAACTGCCTCCAAGTTACAATGGTGACACCTACTGTACAAACACTCTATTGTCCTGTGCTCCAAATGATCTAGTTTAAAATGTGGACTCATGGGGTTTTGGGAGGCAAATAAAAAATATACTAGATTAATATGGAGCGATATGATTAAAAGCAAAAAAATGAGGTTGAGTTAGTGGTTAGGCATGATCCAATTGAATAACAGAACGGGTTTGAGGGGCTGAATGGTCTACTCCTGTGTCAGTGGGAAATGAGGGAGTGTACTTTACATATTGGGGGGACTTTTATGAATTAATGTTCTTAGTTTTTTTAGTTAGCACAAAGGATGTGGTTGTTGGAGGTCAATTATTTCAGTCCCAGGACGTCACGGCAGGTGTTCCTCAGGATAGTGTCCTAGGCCTAACTAGCTTAAGCCATTTCATCGATGGCCTTCCCTCCATCATAAGATCAGAAGTGGGGATGTTTGTTGATGACTGCACAATGTTCAGCACCAATCGCATCTCCTCAGATACTGAGGCAGTCCATGTTAAAATGCAGCAGGCCTGGACAACATTTCAACTTGGGTTGACAAATGGCAAATAACATTTATGCCACACAAGTGCCAGGCTATAACCATGTCTAACAAGAGAAAATCTAACCATTGCCCCATGTCATTCAATGGCATGATCAGAACTGAATCCCCAACGATCAACATTCTGGAGGTTTCCATTGACCAACTTAACTGGATCCGCCAAAAATTACTGTGACTACAAGAGCAAGTTAGAGGCTGGGAATACGGTAGAGTCGATGTGGCTGAAGTGAGAGTGATAGAGGAGGTTGTTGAAACATTTGATCGGCTAAAAATCAATAAAGGAAGTATTAGAAAGATTTTTAAAATTTGTTCAAGAGGCGTGGGCATCGCATTCTGGGCCAGCATTAATTGCCCATCGCTAATTGCCCTTGAGAGGACAGTTAACAGTTAATCATATTGCTGTGGGTCTGGAGTCACATGTAGACCAGACCAGTTAAAGACGACAGATTTCTTTCCCTAAAGGACATTAGTGAACCTGATGGTTTTTACGACAATCGGCAATGGCTTCATTGTCATCATTAGACTTTTAATTCCAGATTTTTATTGAATTTAAATTTTGCCATCTGCAGCGGCAGGATATGAACCTAGGTCCCCAGAGCATTATTCTGGGTCTCTGGTTTTACCGGTCCAGTGACAATACCAATATGTCACCGTCTCTCCTTAACTGTACTTAAAGTGATAAATCGCGACAAAATGCAATGAATCTGAGGATACTGAGGACAGTAAGGGAGGAAATTAAAAGTAAAGTGAACTGGTCATAGTCCCAGATGACCATAGGCTGCTTTCCCCTTTGAGGGGAAGAGCTGACTGGTGGTGATTTAACCTGAGGATCACCATACCTCAGGCGAGGGGCAAGGTTGAGAAGGCGGGGCCTTCCTGAATAACCTCAGCTGGTACTGGAATTGAGCCTGCGCTGTTGGCCTCTCTCTGCATCACATACCAGCCATCCATGCAACTGAGCTCAACCGGCCCCCACCAGAGGAAATTAAAGAGGCATTGGCTATCATCGTGCAATCCTCCTTAGATACAAGGATGGTGTCTGGAAACTGGAGAATTTCAAATACAAAGATACGAGTTAATAAGAATATAATAATCGCTTATTATCACAAGTAGGCTTCAATGAAGTTACTGTGAAAAGCCCCTAGTTGCCACATTCCGGCACCTGTTCAGGGAGGCTGGTACAGGAAGTGAACCCGCGCTGCTGGCCTTGTTCTGCATTACAAGCCAGATGTTTAGCCCACTGTGCTAAACCAACCCCTGTTAGGAACAGGAGTAGGCCACTCGCCCCCTCGAGCCTGCAATAAGATCGTGGCTGATCTGACTGTAACCTGACTGTAACATCCCACCTTGCCCTGATAACCTTGCTAATCAAGAATCTATCTCCCACTGTTTTGAAAACATTCAAATGATCTGCTTCCACTGCCTTTTGAGGAAGGGATTTCAAAGACTCACGAACCTATGAGAGAGAAAAACTGCTTCTCAGATTTGTCTTAAATGGGCGGCCCCTTATTTCTAAGCAGTTACCCCTAGTTCTAGATTCTTGATAAGAGGAAACATCCTCATCACATCCACCCTGTCAATACCCCTCAGGATCTTATACGTTTCAAGTTATCTCTTTCTCTTCTAAACTCCAGTGGTACAAACCTAACCTGTTCAATGTTTCCTTAGAAGAGAACCCCCCCCCCCCATTCCTGATATTAGTTGAGAGTAAACCTTCTCCGAATTGCTTCTAATGCATTTACATCCTTCCTTAAATAAGGATACCATCACCAATCCCACAGTACTCCAGATGTGTATCCACCAGTGTCTTGTACAACTGAGGCAAAACCTCTCTACTTGCATATTCAATTTTCTTTGCAATAAATGGTAATGTTCTATTAGCTCTCCTAATGATAAGGGGCAAAGATAAGCCTAGCAGCTACAGACCAGTCAGTTTAACTTTGGTGATGGAATAACTTTAAGGAACAATAATTCAGGACAAAATTAACAGTCATTGGATAAGTCTGGATTCATTAAGAAAGGCCAGTGCGGATCTGTTAAAGTTCAATTGTGATTAACTAACATGATTGAGTTTTTTGATGAGGTATCAGAAAAAGTAGATTCAATACTGTTTGATGTGGTGTGCACGAACTTCCTAAAGACACTTGATAAAGTGTCATATAAGAGTTCATGTAATAAAAAGGGAAATGGCTGCCATGGATTCAAAGTTGGCTGAGGGACAGGATAAAGATCAGTGGTGAACAGTTGTTTTCCAGACTCCAGCGAAGTATACGGCGGGTTTCTTACTTTAGGAGGGCTTTAGATATATGAGAGTGGTTCCAGCAATGAACGTCTTTAGTTATATGAATGGATTCGAGAAGCTGGGGCTGATCTCCTTCAGAAGAGAAGATTGCGAGGAGATTTGACAGACATGTTCAAAATCATGAGAGATCTAGGGCATGATATAACGGCCGCGTTGCGCCCGAACAGGGATGCAGCGGAGCTGGTAGATCCCTCTTCTGGGATCTACCCGGCTCACCATGCCTCACGTGATCTCACCGAATCAGGCAAGGTGCAGACTCCGCACAGACAGTGACCCAAGCCGGGAATCAAACCTGGGACCCCATTGTGGGAGGGATCAGTATTTGGCAAATCTGCATGTTCGAGTGAGTGAGACAGCTAGTTCCGGCAAGTGGAGCTCCTCAGTGGAGGAAGGACTAAGTGTGGCCTCGGCGGGGTAATCAATGCTGAGACCCCGGATTGCAACAAAGTCCTGTTAGACGGCGTGGTGGTTCTTGGGAAAGTGCTGGGAAACGCCTGGCTAATCGCGCTCGACACGGGACTGTTGCAATTCGGTTAGATCGCGACCCGGAGTGTGAGTAGATAGGGAGAAACTGTAGACTTACAAACCAAGGTGACGTGCATGGACAGGTTGGCGGGCTGGGAATTGGACTAGCAGATTTGCTCTTGGAGTGAGCTGACATAGTGGTGATGGGCCAAATGACCTCCGCCTGCATCCTGGTCATTGTATAAAATCAACTTGAGGTAATTCACACATTCCTGTTTCTATAGCACGGTAGCACAGTGGTCACAGCTCCAGGGTCCCAGGTTCGATTCCTGGCTTGGGTCACTGTCTGTGCCGAGTCTGCACGTTCTCCCCGTGTCTACGTGGGTTTCCTCCGGGTGCTCCGGTTTCCTCCCACAGTCCAAAGACGTGCAGCTTAGGTGGATTGGCCAAAATAAATCGCCCTTAGTGTCCGAAAAGGTTGGGTAGGGTTACTGGGTTATGGGGATAGGGTTGAGGTGTGGGCTTAAGTAGGGTGCCCTTTCCAAGGGCCTGTCCAGACTCGATTGGCTGAATGGCCTCTTTCTGTACTGCAAATTCTATGATTCTATATTTCTTGGCAGATTGAACAATACGTTTTCATCGTCCTGATTAACTTTGTAGGGACAAAGAATTTGCACCAGTTTGTATCGTTAACTGAACATTTCACTCTGTGCAGTTTTATATGAGTTATTTTAACTCCATACCCGTCCCCGTGTTGCCTTTCCGCCTTCCGGCCACGGGCGGCGCTGTTGGAACGCCAGCGCGCCTGAGCGCCCCGAGTCGCTTCTTGTGGCCGCGGTGACTCGCCGCCGCCTCCTGTGACGTTCGAGCAGGAGCGGCCAATGGGGCGCTGGGGCGGTTGCCAGAGTAGCCAATCGGAGATCGCCCGGTGAAGCCCCTCCCCCAAAGGCGGCGGCTAGCGGACCAATCGGCGTGAGGTGGGAGGACGGGACGGGAAGGCACGGCACGTGGCAGCGGGTGCCCGGTGAGAGAGAGGGGGGAGAGCGCCACCGAACTGAGGTAACCCGGAGCCGGGCTGAGGGGCCTGGGGTAGCCCAGGTTATCTGGCCAAACACCCGCTGCTGTCTGTGGGATCTTGCTGTGTGCGAATCGCATTGTTTGCAGCCTGGGTAAACTGTCAGGCTTTGATGGCCCACAAGGCGCTACATAAATGCAGGTTACTGCATCCTCCTCGTGTCTGCCCGAGTCTCACCCCCACCCACCGCCCAATGATGCCTGGGGTAGCTGTGCTAAATTGCCCCTTAATTGGACTAATTTTTTTAATTTTAAAAATGATAATGTAAGCTGTGATTTAATTTATTCAGTTTGTGCAGTTAGTCCACAGACAAAATTGCTCACAGATCACGAGGAGAAATGTTAATGTGTTTGAGGTGTTTTTGTTTGAATCCCTACAGTGCAACATGAGACCATTCGGCCCATCGGGTCTGCACTGACCCGTTGACACACCCATGCCCACCCCGCTGCATTCCCAGAACCTCACCTGCACATCTCCAGCAAATTTAAGGGGCGATTTAGGGTAGCCAATCCACCTAACCCGCACATCTTTGGACTGAGGGAGGAAACCGGAACTCCCGGAGGAAACTCACGTAGACACGGGGAGAAAGTGCAAACTCCATGCAGAGTGACCCAAGGCCGGAATTGAACCTGGGTCCCTAGTTCTGTGAGGCAGCAGTGCTAACCACTCTGCAGTCCTAATCATTGGCCTGTATTCTCTGTTCTTTAATTAAAGCCATAGGAACCTTCCGTCTGACCAGGCAGGGGAGCCCCACTTCAAACACAACGGCCAGAATGGTAAATCATACCAGGTTCCAGAGACTTAACCATACGGCAAGAAGGAACAATTTAAATAGATAATTCAGAGTATTTATTAACTGTTTAAAAAGTTAACATGTTAGGAAGATTTAAAAAAAAAACAAAGTGTCAATTCACTGTAAGAGAAGAATGCTGAACTTTAAACAATTGAACAAACTTCTCACCACCCTCCTCAGACCAGGGCGTGAAGTGCAGACCTGGAAACCATGCAAAACAACACCTCTCTGTAAACATTTCTCTCTCACCACCTCTCTGCCAAAATAGTTTCTGAGGACTCCTTTGTTTATTCCTCGAAGACAATGAAAGTCCACCTTAGTCAAGTGTTGAAAAATTAGTCTATAATTTGTCAATAATGAAATTGGATTTTAGCTTACACAAGACTTCTTAAGATGTGTCTCTTATCTTTAGTTAGCCTAAGTGTCGACCAATAATTGATTAATATAGCTGCTTGTCATTTAAAGATAAAACACCTTGAATAGCAGCCTATTCACTCCTAACATCAAGGTTAAACTTAAAGTCACGTTAGCTTTTTTTCTGACCACCTGAGAAGGGCACATCTTAAAATTCTCATTGCCTTTTTAGAATCTGTATAAATAATCGAGTGTTAATGTGTTTATAATTATAAAAGTTATAAACTTGTGTTCCAAAATGCATTTCAAGCCTTCCTTGCATATCAATTAGTGAATTACTTATTCTTTAATTGTCTCACAATTAAGGCCGTCTACCGCCATCTACTTAACTAATCTGGATGGTTTCTAATAATGCAGGTAAATTGCTTTGTCAATTTAGTACAAAATATTTAACCTATCAATTCAAACTATAAAATGATAGTTTTGAAATCGATAATTTTAGTGTGACTATTTGGAGCACTTTGGAGCTTCTTTAATAAACTCTGAACATATCCTTCCCTGACTTGAGGGCTGAGGCATTGTGAATCCTGATTATGGGTGGAATGCTCGCCCCTTTAGTCTTTCCAATCCACTCCACCCCAATGGGTGGTGCATTTCAAATCAAGATCTCGCTGGACGATGAACTGCCAAGTGTCAGGATTCTGTTAAATTATTGCTGTGACCCTCCCCATGATAAAGGACTTTCTATTGTCTTTGCAGGTTCCAAGAATGCCAAGTGTGGCTGGCAAGAGAGTGGATTCCCCTGTCTCCAAGGACTCATCTTCTAGGCGACTGCTCCAAGGGTCTTCCAGCTCAACCCAGTTCCTCCACTGCACGTCCGGCGAGACTCTTAGTCCCAGTGGACGGACTGCGAAGCGCAAGAAGAAGCCTAGCCGGCGGCATGCGCGCTTTCTGGAAAGGAAGGCCTTTTTGGAAAAGAAAGGGATCCTGAAACTGAGTCGGTTCAAAAAGATGGAAGGACCATTTGACCAAGCAAGTGGCCCGAGTGCCAGTAACCTAAACCACACTACTCATTCCTGGGACACCGAGCGGCCGAGCGCTTCTGATGAGAATATAAATCGCTCCATCTTGCCTGGTGCTTCCCAGCCTGAAGCTGAAAGCAGCCACTTTACTTTCTTTCTAAAGTCCACAAAACCGAGCAGCAGAGCTCGCTCTGTACAAAGGACAGCCCCACTGACTCGTGTGGACTCTGCCTCTTGCCTGGCAAGCCCACCACACTTCTGTTCCAAGCCTGCCAAATATTTGGCGATTGATTGTGAGATGGTGGGCACGGGCCCCTGTGGCCGTGTTAACGAGGTAGCCAGGTGCAGCATTGTTAACTATCAGGGCGATGTCATCTACGACAAGTATGTGAAACCAGGGCACCCCATCACCGACTACCGGACCAGGTGGAGTGGCATCCGAAAGCAGCACATGGTGAACGCAATTGGATTTGATGTTGCACAGAAGGAGGTGGGTTAACTGAACATTTAAAAATGTCTTAAAAATCTTGAGTGCAATTTATAGCACACTTCCCTCTGAGTCAGGATGTTATGGGTTCAATATTCTCTCCATCCAGGCTGACACCCCTTGCCTGGTACGGAGTGCTGCACAGCAAGAGATGGCATCGTTCAGCTGAAGCATGAATCGAAGATCCCGCCTGCTTTCTTGGGCGGATGTAAGTGTTCCCATAATGCTCTTTCACAGAGGGGAGTGGAAGTGCTCCCCCGTGTCCTGGCCAATGTTTAACCTTCAACTGGCATCACTAAAATAGATTTATCTACTCATTACTATGTTGTTGCTTGTGAGATCTTGCTGTGTGCAAATTGGCTGCCACATTTAGTACATTGCAACAGCTGCCACCATTTAAAAGTACCCTTTTAAAGAGCATTTTGGGATGTCCTGAGGTTTTGAAAGTGCAATGTAAAAGCAAGTCTAATCACACCAATGACCACCTTTGATATTCCCCGTTTTATGGATTCCTTTCATATTAAAGAAGTGAATAATGGCAATTCTCAATGAGCACAACAGTGGTTCTCAGTTTGGGGGTCTGTGACCTCCAGGAGATAAGTGACGTAGGGCCAATCGTGCAGTTGACAATCACCTAGGGCATTGTGATCAAGACTAAACAAGTGAGTGGTGATTGCAGACATGCTCCCATCTCCCACTCCCATCCCCTGTCTAATGTTTTCTGTGATCTGTTCTTTCCTGCTTGTGTCCGGGTTCCTGACAAGGATAGACTGGTCCAGCAGTCTGAATCATACACACTCTTTTCACTGTTATCTGGCAGTAAGTCTGGAGCTCTGGTGCAAGGTAAATAAATAGGAGCGGATTGACTATCTGACGGTGATTGCCACTCAGAAAATTCGGCCCAGAATGTTGCAAATACTCAGGAGCATCTGTGGGAAGTGCGCGAGAAACAGCTATAACCTTTCCGAAAGGTTACTGAGGACAGTGTAAGGGTTTGTTCAAAGAAAACAACAGATCCCAGTGTGGCAATACCCTCAAACTGAGCAGGCGGCATCATTATAATTACATCTGACATCGAGTTAAACTAAGACAAATGATCATGGTGTTGATCAGACACTAACACTGGACATGGTTTGCGAGAGGAGTTTGTAATTTGAGGCATTTATTGTGACTTCTCTCGTAGATGGGTCAGGGATTGGAGTACATCTTCAGTAAAGGATGAGGAAATGATTTGAGGCTAGGCCTGGTTTGGATAGTTGGGTAGGTCTGTGGGCTGTGGTTGAAGTCGGGTCAGAGATGTGCTGCAATGGAGACGCTGTTGCCATTTTTATATTCAAGAAACTAAACACAGCCTTTCCCTGTGGTCAGTAGCACAATCATTGAAATCGGAAATAGAAACAGGAAATGCTGGATAAACTCAGCAGGCCTGGCGGCATCTGTGGAGGGCGAAACAAAGTTAATGTTTTGGGCCTAAAAGATCCTTCTACAGAGCTTTGAAATTGAAATATGGACTATGTTGCAGGGTGTAAAGACACTATAAAGACATGTTCAAATGGAAATAATTTAAAATCTGATTTATTCTTGATATCACTCACAATATCTATTTATTCATATCTCTTGAGAAGATGAGCTGTAATCCATGTAGTAAAGGGATTCCCATAGTGCTGTTGGGTAGGGAATTTAAAAATAATAATTCATGGGATGTGGGCATTGCTCGCTCCAGCATCCCTAATTGCCCCTGAACTGAATTGCCTGCTGGAACATTTCAAAGGGCATTTGAGAGTCAACTGCATGTTGTGGATCTGGTGTCACATGTGGACCAGATCAGGCCCTTCCCCAAAGGGCATTAGTGAACCGTGTGGTATTTTATGACAGTGGTCTCATTGACTTTTAATTCCTGATTCTATATTTTTTAATTGGATTCAGATTTCACCATCTGCCATGGTGGGATTTGATCCAAGGTCCCCAGAGCATTACTCTCGGTTACTAGTCCGGTTATAATACCACTACACAACCGCCTCTCCTGATGACACCGGAACAGCCATTGTATGTCCAAGTTTGAATGTTTAATGACTTGGGAAGGAGATAGTAAATCTGAAAGATTATTAACCGTTTTAAATTTCTGCTTCAATTTAGATCATGAAGATCTTGAAGGGTAAGATTGTTGTGGGCCATGCTTTGCACAATGACTTTAAAGCACTGAAGTATTTCCATCCGAGATCTCTGACACGGGACACAAGTAAGGTCCCAATGTTGAAGAGGAAGGCTGGTTTTCCTGACCGAGAATCCGTGTCTCTGAAGAATCTGGCCAAACAGCTTCTGGGTAAAAACATCCAGGTGAGTATGTGAACCAACTGATTCCTTTGCTCTGGGTGTTATATCTGGCACAAAGGAAGATGGTTGTGGTGGTTGGAGGTCAATCATCTCAGTCCGAGGACATCACTGCTGGAGTTCCTCAAGGTAGTACTTGAGGCACAACTATCCTCGGATGCTTCATCAAAGACCTTCCTTCCAGGATAAGGTCAGAAGTGGGGATGTTTGCTAATATTTGCTGATGACTGCACAATGTACACCATTCCTGACACCTCGGATACAGACCATGGTGACAATATTTAAAAGCCATTTGAACAGATACATGGATAGGAAAGGTTTCGAAAGATATGGGCTAAATGCAGGCAAATAGGGTTAGCTTAGATGGGCTTTTGATTGGCATGGACCAGTTTGGGCCAAAGGGCCTGTTTCCGTGCCGTTGATTCTATGATTCTAGGAGTTCATGTTCAAAAGCAGCAAAACCTGGACAATATTCATACTTGAGCTGACAAGTAGATTGGCCATGCTAAATTGTTCCTTAGTGTCCGAAAGGTTGGGTGGGGTTACTGGGTTACGGAGATAGGGTGGAGCCTTGGGCTGAAGTAGGGTACTCTTTCCAAGGGCCGGTGCAGACTCAATGGGCCAAATGGCCTCCTTCTGCACTGTAAATCCTGTGAACATTGACGCCACAAAAGTGCTCGGCAATGACCATCTACAAAAAGGAAGAATCTAGGTTCGATTTCTATTTATTGTCACTTGTGACATGTACTGAGATACAGTGAAAGTATTGTTCTACGTACAAATCTGGCAGATTGCTCCATACAGGAAAATATCAAACATAAATAAATACATGAAGGTACATGAACGTAGACGGTGGGTGAAGTATACAGTGTATATAGTGCTACAGTGGGTGAAGTATATAGTGCTGCAGTTGTAGAGAAGGTGCGTAAAAGGACCAGTTCAGTCTATAAGATCAGTTCAGATTATAAGAGGGCCATTCAGGAGTGCGGTAACGGCGGGGAAGAAGCTGTTTTTGAATCTATTGGTACGTTAAACTGTTTTTGAATCTATTGGTGTGTGTTCTCAAAATTTTGTATCTTCTGCCCGATAGGCCGAAAGAAGACGTTGGAAGAAAGAATAGTCTGGGTTGGGGGGGTGTCTTTGATTATGCTGCCCACTTTCTCAAGACAGCGGGAGGTGCAGACAGAGTCAATGGATGGGAGGCGGTTTTGCATGATGGACTGGGCCGTGTTCATGACTCTGTAGTTTCTTGTGGTCTTGGTCCGAGCAGTTGCCACACCAGGCTGTGATGCAGCCAGATAGGATGCATTCTATGATACATCTATAGAAATTGGTAAGAGTCATTGTGGACATGTCTAATTTCCTGAGGACGTGTAGGTGCTGTTGTGCTTTCTTGGTCGTAGCGCCAACATGGGTGGACCAGGACAGATTGTTGGTGATGTTAACACCTCGTAGTTTGAAGCTGTCACCATCTCCACCTCCGCGTCATTGATGCAGACAGCAGTGTGGACGACACTTTGCGCCTGAAGTCAATGACCAGCTCCTTTGTTTTGCTGACATTGAGAAGCGATTATAGCCATTGCACTCCTCCACGAGGTTTTCTATCTCCCTCTTGTATTTTGACTCGTCATTTGAGATCACGAAAATGACGAGAATATCATCAACCCTAATTTGCATTCATTTCAATCTCATTAACGAGATTGAAGTCAAATGCAGCGCTCTCCTGGGAGTTTTTTTTTATTTTTTTAATTAATTTTAAATTTAGTGTATCAATTCATTTTTCCAATTAAGGGGCAATTTAGCGTGGCCAATCCACCTACGCTGCACATTTTTGGGTTGTGGGGGCGAAACCCACGCAAACACGGGGAGAATGTGCAAACTCCACACGGGCAGTGACCCAGAGCCGGGATCGAACCTGGGACCTTGGCGCCGTGAGGCAGCAGTGCTAACCCACTGCGCCACCGTGCTGCCTCTCTCCTGGGAGTTAATCCGATTCCCCAGCGGGAGGTCAGGCGGACGTCGTTTAGTACTCCTTTTCAAAAGCACGATACTAGCGCAAAGACTTCTGAGGAGATGAGTAGCCATTTCCATTTTCTGGCTTACAGCTCAACAGCACCAGAGCTGCTGCCCCAGTGGGGTTGGGGGGGGGGGGAATTACCCCCTCGGGTTGGGCTTGGTTGGGGAGCAGAAACCCCTGGACCGGGGGAGTTAGGCGCTTTGCGTCTGTGAGTCCTTCAAGCCATCTTTAAATATTGTGGAGACCCATAACAGGGCAAGCACGGCTGCAGCCCGTCTCCTACCAAACTCTCCCAGGACAGAGCCCTGCTGCAGCTTCTTTCCTGAAATTCAATTTCACTCCCTTGAACTGTGAGCAGCCTCTAGCTTCACAGCTGAAGGCTGTTTCAAGTGAGGAATCAGCCTTGTTAGTTGTGAGAGCATCTGTACTAAGTGAGGTTTGCCAGCACAACTGGCTCATTGGCTGGCACTCTGAGAGAAGACAGGACAGTCATGGTAAGTGGTGGAGGAGGCTTGTGGGATTTAAGGGTCCCGGGATGGAAGCTCTAGCATTGTCAGTCTCTCTTCTTCTACAAATCCTTCCAGATAAAACTATGTTTGTTGGTGTTGATCCCGTGGAGCCTGGCCTCGCTGTGCTTGTGGCAGCCGAGGCAAGCAGATGCTGCAGAAGGTAGCAACAATTTTGTGGTTTATTGCTACATCTAGGTGTGTCCCCAGCATGCACATCCGAGGTGGAGGCAGCCTGTTGCATTCTGCGCCCTGCGGTCTTTGATGCTGTTGGCAGACATCCTCTGGAGGACCTGGAGCCAGAGGGCCCTGACCAACTTAGCAATGTCACTGGCATCACCATGCCATCCTGTTCTGCCTGCTTCCGTTGAGATGTGCCTGTGGCCGGGGGGGGGGGGGGGGGGGGATTCTGAAGAACTGTAGACCGCTGTAGTCTCCTTGGTGGTAGACCCCGGGTTGGCTTCCAGCGCTTGCTTCCTGACTACACCTGTAGGGCCCTGGGGAACTCCATGGGATGGAGGAGCAGCTCAAATGAGCTCCAGAGGCCTGAGTCATCTGGTGCTGCTGTCTTGGAGGCACCCATTGTCTGCACCATGGTGTCGACGCCCTCAGCAATGCTTCTTAGTGACTGGGCCAGGCTCTGCCGTGCCTCGGCAATCTCCCTCTGCGTCTGGGACATGTCCCTCACCGACTAGAACATGATGTTGAGGCCCTCGGCCATGGTCGTCACAGACTGAGCCATGTCTTAAGCACCACCACTCAATGTCATTCTCCAGGATTTCCACTGCGGTCTCCACCCGAACAGTATTGGCCTCGATGCCACGCATTGCCGGCATCATCTCCTGTGCCTGAAGCCTTTGGGATTCCTCAAATTGACATTGCAGTCGCTGGAGTGTCGTTTACACCCCCTCCTGAACCTCACGGCTGTTTCCTATTCTCTGTGTCAACTCTGAGAGAACCAGCTGTGTCCTGGGACCCAGCAAACCTCCGACTGCCGTCTCCCTTGAATGGTCCTGCCATCACCTGATGTGCATCAGATCACCGGATTGTGCCCCAGAACCTGTCCACTGGTGTCTCGCCATCGAGGTGGTTGTCTCTGCGCTGGTGGAAGGTGTGGGTGACAGCTGTGACACCTCACTGGGGATCTCCAATGATCTCTCCTCCGAGGTGTTCTCTTAGGGGGGTGGGGGGGGTGTGTGTGGAGGTGGCGTGGTATATTACTCCAGATGGCCTGGCCTCATCAGATGGAGATCCATTGCTAGACAATGGATATGGGATCAGTGAGAGGGATGGATCATTTTGTCAAGTCATCTGGGTGAAGGGGCAGTGGATCCTCACCACTCTGGTGCAAGCCAACCTTGCTCTTGGTGACTGCTCTCTCCTTGTAAACCCCACGATTTCCAGGCCTGTTCCTCATGGGTGGTGCGGCCTCGAATCTTTGGGATTCCTCCCCCTGTTTTGGCCCTTTCCCATTCACAAAGAGAGGACGTTGTGAGCCACGCGCTTGATGGTTCAGGCAGGTCTATAGCAGGTAGGCACCACAACCTGGACACGAGGATGTGCTGGTGGGTGCCAGGGTGAGGAACAAACTTGAAGATCGGATGTGGGGAGTTTGTGCGGGAGGGGTGGCAAGTGGAACTGATGCCAGGAGAGGTGATAACTTGCCTTTGCAGTTCGGTGGAGGTCGTTGGTCTTCCCAGTTGTGCTGCCCACCCTCACAGACGCCGCGACTGCCTCCTAGGTGGCATTGCTGACCCTGCTGCTAGTCCTCCGAGCCCCTTGTGGGAACAGGGTGCCCCGCTTCTCATCCACATCGTCGAGAAGTCTTATGCGGTTGCCATCCCCAAAAGGAGGAGCAGGTCTGCGTGCTGACGGCTTGTGTATTAACAGGGAGTGAGTGGTGTGGGAGCTCTTAAAAGCAGCTCCTTGTTAGCGGCGAGCAGCTGAGGCGCGAATCACACGATGAGGGAACCAATAATATCAAGATTTTTGTGGGGGCTCATTCTGTTGAATATGGGCTGCGATCTCGCCGGCGCGGCCATTGTGAAACTCCCTGTCAAACGTGCCCTAAAATCGGCCTTTAACTTTGATCCGCTGTATCACGCCCATATTGTACAACCTTCAATCTACCAGCCTTTATGCTCTAACTGGTTCCCATAGCTGCTGTAATTATAGAGTTGCATCATGTGGTGCATTACACATGAAACTAGTTAGTTCATGCCCGACATAATCAGGAACTGAAACTCAGCTGATATATAACCGCCTGGTTACTGCAGAAACAAATGACGCAGAAGCAGATTTGTTTACTGGGGTTAGCTATTGGCCCAGGGTGTTGGAAACTAGAATCAACCAACTTGCCAAAAGGAGGAAGAAGAGGTGACCCCAGCCTTGTAGCTGAAAGGATTAAAAGTGTACACAAGTTACATCGGGTGGCTTCTGGTGCTGCCATTAGTGAGTCCACCGTGGCTCCGTCGGGAGCACTCGTGTGTCTGAGCCTGAAATGCAATGGTTCATACCCCATTCCAGGACTTGAGCACAAATTCTCTGCTGACAGGGATTGTGGTACAGTTACAGTGAGGGATGAGGGGATGATTGAAGCTGGGCCTGTTAGGAGTAGTGAGGTGGGACTGTGGGCGAGCTCGGGTCAGAGGTGGGGTTCTATCTTGGCGGTGCCCAAATTTCTTTGCGGATAGGGGAGGGGAAAGAGATGGAAAGTTAAACTGGGACCCTATGTAGCTATTGAGGAGGAATCAATAGCCTTTACTCAACAGTGACTGCACTTTAGTCAGCAACTGGCCGTGATGTGGACACAGTTTGAATCATGATCCAAAGGCAAATTATGTTGGGTTTTTTGTACAGTTTCATATGGCATAGCGCATGCCTCCTTCATACTGCAGTCATCGATGGATGTTCCCAGCTAGCTGGGGGGATTCAGTCAAGTAGGAAGCCATGGTTTATCGCCATTCTGATGTGTTGTGTGCTCCAACTCTGCTACACCCCCAGTCCAGCATATTATAACTGACTTCTGTTCTTTGTTTGAGGGATGTAGCGGCGCTAGGCCAGCATCTATTGCCCAACTCTAGTTGCCCTTGAGAAGGGCATCCTTAGTTGCCCTTTTCCGCTGCAGACCCTCCAGTGTAGGTACACCCACGGTGGTGTTGGGGAGGGAGTTCCGGGATTTTGACCAAGCGGCAGTGAACTCATTAATGCAGCAGCACCTGAAGCCGCCCTATGTAATGTTTGTGAACTTTTAGTCTTTTCCCGTGGTACAAAGCTGGGGTTGCCTCTTCTTCCTTTAGGCAGGATAAGCTTTGGGGAGTCGGGAGCTGAGTTACCGCAGGATTCCTAGCTTTTGACCTGCTACAGTATTTATGTGGCTTATCCAGTTCAGTTTCTGGTCTGGGGTAACACCACAGGATGTTGATAGTGGGGGCAGAACAATAGTTGGGATGGTGGGGTGTCATTGATTAGGGGAAAGGATCCGGCATGATTCCCATTCCTGATGATGACTGCTGCTGACATCTGTACAGATGTGGGTGTCTGGTGAAAGCGGGGTAGGATTGGCTGTGATGCCCCTCGCGGTTGACGTGTCTATCGCCACGTGCTCTCCAGCCCCGTGCATGCAACTTTGGCACTTGGGCAGGGTGATTTGAGGGGTGGGGGGGTTTTATTTGGTAGCTGCAGAACTATGCCCTGCGGGGCAGATGTTGAAGAATTTTGGTTCGGATCGGAGGTGGAGGTAGGACAATATTTTCCTCTTCTTTATTGACCATGATTTCCTTTTGTTGTGACAGGTTGGCAGAGATGGACACTGTTCAGTTGAGGATGCCTGTGCCTCCATGGAGTTGTATCGACTGGTGGAAATTCAGTGGGAGAAGAAACAATACAATCGGCTGTCGGCAACGGAACGCGAACACACAGCTTCTGAAACAAACTCTGAAATCGATCGCTACATGGGCGACCAGTATTGGCCTGCTGATTTGCACGAGATTAGTAAATGATCAGACAAACTATTAATCTACATCAGGAGCAGAGATGAACACTATTGGAACAGTCTAAACTCCAGTGGCTGTGATGCATTCTTATGGTTCAATTGTTCTTGGGTCTTCCCTCTCCATCTGAACGACAAAACAAATATTTAATCTCTCACTAACTTTTACCAATGAAATAGGTCTGGTGGGAAGAATGCAGTGCTAAAGGTTTGAGATCTGCTAATGAATCAGCATAGATGCATGATCTTCCTGCACTGAGCGGCTTGGTACTGCGCCAAATAGTGGTGTTTGCCACCAAAATGCTATAAGGAGTGTGAGTGTTGCTATTCCCTGGGGACCTGGGTGAAAATAGAGTCCTGGGGCATCCCAGTCCTTTTGTCGGTGGTCAAGTGTCAAAAGTACCAAACTGTACTCTGTGAGAGCAGGGTAGCCGTTGTCGGAAATGGAGGGATGTTCAATAGTGGGTGCTGTCCTGTGGTCAGGATGGAGGCAAATAGTCGGGGCACAATCGAGGGAGAGCTGCAGTCAGTATCCACCCTTTGCCACATCTAACCTGGTAGTGCTTGGTGCTAACTCATTTCACTTGCCTTGACATTTAAATTTGTGGATGATTTGTCTATTAGGATAACGGTTGTGTTCGTACATGGAACAATTACAGATTGCTCCTTTTTTCCAAAAAACGTTAATGTGATCAATTTCTTTTCTCCCTTCCACCTGAATATGGTGACTCTATCTGCTAACTCTTGCTGGGACACAATGCAGGTGTTACTAACCTCCCTCCGGTTGCTATCTCCTCAGGAGTCCAGCCCTTACACTTATCTTCGAGGCCCCAAACAGGAAGATCACCAGAGCTGAACAGCAGGTGGTGGTCCTTCTCCGCGAGGCCTGTATTGGAAGGAGTTGCAGGTTAAATGAAGGCAGAACGTTTGTTTCTTTCCCCTGTGACATCATCAGTGAGGCAGTGATTTGTGGGAGCCATTCCCCATTGATGATGTCACATGAGGGAGGGGTTCTTGACAAAATGTCTGCTCCGAGGCTGTCTAGACAGTATAATTCAGACTAACAAAAGCATGATGGAGATGGCAGTAAGTGTACCGCGCCAGTTCACCTCGGCTAATGAAGTGCTTTGTTCAAGTTTTGGGAAGGGTTGGCGAGAAAGGCTCTGTTTGGATTCTATTTATGATCGTAAATTAAATCCGTCATCTTGTGGATTAATGATAGAAATTCCCTGGCTCATTTTAGCCCCCTCCCCGCTAAATTCTCTAATCCCGGTCTTCTCTCTCGATTTTCGCCTTGTGTTAACTAATTTCCTGTCTAACTCACTGTCTTTATAACTGGTTCATGTTCTCGTGTATTCCATGTTCCAGCTTTGCTTTGTCTAGTTTATGTATCTGCATTATACCAAAGAGCTATGGGCTCAAGTGGAAAACTGAAGGAAAAATAATTGCACTACAACTTTAAGTAATTTTGCGACAAAATGGCCCCTTGGTCTGAAAACCTTGTTGAATGTTGTGAAACATTGCCCACTTAGTGGGAGTTTGCTGTGATTATATGCTGGGTGTTGGGAGACCCCGCCCTTTCACTGGGCTGGGGAAGAAATACGGCGGAGTGAAACCTGCTCTCTTGCTGCTTTAAATGGCTTGTTGAGTTTGGATGTGGACCCCAAAATATGCCGCAGCACTCCCTGTCCCAATTTCCTTTCCTCCTTTTGTAAAGGTCTGGTCCCCCACTAGAACGGGGATTCCTCTTGTGCATCACCCTGTCCGTTTTATTTCTTGTGCAATCCTTTTTTTGTGATACCCTTTTACCGAGGAAGCGTACGCTCCGAGGCCACTCTTCAGCTGAGGCCTGACTTCACCACCTGCCTCCAATGAAGATGAGATGCCGTTGCGGTATTTGAAGAACAGGGGCGAAGAAAAGCAGTTTAATTAATTGACCATTTATTGTGAGGCTATTCGCTGTGCACAAAATGGCTGCTCTGCTTCCCGACAACATAGCCGTTGAATGGCAAATAATTCATTGCATGCTGAGAGTTTCAAAGCATTGCTGAGATGTTACCTCAATGGAAAGTTTTTTTGGGTGTCAGCTGTGGCCCGACCATTGAGTAGTACTTGTGTCTCTAAAGGGGGAATTAAGCCCATATTCCTCTGACTCAGACTTGATCCAATGGCACTTTGCTAAAAAGGAGGTGGATACATTACTTTGGTGTCCTGGCCCAGATTTATTCCTTAACCAGCAACTAAAAACAGCTGAACTGGTCATTATCACACTGCTGCTTGTAGGATCCTGTTGTGCAGAAACTTGCTTTAGCACACAGGGCTAAATCGCTGGCTTTGAAAGCAGACCAAGGCAGGCCAGCAGCACGGTTCAATTCCCGTACCAGCCTCCCCGAACAGGCACCAGAATGTGGCGACTCGGGGCTTTTCACAGTAACTTCATTGAAGCCTACTTGTGACAATAAGCGATTTTCATTTCATTTCATTTCATGTCCTACGTTGCACTACACTTCAAACATACTTCATTAGCTGAGTTCATGGAACCTGCTACAGCAATGCTTTACCCACTGCCTGTGCATCTTTGATTTTGTACTTCTATGTGTTTTTGTTGGGTTTTTTTCTCAATTGGCGGGACAGCTGGTTCGTGATGCAGCGCGACGCCAGCAGCGTGGGTTCAATTCCCGAACCGGCTGAGGTTACTCATGAAGGCCCGACGTTCTCAAACTTGCCCCTCGCTTGAGGTGTGGTGATCCTCAGGTTAAATCGCCACAAGTCAGCTCTCCCCCTCAAAGGGGAAAGCAGCTATGGTCATCTGGGATTATGGCAACTTTACTTTTACTTCAGTGCGGTCTACATTTTTCTTTCCGTTCTAAACATTAGTTGAAGATTTACAAAACTGGTTTGGAACGCATTGTAATTCTTTCAAAACAAGTCCTTCAGGCAGGAGGAACTATCAACCATAGTTGGATGATCGATAAGAATTTCTAGTAGTTTCTGTTGTAGTTTGCATGTTTTATTTGTTCTGAGAGGTACATAGATATTGCTATCTATATTTGACGTGCCGTTTACCTTTTCTTTGCGTTTTATTTTTGGTTCGTTGCTTTGCAGCATTGTCAAATCATGATGGTTTGGTCTGAAGCAGAGCAACCCGGAAGATCCCAAATTGGCATGGGGGGGGGGGGGGGGGGTTGGGAGACACTATAATGCTACCATTGATCAAGCACCCCATGGTGAAAAAAGGTGTAAAACTCATCAACCAGTGTTACCGCTCCTCTTTGCTACTCCCTTGACAACAACAAACCCCCCCCCCCCACGACGACCCTTCAACCCGACCAATGTGTGGGGACGTTTGGGTTTGCAGTGAGAAGTGAGGCTTTCCACTGATGAATAGCTTGATGACAAGTTGCCTTATTTGTGAGAAAGCAGGGCTCCCGCAACCGACACTCAAGTCAATTGGTGCCTTCAGGAGAGCAAGGGAATGAGTTCCATTGTATGTGTTTGCAATTGCTTTTCACAAATAACCGAAAGTAGATGAGGAAGACCACTTGGCCCATCATAGATTGCTCACCCACAAAGGACCACACAGTCACCATCATTGCGTTTCACAGGTTTTGTTCATGGGACATCACTTCTGTTGCTCCCCCAGTCGTGACAAGAGTTCCTGGTGTAAATCCTAATCTTGCTGTTCACTACTTTCAACCAGCGTCCGCCTGTCACATTCAACCAGTCTGATTGGAGGGCTGAAAGATTTGTAACCTTCTGGATGAATTTGCCGCGTGGTTTGTTGGACAATAAATTATTTTCAAACAATCGGCCATTGTCTTTATTATTCTGTCAGACATGTTGGTTTCAACCGCATGTGGTCTTCGCTACACCAGCCGGGTCTTGGGATGTCCGATAGAACCCTGGACACAACAAACACACTTCGGTGCAGCAAGCTGCCACTGAAGGCAGGGTGAAACCCACATCCTATTGTGGGTATTATAACCCGCTATTAGCATCCATCAGATGTGGCAACACATGGAATGATGAAATGGGGATATTAGAACTTTTGGGTCTTAATTTGTGACTACAGTGGATAGCACTGTTGCTTCAAGCATCAGGGTCCCAGGTTCGATTACCGGCTTGGGTCACTGTCTGCGCGGAGTCTGCATGTTCTCCCTGTGTCTACGTGAGTTTCCTCCCACAAGTCCCGAAAGACATGCTGTTAGGTAATTTGGACATTCTGAATTCCCCCTCTGTACCCGAACAGGTGCTGGAATGTGGCGACTCGGGGCTTTTCACAGTAACTAAGAATAACTAATAATAATAACCTTTTATTGTCACAGGTATGAAGTTACCTGTGAAAAGCCCCTAGTCGCCACATTCCGGTGCCTGTTCGGGTAAGCTGGTATGGGAATTGAACCCTCGCTGCTGGCCTTGTTTTGCATCACAAACCAGCTGTCTAGCCCACTGAGCTAAACCAGCCTTCATTGCGGTGTTAATGTAAGCCTATTTGTGACAAAGATTATTTTTATTATTACAGGCAGTGCAAAGCAAACTACAGTGACGTGGTAAATTCCTATATCAAACCACATAACTCTGTATTTCACAATGAATGAGTTTGAGGTACCGAAGGCTGTTGTGTAGGCAAACAAAACAGGCCAGTTCCCCGAGTATTTGTCTATACCTGAATTGAGATGGGTGTTTTGAATACTGGCATGTCCTGCTGTTAACATAGAACATACAGTGCAGAAGGAGGCCAATCGGCCCATTGAGTCTGCACCGACCCATTTAAGCACTCACTTCCACCCTATCCCCGTGACCCAATAACTCCTAACCTTTTTGGTCACTAAGGGCAATTTATCATGGCCAATCCACCTAACCTGCACATCTTTGGACTGGGCCCAAACCAAGGTAGACAACGTTATTGACTTGCAGTCCGTTTGCATTTTCTGCTGCAGGCTCCTTGGTTTGGGCCCAGTTTTGGACTTTTCTGAGTCTACCTTGGTTTGGGCCCAGTTGGCTATCCCAGGGAATGCAGATTTGAGGGATTTGCAGATAGGGTCCAGAATTGCTTGGCACTCCCAGACTGTTGGTGGCCAAGTGGAACAGGCAGTGGCAAACTAGCGTTGGACTGAGCAGTGAGACCTTGTAAGAGATCTACCATGCGGAATTAGTGAGGAACGTGCGACACTAAAACTCAGTAGAAATTTGAGTTAAAACTTCTCGGATGCAAACAATAATTGTTTATTGCCTCTATTTTATTATAATTGAGAGTCACTTAAATCTTATTCTCTAAAAAGTCTGGCTAGCAAAAAGGACTTGAAGAGAAGCAACTTGTACACAATTTAACTTTTAAAATAATACAGAAATGGTTTCTTGCTTATGGCACAACAGCGTGCATTTACTTCAAGAGTTAGAGTGGAAAAGTGAAAAATAGAGATAGCGAATAGTTCAGATCAAAGTATAGAATGATCGGGATAAAGATGGCCGTACGGACATTCACAGTTACAGGAAATCATCAGTCTTTAGCCATCTATCTACACCTCTAAGTCATCCTAATTGATTTGGGTTAGAATCAAATGAGTTTGATTTGATGGTTAGCTGTCAATCTTTAATGTGCAACATTAGCTTTAAATGTTTCATGTGAATACTTGTGCATGTTATGGAATGCAATTCTGTGCTGTTATCACGAGCAGCTTAAACTGGACTTCTGCTGACTTAGCTGTTATCTGTGTTGTGAACAATGGTGCCTTCATATTACGATGGTGTTGCTATGTCCCTGATCTGATAAATGGTACAGCACAAGTAGAGTGTCAAACTGTCTTGCAAATGTATTTGTTAGCTCAGTAAAAGTGTTGCTTTAATGTATAATGGAATTATGCTGTTTTGTGTCTCTATGTTTTGAGATGGCCTGAGATTATGAGTGAATGTAAAATGGGTATTTAAAGACTGAGGCTTAATATTTACACTAAATAGCTATCTTTTACCTATCAGGTGTATTAGAAAATAGTTGGTTTCTACAGGCCTGTTCTTGAGTTGCGGTCAGGCTGGGTGGTATTGTGACCTGATTTTCATACTCCGCCCCATCTTGAATTTTCCCCGGAGTTGATGGACCTGTTACGGGATCTCTGTTTGATTTCATGGCAAATCAAACTAGCCACCACTGGTAGGTTTTATTTTGGTTTTAGAAGTTGAGAACTTATTTGAAACTCAATGACTTTTGGGATCCCAAAAGCATCAGCTTCTCCATCCCCCACCCCTTCCTCCATTGGCCTAAATCTCTGGCTCCAGGGATAAAAATGAAATCAACTTGGCTTCATCAACAATTGCAGAATCAGGATTCGGATCTCTTCATTTTGCTTGTGGAGCTAAAGCTGGTAAACTGATTATGTTCTACGACTCTTGGGGGGGGGGGGGGGGTCAGAGGTCAGAGCCAAGTGCTCCCAGGGCAGATGTATAATCACTGCCCAACAAAATGCTTCAGTAGTTAAGGGGCAACACGGTAGCATGGTGGTTAGCATAAATGCTTCACAGCTCCAGGGTCCCAGGTTCGATTCCCGGCTGGGTCACTGTCTGTGCGGAGTCTGCACGTCCTCCCCGTGTGAGCGTGGGTTTCCTCCGGGTGCTCTGGTTTCCTCCCACAGTCCAAAGATGTGCGGGTTAGGTGGATTGGCTATGCTAAATTGCCTGTAGTGTCCCTAAAAAGTAAAGGTAAGGGGGGAGGGGGGTTGTTGGGTTAGGGGTATAGGGTGGATACGTGGGTTTGAGTAGGGTGATCATTGTTCGGCACAACATTGAGGGCCGAAGGGCCTGTTCGGTGCTGTACTGTTCTACTTCTACTTCTAGTGTCCCCCATTGTGTGATATCTGTAAAATGGAAACGCCACCACAGTCCCAGAGGATGCTCTCTCCTTTGAGAGCTGACTGGTGGTGATTTAACTTAAGGATCACCACACCTCTGGTGAGGGGCAAAGTTGAGAAGGTGGAGCCTTCATGAATAACCTCAGCTGGTATGTGAATTGAACCAGTACTGGTGTCGCTCCGCATCATGAACAGGCCGTCCAGCCAACACAGCTCACCGACTCCCCATTTTGTGGCATCTGACGCTCTGTGTGAATGCCAATTTACAGTAGGTAACTGGCTGGTATTATGTGATAGTCACTGTGTTTTCATGTCTGGGGCATGGAATCAAATCCAGTAAATATCATGCAGTCTTATCTTTTCACTGATTACATGTGCCAATTGTGAAGTGTTTTTATGCTGAAGGTCATCGCCAGCTGGTAATTGGATTAAAGTTTCATTGAGTGGATACATTGAGCCAGTGACGAAGACTTCTGAGGCAAGTGAATTCAGGTTGGACTTGATTGCAGATCCCAGAGGTGAAGATCTAGTTTAAGAACATATAGGGATACCTGATCAGTCATTTACAAAATCGTGGCTGACCTTGTACCTAAAGCTCAGTTGCTCACCTGCTCCATATCCCTTAATGCTCTTGACAAATAATCAATTGGTCTGAGCCTTGAGAGTAACATGACTGCTGGCACCTTCTGGGAAGAGGTCTAGATTCATCCTATCCTTTGTGTCAAAGTGTGCTTCCTGATTTCAAACCTAAATGGCCTAGATATAACTTTTAAGATTATGCTGCTTTGTACTGGATTCTCTCACCAAAGGACTTAAATTTATCTTTATCCACCACCAAAATCTCTTTATTGAATTAAACACCTCCCGTAGATTGTCCTTCCATCCTTGACACGTAGAACAGCGTAGCCATCTCCCGCTTCCAATTTCTAATGGGTTTTTGGTTATTCCTTAAGGCAGTAGTGTGCAAACAACCTGGGGAATGTTTAAATCACAGTGTTGTAAATTATGAAGTTGGAAGTTGGTAAATTGGTTAGTTTGTAGGATAGCACTGAGTGATGATGGAGGCTATTGGTTGTGTAAACTAGTTAATTACTAGGGCAGCTCGGTAGCACAGTGATTAGCACTGTTGTTTCACCACCAGGGACTCTGGTTCAATTCCCGGCTTGGGTCACTGTCTGTGCAGAGTCTGCACGTTCTCCCCGTGTCTGCGTGGGTTTCCTCCGGGTGCTCCGGTTTCCTTCCACAAGTCTCAAAGATGTGCTTGTTAGGTGAATTGGACATTCTGAAGTCTCCCTCTATGTACCCGAACAGGTGCCGTAGTGTGGCAACTTGGGGATTTTCACAGTAACATCATTGCAGTGTTAATGTAAGCCTACTTGTGACACTAATAAAGATTATTGTTCTAATTAGTGTTGATAATTGCTAATGTTGATAACTAGTGTTAACAAAGGGCATTTTCAGGCTGGAGGATGTCAGATCACATTGGATTATTACTGCTTGACAAGGTACGAGGCAGTTTCAGCATTTTGCTTCGAAAAGCCTATTCAGCAGGCAGCACTGATTGCTACCATTAAATGGTTAAACGTGGCCATTGCAAGCATGTCAACAGCTGGTTCTAGTCCAATAAATGTCATTGTCATTGGCCTTGTCCTTTTTAATCTATTGAGGACAATTTGTACAGATAGTAAAGGAAGATAAGTTGTTACCCGCGTTATATTTGCTTAGCCCAGAGATGAAGATCCTTTGCGTTTGGCTCCACTATGAGCTCAACCTCTTCCTCACTGCTGCGTCCTCCCTGATCCATCTCTGCCTCCATCTCTCCTCCTTGATTGCCAAAACTATAATCTGCGCTTTTATCACCTTGTGACTTCTCCATCAATCCCTTTGCAGGGCGCTCTGATTTGACCATTCAATAAAGACAAATCCTCCAGAATGCTGTCCGAACTCGTTTCAATCTGCTTCCTCATTACCCCACCCCTCGCCAAGATTGCTACTTTCTCCATAAGCACACCCTGGTCTCCTGCCCATCTCACTTGTTTCTTCCAGTCCTGTTCCTGCACTCCCAGTAGTCAACACTGGCCCACTTCTACATCGCTCCTGAATCGTAAGTAAATCATACACATTACAAACATGGAAGACATCCCGAAATGAATAGCTGCAGAATAGTGAATCACATATACCCAGGGATGAGCTACAGGTTAGAATCTATTCATAAATAGTTTAGATGGAGTCAGGAGGCTGGAATTGAATATGTGGGTGGGTTGCAGGGTCCCAGGTTCGATTCCTGCTTGGGTCACTGTGTGGAGTCTGCACGTTCTCCCTGTGTCTGTGGGTTTCCTCTGGGTGCTCTGGTTTCCTCCCACAGGTCACGTAAGACGTGCTGTTCGGTGAATTGGACATTCTGAATTCTTCCTCCGTGTACCCGAACAGGTGCTGGGATGTGGTGACTAGGGGCTTTTCACAGTAACTTCATTGCAATGTTAATGTAAGCCTACTTGTGACAATAAAGATTATTATTATTATGTGGAGGAATAAGTGTGGGAGAAAAGAGATTCCTTCTTCACATAGTTCACTTTGAGATTAAATTTGTTTGTTCAAATGATCAGATTCAATTTTTAAGACACAGAAATCTCACTTTTGCTATGTAAGAATCATGGAACCCCAACAATGCAGGAGGCCATTCAGCTCATCGAGTGTGCACCGACCCTTTGAAAGTCCACTCTACCTCAGCCCAATCCTCCGCCCTATCCACCAACGTTTCCGCCAACGTGAGGTGATTCCAATGGGAAATCCTGTTGTCAAGCGGTGGGAAATGAAATGCCGTTGCCAGAGAACGGCGCATGGCCGAGAAGCGCACGGCTGGGGAACTGAGAATCCAGCCCACCGTTTGAAATAATCGTGGAAATCAGGCTGGACCTCGGAGTTTGTGCGCGATGCCTATGCACAGGGGGTAAGAGTGGACTGAATTGAGAGCAGGGCCCACTTGGGTGGGTTGTGGCAAAGTACTCATTTAAGGAAGATGGAATTTTGAAGGGGCGGCCCAATAGCACAGTGGTTAGCACTGTTGCTTCACAGCTCCAGGGCCCAGGTTTAATTCCTGGCTTAGGTCACTGTCTGTGTTGAGTCTGCACATCCTCCCCGTGTCTATGTGGGTTTCCTCCGGGTGCCCCGGTTTCCTCCCAGTCCAAAGATATGCAGGTTAGGTGAATTGGCCATGATAAATTGGCCTAGGTGTCCAAAAAAGGTTAGGTGGGGTTCCTGGGTTGTGGGGATGGGGTGGAGGTGTGGGCTTAGGTAGGATGCTCTTTCCAAGGACCTGTGCAGACTCGATGGGCCGAATGGCCTGTACTGTAAATTCTATGATTTAAAGCCAGTAGATGGAGGGAGGCAGCCAATTATTCCTGCCTGTCCCACCCTCAACAATAGACTGGAAACAACAGGAAACCCAATTGTGATGTTCCTGACCATTGACCCAGCTGATATGAGCTAACTCCTAGGAACATAGGAAGTAAGGAATAAAGGGATAGGAGAAGGCCACTCAACCCTTCACATGTATTCTGCCATTCAATTGCATCATAACTCCATCGCCGCCTCAGTTTTACACCTGTTAGAGCCCTCACTTAGCAAAATGATTTCTCTCAGTTTTGAGACCCCCAGCAGAGAGAGTTCCAGGTTTCCACCGCCACTTGTGTGAAGAAGTGTTTTTCCTGACATCACTCCAGAATGGTTTATTTCCCATGTTAAGGTTATCCTCCCTTGTCCCAGACTCCTTCGTCAGAGCTCTGCACAGAACTTTGGACCCAGCCCAGTGATTGAAATTCTTTGCTATTTTTAGCGCCTAGGTTACCACATTGTGTGCGAGTCAGCTGGTAAAAATGCACGCAAGGTGGAATTTTGACTTGCTGTTGTGTTAATCAGTGAACTGGTATTAGCATACAATGTGACTTTAGTCCCTGGGTTGTGTGAGTCAGTAGCAGAACCATGTGGTGGTGCATTTAACGAACAACATGTCAAGGGAGCAGGAGGTTAGAGATGCATAGTCAGAAAAAGCAAATAAGCTACACATGTAACAGGAAAGCGGTTTGAAATTGTCTTTCTTTAGGGAAGAATTTTAAAAGAAATTTAAAATGTTGCAAATACAGAGCAGGTTTGTTGGTTCACCAGACTAATTCCCGGGATGGTAGGACTGACATATGAAGAAAGACTGGATCGACTGGGCTTGTACTCACTGAAGTTTAGAAGAATGACAGGGGAGCTCCTGGAAACATATAAAGTCCTGATGGAACTGGACAGGCTAGATGCGGGAAGAATGTTCCCGATGTTGGGGACGTCCAGAATTAGGGGCCACAGCCCAAGAATAAAGGATAAGCCATTCAGGACGGAGATGAGGAGGAACTTATTTTCTGAGAGTTGTGAACATCACAGAATCATAGCATTTACAGGGCAGAAGGAGGCCATTCGGGCCATCGAGTCTGCACAGGCTCTTGGAAAGAGCACCCTACTTAAGCCCTTAACTCCACCTTATCCCAGTAAACCCACCTAACCTTTTTGGACACTAAGGGCAGTTTAGCATAGCCAATCCACCTAACCTGCACATCTTTGGACTGTGGAAGGAAACCGGAGCACTCGGAGGAAACGTACGCGGAAAATGTGCAGACTCCGCGCAGACAGTGACCCAAGCCGTGAATCGAATCTGGACCCTGGAGCTGTGAAGCAACTGTGCTAACCACTGGCCTATGGTGCTGCCCCAAATTGAATACTGCACCATATTTAATGGTGGTGCAGGCCCGAAGGGCTGAATGGCCTACTCCTGCAACTGTTTTCAATGTCCTTGGCAGCAGAAAGTCAGGTTTTTCTTTTAGAGCAATAGAACCCCAAATAACTGAGTTAAAGGATGTCCAAATGCACCTTCGTTCCTGGCATCCACTATGCTCAAGGGTGTGTGGCTGTGTGAGAGGGCGTCACTTATTTCTGTGGGGCAAGGCTAAGGGGTGGGGGATCAGTAGGGTAAAGCTGGCTGGATTCAGTGGGAGGAGGGAGGGTAATGGGGCGAGTTAGCTGGCTTGTAATGCAGAACAAGGCCAGCAGTGCGGGTTCAATTCCCGTATCGGCCCCCCCGAACAGGTGTCGGAATGTGGCGACTAGGGGCTTTTCCCAGTAACTTTATACTTACATAGAACATAGAATTGTACAGCACAGTACAGGCCCTTCGGCCCACGATGTTGTGCCGATCAAGTCTGAAACTAAGGTCAAATCAACCTACTCCCTAATCATTCTAGTGCACTCCATATGTCTATCCAATAACCGCTTGAAAGTTCCAAAAGTGTCCGACTCCACTACCATAGCTGGGAGTGCGTTCCACGCCCCAACCACTCTCTGAGTAAAGAACCTACCTCTGACATCCCTCCTATATCTTCCACCATGAACCTTATAGTTATGCCCCCTTGTGACAGCCACATCCACCTGAGGAAAAAGTCACTGAACATCCACTCTATCTATCCCTCTCATCATCTTGTACACCTCAATTAAGTCACCTCTCTCCTCCTTCACTCCAAAGAGAAAAGCCCTAGCTCCCTCAACCTTTCCTCATAAGACCTACCCTCCAATCCAGGCAGCATCCTGATAAATCTCCTTTGCAACCTTCCCAATGCTTCCACGTCCTCCCTATAAGGAGGTGACCAGAACTGCACACAATACTGCAGTTTATTGTGACAATAAAAATATAATGCTGGCTGGCTCCAATGACTCTCAATGACTGTGTTAGAGGCGAGTGCCTGTGAGGTCAGTTTGGGGGATCAGTTTCCTGGGGTAAGATTGTAATGCCCCCCCCCCCCAGACTAAATTGTGCATTGAAAAAAAATTAGCAAAACATTTTCTTGCGCTGGAATTCTGTGTGCCTGATTTGTGGCATCGCAACAACATGCAAACAAAAGAGTGTAGCCAAGGGTGCTCTGGAGGTGTGGCTGGACCTGGACACTTGCTGTTGCTCCAGTGTAATTGCCCTGTCACACAGAGAGCATGATGTGGAGATGCCGGCGTTGGACTGGGGTGGGCACAGTAAGAAGTCTTACAACACCAGGTTAAAGTCCAACAGGTTTGTTTCAAATCACCAGCTTTCGGAGCACTGCTCCTTCCTCAGGTGAATGAAGAGGTATGTCCAGGAACATACATATAGACAATGTAGCATTGTGGATAGCACAATCGCTTCACAGCTCCAGGGTCCCAGGTTCGATTCCGGCTTGGGTCACTGTCTGTGCGGAGTCTGCACATCCTCCCCGTGTGTGCGTGGGTTTCCTCCGGGTGCTCCGGTTTCCTCCCACAGTCCAAAGATGTGCAGGTTAGGTGGATTGGCCATGATAAATTGCCCTTAGTGTCCAAAATTGCCCTTAGTGTTGGGTGGGGTTACAGGGTTATGGGGATAGGGTGGAGTTGTTGACCTTGGCTTGCTCTTTCCAAGAGCCGGTGCAGACTCGATGGGCTGAATGGCCTCCTTCTGCACTGTAAATTCTATGATACACTATGATGATGCTTTGAATGCGAGCATTTGCAGGTAATTAAGTGTTTACAGATCCAGAGAGAAGGGTAATCCCAGGTTAGAGGTGTGAATTGTCTCAAGCCAGGCAAATTGGTAGGATTTTGCAAGCCTAACATCGGCAACTACGACATCTTCGCAGCCTTCAACACATCATCGATGAAGATAAACATCTTGCCAAGGTCATCCCCACACCCCCACTACTTGCCTTCAAACAACTGCGCAACCTCAAACAATCCATTGTTTGCAGCAAACTACCCAGCCTTCAGAACAGTGACCACGACTCCACACAACCCTGCCATGGCAATCTCTGCAAAACGTGCCAGATCATCGACATGGATACCACCGTTACACGTGAGAACACCACCCACCAGGTACGTGTGACTCGGCCAACGTTGTCAACCTCATACGCTGCAGGAAAGGATGTCCCGAAGTACATTGGCGAGACCATGCAGACGCTGTGACAATGAATAAACGGACATTGCATGACAATCACCAGGCAGGAATGTTCCCTTCCAGTCGGGGAACACTTCAACAGTCAAGGGCATTCAGCCTCTAATCTCTGGGTAAGCGACAACGCAGAATCGCTGAGCAAAAACCTATGGCCAAGTTCCGCACACATGAGTGCGGCCTCAACCGGAACCTGGGATTCATGTTGCATTACATTCATCCTCCACCATCTGGCCTGGGCTTGCAAAATCCTACCAACTGTCCTGGCTCGAGACAATTCACACCTCTTTAACCTGGGGTTACCCCTATCTCTGCATCTGTAAAGATTCAATTACCTGCAAATGCTCGGATCCTAAGCATTGTCTGGTATCTTTGACTTTGTCTATATATATGTTTCTGGAACAAACCTCTTCATTCACCTGAGGAAGGAGCAGTGCTCCGAAAGCTAGTGTTTGAAACAAACCAGTTGGACTTTAACCTGGTGTTAACATAGAACATAGAGAAATACAGCACAGAACAGGCCCTTCAGCCCACGATGTTGTGCCGAACTTTTGTCCTAGGTTAATCATAGTGTCCAAAATTCTATGATAATCTAAGGGCAATTTATCGTGGCCAATCCACCCAACCTGCACATCTTTGGACTGTGGGAGCAAAACGGAGCACCTGGAGGGAACCCACGCGCACACGGGAAGGATGTGCAGACTCCGCACAGACAGTGACCCAAGCCGCGAATCGAACCTGGGATGCTGGAGCTGTGAAGCAATTGCGCTATCCACAATGCTACCGTGCTGCCCTTAAGAACAAATTAATCTACACTCCATTATTCTACCATAATCCATGTACCTATCCAATAGCCGCTTGAAGGTCCCTAATGTTTCTGACTCAACTACCTCCACAGGCAGTGCATTCCATGCCCCCACTACTCTCTGGATAAAGAACCTACCTCTGACATCACCCCTATATCTTCCAATATTCACCTTAAATTTATGTCCCCTTGTGATGGTTTGTTCCACCTGGAGAAAAAGTCTCTGACTGTCTACTCTATCTATTCCCCATATCATCTTATAAACCTCTATCAAGTCACCCCTCATCCTTCTCCGTTCTAATGAGAAAAGGCCTAGCACCCTCAACCTTTCCTCGTAAAACCTCTCCATTCCAGGCAACATCCTGGTAAATCTCCTTTGCATCTTTTCCAAAGCTTCCACATCCTTCTGAAAGTGAGGTGACCAGAACTGCACACAGTACTCCAAATGTGGCCTGACCAAGGTTTTGTACAGCTGCATCATCACCTCATGGCTCTTAAATTCAATCCCTCTGCTAATGAACACTAGCACACCATAGGCCTTCTTCACAGCTCTATCCACTTGAGTGGCAACTTTCAAAGATCTATGAACATAGACCCCAAGATCTCTCTGCTCCTCTACATTGCCAAGAACTCTACCGTTAACCCTGCATTCCGCATTCATATTTGTCCTTCGAAAATGGACAACCTCACACTTGTCAGGGTTAAACTCCATCTGCCACTTCTCAGCCCAGCTCTGCATCCTACCCATGTCTCTTTGCAGCCGGCAACAGCCCTCCTCACTATCCACAACTCCACCAATCTTCATATCATCTGCAAATTTACTGACCCACCCTTCAACTCCCTCATCCAAGTCATTAATGAAAATCACAAACAGCAGAGGACCCAGAACTGATCCCTGCGGTACGCCACTGGTAACTGGGCTCCAGGCTGAATATTTGCCAACCACCACCACTCTCTCTGACTTCTATTGGTTAGCCAGTTTGTTATCCAACTGGCCAAATTACCTACTATCCCATGCCTCCTTACTTTCTGCATAAGCCTACCATGGGGAACCTTATCAAATGCCTTACTAAAATCCATGTACACTACATCCACTGCTTTACCTTCATCCACATGCTTGGTCACCTCCTCAAATAAGTCAATAAGACTTGTAAGGCAAGACCTACCCCTCACAAATCCGTGCTGACTATCCCTAATCAAGCAGTGTCTTTCCTGATGCTCAGAAATCCTATCCCTCAGTACCCTTTCCATTTGCCTACCACCGAAGTAAGACTAACTGGCCTGTAATTCCCAGGGTTATCCCTATTCCCTTTTTTGAACAGGGGCACAACATTCGCCACTCTCCAATCCCCTGGTACCACCCCTGTTGACAGTGAGGATGAAAAGATCATTGCCAACGGCTCTGCAATTTCATTTCTTGCTTCCCATAGAATCCTTGGATATATCTCGTCAGGCCCGGGGGACTTGTCTTTCCTCAAGTTTTTCAAAACACCCAACACACCTTCCTTCCTGACAAGTATCTCCTCGAGCTTATCAGTCTGTTTCACACTGTCCTCTCCAACAAGATGGCCCCTCTCGTTTGTAAATACTGAAGAAAAGTACTCGTTCAAGACCTCTCCTAACTCTTCAGACTCAATACACAATCTCCCGCTACTGTCCTTGATCGGACCTACCCTCGCTCTAGTCATTCTCATATTTCTCACATATGTGTAAAAGGCCTTGGGGTTTTCCTTGATCCTACACGCCAAATATTTTTCATGCCCTCTCCTAGCTCTCCTAATCCCTTTCTTCAGTTCCCTCCTGGCTATCTTGTATCCCTCCAGCGCCCTGTCTGAACCTTGTTTCCTCAGCCTTACATAAGTCTCCTTCTTCCTCTTAACAAGACAGTCAACCTCTCTTGTCAACCATGGTTCCCTCACTTGACCATCTCTTCCCTGCCTGACAGGGACATACATATCAAAGACACGTAGTACCTGTTCCTTGAACAAGTTCTACATTTCACTTGTGTCCTTCCCTGACAGCCTATGTTCCCAACTTACGCAATTCAATTCCTGTCTGTCAGCATTGTATTTACCTTTCCGCCAATTGTAAACCTTGCCTGTTGCACACACCTATCCCTCTCCATTACTAAAGTGAAAGTCACAGAATTGTGGTCACTATCTCCAAAATGCTCCTCAACTTACAAATCTATCAGTTGCCCTGGTTCATTACCAAGTACCAAATCCAATATGGCCTCCCCTCTGGTCGGACAATCTACATACTGTGTTAGAAAAGCTCCTGAACACACTGCACAAACACCACCCCATCCAAACTATTTGATCTAAAGAGTTTCCACTCAATGTTTGGGAAGTTTTTTTTAAATTTAGAGTACCCAATTATTTTTTCCAATTAAGGGGCAATTTAGCGTGGCCAATCCACCTACCCTGCACATCTTTGGGTTGTGGGGGTGAAACCCACGCAGATACGGGGAGAATGTGCAAACTCCACACGGACAGTGACCCAGGGCCGGGATTCGAACCCAGGTCCTCAGCGCCATAGGCAGCAATGCTAACCACTGCACCACCGTGCTGCCCATATTTGGGAAGTTGAAGTCACCCATGACTACTACCCTGTGACTTCTGCACCTTTCCAAAATCTGTTTCCCAATCTGTTCCTCCACATCTCTGCTGCTATTGGGGGGCCTATAGAAAACTCCCAACAAGGTGACTGCTCCTTTCCTATTTCTGAATTCAACCCATACTACCTCAGTAGGCAGATCCTCCTCGAACTGCCTTTCTGCAGCTGTTATACTATCTCTAATTAACAATGCCACCCCACCACCTCTTTTACCATCCTCGCTAATCTTGTTGAAACATCTATAACCAGGGACCTCCAACAACTATTTCTGCCCCTCTTCTATCCAAGTTTCCGTGATGGCCACCACATCGTAGTCCCAATTACCGATCCATGCCTTAAGTTCACCCACCTTATTCCTGATGCTTCGTGTGTTGAAGTATACACACTTCAACCCATCCCCTTGCCTGCAAGTACTCTCCTTTGTCAGTGTTACCTTCCCCACTGCATCACTACATGCTTTGGCGTCCCGAATATCGGCTTCCTTAGTTGCTGGACTACAAATCCGGTTCCCATTCCCCTGCCAAATTAGTTTAAACCCTCCCGAAGAGTACTAGAAAACCTCCCTCGCAGGATATTGGTGCACCTCTGGTTCAGATGCAACCCGTCCTGCTTGTACAGGTCCCACCTTCCCCAGAATGCACTCCAATTATCCAAATACCTGAAGCCCTCCCTCCTACGCCATTCCTGCAGCCACGTGTTCAACTGCGCTCTCTCCCTATTCCTAGCCTCGCTATCACGTGGCACCGGCAACAAACCAGAGATGACAACTCTGCCTGTCCTGGCCTTTAACTTCCAGCCTAACTCCCTAAACTTGTTTATTACCACCACACCCCTTTCCCTACCTGCGTCGTTGGTACCAATGTACACCACAACTTCTGGCTGCTCACCCTCCCCCTTCAGGATCCTGAAGACACGATCCGAGACATCCCTGGCACCTGGGAGGCAACATACCTTCCGGGAGTCTCGCTCGTGACCACATAATTTCCTATCTATTCCCCTAACCATTGAATCGCCCATTACTATTGCTTTTCTATTCTCCCCCCTTCCCTTCTGAGCACCAGAGCCAGACTCAGTGCCAGAGACCTGGCCGCTAGGGCCTTCCCCCGGTAGGTCATCCCCCCCAACAGCATTCTAAATGGTATACTTGTTTTGAAGGGGAACGGCCACGAGGGATCCCTGCACTGTCTGCCTGTTCGTTTTCTTTCCCCTGACTGTAACCCAACTACTCTTGTCCAGTACCTTGGGTGTGGCTACCTCCCTTTAACTCTTCTCCCGGATGATCCGAAGTTCATCCAGCTCCAGCTCCAGTTCCCTAACACGGTCTCTGAGGAGCTGGAGTTGGGTGCACTTCCCGCAGGTATAGTCAGCGGGGACACCGGTGGTATCCCTCACCACCCACATCCTACAGAAGCATGCAACTGCCCTAGCCTCCATCCCCTCTTACTTTACAGAAAATAGCTGCCCTGTAGACCAACTGGACCTCCGACTCTGCTCCCAGTCAGTTGCACTCTGTAAACTTCTGGCTCCCTTCTCGCTCTTTGTGGAAATGAAATGAAAGGACCTTGCTCCCTCCTCACCTAACTCCCTCAGTCACCAAACTCTCACTACTGTATAACACTCAAATGCACCAAGTTCAGCACTCCCTCAGTCACCAAACTCTCACTATAACACTCAAATGCTCCAAGTTCAGCACTCCCTCAGTCACCAAACTCTCACTACAGCACTCAAATGCACCAAGTTCAGGACTCCAGTGCAAACAAAGATGTTGTAAGACTTCTTACTGGTATCACACAAGAGAGCAGGAAGCCAGCTCTTGTTGAAATTGCGTTTCTGTTTGTGTGTGTTTTCTGTCTCTAATTTTTGCCCTGTGGTTGCAGGCAGGTACTTGGTACGAAGGTGGCGCCAGCGAACTCCAGTAGCTGGATGAGGAAGTGTATAAAAGAGGAAGGAAAACGTTGCTGTTTCACTCACTCTGAGTTGGCCGCTGTTGATTGCGGGGGGCGGTGGGGGAAAGCGAGAGAGGAGCTGGAAAGATGGTAGACCCGACCAAGTACGTTGCCATTGACTGTGAGATGGTGGGACTCGGCCCCAATGGCTGTGAGAGTGCCCTGGCCAGTTGTAGCATTGTGGACTACAGCGGGTCAGTGATCTATGACAAATTTATTAAGCCGGATGGGACGATAACTGATTTCAGGACCCGAGTGAGCGGGATTCGCCCGTTAGACATGGACACTGCGCTGCCTTATCGTATCGCCAGGGAGGAGGTAAGCTGCAATTTGTGTGTGTGTGTGTGTGTGTGTGTTGTTTTTGCAGCTTCATTGAAACCGGTTCACTTGTCTGGATGATGTGACTCTGCAAACCAGACTTGCCCAGTAGCTTCTCCTTCCTTCCAGGGAAATCACTCCCGGATAGGTGAGCATCTGGGGAACCCCTATTATTGGAAGAGCCAGCCAAGACTCACTCACACACCAGTTTTGCTGACATTCTTAGAAAAGAGGAAACTTGGGGAATTGTAGCCACGTTAACACTGATGTTTGGGTTTCGGAAGCTTCCGGGTTTGAAGCTGGAATAAATTGCTGCATGGGAGGGGGGGGGGGGGGAAGAGAAGGCAAGACTTATTCAAAACATTCTGGTGACACAGAACTGATCCTCACACCCAGAGAGGATCCAGGACAGATGGGCTGGCGAGGCAGATTTTATTGTCTCAAAGTGATGGGAGGGGAGCACGGGGAGGGGGGATAAAAGTAATGGGGACAGAAGCCAATATGCCCATTGCATCTCCAGGGCGATTACAGGGAACCGCTCACTGACACTCCCACCAAAGGCGATAGAAAATAGGAATGTTTTCCCTTTTGTTTACATAAACCCCTGAGACGCGAGAGGGGAAGTTTCACTTTCACATTCCCCAGGCGCGGAGGCCAGACCCTGGCAGGCATCTGGTGATGTTCTGAGACTCGTTATACCCTTTCGTTTTCCTAGAAGGAAATAGATTTGAATTGGGTTTGAGGGAAAGGCACAGGTTGAAGCTGATGACAACAAACAACTGGTAACTTGGAACCCGAAACTTATGGCTCCTTGTGGGGGGGGGGGGGGTCTCAACTCCCCAATATATTGAGTAAAATGGCACACAATTGTAAAATCATAGAATTTATGCCGCAGAAGGAGGTCATTCAGCCCATCGAGTGTGCACCGGTCCCTTGGAAAGAGCACCCCACTTAAGCCCACACCTTCATCCTATCCCCGAAACCCAGTGACCACCCCCCACCTAACCTTTTGGACACTGAAGGTCAATTTAGCATGGCCAATCCAGCTAATTTGCACATCTTTGGACTGTGGGAGGAAACCGGAGCATCCGGAGGAAACCCATGCAGACAAGGGGAGAACAACGTACAAACTCCACACAGACAGTGACCCAAGGCGGGATTTGAACCCGGGTCCCTGGAGCTGTGCAGCAACAGTGCTAAACCACTCTGCCACCATGCCGCCCACCTGCTTGTTGAGGTGGAAAAACAGACTTAGGTGAAAGATGCGTAAACCTGAGAAATGCAGATAACCTTTGGGGAGCGGAGTAGTATTTGGGTCCCGGAGGGTAATTTTGGACATGTGGAGCCATTTCTGGTCATTATCCCAGATGACTGACGAAATCCTGACTTTAGAGAGGGTGCGGAGGAAGGGGGAGGGAGACAAATTGAGCTTTGAGACTTCTAATAGACCCATGGGCAGCACAGAAGGAGAACATTCAGCCCATCGAGTAATAGTAAGCTGAGCATCTGGGAATTGTGTAGAACCCCCCCCCCATCAAGCAGCATGACTTGCATTGAATGTACACAGTAAATATTATATGTATCACAATTGTATTGAAGCACCTCATAGTGCTTTTGATCTAGGTAGACAACTTAAATAAAAGCAAATTACTGCGGATGCTGGAATCTGAAAGGAAAGGGACAATGCTGGAAAATCTCAGCAGGTCTGGCAGCATCTGTAGGGAGAGAAAAGAGCTAACGTTTCGAGTCTGGTGACTCTGTCAAAGCTGACTTAGACAACTTAAATATCTTTGTACCATTTGGAATGACCATTTTTAAATGTCTGTAATGTTTCTTTGACTGTATTGAAGTGCCTCAAGAGTGCAACATGATGTATGTAGAGAACCTGACTATTATTGCACTTTGTGTGATGCCCATTTTGGGATGTTTGTACTGTTTTTGTTTTCAGATATTTTACGAATAAAGTATATTTTTGCAAAAAAAAAAATAGCTTGGCCCATCAAGCCTTCACGGGCTCATTTCAAGAGCAATCCAGTTCGTCACACTTCCCCCACTCTTTTCCCCATTAGCCCATCCATTTTTTGAGCATATCTTGTATGGGAGAAAAGAAAAAGTTTGGAGTGGGGAAAACCTTACTGAAAGTTTATATCAATAAACTGAGCTCTAATAATTTGTTCAACAAGTGAAGTGAGCAAGGTCAAAGGCTTGGGGGAGGGGAGCAGAACAGTCCATTTGAGTGGATTCTTCACATCCAAGGTCCAGCCTTCTCGTCAAGGTTCTTTGACCATTATTTCACGTAAAGTTTGATGGGGCAAAACAATTTACGGCAAATATGTGTTTTCTCTTTTACGGGATACGGGCGTCGCTGGCTAGGCAAGTATTTATTGCCCATCTCTAATTGTCCCTTGAGAATGTGGTGGTGAGCTGCCTTTTTAAACCGCCACAGTCTATGTGGTGTAGGTACCCCCACAGTGCTGTTAGGGAGGGGATTTCATGATTTGTTTTGGGAAATTAAATTTTTTCACATTTTATACAAAAGACACAAACACTTTTTACAAAAGCGGGAAAAACCCCTTAACCCAGCTCTGTACCTGAAGGTACCTACACATCCTCGTTCACGAGCCAACCTTCTCCTTTTAACTGCTCCAAGCTGGCAAATCACCCCTCCAAAAATAGATCCCCCACCTTCACCAACCCTCTCCCCTTCCATGCACCAAATGTGCCATCCAGCTTTGCCGGCTCGAATAGGTGGTTAGCACAAATTGGAGCCAGCTGTGAAGCTGGCAATTGTTGGCGGAGTTGCCTCCAGATTTTTAGCCTGGCCCCCACCACCGGATTTGTGGAGGATTTCGCCAGCACCACCGGAAGTGGCGCTGTTACCATTGCCCCCAGGCTTGTCCTCCTGACTGATTCCGACTCCGTCCAGCCCAAAAGTGCTCCCAGATCCCACACCACCCAGCATCTCCTCCGCGTTGACTGTCCAATAATAGTACAACAAATTTGGCAACGCCAGGCTCTCTGCCTGTTTTGGCCTCTGAAGCACCTGCCCTCCAAGTCCTCGGGACCTTGCCTACCCAAATAAACCCAGTAATAAGTCAGTCCACCTCTCGGAAAAATGACTTGGGCAGAATCACCGGGAGGCACTGTATTAAAAATGGGAATCTCGGCAAAATATTCACCTTAACTGACTGGACTCGACCTGCCAGTGATAATGGGAGACAATCCCACCTCTGCAGGTCCGCCTTGATCTTCCCCACCAAGCTCATGTAATTCAGACTCTGAAGCCGTCCCCAATCTCCCTGCCAATAGAAATGACAATCCCTTTAATCCAGTTCTCACCCCAGTGCCCCATCACAAAGTATTCGCTCTTCCCTATGTTCAGCTTGTAGCCCAAGAGAGTCCCAAAGCGTCACAGAATCCCCATAATACTCCCAACAGATCCTTCCAGGTCCTTAACGTATAATAGCAAATCTTCGGCAAATAACAATACCCTAACAATCCCATTCCATTCCTTCGAGGCCCTCAACGCCAATGAGGCAGTGATGAGCCATCAATTGCACGAGAGACGAGTTGCTTTACAAAAGTTAGGCTTTAATAAACTAGAACTTAGCCCTGCGGTTGTCTACAATAAAATGGACGACCGCCGGGCGTTTGACTATTTATACCTCGGCAAGGAGGCGTGGTTAACTCAGCCTCTCGACCAATTGGAGAGCTGTCACATGACTGGTCTCAACCAATCGGTCGAGAGGCACATGACCGACCAGGGCCAATGGTAAGCCGGTGTTCTGCCCCAATGGCAGACAGCTATGCAAATCATATCACCACAGGCAGCAAACAGCAAAGGAGACATCGGACGCCCCTGCCTCGTACCCTGATGCAGCCCGAAAACCCTTGGTCATTGGCCACACTGTTAATACAGACACTAGCAAACAGAGCTGCATACAATATCTGCATTCAGGGCACAAACCCCAGACCCAACCCAAATTTTTCCAATACCATAAACAGGTATGTACTCCCCCTCCATCCAGTCAAACACCTTCTCTGCATCCAGAGATACAATGACCTCCAGAACCGGACCGTCTGCAGGGGTAAGCACCACATTAAGCAACTGGTGCACATTTGCTGACAGCCTCCGTGCCATCATGAATCCCCTCTGATATTCCCCTACCACCTCCGGAAGGCACGGCTCTAGTCTTAATGCCAACACCTTGGCCAGCAATATGAGATCTACGTGCAGCATGGAAATCGGACGGTACGACCCACACTCCGTGGGGTCCTTGGTCCTTCTTCAGGAGGAGCGAGATGGAGGCGTGATCCAATGTCCCTGGGAGGGCACCACGCTCAAAGGAGTCTCTGAACATGCCCAACAATAAAGGGCCCAACTGATCCACAAACATTTTATAAAACTCCACCGGGAACCCACCCGGCCCCGATGCTTTTCCTGCCTGCATCTGTTCAGCGCTAACCAGATTTCCTCAAAACCTAGCGGGTATTCCAACTCCTCCTGCAGCTCCTCCCCCTATGTTGGGGAAACTCCAGATCCCCCCAAAATATTACTATCCCTTATTCATTATCCTGGCAGCTCTGACCTATATAACTCCTCGTAGAAGGCCCTGAACACCCCATACACCTTCTCCGGGGCCTACCCTCCTGATCTCTAACCTGAACAATTTCCCTGTCTGTCTCCGGTGACCTCAGTTCATGAGCCAAGAGCCGATTCGTCTTCTCCCCATATTCGTTTACTGCCCCTTTTGCCCTCCTTCGTGGCCGCACGGCCATGTCTGTGGACATCAAGTCAGATTGCACGCCCAAAGTTCTGGGCTTGGGTCACTCGCAAACCTGAGATCCATACATCAGATCTGATTCAGCAGTTTCTGTCGCCCCTCCATGGCCTCCGTGTTCACATGTGCATTAAACCCCCAAGGGTGAGGCAAAGAAAAACTGCCCCGCCTCCTCCCCCCAAGTTGGCAGATTATCTGCCGCCTCCACTAACCCCCTCCCAATAACACTCTCTAGACCCATCGACTAACTGGGCCAACAAGTCACAGCTCCACCCCCCACACCACATCCGTTAACTAGCTTAACTCCTAGCACTAGTAATGTCTGCCACCCCAAGGTCCAACCCCAAAAACAACCAGAATAAAGGTCTGTGATCCACTCCTCCCCCACCCCACTGCCATGACCCCATCTCCCATGTTCAAGTCCCAACATAACACCATGTTGATCCTTCCTTCCAATTATTATACCAAAAAACCCCTCTTTCTACCATCCCCCGTGGACCTAATCACCTAAAGAGAAATTAAGGAACAGCCTCCAGGCGCCGAGGACCCGTGTTCGATCCCAGCCCCGGGTCACTGTCCGTGTGGAGTTTGCACATTCTCCCCTGTGTCTGCATGGGTCTCACCCCGATTGGCCACGCTAAATTGCCTTTGTTGGAAATTTATTTAAAAAAAGAGAAAGAAAAAAAACAAAGAACCCCACCTGTCGTCCAGAACGCACGACAAGGCCACAAGGAGAACAACAAACATAACCCACAATATTTACAATTGCCCCAGCTCAACCTGTACCAAAAGGAAAGAAAAGAAGCCCACCATCCCTCCTCAAACCATTTCCATTCCTTGCCCCTTGACAAAGGCCTTGGCCTGCTCCAGCGAGTCAAAACAATGGTCCTTTCAACCCAACGTGATTGTCAGGTTCGCTGATACACCACTCCGAACCCCACACCCTTGTCATACAACACAGCCTTCACCCTATTAAAGGCTGCCCTCCGCCTCGCCATGTCCTGGTACATGCGCACAATATTTCCCTCCCAGTCGATATTCCAACACTTCTTGGCCCACACCAGGACTCACACCTTCCTCTGGTAGTTGTGAAACCGCATGATTACTGCGTGCGGTGGCTGGTTTGACTTTGGCTTCTGTCGGGAAGCCCGGTGCATCCTGTCAAACTCTAGCGGAGCGAACACCTTGAGCGGTCCCCACGCCCGCTGGAAAATGGGTGAGAATCACTCCAGACTTCTTCTTTGAAAGTGATTCTCCATTTTCCAGGGGGCTAGCAGGGCCCCGGCGTTCATCTCTCGGCTCTAGGACGGGTTCAACAGCCAGACCTCAGAACATGAGGACTTCTGCTTCTGATTGCTTATTTGTGGGCCTTTCTAGACATACAGCAGGCATCGGTGTGCGGAGGTCAGGTTTGAGCTTGACCATGATAACCACATCATCCCACGCTCTGTGATCTGCCAAGACATACTGACCAAGCTTACCAGCGATCACTAGCCAATGGGATGCACAATGGCACG
Organism: Scyliorhinus canicula; assembly: GCF_902713615.1. Lineage (NCBI taxonomy): Eukaryota > Metazoa > Chordata > Chondrichthyes > Carcharhiniformes > Scyliorhinidae > Scyliorhinus > Scyliorhinus canicula. The sequence goes on along the minus strand of NC_052157.1, from coordinate 12,023,482 downwards.
TGACCAACTCCAGTTAAATTATACACCCAAAAGGCACCGTCACGATGGACTGAGACTTTGCCCTTCTGTACTTTATGATTCTAGTGATATGGCACCTTCAGGAGAGGAGGGGAGAAAGTTATTGGAAAAGCGGAGGGAAGGAAAATGGAATTTACAGTTCTATGGGAATTTAATATTTGGAAAAATGATGGAGTTTCAATGGAGTTTGTGGCTCATCACCCAGGTTAAATAGAGCAGGGGGTGAAATCAGAAATAATGAGTTGGGTGACTACTCCTAGTGTTGGTTTTGAAAGCCTGTAGTGTTACGGTAACAGAGCAGACCCCCAATTTATATTCGGAAGCTGGATGAGAACCCCACACAATTTTTCAATTTGTTAATTGTGAGGAAAGGATACTTCACCCCCAGACGCGATTTCATTGACAAATAGGGATTTTTTTGTATTGAAGCAAACTTTATTATAAACACTGCATTGACCTCATCAACATCCAAGTGATAAAAAAGCTCTTCAATTAACGGTTAATCAGTTATTTTTTTAAAAGAAGGTCAAAGAGCTTACTTTATGTCTACTTCTAAAATTTCAATGAAGCAAAATCCACACACAGGTCAAATGCCACTTATGAATGAAGTTAACACTTAGTGGCTTACAGATTTATTCACAAAAGTCCTTGGAGAGAAGCCATCAGAAGTCAGTCTGAGAAACACAACCCCTTTCCTCAGAACCCAGAGCAGAACTCGGAAAATGGAACTGAAAACAGATCCAGGGCAGGCCTGAAAACAAAACTGAAACCAGACCCAGTCCCTCCCACAAGTGACATCACAGCCTGCCTTGCTGTTAACCCATTAATCACAGCTTTAACAGATAATCTCGATGCCTTAACTTAAGATATTTTAATAACATTACTGCAACAGACACATTCAATATATCTAAAAATTTCCTACATTCATCACCGTAGCTTGTAAGAAAACATCAGATGGAGGAGTTCCATACTCTTTTTTGGGATGAATGGGAAAATGAGATTCGGTGACTGATGAGGTGATAGAACTTTGGTGTCCACAGACAGTTTGCAAACTAACAGAAAAACTCAAATTGGAGGCATTCCGGCCTCGGGTGACTGTCTGTGTGGAGTTTGCATTTTCTCCCCGTGTCTGCGTGGGTTTCCTCCGGGTGCTCCAGTTTCCTCCCACAGTCCAAAGATGTGCAGGTTAGGTGGATTGGCCATGCTAAATTGCTGCTTTGTGTCCACAAAGATAGACGGGGTTGCTGGGTTACAGGGATAGGGAGAGGCGTGGGCTTAGGTAGGGTGCTCTTTCCAGGGTCTGGGGCAGACTCGATGGGCCCAATGGCCTCCTTCTGTACTGTAAATTCTATGATTCTTTTATAGAGGGACCAGAGATTACGGAAAAACAGACTTAATAACATGCAATGAGAAATTTTGCCCATCAGAAAAGACTGAAGAGGCTAAGATTGCTTTTTTTCAGTAAAGGGAAGACTGAGGGGTGTCTTGATGTAATGTTTTTTAAGATTATGGAAGGGCTTGATAGGGTAAATGTTGGGAAAATGTTCTCACTTGTGGGTACGAACAGAACTAGGGGGTCATAAGACACCAATAAATCCAATAGGGAATTCAGAGAGAGGTGAGAATGTGGAACGTGCTCCCCAGGGAGGTGGACGATGTTAAAAGTACCGACACCTTTTAGGTGAAACTGGATAAACACAAGGTGGAGAAAATAATAGAACAATCTTCTGATGGGGTTGATGAAGAGCAGGTGGGGGGTAAGTGTCAACATGGACACGTTGGACTGAATGGGCAGTTTGATCTTTATGACCAGCCAACAGCTTGATGTCCACTTTCATTGACACAAGTTGAGATACTAAACTGAGCTCTTCCCAAGTGTACCCCTCGCTCCACCAACAATCTGCCTCTTCGGATGGGCATAAAAGATTCTGAACAATATCTACAGAAGAACAATAAATCATCCACCATCAAAAAAAAAACAAGTAAAGCTGGAAAAATAGGTTAGATGATTGGGATGGTGAAAAGAATTGACAGTTAGAACAAAGAACAATACAGCACAGGAACAGGCTCTTCGGCCCTACAAGCCTGTGCTGATCACGTGTCCTATCTAAACCAACTGCCTATATCGTTGTATACCCCATCTGTTCATGTGTCTATCCAGATAAGCCTTAAAGGTCGCTAATGTATCTGCCTCAACCATCTCACTTGGCAGTGCATTCCAGACCACCACCATCCTCTGTGTAAAAAAACTTCCCTCGCACATCTCCACTGAACCTTTCCCCCCTCACCTTGAACTTGTGCTCCCTTTTAATTGTCATTTCCGCCCTGGGAAAAAGCCTCCAACTGTTCACCCTATCTATACCCCTCAATTTTATAAACTTCTATCAGGTCGCCCCTCAGCCTCCATCTCTCTAGGGAGAACAATCCCAGTTTATTCAATCTCTCCTCAAAGCTAATACGCTCCATACCAGGCAACATCCTGGTGAACCTTTTCTGTACTCTCTCCAAAGCCTCCACGTCCTTCTGGTAGTGTGGTGACCAGAATTGGATACAGCATATCCTGTTGTATTCTCTGACAATCTTCATCACTATCCGCAACTCCTGCCATCTTAGAATCATCTGCAAACTTGCCGATCAGACCCGTTACGTTTTCTTCCAAGTAATTTATATATATTACAAACAGCAGAGGTCCCAGAACTGATTCCTGCGGAACACCACTAGTTACAGACCTCCATTCGTAAAAACATCCTTCCACTGCTACCCTCTGTCTATATGACCAAGCCAGTTCGAAGAAATCTATTTCCTCTGGTCAGGATATCCAGGACAAATAGGCCATGGTTTTCAGGGAGACACTTCTTCACATCAAACGTTCGTAGAAATGTCAATCTCTATCCCCCCAGTAAAGCGGTTGATGTTGTCACTTGGCAATTTCAAAACTGCGATCGATAGATTTTTGTTAGGCTGAGGTGGCAAGGGTTACAGAATGATGGCGCATAAACGGAGTTCAGATATCTCTCAGCCATGACAACAGGTTCGAGGGGCTGAATGGCCTCCTCCAGTTCGAATGTTCCCATAAGCCACTCAGCAGGTCAAGCAGCACCGGTGGTAAGAGAAACGGGGATATAACATTACAGATTGAGGCCCCTTCGTCACAACTGGGGGTCTCCTGAAGCCCAGGCAAACAGGGGACCCTGATCAACCCCGATCAAAAGGATTAATCAGTCATTTACACCTGCTGTGTGCAAATCGGCTATCGCAACTGCATACATGGCAACAGTGACGATAATTTGAACATACATCATTGGTTATGAAAAGCTTTGAGCTGACCTGTGGTTGTATAAATGCACATTCGTCTAATGAACTGTTGAACAATTCCTTTCAGATTTTGAAGATTATACAAGGGAAAATTGTCGTGGGCCATGATCCTAGATCGGACTTTCGATGCCTGAAAACTGACATCTCAGATTATTCCATACGGGACACATCGTCGTGCAAGTTACTGATCGTAAAGGCAAACCTGAAGACTGACAGGCGGGCCTCATTAAAAGCCCTCTGCCAGATGTTACTGGGGAAAAGGATACAGGTAAATGGGCTTTGTGTGACAGACACTCGGATACACTGAACAACCTTCCTCTGATTTTTTAAATTCTGTTTGCTTCAAATTCTCTAAGCCACTGTACTGTCTTGTCGGGGCTGGTTTAGCACAGGACTAAATCGCTGGCTTTGAAAGCAGACCAAGGCAGGCCAGCAGCACGATTCAATTCCCGTACCAGCCTCCCCGAACAGGTGCCGGAATGTGGCGACTAGGGGCTTTTCACAGTAACTTAATTTGAAGCCTACTTGTGACAATAAGCGATTTTCATTTCATTCTACGTTAGCTCACCCATTCCTGGAATCATAAACTCCTGTTCCTAGAATCATAAAACTCCCTAGATCTGTCCCTTCCTCCTACCCAAACCTGGTGTTGCTTCATTTCAACAAACCACTAACTTCCTATTCTAATGCCTACTTGTGTTTTGTGAAAGGAAGCCTTAGTCGTTACCCTGGGTTCCTCATTAATAAAAGAGCAAATTTGTATTTTACCTTTTCCTCATGGAATGCTCTGAGCCATGTCTAGAGAGTAAATTCTACACCAGCATTCTGCCAACAGCTTGACACTCTCCCTTTCTCTGTCTTGCTCTCTCTCCTCTCTCATTCTTGGAATCTCTCTCTCTCTTATTCTCGCCTTTATCACTCCCTTTCTCCTCTCTCTCACCTTTTATCTCTCAAGATCTCCTCTTGATTTCTCTTGCTCACCTTCTCATCTCTCTCCTCTCATCCTTTCTCTCTTCATCTCTCTGTCTCGTTCTTTCTGTTCACTCTCTTTCCACTGGTACGAATATATATATATATAATTATGTACATAGCTACTTTAATGGATTGTATGCGAGTTAGGAATGGTTAATCACTCTGCACACATTTATGCTGGAATTGCTCTCTGAAGATTCACATCGATTCTTTAGTATGTAAATTGCGGAAGGGTTTAAAAGAAAAGATAAAAAGAGGCTCGATATTTTGAAATAGCGACAAAATATAGTGAAGACGCATTATTGGTCAGTCAGCATCTAAAATAAAATTAGCAAACATTTCTGTTGGAATCTTTGCCAGAAGTTATATTTATGTTTTCATGGGATGTGGGCATTATTGCCCATCCCTAATTGCCCTCGAACTGAGTGGCTTGCTAGGTCACTTCCGAGGGGCAGTAGAGAGTCAACCATATTGCCGTGGGTCTGGAGTCACATGTAGGCCAGACCAGGTAAGGACGGCAGATTTCTTTCCCCAAAGGACATTGGTGAACCAGATGGGTTTTTTTTTTAATAAACAATTTTATTGAGGTAGTTTTTGGCTTTATAAACAGTTACAGACATCATCAGAAAGAAAGCAAAAAAGGCAAAAATGTGCAAACATCCACGTACTTTCAATACTTCCATCGTAACATATTGCACAAGCCCGCTCCTCTCCCACCGGTACTACCCGCCATATTTTCCCTCCTACTCTACGCTACCCCCCCCCCCCCCCCCCCCCCCCCCCCCCCCCCCACCCCCTGCTGACGCTCACTCTCCCGCAAAGAAGTCAATAAATGGTTGCCACCTCCGGGCGAACCCCTGCACAGATCCCCTCAAGGCGAACTTAATTTTTTTCATACCCAGGAAACTCGACATGTCCGCAAGCCACCACTCAGTCTTCGGGGGCTTTGAGTCCCTCCACGCCAATAGTATTCGTCGCCGGGCTATCAGGGAAGCAAAGGCCAAAACATCGGCCTCTTTCTCCCCCTGGACGCCCGGGTCTTCCGAAACCCCCAAAATTGCCACCCCTGGAATCATCACCGCCCTTGTTTTTAGCACCCGGGACATGACCCCCGCAAAACCCTCCCAGTACCCCCTCAGCTTAGGGCATGCCCAAAACATGTGAATGTGGTTCGCTGGTCCTCCCGCGCACCTAGCGCATTTGTCCTCTATCCCGAAGAATTTGCTCATCCGAGCCACCGTCATATGGGCCCGGTGAACGACCTTAAATTGAATCAGCCCGAGCCTAGCACATGTCGCGGTCGAATTTACCCTACTCAGGGCCTCTGCCCACAGCCCATCCTCAATTTCCCCGCCTAGCTCCTCCTCCCATTTAAGTTTCAGTTCCTCTGTCTGGGACCCTCCCTCCCTCATGAGCACCTTATAAATACCCGAGACTCTACTCTCCCCTTCTTCCCTCCTAGAGACTATTCTGTCTAGGATCCCCATCAGATGGGTTTTTAACAACAATCGATGATACGTTTTGGGCTCACAGTTATTGAGACAAGTTTTCAATTCAAGATTTGAATCTATCTCCCGAGAGCCTAGATTGCTAGTCCAGTGACATTACCACTGTGCTACCAACCCTTCAGTGGAGAATAGACACAGAGTAAATCTCTCTCCCAGTACTACCTCATCAAGCACAGCCACGTAAGATTTTTTTTAAAATTAAGAGTACCCAATTTTCTTTCCAATTAAGGGGCAATTTAGCGTGGCCAATCCACCTACCTTTCACGTCTTTGGCTTGTTGGGGTGAGAGCCATGCAGACACGCGGAGAATGTGCAAACACCACACAGTGACCCAGGGCCGGGATCAAACCCGGGTCCTCAGCGCCTTAGGCAGCAGTGCTAACCACCGCGCCATCGTGCCGCCCCCACAGCCAAGTAAGATAAACGCTGGGTGAGATTTTATGTCCCTTCCTGCCAGGGGGGGGGGCAGCACGGTAGCACAGTGGTTAGCACCGTTGCTTCACAGCGCCAGGGACCCGGGTTCAATTCCTGGATTGGGTCACTGTCTGTGCGGGAGTCTGCACGTTCGCCCCGTGTCTGCGTGAGTTTCCTCCGGGCACTCCCGTTTCCTCTCACAAGTTCCGAAAGACGTGCTTGTTAGGTGAATTGGACATTCTGAATTCTCCCACTGTGTACCTGAACAGGTGCCAGACTGTGGCGACTAGGGGCTTTTCACAGTAACTTAACTGCAGTGTTAATGTGAGCCTACTTGTGACAAGAATAAAGATTATGATTATTTTCCAATGCGGCTGAAGTTGGCCAGGTTCCCGGGCAGCGGGATGGGTGAGCCATACGTACTTTATCCTTGGGCATCTCCTGACGGTTCACTCCTTCTTTTCTTTAACAGGACAGCTACAGAGGACACTCATCCGTTGAAGATGCCAAGGCGGCTATGGAACTTTTTAAACTCGTGGACATAACGTGGGAACTTTTCCTCAAACAGGGAAAGAAAGTGGAGATAGTGAATCGATTTGAGAATCGATTTTAGTGAATAAAACACCATTGCCAGATTAGGAAGAGGAACGTTGCTTTTCCTATGTCACACGAACAAGGAATGGTATCTGCTGGTGAATGAGTATCACAAAACTGCACTGCATTATTTTATTTTTCTCCCCAACCTCCGTTTTCTCCGGGCTATTTACTAAATTGCAGTCCCACAGGTTTTGGTCTGATTGACCTGTCACCCCAAGATGGTGAGGGTGTCGCGGTCGATCCCATCCTTTCCTCCTCTCTGCAGTCTCACAGATTCTCCAGGAGCCACTGGGTGGCGATCTGGAACGGGAATCTTGCCCAGCTACTTATCCACCTCCCCACCCCATCTGTCCTTAGCTCAGGGATTTGGGACAATTGCAATGAATCTACTGTCGTCCTGGGTGATTTCAGCCAGCTAAACATGGATCTTGGTGGCAGAAGAGGGTGGGGCACCTGTGATCCTTCAGTCTGACCAGTGTAGCACTGAATTCTCTCATTGATTGCAAGTTATTAGATCCTTTTTTAAAGACTTGTTTGTGTGTGGTTGTGTGAGTATATATGTATGTGTGTGTGTGTGTTTGTGTATCTATATATGTGTGAGTGTGTGTGTATATGTTGTGTGTGAGAGAGAGCCTGAAAATGTGTGTGTGTGTGTGTGTTTTGTGCTTCTCAGGAAATGGGAGGAGAATGTCAATCCTGGCAAACAACACATTTAACCATCTCAGGCATCTTCTGTCAGCGACAGGACCTCCCACACCAAGGGTAACTCTGTTTAAACTTAACGGGTGGGATTTTCCTGTTTGCCAGCCGCGATTCCGGCACGGCGCGCCCCGGCCGGCAGCGGGATCCTCCGTTCCCGCAGCCGGCACAATGGGGTTCCCCATTGTGCCCCCCCCCTCCTCCCCCGAGCCGTCGGGAAACCCGCGGGCGTGGTTGCGCTGCCGGCGGAGCGGAGGACTCCGCCGATGGAGAATCCCGCTGAACCTCTTCCATTTGAAGCATTTTGCACTCTCCTATGCTGGATTGTCTCCGCGCTCGCTGTGAAACGGTGCATTTACTAACTCGGCTGAATTCTCTGGCCATGCCACGTGAGATACAGAACCAGCTGAATTATTCCTGCCCTCCAGGCCGGTGATTCTGTTCCGTTCGAGCCTCCTCTCATCTTTCCTCATCTGAACCTGTTCCCTCACTTCAACCGCCCCTGGTGTAGCGAGGTCCACATTCTCAGCACTCTCTGGCTATTTAACATTCTCCTGAGTTCCCTGTTGGATTTCTTGGGGGGCCTCTGGTCACCAGAGGAAACATGCTCTGTGTCTCCACTCTCTCAAAATCTTTCAGAATTTATAGACCTCTATTAGGTGACCCTTCTTTTTTTTACAAAAGGAAAGCGACGCAGCTAGCCAGTCCTGCCCTGATAGGTAAGCCCTCACGAGTATTCCAATAGCTCAATGCTCTAAACTCATGTCCCAGCCTGAAAATTTGTTGTTGAATGAATACAATACTCCATCTGCTGGAAGGCACAAGTACTGCACCTTGATACTTCAAACGTCTTCCCAGGGTAATTTGAGGTGTCTGGACTGCCAGTGCGGACCGTTGCCTAGTTTGGGGCAGGCTCGTGTAGCTGCCTCTTTAAACTTGGCCTCACCGGGTGGAGAAGAAGCTGCGAAAGGACAGCTTGGAGCACCTGTTCCTTATTAAAACGGTACAGAGAATGTGAGAAGTTGAGATCAGGCAATGTCCAATTTGAAATCCGTCAAAAACGAAAGTAAATTGGGCAGCACGGTGGCGCAGTGGATAGCACTGCTGCCTCACGGCACCGAGGTCCCAGGTTCGATCCCGGCTCTGGGTCACTGTCCGTGTGGAGTTTGCACATTCTCCCCGTGTTTACGTGGGTTTCGCCCCCCCCCACAACCCAAAAGATGTGCAGGGTAGGTGGATTGGCCACGCTAAATTGCCACTTAATTGGAAAAAATGAATTGGGTACTTTAACTTTATTTTTTAAAAAAAGAAAGTAAATTGGATCGGGGAAAAAAAAGTTTAAAAAAAAGACGGTAATGTGTTTTGGAATAATCCTACCTGGGCGAGTAACAAAGGCAGAAACTATTGTGTTCAAAGTGGAGTGGGAGACTATGATGGGAGCTAAGGTACTGGAGACTTCCAGGGGTCAAATGGTCATTTTCTCATTCTTTGTCTTCCTTTCTGAAACAAACTGTGACTCGGATGAAGCGTTTCAGGACTGTTATTGCATGTCTGTATTGTACTGTGATTGCAGCCCCAGATTAAACAACGTTTGAGTAATATCTGTGCCCCCCCCCCCAACCCTCAACTCCTGTCGTCTGGCCCGTTGTAAGATAGAGGAGCAGGAGTCGATCATTTGAACCCACCCCTTTCAAGCCTGCTCCGCCACACAAGATTACGGCGGATTCTTCCACCTCAACCCCACCTTCCCGCATGATCTCCCTTATCCCTTCATTCCCGTCCTACCAAAGAAAGTCACATCAATAACGGAGCACCGGCAGTTCTCTGGGTAGAAAATACCAAAGATTCACATTTTGCCTTTTCCAACTATTGATGTTAGGCTAACTAGCCTATAGTTCACAGTTTTCACCCTGCCTCCTTTCTTAAAGAGCAGGGTTGTATTTGCTACGTACCAATCCTTGGGAACAGTTCTAGAATCTTAGGAATTCTGCAGGATGGAAACCAATACTTCCACTATGTCTGCAGATCCCTTCAGGATGAAACTTGTCAGGTCCCAGTGAATCTGTTGCCACTTTAGTCGAATTAATAACTCTGCTATTATTTAACTTATTTCTTTAGGTGCCTCAGTCTGAAACACAAGAGCCCCATTATTTCTGGAATGCCTTCCACCCCACTCTTTTATTGGAACTTGGCTGATTGCAAATTGGCTACTGCATTTTCCTGCAAAGTAGCAATGATTGCATTTCAAACCTAACTCCTGCACATTAGGGACATGAGAGGCACAATAGAGAACCTATTATAGATAGAGATAGAGAACCTAGTGGAGTGGTGCAGCGACAACAATCTCTCCCTCAATGCTAGCAAAACTAAACAGCTGGTCATTGACCTCAGGAAGCAAAGTACTGTACACACCCCTGTCAGCATCAACGGGGCCAAGGTGGAGATGGTTAACAGTTTCAAATTCCTAGGGGTGTACAGCTCCAAAAATCTGTCCTGGTCCAGCCACGTCGACGCTACCACCAAGAAAGCACAACAGTGCCTATACTTCCTCAGGAAACTAAGGGAATTCAGCATGTCCACATTAACCCTTACCAACTTTTACAGATGCACCATAGAAAGCATCCTATCTGGCTGCATCACAGCCTGGTATGGCAACTGCTCGGCCCAGGACCACAAGAAACTTCAGAGAGTCGTGAACACCGCCCAGTCCATCGCACAAACTTGCCTCCCATCCATGGACTCCATTTACACCTCCCGCTGCCTGGGGAAAGCGGGCAGCATAATCAAGGATTCCTCCCACCAGGCTTACTCACTTTTCCAACTTCTTCCATCGGGCAGGAGATACAGAAGTCTGAGAACACGCACAAACAGACTCAAAAACAGCTTCTTCCCCACTGTTACCAGACTCCTAAATGACCCTCTGATGGACTGACCTCATTAACACTACACCCCTGTAAGCTTCATCCAATGCCGGTGCTTATGTAGTTATATTTATGTACCTTGTGTTGCCCTATTATGTATTTTCTTTTCTTCCCATGTACTTAATGATCTGTTAAGCAGCTCGCAGAAAAATACCTTTCACTGTACCTCGGTACACGTGACAATAAACAAATCCAAATCCAATCCACAATATCGAAGCAGGTTTTGTGTTCTCTTCCCCAAGGAGTGAGTGGAATTCCACCAAGTGAGGCTGAAGCTGTCCATTGTGCCCATTTGCATTGCCCTGGGTGTTGTGACAAGGTGACCCCATTCCTCTGCCCACGTAGCCCTCCCTGCATGTGGAAGAGACCAGATTCCTCCCTTAACCCAACACCATCAACATAGAAGGACTTTTATCTTGACTGCTGCTTGCGTGACAGCTGTGTTCGCCTCCGTAGTGGCTGCACTTCCAAACAAAAATGTGAACTGCTTGATTGTAACAATGCTTTGTAATGTCTCAAGGATGATAAGGTTTGATATAAATGCAAATTCTTTCTTTAAGGTGCTGCTGACAAGATTTTTTTAACTTGGGATGGAGGGCACGTCACAATCTAATGAGAATCCGCCTCCTCTCCCTCGGTGAACCGGGCACGGCAGCACAGTGGCTAGCACTGTTGCTTCACAGCGCCAGGGTCCCAGGTTCGATTCCCAGCTTGGGTCACTGTCTGTGCAGAGTCTGCACGTTCTCCCCCCCCGTGTCTGCGTGGGTTTCCCCCCGGGTGTTTCCCCCCGACAAGTCCCGAAAAACGTGCTGTCAGGTGAATTGGACATTCTGAATTCTCCCCCCGTGTACCCGAACAGGCGCCCGAGTGTGGCGACTGGGGGCTTTTCACAGTAACTTCATTGCAGTGTTAATGTCAGCCTACTTGTGATAATAATAAAGATTATTATTAACAGCACAGGCTAGCTTTGGACTTTGAGCTGTGTCCCACCTGAATCACTATGGTGCCATGAGGGAGGCTACTTGTGCAACACTCTAGTCTCATTTAAACTCACTGGGCGCGTAAATGTGCGGCCAGTGCCACGTAAATGACGTCACCCACGCATGCGTGGTTGCCGTCCTCCCCGCAAGAAGATGTCGGATGGATCTTGCGGGGCGGCGGAGGAAAGGAGGTCCTCCTTCAGAGAGGCCAGCCCGCTGATCGGTGGGCACCGATCGCGGGTCAGACCCCTTTTGAGGCCCCCCCCCCCGGTGCAAGAACCCCCCCCCCCTCCCCCTCCAGCGTTCCCACGCTGTTCCAGCCGGCAGCTACCAGGTGTGGACGGCGCCGGTGGGAACCTGTTGAGTTGGGCAGGCCGCTCGGCCCATCCGGGCCGGAGAATCGCCGCTCGCCCCTTACAAACGGCGAGCGGCAATTCTCCCAGCGGCCAGCCGTGAATCTCACCGCGCCGGTTTGGGGGGGGGGGGGGGGAGAATCGCGAGCTGGAGAGGCGTGGTGGGACATGCTCGGCGATTCTCCCACCCGGCGTGGGGGGGGGGTGGGGGGGGAGAATTCCACCCACTTTCTTTCAGGGAGACTCTGCCTGTTTTCCTGTTTATCGATTTTTAAAGCTAGTTGACCCTATGAGTCCTCCGGTGGTATCAACATGAAAATTAAACTTGAACCAGAATCAATCAATCATTAAACTTACTTTTATTCAGTGTGGTGGGTAATGAAAATGGAAATTAGTAAAAAAAAGTGTAGTGATTGACAGAAGCAAATTGCCGATTTTATTCGCACAGCACGCATCTTCTGATCTGCAAAGCCCTTAAATAAACTCGGGTGTCACAAGCAGTTGGGAAGAGCTTCAAGTCGCCTCGATACAGAGAACTGATGCCCCTGATTAACCCCCTATACAGTACAAACCTCTGCTGGGTACTGATTAATGGACACCGTTTCCAACTCCCCCTGCACCTGGGCCCTGATTTGGTTAAGGCCCCAATGGTGGGCCCTTAGTTGTGCCAACTTTGGTGGGGGTGGGGGGTTGCTGGGCAGAGGGCCCTCAACCACACTGCAAGAGGGAGGGGGAGGGAGCAAAGCCAGGTTTGGGGGCAATTCAACACGGCCTAACCTCAAGTGACCAGTTTGCTGCTTCGTGTCCCTCTCAGTCACCTCCTGTCTCAGCATAAGAGTACCTGTGACTCCCTGTGACTATCACACCACAGATAATGTTTAAACACATACAGTGCAAAGGCAGCTGACTGGAGGCTCTCCTATGAACAGAACCGACAGGGTGTCTTGGATGGAGATTCGTGGGGCTCCCACTTGTCGGCCAGATTTCAGCGTCGCGGTTCAGTGCTTCAGGAGACCGACCCCTACCTCCACAGCAATCACTGGCCTCGCCTCACACAGCACTGGAACAGAATGTCCTGATTCCTGTACCAGACTTGCTGTTGTGTGTCCGCAAAGCCCATGTGTCCTTTTAGGTGTCGCAACTCAAAAGAACATGTCACCCTGTCTGAATTGAATTGAAATTGTAACAAAACATTTAAAATGAAAGAGGTTGGATTTCTAGTGAGGACATTGCAGCTGAATCACTGTGGTCAAGGAGCAGTCAGGGCTGAGCCTGGGAGGGTTGAAGCCATTATGAGGCTCCAACCACATAGTTTGGTGTGTGATCATTAACTCTTTGTGGCCATCTCCCTCCCTCTCCAGAAGGCACAAAGCTAATATTTTTGCTGAAGGTGCTGACTCATGCTGCGGTATGACTCCACAACTTTCTTCACCCAATTGACCACTGTCCTTCCAGAGATCTATTACTAAGGGGGTGCTGTACTGGCGGAGGTCTCCTCATTTGGGATGTCCAACCGAGGCTCCAGCTTGCTCGCTTGGGTGGATGCAAACGATCCTATGATATCATTCAAAGAAAAGCGGGGAGTTTCTTTCTAGTGTCCTGGTCATCATTTATTCCTCAACCAATACCTAAAAGCAGGTGAGATGTACGTTACAATGCTGACTGTGGGAGCTTGCTGTGCGCAAGTTGGCTATTGTGTCTCCTACAATACAGCAGTGACAACACTGCAAAAGCACGTCATTGGTTGTGAAGTGCTTTGGGATGTCCTCAGGTTCTGATAGTTGCTATATAAATGCAAGTTTTATCTTCAATCTTCAGCTTAACAGATGGGCTCCAGTGAAATACCACAAAAAAAATTATTATTTTAGCGGCAAAAGGGGAAGATAAACCCATTGGGGCACACCAAACTTGTTATGTCATCAGCAGATCCGAATTAGTTGAATACACGCCTCGATTCAACAATATCCTTCGAAAGGGGAAGCATATCCATCAAACTGCTACTGAGGGAGACGCCCGTACTCATCCATCTGCACCGGCCACCCATTTAATTAACTTCATAAAGGGTCGCAGAATATTTTGGTTGCAACGTGCCAATTCTCCCACAATGTCAAATCACAAAACGGAGGCAGTAGAAACAACAGGAAATTCTCAGCCAGTCAGGCAGCATCTGTGGAGAGAAACAGAGTCAACGTTTCAGCTTGACATGACCTTTCATCCTCTGGAAAGGTCATCCCGGCCTGAAACGCTGGCTGGGACTTTCCGGCCAACAGGATCCCCCTGGTCTGGTTGGAAGTCCATGGACTTCTGGCTGGTCCACTGCACACCTCATGGCCGGGCCCACCACAGCGGGGCAATAACATTTCAGCCACTCATTCTGTTTCTCCCTCTCCACATGGTGCCTGACCCGCTCAGCACTTTTAGCTTTTCCGTCCAGGTTTCCAGCCCGTGCAGTATTAGTTGTTGACAAGATGGAGGCATGCTGGCCTGCTCCCCACTTCCAATCCCTCTGTGATGCAGAAGGTGAAGTTTGGTGATGTCGCCATCGCAGAGCTTTGTGAGGTTGCACCAAGGCATCTGTTTTTTTAAAACTTATCCCGGATCCTCCCTCCCTTTTGGATCAGCTTGGGTCCCCCGGTGGGCACGAATTTGCCGTGTCAGATGGCACGGTGACACAGAGGTTAACACTGCTGCCTGGCAGTGGCAGGGATCCGGGTTCAATTCCAGCCTCGGTCGACAGTCTGTGTGGAGGTTGTACGCTCTCCCCGCGTCTGCATGGGTTTCCTCCCACAGTCCAAAGATGTGCCGGATAGGTGGATTGGCCATGCTAAATTACCCTTAGTGTCCAAGGATGTGCCAGTTGGGTGGATTGGCCATGCTAAATTGCCCCTTAGTGTCCAACGATGTGCAAGTTGGGTGGATTGGCGATGCTAAATTGCCCCTAAGTGTCCAAGGATGTGCAAGTTGGGTGGATTGGCCATGCTAAATTTCCCCTAAGTGTCCAAGGATGTGCAAGTTGGGTGGATTGGCCATGCTAAATTGCCCCTTAGTGTCCAAGGAGGTGCAAGTTGGGTGGATTGGCCATGCTAAAATTGCCCCTAAGTGTCCAGGGTTACGGGGATTGAGCAGGGGAGTGAGCCTTGGTAGGGTGTTCTTTCAAAAGAGTCAGTGCAGACCCGATGGGCCAAATGGACTCCTTCTGCACTGTAAGCCACACCTTTATGTATTTTTTAAGAATGGGGATCAGGCAGCATCTCACCAGATAGAAGAACAAGCTTGAGAGCTGAAGGGCCTCCTCATTCATGTGTTCCCAGCCCAGAGGAAGGGCTGAGGCTCAAAGTATAGGCCCTTCTGACCTGGAAAGAAGACAAGGTAAAACGGGAAATAAAGATTCACTGACGGCAAGCTTGTAGGGGGAAGAGAGATAAAGGTGCAGCAAAGGGATAGAGGCAGGTCGTATCTAGAGGTGAAAGGATAAGCTCTCACCTTGTTTCCTAGCCAGGAGTGCGCGAGGTGCCAGACATGAGAGCATCAGCCACACATTCCTGGCATTAAGCAGCCACGAACTGTTGAGGCAACAAGAGGAAACCAAACGATGGAGGAAGGTTTGACGATTGAGGAGGTGTGGAAGTTCCACTTGAGATCAGAGGAGATATTGAAGCAGAGAGTCTCAACCTGTGAAAACTGACTGAAGAGTGTGGAACTACTACAGCTGTCTAATGGCTTGTTACAAAGTACTGTGTGTCCTGAACATTGAATGTCAATTATTTAGTCTGTAGTTCCCTGGGTAAGGTCCAGCCTGCGTGTGCACCATTATAAGATTTTGATCATTCTACTAATTTTTAGAATCCATAACATATTTCGAATTTATTCCTGAACCACTTTTGTTATACGAGGAATCAGTTTGAATTTATGAAATGAAAAGAAAAATCGCTTATTGTCACGAGTAGGCTTCAATAAAGTTACTGAGAAAAGCCCCTAGTTGCCACATTCCGGCACCTGTTCGGGGAGGCTGTTACAGGAATCGAACCGTGCTGCTAGCCTGCCTTGGTCTGCTTTCAAAGCCAGCGATTTAGCCCAGTGTGCTATGTCAGACAATTAACAGTCAAGGTAGTTCGGGAACAGGAAAACAGTTGTTTGTGAAGAAACAAAATTGTTTTATGGTTTTATGACCAAGTTCCTTTGAGTATTGCTGTCTTAATGGCTGCAGTACAATCAGGTGATTTTTAAAAAATCAGTTTGAAGGAATGGCTAAAAGCAGCCTGAACCTAAATCTTGAACCTATGTTTTAACAAACCATGATTGCTTTATTGATCTGTGCTAGAGGAAAGCATTATTCTCTAATATTATGATAGAGTGGTGTTAACAGTTGATTTTAATAGCTTTAGTGTGGAGCTGGGGTTAAAATATGTTGACCAGAGAATGTGACTTTATTTATGGCTTCTCTGTATCATTTGTGTGCATTTGTTTTGTAATGCAGTGTAAACTTCTCTGAGGATTAAGTGATGGAGCTATGTCTCAGTTTACAACCCGTGAGACAAAGGTTGCAAATGTTGGGGGGGGGGGGGGGGGGGGGGGGGGGGGGGGGGGGGGTGACATGAGATAATTTGGACCTTAGAGCCGATAGGAAGGGTGAATTTGGATCATCTCCAAACGAAGAAGTGCTGTATAACGAGAGATAAGAGTTGAGAAATCGTGATCCTCGTTGGCATAGTGACACAGTGCCTTCTGGGGTACAAGCCTTCTGGACACAGTTCAACATGACTTCAAAGAGAGAGAGACATCACCTGTGCTGATCAACGGCAAGAGTTCCTGGCATCTTGAGAGATGAAGTTTCAAAGTTGTCTTCGCTACTTCTTGTTAAGTATATGTAAACTCTTGCTTAATAAATTCCACTTGATTTGTAAATACTAGTTATTCGTATCTTGTGGGTCACGTACAACTGAGGACCCTAGTGTTAGAAATTAAGATTTTTTTTTAAATTATAGGGTTTTACACCTCAAAACCCTTAAACCTTACACCATGATTCCTCCCCTAATTAACACTACAAACACAGATTAACTGGTCAGACATTTCATTTGTCATTTTGTGGACGTTGTGGTCCCAACAACATTGATAACACTTCTACAAGTGAATTTTTGTGGGACATCCTGAGGTTATGAGAGACGCTGCATAAATGGAACTTCTTTCATTCTCTTATTAACTGTGGGGTTGTCCTGAGGATGTGAGAGGTTTTGATTCATGATAAGGAGTGGTGACTCGAGACACAAGCACAGGCACCTCTCTCTTTGCACCGTTTAGTTAATTGGAGGTCTGGCTTCGCTGCCTATTAGCTCTTCTTTGACCGCCACAGGTTGATTGTCAGAACAATGACCACACTACAGTAATTCTGCGCACACACACACACACACACACACACAGGCGATATCGAGTGGCTGGCTTGCAGCAGCCAGCAGATTTTCGACGTTAGGTATTGGCCACGCTCGCGTTGACCCTCTTGTCCGTGAAGAATCTCTTTAGGATGATGACCTGGCCAATAGTAACCAGAAAAAGGATGATGGTCTCGCTCGACGCCCAGTAGATAATGTGGGTTCTGATGTTTTCTGCGTGCAGGCGGTCAATCGCAGCCTGAACGCGTTGTTGCGTCTGCAGCTTGGCCACATTGCTCAGTGCAAAATGGATGGAATTACAGGAGGACTCCAGCTGAAGAGAGAAGCAAAAAGGATCACAATGCAGTCCACCTGCCTCAGCCACCAAGGACTGCATAATGGGAGAGATTTCTACACTTACACTAATAATAATCACTTATCATAAGACCATAGGAAATAGGAACCGGAGTGGGCCATTCAGCCCTTCAAGCCTGCTCGACCATTTAATAAGATAATGTCTGATCTGACACTCACTAAGCCTACTTTCCTGCTGTCTCTCCATAACCCACTGATTAGAAACCTATCGATCTTGGTCTTGAAAATGTTCAAGGCCTCGACCTCCATAGCTTCCTGGGGTGAAGAATTCCAAAGATTCATCGCACTTTGAAGAGAAGGAATTCTTCCTCAAATCCATCTTCCTTATTCTCCCCCCCGGTCATACACTCTCCCATGAGTGGAAACACCCACCCAACATTTACCCTCTCTAACCCCCTTAAGAATATTACATGTTTCAATCGTATCACCTCTCAATCTTCTTAACTCCAAGGAGCACAGACCCAGTCTGTTTAATCTTTCCTCATGTGGCAGTCCCTCCATACCCAGGATCCTCCTAGTAAACCTCCTCTGTCCTGCCTCCAGTGATACTATGTCTTTCCTTAAACAAGGGCGACCAAAACTGTACACAGTGTGTTAAATGTGGCCATGTGCATACCTTGTAATTGAAATGAATGAAAATCGCTTATTGTCACGAGTAGGCTTCAATGAAGTTACTGTGAAAAGCCCCTAGTCGCCACATTCCGGCGCCTGTTCGTGGAGGCTGGTACGGGAATTGAACCGTGCTGCTGGCCTACCTTGGTCTGCTTTCACAGCCAGTGATTTAGCCCAGTGTGCTAAACCATTGCCAAACATCAATACTCTTAATCTCCAGGGTAATCTTTGTAGGATTTGGGGGGGGGGGGGGGAGGGAGGGGGAGCGGGGATGGAGGGGGAGAGATAAGGTGGGGGGGGTAGGGAGGGAGGGGGGGGATGTTTTGTTGTTTTGTACTAAAGGGACGGGCATAGTTGTTCTGTGCCAATGTCGGGCATTAATTCATTCCTCTTCTGTGTATACGTGGGGGGGGGATTTCTGTCCCTGTCTATTTTAGGGACGGGGCAGATGTTTTGGGGGAATGATGGGTGTTAGTTTATCTCTTCCGCTGTGTATACGTGTGGGGGGGGGTTTCTGTCCTGCCTATTTTAGGGACGGGCAGATGTTTTGGGGGAATGATGGGTGTTAGTTTATCTCTTCCGCTGTGTATGCGCCGGGGGGGGGGGGGGGGGGGGGGGGGGGGGGGGGGGTGGGGGGGGGGGTGGGGGGGGTGAGGGGGGACACACGGCGGGGGAACCGGGGGGGGGGGGGGGGGGGGGACTGTTCTTTCTGTCTTTTTGTTGTTGATATTATGCAAAAATTTGAATTAAAATTATTTTTTAAAAAAAAAAGGATGTTCCACAGCTCAACCAGATGCACACGGCTTTCCACCAGCTTGAAAATTGAAAACCTGAGCCTGTCTTTGCCCTAATCAGCTCTCTAATGTTTTTCAATCTTGATGTGCTGCAGTCTTGAGCCACCAGCTGGGGGTTCACCATTAGAAGACGCGTGCCGCCAAAGCCATTGACGCCTGTAGGCCCAAGGCTGAGAAGTAGCTAGATTTCCACAGGCTGGACTAACCTGTGTCAGGGCGGCATCCTTGTCTACAGGAATGGGGAGAAGCGGAGTCATCTCGCCCACCTCGAGGTGGAAGAAAACCTTCTTGTGAGTGAAGGTGGAGAACTGGTTGCCAAAGCAGAAACTATAGATTCCGGGGATCTCTGCCTTCGCGCTGTAGCTGTCATACCGAATCTTGTGCTTTCTGTAGATCATTCGCCTTTCGGGACTTTCGATGAAACAATCCACATCGTAGTGACCTCCTGAAATAACCTGTTGAGAGCAAAAAAATGTTGTTATTTTATCAACTGTTTGAACGTCGACAAATCCCCGTACATTGGTACTGAGGGGAGGGTACCCTGTTTCTCCAACACAAAATTAGTGTTTGTACCATTTGGCCGCGTATATATTTTTTATTGTTTTAATAAAAAGATCCGAACATTGACAAAACAGCAACAATCATGTCAAAGGGCAGCTCAGAACAAAACAGCACCAGCACCCCTCTTGACTCTGAGTTACAAAATACCAGGTTCAACTCCCACTCCAGGCCAACGCTCCCGATGGATGGGCAACATTTGTAACCCGCTACTTCTGGTTTGAAAACCTGGGAGAATGAGAAATACTGAAGTTAATGCCCGAAACCTTTACCTCGGCTAAAATGACAATGGATGGGACCAGGCCCCCAAATCTCCACCACCGCCCTCCCCCCCCCCCCCTTTCCCAGTCTAGCCCAATACTCAATATTGAAGTATGAATCAATAGTTTGGGGTGGCCGCCATTTTAAATTTTGGAACTGTGGAAAGTCTGACTGAAAACAGCCATTTTGTGGACAGAGCCACCTTGAACATTATGACGGAGATGCCTTGAAGCAGAAACTGCTTCTCAACAGGGAGAGACTGAAGAAGGTTTCCAGAAATGGCTGTTGGACCACAGTACTAAATGCAGCCTCCAAGAGCCGCCACCTGCAGTACCATAAAAGTGAAAACAGGAGCCTTCACTCCCTCCCAGGGCCTGCTCTGCTTCGCGAGTCCACGTGCAAAGGCAAACTCTTCCAATCTCTTCAACGGCAGGAGCCATGGCCACTGCCCTACGGAATCTCAAGCTTCAACCCTTTCAATTCAGAAAGAAAGGGCCCACAATGATATCTCACAGAGATTGATTTTTTTTTCATTCATATTGAGTCATGAGATGTGGGTGTCACTGGCTGGGCCCGCGTTTCTTGGCCGTTCCTAATTGCCCTTGAACTGAGCAGCTTGCTGGGTTTCAATGGTTTCAATGGTCACCATTATTAGACTTTTAGTTCTAGATTTTTACTGAGTTCACATTTTACCATCTGCTGTGGTGGGACTTGAACCCATGTCCCCAGAGTATTTAAAAGCAAATGACTGCGGATGCTGGAATCTGAAACAATAACAGAAATACTGGCCAGCTTTGAATAAACGTCAACCAGACTCGAAACGTTAGAACATAGAACAGTACAGCACAGAACAGGCCCTTCGGCCCTCGATGTCTGTGCTGAGCCATGATCACCCTACTCAAACCCACGTATCCACCCTATACCCGTAACCCAACAACCCCCCCCCCCCTTAACCTTACTTTTTAGGACACTACGGGCAATTTAGCATGGCCAATCCACCTAACCCGCACATCTTTGGACTGTGGGAGGAAACCGGAGCACCCGGAGGAAACCCACGCACACACGGGGAGGACGTGCAGACTCCGCACAGACAGTGACCCAGCCGGGAACCGAACCTGGGACCCCTGGAGCTGTGAAGCATTTATGCTAACCACCATGCTACCGTGCTGCCCTTTTTTATTTTTTGAGCTGAGTGCCATCAGTGTACATATGGAAACTGTGCTGCATTTTTGAATAACGGCCAAGGGGCATCATGCAGATAAGAAATAGGAAGGGACCAAGGATAGATCCTTGGGGGACACCAGATGCCATGGTGTGGGAGCAGGAAGCGATGGTGATTCTCTGGCTATGCTGGAGAAATAAGAATGGAATCAGGCAAGTGCAGTTCAACCTAGCTGGATGATGTTGGAGCATCGCTGGAAGAGGATGATATGGTCACATGTTAACTGTGTTGCCAGAAGCTGAGTGGGTGCGTGCGGAGGAGGCCTCCGCAGGGGAACCTCCCTCCGGGCCCTCGCCACGGCAGCACTCCCATCCCCACCAAAAAAACACTCCAGCAGCCCATGGTGACAGCCACCCTCCAATCCTGGAACCAACTGCGGCAGCAACTTGGCCTGACCAAAATGTCGAACAGGGCTCCCATCTGCAACAACCATAGGTTCACACCAGCACTGACTGACGCCACCTTCAAAGGTGGAGGCAGGACGGGGGGACACTGACAGTCAGGGACCTATACACGGACGACAGGATCGCAACACTGGACGAACTGACAGAGAAATTTCAGCTAGCTGGGGGGAACGAGCTACGGTACCTGCAGCTCAAAAACTTCCTACGAAAGGAGACAAGGACGTACCCACAACCGCCACGACAGACACTACTGGAAGACCTACTGGACGCAAGTATCCTAGAGAAAGGGAACTGTAGTGACATGTATGACCGACTGGTAGATAGGGACGACACCGTACCTGGACGAACAAGGAGGAAATGGGAGGACGACCTGGGGATGGAGATAGGGTGGGGACTATGGAGCGAAGCACTGCATAGGGTCAACTCCACCTCCACGTGCGCAAGGCTCAGCCTGACGCAACTAAAAGTGGTACATAGAGCCCACTTAACAAGAACCCGTATGAGTAGGTTCTTCCCGGAGGTGGAAGGACAGATGTGAACGGTGCCAAACGAGGCCCGGCCAACCACGCCCACATGTTCTGGTCTTGCCCCAGACTCGTGGAGTACTGGACAGCCTTCTCGAGGTATGTCCAAAGTGGTGGGAGTGAGGGTGGAGCCATGCCCGATAGTGGCGGTCTTCGGGGTTTCAGAACAGCAGATCATCTTCCTGGGGAGGAGGGCGGACGCCATTGCCTTTTGCCTCCCTGATCGCCCGCAGTTAGAATCCTGTTTGGCTGGCGGTCAGCAGCACGGCCCAGAGCTGCGGACTGGCTGTCCGACCTCTCGGAATCTCTCCAAATGGAGAAATCAAATTTTGCCATCCGAGGGTCGGACGACGGCTTCCACAGCACGTGGGAGCCATTCATGCAACGTGTCCGGGACTATTGTGGCCAATGTACAAGAGGAAGAATAGTCGGGGGAAGGTAGCGGGAGGGGGGGGGGGCTACAGGTTCGTTACGGGGGTTCGATGGCTAGCTAAGGCCCACAAACCAAACTAAATAAAACATGTTGAGGGGGGGGGGGGGGGGGGGGGCGCATGCTAAATCGAAATGCATATCCCACTCTGAATGAATACCCAGTGACTACCCACCTGGTCGATATTTCAATATATGTACAAAACATCTGCGATCTGTTGGCTCTTCTTTATGGTTAGACAGTCTGGTGCAGTGGTTAACTATACTGTTGTTTCAGCTAGACGTTTGGACAGATGTTCTTCCATCATAATTTGAATTATTCAAATTCCAAGTTGTTTCTAGCACATGATTCATTGTTCCAGAAATTCTGGAGTGTCCTGCACAGCCCTGGGCAATAATAGTACTCCATCTCCAGTGATGAGAATAACTTTGCAAGTAGCTGTTTAGCTCCACTCCCCCACTGCCATCGCCCCCCACCCTCACCTCTCTTCAGCCAGTCTGAAGTATCCACCAGCTGAGTGGGGGAATTACATGACGCACTGGTCAGGAAAATGACCAGTTAGCTCCCTTCTCTCTTCACAGATGCTGTCGGAACTGCTGAGATTGCCCAGTGTTCTCTCTTTTTGTTTCCCCAGAGTATTTCCCTGGCCCCTGGATTGCTAGTCCAGTGGCAATGCCACTAAACCATCGCCTTATCTTTAGTATCTTTTCGCCTTTATGTGTTTTTTTATCTTTATATCTGTATTTTAGTTAATACCTTCATCTTTGTTATCTATGTGACTTTCAGCAACAGTTTGGGAGTAAATTAACCTTGATCTTGTCTAAGACTGAAGCTTATCTGCTTGGTTATTTATAAATTGAACCACTCTGGGCTACATAGACATATATTCTTATCTTGTAGACCACTTTGAGGAAATACCTTTTAATAATAATAATCTTTCTTAGTGTCACAAGTAGGTTTACATTAACACTGCAATGAAATTACTGTGAAAATCCCCTAGTTGCCACATTCCGGCACCTGTTCGGGTACAGAGGGCGAATTCAGAATGTTCAACTCACCTAACAAGCACGTCTTTCGGGAAATGTGCGAAGAAACCGGAGCACCCGGAGCAAACCCACACAGGCACGGGGAGAATGTGCAGACTCCGCATAGACAGTGACCCAAGCCGGGAATCGAACCTGGGACTCTGGCGCTGTGAAGCAACATGGTTGTGACGTGGATTTTCCACTCTGCCAATTTATTTTTGTTTCTTTATTCTTTCATGTGGGCCTCACTGGCAAGGCCAGCATTTGTTGCACATCCCTAATTGCCCTTGAATAGAGTTGCATTTTTTAAAAATTAAGAGTCAACCACGTTACTGTGATTTGGAGTCACATGCAGGCCAGGCCAGATGAGGACAGCAGCCTAAAGGACATTAGTGAACCAGATGGGTTTTTACAACAATCAACGATGGTTCCATGGTCATCATTTAGAATCTTAATTCCAGATTTGTATTGAATTCAAATTTCACCATCTGCCACGGTGGGATTTGATTCCAGGTTCCCAGAGCATTACCCTCGCCCTCTGGATTACTAGTCCAGTGACAATACCACTTTGCTACCGTAGGATTTGAAAAGATAGACAGAGAGGAGCTATTCCAGAACAAGGAGGACAACCTTACAATTAGAGCTAGAATGTTCAGGAACGGGTGGTGGAAATCTGGAACTATCTTCCCAAAAAACTGCTGAGATTCTGGATATCAACTGAAAATGTTTGTCCTGGTCCATTCAACAGTTTAGAAAGCCCAACAATGTCTCTACTTCCTACAGAAACTAAATAAATTTGGCATGTCTGCATCGGCTCTCACAGACTTCTACAGATGTGCAATTGAGAGCGTCCTATCCGGCTGCATCACAGCTCGGCCCAAGATCGCAAGAAACCGCAGAGTGTGGTGAACGCAGCCCAAAGCATCACACAAGCTTGCCGCCCTCACATTGTTTCTGTCCACACCTCCCGCTGCCTCGGGAAGGCAGACAGCATTGTTACGGACCCCTCCCACCCAGGCATTGCCTTCTTCCAGACCCTTCCATCAGACAGAAGATACAGAAGTCTGAAGACCTGCACATCCAGACACAGGAACAGCTTTTTCCCCACAGCCAAAGACTCCTCAACAACTCCCCCTCAGACCGACATGTTCCCTGTAAGACACTATTCATGATACCCTATGCTGCTCTTGCTCATGTATTTGCTTTGCTTGGCCCTCGTTCCGCACTGTAACCAATCACTATTTGTCGATGTACCATTTGTCAATGTACTCTGTCGATTGTTCTTTTTAGTCTACTATGTACGTACTGTGTACGTTCCCTCGGCTGCAGAAAAATACTTTTCATTGTACTTTGGTACATGTGACAATAAATGAATCAATCAAATCAAATGTCAAATCTGAGTTTAACAGATGTTTATAGTGTTAATATTATCAAAGCAGGAAATGCATTCAAGCGTGAAGGGAAATACCAATGAACAATTCACAAAGCAGGTATCTCGGGAGTAGTAAAACTGTCAATCACTGGCTAATGCAATACATTGCTGTGTGAAATTGAACAGAAAGTCTGCATTGCAAAGGCTGTTAAGCGATGTCAAGCCCCTTGAAGTGTACTGGGGCTTTCCAGGAAGCTACTGACACTTGTAACATCTGCTGCTTTGAACATTTCTGCCTGAGGCAGCAGATATTAGAAAAGGGTAGTGAAAATGCAGTGATTTTTCCACCTGCTCCCTGGACTGCTCTTCAGCTTTCAGGCAGGGTCTCTGATGGATGGGGAGGGGGTCTCTGATGGATGGGGAGGGGGGTCTCTGATGGATGGGGAGGTGGGGTCCCTGATGGATGGAGAGGGAGGTCTATGATGGATGGGGAGGGGGGTCTCTGATGGATGGGGAGGTGGGGTGTCTGATGGGGAGGGGGTTCTGATGAAGTGGTCTCTGTTGGGGGTCTCTGTTGGTAGGCCTATTGGGGGTGTGGTGGGCAGGATTTGCTTTGTTGGGGAGCCCTCCGATGGACTTTGGGGTTACATGCTTGCCCTCTTAACCCACCGCGGGGTCCATCGCATCAGGGCCACGCATGAAAATACTTGCACTAATCCACACCCGCGTGAATCTCCGCCGAGAGGACCAGAGCATCATGGGGGTCTGGAGAATCAGGCTCGAGCCCATTAATCTAATCTAAATGGGTCCAAATGACCCCTTTGCATCCTCCCGCTGGCACGGGCCATGTGGCTCGCTGCTGCCACAGACTGGGGGATCAGAACAGGATCGGCTCCAGCCTGACGCTCGATTCTCCATTGGATTGGGAAACAGCGGAGAGTCCACCCCATGTTTTGCAGCATTTGGACATGGGCTATTTCAGCATCTGAATGGTGCTAAACATTGAATTTTCAGCATTAATATTAATTAATAATAATCTTTATTGTCACAACTCGGCTTACATTAACACTGCAACGAAGTTAGTGTGAAAGTACCTATTTAGTCATTATTGAAGTCTGTGTACGGTGAGCCAGACCAACAGTCGAAATAAGAATTTGACTGCAACAGAATACGCCGAACTCGAAGATGAAAATCTGGAAGCAAATGAGAATTAAGCGTCTCCTCCCCACACTGTCTCCCAGCCGCAGGTACCAATAGAACAACTTGTCTGGATGAGTGCAGCTTCCAACAACACTCAAGAAGCTCAACACCACCCAGGGCAAAGTAGCCCGCTTGATTGGCACTCCATCCACAAAGATAATCTACATGATGCACTGCAGGAACTCACCAAGGCTCCTTAGACAACATCTTCCAAACCTACGACAACTACCATCCACAAGGATGAGGGTGGCAGACACGTGGGAACACCACACCTGCAAATTCCTCTCAAAGCCACATAGCATCCTAACTTGGAAAAATATCGCCATTCCTTCATGTTGCTGGGACAAAATCCTGACACTCCCTCCCTAACAGCAGGGTAGCATTGTGGATAGCACAATCGCTTCACAGCTCCAGGGTCCCAGGTTCGATTCCGGCTTGGGTCACTGTCTGTACGGAGTCTGCACATCCTCCCCGTGTCTGCGTGGGTTTCCTCCGGGTGCTCCGGTTTCCTCCCACAGTCCAAAGATGTGTAGGTTAGGTGGATTGGCCATGATAAATTGCCCTTAGTGTCCAAAATTGCCCTTAGTGTTGGGTGGGGTTACTGGGTTATGGGGATAGGGTGGAGGTGTTGACCTTGGGTAGGGTGCTCTTTCCAAGAGCCGGTGCAGACTCGATGGGCCAAATGGCCTCCTTCTGCACTGTAAATTCTATGAACAGCATCATGGGTGTACCTACACCATAGGGTCTGCAACGATTCAACAAGGCAGCTCATCGCCACTTACTCAAGGGCAACTATGGACAGGCAATAAATGCTGACCTCGTCAGTAAAGCTCTTGCATGAATAACAAAAGCTAAGAATCAATATTGCCCTGGGTCTGGTGTCACAAATAGGCCAAACCACGGCCTATAAGACAGCTGACTTCCTTCCCAAGGATATTATCCAGATGAGTTTTAACCGCAATCCTATAGTTACAGGGTCGCGATTACTGTGACTAACTTTGTAAATTCCAGATTTATTAACAGAATTTAAATTTCCCAGGCGCTTTGCTGGGATTTGAACTCATGTCAGTGGATGATTAGTCTGAGCCTCTGGATTACGTGTCCTCTAACATAACCACTTTGGACCACTATTCCCATTCAGGTGTTCTCCATAGGCTGGTATTAGGATCGCTGCTCTTTTTGCTATTTATTAATAAGATCATACGAAAAAGAAGCAGAATTAGTCGGCTCGGCCCATCAAGTCTGCTCCACCATTCAATCATGGCTGATCTGTTTCTCATCCCCATTCTCCTGCCTTCTCCCGATAATCCCTGATCCCCTTATTAATCAAGAAACTGTCCACCTCTGTCTTAAAGACACTCAGTGATTTGGCCTCCACAGCCTTCTGAGGCAAAGAGTTTCACAGATTCACCACCCTCTGGCTGAAGAAATTCCTCCTCATCTCTGTTTTAAAGGATCGTCCCTTCAGTCTGAGGCTGTGCCTTTGGTTCTAGTTTCATCTATGGCCTAGGATTGGACATAAATTGAAAGTTTGCAGATGACACTGAACACTGAGGTGGGCAGAATAGTCCTTTTTAAAAAGAAAATTAAAGCAAGGTCCTATTTGTGAAATTAGAATGAATCTAGTTTTGGAACGGACTTGTAATACATAGAACATAGAACAGTACAGCACAGAACAGGCCCTTCGGCCCTCGATGTTGTGCCGAGCAATGATCACCCTACTCAACCCCACGTATCCACCCTATACCCCGTAACCCAACAACCCCCCCCCCCCCCCCCCCCCCCCCCCCCCGCCTTAACCTTACTTTTAAGGACACTATGGGCAATTTAGCATGGCCAATCCACCTAACCCGCACATCTTTGGACTGTGGGAGGAAACCGGAGCACCCAGAGGAAACCCACGCACACACGGGGAGGACGTGCAGACTCCGCACAGACAGTGACCCAGCCGGGAACCGAACCTGGGACCCTGGAGCTGTGAAGCATTTATGCTAACCACCATGCTACCGTGCTGTCCCTTTATAGAATTTACAGTGCTGAAGAAGGCCATTCGGCCCATCGCATCTGCATTGGCTCTTGGAAAGAGCACCCTTCCCAACCGCACACCTCCACCCTATCCCCATAACCCAGTAACCCCACCCAACACTAAGGCCAATTTTGGACACTAAGGGCAATTTAGCATAGCCAATCCACCTAGCCTGCATATCTTTGCACTGTGGGAGGAAACCGGAGCACCCGGAGGAAACCCACGCACACACAGGGAGAACATGCAGACTCCGCACAGACAGTGACCCAAGCTGGGAATCAAACCTGGGACCTTGGAGCTGTGAAGCAATTGTGCTAATCACTTTGCTACCATGCTGCCCCAAACAAATCTTTGGCCCGTATGGGGATCGAACCCGCAACCTTGTCGTTATCAGCACCACTTTCTAACCAACTGAGCTAACCGGCCGGTTTAAATCTAGCCTGGCAAGGGTAACTGCCAGGAACTAACATTGGTAACCCTACAAAATCAGGCCCTTCCTTTTCTCGGCAGAGGCGGAAGAACGAACCCTTGAAAAGTTCACTCCATTGGATAGAATTTCCCAGGAGCAAGTACTGATTGGCACCTACAATCTTGGTTGCAGTGCTGGCAAGGAGCCAGTACCATTGTCTGGAACTGATAGTACACCGACCCAATGTCAAAACTAGGATTTCAGTAAAGTGTGGTGGTTCGCATGAAATGTGACCTTGAGCAGTGAAAAGCACCCAGGGGTTACACGTTGGGACACTGATTGTCCTTTCAATCTTGGGATGCGTTTGCACACATCTTGTAGGCCGAGCGCACAGGAAGTACATCACACAGCATCGCAATACCTGAACCATTCTATAATACATTGGCCCAGGGACACTTGAACATTCCGACCATCGTTTCCGTAGACAATTCAGAGTTCTGCACCTGGGAATGTTTAAACACATGCTGGGGACCCCTGTACTGATGTTAGGCAGTTAGGTTCACAGTTCACGATCCAATTAGTTCCTTTCTAATGTTATACAGCATTTCCTGGTCTTCTTTTCCCCTTTGTTCTGTCAAAGGTGATTCATCTGTGGAGCCACAGGCTAATTGAACCCAGACTCTCTCCAGTACTACAGCATAATGGCAGAAAAGTTTCAAAAATGTTGTTGTGCAAATGTAACATTTCTTTAACAGAATAAAAATTCCCAGCGCCCCTTATCGAACACAATTTGACACTGAGACGTGTAAGGAGATATTAGGCTAATCGGCCTAAAGTGTGGTCATATGGTCACAGGGGTAAATGTTAAGGAGGGTTTTAAAGGCAAGGTCGCGAGGCAGAAAGTTCAGGAAGGAAATGTCAGAATTTAGGGTCTTTGTAGCTGAAAGGACGGCAGCCAATGATTAAAATCGGGACGTTCAGGAGGACAGAATTGGAGGAGTGCAGAGACTTCGGAGGGTTGTAGGGCTGGGGGAAGATTACAGAGATAGGCAGCAGAGAAGCCATGGAGGGGGGTGGGGGATCTTTAAAATTAAAATGCAAATTTTAGTTAAGGTGTTGCTTAACCAATGTAATAATAATAATAATCGCTTATTGTCACAAGTAGGCTTCAATGAAGTTACTGTGAAATGCCCCTAGTCGCCACATTCCAGCGCCTGTTCAGGGAGGCCGGGACGGGAATTGAACCCGCGCTGCTGGTCTTGTTCTGCATTACAAGCCAGCTGTTTAGCCCACTGTGCTAGTGAACACTTGGAGGATGGGTGTTGTACCCCCCTCCACCCCCCCAGTGGGCTCAGAGCTCTAGGAACAGATGTGGAATTGATGAAAGTTGACTGTGATTAAATACAAAAGCTTGTATTAACCCCAAATTGCTGACATACAGTAAATTACCATTAAATTAATGATCAAATCCCTACAGTACAGAGGGGAGCCATTCGGCCCATTGAGTCTGCACTCTGAAAGTGCACCCTACCCAGGTCCACTCCCTCGCCCTATTCCTCGTAACCTAACCTGCACATCTTTGGATACTAAGGGGCAATTTGACATGGTCAATCCACCTAACCTGCACATCTTTGGACTGTGGGTGGAAACTGGAGCACCCGGAAGAAACCCACGCAGACACAGGGAGAACGTGCAGACTCCGCACAGTCACCGGAGGCTGGAATTGAACCCGGGTCTCTTGGTGCTGTGAGGCAGCAGTGCTAGCCACTGTGCCGCCAGTTGTTATGTGGGCAAACATGGCAGCCTTTATGCACATAGCAACATCCCAAAATTAGCGATGATCATTTATTGATAGTTGGCAAGTGCAGAAGGATCATTTTCTCCTTAAACAGTTGATTAAGATTGTTAACGTAGAGCATACAGTGCAGAAGGAGGCCATTTGGTCCATCGATTCTGCACTGACCCACTTAAGCCCTCACTTCCACCCTATCCTCGTCACCCAATAATCCCTCCTAACCTTTTTGGTCACTAAGGGCAATTTATCATGGCCAATCCACCTAACATGCACATCTTTGGACTGTGGAAGGAAACCGGAGCACCCGGAGGAAACCCACGCAGATATGGGGAGAACGTGCAGACTCCGCGCAGACAGTGACCCAGTGGGGAATTGAACCTGGGACACTGGCGCTGTGAAGCCACAGTGCTAACCACTTGTGCTACTGTGCTAACATCCGGCTACATCAGTTGACGGCAGGGCATTTTGTGTGCCAACTGTAGGTCAGTAGGTAGCACTCGCCTCTGAGTCAGAAGGTTGTGAGCTCAGGTCCCACTCCAGAATTTGAGTGAAAAAAACGAGGTTGACACCCAGTGCAAGAGCAACAGTCTCTCGATGAGAAGCCCTCATTTTTCTCTCGATCTAAAAGGTTCCATTGCACTATTTTGAGGAGGAGTAGAGTTCCTCCTGGTGTCCTGGCCAATAATTATCCCCCAGTCAACGTTAAAAAAAGACTATCTGGCCATCATCATCACATTGCTGTCTACGGGAGCTGTGCGCAAACTTCCTGCTGTATTTCCTACACTACAACACGACTACACTTCAACATGGTGGCACAGTGGTTATCCCTGCTGCCTCACAGCACCACGGGTCCGGATTCAATTCCCGCCTTGGGTGACTGTGGAGTTTGTACGTTCTCCCCATGTCTGCGTGGGTTTCCTCCGGGTGCACTGGTTTCCTCCCACAGTCCAAAGATGTCCAGGTTAGGTGGATTGTCCATGCTAAATTGGCCCTTAGTGTCCAGGCATGTGAAGGTTAGGTTGTGGGGTAGCATAGGCTAGGATAGGGTGGGACGTGGATCGTTGCAGGCTCAATGGGCCAAATGGCCTCCTTCTGCACTGTAGGGATTCTATGATTCTAAAAGTAGGTATTAGGTTGTAAAGCACGTTGAAAGCATACACCATGTGCTTCACCCGAAGTCTAGGTCTATGCATTACATTGTGTATTTATCAGATGTCCTATGTTTTCATGTATGGAGCAATCTGCCTGGACTGTATGCAAAACAGGCTTTGCCCTCTTCCAGACCCTTCCATCAGGCAGAAGGTACAGAAGCCTGAAGACTCGCACATCCAGACATAGGACCAGCTTCCTCCCCACAGCTACAAGACTCCTCAACGACCCTCACTCGGACTGATCTGTACTCTGTAAGAACACTATTCACCACGCCCTATGCTGCTCTTGCTCATGTATGTGCTTTATTTGGCCCCTTGTTCCACACTGTAACCAATCAGTTTGTCGATGTACCATTTGTCAATGTTCTCTGTCGATTATTCCTTTGTCTACTATGTACGTACTGTGCACGTCCCCTTGGCTGCAGAAAAATCCTTGGACTGGTTTAGCTCACTGAGCTAAATCACTGGCTTTTAAAGCAGACCAAGCAGGCCAGCAGCATGGTTCGATTCCCGTACCAGCCTCCCCGGACAGGCGCTGGAATGTGGCGACTAGGGGCTTTTCACAGTAACTTCATTGAAGCCTACCCGTGACAATAAGCGATTTTCATTTCATTTCAAATACTTTTCACTGTACTTCGGTACATGTGACAATAAATATCAATAACAACAATACTTTTCACTGTACATGGGTACACCTGACAATAAATCTAAATCTAAACATCTGGTGGTTGGGAAGAGCGCTATATAAATGCAAGTCTTTCTTTTTTAAACAGGACCTCTTTGGAAAGGCATTAACCACCCTCCCAGACCAGATTAGCCTGGAGTGGGGGATTTGAACCCATCTCACAGATGACAGCGCTAAACCCATTTCAGTCACACCATAGTCCCCAAAACAAAACTCCCAAGAAGAAAAGCCAGATAATGGAAGTAGGTCGTGGAAGAGAAATAACTTGCTGCCAATTGCAGCCTGCCCACTGGAGTTGGCACCATATGGCTGCCTCAGCCAGCCAGACCAGTCATTGCAGAAGCTCCCTCTCTGTGTACCTGAAACGCCAAGGTGAACTTGTCATCCTTCTCCAGATCCTCGTAGAAACACTGGATCGCTTTGTCTGGCAGCTCGAACGTTAGGTCAGTGTAGTTGGCGAATGCCGAGTGCAGCAGCATAAGGATGGGGAGGAACATGATTAGCGGTGCAGGGCGGGGAGCGAGAGGAGGCAGCGAGGCAGCCTGGCAGCACTGACCCGCTGCACTGGCTGGCAGCCTCTGCTGGGATTCAGCCTCATGCCCGGCCACAGCTCCGCCTCTCGCCGACCATTAGCCCCGCTGGGAGGGGAGTCTGTCTAAACCTGACGTGGCAGCAAGGATCAATCCTTCCGGGAACTCTGCGAAAGGGAGGGAATGAAGGTGAGGTTTAAGAGCTACCTTCTCAGGATTTCTACAGAGGAGGTTTAACATTGGGTTAAATCTCTCCCATTCCACAGCATGCACTCCCCCTCTCTCTCTCTCTCTCTCTTCGCCTACACTTTTCATTCCATCAGTGGGGAACACACAGGCTCATTGAAAAGAAATCTTAGCCATTCGGCCCACAGGACTGGTGCTAGCCCATTAATGCGGTAACCCACTCCACCCCATCCTCATGCCACTCTCTCCATTTTCTTCCCCCCCCCCCCTTCAACATTTATCCATTTCCCTCTCTACGCGTTCTGCCAACACGTAAACCCAAAACGGTTCCGCTGCAAAGGGTGTTTCGCGACAGCGGTGGGTGACCTGCGGTCCATCTGGGTTCTGAGTGCCGCCCACGAGACACTTGGTTGACCGTTTTTTTCCTATTGATGTGACTAAAGTCATTCGCACGTAAAGCGAGGGCGAGTGTAGTGAGGTGCCTACTGATTGCTCACAGCATTGACTGTGAGAGAGGTGCACTCCCTCTGTGTCCAAAGTGTAAATATTTATTTTGTTTTTAACCATTTGAAGTTGATAGTTCTATTAATATATAAATGGTTAAGCAAGGGCGGCACAGTGGTTAGCACTGCTGCCTCCCGGCGCCGAAGTCCCAAGTTCGATCCCGGCTCTGGGTCACTGTGCGTGCGGAGTTTGCACATTCTCCCCGTGTTTGCGTGGGTTTCGCCCCTGTGGTGATCCACTGTGTAATTGTGTGTGTGCCTGTATTAGGGGATGTACAGCAGTACCTGTACTACAGGTTCGCCGGTAGCCCCTGCCGGCTAGCTCCGCCCACAAGGAGCCGTATCAATCTGTATGAGTTCTCCTGAGCAGCCATTCTACCAGCTGCAGTCGGAGGATAAACGTCTAACTGTAATAAAGCCTCTCTTGTACCCATTCATGTCTTTAGTACAATTGATAGCGCATCAGCCCCCACAACCCAAAGATGTGCAGGGTAGGGGGATTGACCATGCTAAATTGCCCCTTAATTGGGAAAAAGTAATTGGGTCCTCTAAATTTAAAAGAAAAAAATGGTAAGCATTTTCTCTAACTCGTTATGAAATATTCACCGTGTATTAAATGTATTTAATCTTATCCATTAGATCACGGTTAGTAAACAAGCCTCATTTCAACTTTGCGACCGACTGGGATGAAGGAGGGTCACTCACGTGGCCCACCCGCTGGCCTAGCTTGCCCATCACTAGTCTGGAGGTTTGTCTGGTTAAACATCAACCGTTGATTGGTAACTGATAACCATGTACATTTCCAAGGTTCCTTCCAGACTTTCCATTGCACAGTCTTGTGTCTCTGCATCATACATGGGTGCTTCTGTTCTCTAGACCCACATTAACCCTTGTTCTGCCGAACACCCGGATGCTACAAAGAGATGGTGCTATTCCTTAAAGGTCGATTACAACAAATATCTCTGTTGTATTAAAGGTCCATTACAAGCAGAAAATGCTGGAAATCCTCACCTGATCAGGGAGTATCTATGGAGAGAATTGTTTCAGATCTGCGACCTTTTTTAACATCTCCTATTGCTTCCTGGGAGCTTTATTTGGCTATTCAGCCATGAAGAATATCAATGGATTTATTTATGTTCCGTTTATGAAGCCCCCCACCCGTTAAACCATGAGAGAGAGAGGGTACGGGAATTGTCCAACATCGCCATAGTTTGCTAACAGTTGTGCCGCTGGCTGGGTGGCTTCTGCCAGGGCTGGTGGGAGTAGTGGGGGCGGTGGCCAGAGGGTGGGCTGTGGGGTCGGGATGGACGGTCACAGAACACCATTGCCACGGCTGGCAAGGCAGCCTTTCAGCTGTGCACACCGCTAACAGCCCATTGTGAACCTGGTGCCACGGGTTGTATAGGTGTCCCCCCCCCCCCCCCCCGGATGCCCTCTGGCCCAGCCAACCCATCAGCGGGATGGGCGCGCTCCAGCGCAACCAGCGCCATCTTGTTGGCTGGGATGAGTGTGTGTGGAGACTGTAATGTGCATATGCGGCTGCAGCTTATCAGCCTCCCGAGTGTCAATCATGGACCTGGTAAATCTCGCACCGTTTTTCATTGGTATTGATTGTGTTCCGTGCGTCGCCTGTGCTAGCCCCACCGGAGTCACTGAATCGATCCAGGTTCGGCCCCAGTTTTGCTGTCGCGAAAGTGCATGAATTCTGCGTCGGCATCGAACACTTAGTCTCAGAAACGAAGAATCCTGCTCAAAGTGTGGAATAGAGAGCTCAGAATCGCAGAATCAGAGAGTTGCCACAGTGCAGAAGGAGGCCATTTGGCCCAGCATGTCTGTACCAGCTCTCCGAATGAGCAACTCACTGAGCGCTATTCCCCCGCATTCTCCCTGTGACCCTGCACATTCTTCCTTTTCAGGCAACAGTCCGAATACCCTCCTGAATGCTTCAGTTGAACCTGCATCAATCGCACTCACAGGCAGTGCATTCCAAGCCTTAACCACTCGCTGTGGTTATCTTTGTAACTGAAATTCCTCATCCCTGAAGCCAGCCCCATGAACCTTTAAAACAGAAAGTTTTGAGCAAGAGCCGTTGCTCCTTTAAGTGCAGCCTCAACTTATTTTCCTCTTCCCTAATTATCCTGTTCAGTCCATTCCCTGCCTCTGTGCTTGCAGGAGGTTCTGTTTGAAGTGAAGTTTACTAGTTTAGAATGAGCCTGTAAAACCAGGAGGGGACAATTCAGCGGAATATCCGGTCAGAGACTCTGAGCAGCTGCTCAACATGTGAATTTTGTTTCAGATTTAAAGTGACCAATTCTTTTTTTTGCCAGTTAAGGGGCAATTTAACGTGGCCAATCCACCAAACCTGCACATCTTTGGGTTGTAGGGGTGAGACCCACGCAGACACAGAGAGAATGTGCAAACTCCACACGGACAGTGACCCGGGGCTGGGATCGAACCCGGGTCCTCAAGGCCGTGAGGCAGCAGTGCTAACCACTGCACCACCGTGCCGCCGTGCTGAACATGTGAGTTGTCGGTCACACATACGGAGTGGTGCGGAGTCAGTTTGAGGGGTGGAGGCCCGGGAGAGGAGCAGTGGCGACTTAAATAAAATTCCTTTGCTTTTGGTTACCTGTTCTCTCTCCTTCTGCCCTCAAGGTTCCGATTCTTGTCGGTGTGGTCGGAATGCGCACAGCCCAGGTCGGGTAAATGGTAAAATCGGGCAAGGCAGATAAAGAGGAACCATTACTTGCTGGTCAGACAGTCTAGATCTGGGGGAGGCAGACCCTTAAAATTAGAGCCGGACCTTCCAGGAACCAAGTTAGTAAATACCTCTGCACACAAAGGGTGGTCTAAGTTTGAAACTTGTCCACACATGGCAGTTGATTCTAGGCCCATTGTTCATTTTAAGTCTGCGATTGACAGCATTTTAATGGCTGCAATAACAATGGATATGGAGCCAAGGCAGGTATGTGAATTTAGATCACAGATTTATACCTGGTCTCATTGAATGAAGGAACATATTCAAGAGATTAGATGGGGCCAACAGAAGGGAAAACGAGTTCAACATTTACAAATGCCAGTAAAATGTCAGCAATCCTGTCACCAGTAATAGTGGGGTTCTGTTTTAAGGTATACAAGACTAATTCGGACATGTTTTACTTGCACCCTCCATATTCCCCTCTTGAATGGCTGCACATTTGATTTTTCCATCCATTACTAAGCTACAATCTATTTTAAACATGTTAAACATTCCTCAGCTTCTGTCGCAAACAGTAATTTACTGGCTCCAGTATTAATCACATGTTGTCTGAAGAATTCATCGCTAAATTCACCTTTCTCGAGTTCGAACGTGTGGATCCTTTGCCCTGCTCTCCTGTTTTGCCTGAATGTAATCCTCCAGGACTATGTAAAGAACAAAGAACAAAGAAAATTACAGCACAGGAACAGGCCCTTCGGCCCTCCCAGCCTGCGCCGATCCAGATCCTTTATCTAAACCTGTCTCTTATTTTCCAAGGTCAACTTCCCTCTGTTCCGCCCGTTCATATACCTGTCTAGATGCCTCTTAAATGATGCTATCGTGCCTGCCTCTACCACCTCCGCTGGCAAAGTGTTCCAGGCACCCACTACCCTCTGCGTAAAAAACTTTCCAGGCACATCTCCCTTAAACTTTCCCCCTCTCACCTTGAAATCGTGACCCGTTGTAACTGACACCGCCACTCTTGGGAAAAGCTTGTTGCTATCCACACTATCCATACCTCTCATAATTTTGTAGACCTCAATCAGGTCCCCCCTCAACCTCCGTCTTTCCAACGAAAACAATCCTAATCCACTCAACCTTTCTTCATAGCTAGCACCCTCCATACCAGGCAACATCCTGGTGAACCTCCTCTGCACCCTCTCTAAAGCATCCACATCCTTCTGGTAACGTGGCGACCAGAACTGCACGCAGTATTCCAAATGTGGCCTAACCAAAGTCCTATACAACTGTAACATGACCTGCCAACTCTTGTACTCAAAACCCAGTCCGATGAAGGCAAGCATGCTGTATGCCTTCTTGACCACTCTATCAACCTGCGTTGCCACCTTCAGGGTACAATGGAGCTGAACTCCCAGATCTCTCTGTACATCAATTTTCCCCAAGGCCCTTCCATTGACCATATAGTCCGCTCTTGAATTTGATCTTCCAAAATGCATCACCTCGCATTTGCCTGGATTGAACTCCATCTGCCATTTCTCTGCCCAACTCTCCAATCTATCTATATTTTGCTGTATTCTCTGACAGTCCTCCTTGCTATCTGCAACTCCACCAATCTTAGTATCATCTGCAAACTTGCTAATCAGACCACCTATACTTTCCTCCAGGTCATTTATGTAGATCACAAACAACAGTGGTCCGAACACGGATCCTTGTGGAACACCACTAGTCACCCTTCTCCATTTTCAGACACTCTCTTCCACCACTACTCTCTGTCTCCTGTTGCCCAGCCAATTCTTTATTCATCTAGCTAGTACCCTGAACCCCATACGACTTTACTTTTTCCATCAACCTGCCATGGGAAACCTTATCAAACGCCTTACTAAAGTCCATGTATATGACATCTACAGCCCTTCCCTCATCAATTAACTTTGTCACTTCCTCAAAGAATTCTATTAGGTTTGTAAAACATGACCTTCCCTGCACGTAATCCTACGGGATTGTGTTTCATGACTTGTCTGTGTCTATCACATCTTGTTTTAGTCCTCCAAAGCTGAGTTTCTCCAGTCCCTCCATGGAGTTTGGATGTTCTCTCTCCCACCTCCAATACTTAAATATTTTCACTTGTGTCGTGTAGATTGAAACTGGACCCAGCATTGTTAAGGATGGTATATGTTAATACATGGGTCAAGTCACAAGAACCCCCATATCTATATCTATAAAGCATTGGAACAAAAAAAGGATAGAGACACTGGAGCAGGTGCAAAAAAAATTTCCACGGATAATATTAGCCATAAATTCACAAAAACCAAAGACGGAATTCAGAAGAAACTTCTTAATGCAGGAAATATTAATAATCTTTATTGTCACAAGTAGGCTTACATTAACACTGCAGTGAGGTTACTGTGAAAAGCCCCTCGTTGCCACACTCCGGCGCCTGTTCGGGTACACAGAGGGAGAATTCAGAATGTCCAATTCACCTAACAAGTCTTTCGGGACATGTGGGAGGAAACCGGAGCACCCCGAGGAAACCCACACAGACACGGCGAGAACGGGCAGACTCCGCACAGACAGTGACTCAAGCTGGGAATCGAACCTGGAACCCCGGCGCTGTGAACACAGGGAGCAGTTGAGACAAACAACACAGATGCATTTAAGAGAAATCTTGATAAACTCATGTTCAAGAAAGGAATTGAAGGAATCAGATTTGACAAAGAGTCATCCAGACTGAAAACGTTAGCTCCATTCTCCGTCCACAGATGCTGCCAGACCTGCTGAGATTGTCCAGTATTTTCTGTTCAGAAATTGAAAGATATGCTGTCAAGGTTGACCAGTGGGGCTGATTGGCCCGTGTCCGTGCTGTAAATTCTGCCAGCACGGTAGCACAGTGGCTAGCACTGTTGCTTCACAGCTCCAGGGTCCCAGGTTCGATTCCCGGCTTGGGTCACTGTCTGTGCGGAGTTTGCACGTTCTCCCCGTGTCTGCGTGAGTTTCCTCCGGGTGCTCCGGTTTCCTCCCACAAGTCCCGAAAGACGTGTTTGTTAAGTGATTTGGGCATTCTGGATTCTCCCTCTGTGTACCCGAACAGGCGCCGGAGTGTGGCGACTAGGGGATTTTCACAGTAACTTCATTGCCGGAATCGAACCTTAATCCCCGGTGCTCTGAGGCAGCAGTGCTAACCACTGTGCGACCGTGCCGCTCAAGGAGGGTAGACAGAAAACCACCTTGTGGCCTAGCTGATTCAGGTGCTGAGACATGCCATTCAGTTTGGGGAGGTCCCAGTTCTGTTCCTCGGCCTGTGCTCAGTTCGAATCATTCCAGTGGTAGCAATTCAGCTGATCCAATTGACCTGAGATCATGGTGTAGGCCTGGAAAGTTTACTTGGTCTCTTCCTTACTATCCGTGCTAAACGGTGCACATATGTCGAAGTTGTTTTGAGATCCTACAATGGAGGAGCATTGGCATTCACTATTGAGGCTCAAACTGTGAGAATGGCACGAGGGTAAAGATCGAAGCATTTGTTGGATTGACTACGTGCTGGAAATCTGAAATAACTACAGAAAATGCTGTCGAAACTCAGCAGGTCTGGCAGCATCTGTAGAGAGAGAAACAAGAGTTAACATTTTGAGCCCAATATGACTCTTGTTTGGAACAAAGAGTGCCAAAGGTAGGGCATGCTAGTATTGAAATATTAACTGTGTTTCTCTCTCCACAGATGCTGTCAGACCTGCCGCGTTTTCCCAGTGTTTTCTGTCTACTTCAGCTGTTGTGTTCAGTGTTGAACTTACTGTCCCGAGGAATGGACGGTCGCTTGGATATTGAACTGAAGGGATGCCAAGTATACCGTACCCAACAAAAAGTCAATGGGTTGGATTCTCCGCCCCGCGACACTGGCTAGGCGAATCCCGATCGGGCAGAGGTGTCCGCTGAAATCGAGGTTCGCGGCGGGTGCCGAACCAACCGCTATGGAACGGCCCCCGTTGGTGGCAGGATCGGGATTCATGGACACGTATCAGCGGGTGGATGCCAGTGGCTGCAAATGTGTCTTAATGACCCATTTACATTCGGGGTAGGTGGCAGGGCCGGATGGGTTTCCGGTGGAATATTATAAAAAATTCAAGGATCAGCTGGCACCCCTGATGGTGGGGATGTTTGACGAGGCGATAGGGAAGGGGGTGTTGCCACAAACCTTGGGGCAGGCATCGATTTCACTGTTGCTAAAAAGAGATAAGGATCCGACAGAGTGTGGGTCGTATAGGCCCATATCACTTCTGAATGTGGATGCAAAAGTATTGGCGAAGGTACTGGCGGGTAGGCTGGAGGAGTGCCTCCCGAAGGTGATAGGTGAGGATCAGACGGGGTTCGTGAGAGGGAGGCAGCTTTTTTCAAACATTAGGAGGGTACTGAACGTCGTTATGGCGCCGGCGGAGGGGAAAGAAACAGGTGGTTGTGGCATTGGACGCTGAGAAAGCGTTTGACCGGGTAGAATGGGGGTACTTGATGGCAGTTCTGGAGCGGTTTGGAATTGTGTCTCAGCCGGGTGTGGGGGCGGGGGGGGGGGGGGGGGGGGGGGGGGGGGGCTGGAAATTCCGTAAGGCAGGGACTCACTTTAGGTGTCTGGGGGTGCAGGTTGCTCGGGAGTGGGGGAGGCTTTGCAGGTACAACATCTCTAGTTTGGTGGGGAGAGTGAAAGCTGATCTGGCAAGGTGGGATGGTCTCCCTCTGTCACTGGTGGGTCGGGTACAGGTGGTTAAAATTAATGTGTTGCTGCGATTTCTGTTTATTTTACAATGCCTACCGATTTTCCTGCCAAAGGGAGGTTTTCAGGGAGATTGAGGGAAGGATTACCTCGTTCATATGGGGAGCGAAGGTGGCCAGAGTGAGAAAGGTGCTGCTACAGAGGGGAAGGCAGGCAGGGGGTTTGGGTCTCCCGAACCTGATATACTACTACTGGGCGGCGAATGTGGAGGAGGTGCGGAGCTGAGTCGGGGGGTTGATTCCCAGTGGGTCAGAATGGAGGAGAGTTCGTGCAGGGGGTCGGGGCTGGAAGCACTAGCAACAGCGCCGCTCCCGATAGCTCTGGGGAAATACTTAGGGAGTCCGGTAATAATAGCTTCAATGAGAATTTGGAGGCAGTTTAGCGAACACTTCGGGTTGGGGGCAGCACGGTAGCATTGTGGATAGCACAATCGCTTCACAGCTCTAGGGTCCCAGGTTCGATTCCGGCTTGGGTCACTGTCTGTGCAGAGTCTGTACATCCTCCCCGTGTGTGCGTGGGTTTCCTCCGGGTGCTCCGGTTTCCTCCCATAGTCCAAAGATGTGCAGGTCAGGTGGATTGGCCATGATAAATTGCCCTTAGCGTTGGGTGGGGTTACTGGGTTATGGGGATAGGGTGGAGGTGTTTACCTTGTGTAGGGTGCTCTTTCCAGGAGCCGGTGCAGACTCGATGGGCCGAATGGCCTCCTTCTGCACTATAAATTCTTTTTTAAAAAAATAATTTTTATTCAAATTTTTGCATAATATCAACAAAAAGACAGATTTTTTTAAACAAAGAACAGAAAGAACAGTCCCTTCAATAGACAGGACAGAACCCCCCCCCCCCCCCCCCCCCCCCCCCAATTCTATGATTCAAATGCCGATTCGGGGGAATCACAGATTTGAGCCAGGAAGGTGGGATGGAAATTTTCAGAAGAGGGAAGAGAAGGGGATTAAGACGCAAAAAGATTTGTTTCTTAGGGGTCGGTTTGCAGGATTGAGGGAGCTGGAAGCGAAGTGTGGGCTGGAGCAGGGAGAAATGTTTAGATACATAAAGCAGGTTCGAGATTTTGCCAGGAAGGAGATACAGAGCCTCCCGGTGAAACCGGCCTCCACATTGCTGGAGGAGGTGCTGACGACAGGGGGACTGGAGAAGGGGGTAGTGTCAGCGGTGTGCGGAGCTATTTTGGAAGAGGATAAGGCACCACTGGAAGGGATCAAAGCAAAGTGGGAGGAAGAGTTGGGAGAGGTTATAGAGGAGGGGTCTGTTGTGAGGTGTTTCGGAGCGGGTGGGGGATAGAAAACCGGCATCAAATCAGTGCCGCCCCCGATTTGGGCGTCGGAAGGGATTCTCCGCCCGATCGTCGATTACGATATCGGCGTCGGCCGATGGTGGCTCCCGGCCATAATCTCTAAAGTGGTGCACGTGAAACTGGACCCGGGCCCTCGGGAGGCCATATTCAGGATGCCAGACCAGCCGGGGTTGGAAACGGGTACGGAGGCAGATGTTGTAGCCTTCGCCTCGTTGATCGCCCGAAGGCGGATCCTGTTAGGATTGAGATCAACCTCTCCACCCTGTGCTCTGGCATGGTGGGGGGGGGGGGGGGGGGGGGGGGAGACCTGCTGGAATCCTTGACGCTTGAAAAGGTCAAATTTGAACTGAGGGGAAGGATGGAGGGGTTCTACAATTCATGGGCGCTATTCATTATGCACTTTCAATAATTGGATAACATCGAACAGGAGGGGGGGGGGGGCGTTGGGAAAAATTACTATGTGTGTTAATGGTGACTGTGGGTGATTCCTGATTCCTTTTTGTTATTTGTTTATGTTAACATGCGGGCTAATGTTTGGGGGTCTGGTGGGAGGATGGGATTGTTGTTGTTTTTTTTTAATAAATTTAGATTGCCCAATTATTTTTTCCAATTAAGGGGCAATTTAGTGTGACCAATCCACCTACTCTGCACATTTTTGGGTTGTGGGGGCGAAACCCACGCAGACACGGGGAGAATGTGCAAACTCCACACGGACAGTGACCCAGAGCCGGGATCGAACCTGGGACCTCAGCGCCGTGAGGCAGCTGTGCTAACCACTAGGCCACCGTGCTGCCCTTGGGATTGTTGTTGTTGATGTGGGGATTGACATTGCATTCGTTACTGACTATTGCTTATTGTTTGTGGGTGTAAACTTGGGAGAAAATGTGAAAAAGGAGGAGAATAAAAATATTTATAAAAAGAAGCTTTCAGGTATTTGGGATTCTAATTTAAAAGGTGGAAATTCTACATGACTCCTGGTATATTTTTCATTCAACCTCAGAATAATGGGCGTCACTGGCTATGCCAGTATTTATTGCCCATCCCTAGCTGCCCTTGTTAAAGTGGTAGTGAGCC
This sequence comes from Scyliorhinus canicula, assembly GCF_902713615.1. NCBI lineage: Eukaryota > Metazoa > Chordata > Chondrichthyes > Carcharhiniformes > Scyliorhinidae > Scyliorhinus > Scyliorhinus canicula. The sequence continues at coordinate 11,980,440 of NC_052157.1, read as the reverse complement.
ATTTTCTTCAACCCCTGAAGTCCATGTAGGGTAGGTACTCCCTCAGTGCTATGGGGGAGCATGTTTAACAGAGGGAGGTTATCATTGGCCATCTCACTATAAATGGCTGTTCTCCACGTGAGAGGGTGAAGCGGGAGAATGTTCATCACAGCTAAGGCTAAACCCATCCTCAGCTAGTACTCAAATGTGATTAAAATGATTAAATTTTTTGGAAGCTGTACCTTTACAAACCGATGTAAAACCATGAAATTTGAGCGTTGCCATAATATTCTGTACTTATTGTTCTGGAGGTGGTCCCTCAGGGTCACACCCACCTCACTGCAGAGTGCGGTTTTTGCGAGCTTAGACAATTGCAGAAAGGCACCAATTAATTGTAACTGGTCGAAGCTCGACTAGGGTTTAGACGTTAAACAGCTTGTATGAAATTCCTTCTCCTGTTGTTTGAACCAATTGCAACTCTTTTTAAACAGCTCAGCATCTCCATTAAACCTGGTACAAGGGAATCTCAGGCCACATGAGAATTCAGTTGGTGCAATCACTTATGAAGCTGAATTGTTCACCATTTGAGGTTTTTAGTGGATGGTATTAAATCAACACTGGGGAAAGGCTCAGAACTTCGGCAATGATCATATCAGCAGCCGTGGTCAGATCCTGCTCCTTATCCGGGTCTGGATTTGGCTGAAGCTGCAAGGCACACTAACACAGCGAGCCCAATAACCCTGGCTAGTAATTCCTGAGCAGTACAACAAGAGTTTATATGTGCGGGAGTTATCGAACGTGAGGTGGAGAGGGCCGGGGGTGGGTGGGGTGGACTGAGAAGTGCACTCCCTGACCCCTTTATATTGTAGCCATGTCAAAGTGGTTACAAATATTCAGTGCCCCTCCCTCCACTGCCTTCTGAGGTAGAGAGTTATAAACCCGCGCAACTCTCTGAGATAAAGAAATTCTCCTTATCCTTGTTCTATAAGGGCAGCACGGTTATGCAGTGGTTAGCACTGCTGCCTCATGGCGCCGCGGTCCCAGGTTCAAACCCCGGCCCTGGGTCACTGTCTGTGTGGAGTTTGCACATTCTCCCCGTGTTTACGTGGGTTTCACCCCACAACCCAAAGATGTGCAGGTTAGGTGGATTGGCCACGCTAAATTGCCCCTTAATTGGAAAAAATGAATCGGGTACTCTAAATTTATGTTTAAAAAGAATCCTTGTCCTACAAGGGTGATCCCCTAATTTTAAAACCGCGCCCCCTAGTTCTGGACTTGCCCACAAGAGGAAACATCCTTTCCATGTCCACCTAATCGAGACTGTTCAGGTCTAATCAGCTCTTCTAAACACTCTTCTAAACTCCACTGGAAACATGCACAGTCTGTCTGACCTTTCGCTCACAAGAAAACCCGCTTATTCCAATCTAGTACACTGTTTTTCAAACTTTTTGTCCTGGGACCCACTTGCCAACCTGCGGACCTTCGGGACCCACGTTGGCCAACGTTCGCGATCCATGCTGGCCAACCTTCGCAACACACCTTTTTCACTTACCTTTAATGCAGCAGGTGAGCCTGCTTGGTCCTCACGATTTCACTTGCTTCGTCATTCCATGTTACATTTCTGCGAAGGACTTTGGCTAATGGTTTAAGTTCTTGCTGCATCCTTTGAAAAAAAATCAAGAGGTTTGTCCTCGAACCCGCCATGTTTAGTCTTCAAATGCCTTTGAAGATTTGAGGATTTTAAACTTTCATTTGCCAGTACTTCCCTGCATATAATACACATGGGCTTTGCATCCTGATTTGCATTGGCACAATTAAAGCCATACCAGCACTGCTTTGTCCTGCTGTGGACTCTCCTGTGAAGCTCTCTCCAGCAGATTCAATTGTGAGATCCTGGCCTGTTTGTGTCTCTGGCCCTCTCTTCCTTATTAAAAAATATTCCATCTTCAGTTCTTCACAGTCCTGTTGCTCACTTGCTGGCAGCTACAAAATGGAGGAATCTCACCTCCATGATTTTGTGCACAAAACATAGACGTACAGGGCGCGTGACCTTCTCTCTGCCGCTGGCCTTTTTTTTATTTGAAACTTTATTTCCATTTCCAAGTTTTTGACTTTTGACGACTGAAAATTAAAACAATTTAAAAAAAAATTTATTAAAAAAAATAAATTTAGAGTACCCAATTAATTTTTTCCAATGAAGGGGCAATTTAACGTGGGTAATCCACCTACCTGGCACATCTTTTGGGATGTGGGGCGAGACCCACGCAAACACGGGGAGAATGTGCAAACTCTACACAGACAGTGACCCAGACCCGGGATCAAACCTGGGACCCCGGCGCCGTGAGGCAGCAGTGCTAACCATTGCGCCACCGTGCTGCCCCCAAATTAAAACAATTTCAGTTGAACATGTGCATCCTTACATTTACACATGAACTTTGTTTTAAATATATTCCCATTTCTTTAGAAATTTAAACAAGTATCTTGTTTTTACTTAACAAAATATGACTTTAGACGAGATTGAGTAAATTGTAAAGACACACAATATTGTCACAATATTTGTTATTGGTTCAACTGCATTGCATTGCACTATCCAAACATTCAAGTCATCTCCTTCTCCATTCTCACCAAAAGAACTTACTTCCTGGAGTTGCCAGAGTTTGAAAACCCCATATCTAGTAACCCTCCTCTAAACCACCGCCAATGAATTCATATTGTCCCTTAAATAAGGAGACCAAAACCGCGCGCAATACTTGAGATGTAGTCCGGGATACTCTGTTCTGGTGTCAAGGTGGGTTCACTTCCTCTCTTCGAACAACAGAAAGCACTTAGCTGCCAGGATGTGGTCAGGTGCTATCAATCATAGCAAGTGTGTTTATAAACATTGTGGTTAGTTTCAAAGGTGTGTACCTGAGATGCATTCAAGTGTGAAGGGAAAGATAAATAAACAAACTCTCTAGCATCTGTCTGAACCATTAACCTGTCAATCACAGGTTGGTGAAAGGTATTGCTCCGTTAAATTGAATGAATGCTTGGCAATTCAAAGGATGTCAGGGGAGTTGAAGCCTCTTCAATTGTTGCGTACTTTGGAGGAAGCCTCGGACACTTCTAAAAGCTGCAGTTTCAAAGGTATAGGGCTGAAGGAGCAGATGTTAAAAAAGGAAAGTTTTCTGCATTGATTCTTCACTGCTCTGCATGGACTGCTCACCAGCTGTCAGGCAGAGCAGGTCAGGGCGAGGAGGCCACATCAGAATTTAAAACCTCAGATCAGGAGGATGTTGTTGACAGAGGGCTGCCTGTGATCACCACGCCAAGGGTGATGTTTAGGTTGCCCAAGGCTAGAAGGGGCTGTCGAGACATGGAACCTCCATCCCAGGGAAGGGTCCAGTGGTCACCCCTCAACCACAGCGCTTATCCACCCAACTCCTATGACCCTTGACGAACCCCCACCCTGGAGCCTGGCAGCAGCAGAGAGGCACTTTAGCTATGGAATGACCCCCTTGAACCCCCCCCCTCGGGATTCAGCGCGCCAGGGTTGCGCTTGGCCATACTTACACCAAAGCCTGCTGGTTAGATTTGCCGCTGTGGTGGTTGACTCAACACATGGTTGGGGCAAGGGGGAGAATCATGTTTCCAGCCCCTTAATTGCGTGGCGATGCATGGAAATCAGCACATTGCTTGTCCCTCCAGCGCAGGGTGGGTAGCCCACTGCGCGCGGTGGCCCGGTGACTGGGGACGATTCTCCCTCCCGGCGCTGATCCCGTTTTTTGAACTATGCTCCATTCCCCAGCCGATCGGGATTCCTGAGCGCAGCGCCAGAGAACGGAGAATCACGGCCGTAGTCTCACCAATGCCCGATATACCTGAAGCATAACCTCCTACTTTTCTGCTGGAATTCCCCTAGCCTTCCTACGTGCTGTACTTGCATTCTAGCCTTTTGTGACCCATGCACTAGAATGCCTGGATCCCTCTGCACTTCAGACTTTTGCAACAGTTCGCTGTTCTCTGCTTTTTTATTCTTCCTGCCAAAGTGAACAACTCCATACTTTTCCACATTATGCTCCATCTGCCAGATATTTGCCCACTGACTCAACCTAATCCATATCCATCTGCACCCTCCTCTTACAACGTACTTTTCTACCATACTTGTGTCATCTCCAAATTTAGCTACCATGCCTTCACTCCCCTCATCTAAGTCATTGATGTAAATTGTAAAAAGCTGAGGCTCCAGCACAGACCCCTGTGGGAATCCATTTGCCACATCCTGCCAATCAGATAAATAACCAATTATGCTATTCTCTGTTTTCTGCCTGCCAGCCAATCGTCTATCCACACCAATATGTTACCGCCTACACCTTGAGCTTTTATTTTCCACAGTAACCTTTGATGTGGCACCTTACCAAATGCTTTCCAGAAATCTAAATACAGCTTGTTCTCAGGCTCCCCTTTATCATCACATTTTACTCCTTCAAAGAACTCCAATAGATTTGTTCAACATGATTTATCATTCGCAAACTTCTTCCTGATTACCTTGTATTTCTCTAAATACCCAGCTATAACCCCCCCGTAATGATCTATGCAAACATCTTCCCCATGACAGATGTCAATCTAACTGGCTGATGGGTTCCTGCTTCCTGCCTCCCTCCCTTCTCCAGAATCCAGTGAAGTTTAGAAAATTTAAACCAATGCAACTACTACCTCATTCGCCACCTCTTTTACAAACCTTGGGGGTGGGATTCTCCCATTCAGCGGCAGAGTGTCCACGCCATCGGAAATGCCGTCGCATTTAATGACGTCGTGAACGGGCCGCTGGGAGTAACGATTCTGGCCCCTACAGGGTGCCAGCACGGCGCTGGAGCAGTTCACGCCGCTCCAGCCTCCCATCCCGGCGCGAACTGTGCTCCGTGCCAACCCGCGCATGCGCGGTGGCCTCCCTCAATGTACCAGCCCTGACGCAACATGGCGCGGGGGTTCAGGGGCCGGCGCGTAAGAAAATTGGCCAGGGGAGCGAGAGGCCGGCCAACCGTTCGGTGAGCCCTGATCGCGGGCCAGGACCCATCGGGGCCCCCACCCGGGGTCGGAGCCCCCCTCCCCCCCACCACAGGCCACCTCCCCGACCCTGCATGCAGAGTTCCCGCCGGCTGCGACCAGGTGTGGACAGCGTTGGCGGGATTCTGCCTTTTTAGAGCGGCCGCTCAGCCCATCCGGGCCGGAGAATCGGCGGCCCGGCTGCGTACAGCATGCCGGCGCCGGGGCGGCATGGCACGGTTGCAGGGATTCTCCGGCCCGGTGCTGGGAGAATCCTGCCCAGTGTGTAGTCCATCCGGACCCAGGGGCTTGTTTGCCTGTATATCCATCTGTTTGCTGATTACAGCTTCTCAAATGATTATAATTTCACCAGGTTTCTCTCTCCTTTCCTCCCCGTGATTTACAGCTATTACTGGAATGTTTTTTGTGTCTATAGAGTTTTAGATCACAGAAAGAGGCCCTGGGGCCCTTTGTGTCTGCATTGGCCATCAAGCACCTATCTATTCTAATCGCATTTTCCAGCACTTGATCCATAGCCTGGTGAAGGTTATAGTGAAGACAGAAGCAAAAGATTTGTTTATTGCATCCACCACTTTCTTATTATCACAGAATGCACTGATGCATGAAAAATACCCGACCTGCCGACCTAATCCCGTTTGCCAGCACTTGGCCCATAGCCAATGTTACGATGTACCAAGTGTTCATCCAGGTATTTTTTAAAGGATGTGAGGCAACCGGCCTCGACCACCCTCCCAGGCAGTGCGTTCCAGACCATCACCACCCTCTGGGTAAAAAGGCTTTTACTCAAATCCCCCCTAAACCCCCTGACCCTGAACTTGAACTTGTGTCCACTTGTAACTGATCCTTCAACTAAGGGGAACAGCTCTTCCAATCCACCCTGTCCTTCTCTGCTCTGATGAAAACAACCCAAGCCTATCCAACCTTCCTTCATAACTTAAATGTTCCATTCCAGGCAACATCCTGGTGAATTGCCCCCCCCCCCCCCCCCCCCCCCCCCCACACACACACACACACCCATTCAGTGCAATCACATCCTTCCTATAAAATGGCGACCAGAATTACACACAGTACTGCAGATGTGGCCTCACCAAAGTTGTATACAACTCCAACATGACCTCCCAGCTTTTGTAATCGATTGATAAAGGCAAGTGTCCCATATGCCTTTTTCATCACCCTATTAATCTGCCCTTCCGCCATCAGAGATCTGAGGGCAAATTATCTACGATGAATTCCCCATTCCCACTCTCTCGAGCAATGGTTTTCAAACTTTTTTTCAGGTGACCCACTTTAAATTTAGAGTACCCAATTCATTTTTTCCAATTAAGGGGAAATTCAGCGTGGCCAATCCACCTACCCTGCACATCTTTGGGTTGTGGGGGCAAAACCCACGCAAACACGGGGAGAATGTGCAAACTCCACACGGACAGTGACCCAGAGCCGGGATCAAACCTGGGACCTCGGCGCCGTGAGGCAGCAGTGCTAACCACTGAGCCACCATGCTGCCCTCAGGCGACCCACTTTAACCAAATGGTTAACCCACGGGCCCCAATAATAATAACAATAAATTGAATTGTAGGTGCAATGAAACCACATTGGAAAATGCAGTGTCATAAAAAGTGATATTTCAAGTATATTTCACTGTGACACATCGTGTGGGCGGGTTTAGAAGTAACCAGGATGGGACATGGCAGAGTAAAGAAGAACGGCCCCATTGGAAAACTAATAAACAACTGCCCTTTTCGAGCTTTGGCTTCTACTTTGGGTCAGCTCATTTTTCTTTTTTTTTACAGACAATTTTATTGAGGTATTTTTGGCATTGTAAACAGTAACAATATGCATTAGTGTGCAGATACCAATTACAAAAACCATAGTGCAAATAACAGTACCACTCTTGCAGATAGACCCGCCTATTCTTCCCCCCCCCCACTCTACACTATTCTACCCCCCCACCCCTGCTGACGATTAGTTCCCCGCGAAGAAGTCGATGAATGGTTGCCACCTCCGGGCGAACCCAGATAGTGATCCTCGTAAGGTGAACTTGATATTTTTCAAGCCGAGAAAGCTTGCCATGTCCGACAGCCATACTTCGGTCTTTGGAGGATTTGAGTCCCTCCAGGCCAACAGTAAAGTGCCGGGCTATCAGGGAAGCAAAGACCACAACATCGGCCTCTATCCCCTCCTGTACTCCAGGGTCTTCCAACACCCAAAAATCGCCACCTCTGGACTCATCGCCACCCTTGTTTTCAGAACCCGGGATATGACGTCCGCAAATCGCTGCCAGTATGCCCTGAGTTTTGGACACGCCCAGAACATGTGGACATGGTTCGCTGGTCCTCCCCCACATCTAGCACACTTGTCCTCCAGCCCAAAGAATTTGCTCATCCGGGCCACCGTCATGTGGGCCCGGTGAACCACCTTGAACTGAATCAGACCGAGCCTGGCACATGTTGCGGTTCCATTTACCCTCCTCAGAGCGTCTGCCCATACGCCTCCCTCCAACTCCCCACAAAGCTCCTCCTCCCACTTAAGTTTCAGTTCCTCGGTCCCTGTGTCCTCCGCTCCCATAAGCTCCTTATAAATATCTGAGACTCTCCCCTCTCCTACCTCACCCCTGGAAATTACCCTGTCCTGGATCCCACTTGGTGGAAGGCGTGGAAAGGACGGGACCTGTCTACATACGAAATCCCGCACCTGCAAGTGCCAAAAGTCATACCCCCTCGCCAGCCCGAACTTCTCCTCCAGCGCCCTCATGTTCGCGAAGCTCCCTTCCAGGAACAAGTCGCCCATCCTTCCCACCCCCGCCTTCCGCCACGCTCAAAACCTGCCATCCGTCTTCCCCGGGACAAATCGGTGTTTGTCACATATTGGGGACCAGACCGACGCTCCCACTTCCCCCGCATGCTTCCTCCATTGGCCCCAAATCCGCAAAGCCGCCACCACTAAAGGGCTGGTGGAGTACCTGGCCGGTGGGAGCGGCAGGGGAGCCGTGACCAGGGCTGCCAAGCTGGTGCCCCTGCACGAAGCAGTCTCCACCCGCTCCCAAACCGACCCCGTACCCACCATCTATTTCCTTATCATGCTATGTTAGCTGCCCAGTAGTAGTTGCTGAGGTTCGGCAACGCCAGCCCCCCCTCGCTACGGTTCCGTTCCAGCATCCTCCTCTTTACCCACGGGGCTTCCCCGCCCAAACAAATCCCAGGATGACTTTATTGATTCTTTTAAAGAAGGACCGTGGAATGAAAATAGGGAGACACTGAAAAATAAACAGGAATCTCGGGAGAATCGTCATCTTCATTGTCTGTACTCTCCCCGCTAGTGACAGCGGGAGTGCATCCCACCTCCGAAACTCGCTCCTCATTTGCTCCACCAGCCTGGACAAGTTCAACCCATGCATCTTACCCCAGTCGCGCGCCACTTGTAACCCTAGATACCTAAAACTTTCCCCAACCAGCCTAAATGGTAGCTCCCTCAGCCTATTCTCCTGACCCCCTCGCCTGCACCACAAACATCTCGCTTTTTGTCATGTTCAACTTGTAGCCTGAAAACTGGCCAAACTCCCCAAGGATTTCCATAATCCCGTCCATCCCTGCCGCTGGACCTGACACATACAAAAGCAGGTCGTTCGCGTAGAGCGAGACCTTGTGTTCTATCCCCCCCCCCCGACCATTCCCTTCCATCCCCTTGCCGCTCTCAGAGCAATTGTCAGCGGTTCAATGGCCAACGCAAACAGCAGTGGAGAGAGGGGGCATCCCTGTCTTGTCCCGCGGTGTAGTATAAAATACTCAGATGTCGTCCTGTTCGTCCTTACACTAGCCTCCGGGGCCTGATATAGCAGTTTAACCCAGTCCACAAAGCCCTCTCCAAACCCAAACCGTCCCCAGCACCTCCCATAAATAGTCCCACTCCACCCGGTCAAAAGCCTTTTTGGCATCCATTGCCACCACTAACTCCACCTCTCTGCCCTCCGGGGGCATCATAATCACACTGAGTAGCCTTCTTAGATTGGCTACCAGCTGTCTGCACTTAACAAACCCCGTTTGGTCCTCCACAATCATGTCCGGTACGCAGTCTTTGATTCTGGATGCCAGGATCTTGGCCAGCAGTTTAGCGTCTACATTAATCAGGGAGATTGGCCTATAGGACACACAGACCTCCGGATCCTTATCCCGTTTTAATATCAGCGAGATGGGGGCTTGCGGAATCGTCGGGGGTAACACCCCATTGTCCCTCGCCTCGTTAAACATCCTAACCAGCACCGGCCCCAGTATACCCGCAAACTTTTTGTAGAACTCCACTGGATACCCGTCCGGCCCCGGGGCTTTACCCGACTGCATGGCCTTCAGGCCCCCCATTACTTCTTCAGCTCTAATCGGGGCCCCCAGCCCCTCTACCATCCCCCTGCCCACCTTTGGGCAGGTCAGCCCATCTAAGAAGCGCCTCATCCCCTCCGGCCCCGTGGGGGGGTTCCGAGGTATACAGCTTACTGTAAAAGTCCCTGAATACCCTGTTCAGTCCTGCCGGGTCTCCCACCCGGTTCCCTGCCCCGTCCACTACCATCCCTATCTCCCTGGCCGCCTCTCTCTTCCTAGTTGCTGTGCAAGCATTCTGCTGGCTTTCTCCCCATACTCATACACCGCGCCCCTGGCCTTTCTGAGTTGCCCTACGGCTTTCCCAGTGGATAGCGCTCCCAGCTCCGCCTGCAGATTCCGTCGTTCCCTAAGTAGCTCTGCCCTCGGGGAGTCCGCATATTCCCTATCCGTCCGTGTCATCTCCTGCACCAGTCTGTCCATCTCTGCCCTATCCGTTCTGTCCCTATGGGCTCGGATTGAGATCAGTTCCCCTCTCACCACCGCCTTCAGCGCCTCTCAGAGCACCGCTGCTGAGACTTCCCCTGTATCGTTGACCTGCAGGTAGTCCTGCATGCATTTCCCCACTCTCTCACACACCCTCTCTGCCAACAATCCCAGCTCTAACCTCCATTGTGGGCGCTGGTAACTTTCTTTGCAGACCAGCAGATCGACCCAATGTGGAGCATGGTCCGAAATAGTGATCGCCGAGTATTCTGTATCCCTCACCCCCTCCAAAAAGTCCCTACTCTTAATAAAGAAGTCAATACGAGAATAAACCTTGTGAACATGTGAATTAAACGAGAACTCCTTCCACGTCGGCCGGCTGATTCTCCAGGGGTCTACCCCCCCCCCCCCCCCCCCCCCCCCATTTGTTCCATGAACCCTCTCAGTTCTCTTGCCATTGCCGGGACCCTGCCCGTTCTGGAGCATGACCGGTCGAGGTCGGGGTCGAGGACTGTATTAAAGTCCCCACCCATAATCAACTTGTGCGAATCCAAGTCGGGGATTTTCCCCAGCAGCCTTTTGATGAAATCTACATCATCCCAGTTTGGAGCGTAAACATTCACTAGGACCACCCTCACCCCCTCAAGCTTGCCCCGGACCATAAGAAATCTACCACCCCATCCGCAACTGTGCTGTCCGCCTCAAATTTAACCCGTTTGTTAATCATTATCGTGACCCCTCTGGTCTTAGCGTCAAGCCCCGAATGGAAGACCTGGCTAACCCAGCCCTTCTGTAATCTAATCTGGTCCGCCACTCTCAAATGTGTCTCCTGCAGTAGCATTATATCCGCCTTCAAAGCCCGTAAGTGTGTGAACACACTGTCCTCTTGACCGGCCCGTTTAATCCTCTAACATTCCAGGTGATCAGCCTGGTTGGAGGGCACCCTGCCCCCTCCCCCTCCCTACACCAATCAGCCATTCCCCTTCTTGGGCCCACCCTCTCCCATGTGCCGCGTCTCCCCTGGTCCGCCTCTTGGCAGCTCCCACCCCCGACCCCTTGTCAGCTCGTTTTTCAACTCGCAACTTGCTCACGTTCACAAAGTTCACAACTTCCACAGCTCCTTTAAACCTTTTTGTTTTTACTTTTCAGGTTGTGGAAACAAATGGACTCATAAGCGATAGGCAGCATGGTTTTGTGAAGGGGAGGTTGTGCCTCACTAATGTTGCTTGTTATGCTTTCCTGAATTTGCTCTGTTTTAATTACCTTTGCTCAAGAGTCGCCAGGTATCTTTCTGATACTACCACAGGGTTCAAAGCCGAATACTGATCAATGACTCGATACACCAGTTAGTAAGTTTGAAATCAATGCACATTTATTTACACACACAGTCAATTATTACTCGTGCACAAACTCTACTCACTAAACTACAACTAATACTAAAAGCCTATACTTAGCTTTGGGCGCCCACTCAGTCAGAGGAACAATGGCTGTTATCCGGTTCTGACACTGCTGGCTTCGAACTGGTATAGAATAGTAGCTAGGAGCGCCTATCTCGTAGCGTGCGTTGACCTTAGACTTACTTGGCTGGTGCTTGGCGGGCCTCTCGTCGCTGAGAGCCAAATACCAAGGTGAAGATGAAGAGTTCAAGAGTTCTTAAGAGAGCGCCCTGACCTTGGGGACTCTGTTTTATACTCCAAAGGGTTTTGCGCCCTTCTGGGCGGACCCTGAACTTGGTCCCAATTAATTGGACCATGTCCCAATCGTTTGTATCGATTCTCTCCAATAAAGGGGTCGTTCCTCGATCGCTGGGCGGGCCCTAAGTAACCGTTGGCCTGCCTTTGTTTTAGTCTCCACTGGCACCGGGGAGTCTACCCTGGTACCAATTATTTAAATGTTTCTCTTTTGTCCCCGGAGATAGCTCATTACTATGCTAATGGCTTGCAGTATCAGTTCTGTCTGGGCTCTGCAAGTTCCAATCCACAGGCAAACCTTACACCTGCTTGTTTTTCTAGCACTGTCCAATTTTCCCTTTATTCTTTGCGAATGTCCATTTTGGAATCGGGACGTGGCCACCCCTAGTGGCTACACTAACCTGATCGTGTTTTTTGAGGAGGTGACAAAGATGATTGATGAAAGGGGGATGTTGTTTACATGGACTCGAGTAAAGTCTTTGTAAAGGTGTCTCATGGCAGACTGGTGCAAAAGGTGAAGTCACAGGGGATCCGAGGTTAGGTGGCAAGATGGATACAGAACTGTCTCAGTCACAGAAGGCAAAGGGTAGCAGTAGAAGGATGTTTTTCTGAATGGAAGGTGGTGTTCCACAGGGATCTGTGCTGGGGCCTCTGTTGTTTGTAGTGTGCACAACAATTTGGAGGAAAATATAGCCAGTCTGATTAGTGAGTTCACGGATGACACCAACGTTGGTGGAGCGGCAGATAGTGTTGAGGATTGTCAGAAGATACAGCAGGACATAGATAGGTTGGAGAATTGGGCAGAGTATTGGCAAATGGAGTTCACTCCGGACAAATGTGAGGTAATGCATTTTGGTAGGTCTAACATAGAGGGGAAATATACCGTAAATGGCAAAACTCTTAGAAATATAGAAAGTCAGAGAGATCTGGCATGCATGTCCACAGATCTTTGAAGGTGGCCAACACTAGTGGACAAGGTAGTCAAGAAAGCATACGGAATGCGTGCCTTCATTGGACGGAGCATTGAGTATAAAAACTGCAAGTAATGCTACAGTTGCATAGAACTTTGGTAAGGCCGCACTTGGAATATTGCGCACAATTCTGCTTGTCACATTATCAGAAGGACGTGGAAGCTTTGGACAGAGTGCAGAGGAGGTTTACCAGGATGTTGGTGAAGTGTAGAAATGGCAGGAGATCCCAGACCCGTGTTATGCTTCTCGTGCTCAATGTGGGAGTTCAGGGACGCGGCAGATGCCCCTGACTCCTTCATGTGCGGGAAGTGTGTCCAGCTGCAGCTCCTGTTAGACCGCATGACGGCTCTGGAACTGCGGATGGACTCATTTTGGAGCATCCACAATGCTGAGGAGGTCGTGGATAGCACGTTCAGTGAGCTGGTCACACCGCAGATTAGGATTGGTGAGGGAGACAGGGAATGGGTGACAAAAAGGCAGAGAAAGAGCAGGAAGGCAGTGCAGGTGTCCCCTGCGGTCATCTCCCTCCAAAACAGGTATACCATTTTGGATACTGTTGGGGGAGATGACTCACCAGGGGAAGGCAGTAGTAGCCAGGCTCATGGCACCGTGGCTGGCTCTGCTGCACAGAAGGGCGGGAAAAAGATTGGCAGGGTTATAGTCATAGGGGATTCAATTGTAAGGGGAGTACACAGGCGTTTCTGTGGTCAAAACGAGACTCCCAAATGGAATGTTGCCTCCTGGGTGCACGGGTCAGGGATGTCTCAGATCGGCTGCAGGACATACTGAAGGGGGAGGGTGAACAGCCAGTTGTCGTGGTGCATATAGGCACCAACGATATAGGTAAAAAAAATGGGATGAGGTCCTCCAATCAGAATTTAGGGAGTTAGGAGATAAGTTTAAAAGTAGGACCTCAAAGGTAGTAATCTCAGGATTGCTACCAGTGCCACGAGACAGTCATAGTAGAAATTCAAGAATAGTCAGAATGAATACGTGGCTTGAGAAATGGTGCAGGAGGGAGGGGTTCAGATATTTGGGACATTGGAACCGGTTCTGGGGGGCATTGGGACCATTACAAATCGGATATCTACACCTGGGCAGGACTGGAACCAATGTCCTGGGGGTGCTTTTGCTAACACTGTTGGGGAGGTTTTAAACTAATGTGGCAGAGGGATGGGAACCAGATTAGGAAGTTAGAGGTCAGTAAAGAGGCAGCAACTAAAGCCAGTAAGGTACTAGATATTAAACTCAATGTGACTAAGGGGAAGAGTAGACAGGGAAGATATGATGAACGCAAAGGGACGGGTGGTCTGAGGTGCATTTGTTTTAATGCAAGAAGTGTAGCAGGTAAGGCAGATGAACTTAGGGCTTGGATTAGTACCTGGGAATATGATGTTATTGGTATTACTGAGACTTGGTTGAGGGAAGGGCAAGACTGGCAACTAAATATCCCAGGGTAGAGATGCTTCAGGAGGGATAGAGAGGGAGGTAAAATGGGTGGAGGAGTTGCATTACTAGTCAGAGATGATATCACAGCTGTGATTAAGGAGGGAACAATGGAGGATGCGAGCACTGAGGCAATATGGATAGAGCTAAGAAATAGGAAGGGTGCAGTAACATTGTTGGGACTTTACTACAGGCCTCCCAAAAGCGAGCGTGAAGTAGAGGTACAAATGTGTAGACAGATTATAGAACAATGTAGGAGCAATAGGGTGGTTGTGATGGGAGATTTTAACTTCCCCAACATTGAATGGGACTCATATAGCATTGGAGGTGTAGATGGAGCAGAATTTGTAAGGAGCATCCAGGAGAGTTTTTTAGAGCAGTATGTAAATAGTCCAACTCGGGAAGGGGCCATACTGGACCTGGTATTGGGGAATGATCCCGGCCAGGTGGTTGAAGTTTCAGACGGTGATTACTTTGGGAATAGCGATCACAATTCTGTAAGTTTTAGAATACTCATGGACAAAGACGAGAGTGGTCCTAAAGGTCCTTGGGGAAAGGCCAAGTATAACAAAATTCGGCAGGAGCTAGGGAATGTGGATTGGGAACAGCTGTTTAAGGGTAAATCCACATTTGAAATGTGGGAGTCTTTTAAGGAAAGGTTGATTAGAGTGCAGGACAGACATGTCCCTGTGAAAATGAGAAATAGAAATGGCAAGATTAGGGAATCATGGATGACGGGTGGAATTGTAAGACTAGCATACATAGGATCGAGGCAACTCAAAAGGAAGCATACATAAGATCGAGGCAACTCAAAACTGATGAAGCTTTGGAGGAATATTGGGAAAGTAGGACAAATCTCAAATGCGCAATAAAGAGGGCTAAAAGGGGTCATGAAATATCTTTGGCTAACAGGGTTAAGGAAAATCCCAAAGCCTTTTATTCGTATATAAAGAGCAAGAGGATAACTCTTGATAATTGATGAGGGAAGGGCTGTAGATGTCATATACATGGACTTCAGTAAGGCGTTTGATAAAGTTTCCCATGGCAGGTTGATGGAAAAAGTGAAGTTGTATGGGGTTCAGGGTGTACTAGCAAGATGGATAAAGAATTGGCTGGGCAATAGGAGACAGAGAGTAGTGGTGGAAGGGAGTGTCTCAAAATGGAGAAAGGTGACTAGTGGTGTTCCACAGGGATCCGTGCTCGGACCACTGTTGTTTGTGATATACATAAATGATCTGGACGAAGGTATAGGTGGTCTGATGAGCAAGTTTGCAGATGATACTAAGATTGGTGGAGTTTCAGATAGCGAGGAGGACTGTCAGAGAATACAGCAAAATATAGATAGATTGGAGAGTTGGGCAGAGAAATGGCAGATGGAGTTCAATCCAGACAAATGCGAGGTGATGCATTTTGGAAGATCTAATTCAAGAGCGGACGATATGGTCAATCGAAGAGTCCTGGGGAAAATTGATGTACAGAGAGATCTGGGAGTTCAGGTCCATTCTGGGAGATCTGGGAGTTCACGGGCTGGTTTAGCTCACTGGGCTAAATCGCTGGCTTTTAAAGCAGACCAAGCAGGCCAGCAGCACGGTTTGATTCCCGTACCAGCCTCCCCAGACAGGCGCCAGAATGTGGCGACTAGGGGCTTTTCACAGTAACTTTATTGAAGCCTACTCATGTCAATAAGCGATTTTCATTTCATTTCATTGTTCTCTGAAGGTGGCACACAGGTCGATAGAGTGGTCAAGAAGGCATACAGCATGCTTGCCTTCATCGGAGGGGGTATTGAGTACAAGACTCGGCAGGTCATGTTGCAGTTGTATCGGACTTTGGTTAGGCCACATTTGGAATACTGCGTGCAGTTCTGGTCGCCACATTACCAGAAGGATGTGGATGCTTTGGAGAGGGTGCAGAGGAGGTTCACCAGGATGTTGCCTGGTATTAGGGTGCTAGCTATGAAGAAAGGTTGAGTAGATTAGGATTGTTTTCGTTGGAAAGACGGAGGTTGAGGGGGGACCTGATTGAGGTCTGCAAAATTATGAGAGGTATGGACAGGGTGGATAGCAACAAGCTTTTTCCAAGAGTGGGGGTGTCAATTACTGGGGGTCACGATTTCAAGGTGAGAGGGGGAAAGTTTAAGGGCGATGTGCGTGGAAAGTTTTTTACGCAGAGGGTGGTGGGTGCCTGGAATGCGTTGCCAGCGGAGGTGGTAGAGGCGGACACGATAGCATCATTTAAGATGCATCTGGACAGATATATGAATGGGCGGGGAACAGAGGGAAGTAGATCCTTTGAAAATAGGCAACAGGTTTAGATAAAGGATCTGGATCGGCGCAGGCTGGGAGGGCCGAAGGGCCTGTTCCTGTTCTGTAATTTGTTTTGTTCTCTGTTGCCTGGTCTGGGGGGTGTTAGCTATGTGGAGAGGCTGTATAGACCCAGTCTGTTTTCATTAGAAAGACCGAGGTTGAGGGGTGACCTGATAGAGGTCTACAAGATTATGAGCATGGATAGAGTGGATGGGCAGGCACTCTTTCCCAAGGTGGAGGGGTCTGTCACCAGGGGGCATAGGTTTAAGGTCCATAGGGCAATGTTTAGAGGAGACGTGAGAGGCAGGATTTTTACGCAGAGGGTGGTGAGTGCCTGAAACGCGCTGCCCGGGGAGGTTGTGGAAGCAGATACATAAACCGCGTTCAAAAGGCATCTTGACAAACACATGGATAGGATGGGTACAAGAGAATGCTGAGGGTTTTGGCTAAAGTTGGTACCATGACCGGTACAGGCTTGGATGGCCGAAGAGGCTGCTCCTGTGTTGTATTGTTCTTTGTTCTTTATTGTTCAGCGGAGCACCTGGCGCTCTGTTTATAGCTGGCAATAGTGCTGCTCTGTCCTGTCGTGGACTTGGCAGAGGTGCTAACGTTCTTTCTCTGGCAGGATCAGTTGTGAGATCCAGGCCGGTTGTTTCACTGGCTGCTGGCGACTCTGGCCCTCTCTTTCGGCTGACGAAACGCTCCATGGATTTCAAGTAACTTGTCATTATGTGTGTAGCAGAGAAAGAGTGTGAATCACCTGGTTAGAAAGGGAATAAAAATTGGCGCCAATTGGACAAAAAATGTATATGTGAACAATGCATGGTTATGTTATCTCGTTCCATTGAACCTGGTTGATTGCACACACAGGGCACACTGACCCTGTTTACTGCCCCATGTGGCTGCACTGTGCACTGCAGGGAGAATATATATCTCATTTACCCAGAGAAAAATGTCAGGGAATCTGAAAAATCAATTTTGGAGGCCCTTTCTTCTCACATCCTGCGCCCCACTCGAGGGTAGTGGGCCCCACTTTGAAAACCAAAACACTGTAGGACCACCACTCACTTGACCTACTCATTTCCTTGTGAAATACCTGTGGAAACTCTTACTATCCATTTTTACATTTCTAGCTCGCTTCCTCTCTTCCTCTAGTCATCCATCCTGACTAACCTTTCAGTCATTCTCTTCCGTTCTTTATATTTTGACAAATCAGCTGATCCACCACTCATCTTTGAGCAGTTATATGTTTTTTTCCTTAACTTTGATACTTTCCTGAACTTCTTTAGTTAATCACGGATGATGGGCCCTTCCCACGTAGTTGTTCTTTATAGTAGGAATATACATATTCTGAAATATCCCTTTGAATGTCGGCCACTGTTCCTCCATTGATCATGCTCCAGCCCAGTGACCCAGTTCACTTCACCTTGATCAGCTTCCATGCCCACATAGTTGCTCTTATTCAAGTTTAAGACTAGTCTTACACCCGCTCTTTTCAAACTGGATGTAAAATTCATATTGTGGTCGCTGCTACCATGCGGATGCCTTCACTTTAAAGTCATTAATTAATCCGGTCACATTACACAGGACCAAATCTAATATAAACTGCTCTCCAGGCACAAGATGCTGGTCTGGAAAAGGGGCTCTGGTTGGTCATTCACATAGGTTCAGGGGTCAATGAAAAAAAGCCACCCAATGCCTAACCTATGATCAGGGATCATAGAATCATAGAATGTACAGTGCAGAAGGAGGCCATTTAGCCCATCGAGTCTGCACCGGCCCTTAGAAAGAGCACCCTATGATGCGACCATCAATTCACCCAGAGACACGAGTTGAAGTAAACTGTGGCTTTAATCGGCTTACAACTGAGCCTGCCTGCGACTATGCTGAACTGAGGGCGGACTCGCAGGACCGCAGCACTTATACTTGCTGCTGGGGGCGGAGCCAAGGGCGGAGTCCTGTACATGCTCCTCATCCCCCCCTGTGGGCAGAGCCACGCAACGGCTCACAGACGGAGCCCACAGGGACACAGTAATGTACAGTGTGAATTTATAGTGTTTACAAATTCACCACACCCTACTTAAGCCCCATACCTCCACCCTATCCCCATAACCCAATAACCCCACCTAACCTTTTTGGACACTAAGGGCAATTTAGAATAGCCAGTCCACCTAACCCGCACATCTTTGGACTGTGGGAGGAAACCGGAGCACCCGGAGGAAACCCACACGGACACGGGGAGAACATGCAGACTCCGCACAGACAGTGACCCGAGCCAGGAATTGAACCTGGGTCCCTGGAGCTGTGAAGCAACTGTGCTATCCATTATGCTACTGTGCTGCCCACAATGGGTTGGATTCTCCACTGGATTGAACGCAATGGATTGGATTCTCCACTTCGCGATGCCGGAAGTATAAATCATGATCGGGCAGAGAATTGTGCAACACTGAAAAATCTGACGCCATGCTCTGGCCCCTCGCTGGTGGCGATATTGACATTCTTGCAGCCCGTGCCAGCAGAGCCATACAAAACTGTCATTCCCATGGATTTTAATATCATTAATGGCTTGGACACTTCCTGCTCCACACTTCCGTGATGCTCCGCCCTTCTTCGGCCTCATGGCACGAATTAGGGCAGCTATTTACAAGTGGGGCCTGTGTGCTGTGGCTGGGAGGGGGAGCAGGAGACTACAGAAGCTCTCAAAAAGACTCAAACCTTGTTGGGGTTGCTGGAGGGGGTGGGTGTCAGGGCCATGGCCAGTAGTGGAAAAAGACTCGGTATCAAGGCCGTGGACTCGGGGGTGTCCCTTTGAGTCCGGGGTGGCCTGGTTCAGACCACGATTGTTGCAATATGTGTTTTAAACTCACCCCTCAGTTGCTACTCACAGGCTCCTGGCTGCTCACACCGCTGAGTGCTTCCTGTGTCCTTTGAATGCTCAGAAGGCCTTTGGTCATTTGGGAGCCCATCCAGGCTGTGCCTGCGGACACCCTCATACCCCAACTTCAGCTTCAAGGAATGGGCGTAGTCAAGCTCAATCAGGGGCCCACCAGGTGTTGGCGCTCCTCAGAAGCGTTGCCCCACTGCAGGGGATCAGCAGAGCTCCCCCAACCAGAGGGCACCCGCACGGTGGCCTTTGGAACCCTCCCTGGTTCTCTGTCTCTCTCAGGGCAGAGGCCTCACCAGTGATCCCCTACCCCTCAGGATCACCAGCTGCCTCCTCCTGGTGAGGCTGGCAGCACTGACCGCCTCTGCCACCACCTGCCAGGCACTGTTCAGCAGAGCTGACTTGAGTCTGTAGCCCACCCTGGGGAAGAGGGTTTGCCTCCTGTCCTTACGGGCATGGAGCTGTGGGTCCACATCGAACACCAGATATCAGGGGGCAGGTCCTCTGTGAGCCATCTTGGTGGCTGCAGTGAGTGTGTGGTAGCAGCCCCAGCTTCCAGGCTATTTAGCGCTAACTCCGGCCCAGGGGTTAGAATGTCCGCTAGGCCTGAATTTGCTCTCAACTCTCGCCGGCAGAGTGCTGGCGCATTTGCATGGCCTGACTCGCTTACCGAATAGCGCCCCCAACAGGCACACAAATCGCACGCTATTCGCTCCTGGAGGCAACACGGAGAATAGCCGGTCAACGTTTTATGGTTGCTCCAGCTGCACCTCACATATCTTCCCAAAGTCAGTGGGCGGGGTTCTCCATCCCTGCAACCGGCCAATGGCGTTTCCCATTATGGGCACCCCACCCTTGGGAGAAGTCCGCGAGCGTGAGTGCGCTGTTCATTTGTATCATTCATTCTGTGAACCTGTCAGTTAAAAAAAAAAGCAGATAACCCAGACCCCACAGTGCTGACGCCTATTTTTCAAGCATAGAATCGGTCCTCTGCAATATTAGCTGCAAGAAGAATTGGCATGACATTCCTTTACCCAATATTTTCATCTATATTAATATTATTTCTATTAAGGAGGTTGGTGTTCTGTTTAAAATGTTGGGTAAATTACGTATGAAATGTTAAGTGTGTATGCTTAAGTCGCTCTGTGGTTATCCCCAAGCCTTTCCCTTTCAGCTGATTTTACGAATTGAGAAAACTATTATTGCACCTGATGCTGATTCTTTCACTGGCTGAAGGTAGGCAGGCACAAAATCAGATTCAGTGAAAGCAGAAAAGTTGAATCCCATAAAGTCTATGATGAAAATCCAAGAGAACCCAATCAGGAATAACACAGAAATTCAGCCAAATGAGGACCAGAAAGTGACAACCAAATGAGCAAATGTATTGGTTTAACCAGTGCTGGAGCTCCCTCTGGTGAGCACATTGGCTCTAACTTTGTTCTGCCTTGTTCAGCTGCTGACCCAGTGTCACCGTGAAACATTTGCAGTGCCCTGCTGACTGTGTTTCTGTAAAATGTTTCTGTTTGGGATTTTATTGAAGTTGTTACTCTGGAAATAAATTGACCGGTCATTTGCCTCATCACTGCTCGTGCAATCTCGCCTGGCGTGTTTGACGAGGTAAGAACGGTGACTGTACTGTGATGTTTGTTTAACCCTTTGGATTGTTTGTGCAAAGTGGAAGCAAGTGGTGTATAAATGCAAAGCTCCCATTTTCGAAAGCATATTAATCAATGTGTCAAGATTTAAGGATTTAATGTCGTTTAATTTAACTTAGAGCGGCAATTTAAGGTTTGGGCAGGGGGAAAAAAAAGGGTAGGGGCAGCACGGTAGCATGGTGGTTAGCATAAATGCTTCACGGCTCCAGGGTCCCAGGTTCGATTCCCGGCTGGGTCACTGTCTGTGTGGAGTCTGCACGTCCTCCCCGTGTGTGCGTGGGTTTCCTCCGGGTGCTCCGGTTTCCTCCCACAGTCGAAAGATGTGCGGGTTAGGTGGATTGGCCATGCTAAATTGTCCGTAGTGTCCTAAAAAGTAAGGTTAAGGGGGGGTTGTTGGGTTACGGGTATAGGGTGGATACGTGGGTTTGAGTGGGGTGATCATTGCTCGGCACAACATCGAGGGCCGAAGGGCCTGTTCTGTGCTGTACTGTTCTAAGTGTGAGGAAGGACGTTGTTTTATACAGAGAGCAGGAATGACCTGGAACTCGCTGTCCACGAGGGTGGCGTAAGTGGAGCCAATCAATGATTTCGAAAGGAAATTGGATCGATATTTGTCGGAAATAAACCTGCACGGTTACAGGGATCGTGTCAGGAAGCGGGACTGACTGGATTGTTCCGCAAAGAGGCAGCTGGGACTCAATGGTCCGAATGGCCTCCTTCTGTTCCGTAAATTATTCTATGACTCTAAATGACTCTTGAGTCATGACGATCACACAACTGAACATCAAACCTTAGGATTTTAATGAGCTCAGGTTTGGCTTGTAACTTTGTTATGGGCCAGGGTTTAGAGAAGTCCAAAGTGTAGCATGGAGTTCACCTGACCCACAACTTTTAATAGATTGTGGTATGGGGAGCACACGGCCCGCTCTACAGGTGTGGTACAGCAGAAATGGAAAAGTATTTTTTAAAGCAAAACAATGTTTATTCTATAAAACATACAGTGAACTGCTTAGCAACCATCAATTCAAATACAACCCCCAAAGAATACAACACCAAGTAATCCTTTAAGCTTTCCTTTTAACATCCATATGACTTAAAAACACCTTTTAACAGAAGCACGTTTTGTTTACATTCACTACTGAGAACATGTATAATTCTGTATTCACCAAATGATCAAGAGATAGTCTTTTGATGGCAGAGAGACCAGCAGTACAACTGCTTGGTCTGGCTTCAGCTCCAACACTGAAAACGAAACTAAAACACACCGTGCAGCCTGCTCAAAAACGAAAGTAAAATGCTGACAGACAGCCCAGCTCCACCCACTCTCTGACATCACTGCAGTAATAAACACCCATTTCTTAAAGGTACTCTCACTACAGATATTTATATACACACCCATTTATAAACACCCATTTCTTAAAGGTACTCTCACATGACAACGTGCACTGAAAATCAGTGAGACAGAAAAAACAAACTTGGCCTGTTTGTGGATTTGACCTGGTTAACCTTCAGAAGCTACATAAGGAAAAAGTACTAAACAAACTATTGGGATTGAAGGCAGACAAGACCTCAGGGAATGATGGCCTACATCCTAGGGTCTCAAAGGAAGTGGCAGGGGTGATAGTGGATCCATTGCTTATAATATTCCAAAATTCCCTGGATGCGGGAAGTTAGTACATATTAATGACTTGCGTGTAGGGATTGAAGATACTATAACCAAATTTGTAATGACACTAAATGGGCGGCACGGTAGCACAATGGTTAGCACTGTTGCTTCACAGCGCCAGGGACCCGGGTTCGATTCTCGGGTTGGGTTTCTGTCTGTGCGGAGTCTGCACGTTCTCTTCACGTCTGTATGGGTTTCCTCGGGGCACTCCAGTTTCCTCCCACAAATTCCAAAACACATGCAGGTTAGATGGATTGGCCATTCTAAATTGCCCTTCCTGTCCAAAGAGGTTCGGCGGGATTACTGGGTTGTGGGGACAGGGTGGAAGTGTGGGCATAAGTAGGGTGCTCGTTCCAAGGGCCGGTGCAGACCCAATGGGCCGAATGGCCTCCTTCTGCACTGTAAATTCTATGATTCTATGAAAATAGGTGGGAAAGTAAGTTGCGATGAGGAAATAAGAAATTTACAAATGGATGCGGATAGGTCAGGTGAGTGGGCCAAAATTTGGCAGATGGAGTTCAATGTGGATAATTGTGAGGTTATCCTTTTTGGTTGGAAAAATAGAAAGGAAATTTATTATCTAAATAGAGAGAAACCTCGGAGCGCTTTGTTGCAGAGGGATCTGGGTGTCCTTGTGCATGAATCACAGAAAACCAAGCATGCAGGTACAGAGGTAGTAAGGAAGGCAAAGGGATTTTTGGCCTTTATGGCTGAAGGAATAGCGCATAAAAGTGAGGAAGTGTTAATGCAACTGTACAAGGCTTTGGTGTGTCCGTACCTCGAAAATTGTGCATAGTTGCGGTCCCCTTATTTGAGGAGGGATGTAGCGGCATGGGAGGCAATTCAGAGGAGGCTCACTAGATTGATTCCAGCAGGAGATTGTCTTATGAAGAGAGATTGAGATTGACATAAATCTATACTCTCTTGAGTTTAGAAGACTGAGAGCAGATATTATTGAGGTATATAAGATGATAAAAGGTGTTGACAAAGTAGGCGTAGAGAAGGAGCTTCCTCTTGTGGGGCACTCTAGCACGAGGGGTCATAGTTTTAGAATGAGGGGGTAGCAGCTTTAAAACAGATGAGGAGAAATTACTTCTCTCAAAGTGTTGTGAATCTGTGGAATTCACTCCCCCAGAGATCGGTGGATGCCGGGGCATTGAGTACATTTAAGGAGGAGATAGACAGATTTTTGATTAGTAATGTGTTGAAGGGTTACTTATTAGTAATGTGTTGAAGAGACTCCCCTCCAGGTGCCATTATGACTGATCCACGTTCGTGTGGACCAGTACTAGACGGCACCTTGGCGAGGCCTCCCATGAACGGCCGGTGAATCCTGGGCTCTGGGTGAATCCAGCGAGCACATATTTAAAGAGCTGAATGGATCATTTAAACATGCATAAGTGGATCTCTCCCAGTGAGAGCGAGATCCAGATCATGCCGTCTATGAGATTCCGTTGTATCATGCCAATCATTTCAGGTGTTGCAAATTTCCCCAGATTCATCGGTCTCGTCCGGACACCAAGTCAGGTGCTACCAGGCCACTGAATTGCGCCCGGTAATAATGAAACAGATTGAAATATATCAACAGCAGAGCCCCACATGGTGGCAGTACAGTGCTAGAAGTGTGATTAAGTGGAACTGATGTAAATTGTTTCCTGTGTATGAATAGGATCAACCAGCTTAGATGAAAGGGTTCTTATGACAGAGCCTATAAAGTAAATGAAACTATTTGATCCAGGAGTGCCTTAATCATAGTAATGAAAAATCTGAATACTTACAATCATTCTTAATGCTTGATTTAGTGAAAAGAAATTTTAATCCAGATTCACAATTAAAGGCGTGCAGAGCTAAGGAGAGGGATTGAAGGAGAGAATTAAAGTGAGGAATTGTTTCCAAGGTGGTGAAGACTTTTTCTCTCCGCCTTCTTATTCAATCACCGCGGTGCCTGTGGTGAGCAAGATATAAGCAAATTACTGCGGATGCTGGAATCTGAAACAAAGTAAGATATATTGCACCTCAGAGCGATCAGGGACCTCAGGTTCGAACCTACAATGTTCTGAATGAACTTTTCTCAAGCAATGAACCATTTGGCGTGATGCAATTGACCTCAACACCTCTTAAGCAGAGAGGGGCATAAATTAAATTTTTTTTAATCGTTCAGGGTTAACGTTTGTTCCCCATCCCTAATTGCCCTTGAGAACATGGTGGTGAGTTGCCTTCTTGAACTCTGCAGTCTAGTGGCATAGGTACACCCACAGCACTGTATTCAGCAGAATCACCAATTTTGAGAGAGTAGGAGCAGTATTTTTTATTTTAAGGGCCCAATGGGTGTTTAATCGTTAATTTTTTCCCCCTTTAAATCTCTTTGGGAATTCAGATCAGAGGGGATCGGACTTAAGGCAGTTGCATGCTCCTCCTGTAGGATGTGAAATGTAAGGGACAACACTAGTGTCCCCACTGACTACACATGCGGGAAGTGCACCCAACTCCAGCTCCTCAAAGACCGCATTAGGGAACTGGAGCTGGAGCTGGATGAACTTTGGATCATCCGGGTGGCAGAGGGGGTGATAGAGAAGAGTTACAGGGAGGTAGCCACACCCAGGGTCCAGGACAAGAATAGCTTGGTTCGAGTCAGGGGAAGGAAAGGGACCATGCAGACAGTGCAGGGATCTGCTGTGGCCGTTCCCCTTCAAAACAAGTATACAGTTTTGGATGTTATTTGGGGAGGACCTACCAGGGGAAGGCCATAGCGGCCAAGTCTCTGGCACTGAACCTGGCTCTGTGACTCAGAAGGGAAGGGGGGGGAATAGAAAAGCGATAGTGATAGGAGACTCAAGGTTTAGGGGAACGGATAGGAGATTCTGTGGTCGCGAACGAGACTCCCGGAAGGTATGTTGCATCCCGGGTGCCAGGGCCAGGGATGTCTCGGATCGAGTCGACAGGATTCTTAAGGGGGAGGGGGAGCAACAAGACATCGTGGTGCACATTGGCACCAACGATATAGCTAAGAAAAGGGATGAGGATCTAAACTGGAGGGGCACCAATATCGTGGGCAGGAGGTTTGCTAGAGCTCTATGGGAGGGTTTAAACTAGTTTGGCAGGGGGATGGGAACCAGGGGCGGAGAATCGGCGGGGAGCGGCGTGAATCCTGCCCTGCCGCTTCGATGCTGGCTGCCGAATTCTCCGGCGCCGGTTGCCGAATTCTCTGGCGCTGGTTTTCGGGCAGGGGCGCGCCGGTTGGGGGCCGTTGGCAGCAGCCCCCCCCCCCGGCTATTCTCCGGACCCCGATGGACCGAGCGGCCGTCCGTTTTCGGTCAGTCCTGCCGGCGTGAAATGGACCATCACGGCGGGACCTGGCTGGTAGGCCATCTACCGGAGTCCTTGGGGGGGGGCGCCGGAGGATCTGGCCCCGGGGGGGGGGGGGTGCCCCCACAGTGGCCTGGCCGCGATTGGGGCCCACCGATCTGCAGGCGAGCCTGTGTCGTAGGGGCACTCTTTCCCTCCCGGCCTCTATAGGGCTCCGCCATCCATGGACGGTGCAGAGAAGAAACCCCCTGCGCATGTTCCAGAACACGCCGGCGGTTCTGCGCATTTGCGCATTTGCGGGACCACGGCGGCCCTTCGCCGCTGGCTGGCATGGCGCCAACCCCTTTGGCGCCGGCCCAGCCCCCGGATGTGCGGAGGATTCCGCACCTTCCGGTCGACCAGGCGTTGGAGTGGTTTGCGCCGCTCTTGGCGCCGTTGTAGGAGAATTCCGCCCCAGATCTACGGATCAGAGGATAGGGTAGCTGTTGAGCAGGCAGAAATAGTATGCAGCAAGTCTGTGAGGAAGGATAGACAGATGATAGGGCAAAGTTGCACTCAGTGGAATGGTTAAAGTGTGTCTGTTTCAATGCAAGGATTGTCAGGAATAAGGGAGATGAACTTAGAGCATGGATCAGTACTTGGAACTACAATGTTGTGGCCATTATGGAGACATGGATTTCACAGGGGCTGGAATAGTTGTTAGATGTTTCGGGGTTTGGATATCTTAAGAATAGGGAGGGAGGTAAAAGAGGAGGGGGAGTGGCACTGTTAATCAGAGAGTGCATCACAGCTGCAGAAAAGGACGTAGTCAAGGAGGGTATGTCAACTGAGTCAGTATGGTGAAGTCAGAAACAAGAAAGGAGCAGTCACTTTATTGGGAGTTTTCTATACACCCCCAATAACAGCAGAGAGATGAAGGAACAGATTGGGCAGCAGATCTTGGAATGGTGCAGAAGTAACAGAGTTGTCATGGGTGATTTAAATTTCCCTGATATTTTTTTTAATTATAAATTTAGAGTACCCAATTATTATTTCCAATTAAGGGATATTTTTTAGTGTGGCCAATCCGACACATCTTTGGGTTGTGGGGGTTAAGCCTACGCAGACACGGGGAGAATGTACAAACTCCACATGGACAGTGACCTAGGGCCGGGATTCGAACCCAGGTCCTCAGCGCCGTAGGCGGCAATGCTAACCACTGTGCTGCCCTAGCTTCCCTGATATTAACTGGAATCTCTTTGTGCAAATGGTTTGGATGGAGCAGATTTTGTCAGGTGTGTCCAGGAAGGATTCCTGACTCAATATGTAGATAGGCCGACTAGGGGATTGGATTTGGGCTTGACAATGAATCAGGCCAGGTGTCAGATGTCTCGGTGAGAGAGCATTTTGGTGACAGTGACCACAACTCCTTGACCTTTATCATAATCATGAAGAGGGGTAGGAACAGAAAGTATGGGAAGGTTTTTAATTGGGGGATGGGAAATTATACTGCTATTAAACAGGAGCTAAGGAGCATAAATTGAGAACAGGTGGTCTCAGGGAAATGCACAACAGTAATGTGGGGGGTAGTTTAAGGAGCACTTGCTGCAATGATGCATAGTTTTGTCCCAGTTCCCAGTAAGACAAGGAAGGAATGGTAAGGTGAAGGAGCCTTGGATGACAAGAGAAGTGGAGCTTCTAGTCAAGAGGAAGAACGAAGCTTACGTAAGGTTGAGGAAGCAAGGATCTGACTCGGCTCTGGAGGGTTACAAGGTAGCCAGGAAGGAACTCAAAAATGGACTTAGGAGAGCTTGAGGGGGCCATGATGTAACCTTGGCGGGAAGGATTAGGGAAAACTCCAATGCATTCTGTACTTACGTGAGAAATAAAAGGATGATCAGAGTGGGAGTAGGGCCGATCAGGGATAGTGGAGGGAACTTGTGCCTAGAGTCTGAGGAGGTGGGGTTGCCCCTAACTGAATATTTTGCTTTAGTATTCACTAGAGAGAGGGACCTTGTTGCTCGTGAGAATAGAGTGAACCAGGTTAATAAACTCGAACAGGTTGATATTAAGAAGGAGGATGTGCTGGAAATTTTGAAAAGCATCAGGATAGATTAGTCCCATGGGCCAGACGGGATATACCCAAGGTTACTACGGGAAGCGAGGGAGGAGACTGCTGCGATGTTGGTGATGATATTTGCGTCCTCACTCTCCACTAGAGTAGTACCGGATGATGGGAGGGAGGTGAATGTTGTTCCCCTGTTCAAGAAAGGGAATAGGGAAATCCCTGGGAACTACAGACCAGTTAGTCTTACGTCTGTGGTGAGCAAAATACTGGAAATGATTCTGAGATAGGATTTATGATTATTTAGAAAAATATAGTTTGATTAAAGATAGTCAGCATGACTTCTTGAGGGGCAGGTCATGCCTCACAAGCTTCATTGAATTCTTTGAGGATGTGACGAGACACATTGATGAAGGTCGGGCAGTGGATGTGGTATATTTGGATTCCAGTAAGGCATTTGATAAGGTTCCCCATGGAAGGCTCATTCAGAAAGTCAGGGAACATGGGATACAGCGAAATTTGGCTGTCTGGTACAGAATTGGCTGGCTGAAAGAAGACAGCGAGTGGTAGTGGATGGAAAGTATTCCGCCTGGAGGTCGGTGACCAGTGGTGTCCCGTAGGGTTCTGTTCTAGGACCTCTGGTCTTTGTGGTTTTTATAAATGACTTGTATGAGGAAGTGGAAGGGTGGGTTAGTAAGTTTGCCGATGACACGAAGGTTGATGGAGTTGTAGATAGTGTCGAGGGCTGGTGCAGCTTACAACAGGTCATTGACACGATACAGAGCTGGGCTGATAAGTGGCAGATGGAGTTCAACCTAGATAAATGTGAAGTGATTCATTTTGGAAGGTCGAATTTGAATGTTGAATACAGGGTTAAACACAGGGGCCGGGATTCTCCCCTACCCGGCGGGGCGGGGGGTCCCGGCGGGACGGAGTGGCGTGAACCACTCTGGCGTTGGGCCTCCCCAAAGGTGCGGAATTCTCCGCACCTTTAGGGGCTAGGCCCGCGGCAGAGTGGTTCCCGCTCCGCCGGCCGGCGCAAACAGACTTTGGCGCCCCGCCAGCCGGGGCCAAAGTTGGTCTGCGCATGCGCCGGAGCGTCAGCGGCTGCTGACGTCATACCGGTGCATGCGCTGGGGAGGGGGTCTCTTCCGCCCCCGCCATGGTGAAGGCCATGGCGGGGGCGGAAGAAAAAGAGTGCCCCCACAGCACAGGCCCGCCCACCGATCGGTGGGCCCCGATCGCGGGCCAGGCCACCATGGGGACACCCCCGGGGTCAGATCGCCCCACGCGCCCCCCCCCCCCACCCGCGCCGCCAATCCTGCCGGTACCAGAGGTGGTTTAAATCACACCGGCAGGAAAGGCCTGTCAGCGGCGGGACTTCGGCCCATCACGGGCCGGAGAATCGCCACGGGGGGGCCCGTCTACCAGCCCAGGATTCTTGGAAGTGTGGAGGAACAGAGGGATCTTGGGGTCCACGTACATAGATCCCTCAAAGTTGCCACCCAGGTTGATCAGATTGTTAAGAAGGCGTATGGTGTGTTGGCTTTTATTAACAGGGTAATTGAGTTTAAGAACCTATTGGTTTTGCTGCAGCTTTATAAAACCCTGGTTAGACCACACTTGGAAAATGTCCAGTTCTGGTCGCCTCATTATAGGAAGGATGTGGATGCTTTGGAAAGGGTACAGAGGAGATTTACCAGGATGCTGCCTGGACTGGAGGCCATGTCTTATGAAGAAAGGTTGAGGGAGCTAGGGCTTTTCTCACTGGAGTGAAGAAGGAAGAGAGGTGACTTGATAGAGGTGTACAAAGTAATGAGCGGGGTGGATAGAGTGGATAGCCAGAGACTTTCCCCAGGGTGGAAATGGCTGTCACAGGGTGACATAATTTTAAGGTGATTGGAGGAAGGTACAGGGGAGATGTCAGAGGTAGGTTCTTTACACAGAGAGCGGTGGGTGGATGGAATGCACTGCCAGCAGTGGTGGTGGAGTCAGAGTCATTAGGGACATTTAAGCGACTCTTGGACAGTCACATGGACAACAGTAAATTGAATGGAAGCAGGTTAGGTTGATCTTACATTAGGATAAATGGTCAGAACATCATAGTGGGTGGAAGGGCCTGTACTGTGCTGTACTGTGAAGAAACCGGAGCACCCGGAGGAAACCCACGCAGACACGGGGAGAATGTACAAGCTCCACACAGACAGTTGCCCAAAGTCAGATATGAACCCGGGTTCCTGGCGCTGTGAGGCAGCAGTGCTAACCACTGTGCCACCGTGCCGTTTATTAGTGGCCATATTCTATTTATGGTCACCTAATTCTTGTCCCGCTCGGAGGTGTAAGCATTTTCGAATCCCTTCATAGTCTTACACACCTCTATCAGATCACCCCTCAACCTTTTATTTCTTGAGCAAACAGCTGAAGATTGTTCAATGTGGGATGACACTTAAGTCGGTGGAGTTGTGGGCAGTGCGGAAGGATGTTGCAGGGTACAGAGGGACATAGATAAGCTGAAGAGATGGGCTGAGAAGTGGCAAATGGAGTTTAATGCAGTGTGATAAAGTGTGAGGTGATTCATTTTGGAAGGAGTAACAGGAATACAAAGTACTGGGCTAATGGTAAGAATCTTGGTAGTGTGGATGAGCAGAGAGATCTTGGTGTCCATGTGCATAGATCCCTGAAAGTTGCCAGGTTGATAGGGTTGTTGAGAAAGCGTACGGCGTGTTAGCTTTTATTGGCAGAGGGATTTGGTTTCGGAGCCATGAGGTCATGTTGCAGCTGTATAAAACTCTGATGCGGCCGGATTTTGAGTATTGCGTGCAGTTCTGGTCGCCGCAATATAGGAAGGATTTGGAAGCATTGGAAAGGGTGCAGACGAGATTTACCAGGTTATTGCCTGGTATGGAGGGAAGATCATATGAGGAAAGGCTGAGGGACTTGAGGCTGTTTTCGTTAGAGAGAAGGTTAAGAGGCGATTTAACAGAGGCATACAAGATGATCAGAGGATTAGATAGGGTGGACAGTGAGAGCCTTTTTCCTCAGATGGTGATGGCTAGCACCAGGGGACATAGCTTTAAATTGAGAGGAGATAGATATAGGACAAATGTCAGAGGTAGGTTCTTTACACAGAGAGTAGTAAGGGCGTGGAATGCCCTATCTGCAACAGTAGTGGACTCGCCAACATTAAGGGCATTTAAATGGTCATTGGATAAACATATGGATGATAATGGAATAATGTAGATGGGCTTCAGATTGGTTTCACAGGTCGGCGCAACATTGAGGGCCGAAGGGCCTGTACTGCGCTGTAATGTTCTATTGTTCTATGATATTGTTCAATGTTTACCGACAGCGAGAACCTTTCAGCTCTGGTGTCACCTCTGTACATTTTCTGAGTTACAAGCAGGTTTTTTTTTGCAGCTAAGTGCTTTTTGAAAGCATTCACAATGGCTGGCAGTTAAAATAGACCCATAACCTATTTTGACATGTTCTCAAACAGCTGACATTGTGGACAATGTACGATTGTATAAGCTGCCTCTGGGGCACACAATCACGGCTGACCCCTGGCCCCTGGAGGAATACCGTTGCATCTTGTCCAGTGTGTGGGTTGTTTTCAGGAACTTCGCAACAACAGCCGGTTTGAAAGGGAAGTTGAAAGTGTACGCAATTGTTTAAAGCTGGAAGCAGTATTCCAGGCTCAGAGTGTCATGGGTAATATCTTATTTATCTGTCTCTCTGGCTGCTCAGAGACTGAGAAACACTCACTTTAAAAAGAACATTGAGGTTTGGTAGCCTGAGGAAAATAATTTATTTTCTTACATCTGTCCGGCTATTAGAGTAATTGAGTCAGCGCGCTCTCACTTCTGACATATTTGTCCGAGGGTATATCTGGCAGAGACTCTGCTTTATTATACCTCATCACACCATCTACCTAGGTCATTGGAGACACTTTTGAAGTAGAATTTTAATTCCTAAGGGAGTTGAAGGTGGAGAAGGTCAGTAACTACAAATCATGAAGTATTGCCACAGAGAAGCTGCTCGTTTAGGTCATCAACTAAATACTAGTTGAGGACCCGGGTTTGATCCTGGCCCCGGGTCACTGTCCGTGTGGAGTTTGCACATTCTCCCGTGTCTGCATGGGTTTCACCCCCAAAGCCCAAAGATGTGCAGGGTTAGTGGATTGGCCATGCTAAATTGCCCTTTAATTTGAAATTTAAATAAATAAATAAATACTAATTTGCATTAGCCAATTTGTCTAATTTAGGCTTGCCCAACCACCGGCCCGTGGGCCACATCCAGACCCCGGCCCGTGGGTCACATCCAGACCCCGGCCTGTGGGCCACATCCAGCCCCTGGCCCTTGGGCCACATCCAGACCCCGGCCTGTGGGCCACATCCAGCCCCCGGCCTGTGGGCCACATCCAGACCCCGGCCTGTGGGCCACATCCAGACCCCGGCCTGTGGGCCACATCCAGCCCCCGGCCCTTGGGCCACATCCAGACCCCGGCCTGTGGGCCACATCCAGCCCCCGGCCTGTGGGCCACATCCAGACCCCGGCCTGTGGGCCACATCCAGACCCCGGCTTGTGGGCCACATCCAGCCCCCGGCCCTTGGGCCACATCCAGACCCCGGCCTGTGGGCCACATCCAGACCCCGGCCTGTGGGCCACATCCAGACCCCGGCCTGTGGGCCACATCCAGACCCCGGCCTGTGGGCCACATCCAGCCCCCGGCCCTTGGGCCACATCCAGACCCCGGCACGTGGGCCACATCCAGACCCCGGCCCGTTGGCCACATCCAGCCCCCGGCCCTTGGGCCACATCCAGCCCCCGGCCCGTGGGCCACATCCAGACCACCAAACCCCATTATCAGGCCCCACCGAATCACTGTTCAAACTACAGGTAAGTTCAATGAAGGATCCGGCAAGAAGCTCCTCCTCCAACCACAAGTGAGCCTAGCAGCAGAAAATTCGAGAGAGAAACAGTCTCTGATTGGAGGAGCTGCAAGCAGTGGGAGGAGGGGTGGTCTGTCTTTCATTTCCACAGCCTGTGCTCTCTCTCACTCTATGTTCAGGAGCCGGTCCCTGGAACAGGCCCTGGAGGCCAGGAGGAAGGGTGAGACAGTGAGTGAGTCTGGATGTGTGAGTGAGTCTGGTAGGACCTGGATGAATGAATGAGTCTGTGCAGGTGAGGGTGTGCGTGTGTGTGTATGGGTGAGTGAGTGTGTGTGTGTATTGGTGTGTGGGTTAGGGTGTGTGGGTGAGCGAGGGTGTGTGTGTGTGTATGTATGGGTGAGTGAGGGTGTGTGGGTGAGGGTGTGTGTGTGTATGTATGGGTGGGTGAGGGTGTGTGGGTGAGGGTGTGTTTGTGTATGGGTGAGTGAGGGTGTGTGTATGGGTGGGTGAGGGTGTGTGGGTGAGGGTGTGAGTGTGAGTGTGTGTATGGGTGAGTGAGGGTGTGTGGGTGAGGGTGTGTGTATGGGTGAGTGAGGGTGTGTGGGTGAGGGTGCGTGTATGGGTGAGTGAGGATGTGGGGGTGAGGGTGTGTGTGTGTGTGTGTGTGTGGGTGTTAGGGTGTGTGGGTGAGGGTGTAAGTGTGTGTGTGTATGGGTGTGTGACTAAGGGTGTGAGTGTGTGTGTGTGTGTATGGGTAAGTGAGGGTGTGTGGGTGAGGGTGTGTGTGTATATGGGTGAGTGAGAGTGTGTGGGTGAGGCTGTGAGGGTGAGGGTGTGTGTGTGCATGGGTGAATGGCCAGGGTTTAGAGAACCCCAAAATGTATCATGGAGTTCACCTGACCCACAACTTTTACTAGATTGTGGTATGGGGAGTACATGGCCCACTCTACAGGTGTGGTACAGCAGAAATGGGAAAATATTTTTTCAAGCAAAACAATGTTTATTCTATTAACTCAAGTTAACCTTTTTAAAACAAACAGTGAATATCTTAGCAACCATTCATTCAAATACAACCCCCAAAGAATACAGCACTAAGTAATGCATACGCTGTCCTTTTAACATCCAGAAGACTTACAAAAAACATAACCTTTGACAGAAGCACATCAGGTTAAAGTCACTACTCAGAACATTTATAATTCTGAATTCACCAAATGATCAAGAGACTGTCTTTTCATGGCAGAGAGAACAGCAGTACACCTGCTTGGTCTGGCTTCAGCTCCAACACTGAAAATGAAACCAAAAAGACAGAGACACACCCAAGCTTTTCTCAAAGTGAAACTAAAAAGCAGAGCCAGAGCTCAGCTCCACCCACACTCTGACATCACTGCAGTAACATGAGCAGACAGACATTTCTTAAAGTGACATTCTCATGACACCTCCCCAAGAAAAAAACCCATCAACTTCAAGATGGTTTCATTTTTCACCTTCTCAATATCCTTTAAGAAATGCACACAGTAAATATACTTTTTCGTTTCAAAAAACACCACTCAAACAGGTATAATAATATAGGCAATTTTGTTCTCGTTCTTCTTCCTCCAACTAAAATCTTTCCGATTGACAGTCTCTTTGAACAAGAAGGTCTCTGCACGATCTATCCATTTCTCTACGCCTTGACATTTCTCTTTAAAGTCAGATACTTTAGTTCTATCTGATCAGAGCTGCTGTTCTCTCTGCCATGAAAAGACTGTCTCTTGATCATTTGGTGAATTCAGAATGATAAATGTTCTCAGTAGTGACTTTAGCCTGATGTGCTTCTGTTAAAGGTTATGTTTTTTGTAAGTCTTCTAGATGTTAAAAGGGAGCAACACAGGCGCATTGGTTATCACAGCTTTCAGGCCGTCAAATGCCTGTTGAAAGTCTGCTATCCACTGAAATTTTCGACGTTTCTTCAGCAAGTCCATCAGTGGAGTAACCACGCTACAAAAACTTTTCACCAATTGAACAAAGCTACTCATGCCAAGAAATTGCATTACTTCCCGTCATGTAGAGAGTATCGGAAAGTCCTCAAAGAAAGTGACTTTGGCTTTTCCAAATTCACTTTTGACGAGGTTTATCACCAAACCCACCTCCAGAAGTTGATCAAATAACTCCATCAGATGTTTTAAATGGTCTTTCCATGTCTGGTTGAAAATTACCAGATCGTCGATGTATACCGCACAATTGGGTAATCCTGAAACAACTTTGTTAGTTAACCGTTGAAATGTGGCTGGGGCGTTTTTCATGCCAAATGCATAACTTTGAATTGGTATATACCATCTGGAGTCACAAAGCTGAAATCTCCTTCGCCCTTTCAGAGAAAGGTACCTACCAGTAACCTTTAAGTAAATCCAGTTTGGAAATAAAAGCTAATTGTCCCACTTTCTCAATGCAATCCTCCAAACATGGGATTGGATACAAGTTTGTTCTTGTAACTGCATTAACCTTTCTATAGTCCACACACAACCTTTGGGTACCGCTTGGTTTAGGTACCATCACTATGGGTGAGCTCCATTGGTTGCATCCCACTTCAATTATGCCATTTTTAAACATACTCTCAATCTCTTTGTTAACCTGTGCCAATTTTAAAGGGTGAAGTCTGTATGGATGTTGTTTGATTGGAACAGCATTTCCCACATCTACATATAGCCATTTTAGCACTTCCCAATTGATCTCTACAAACTTGCCCACGTGATTACAATAACTCTTTCAGGTCAGTCCGTTTTTCCTCTGGAAGGTAACTCAACAATGTATCCCAATTTTTAAGAACATCCTTGTTTTCCAATTTAATTTGAGGTATGTCAAATTCACAGTCATCTGGTTTTGATTATCATCATAGATTATCATAGAATTTACAGTGCAGAAGGAGGCCATTCAGCCCATTGAGTCTGCACCGGCTCTTGGAAAGAGCACCCTACCCGAGGTCAACACCTCCACCCTATCCCCATAACCCAGTAACCCCACCCAACACTAAGGCAATTTTGGACACTAAGGGCAATTTATCATGGCCAATGGTTCATCATTTTGAGTTAGAATCATTAAAACCTCCTCCTTTTTCTCTCCTTCCCTTTCAAAGTACCTTTTAAACATATTCACATGACACACTCGGTGAGTCTTCCTTCTATCTGGTATTTTTACCACATAATTCACCTCACTTAATTTCCTTTCAATCTGATAAGGTCCACAAAACCTTGCTTTTAAAGGTCCACCTACCATTGGTAACAATACTAAAACTTTATCTCCACTGGCAAAACTACGAACTTTGGATTTCTTGTCCACTACCCATTTCATCACATGTTGTGCAACTTTCAAATGTTGTCTAGCCAATTCACCTGCTCTATTTAATCGTTCCCGAAAATTTGTCACATAATCCAATAATGTAATTTCCGATTTCTCACTCACCAATTTTTCCTTGATCAATTTAAGTGGTCCTCATACCGCATGACCAAAAATTAGTTCAAAAGGACTAAATTTGGTTGATTCATTAGGTGCATCCTTAATTGCAAACAGTACAAATGAAATTCCTTTATCCCAATCTTCTGGATAATCGTGACAATAAGTCCTCAACATTGTCTTTAATGTCTGATGCCACCTTTCTAACACTCCCTGCGATTCAGGATGGAACACAGTTTATTTAAATTGTTTTATTCCTGAGCTATCCATAACTTCTTTGAATAACTTTGAGGTAAAATTTGATCCTTGATCCAATTGTATTTCTGTGGGTAGTCCATATCTAGGAAAGAATTTAAGTAACTCCTCCACAATCTTTTTAGCTCTAATATTACATACTGGAATGGCCCCATGAAACCTAGTAGACACATCCATTATAGTCAAAAGATATTGATTCCCACTTTTTGTTTTAGGAAGCGGTCCTACACAATCAATTAGGACCCTTGTAAAATGTTCCTCAAATGCTGGAATGGGGATTAAGAGCGCTCGTTTTATCACTGCTTGAGGTTTCCCTATCACTTGACATGTGTGACATGATTGACAAAATTTAATTATATCTTTATGTAGTCCAGGCCAATAAAAATGTTTTTGGATTTTAGCTTGAGTTTTCCTTATTCCCAAATGACCTCCCACTGGTACCTCATGTGCAACTCGCAACACCTCCTTTCTATACCCTACCGGCAATACTCCTTGATGAACTTCTGCCCACTTTTCATCCGCCTGCATATGTAAAGGTCTCCATTTTCTCATCAAGGCATCACTTTTACGGTAATAACACTCTGGTATACACTCAGATTCCTCTTCCGTGTATGCTTTCTGATTCTAGATCTTTCTGTTGTAACTCCGCCAATTTTCCTGAACTAAAAATATCCACCTCATCCTCCACCTGTTCTTGTTCTTTTTCAACCATCTGATCAAAAATCGTTTCTGATAATTGCACTTCAACTTCATCTTCACTCTTTGATTTCTCCTCTTATCTTAACCTGTGGCTTTGCAACCTTGTTACTACACAATCTGGAAAACTCCCAGGATATTCGTCCTTCAACACTTCAGTTGTTTGATTTTACACTGGCTCATCCACCACAGTAGGCATCACTCCCACCTGCGAACCAGCTATATCATCAAACAAGATAAACTGTATTCCTGGACAAGATAATTTCTCTATTACTCCTACTACCACTTCACCACTCTTCACTGGACTTTCCAACCTTATCTTATATAATAGAACATAGAACATTACAGCGCAGTACAGGCCCTTCGGCCCTCGATGTTGCGCCAGTGAAACCCCTTTAAAGCCCATCTACACTATTCCCTTATCGTCCATATGCCTATCCAATGACCATTTAAATGCATTTAGTGTTGGTGAGTCCACTACTGTTGCAGGCAGGGCATTCCACGCCCTTACTACTCTCTGAGTAAAGAATCTACCTCTGACATCTGTCCTATATCTATCTCCCCTCAATTTAAAGCTATATTCCCTCGTGCTGGACATCGCTATCTGAGGAAGAAGGCTCTCAATGTCCACCCTATCTAATCCTCTGATCATCTTGTATGCCTCAGTTAAGTCACCTCTTAACCTTCTTCTCTCTAACGAAAACAGCCTCAAGTCCTTCAGCCTTTCCTCGTAAGATCTTCCCTCCATACCAGGCAACATCCTTGTAAATCTCCTCTGTACCCTTTCCAATGCTTCCACATCCTTCCTATAATGCGGCGACCAGAACTGCACGCAATACTCCAAATGCGGCCGCACCAGAGTTTTGTACAACTGCAACATGACCTCATGGCTCCGAAACTCAATTCCTCTACCAATAAAAGCTAACACACCGTACGCCTTCTTAACAACCCTCTCAACCTGGGTGGCAACTTTCAGGGATCTATGTTCGTCCACACTACCAAGAACCTTACCATTAGCCCAGTACTCTGTCTTCCTGTTATTCCTTCCAAAATGAATCACCTCACACTTTTCTGCATTAAACTCCATTTGCCATCTGTCTGCCCAGCTCTGCAGCTTATCTATGTCCCTCTGTAACTTGTAACATCCTTCTGCACTGTCCACAACTCCACCGACTTTAGTGTCATCTGCAAATTTACTCACCCATCCTTCTACGCCCTCC
Organism: Scyliorhinus canicula; assembly: GCF_902713615.1. NCBI lineage: Eukaryota > Metazoa > Chordata > Chondrichthyes > Carcharhiniformes > Scyliorhinidae > Scyliorhinus > Scyliorhinus canicula. The sequence continues at coordinate 11,942,164 of NC_052157.1, read as the reverse complement.
TCCAGGTCATTTATAAAAATGACAAACAGCAACGGCCACAAACCAGATCATTGTGGTACACCACTGGTAACTGGACACCAGTCAGAGCATTTCCCATCAACCACCACCCTTTGTCTTCTTTCAGCTAGCCAATTTCTGATCCAAACTGCTAAATCACCCTGAATCCCATGCCTCTGTATTTTCTGCAATAGACCACCGTGGGGAACCTTATCAAACGCTTTACTGAAATCCATATACACCACATCAACTGCTTTACCCTCATCCACCTGTTTGGTCACCTTCTCGAAGAACTCAATAAGGTTTGTGAGGCACGACCTACCCTTCACAAAACCATGTTGACTATCTCTAATCAAATAATTCCTTTCCAGATGATTATACATCCTATCTCTTATAAACCTTTCCAAGACTTTGCCCACAACAGAAGTAAGGCCCACTGGTCTATAGTTACCGGGGTTATCTCTACTCCCCTTCTTGAACAAGGGGAGAACATTTGCTATCCTCCAGTCTTCTGCCACTATTCCTGTAGACAAAGATGACTTAAAGATCAAAGCCAAAGGCTCAGCAATCTCCTCCCTAGCTTCCCAGAGAATCCTAGGATAAATCCCATCTGGCCCAGGGGTCTTATCTATTTTCACACTTTCCAGAATCGCAAACACCTCCTCTTTATGAACCTCAAGCCCTTCTAGTCTAGTAGCCTGTATCTCAATATTCTCCTAGACAACATTGTCTTTTTCCTGTGTGAATACAGACAAAAAATATTCATTTAGCACCTCTCCTATCGCCTCGAATTCCACGCACAACTTCCCACTACTGTCCTTGACTGGCCCTACTCTTACCCTAGTCATTCTTTTCTTCCTGACATATCTATAGAAAGCTTTAGGGTTATCCTTAATCCTACCTGCCAAAGACTTCTCATGTCCTATCCTGGCTCTTCTTAGCTCTCTCTTTAGAGCCTTCCTAGCTAATTTGTAACTCTCAAGCGCCCTAACTGAACCATCACGTCTCATCTTTACATAAACCTCCTTCTTCCTCTTGACAAGTGTTTCAACTGCTTTAGTAAACCATGGTTCCCTCGCTCGACCACTTCCTTCCTGCCTAACAGGTACATACTTATCAAGGACACGCTGTAGCTGTTCCTTGAACATGCTCCACATTTCTATTGTGCCCATCCCCTGCAGTTTTCTTCTCCAGCCGATGCATCCTAAATCTTGCCTCATCGCATCATAATTGCCTTTCCCCCAGATATGACTCTTTTTTTTTTTAATAAACAATTTTATTGAGGTAGTTTTTGGCTTTATAAACAGTTACAGACATCATCAGAAAGGAAGCAAAAAAGGCAGAAATGTGCAAACATCCACGTACTTTCAATACTTCCACCGTAACATATTGCACAAGCCCGCTCCCCTCCCACCGGTACTACCCGCCATATTTTCCCTCCTACTCTACTCTAACCCACCCCCCTGCTGACGCTCACTCTCCCGCAAAGAAGTCAATAAATGGTTGCCACCTCCGGGTGAACCCCTGCACAGAACCCCTCAAGGCGAACTTGATTTTTTCCATCCCCAGGAAACTCGACATGTCCGCAAGCCACCACTCCGTCTTCGGGGGCTTTGAGTCCCTCCACGCCAATAGTATTCGTCGCCGGGCTATCAGGGAAGCAAAGGCCAGCACATCGGCCTCTTTCTCCCCCTGGACGCCCGGGTCTTCCGAAACCCCAAAAATTGCCACCCCTGGGCTCATCACCACCCTTGTTTTTAGCACCTGGGACATGACCCCCGCAAATCCCTCCCAGTACCCCCTCAGCTCAGGGCATGCCCAAAACATGTGAACATGGTTCGCTGGTCCTCCCGCGCACCTAGCGCATTTGTCCTCTATCCCGAAAAATTTGCTCATCCGAGCCACCGTCATATGGGCCCGGTGAACGACCTTAAATTGGATCAGCCCGAGCCTAGCACATGTCGCGGTCGAGTTTACCCTACTCAGGGCCTCTGCCCACAGCCCATCCTCCATTTCCCCGCCTAGCTCCTCCTCCCATTTAAGTTTCAGTTCCTCTGTCTGGGACCCTTCCTCCCTCATGAGCACCTTATAAATACCCGAGACTCTACCCTCCCCTTCATCCCTCCCCGAGACTATTCTGTCTAGGATCCCCATTGGCGGGAGGCGCGGGAAAGATGGGACCTGTCTACGAACAAAGTCCCGCAACTGTAGGTATCTAAAATCATTTCCCCTTACCAACCCAAATTTCTCCTCCAAGCTCCTCAAACTCGCGAAGCTCCCTTCCAGGAACATATCACCCACCCTTCCCGCCCCTGCTCGCCGCCATACTCGGAACCCCCCATCCATACTGCCGGGGGCAAACCGATGGTTGTCGCAGATTGGCGCCCAGACAGACGCCCCCATCTCCCCCACATGCCTCCTCCACTGGCCCCATATCCGCAGGGTCGCCACCACTACCGGGCTGGTGGTGTACTTGGCCGGCGGCAGCGGTAGAGGAGCCGTGACCAGGGCTTCCAAACTGGAGCCCCTGCACGAAGCCGCCTCCACCCGCTCCCAAATAGACCCCGTACCCACCATCCACTTCCTTATCATAGCGATGTTGGCCGCCCAATAATAATTGACCAGACTCGGCAAAGCCAGCCCTCCCTCGCTGCGGTTCCTCTCCAACATCGCCTTCTTTACCCGCGGAGACTTTCCCGCCCAGACAAAGCTCATGATCAGCCCGTTAACTCTTTTGAAGAAGGACTGTGGGATAAAGATCGGGAGGCACTGAAAAATAAACAAAAATCGAGGGAGGATTGTCATCTTTACAGTCTGCACCCTCCCTGCCAGCGACAGCGGGAGTGCATCCCATCTCCGAAACTCTCCCTTCATTTGCTCCACCACCCTGGCCAAATTTAACTTATGCAGCCTGCCCCAGTCTCGTGCCACCTGGATTCCCAAATACTGGAAATTTTCCTCAACCAGCCTAAACGGTAGCCCTCTCAATCTGTTCTCCTGGCCCCTTGCCTGGACCACAAACATTTCACTCTTGACCGTATTTAATTTGTATCCTGAGAACTGGCCGAACTCCCTCAGCATTCCCAGTATAGTTCCCATCCCGGCCACTGGGTCCGACACGTACAGGAGCAGGTCGTCTGCATAAAGAGAAACCCTGTGTTCAACCCCGCCCCTCACCATCCCCTTCCAACCCTCTGCGGCTCTCAGCGCCATCGCCAGCGGCTCTATGGCCAGCGCAAACAGCAGCGGGGAGAGCGGGCAGCCCTGCCTGGTCCCTCGGTACAACCTAAAGTACTCCGACACTTCTCTGTTGGTCCTGACGCTGGCCCTCGGGGCCTGATATAATAATTTGATCCAATCCACCAATCCCTCCCCGAACCCAAACCGTCCGAGCACCTCCCATAGATATTCCCACTCCACCCGGTCAAAGGCCTTCTCAGCGTCCATTGCCACCACTACCTCCACCTCTCTACCCGCCGGGGGCATCATTATCACGTTGAGCAATCTCCTCAGATTGGCCGCCAGCTGCCGACCTTTCACGAACCCCGTTTGATCCTCCCCAATCACCTCCGGTACACAGTCCTCCATTCTCCCCGCCAGTACCTTTGCCAGGAGCTTGGCGTCTACATTAATCAGGGAGATTGGCCTGTAGGACCCGCACACCTCCGGGTCTTTACCCCGCTTCAATATCAGAGATATGGTGGCTTGTGACATTGTCGGCGGCAGGGTCCCTCTGTCCCTTGCCTCATTGAAAACTCTCGCCAAGACCGGGCCCACCAGCTCAGAGAACTTCCTATAAAACTCTACTGGGTATCCATCCGGCCCCGGGGACTTCCCCGACTGCATGGCCTTTAGGCCCCCCAATACCTCCTCTACTCTAATCGGGGCGCCCAGCTCTTCCACTTGCCCCCCTCCCAACTGTTGGGAATGTTAACCCGTCCAGAAACCTTTTCATCCCCTCCGATTCTTCCGGCGGCTCCGAAGTATACAGCTTACGATAGAAGTCCCGGAATACCCTATTCAATTCTGCCGGATCCTCCACTTTGCGCCCCCCCCTCGTCCCTCACTCTACCTATTTCCCTGGCCGCCTCCCTCCTCCTGAGTTGCTGCGCTAACAGTCTGCTAGCCTTTTCCCCATACTCGTACACCACTCCCCTCGCCTTCCTAAGCTGTTCCACGGCCCTGCTCGTGGATAGTGCCCCCAGTTCCGCCTGTAGCCTCCGCCTTTCCCTGAGTAAAACCTCCCCCGGGGACTCCGCGTGCTCTTCATCTATCCGGCCCATTTCCCTGACCAATTTATCCATCTCTGCCCGGTCTGCCTTGGCTTTGTGGGCCCCAATTGAAATCAGCTCCCCCCGAACTACTGCCTTTAGCGCCTCCCACACGGTCGCCGCTGAGACCTCCCCAGTGTCATTCACCTGCAGGTAATTTTTTATACATTTCCGAAGCCTCTCGCAGATCCCCTCCTCCGACAGCAGTCCCACATCTAGCCTCCATTGCGGGCGTTGATAACTCGCTCCCCCGAACTGCAGGTCCACCCAATGCGGGGCATGGTCTGAAATGGTAATTGCTGAGTATTCCGTGTTCTTTACCTCCCCCATACAGTCCCTGCTTATTACAAAGAAATCTATCCTGGAATATACTTTATGGACGTGCGAGTAAAACGAGTAGCCCCTTCCTGTTGGCTGTCCCTCTCTCCAGGGGTCCACTGCCCCCATTTGCCCCATAAACCCTTTCAGCTCCCTTGCCATTGCTGAGAGTCTACCCGTTCTGGGACACGACCGATCCAAAGTCGGGTCAAGGACCATGTTAAAGTCCCCTCCCATTATTAGCTTGCGAGAATCCAAGTCCGGGATCTTCCCCAGCACTCTTTTAATAAAGTCCACGTCATCCCAGTTCGGGGCATATATATTCACCAGCACCACCCTTCTCCCCTCCAGTCTGCCCCGTACCATCAGGTATCTGCCCCCCCTGTCTGCAGATATGCCCTCTGCCTCAAATTGCACGCGCTTGTTGATCATGATTGCCACCCCTCTGGACTTCGAGTCCAAGTCCGAGTGGAAGACCTGGCTAATCCAGCCCTTCCTTAGCCTGGTCTGGTCTGACACTTTCAGATGTGTCTCCTGCAACATAATTACGTCCGCCCTCAGGGCCCGCAAGTGCGCGAACACCCGTGCCCTCTTAACCGGCCCATTCAGTCCCTTGACGTTCCAGGTGATCAGCCTGGTCGGGGGGCACATCCCACCCCCCCCCCACCCCGCCGGTCAGCCATAGCCTTTCTCGGGCCGGCCCCTGACCCGTGCGTCGCGCCATTCCTGGCCCGCCCTTTGGCTGCCTCCACCCTCGACCTCCTTTCCAGTGCCTATTTCAAGTCCCTCTCCCGTCAGCAGAACAACCCCCCCCTCCCCTAACCCCATCCCCCGATACCCCCACCCCCGCCATCTACTGGCTGTAACTTCCCCCCCCATCTGACTTCCTTGACTAGCCAATCTGCTAGCCCGGTGACTCAACACTCCGGCGCCTTCCTGTCCCATTCCCCTTGTTCCCCCGTCCTCCTCCCCCCCCACTGGGGCAAGCCGGTTCCAGTGTCTTCCACGAGCTGCACAAAAAGCCCAAACAGGAAAAAAAAAACATAAAAAGGGAAAAAACCACAGAAAAAAGAGAAAAAGCACATAAATGTCCATGAACAAAGGAAAGAGTCTCAAATGTTCCGCTTGGCCCCTTTGGCCCAGCAAACCGTTGAGCAGCGGTCCAGGCACATTCGGCGTTCCTTCCCACAAAAATCCTCGGGCCCTAACTCGCGTCCTTGGGGCCTCCTTTCGGGACCAGCCCCAGGTCCCTCACAAAATCCATCGCTTCTTCGGGCTCGGAGAAGTAGTGGTGTTGACCCTGGTGCGTGACCCATAGCCGAGCTGGGAACAGCAGACCAAACTTCACGTGCTTCTTGAACAGCACCTCCTTGACATTCTTAAAGGCTGCTCGCCGCCGAGCCACCTCCTGGCTTAGATCCTGATAGATGCGGAGAACACTGTTGTTCCACGTGCTGCTCCTGGCGCTCTTTGCCCACTGCAGCACCCGCTCCTTGTCCACGAACCTGTGGAACCTAATCACCATCGGGCGGGGGGGGGTCCGCCCGGCCGCCCCTGCCTTGCCTGCACTCTGTGTGCCCCCTCCAGCTCCAGCGGTCGTGGAAAGGCTTCGGCTCCCATCAGCTGCTTCAGCAGGTCTGCTACAAACGCTGCAGCATCAGCTCCCTCCGCCCCCTCCGGGAGGCCGACCATCCTCAGATTGTTCCTGCGGACTCTATTCTCCAGCTCCTCCACTCTGTCCAGCAGTCTTCTCTGCCGCTCTTTCAGGCCGTCCACTTCTACCGCTGCAACCGTTTGCGCATCCGCCTGCTCCTCCACCGCCTCTCCCAGCTGCTTAACTTTAACATCCTGGGCGTCCATCCTCTGGTTCAGCTGATCCACCGCTTTCTGGATTGGGTCCAAGCTGTCCCGCTTCAGCGCTTCAAAACTGGACTTCATTACCTGGAGCATGTTATCCAGCGCCAACTGGATTGCTGAGTCCGGGGTCCGTGTGTCCGCCATCTTAGGTCCCAGGTAATTTTCTTCAGGTCCTTGTCTCTGTCCCTTTTTCTCCTTCTTCTTCTGCCTTCTGGAGTCCTGCTGTTCCATATGCCGCAGCCCGCTCCTCAGCGCCTTCGCTGCCGCTTTCCTTTGCCCAGCACCTTAAATTTTTCCCCCCTCCTGGGCATCTGAAGTGGGTCCAAGCTGTCCCTCCTCAGCAACTCCAAACTTTTTTTTCCCTTTGTCCTGGAAGAAGGAAGGTCCGTGGGTCCGCCATCTTACCCTTCAGGTCAGCTTCCTCCTTGCCTCCGTCTCTCTCTCTTTCTTCCTCACCTGCTGGCCTCCCACACTTTCATTTTCTGCAGCCCGCTCTCCTCTTCTATTCCCGGCAGCCTTTCTGCCGCCTCCGTGGTCCCGCTATCGCGGGGAAACAGCTGTTCAGGCCCGCCGGAGTGAGAGCCCACCGAATGTGCGGCTCACTCGGACATCGCCGCCACCGGAAGTCCCAGATATGACTCTTGCCTTGCGGTATATACCTATCCCTTTCCATCACTAAAGTAAACGATATCGAATTGTGGTCACTGTCACCAAAGTGCTCACCTACCTCCAAATCTGACACCTGTCCTGGTTCATTACCCAGTACCAAATCCAATACGGCCTCGCCTCTCGTTGGCCTATCTACTTACTGCGTCAGGAAACCCTCCTGCACACATTGGACAATTGAACTACTCGAACTATAGTGTTTGCAGTCAATATTTGGAAAGTTAAAGTCCCCCATAACAACTACCCTGTTACTTTTGCCCCTATCCAGAATCATCTTTGCAATCCTTTCCTCTACATCTCTGGAACTTTTCGAGGCCTATAGAAAATCCCTAACAGGGTGACCTCCTTTCCTGTTTCTTAACTCAGCCCATACTACCTCAGTATTTGAGTCCTCATAAAATGTCCTCTCAGCCACCGTAATACTGTCCTTGACTAACAATGCCACCCCTCCCCCTCTCTTACCACCTTCCCTGAGCTTACTGAAATATCTAAACCCCGGCACCTGCAACAACCATTCCTCGCCCTGCTCTATCCATGTCTCCGAAATGGCCACAACATCGAAGTCCCAGGTACCAACCCATGCCGCAAGCTCACCCACCTTATTCTGGATGCTCCTGGCATTGAAGTAGATGCACTTTAAACACCTTCCTTCATTCCTTCCTGCCGGTACACTCCTGCAACTTTGAAACCTTACTCATGACCTCACTACTCTCAACTTCTTGTGTACTGGAGCTTCAATTCAGGTTCCCAATCCCCTTCTGAACTAGTTTAAACCCTCCCGAAGAGCATTAGCTCTTTAGGAGCATTAGGAGGAACACTACTCCTCTCAACCTGAATTCCACATATTACCACCTTTTCTGGCAATATTATTCCCAAACTACATAACTCCTCATCTCTTACCATTAAAGATTGATAGCTCCCATATCTCTTAAAATTGTGACTTCTTTATCTACTCCTCCTGATACACATGAGTAAACATTACCCACACAAGTACATTCTTTAAAAAGATCTGGCACCTTCTCATCAATCATCTCTTGATCAGGCTGTACAATCTTTTGCACCTCCTTCACCTCACTTGGGCTTTCCTTTACCACTCTAACAAACCCCACTGTCTTATCCTGTTTTACCACATCAGCCTTCCCAGTGCTTTTCTTCAACCACCAACACTGTGACTTTACATTGCCTAGTTTATTACAGTGAAAACATTTGAAACTTTTCATTTCTTTTCCACCCTCCTGGATTTCTTTTTTAATCTGAGGTACACTCTCCTTATTATCTCCCATCAGATCACCTTTACCTTTACCACGTGAGTACTTCTCATGTCCCCAGTTTCTATCCCTCACAGGCTGAAACTGATGTCGGAAACCAAGCTTTGATTTATGAACTAATTCATAATCATCTGCCATTTCTGCTGCTAACCTCGCAGTTTTAACCCTCTGCTCTTCCACATGAATTCTCACTACAGCAGGAATTAAATTTTTAAACTCCTCCAAAAGTATAATTTCTCTGAGAGCTTTGTACGTTTGATCTATTTTCAAAGCCCTTATCCACCTATCAAAATTACTCTGTTTGATCCTTTCAACTCCATGTATGTTTGTCCAGGTTCTTTCCTTAAATTCCTAAACCTTTGTCTGTCGGCTTCAGGCACTTGTTCATTTGCACCCAAGATGTATTTTTTCATCTCCTCATACGACCCAGATACCTCCTCTGGTAGTGATGCAAACACTTCACTAGCCACATGTCCTGTGGCCATTTCATTTGTTTAGCCACCATCTCAAATGAAATGAAAAAGGCTTCTACCTCCTTCTCATCAAACTTTGGCAATGCTTGGACATATTTAAATAGATCCCCACCAAGCCTTCAACTTTGACGCTCTTTCTCACTATCCTCATCACTACCATCCAACTGTACGCTTCCCTTTATGCCTGCCAATTTTAACTGACTGTCATGTTTCATGGCCATTTTCTGAAGTTCAAACTCTCTCTCCTTATTTTGTTCCCTGATCTGTATCTCCCTTTCTCTTTCTTTTTGTTCTGCTAGGGCTATTCTTTCTGTTTTCCTTTCTTCTCTCTCTGTTTCCTCTCTCTCTCGCTCTCTCTCTTTCCTTGTTTCTCCCTCTCTTTCTTTTTCCTCTCTCTCTCTTTCTTTTTCCTCTCTCTCTTTCGTATTCAAGCTGCTTTAATTCTTTCTCATGTTCCATTTGTTTAATTTGTAACTGAATTTTTGCCATTTCCAATGAGTCAAACTGTATCTCAGGCAACTTTAAATGCTTAGCCACCGCCATAATGACCTCATATTTTCGCATTTTGTCAGGTAATGTTAACTGCAATGTTTTTGCCAAACCTAATAGTCTGCTTTTAGTCTCTGTCTGTAAGGTACTGCTTGTGACCGTCTCCACCCCCAAAAACTTCAGAACCTCTGAAAGAGCCATTGTCCACAACACACTCCCTACTTAAATGAAAATACCACACCTGAAAAGCACCCACAATATGGTCACTCCTCACTGTCTTTAAGTTCACAAAGCCAATCCAATAGATAGACTTTTATCCTCCTCGAGCCCCCAATTTGTTATGGACCAGGGTTTAGAGAACCCCAAAGTGTACCATGGAGTTCACCTGACCCACAACTTTTAATAGATTGTGGTGTGGGGAGCACAGGGCCCACTCTACAGGTGTGGTACAGCAGAAATGGAAAAGTATTTTTAAAAACAAAACAATGTTTATTCTATGAACTCAAGTTAATCTTTTCAAAACATACAGTGAACATCTTAGCAACCATCAATTCAAATACAAGCCCCAAAGAATACAACACTAAGTAATCCTGAATAACTTCCCAAACAACATCCAGAAGACTTACAAAAAACATAACGTTTAACAGAAGCACATCAGGTTAAAGTCACTACTCAGAACATTTATAATTCTGAATTCACCAAATGATCTAGAGACAGTCTTTTCATGGCAGAGAGAACAGCAGTACAGCTGCTTTGTCTGGCTTCAGCTCCAACAGTGAAAACAAAACCAAAAAGACAGAGACACACCCAAGCTTTTCTCAAAGTGAAACTAAAAAGCAGAGCCAGGGCTCTGCTCTACCCACACTCTGACATCACTGCAGTAACATGAGCAGTCAGAGGGCGGCACAGGGTGTATGCCACCAGAGGTCAGCACAGAGTGTGTGCCAGCAGAGGGCAAATGCAATGTCAATGTTCGTGAAACCCAACTCGTTAGCTTAATAAATATTTTATTAAGGCATTTATAATTTTAACATTTTAAACAAAGAGATCCAACAAACACAAAAAACCCACAATAACATATCCATCTCCCTCCCCCCCAAGCATAAACCCTAACTATTATGGTCCATGTAACTACTCCATCTCACGGTTCTCCCTTCATTAGATTTCCTACCGTTAATTGTAGCAGCCCTCTTTTTTAAGCCTCTATTTTATTCCCTACTCTGCTGCGATGACAGTTCGTGGCCGACAATTTCCTGTTGAAAGAATGTTCTTGCATTTAAATAGCACCTCACATAAGCTCAGGATGCGCCAAAGTGCTTTGTCGCCAAAAATGTACTTTTGGAGTGTAGTCACTGTTGCTTCATAGATAATGTGGCAGCCAATTTTCCACACAGCAACATCCCGCAAGCTGCAGCATGACAATGATCAGGTACTGTGATTCAGTGGTGCTGATTGAGAGCCAAGGATTGCAGTGAGAACTCCCCTCCTTACCCTTCCTCTATTTCGTGCCATGATATCTTTTAACATCCATGTGCGAGGGAAGGCAGGTCTCTCACTCTCCTTCATGGGTGCAATGGCACGTCAGCCTAGGTGTGACTCTCCACTCTCTGGAATGTGACTTAAACCCATGACCTACTGACCCCGAGGCAGGCGCATCACCCACTTGAGCCATGGCTGACACCCTAAAACAAGACTCGATAATCAAACTAGCCTTCAAACGAAAGCCTTCTTATGATCAGGAGGATTGATTCCTGCAGTTTAGGAGCTGCCAGTTCCTGTGGAGCTGTACTCCAGCGTGAGTTAACACCTCCAGGGTAGGAGGGAAGTGAATGAGAACGAAATCAGCTTGTGCATCGAGAGCCATAAGAAATTTAACACTCGGCTGGAGTTCACAGCCCAGAAATCATTTCTCCCACCCGCGAGTTTCTCCTGATTGCTGTTAACGTGGAGAATTTTGTTGACTGATTTTTCATGAACACATCTGAAGATGGGGCCAAGATGTGGCGTGCGCAGGGACTAAAAATATTTCCAGTTCCACCGGCTCGCTCCCCTCCTTACTTACAAAATGTACCAGTCAGTTCTCCTCGAATGACCAATATTTATCCCTCGCCGAAACAAATTCACTTGGCCATGGTCACATGGTGTTTGTGGAATCTTGCTGTGCACACATTGGGTGCAGCCTTTCCTACATTGTGACAGCGAAGACCCTTCGGTAAGTATTTCAGGGAAGTGCTTTAGGATGGCCTAAGGCCACAGAAGGCGCTATAGAAATGCAAGCTCCTGGTTGTGAGGAAGTGGCACAGTGCTTAGCGCCAGGGGCCCAGGTTCAATTCCAGCCTTGGGTCACTGTCTGTGTGAAGTTTGCCCATTCTCCCCGTGTCTGCGTGGAGGTCTGTGTCCGGGTGCTCCGGTTTCCTCCCACAATCCAAAGATGTGCAGGTTGGTTGGATTGGCCATTGCTAAATAGCCTCTCAGTGTCGAAAGGTTAGATGGGATTACAGGGATGGGAAGGTAGGGGGAGGGGAGTGGGCCTGGGGAGGGTGCTCTTTCAAAGGGTTGGTGCAGACCCGATGAGCTGAATGACCCCCTTCTGCACTGTAGTGATTTTCCGATCCGATGAATCACACAGCTGAAAAGAAAAACAGACACTGCTGCAAACACACAGCTGATAGCTGGAACTGAAAATTTACATGACTCCACTGGGGATGTTTTTGGCATGGGGGAGGGGGGGTCACATAAAATAGAGTGGAATTGCCCACCCCATCACCTTCCCACCTGGCCCCCGTGTTCACCCCATAATGAGGGTCCTGAAATCGGCAGCCCGCCTGCCATATTTAATTAAATAATCAAGGGCCGATTAGGCCTGTTACCAAACCAAACAACCCGGATAATGCGGCGCACTATCATTGGGCCTGGGCAACCGGGCGGGACTGGACAGCCAGAGTTTTAAAATAAATTCTTCAGAGGGCAGAATGGAAAGGTGGGGGGGGGGGGTTCTTTCATTGGGGCCTGCCCTTTGTGAATCCAGCGGCAGCCCCCTAAGGTGTAACGTACCCTTTCTTCCTACTTGCCTGTGGCATTAAACGTGCCAAAATTCTCCCTGCCCAAAACCCCAGATTGATGTGTTTCTGGGGATCCGTAATGCGACTTTCTGCTTCCCAGCCGTGACCACTAATGTGCCCTTGGAGCTGCCGGGGCTGATAAAGCTGCCAGCTCATTGGATTGGCCAGCAGCAGCTCCAGAGGGCCGGGCGCCCTCCCTGGTGAGGTTGGGGGGGGGGGGGGGGGGGGGGGGGGCAAACCTGGCCCCAACATTCTAGCCATCATTCGGCCACCACTTCCACCCTTGTGACCTAGCACTCAGAAAGCAAAAAGACCCACTATATCCAGAAGACAGACCCCTGACTGGAAGTTAGAGAGCAGTCCAGGCAGAGGCAGTGAAAATAAAACACTGTTTTAACACTCACCTGGGCAATGCACCCGTCGGCTCAGACACAGGAAACACCATTTAACAATTCGTGGAAAGAGAAAATCAGTCAGTGGTGTTTAAACCCCCTCAGATCTTTGACCTGCAAGCCTTTCATTCATTTCTCCATGAAATTGATTTTACTAGGCTGTGATTGACAGCTTCCACTCAGCCCAGCTGTTTCTAGTCATCTTCCTTCATGGCTGAGTCGCTCCGAAGTGCTCTAACCTCAATGTTTATAAACATTGAGCTTTCATTGACAGCCACTTCAAACAGGTTTAAGTGCTTTCCAATCACCTCAATTCACCTTGAGTGATTTTGAAGTGGTCAGCTGGAAATTGACTGCATTTAACTATGTTCTCCAGCGGGCGAACATAGGGCGTGATGTACCAGCCGCGTTGTGTCCGAAAGGTGGTACAGCCGGTAGATGCCAGGAGATTCCTCTTCCGGGATCTAACTGGCTCGCCACGCCTTGTAAAATCTAACGATGATCTCGCAAGATGTAGTGATCACTATGTGGCAAATCTGCATATTAGAGCGAGACAGCTAACCTCTCTCTAATGCACACGCATTGGATCTACCGAGGCCCTGAGATCTAACCCCTTTGCCTCGGCGATCTCAGGCGAGTGGTTAGACCTGCTGCCCCACAGCGCCCGGGACCGGGGATCGATTCCAACCTCGGATGACTGTCTGTGTGGAGTTTGCATGTTATCATAGAATCATAGAATTTACAGTGCAGAAGGAGGCCATTCAGCCCATCGAGTCTGCACTGGCTCTTGGAAAGAGCACCCTACCCAAGGTCAACAACTCCACCCTATCCCCATAGCCCAGTAACCCACCCAACACTAAGGGCAATTTTGGACACTAAGGGCAATTTATCATGGCCAATCCACCTAACCTGCACATTTTTGGACTGTGGGAGGAAACCAGAGCACCCGGAGGAAACCCACGCACACACGGGGAGGATGTGCAGACTCCGCACAGACAGTGACCCAAGCCGGAATCGAACCTGGGACCCTGGAGCTGTGAAGCGATTGTGCTATCCACAATGCTACCGTGCTGCCGCTGTTCTCCTGTGTCTGCATGGGTTTCCTCTGGGTGCTCTGGTTTCCTCCCACAAGATGTGTCGCTTAGGTGAACTGGCCATGATCAATTGCCCCTTAGTGACCAAAGATGTGTGAGGTAGGTTAAGGGGTAGTATTGGGATAGTTTATTGGGAGTGGGCTTGGTTGGGATGCTCTTTCAGAGGGTCGGTGCAGACTCAATGGGCTAAATGGGCTCATTCTGCACTGTCGGGATTCTATGATTCTATAAGCGCCGTTCAGTGCTGGTCCCCAAAAACTGGGACCAGACTGGGGTCTCCCCGGGTGCTTGGTCTTTGGGCAGTGTGGTATGTTGGTCGTTCTAAGTTAATGTGTTTAACACTCCTCCAATAGAGGCAGTGTGCTTAACACTCGTTTGGCTCTGTTTCTTATTTCTATGCTCTGGAGTCGCCAGGTGCTGTAAGAGACACCGTCACAAGTGCTAAGGTCAAGTTCAAGTCAATAAAGTCATACACCGATTAGTAAGTCCAAAACAATTAGGGTTTATTATAGCAATTATAATAAATACTCATGCACACGCTAAAAGACTAATACTTATCTAAATAGGAACAAGCAAGGTCAGGGGACAAGGCCTTTGTTCCTTTCTGGTCTGCAACTTCTGTTCGCTAATAGTCGGCAAGAGTACAAGCAATGCCTGGGTCATGTAGCGATCGTTGTTTTGGCACTTACTGATAGATGGCTGTTGCTCAACGGCCGGTGATGAAAGACAGGAGTCTGGAGGCTGGAGTCGGAGGCCGGAGTCAGGATGCAACAGGAGACAGCAGGCCGAACCATGTGCGGGACCTTCTTTTTATAGGTCCCCAGAGGTCCGTGCCCCTAGGGGCGGGCTCTCTCACCTGCTGGGGATCGATTGGGTCTTTCCCAATCGATCTGATTTGAACCCCCCTATCCTAGGGTCGTTCCTTGATGGCTGGGGCGGTTCTTAGGGCTTATTGTCCTGGTTTCATTGGCGCCATCCTGTCTGCTTCGCTATAGAAAAGTATCGATTGATACTTAAATGTATCTATTTTATCTGGGACTGTCCCGGTATCACCTCATTAGTATGCAGATCGTTTTCCCATTAACATCGCTGCCTGGACTCTGCAGCTGTGGGGAAACCGTTTTTTACGAGTGTCTCACTGTTGAAAGCTTCTGCAAGCTGTTTGTCCTGGACTATGTCCGTTTTTCCCTGCAGTCTTTGCAGTTCTCCATTTTGTATACTGGTGTCCATTTTAGATGGCTACAGGTACCTTGGCACTGCTGGTGCCACCTAGGCTCCATGACACTGCCAGCCTGGCACTGCCACATGGGTGATGGCTTGGCACTGCCATTTACAAATGGCGTATGATCTCTTCCTGCACTGAGGAGTTCGGCCAGCAAAGTTCTTCAGTGCAGGAAACGGGACTAATAATAATCTTTATTAATATCACAAGTAGGCTTACATTAACACCGCAATGAAGTTATTGTGAAATTTCCCTCGTCGCCACACTCCAGCACCTGTTCGGGTTCATTGAGGGAGAATTCAGAATGTCCAATTCACCTAACAGCATGTCTTTCGGGACTTGAGAGAGGAAACCGGAGCACCCGGAGGAAACCCACGCAGGCACGGGGAGAACGTACAGACTCCGCACAGACAGTGACCCAAGCCGGGAATCGAACCCGGGTCCCTGGCGCTGTGAAGCAACAGTGCTAACCACTGTGCAACTGTGCCACCCTAAATGCTTGCTCAACGAAGTGGGTTTTTAGGAGTGTATTTCTTTTTTCCATTTAAGGGGCAATTTAGTGTGGCCAATCCACCTACCCTGCACAGTGGGGGTGAGACCCACGCAGACACAGGGAGAATGTGCAAACTCCATACAGACAGTGATCCGGGGCCGGGATTCGAACCCGGGTCTTCCACACCGTGAGGCAGCAGTGCTAACCACTACAGACCACGCCACCCCCTAGGCAGTAAGTGTGGCGTTTCTTGCTGCTGCGAGTGCGGGAAGCACCTGGCTAAATGTATTCATCACTGAACTCTGTTCCGATTGATTAGATCATGCCCACAGTCTTCCAAGCGGAGGATTCTACCCAGGATTTATGTAAGATTTTGATATACAGAGATAGCCCTCATGTTCATTGTTTTGGCTCCCACCATCTGTCGAATGTTGATACTTCTGTTTTATTATCAGTTTATATCAATCATATTAACACTGGAGAGTGTGAATAAAATACACCCTTAGCTGACGGTTAATCATATGAAAATATTATGCCATTACTTTTTAACTTTCACATCACTTCAGATGCCACTTCTTAATTAAACTAATTGAATGTTCCTCAACTTCTGGCTGTACCTCGCTCTCATGTTCCTGATCTTCGGAGCGGGGCTAGTTAGCGGACCTCTCCGCTGCTCTGTTCCTGAGCCTGGTCAAGGAGGCCATTCTCAGATGCAATGTCGGCGGGTGGAGAGAGAAACAGAGTTTCGGGGCGCGGATTAACGGCTTCGTCACACCCGACTTGATGTTGGGACGAGGCTGTTGAATCTCACGAGATCTCTTGCAAGATTTGCAAAGTTCGAAACGCCCCGAGGCTAGGAAAAATGGGAAGTGCCGTTGGTTAGCCGGGTGTTTCTCGGAGCTGCACCAAACGCACCGAAGATAGGTTTTATCCAATTAAATTGTGGCCAAAGATTCAAGTCAATGGCTTTTTATCAGAATCGAAAAAAACCAGGAAGAACATTTGCTTTAATTTAATAAGTTCCTCATGTTTTATTTATAAGTTGGAACATGCTCTGGTCCCTTTCAAAGGGAAACTTAAAACAAAACCTATATTGATACCAATTGTGTAATGAACTCCAATTGGCTTTATTGGTTGGCCAATTGGAGTATGAGCTCCCTCAATGATAGCTCATTGAGGGGGCCCATATAATCACCTGTGTAGGCTTTGTGAGCCAGTCTTAAGTTGACTGGACTGCTAGCAGCACTGTTTGTAGCTGCTCCTGTAATATCGTTATTGTAAATAAATATTGGTGTGGTGACGGAACTCCTGCCTCCTGTGGATTACTACAAATTAGGTCAATATTATTGCCACTTTATGAAAGAGTTAGTCACATATCCTGGATAACCCGAGGTCCTGGCCCCACGTAATCTCTCCGAGAGGTCCAGGGAGGTCAGAGATATTGGCCTGCTCGATGATTAGCACTGTGGAGATTACTGAACAGAGCGACAAACATTTCGCCACTGCTGCTAAATTGACTGCAGTTGGTGGAACAAACATTAAACATCAAACAATCAGCACATCACACAGGATGATTCGTTTTATTCAAATTTAAATAAGTTTACTTTACTTTCCCACAAACATTATACATTTGGTGCTGGTTCTGAACAAGGTAACAAAAATAGAAAATCTTAAACAAGTTACTGTCACCAATGTGGAATTCTCAATATTTAACGCCATTTAGCTAAGGAAATCACAAATAGGTTGCAATTTTAGTGCAGTTATCTCAATTACGGCTTTATGCAAGAACAGAAAGAGCAGATAGAACACAGTGCACATTCCACGGAAATCCTAAACTATCAGAAAATACATTATAGCTCCAAGTTGGGCTGAAGCGGCTTTGTATACAGCTCTGAGTGATTAAAGCAATACAGTGCCTACATGCCTCATTTCTCTAAGTTGTTTGCAAGCCTAAGGCTGCACTTTACCACAAGACGGCATTGCACCAATGCTGAGCCTGTTCTGTGAGTCCAAACCCGTGCTGACTTTGACGTTAAGTGACAGCAGACACTGCAGCGCAGGAAATTTCAATCTGCTTGACCACAATTCGAGATCCCTGCAGTGGTTGCGCCTTACAACATGGCGCAGACCTGAACCTGCCACCCACGACCCCACAGTCCATCCCCTAGCCACTCCCTACCAGTCCCCCCAGACAGCGGCACATGTCCCTGCCGAGTGTGGCGGTGCTGGTCACAGTCCACAGCCGCCGCGTCGGGTTCCCGACCGCTGAGACCACATGTCCCCCACGCGGTGTGAAACTCGGCACATCGGGGGCGGTGCATCGCGGGAGGGCCTGCCGATGACGTGGCAATGCCGTTTCAACGGCGTGCGGTGCGTGATGCGATTATGCCACTTCTGAGGGGGCGGAGCATGGCTGATCGGCGTCAAACCGGCTCCAGCCCAGATTTGGCCGTCGGAGTGGATTCTCCACCCGATCGCCGATTACGATGTCGGCATCGGAGAATCCCACCCATGGTGTTGGTGCAAAGCAAAGACTGCTTCACACTAGTGGTGCAAACCACATCTGACCACCTCGGTGACCTATGGTGTTGTGTCACACTGTGCCAGAGTTCACAGTAGCTCTTCCATTTATACTGATCTATTTAATATACTTTGTGCTGATTGAGATCTGGGATCTAAATGTAGCACAGTGAAAGTGGATACCTGCTACCAGTGTGCATCAATCCCAAGTCAAGTATCGCCTGAGGAAAGATGTCAAGCAAAGCTCCTCCTATTCATTTGCCAATCACAGAAGGGCGCACCAACCTTCACCAATGGAACATATTTCAATTTACCGCCTCAGTTGCCCTTTTAGTCTCCGAGTGTCAGCTTGGTGCTGGCTTCCTTCACAGTGACTGAGTTGGAGGTGGCTATCGTGCTTCACTGTACATTCCCGATGCTCCAAAAGCAAAGGCAACAGAGGTGTCTAAATGACCTGCAAAGTCGGGTTAAAGGTCGTTGTCCTTACATTTTTTTTAGGCTGCATGGATTTAGAATTCATTACAAGACCTCCAACTGCAAAAACAAATGCTTAAAAAAAGTTTGAACATTAAAATTTTACAAATACAGAATTAAAAATATATTCCTTCTGCCTCTGAATAAATTTAGACTCTGAATTTACAGAAACCAGAGTCATCCTCAGAAATCTGCAGCTGTACTGCCACAGATTTCCACAAGGTTTGGTCCAAAGTGATTATATCGTACCTGGTCTGCCAATATATACTTGTTAATATATCAAATCTTATGTCTTCATACACTGTGTGCAACTGTCAGCCTGGTCCCCATGGGTGGTATGTTCATCTCTGAATCAGGAGGTTGTGGATGGAGAACTATAAAAGAGAACTGAGCACTGACATTTTGCTGCAGTATCGAAGGAGTGCTGCGTTGTCAGAGGGGCTGCATTTCAGATGAAATATTTAATTAAGGGGAGGTCTGAACAATCCCCCAGCACCATTGTGAAGATGAACAAAGGCATTTGCCCCACTGGCTGATCAATATTTATCTCTCAATCAATATCGGTAAAACATGGGGGCTTTCTGTGCGTGAATTGGCTGTTGCACTTGGTACATTGCAACACTAAGTACACTTCGGAAGTATTTCAATGGCTGTAAAGAGCTTGGAGACACCCCGAGGTTGTAAAAGGCATTATATAAAAGCTATCGAGCTTTTCCTTAAACGCGTCAACGCTATTCACATGAACTACTTTTCCTGGCTGCGTCCCGCCCGAACAGGAGATGCCTCTTCCAGGATTTACCCGCCTCGCGAGACCTAATGGAATTTCACGAAACGTCACCATCTGGATCCCGCCCATTGTTGGCGTAATTTGTATGTGGCAAATCTGCATATTATGTAGCTTGCCTGATCTAGCCGAGGCATTGGGATCTAACACCTTCACCTTGGAGACCTTCGGCGATCCCATTCAGTATTAGTCCCCACAAATGAGGACCAGGTGCTACGGCACTTGGGGGGGGGGGGTCTCTTAGGGGATCAGAGGCCCCCAGGTGATTGGTGTACGGGCAGGGTCACACCCTGGCACTGCTGGTGCCACCTTGGCACATTGGCAGTGCACCACAGTAGGAGTAGGGTTTCCTCTCAATGATCTGACCAACATTTCTCCTCATCGACACATTAAAAACAGGCCAGAGACCCATTTTATTGATGATTGTCCGACCTTGCTGTGTACAAAGCTAATCCTGCATTTGCCTCCTTACATGAAACAGATAAAACACCAAAGAAATAAATCCAGACCTTTACAAGAGCAGAGCTTGGCCCCCGTGCAAGAGTTTCAGCATTCTGCTTTGATTAAAACTATGGGCCATTTTCCAACTTCCCGCAGCTTGCTGGCAAAGATTTAAGGTTTGCGCAGAGTTGGAGTTATCCCAATTTATTGAGTGCTTTCATATCTGTGTTAATGTGCTCCTGTCTCTGCTTTGGAAAAGCAGTGTGAAGGACGTGAAAACATTTCCTACCCTCATCCTCCACCTTCTCATTCTCCCTCGCCTCACAATCACTCCAGCTACCGCTCGATGACTCTCCAGCCCATAAAGCACTTTCCACAATGTTGTTGGGCTAAGGCTTTGGGCTTCACTTTCTGTTTGTTCAGCAGAGTAAAGGTTAATTAACTAAAAGCGATTGACTCAGAAGTTCTTCGGCTCATGTAAACTGGGATATCTGCAGGCACTTTCCCCCAAATTACAGAACCGACAAAGCACTCAAAGGCATTTTAATCTATTTCCTGTATTACTAATGAAAAAAATGGTTACTTCAGAAGCCATCAATACATGCTGCTAAACTAGTTACAATTCTTATGATTAATCAATAGTGCTTTAGTCATAATTACATTTAAACACCCCGAGTAATTGTATCCCATTATTTCTACAAAAGAGCACCAGGTTATTTCTGAAAGGCAACAGTGCGCAGTTCTCGAAGATATATTAATAACTGCAAAGTATTCTTTTCATCTGGACAGCAAATGCGCTTTTATTGTATTATTTTTATGCAGATTTTGCACTCACCAAAGTGGTTGTTAACTGTTAACTTAATTAATGATTCTACGATTCTATAACCTAGGGGCATAGATTTAAAGATGTTGGTTGTAGGATTAGAGGGAAATTAAGCAGATTTTTTTCACATCAGAGGGCAGAGGGGTCTGAAACTCATTGCGTGAAAGGGGGGTGGAGGCAGAAGCTCTCGTCGTACTTTTAAAAATAATTGGGCATGGGCTTGGCGTGCTGTAACCGACAGGACTACAGACCAAGAGCTGAAGGGTGGGACTAGGCTGGATAACTTGTTTTCTGGCCGGCACACACACGGGAGGGCTGAATGGCTTCCCTCTTGCTGTGGATATCTGAGGTCCATGGAAGGGAATGGAACACTTTCAATTTAAGCCACCTGGGGTTGAAATCTGTTTTATGGGCAGCATGGTAGCATTGTGGCTAGCACAATTGCTTCACAGCTCCAGGGTCCCAGGTTCGATTCCGGCTTGGGTCACTGTCTGCGCGGAGTCTGCACATCCTCCCCGTGTGGGCGTGGGTTTCCTCCGGGTGCTCCGGTTTCCTCCCACAGTCCAAAGATGTGCAGGTTAGGTAGATCGGCCATGATAAATTACCCTTCGTGTCCAAAATTGCCCTTAGTGTTGGGTGGGGTTACTGGGTTATGGGGATAGGGTGGAAGTGTTGACCTTGGATCGGGTGCTCTTTCCAAGAGCCAGTGCCAAATGGCCTCCTTCTGCACTGTAAACTCTATGATAATTCTATGAATGCTAGGGCAAATCTGAGAGCTATCATACCTGCTTCCTGTTACACGCACTGCAGTCAATGGAATTGACTATTGAGTGGAAACATATAAGAGGGTGTAAGCATCACAAGTGCCAGGCAATGAGCATCTCCAAAAGGAGAGAATCAAACGATTGGCCCGTGACATTTAATGGCATTACCATCACTGAATCAACATCCATTGACCAGAAACTGGACTGGACTAGCCATATAAATGCTGTGGCTACAAGAGCAGGTCAGAGGCTACGAATCCTGCGGTGAGTAACTCACCTCCTGACTCGCCAAAGCTTGTCCACAATCGACAAGGCACAAGTCAGGAGTGCAATAGAATACTCTCCACTTGCCTGGACAACACTCAAGAAGCTCAACACCATCCAAGACAAAGAAGCCCGCTTGATTGGCACCCATTCCACAAATATTCACCCCCTCCACCACTGATGCACAGTGGCTGCATTGTGTACCATCTACAAGACGCACTGCATGAACGCACTAAGGTTCCTTAGGCAGCACCTTCCAAACCCATGACCTCTACCATCTAGAAGGGCAGCAGTCACATGGGAACAGCACCACCTGGAGGTTCCTCTCCAAGTCATTCACTATCCTGACTTGGAAATATAATCGCCGTTCCTTCACTCTCACTGGGTCCAAATCCTGGAACTTCCTCCCGAACAGCACTGTGGGTGTACCTACACCACATGGACTGCAGCGGTTCACGAAGGCAGCTCACCACCACCTTCTCAAGGGCAATTAGATGTGGGCAACAAATGCCGGCCTAGCCAGCGAAGCCCCCATGCTGCTCAAAATAATTTTTTAATCCCATAGTGCTAGTATCAGGCAGTCACAGTTCTGATTCAGAGTTCCGCGGAGCTACACTGCTTCAACATGCCTCAGTCTCAAACTCGGTAAAGTACAAGTGTGACAGTTCATCCCCCCCCCCCCCCCCCCCCCCCCACCCTGTTCAAACACCAGCCATCTGATGGTTGACAGGGAGAGATCAGAGGCTTCTAAGAGTCAGATTGCCAAATTAGCACTAAATTAGGGGCAACAACCCCCACAGAATCTGCATTTAGAAAATCCAAAACTGATACTTAAGGCCAGAAATCAAGAAGACTTCCAATGCAACAATCTGTATTGGATTCAAATGCTGATCCCAGAGCTGAAAGGCTAGCATCTAAACATCTCTTTAATACATGTATTAATAGCCTATTTTTTTGTTTAGGAGCAATTAGATATAATCTTACTATCACCATTCATCACATTTATAGTTTATCAATAATCTAATGAAACTTCTTAAAGAGCTGATTCTTAAAATTAAGCACTTTGGGAGAAAACAATCTAATTTTCAAAATTGAACCAAAAGTACATTTCCCTTGAACTAAATGGTGGCTCCAAATTTAACACGTAATTTTATTCTATTGAGGTAAGACACTATCTAAAATTTGACCCTGAATGTTCAAAAGTTTTGATCTCATCTGTAATTAACCAGCTGCATTAATCTTTCCCTTCAAATCGAAACTTACAGGATACTGAGAGGCGTAGATAGAGTGGACATGGAAAGGATGCTTTCACGAGTAGGAAAAACTAGAGCCCAACTGTTATAACCCAGCACTCGGGAGCAATCATCCCCCATGGATGAGTTCCATGCAGGGTTATAACACCAAGGGCACTGCCTCAGACTAAAGGGATGATCGTTTAAAACAGAGATGAGGAGGAATTTCTTCAGCCAGAGGGTGGCTCTCTTTGCTGCAGAAAGCTATGGAGGCCAAGTCACCGAGTGTCTTTAAGACAGAGATAGATAGGTTCTTGATTAATAAGCAGATCAGGGATTATGGGGAGAATGGGGATGAGAAACATATCAGCCATGATTGAATGGCGGAGCTGACCCGATGGGCCGAATGGGCAAATTCTGCTGCTATGTCTTATGGTCTTATGGGTTAGAATAATTAACTTAGTTAAATGCTCATCTCGGCTTGAAATGATGGCAGGGATAGACACTGAGCTTTCTGCTCGACACAAACAGCAAATTATTGGAACAAAATGCAACAGCTTCACAAATCACATTTCAAACTTTTCTCAGAGAGATTTTCAACAGAAACTGCACCTTTTTCTAAATTATGAACTGCAAACAAATGTGGTTCCCACTTCAGGTGTGAAGACCATTATGTCGGCTGTGGCAGTCACACCCACTCAGTATCTGCAAATAGAGTTACAGGCCAATATCTTGAACGTGTGCATTCTCCTGGCTCAGTGAATCCCAACCAATGGGGAGCACATCAGGAAATTGGGGATGGGGCTGCTCAGTGAAAATTTGGACAGAACCGTCTGGCCCTGAAGGGGCTAAGAAGGAAGCAAGCAGGCCTGAAAATCTGGTAGATTGTTGTCGGGGCCTTCTTGCGTGCCCTGGATGTTCTTGGTGGGAAGGACTTCCTGCCCTGTCTCCACTTGAGTCCCTTAAGTAGCCAATTAACAATCTCTTCCTGACTCTGCTGCATTCTTCCCAGCTCCAGGTGTGCTTGCTGACACGCAGCCTGCACAACTGGCAACACTGGGAGGTGGGGAGGGGTTGTTGCATGTCAGCTGGGGTGGTCGGGGAGGGGGCCCTCGATCTGCACTGACCTGTGCATAATTGAGGGCAAGCACACAGGGCAGAGATGTGGCTTCACTCTTGCTGCCGACACTCATGGACTCTCCCCAGGATCTCCACCCTATAAGCCCCCCACTCCCAACATCGCTCACCATTCTCCTCAGTTTCTCCATGATCCTGAGGCTCTGTGAGGTGTTGTTCTGGCAGTAGCCATGACTTAGTTCCTCCTTGGTGCTTCTAAAATCTCCAGCCTCTGAGGAGCCCTTGGCAGGCGGGACATTATCTTCCTGGGGTCCTCAATCTGGAGGGAGGCCCACCGCTGTCCACTTAACTGCCTGATGGTCAGAAGACACGACAGGCTTTTCTCCTCAGAGCTAGCGCGGTTGTCTCACCGTTTTGTCAGGCAGCGCCTGAGACACCCATCGAGAATGGAAGATTTCACCCGTTGTATCTGTTCAAATTATTGGGCAGAGCTCCGGCCATTAGCTACATCCAAGTGCAGCATTGGCATCCCCAATGAAATAGCACTTAGAAGGGAAATGTTGCATTCGGTGTCCTTCTGTCAATGTTCCCTGTTGACTCTCAGGCACAATTTGAGAACTGGATTGTTATTTGCTGTTAGGGCACCCTTATCGCCAGCCGCAACATCACAATAACATGAACAGATGTGACTATAATTTTCATTTATTCGTATTATATTCTCATACATTCACTATGCACTCTCTCGTAAATGGGAGTTTTATGACTGAGGGATAAATTAGCACATAAATAAAGCATTTATTATGTCCAGTTTTAGCTTTTTCCCCGTATACTTACTGATCACTGAAAGCTAGAGGTTGCTGAAAAGATCAGAGAGCAATGTGTTGAAGATTGCAAAACGAATATGCATGTAAATAATCATTATCCTCAATATCTGCAAAGTGTTCAAATCAAGTAGTAAATCTCATCACAATGTTTCCTAATCCAACTTCATTCTCTTCCAGGATCTCAGATCTATGGAACTCCTTCATTTCCTCCAACAATTTACAAACCTTTGAAATTCTCTTGCTCTCTGATCATTATGCCTTGACCTGTTCCATCTCCTTCCCCTGGTCACTTCAACCTTGATGATTAGTTTGCGCTGTGATCCTCCCCCATCACCTGGGCCTCGCAATGAAGCAATCCTTTTGTTCACTGATCAAAGTTGTCTGCTCAAGTCGCAGGGGACGCTGGGGAGGGGGAGGTTAGGATTAAGGAAGGGACCAAAAGCTGCTGGGCACAAAAAATGCATTAGTTGCCCCCCCCCCCCCCCCATTCACATTATTTGGGTTATTGATGCATTGAGTGTGATCCCAGTGCCAAAGAGGTATAGTTGTGACAGAAAACATGGTGTAGACTTCAGAAACGTGACACTAAGATCAAGACTACATAGACTTACAACATATAAACGGTCCATTCAGTCCAAGTAGCTGGTGTTGGGTCTCCGCCCGCACAAACGTAGTGGCCTTCATCCCATTAGCTCATTTGGTTCCCATCCCCTGTCTTCAACCTCTTCCTGAATCTAGTCTTACATGCTCCAATCAATAGTGCATTCCACAACTCAATGTATTAAAAATATTTCTCCTGCTCACGTATCCGAAATCTCTCCCACTAAATCGTGTATCTCTGTCCCCTCATTCTGGATCCCTCAATCATCGTCACAGTCCATTTCTATCAACTCTGCCTCATCCCATCAATCAACATCTTAAAAATCGCAAAGTGACTTGAAGTAACTTGTGCAATTCCAGTCCTCCTCCTGCGCCTCGCGGTGCACTAAGGCAGAATTCCATAGCCAGTATTCCCGAAAGAGTCCGCTAGTCTGTCACCAGAGGCTTATAGCTTGAGGGGCGCCATTCCGCATCAAGTGTGGCTGACAGGAATCCCTCTTGTTCTTACCGCCAGTCATTGGGGTGCTTGGAAGGATTTTGCAGGGTGACATTCAATCTGTTTGGCTGCATTGTGAACACACCTCCCTCAGCCATCAAGTCCTGGGGTGGACGTTGAACCTGGAGCTTCTGGCCTCTGAGACATGGAGGCTACCCACTGCGCCACAAGACTTCCTAACATACGCAAGGAAATCCAGGAATCCCTTTCAAAATTGTGCCAGTACTGACATTCCCTGCAACTATATTAACTGAGAAGTTATGCATTGACGAGTGGATGGGCACTTTGAGCTTTGGAGACTGGACTTAACATCGAGGAATTCAAAGTACAAACATCAGGGCTTTAAAAAAAAGAGATATGTAGAGCTAGTTCCCACATTCACACAAGAGTGGTGCAGATTCTGAGCCAATTTAACTATGCTAAACATACTGCAAATCAATGGGCTGTGAATAAAGATTGGCATCCTTCGCATAACCTTCCTCACGCTTTGAAATAACAAAGCTATTTGGCATAAACATGTTAAAACTTCAGATGCTAATATAACACAGCATAGCAAACATCACATGGAGGAGTTGAAGCAAACAGCACCGATGCATTTGAAGGGAAGCCAGATAGATAGTGGAGAGGGAAAGAAAGGTCGGGATAGTCGATGGGGTTCAAGGTTGGGGGGGAGACTTATGTGAAGCATGTACTCCAACCTGGACCAGTTGGGTTAACCGGACTGTTTCTGAGCTGTAAGTAATATGGCCCAGATCTTCCATTTCCTTCCAGTGGGTCGTACCTCAGAGGTACCTCAGAAGATGCACTGGGGGATCCCCCGAGGACTGCACGGAAATTGCCCAGAAAAGTTCATACTTCCGCTGGGCAATTATCCTGCACCTGGAATTTTCCGAAACTCCGATGGTAAAAAGGAGACTTTGGATGGCTCCAACTCTCTGAGCAGAATAGTCACCCAGGACATGTTAGAAGGATTAAAACTACTTCTAATTCTTGGGTAACAATGGTGCTGACCACTTCTACCCTTCGCTGGACCTGACCACCCCCACACATTAACTACCCCATATTGACCACCTGACTACCCCCAAAACCCTAGACCCCTGCCCCCGCAACCATCTGCCCCCCACCCCACCAACTTATCTTACACACTGACCTTCTCTTCTGTCAAAGTGGCTAAGACTTCTAAAATTACTTGTTAAGGAGGGGGGGGGGGGGGGCTTTGCTCCCCCTCGCCTACCTTTCTACATCGCATAGAAAAGATTCCTAGTGTAGCAGAGCTGCACATTCCTCCGGAAGTTTGTTAGTTTGTTATTCACAGCACAGAAGGAGGCCATTCGGCCCATCCTGTCTGCACCAGCTCCCAAAAGAGCAACCCAGCTCGTCCCATTCCCCAGCCCTATCTCCGTAGTCCTCTACCTTCATCACTTTCAAATAAGTATCCGGCTCTCTTTGGAGACCTCCTATGGAATCCTCCTCCACCACTCTCCCAGGCAGCGCATTCCAAACCCCAACAACTCTCTGAGTAAAGACCTTTCTCCTCATCTCACTCCGAGCTCTCTTGCTGAATATCTTGAGATTGTGACCCCCCTAGTCGTTAATCTTCTCTGCTCCAAAAGAACAAGCCCAATTTCTCCAATCTTTCCCTGTATCTAACATTCCTCACTCCTGGTATAATTCTAGTAAATCTCCTCTGCACTCTCTCTGGGGCTTTAACATCCTTCCTTAAATAAGATGCCCAGAACGGAACACAATACTCCAAATGTGGTCTGACCAATGATTTGTAGAGGTGGGTGTTGTATCACTTCCTTGCTTTTATACTCTATGCCTCTATTTATAAACCCAAGGATGCTACAAGCCTTCTTAACAACTGTTTCCACTTGTCCAGCCATCTTTAGAAAATTGTGCACTTGAACCCTGAGGTCCCTCTGCTCCTGTCCTCCCCTCAAAGTTGTACCATTGAGCCTGTATTGTCTCCCTATGTTTCTTCTACCAAAATGCATAACCTCACATTTTGCTGCATTGAAGTTCAGCTGCCAGGTGTCTGCCCATTTGGCCAACTTGTCAATGCCCCTCTGAAGTCGCTCAGCATCATCCTCACAATTCACTATTCCCCCTAGCTTTGTATCCTCTGAAAATTTAGAGATTTTGCCCTCAACACCCACTTCTAAATCATTTACATAAGTCAGGAAAACCAAAGGTCCCAACACTGAGTCCTGGGGAACATCACTTTCAACTTGTCTCCAGTTTGAGAAATGCCCATCTATACTTACCCTGTGGTTCCGATCACTGAGCCAACTTCTAATCCATGCTGCCAAGGACCCATCAATCCCAAAGATATTTAATTTTCTAATCAACCGGGCAGCACGGTGGCCTAGTGGTTAGCATAACCGCCTCACGGCGCTGAGGTCCCAGGTTCGATCCCGGCTCTGGGTCACTGTCCGTGTGGAGTTTGCACATTCTCCCCGTGTCTGCGTGGGTTTCGCCCCCACAACCCAAAAATGTGCAGAGTAGGTGGATTGGCCACGCTAAATTGCCCCATAATAGAAAAAATAATTGGGTAATCTAAATTTAAAAAAAAAAAAAAAAAAAAATTTCTAATCAACCTACCCTCATCCACTGCCTGTGTCACCTGGTCTGAATGAAAAATATGCCACTCCAGACCAGGGTAACTAAAATGGAGTTGAGTGACAATCCGATAGTGACTGCCGCTCGTTGTCTGTCTCAAATTCTACACAGAGAGTAGTGGGTGCCTGGAACTCGCTGCCAGTGGTGGAAGCAGGGACAATAGTGACGTTTAAGGGGCATCTTGACAAATACATGAATAGGATGGGAATACAGGGATACGGTCCCCGGAAGTGTAGACGGTTTTAGTTTAGACGGGCAGCATGGTCGGCGCAGGTTTGGAGGGCCGAAGGGCCTGTTCCTGTGCTGCACTTTTCTTTGTTCTTTGTTCTAATAATACACTTAATTTCAAGCTCTATTTCCCAATAGGACTGTCATTAATTTGAGTTTGGAATGTGGCCGTCTAGTACTCTATTTGATCCAGAAATCGCTCAAATATCAAGTGAACGCCAGTTCAGTAAAATTGCACCGTGTGATATTAACATCTGAAGGCTTAACATGTCTATGTCA
This sequence comes from Scyliorhinus canicula, assembly GCF_902713615.1. Classification (NCBI taxonomy): domain Eukaryota; kingdom Metazoa; phylum Chordata; class Chondrichthyes; order Carcharhiniformes; family Scyliorhinidae; genus Scyliorhinus; species Scyliorhinus canicula. The sequence continues at coordinate 11,913,134 of NC_052157.1, read as the reverse complement.
AATTTCATTTTTTCACTATTTTAAACAGAAGAAGAATAGATGGATTCGATTCGCTGTTAAAATAATGGACAATAGGTTAAATGCTCTCACCCAATTACAAGCCCAATTATCCATTTTCTCCTTCTGTTGATGCAGACATGAAACTATTATTCCCTACATTACACCATTCCACTTCAAAAGTACTTCATTAACTGTAAAGTGCTTTAGTGGCTTCCAGCGGGAAAGAAAGGTGCTACATAAATGCAACTCTTTCTCAAATATCTCACCTGATCAAATCCTTCCAACAGAAACACGTTGAAAGGTTTTGATCATCTCTATTGCCGCCCCCCCCCCCCCACCTCCCCCCCACCTTTTTCCTATTTGACATGATGATGATTCTGCCGCTGTTCAAAGAGTTTCACACCACTGGACTGAAAAAACACATCCTGGGCGGGATTCCCGGGTCTCCCAGCCGCGTGCCTCTCGGCGATGCGCTGTTTTCAGGTGGCGGGATTCTCTCTTGTACGCCGCTTACAAACGGGATTTCTCATTGAAGCCACCCCACGCTGCCCGGAAACCCACGGGCGGGGGTGCATTGGCAGCAGGAAAAGAGAATCCCATTGGTCGGAGAATTCCGGCCCATTTGTGGAGACTTGAGGCGGGATTCTCTCGAATCGGCGTGATGGCCCGACGACGGCGTAAAAAGAGGCGCAAACCACTGCGGCGTCGGGCCGACCGCAAGTCTCCGCACTTCCAGGGGCTAGGCCGGCGCCAGTGGGGTTGGCGCCGTGCCAGCCGGCGCCGAAGGGACTGCACAAGTTAGCGCATGCGCAGAACCGCCGGGGTATTCTGGTGCATGGGCAGGGTGGTGTCTTCTCCACGCTGGCCATGGCGGAGCCCTACAGGGGCCGGCGCGGGAGGAAGTGCCCCACGGCGCAGGTCTGCCCGCAGATCGGTGGGCCCCACTCACGGGCTAGGTCAACGAGGGGGCCCCCCCAGGGCCGGACACCCCCGCGCCCCCCTGAGAACTGCACCAGCCAACTTACCTGCCAGGTCCCGCCTTGTGGGACCATGTCAAATCCACGCCGGTGGGAGTGGCCAGAAACCGACGGCTGCTCCGCCCATCGGGGTTCGGAGAATTGCCGGGGTGGCCGCTGCCAACGGCCCCCGATTGGCGCGACGTGATCCCAGTCCCTGCCTGAAAACCGGCACTGGAGAATACGACGGTCGGCGTCGGAGCAGGATTCAGGCCGCCCCCTGGAGATTCTCCGACCCAGCCGGGGGGGGGGGGGGGGTCGGAGAATCCCGTCCCCGGTATGCCGGTTCCCCTTAAACGTCTCCAAGGAAATCCATCACAGTTTCTGAAATAATGCCTATCCCTCAACCCTGGTGCCATTCGAGTAAATCTACCAAACATCCCATCTAAAGGTTTGCTAAACTGTGATGCTCATATGGGACGTACAGCATATCTGAACAAGAACATAAGAGATAGGAGTAGACCACACAGTCCATGGAGTCTGCGTCGCCATTCTGTACAGTCACATCTGATCATGGGTTCAACTCCATTGCCCGCTCCCCATATCCATTAATTCCCTGAGACCAAACAAATCTGTCTATCCCAGTCTTAAATATATTCAAGGATGGAACATTCACACCTTCTGAGGTAGAGAATTCCTAAGAGTCACAACCTTTGAGTGAAGTAGTTGCTACTCATCTCAGTCCTAAATGATCGGCCCCTTCTCCCGATACCCCCCGGGTGTAGATTCCCCGACCAGCGGAAACAATCTCTCAACATTCACCCTACCAAACCCCTCGCTTTTAATGAGATTGCCTCTCATACTTGTAAACTCCAGAGGACATAAGCCCAATGTACTGATCAAGGCTCGAACCTTGGGCTGCAAAATTCCTGGAAGCTATTTTGCTGAGGTCAACGTACTTTGCACTGAAGTTGCAATATCCAATTATACATTTTGAAAGGTGAGAGGGGAACATTCCTTTGGTCACTGTTCTCAGAAAATGCAGTCAATTAACTGAACCTAATTTCCCTGAATGTGATGGGTTTAGCTACCAACGCCAATCAAAATAAATCTCCCACTGTTTTTGAGGATGCTGGGAAGCAAATAAGAGTACCTTTCTGTCACTTCAAAAAAAGATCTGTTTCTAGCCATTCCAAGAAGGGAAACAAGAACTTGAACCAATTTTCAAGAAGCCACATTTAGACATTAACCTTCAGGGTTAGATGCAAAGTGAAGTTATAAAATTAAATTCAAAAATGTCTTCAGATTCTTCCATGGCCTCGACCCCCCCCCCATTACCTCCCCAAATCTGCAGACTCCTCCAGTCCCACGAGACCCCTGCGTGCCTCCAATTCTTGCCTCTCGCAATGAAAATCCATTATTGGCAGCCTTCCCCACAGTTAATGTGGTCTTGAGCATTGAAATTCCTGCCCAAATGTTTCCGCCTCTCAGTTTCTCTCTCCTCCTCTAAGGTACTCTTATCAAACCTTCGACCAACGTTTTGGTAGCCTGTCCTATCATCACCTCATGTGGCTTGACATCAAACTTTGCCGGAGTGCCGTTTGACCTTTTTGTTACGTTAGGGGGCGCTACCTCAAAACATTTTGGTTCCTCATCCCCCAACATCTCAAAAGCAGGCCACTCAGAATACGGCACATCAAACCTGCTCCAGAGAAAAGGGACAACCGGATCTTCTACTCCTGACTCTGATCGAGGAAGCCTTAACCCACCTTTAACAGAAGGAGGTGCTTCCCCGAGTATCAGAGATGAAACGCAGGCCACAGCAGCTGAACCGACCTTCCACCTGCCCCAAGGGCAATTTTATAACCACCTTAAATAAAAATCGCGCTGCAATATAAATATCCACAGCCCCGGACGCAAGCATATCGAAAGATTACCAAACACCAATTAATAGGCCCTGCCTATTGTTTGGGAGATGTATCCATTTGAAACAGGAATGTACTTCATTTCTTCCCATGTCACAGTGTTATTCCAACCACTTGTACTCCTTCGCTGGTTCAAGGTGAGGTGCGTCATGCTAATCCATTTTGAACTTCTTGTATTCGTATTTCAGGTCAGGCAACTTTGGTGTCCAGTACAGAGCCAGGGAGAATAGTGCAATGATGAGGAGGTTCAACATAAGGGCAATTCCAAGTGCACCAATGGTGCCCATGAAAGCGGGCAATGGCACGTGTAGTGTGAGCCAAGAGTGGCGTATTGACATGTCCATAATTATGGCTTCCATCTGAAAATGAGTGCCGATGATTGCACAGATGTGGAACAGCTGGTGGCTATGACCTAAAAGAAATACATTCAGAAAGACAATCGTTATAAAGCATGCAAATATTAGACAACAGACTCAAAAGCATGTTACAACAGTCTCCTCAATGAAAGGACTTTGTAAACAGTGCATTTCGGATCTTAATTTCTCACAATCTTTTAGCTTTCCCCCTACAAAGGGAGGGAAAATCACCTCTTTGCGACTAATGACACAGTTGCCATGGAAACACATTCTTCCTGCAATTCATTTCAACATAGGAAGCGCTCTATTGGAGCTGTGAGACTCCTGGACATTATGGGACGCTGATGAAACTGTTCAGAATATAATGGAGGAGAGGCTCACAATTCTCTGCATGGAGGGATTCTAAACTCAATTCTGCTATGAAGGACTGTGTGGACGTTCAGCATTGTTCTGCAGAAAGAGACCCAAGATGCAAGGTCATTCACTGAGGCACTTCGCTGGGCCATTAGCATTCGGCATATAGAGCAGCAATGATAGAGACCCGTGGAGCAGATGCCAATGTTGCACCCTCTCCCAAACTGAGACTTGGTGTGGAGATGCCGGCGTTGGACTGGGGTGAACACAGTAAGAAGTCTTACAACACCAGGTTAAAGTCCAACAGGTTTGTTTCAAAGCATTCATCCGAGGAAGGAGCAGTGCTCCGAAAGCTAGTGCTTGAAACAAACATGTTGGACTTTAACCTGGTGTTGTAAGACTTCTTACCAAACTGAGACAAAGAGCAGATGTCAGGCCTCTCTGCTGGTTACTCTACTCACCCTTAGGCCCAGGCAAGACAATGAGCATGTTTCAAAAACACAACAATGGGGGGCTTATCCATTGACTGACATTTTCACATTTCGATTTGTTCGAGCTTGCTGTGCGCAAATTGGTACTGCGTTATGTTTACATAGAATTTACGGTGCAGAAGGAGGCCATTCGGCCCATCGAGTCTGCACCGGCTCTTGGAAAGAGAACCCTACCCAAGGTCAACACCTCCACCCTATCCCCATAACCCAGTAACCCCACCCAACACTAAGGGCAATTTTGGGCACTAAGGGCAATTTATCATGGCCAATCCACCTGACCTGCACATCTTTGGACTGTGGGAGGAAACCGGAGCACCCGGAGGAAACCCACGCAGACACGGGGAGGATGTGCAGACTCCACACAGACAGTCACCCAAGCCGGAATCGAACCTGGGGCCCTGGAGCTGTGAAGCGATTGTGCTATCCACAATGCTACCGTGCTGCCCCTATGTTCCAACTGTGATTCCAGTTGAAAAGCTCCTCATTGGTATTTGAGTGCTTTGGGTTAACCTTATGTTATGAAAGGTGCTTAACAAGTGCAAGTCTCCCTTCTTTTTTGAAGGTTGTTCTCGGTGCCCTGGTGGGGATTGGAGGAGGGGGCCCAATAGGGGTTGTTCCTTTTGCTGAATGATGCCCAACAGCCACTCACTCACTTCCCTGGCTTCAGATGAGGAGAATGGCCATTTTGGATGATGTGTCAGAGAGCGAGTACCAGTCAGGGGGTCAGACGTCACAACGAGGGAATGGCTGGAAGAAAGGCGGAATGAGAGACGGGCAAAATAAAGAGAGGGAGAGTAAAATAAACGAAAGTGAAAGATCCAATGCTACCCGTTGGTTTTTTGCGGAAAAAGTAATAAAAATATATATTTTTGTGTGTGAGGTTCCAGGATAGCTTTACACAATTGGATTGAAATGTTTTTGTTTGGGCTTTCTTGCCCATTTCCCCTTAAACCAACGGTGCTCACATGAACACATGGACCAGCTTGCAGGTCACATGCTCCTTCCTGGATCCTCAAGGGGCGGGGCTCATTCCTGAGTCTCTCTGCCTCCCACCTACAGCTAACGGGGAAAGGGGACCAAGTTTTGTTTCTTCCGCCTCTCTTACGCTTCGGAAAGAGAAAATGAGGGAACGCCATTGGGAAGGTTCCTTGGTGTGGTAGTCCGATCAGCCATTCCATGTGGGTGCATCGTTTATAGTGCGGCACGTTTCTGCATCCCTTGGGTTTTGTTTATCTCAGCGGAGAGAATGGAGAAGCAGTGATAAGTAACGCTGCCCCAAACTCAGTTGCCTCGAAGGGGTGTGTCGAAGCTTGGCAGAAAATATCAGAAATACATTGCTCGCAGTCTAACTTCCAATGTCAATGAATGAAAAACCCACTGGCGATTTACCATGGCAAGTCATCCAATTCACCGGAGGCACCAGACAATTTGGTGTAGTGGCATGAGAACTGCTACTCCAGTGTACCATGCCGTATTGTGACAGAATACAGCTGTTAGTGGACATCTACAAATGGTCTCCAGATGTGGGAGAGAGGGAGGGGGGAAAATTGAAGAGCTGCACTCTTGCATCACCGAATGGGTGGCCTTCCCATAGTCATGGGGTAGCACAGTGGATAGCACTGTTGCTTCACAGCGCCAAGGTCCCAGGTTCAATTCCCGGCTTGAGTCCCTGTGCGGAGTCTGCAGGCTCTCCCCGTGTCTGCGTGGGTTTCCTCCTGTGGCTCCGGTTTCTCCCACAGTCCAAAGATGTTCAGGTTAGGTTAGATTGGCCATGCTAAATTGCCCTTAGTGTCCAAAAAGGTTAGGTGGGGTTACAGGGATAAGGTGGAGGTCTGGGGCTTAAGTGGGGTGCACTTTCCAAGGGCTGGTGCAGACTCGATGGGCTGAATAGCCTCCTTCTGCACTGTAAATTCTATGTTCTATGATAGGTTCCACCAGCCTTCCTTGGCATAAGGTTGGCATATACCCCGGTTTTAAATCAGCTAGCAAATGAATCCAGAAATTTATAAACTGTGAACTTAATTGCAAGGGTCATGTTTCTGAACAACGTTACGATGCAGAGCCGTTTCTCACTGAGGTCATTAAGGTTTTCATTGCCAATACCAGACTTCAAGCATCATTTAAACCCCCTGTTCCTTACTCCCATCCTGCCCTTGGTTTTAGACAGACTGAGGGATGGCATCGGGTCCCTGGGGTTGCTGGCACAGGGATGAGTGAGCAGCTTAAAGCATCGCTAAGTTAAGGATGGCGTTGAACTCATAGCACAGAGATTCGAACCTGTCTCAATTCCTTACCGATATAGTCAAACCTGCCTGGGGCCAGGCGCTCTGGTAAGTGGGTGGCAAACAAGAAGCAAGTTAGGAAGGCAAGTGCCACATGCCTGTAGTGGATGGGGATGGTTTCATTGTGCGCACAACCTTCCCCCGAACAAAGGAACAACTGCACAGAGAAGAAAAATAAAACAGTCACTGATTCAGGCACACTGCAATTCATTTGTCGAAAACAATCTAAAATTTCAAAGGATTGAGCTGCAGGTTCCCATTGCACAATCCATTTCAACTTCATACATTGCGATTTAACAGTTTCCCATCTATATTTGTAATCGACCTTGTATTCTAAAACATTCCAACACTATGATTAACGATAGCACCTGGTAGAAACTTTCAGATGGCAATAAAGTGAAATGAGATTTGGTGTATTATGTGGACACATTTGAACATTTAAATGCACTAAAAAACTCATTGCGGTAAATTATTGGTCCTGAAAATAAAGTGGTGAGTGAGCTGAGATTTTGTGTTTGTTGAAAACCAGCCTTTTCACATAGTTTTGAAGATTTTCTGATTGATGGAGAAAGCGCTTTCTGATTTTGGAAAGGTTCCAAGGCTTTGCATCTATACAAAGCTGACGGTGAATCTGGCTGCTATTTATAAAGTAGTTGCTATTTCCTCCTTACAATGAAACTGAGAAAGCCAACTTGGAAATCGCCACAAAAAAATACAGAACTTGGTGTAAAAGCTGCTACATTGAGGGGAGCCGAGGTTCTCAACGGGTGAATGAGAAACTCTTTATTGCACAGAGTGGCTGAGGTAAATAGCCTAGAGTTGGGCGACACAGTAGCGCGGTTGCTTCACAGCGCCAGGGTCCCAGGTTCGATTCCTGGCTTGGGTCTGTGCGGAGTCTGCACGTTCTCCCTGTGTCTGCGTCCTCCGGGGGCTCCGGTTTCCTCCCACAAGTGCCGAAAGACGTGCTGATCGGTGAATTGGACATTCTGAATTCTCCCTCAGTGTACCCGAACAGGTGCAGGAATGTGGCGACTAGGAGCTTTTTACAGTAACTTCATTGCAGTGTTAATGTAAGCCTACTTGTGACAATAAAGATTATTTTAAAAAACATTTACGGGATGTGGGGGTCAGTGGCTAGGTCAACGTTAAGCCCATCCCCAGTTGACCTTGCACTTAGGGGAAAGCTAGATAGAGACATGAGGGAAAAAGGAATAGACAGTGTGCTCAACAGTTGAGTGGCACGATGGTGCAGTGGTTAGCACTGCTGCATCACGGCATCACAACCTGGTTTCAACTCCGGCTTTGGGTCACTGTCTGTGTGGAGTTTGCACTTTCTCCCCGTGTATGCATGGGTTTCCTCTGGCTGCTCCGGTTTCACCCCCATAGTCCAAAGATGTGCAGATTAGCTGGATGGGCCAGGCTAAATTGCCCTTTAGTGTCCAGGCATGTGCAGGTTAGGTGGGGTTACAGGGGTAGGGCGGGGGAAGGGGTGGGTCTAGGCAGTGAGCTCTTTCAGAGGGTTGGTGCAGACTCAATGGGCTGAATGGCCTCCTTCTGCACTATCAGAACTCTATGTGCGAACGTAGGATGTGAGAGGGAGAAATAGGGGAGGGGGGGCAAGTCTAGTTTTTGGGTGAGAAATTAGCAAGGGGGAAGCAACCAAATTCAGGATGCTCTGTCTCACTCCAAATGTCCTCAAGACGTGTGTCTGCTGCCGAATTGGAAGATAGCAGCTTTCACATGTGCAGGGTGCTTGCCTCAAATATACACACCTGTTGTAGGTCCCCACCCAAAACCTGTCATAAACTGTATGACATTTGCACCAGAACCTAGGTCTCTCTTCCTAACAGCACTGTAGGTGTACCTGCACCGGATGGACTGCAGCGGTTCAAGGTGGCGGCTCATCACCACCTTCGCAAGGGCAATAAGGGAAGAGCAACAAATGCTGGCTTTGCCAATGATGTTCACATCCCTTGAAAGACTAAAACAAAAAAAGGTCGCACTGGCACTCCTTACAAGACTGCACAAGGCCACCAAGAAAGGTGACTAGACCTTTTTTTATACTTTTACTCAACGTGGATTCTGGAGCATGTGACCTTCTCAGCCCAAGTGTTAGCCAATTAATCCCTCATGGTGGCCTGAAGAGGCAGGTCGAAAGGACATGCCGGATAACTATCAGGGGAACCCTGGCTGACTTTGCCAAAACTCAGGTGCAGTGAGATTATTTTCAATGTTCCTAAAAATGAATGAAATGAAAAATGAAATGAAATGAAATGAAAATCGCTTATTGTCACAAGTGGGCTTCAAATGAAGTTACTGTGAAAAGCCCCTCGTCGCCACATTCCGCCGCCTGTTCGGGGAGGCTGGTACGGGAATTGAACCCGCGCTGCTGGCCTGCCTTGGTCTGCTTTAAAAGCCAGCTATTAAGCCCTGTGCTAACCCAGCCCCTAAAACTAACCTATCTGAGATAAATCAACTCAACATAGGGTTGGTCCTCATCTTCTTGCTCAGCTACCCAATGCTTTAACTGGGCAAGCTACCAGGAATCAATAACATCATCTCTTAAACATTCAAACTACTACTACTACTATTAGGGGCAGCAGGGTAGCATGGTGGTTAGCATAAATGCTTCACAGCTCCAGGGTCCCAGGTTCGATTCCCGGCTGGGTCACTGTCTGTGTGGAGTCTGCACGTCCTCCCCCTGTGTGCGTGGGTTTCCTCCGGGTGCTCCGGTTTCCTCCCACAGTCCAAAGATGTGCGGGTTAGGTGGATTGGCCATGCTAAATTGCCCGTAGTGTCCTAATAAAAGTAAGGTTAAGGGGGGGGTTGTTGGGTTACGGGTATAGGGTGGATACGTGGGTTTGAGTAGGGTGATCATGGCTCGGCACAACATTGAGGGCCGAAGGGCCTGTTCTGTGCTGTACTGTTCTATGTTCTATGTACTCAAGGTCTTTGAACACTTCCAGAGCTCCAGGAAGGCTACTGGAGGAAGCAATGGAGATGAGAGACACAGCTCACTGCCGAATGTTCCTTTTATCATATTGGTTCCACTTGCTCGCAGACTTACCCTATAAAATAGTGGGATGTTATCGAAGAGATATGGGTAAGCAAAGGCCACAATCCGCACCATTTTACTCAGGTTTGGGTGTTCCAGTTCTGGAGATCTGAAACAAGAGCAATGTTTAAGGAAGTTTGCACAAATATCGTTCCGTCTTTTCCCAGGTGAATAAATACTAGGAATTGCAGTTGAACAGTGCAGTTCATTCCCGTCCCACATTTTAGTGCCGCTTTGGCCCAAGTTCAATTCCAATTGCGCTGTACATGCTCACTGAGGAGGTCCCAGCTTGGGTACATGTCTTGTCCAAATGGTCACTTTCTGTATGTGAACTTGGGCGGTGAATATCAATGGGCTGATCCACCATGGGAAACAGCCAGGCCAAGCCAGATTCCACCCCCCCCCCCCCCCCCCCCCCCCCCCAAGAACACAAGGCATCGATGGGGAGTGGAAATTCTGAATGTTTTTGATCTTCCTCATCCAAACCCCCCCCCTCCCTCCCACCCCCCTCCCCCTCCCTCTCCCTCGCCCCCTCCCTCAACTGCACAATCCTATTATCATCTCCAGTGGAGATCAGAGTCTGGATTCGAAGCTGGGGTCTCTTCGTCCCATGTGGTTCAGCATCACGTCACACTACGTTGCACATTGAAGGAACAAAATGTTTGAATTCTAAATAAAGGAAATGAGGTTTTCAATCACAATCAACACGAACAGCAACCCAGGAGCATCATTTCTGCATCTTCATTCGACATGCAATTGGTCTAGTTCCCAAAGATTAAGCAGCCAAATTCATGCAAAGCAAACATGACTGAGCAACTTTACCAAAGCCCCGAACTCGTTACATCTGACACTCACTAAAGGTTCCCACGACAATATTGAAAGCACAGATGTTTCTCTCTCAAAACAGGCGGGGATATCTTGAGGTGGGCCTCCGAGGTTGCCCGCCTGATGGTAGGTGGGCAGCGTGAAGCGGATGGTTACAAGGGGCAGGGTAGACAGGAAGGCATGTTTCCCCTGAGCTGAGGGGCCAACTACCAGGTGATTGGTTGAAGGGTGAAAGGGGACCTTTTCACCCAGAGAGTGGTGGGCACCTGGAATTCACGGCCTAAGCTGGGGGGTTGAGGCTGAAATGTTCGACTCATTGAAAATGTAGCTGGATCTGTGTCTGTCGTGCTGGGACCTGCAAGGAAAAGCACCAGGTGCTGAAAAGTGGGATTAAAATGAACGGCTGGGTTCTTTTATCTCAGACACGATGCCCTCGCTCTGCACCATAACCTTTCTGTGGTTCTAGTGTGTAATTATTATTCCCTCTCACGGCCACCACGCCCCCTTCCCCTCACTCTTGGTGGTGTTGACATCTCATCGATCTACAGCTCACTGGTTCATGTAGCCTTCAGGAATTCTACCCTTGGGCCAACTGATATATGTGGGTCTAGTCAACGGGGGTATGTGAAGGCTGTTCAACAATGGAGGAAGAGGCTAATCCAGTCTTCAGTTGGGGTCCCACAGGCTGGGTGGCAGAAATCACAGTCAGAGACAGTGAGGTCAATAAACCTTATCAAAGCCCTGGCTGAGATCAGAAGATCAAGAATCAAACTAAGTTCCTTCCCGTCTCTGGGGTTTCAAGAGCTGAAGTGGGAGTGTGGTTTGGGCCTCCGCACTATGCCGAGCATATCTTGAGGGAGGATCGGGAGTGGGGTGGAATCCAAATGAACACCCACCCGAGATGTTTCGCTGCCAATCGTCATTACTATTGTGAAGAGACGCTAGTGCAGAAAAGAAAAATCACCTCAAACTGCAGAAGAGCGAATGGAAGAACGAAATAGCCAAGCAGGATAGGGCACAAAATTAAAATTAAGCATTGCCATTTTCACATCGGAACATGCATCCCATGACGCTGTCTGTGCCATTTCAATGCAGGGGTTAACCTGTTTAACACAGCGTTAAAATAGCACAAGGCAAGCTGGGAACAGGCACATTAAACAACCATACAAGAGGAGTGCTGATCATCATTTCAACCCTATTGGCTTTTCGCTCTTTTCTCATTTACCTTTCCATGATGTTGAAGTTATAATGGATGAAAGGCAGGCCAAGCCTGTGGCGAGGTTACCAGAGCAGGGAAGGAAATGGCAGGTTTAGTAAGGATTAGTAAGGAAGCAATTGGAAGCAGCAGCATGTTTATTCACACAACACAAGTGTTACGGTGGGGAGAGAACACCTCAAAGCCCCGGCACTGTCATGCAAACCAGATCTACGTGAAGAGACATTTGGCAAACCTTCCTTCACTTGTTCCTCACACACAATGGCAACAAAGTATCAGGGGTAGCCCTCTGACTTGAGTTAGAAGTTGCTGGTTCAAATCCCACTTGAGCACGTCGCCCACGCTGGCATTTCAGGGCAGTACTGAGGTAACGGTGAGGTAATTGGATAGGTACATGGATTAGGGTAGAATAATGGAGTGTAGGTTAACTTCTTAAGGGCAGCACGGTAGCATTGTGGATAGCACAACTGCTTCACAGCTCCAGGGTCCCAAGTTCGATTTCGACTTGGGTCACTGTCTGCGTGGAGTCTGCACATCCTCCCCGTGACTGCGTGGGTTTCCTCCGGGTACTCCGGTTTCCTCCCACAGTCCAAAGATGTGCAGGTTGGGTGGATTGGCCATGAAAAATTGTCCAAAATTCTTTGATTAACCTAGGACAAAAGTTCGGCGCAACATCGTGGGCCGAAGGGCCTGTTCTGTGCTGTATTTCTCTAACGGTCCCGCACTATCACATCTGCCCTCTCAGGTGAATGTAAAGATCCCATGAAGCTATTTGAAGAAGAGCAGGGGAGTTAACCACAGTGCCCCAGGCCGGTACCTATCCCTCAACCAACGTCCAAAGATCCTCACAAAATGTGAGGTTCTATCCTTTGCACAACGCATTGAGACAGCAGCAACGGGTTGGTGAAAATCCACCCTCTTATCTTCTTGACAAAATCACAAGCAGGTTTCAACTTCAGTGAAAAAATAGATTAAAGAAACCTTCACAAGCCGAATGATCAAAGCTGACAAAATGTGATTCTTTTCCTCCATGGTTGGGTATTTTTAGAGCAGTCACATTGTGACATTAATGCAGCAATAGTGATTTATCAATGGGAATAAAAAACTTCCCTCAGATGTGAAGTGGCTTTGAATTGGAAGGAATTTAAAAAATATATAAAGCTCAGTGTGAGGTACTACTCTAAAGTACTTCAACTCGATTCTAACAATTTGTACCGTGGGTGTAGCATGGTGGTTAGCACAATTGCTTCACAGCTCCAAGGTCCCAGGTTCGATTCCCGGCTTGGTTCACTGTGCGGAGTCTGCACGTTCTCTCTGTGTCTGCGTGCGTTTCCTCCGGGTGCTCGAGATTCCTCCCACAGTCCAAAGATGTGCAGGTTAGGTGGATTGGTCATGCTAAATTGCCCTTAGTGTCCAAAACTGCCCTTAGTGTTGGGTCGGGTTACTGGGTTATGGGGATAGGGTGGAGGTGTGGCTTGGGTAGGGTGCTCTTTCACAGAGCCGGTGCAGACTCAATGGGCTGAATGGCCTCCTTCTGCACTGTAAATTCTATGATTCTAACGATTTCTGTTGAAAAATGCCAATAGTGCAATGGATCACTTTTTATCAAATCTGCATTTTAGGGCGAAGCAGTTAGCCTCACTCTAATGTGCTGATTCGCGACCTGAGGTTTTGGGATTCATCCCTTTTGCCTCGAAGACCTTGGGCAAGCATCGTTCGGCACTGCTCCCCACAGACGGGAACCAGATGGAACGGCACTTGTGGGGGTCTCCCAGGGGATTGGAGGCCCACACCCCTTTGGACAGGGTGGTCCCCTGGCATTTCTGGTGCAACCTGGGCACCCTTCCACTTCCCAGGTGCCAAGCTGGCATTTTTTGCGTGTGCGCGATCGGGCCAGGGTTGCCTGGTGTGGGTGTTGGGGGGGAGGGGGGCATTTGGGCTGTAGGGGCAGTCGGAGATTATTTCGGGGGCATTGGAGATCGGGACCATATTTAAAGATGTCGTCCCAATCTCTCGCTACAACGGAGAATTCCGTGCGAGCGGAGATCCCCATTGTAAAAAATGGGGCTTCGTGTGGCCTCGGCCCCGCGTTTCCTGTTCAGGCTCCTTATTCAACACGAGTCGCATTGAATAGCCACGTGTTTCTCCAGACTGCGAGCGCGGGAAACACACGGTTAAATGTGCTTGCGACGGGACTTTGTTCCCTTTTGGGAGAATCACGTCTGTTAAGGGCAGCACGGTAGCATTGTGGATAGCACAATTGCTTCACAGCTCCAGGGTCCCAGGTTCGATTCCGGCTTGGGTCACTGTCTGTGCGGGGTCAGCACATCCTCCCCGTGTCTGCGTGGGTTTCCTCCGGGTGCTCCGGTTTCCTCCCACAGTCCAAAGATGTGCAGGTTAGGTGGATTGGCCATGATAAATTGCCCTTAGTGTCCAAAATTGCCCTTAGTGTTGGGTGGGGTTACTGGGTTATGGGGCTAGGGTGGAGATGTTGACCTTGAGTAGGGTGCTCTTTCCAGGAGCCGGTGTAGACTCGATAGGCCGAATGACCTCCTTCTGCATTGTAAATTCTATGATCTATGATAACCTCATCCTGTCTCTTCTCAGAAATGTATTTCCAGTTTCTGCTGCTTTAAAGTTGTACAGAGTTTAGTACCATAATCAGCCAGTAGATGTTGCCATTTCTTGATAGCCCTTAGTGGATAGAATGTGGAACTTGTTAGCAGTTGGATTGATTGAGCTGAACAGATGCATGTACGGGGAATTTAGCCAGACACTGAGTAGAATAGAAGAAAGGACATGTGGCAGGGTGAGATGAAGTAAGTTGACAGGAAGCTCGAGTTCAGCGTTAACAACGACATAGTTGAATGGTCTGTCCTGTGTTGTAAATACAATGCGAAATCATATTAGGACATTTAAGGTGAGATGCTGAAGGATGTTAATGGTCACAAGAAAGATATTAATCACAGAAAAAAAAAGCCCAATTACTATTTCCTCGGCAACAGCATTTGGGGTTGGAGCTTTGATGATGGGTTCTCTCTGGGAGTCAGGTTGTGGTGTGGTACTCAATTGCTCTCATTTTTCACCCCTGCTTCCCTCTGAAGCCAGTCACACCTCCGGGCACCAGCAGTTTGCGCTGCACTCGTGGCATGTTCAACTGCACAAGCCATCGCATCCTGACATCCACACACATGCGGTTTCCACCCAGCGATCACCGGGCAGCCAGCAGAGTGGAAACATCCAGCTGACTTTCTTCACAACATCTCTTGACACAACACTCTTCAGCTAATTACAAAAACAAAAAACAAACGACGGTAATAACCCTGAAAGTGTTGCCGGCAGCAGTGCTGCACGCAGGGTAAGGGCCACATAAAGCTGCAAATGTGATTATGGTGACGCCACAGAATCATTTCAGGCAACACGCCAGGAAAAGCTGAGAACCCCTGGCCCTTAGGGTGCAGAAATCAGGATGACAAATCTGTCAGCAAGTTTGGGATCACTTAGTTTTTCTCCAATTTCATCATGGTTAAAAATGTAATTGGTAAACCAGAGTTTTCGTGACTAATAATTGAAGAGGAAAGACCTTTTAAAGAATACCGCATTTTGGGCTTGATGGGTAAACAAGGACAACGCATAACACAGATACTCTGCTGAACTTGCTGTTTCATCACATGCACAGTTCAATTTGGGTCTGGTTAATCTTAGATAAGGTTCATCTTTGGTACGTCCATGTTTGAGTTGGAATATTTGGCAGATTTCATGTTTGGTAGATTCATGTTTGGTATGGATTATTTTTGGGTACAGTTACCGTTGGGTATGGCTACCTTTGGAATGGTTATCTTTGGGTATGGTTGTGGCCTAGTGGTTAGCACAACCGCCTCACGGCGCTGAGGTCCCAGGTTCGATCCCGGCTCTGGGTCACTGTCTGTGTGGAGTTTGCACATTCTCCCCGTGTCTGCGTGGGTTTCGCCCCCACAACCCAAAAATGTGCAGAGTAGGTGGATTGGCCACGCTAAATTGCCCCTTAATTGGAAAAAATAATTGGGTAATCTAAAATTTAAAAAAAAAGAAAAAAAAATCTTTGGGTATGGTTTTCTTTGGATACGGTTATCTTTGGGTACGGCTATCTTTGTGTGTGGCTATCTTTGGGTGTGGCTATCTTTGGGTGTGGCTATCTTTGGGTGTGGCTATCTTTGGGTACGGCTATCTTTGGGTATGGCTATCTTTGGGTATGGCTATCTTTGGGTATGGATATCTTTGGGTATGGCTATCTTTGGATATGGCGGGCAGCACGGTGGCGCAGTGGTTCGCACTGCTGCCTCACGGCGCCGAGGTCCCAGGTTCGATTCCTGCTCTGGGTCACTGTCTGTGTGGGGTTTGCACATTCTCCCCGCGCTTGCGTGGGTTTCGCCCCCACAACCCAAAGATGTGCAGACTAGGTGGATTGGCCACGCTAAATTGCCTCTTAATTGGAAAAAAATGAATTGGGTGCACTAAAGTTATGTGAAAAAAAAATCTTTGGATATGGCTATCTTTGACTGGGTTGCTGTTTGAGTGTGTTTCACGTTTTGGTGTTCTTCGCTGGGGGTCATGTTTTGTTGCTGTTCATGGTTCGTTGATGTTTGTTTGGGTGGAGGTTGGAGTTAGGGTTAAGGGCTCATTCACATGTGTGGATGGTTTGCGTTTGCATAGGGATCATATGTGTGTGCTCTTTGTTTTTATGCTGGGTTCATTTTTTTGGATGCAGGCCATGTGTTTGTTGGGTTCATGTTTGAACAGGTTTCAGTTTTGGGTACGGCTCCTGATTGCGTTCGCTCCCCCTGTCCTACACCACAACATGAAGATCCCAGAGGAACAGCTTGGGAACAATGAATCATGAGAATTATTTATGCTGCATTACCATCACAGCACAACGCTAACATTACCTTGACTTTCAATGTATTCTTATAAAGTGAACGTGGCCGCAATAGTAACCTGCGTTTATATGGTGCCTTTAACATAGTAAAACGTCCCACGGCATATTTTACAGAACCAATATCAAACTGAGTCACGTAAGGAGATTAGGACAGATCACCAAAAACTTGGTCAATGAGATAGGAGAAATAGAGGTCAAGAACTTTTGCAAGAAAATTCCAGATCTTAGGGATATGGCAGCTGAATGCATGTTGGTCAATAATGAAGCAAATAAATCCAGGGATGTCCAGGAGGACAGAATTAGAGGAGGAATATTGATAATTGGAGCATAGATATCTCGGGAGGGTTGGAGGAGGTTACAGAAATAGGACGTTCATTGGAGTGAACAAGAGGTGGCTTAGTCCGGAAGCAGGTCAGAAATGGTGTAAATCGCGAGAAGATGCAATGCCAACTAGTGGGAACAATTGGGGTTAAGCACAAAATATATCCTTTCCAGTTTTATCCATGCAATGACAGCCTAAAAACACAATCCAGAATGTTTCCACTTGCGGAGAAGGTCAAAGGCAGTGACTAATGAATCCAACAAGAAATGCAGGTGAAACTTCTTTACCCAGACTCTGGTGAGACTGTGGAACTCACTACCAGAGGGAGAGGTTGAAGTGAATAGGTTAGATGCAGTTAAATGGGCAGCTAGATTAGTAGAGGAGGGCGAAAGGCATAGGAGGAGAGGCAAACGGGTTTGAATAATGTAGGGTCAGAAGAGGTTGGAGTGAAGCTTAAACATCAGCGTGCACCTGTTGTGCCGAGTGGTCTGCTTCTGTACTGAAATTTCCATGGTTACCTGTCTAATGGGGGGTTCCAAACCTGACCAACAGGACACCTTCGTGGTTGCCTTGCTGGGTAACCCAGGGTACGTTTCCCCGGGGACCAGAGAGGGAGAGGCAGAAAGAGAGTGAGAGAATGAGAGAGAGAGAGAGAGAGAGAGAGAGATCTAGATTGAGAGGAAGATTGAGGGAGAGAGAGGGATTGAGCGATGGAAAGAGAGATTGAGAGACAGAGAGAGTGAGAGAGATTGAGGGAGAGTGGGCGAAATTCTCCGATGTCCGTCGCAATGCCCGGGACCGGCGGGCAAAAACGGCGCTGACGACTCCGGCGTCGGGCCCCGCTAAACATCGCGTATTCTCCGGGCCCGAATGGGCCAGCAGCGGTGTTACGCTATTCACGTCAGTTTCACCCACCCGTTGCGGAAGTGGCGCGTCAGTTGACGTCGGGCGACTTCATCAACGCCCCCCCCCCCCCCCCCCCCCCCCCCCGGCACTCGCAGTTTGTCAGTTCTCTCTCTCTTTGTCAGTTCCCTCTCTCTTTGTCAGTTCTATCTCTCTTCCCAACGCCCCAACCCACCGGCACTCGCAGTTTGTCAGTTCTGTCTCTCTTTGTCAGTTCTCTCTCTCTTTGTCAGTTCCCTCTCTCTTTGTCAGTTCTATCTCTCTTCCCAATGCCCCAACCCACCGGCACTCGCAGTTAGTCAGTTCTCTCTCTCTCCCCGGCCTGTCACCCACCTCCACGCTGAACGGCGTCAACCATTAGCACTGGTTGACGCCGTTAAATACCTACTTTGATTAACGCCGACGTGACCCGTGGCCACGTCAGCGGGACTTCGGCCCATCCGGGCCGGAGAATAACGGCAGCACATAAAACCGTTGCATCCCGCCGGCCCCAGCCATTCTCCGAGGCGGGCGGCGGGATTGGCGGCACGCCGACTTCTGGACATGGCGGGAGCGGGATTCCCGGCAGCCTCGGGCGATTCTCCGACCTTGCGTGGGGTCAGAGAATTTCGCCCAGTATCAGAGAGTGTGATAGAGAGAGAGGCAGAGAGAGCCTGAGAGAGCAAGAACGAGTCAGAGTGAGAGAGAGAGAAGCAAAGATTGAGAAGGAGGGATACAGTAAGTAAGAGAGTGAGTGCAAGTGTGACTGTGAATGAGAGAGTGAGTGAATGAGTCAGCGAGAGAGAAAGAGAGCAAGAGAGGGTGTGAGTGAGAGAGAACGTGAGTGAGGGTGTGTGAGAGAAAGAGAGGTAGAAGAAAGAGAGGGTGAGAGAAAGATTGAAAGAAAGAGAGAGAGAGAGAAAGAAAGAGTGAGAGAGGGAGAAAATGAGAGTGTGTGAAAGAGAGAATGAGAGTGCAAGTGAGAATGAGAGTGCAAGTGAGAATGAGAGTGCAAGTGAGAATGAGAGTGCAAGTGAGAATGAGAGTGCAAGTGAGAATGAGAGTGCAAGTGAGAATGAGAGTGCAAGAGTGAGAGCGAGATATTGGGAGTGAGTGAGTGAGAGAGTAAGAGAGAAAGTAAGAGAGTGATGAGCAAGTGAGAGTGAGAGAGAGTCAGTGAAAGAGAGACAGAGAGAGACAGAGAGAGACAGTGATAGAGAAAGCGAGTGTGAGCGAGAGAATGGGAGAGAAATTGAGCGATTGAGTGAGAGTGGATGTGTGACAGAGTGAGGGTATGTGAGAGATTGATAGAGGGTGTGTGAGAGAGAGAGAGAGGGAGGGAGAAGGTGAGAGAGGGAGATTGAAAGAGAGAGAGAGCAAGAGTGCGAGAGAGAGCAAGAGCAACACATTGAGATAGCGGGAGAGAAGGATTGTGAGCGAATGATTGAGTGAGAGAAACATCGAGTGAGAGAGATAGAAAGAGAGAGTAAGCAAGAGAGAGTGTGAGGGAAAGTGAGAGAGGGTGTGTGTGAGAGAGTGGGTGCGTAAGAGAGTGAGAGGGTGTGTGAGAGGGTAAGTGAAAGGGTATGAGAATGAGTGGGACAGAGAGAGAGAGAGGTCCAGTGTAATGGGTGGGTGTGAGTGTACAATAAGGAATTTAGTCTTGGCTTTCTAATTACACCATAACCACAAAGTGAAACAGTTTATGGAAATCAACTGAAGCCAGAGATTGAATTACAGCTTCGTAATCAGGCTCAGCCCAGCCATCTGGCTTATTTCCCTTCCTTTCACAATATACTCTAACGGAATGTTAAATTAAAAAAGAAATCAGTGTAACGGCTGTGTTGCAGCTGTAAATGTTCAGCCTGTGAGAAGGTTACAATGCTCTAATGACTATACGGCAATCATCTGATCTGCTATATTGAAGAGGAACCCTCATGAGGGAGAAAGGAATAGAAGTGAATTCTGATGGGGTTAGGTGAAGTCGGAGTAGCCGGGTCAGAAGCATTGACAATAGCATTGCCGACATGGGCCGAATGGTCTGTTCTGTGCTGTACATTTCCGCAATGTTGAAGTGAGGCACAGGGTAGAATAATAATAAAATAATTTGTTCCAAATATGGACAAAAGAGTTGAGGTTCAGCGAGACTGCCCTTGAAGTCAAAGCAGCATTGGAGTGAGTGTGACTTGTGTGATGAATGTCAGGAATTGTCAGGCTTTTTATTTTATTGCAATAATGTTACTAAAACCTGGGTTAAGATGCATGCAGACAGTGGGCGCTATTCTCAGAACTCGTTGCAAGCCTGGCATGGCCAAGGTGCCCAGGTGGCAGTGCCTAGGTGCAAGGTGACAGGTTGGCACTGCCAGGGGTCATCCGGGGGAACCTTGCCACTCAGAGGGGGGTGCGTGGGAGTTCCTGAGGCCTCCCTAGGTTTCGGGGTGAGGGGGAGGTCAATAAAACCCGGGGGGGGGGGGGGGGACGCTGACAGAGGGGTGGGGAATGGTCGGGGCTGCCAGACAAAATTACTCCCCAATCTGCGAGCAGCCTTTCCTGCAGGAAAACCCTCCAAGCGGCGCCCATGCAGATAAACATCCCCAGAGCCAAAAAGACCAGCAAAGTGCCGTTGGATAGTAGGATTTTATTGGCACTGCAGCCGGCAAAAATCAGCCCATTAAACATGGCTGACAGCAGACCTTAGCTTCTGTCTGCTGAATCATGGCAAGTATGTCTGCTAAAGCTGTGATTAAGGGGTCGTAGAAGTCAAGTAATTATCAATTTTTTTCAGGTGAAGTGTTCGAGAACCATTGACTTGTTTACAGCTTGCTACCTAATGGAATATTGTTTACGTTTAAAGGACAACTGGGGTGTAATATTAATAATAATAATTTTTATTAGTGTCACAAGTAGGCTTACATCAACACTGCAATGAAGTTATTGTGAAAAAGATAATTTATGAGGGGTGTTGTGTTTGGTCTTAGCTAAACAGGTCATGGGACATCTTGTGGGAGGAGATGGAAGAATGCCTTACTCTTTACCGAAACACATTAAAGAAGCCATCCCCTATGGACAAGCCCTCCGTATACACAGGATCTGCTCAGACAAGGAGGAGCGCAACAGACACCTACAGATGCTGAAAGATGCCCTCGTACGAACGGGATATGGCGCTCGACTCATTGATCGACAGTTCCACCGCGCCACAGCAAAAAACCGCACCGACCTCCTCAGAAGACAAACACGGGACACCACTGACAGAGTACCCTTCGTCGTCCAGTACTTTCCTGGGGCGGAGAAACTACGACATCTTCTTCGCAGCCTCCAACACATCATCAGCGAGGATGGACATCTTGCCAAGGTCATCCCCACACCCCCACTACTGGCCTTCAAACAACCGCGCAACCTCAAACAAACCATTGTTTGCAGCAAATTACCCAGCCTTCAGAACAGCAACCACAACACCACAAAACCCTGCCAGGGTAATCTCTGCAAGACATGCCAGATCATCGACATGGACACCACCATTACACGTGGAAACACCACCCACCAGGTACGCGGCGCATACTCGTGCGACTCGACCAATGTAGTCTACCTCATACGCTGCAGGAAAGGATGTCCCGAAGCGTGGTACATTGGCGAGACCATGCAGACACTGCGACAACGAATAAACGGGCATCGTGCGACTATCAACAGGCAGGACTGTTCCCTTCCAGTTGGGGAACACTTCAGCAGTCAAGGACATTCAGCCTCTGATCTCCGGGTCAGCATTCTACAAGGAGGCCTTCAGGAGACGCGACAACGCAAAATTGCTGAGCAAAAACTTATAGCTAAGTTCCGCACGCATGAATGCGGACTCAACCGGGATCTGGGATTCATGTCGCATTACATTCGGCCCCCACCAACAAGCCTGGACTTGCAGAGGCCTACCGACTGAACTGGCTTGGGACAATTCACACCTCTTTAACCTGGAGTTACCTCTCTCTCTGCATCTTTGATGATTTGATTGCCTGCAGGTGCTCGCATTCCGGGGCATCTCTGACTGTGTCTATATAAACATTTCTGGAACAAGCCTTTCCATTCACCTGAAGAAGGAGCCGTGCTCCGAAAGCTCGTGTTTGAAACAAACCTGTTGGACTTTAACCTGGTGTTGTAAGACTTCTTACTGTGCTCACCCCAGTCCAACGCCGGCATCTCCACATCATTACTCTTTGGGCACAGATGATGTAAATAAAGGGAGAAGCCAGGTCTGTCTGCAAAAGGTAGCTACTTCTTGGATTTGAATCTGAACAGAGGTGTTTTGATTTTGGTCCTGAAAGGTTCTCTTTCCAAAGATCCTGAACAGAGGAAAGGAAGTAAAAACACCGGGTTGTTAACTTAATTCTTTGAGTGGTATTTGTACTGTATTGGCCAGCTTAATTGGAATGTAGTGGCAGGTTTAGGAAGGAAGTAAATGTTTCTTCTTTTACTGAAGAATTGCTGTAACTGTTAATTGTACAGCTATTTCTCTGTTGTTAATGTGGTTAATTCTGTGTTTAAATTAAAGTTTGTTTTGACATAAAAGATACCTATTGGTCGGTGTTATCACTCCTGAGGTTGCGGTAACCTTCCCCCACTGTTTTACAAATAGTCGAATTCTTGTCCAGGATTCTAACACATTAAGGAGGTCAGAGTTTGGGAAATCTGCAGAGAGTTACTCATCTCCTGACTCCCCAAAGCCTGTCCACCATCTACAAGGTGCAAGTCAAGAGTGTAATGGAATACTCTCAACCTGCCTGGATGGATGCATCTGGAACACTCAAGAAGCTCATCACTATCAGGCCAAAGCAGCCCGCTTGATTGGCACCCAATCCACC
Source organism: Scyliorhinus canicula (assembly GCF_902713615.1). NCBI lineage: Eukaryota > Metazoa > Chordata > Chondrichthyes > Carcharhiniformes > Scyliorhinidae > Scyliorhinus > Scyliorhinus canicula. Next base: position 11,890,708 of record NC_052157.1, on the reverse strand, counting down.
AACTTCAACCTGACAACTCCAGGGCAATCCTGGTAGAGTGTCAAATAGATCAATTGGTAACATATTCACCTCAGAACCGCGAAGTTCAAATCCCACTCCAGGGCTTAAGCCCAACAATCAGTACTGCGGAACGGCTATTAAATGAAAGCCACCATAGTCCCCGAGGATCATAGGCTGTTCTCCCCTTTTGAGAGAGAGCTGACTGGTGGTAATTTAACCTGACGGTCACCACACCACTGGCGAGGGGCAAGGATGAAAAGGCGGGGCCTTTGTGAATAACCTCAGCCAGTGCGGGAATTGAACCCGCGCTGTTGGCGTCGCTCCGCAACACGAACCAGCCGTCTAACTAACTGAGCTAACCGACCCCCACTCAACATCATGGAAAAAACAGGTGTAGGTTAGGTTGACCTTAGATTGGGATAAATGGTCGGCACAACATCGTGGGCTGAAGGGCCTGTACTGTTCTATGTCCTATGTCTATGTCTATGACGTGACCATTATCACATTGCTGTTTGTGGGATGTCGCTGTGTGCAAATTGGCTGCCGCATTTCCTATAATATAACAGTAACACTTCAGAAAGTCCGTCGTTGGCTACAAAATGCTTTGAGACGATTGTGAAACGCGCTATATAAGTGCAAGTCTTTCATTTGCTTACTGTCACGAGTAGGCTTCAATGAAGTTACTGTGAAAAGCCCCTAGTCTCCACATTCCGGCGCCTGTTCGGAGAGGCTGGTACGGGAATCGAACCGTGCTGCTGGCCTGCCTTGGTCGGCTTTAAAAGCCAGCGATTTAGCACAGTGTGCTAAACCAGCCCCTGTATTCAACTAGTATAGGAGCTCGCCAGGAAAGACAGATGAGGTATCGACAGGGTTGTCCGGACTTGTGGAACGCTACCCCAACCAGATCCAGTGCCATCAGCAAATAAACGGGAGAGAAAATAAAAAAGAGGAAGAGGCTCCTGAAGCCAGGGAGTTACATTCTCATTTTAGTCAGCAACGGTAACGAGGTAACATTTTCTGCCATCATCTTTATTTTTAATTTATTCATCAGACATGGCCATTACCAGCAAAGCGATCGGGCATTTATTGTCCATCACTTTACGCCCTTGAGAAGGTGGCGAGCCACCTTTTTGAATACAGCTGAGCGGCGTGCTCGGGCATTGCAGAGGTCAGTTAGGGGTCAGCCATACTCGCCTGGGTCTGAGTCACTTATAATCACAGACCAGGTAAGTACGGAAGTTGTTCCTCCCGGAGAGGACATTGTTGAACCCGGATAGGTTTTTTACTGCGTTTAAACAGTCACCTTTACTGACACTAGCCGTTTGTTCCCGATTATTAATTATTCAATTGAATTTTAATTTCCCCACTTGTCACAGGGGAGGTTTGAACTCGGATCTCCAGTTTATCAATCAGATCTCTGGACTATTGGTATAACCTCGGTGTGACCATTCACCATCAAATCAGCGAAACAAATAAGGCAAAGACCAGCGAGCAGAGGGTCACTGTCACCTGGAACTTTCCCAAGGACTCTCATGGATCATAGACGTTTGCAGCACAGATGGAAGCCATTCGGCCCATCGTGTCCACGCCGGTCAACAAAGATCTGACTACACTCATCCCATTTTCCAGCGCTTGGTCCTTAGCCCTGGAGGTTACGGTAACACAAGTGAACATCTAAATACTTGTTAAATGTTACGAGCGTTTCTGATTGAACCTCTCTTTCAGGCCGTGAGTTCCAGACTCCCACCACGCTCCAGGTGAAAATGTTTCTCTTTGACTCCCCTCTTAGTCTTCTACCTCTTCCCTTAAATCTATGGCCCCAGGTTATTGACCCCTCTACAAATGGAAAAAATACTTTCCTATCAACTCTATCTATTCCACTTATAATCTTATGCACCTCTATCAGGTCCCCTCTTGACCTTTGTTGCTTCAAGGAAAACAGCCCCCCAGCCTATTCAATCTTTCCTCATAGCTCAGGCCCTCCAGTCCAGGGAGCCTCTTGGTAAATCTACTCTGCACCCTCTCCCAGTGCAATCAAATCCTTCCTATAATGTGGTGACTAGAACTGCACGCAGTACTCCAGTTGTGGTGTAACCAGCATTTTCCAGTTCCAGAACAACCTATCTGCTCTCGTACTCTATGCCTTGGCTTATAAAGGCAAGTATGCCATATGTCTTCTTAACCACCTTATTCTCCTACCCTGCCACTTTCAAGGATCTGTGGAAATGCACTCCAAGGTCCCTATGATTTTCAGTATTTTCCAGGGTCCTACCATTCATAGTGTAATCCTGTTGGCCCTTCCCAAGTGCTCAACCTCACATTTTTCTGGGTTGAATTCTATTTGCCACTGCTCTGCCCACTTGATCAGTCTATTGATATCCTCCTCCAGTCTACGGCTATCCTCCTCATTATTTACCACACTACCAATTTTCGGGTCATCTGTGACCTTCTTAATCATATCCCCTACATTTAAGGGAAAATCATTAATGTATGTCATGTTATGTAGACTGGCTGAAGTGAATGATGAACTACAAAACATCTAGTTTAAATAATTTATTATGAAACAACTGCGTGATAAGATAACTGGGATAAATAAAATAATAAACTACCGTCACTAATTAATTACTGCAAAATACGTCTCTCCTCCAGCACGACCTACTCCCAACTCCCAGACTACTGGGTCACGGGTGGATTTACACTGCCATCTAGTGGTCGGAGGTCGTGCATAACATTATGTACAAACTTGGTTTATGTATATCATCGTGATGTACACCACAGATAACAAGGGCCGCAGTACCGAGCCCTGCAGAACTCCATTGGAACCAGACTTCCAGCTACAGAAGCATCCCTCTACCATCCGGCTCTGCTTCCTGCCTCTCAGCCAATTTTGGATGCAATGTGCCATTTTGCCTTGGATCCCATGGGCCCTTACTTTCTTGACCAGTCTGCTACGAGGGACCTGTTGTGTACACCACTCGACCAGGCATTCTGCCACTGTTACTGCGGGAGATTGGGAAAACCCCACCAGCAATCCAACTTGTATAATTAGGGCCAGTGTGATCAGGGTCAAACTATGGAGGCTGGATTCTCCGCCTCATCGCCGAACTCGATATCCGCGTTGGGGTGCGGAGAATCCAGCCCCCATAGTTTCCCGCATGAAATCGGGACCGACGCCAGTGCAGTGATTCTCCGACCCCCCCGAAAAGCGGTGTATTTGGGAGGTGCGCCACGCCGATTACCCTCTACCTGCGGCCATTACATGAGGCCCGCCCCGCTATTCTCCGCCCCCGACTGGCCAAAGTCCCGACGGCGTGGATCTAACATAGTCCCAGCCGTTCGGGAAACTCGTCATGGTCAGGGGCGAGCCGATTGGAGGTTGGGGGGGGGGGGGCTCATATGGGACTGTGCCGTTATTGTGCGGACGGTCCGGGCACTATTTCCGCGGTCCAGCTCCACGGTCTGAGTCCGCCATGGAGTACGGCATGGCCGTTGGAGGCTGCGTTGTGCACATGTGCGGCCTCTGACCTGGAAGTGCAGGGGGCCGTATTGGCAGCTGATGGTGCCAGCTCCACGACAGCTGCCTGCTAGCCCCCTGCAAGGCTGTGAACCTGTGGCCTTTTGACAGCAGTTGTTCTGGAGTAAAAGGCCACAGTTTTCACGATGGCGAGGGGACATAGTTCCTGAAACGACGAATCCAGCCCTGGAGATTTCATACAACTCGGGACACAGTGTAATTTGGGTCACAGTGTAAATATGATCAGAGAGTCATGAGGGTCCCTACATGAATAGAGTCAGAGTTGCAATGTAGTTAGCGTTACCATGAGATTTTGAAAGCAACTATCATAAAATTCTTTTAGGTTCTGACAACTTTGATTCAGTCAATCAATACCTGTAAGCTAATGCTGTTAGCATTATATCAGTAAGCAGCGTGAGGCATGTCTAGTGAACTAAACATTGAAGTGGCTTCCTCATCTTGTACCATAAGCAGCTACAAACATGGTGTGATGCTCAGGTAACCCCCCTTACCTGGAATAGCACGACAGACCAGTACAAACGACGGTGTTGAAGACAGCGACAGGTACAAACCACTTGTGGAAGGCGGTGTTGATCCATTTGTCCGGCATGATGTAAGCTGCGTAGACAGTGGCAGAACCTGAGGGGAAAGGGCAGTGGAAAATGTTAAACCGTGATTACGTCTTTCATCAGCACAACTACAAGGGGACAGATTTCCTCAGAGCGTCGCGTCAAAGGTAACCTCTGTTGAGGTGTGCGGACGCTTGCTTTCTGCCAAATGTCCGATGTCAGAGAAGCTATGAAGACACCCACCTTTCCCCACTAACATGTTGGCTATACATTCAGCTGAATCAATGTAGTCGTTCGTACCTAGGCTGTACAGGCTGAGAGCACCATAGTCAAAAAAGAAGCAGATGTGCCTGGCGCGGGTGGACATTGAGCTAAACGTATGGGCACAGCTTGAAGTAAACGGGTAGATGCAACTTGACAGCATGTAAACCAGGAGAGGCCATGTGTAAGCTTCATTCCAGAAGTCCAAGGTGTAGGAGAGGGCCAGGAGGTTCCAGAGGAAATACCTGCAGGAGAGAAAATCATTTTTAATTGAATTTAACGTAATAAGGTTTAATGCAGACAAGAAATTTATCTTTGAACTTGCTCAACCCACTTCCTACATAACAATAGTAACGACACTTCAAATGTGCTTCCTGCCTGCAAAGCACTTTGCGATGCCCTTGGTACTTGGTAAAGTTTCCCACTAGAGCGTTTTCACAGGAGGCACACAACCAGTGAAGACAATGGTCACATTCATTTAAAATGTTCAGCTGGTTTTCCTTAGCTGAGGGCATGGAGATTAAAGCTTCTGGAAGATTGATCAGGTCCTTAATTGTTCTTGGGAAAAAGGAGTGAGCAAAGGAAGCTCCGTGGGATGTCTGCAGCTCGAGTTGTTGGTCATTACCTCTTCGAGCCGGTTGACTTTCGGACTTAATGTACTCCTTGGAGGCACTCCAAGCTTTATAGAGGCACATCAGCCCAAGGGCTTTTCATCGTTTCTGGAGACTGGGCCAGCTGGGAAACATTTGAAAAAAAAAACATCTAAGGGCCGCACGGTAGCACAGCGGTTAGCACTGTTGCTTCATAGCACCAGGGTCCCAGGTTCGATTCCCGGCTTGGGTCACTGTCTTTGCGGAATCTGCACGTTCTCCCCGTGTTTACTTGGGTTTCCTCTGGATGCTCCGGTTTCTTCCCACAGTCCAAAGATGTGCAGGTTAGGTGGATTGGCCATGCTAAATTGCGCATAGTGTCCAAACGTTAGGTGGGGTTGTGGCGATAGGGTAGGAGTGTGGGCTTAAGTAGGGTGCTCCTTCAGGGGCTTGTGTAGACTTGATGGGCCGAATGGCCTCCTTCTGCACTGTAAATTCTATGATCTAATCATTGGTATATAACATGACTAACTGGGAGACTCTAGAATCTCACCAGTAATTGTTTGTAATAGAACGAGCTGCCCATCATTGAACTTTATCAAGGAGGGTAATTTTTTTTCTCAGCCTATAGGTCCAGGTGGCGAAGCCTTACTCTAATTGTGGTCGAACCAATGTCTGGTGCAGCATTTCCTTTACTATTGTTAAAGCATCCACAAATCCAAGCACCTTGAATACCTTGGAGACCACATTCTTTGCATTCCACTTGGAATTATTTTGGATTGAGGTTCTTAAATAACATTCCTTTAGTAATTTCAAGGATGCATTGGATAGTTGGGTACTGATGCACATCATGTATTGCTGATTCACTGCTTCAGTAATGGCTCTGTAAACTAGGCAGTCTTTAACAAAAAGTATGGGTGGGATTTTCTGATCCTCTGGCTAAGTGGGTAAACGCCGTCGCATTTCTCGACGGCGTCAACGTGCCCTCAGGAGCAGCGATTCTGACCCATACAGGGGGCCAGCACAGCACTGGAGCAACCCAAGCCACTCCAGCTGTCAATCCCTGGCGTCAAACGGGCACGCGGGTCTGCGCATGCGCAGTGGGACCAGCGCCAATGCGTGCATTGCAAATTCTAAGATCCTATGATTCTAGCATAGCCAATCCAACTAACCTGCATGTCTTTAGACTGTGGGAGGAAACCGGAGCATCCAAAGGAAACCCTCGCAGACAGAGGGGAAGAGCAAACTCCACACAGTCACCCAAGGCTGGAATTGAACCCGGGTCTCTAGCGCTGTGGGGCAGCAGTGCTAACCACTGTGCCATTGTGCCACCCATCTAAAACTTGTGGTCCTGATGATATCACAGACCATGCACTTCATACCAAAGAGTGAGTTTCAACCAATGTCACAATCTATCTCTCAACAATCCATGAACACCAGTTAATACCCATCGAATGTCAATGAGCCAATGTGGCATCGGACGTAATGCAGAGATTACTACCTTCTGGGTACTGTTTCTTAATCTACTTTCTCGCTCCCTAAATGCTGCTTTCGGGACCTCATCCGTTTTTCTGCCCATATGGTTGATGTCAATGTGTATCACGATACCTGTCTGTTTGCCGTCCCCCTTCAGTATACCCTGCAGCCATTCAGTGACACCCCTGACCCTGGCACCAGGGAGGCAACATACCATCCTGGTGTCTCTTCTGCGGCCACAGAAAGGCCTGCCTGTTCCCCTTACAATTGAATCCCCGACCACAATAACCCTGACATTTTTCCTCCCCCCCGCTCTTGTGCAACAGACCCACCCATGGTGCCATGACGTTGGCTGTCACTGCTTTCTCCGACACAGCCCATCTCCCCCAACAGTAATCAGAACGGTATATGAATGGCTCCTTTAAACGTGATCAATGTTTATGTATTCTTCCGGCATGGATTTTTCCAAAAATATTTACAGTAAAGAACATTCCATTTTGTCTGTTGCCAGATTGCTCCTGACGAGTTTTAAACTAGTTTTCTCGTCATCGAGGGCAGCGCACCTCAGCGACACCCTTCGCTACCGGGACTCGGTCCAACAGCGCAGGAAATCTCGCGGATCGCAACGCTGCCAACGTGATGCACACACCCTCCCCGAAACATAGAACATAGAACAGTACAGCACAGAACAGGCCCTTCGGCCCTCAATGTTGTGCCGAGCCATGATCACCCTACTCAAACCCACGTATCCACCCTATACCCGTAACCCAACAACCCCCCCTTAACCTTACTTTTATTAGGACACTACGGGCAATTTATCATGGCCAATCCACCTAACCCGCACATCTTTGGACTGTGGGAGGAAACCGGAGCACCCGGAGGAAACCCACGCACACAGGGGGAGGACGTGCAGACTCCACACAGACAGTGACCCAGCCGGGAATCAAACCTGGGACCCTGGAGCTGTGAAGCATTTATGCTAACCACCATGCTACCCTGCTGCCCAGGAAACGTACAGGTTTTCCTCCATAATGGGGAACTACAGTTGGGAAAGCTAGTTTTTCGGGAAACAAATCTCTGTCTTCCCTGCAGTGGGATCTTCCGGCCCTTCCCGCTGGTGAAATCTTTCGGTTCCGCCGACAGCCCACCTGCCCCCCCCACCCGGTTGGCGTGGCTGGTGAGCCACGCAAAGCGCTGCTGATATCTGCGAGCGCCCTGCCACCAAAGAATGCGCCACATGGGTCCGGGGGGGGGGGGGTCGGGGTTCCGCTCAATATTATTTCCACGCTCTCGCAAACTTCCCATGTGATTGTGCGTGAGCTGTGTTACATTTAACCAAGCTGAAGTATTGTGGGCGAAATTCTCCGACCCCCACGACGGGTCGGAGAATAGCGGGAGGGCCTTCCCGACATTTTTCCCGCTCTCCCGCTATTCTCCACCACCCCCCCCCCCCCCCCCCCCCCCCCCGCCCAACTCCCGACACGAATCGCTGCCGCCGTTTTTTTACGGCCGGCAGCGATTCACAGCTGATAGATGGGCCGAAGTCCCAGCCCTTTACGCTGTTTTTACGAACGGCAAACACACCTGGTCTGGTCGTTCGTAAAAACGGCGGGAACAACTCGCTTTTTATAACCATGGCACCGATTGGCACGGCAGTACCACGGCCGTGCCAAGGGTGCCATGGGCCCGCGATCGGTGGGCACCGATCGCGGGCAGCGGGCCCGATGGCCGCGCACTATTTGTCCTTCCGCCGCCCCGCAGTATCCATTCGCGGGGCGGCTGAGGGGCATCCCGGCCCGCGCATGCGCGGGTTTCGCGCAAATATGCGATGACGTCATCTGTGCATGCGCGGGTTGGAGTCTTCCAATCCGCGCATGCGCGGCTGACGTCATATGACGCGTCAGCCGGCGCTAACTCCGGCAAGCGGGCTTAACGAAATTCATTAAGCCCGTGATGCCGGAGCTTGCGGAGTCGGGCTGCTAGCCCCGACCGGGGACCAGAATCGGTTCCCGGTCGGGAAGGGGCGCGCTGGCGTCAAACCCGCCCGGGTTTGACGCCAGCCTTACGATTTCTCCCGTTTTGGGAGAATCGCGCCCTGTGTTTTTATTGTCTACATGTAGATTCTTTGCACGATTTTCCCACCTTTGGGTTGCAGTTAACAACCAGACTGAGATGTTCTTCAGGCTGGCGTGTGACAGTTATGAAGTGAGTCTGAGCAACCATAAGCCTCAAGTGTTTAGCGCATGTGATTGGCTGGAGGATCATTAGCAAGACATTTATGGCCTCCATTGCCCTGTACTGACGCAGCCAGCAAGCAATCAGAGAAAATTCCCTGACTCCCTTCGAAATTGTATAATTTCTTGCTTAGGAGTGAAAATGATTCAAAGCAAGTTGCTGTCAGAGGAAGTACGGCTAAGAGATACCCCAGGGTCAAATTGCGATAGGAAGGGCCTGATTTATTTTGGTATATTTGTTGGTTTAATAAGGCGCAGATGGAGGCAACTGTACATCGACTGCTTTCCATTGTGAAGTGATCATTCCACATGAGTGATCTCAGACGATGGCTGTCAGAGCTATTGGGCCACTGGTCCCATCAAAATGAAGCTGATCCTGACATCTACAAAGAAGAATGTATAGCTTTTCATACAATCCTAGAATTTACAGTGCAGAAGGAGACCATTCAGCCCATCAAGTCTGCACCGGCCCTTGGAAAGAGCACCTACTTACGTCCATGCCTCCACCCTATCACTAACCCATGAACCCACCTAACATTTTTGCACACTAAAGGCAATTTGTCAGGACCAATCCACCTCACCTGAACATCTTAGGACTGTGGGAGGAAACCCACTCAGACACGGGGAGAATGTGCAGACTCCACACAGACAGTCACCCAAGCCGGAAATCGAACCTGGGACCTGGAGCTGCGAATCAACTGTGCTAACCACTGTGCTACCATGCTGCTCTCTGCCCAAAATCGTTTTAAGTCCAATGAATTACCTCTGAAGTATCATCACTGCTGTAATGCAGGAAACATGTGCACAGCAGGATCCCACAAACCTCAATGGGCCATAAGGCCAGCCCACCTGCTTGATTTGTTTTGCTGGTTGGGAGATTAATGCCAGCTAAGACACCAGGAAGAGTATCTCTGCCGCTCTTCAGCAAAATACGGCCATGGGACATACAATCATAGAATGCCCACAATGCAGTGAAAGGCCATTTGGCACTTCGGGTCCGCACTGACCCTCTGAAAGAGACCCCACCAAGGCCCACTCCCCCACCCTATCCCCATAACCCCACCTAACCTGCACATCTTTTGGACACTCAGGGGCAATTTTAGCACAGCCAATCCACCTAACCTGCACATCTTTGGACATGTCCATGCAAATGCCCCTTTCCAGCAAGGTGCCTATGAACCATTGCCGGGATTCTCCCCTACCCGACGAGGCGGGGGGTCCCGGCGTGATGGAGTGGCGTGAACCACTCCGGCATCGGCCACCCCCCGGCGGAGGTCTCCGCACCTTTAGGGGCCAAGCCCTAACATTGAGGGGCTAGGCCTGTGCCGGAGTGGGTCACGTCCCGCCGGCTGCCGTGGACGGCCTTTGGCGCCACACCAGCCAGGGCCGAAGGGACTTCGCCGGCCGGCGGAAGTCCGCGCATATGCCGGCAGCGGCTGCTGACGTCATCCCCGTGCATGTGCAGGGGAGGGAGTCACTTCCGCCTCCGCCATGGTGAAGACTACTGGTGAGGTCCGGCAAACTGTGCAGAGCGATTCCCGCCCCCACCGAATCTCCGGTGCCAGAGAATTCGGGACACTGCGGGGGCGGGATTGACGCCTGCCCCCGGCGATTCTCCGACCCGGCCCGGGGGGGCGGGTTGGAGAATCCCGCCCCAGATTCAGGATCAGGAAAGCCGGCAGATATTTTCATTTTCCCGGACCCCAGGAGCGTAATCCCGTCTGCCTCCGCCCCAACTGAGACCAAACTACCTCCGCTTTCGTGCTTACAAACTCCATGTAGCTCACTCAGGGCATCAAGTGAGCACCAGCAGGAGATTTACTCCTTATTGGATTTTTAACAACCTTGCCCTCTTCCTTGCTTGCGTGAACGCGAACACAGCTTCAGCAGCTCAATTAAAACTAATCAAACTGAAATAAGTTGGAATCCAGCCTCGGCTCAACCCCAGACAGGAAAAGAAATTACAGCACAAGATTGCTGCTAGTCAAGTGCAGAGATAGCGCAGAGCAGCTGTTCTAATTGGCGCTGTTAACCACTTACAGATAAGTAACTTGTCACCTGCTTTAAGATAACACAAAGAGAATTTCACCTCAGGTAAGCTAAGTGTTCGTATTGAGCCAACCTTGGCCAAACAATCCACGCGTTACTCAAAAAGTTGGTCGGCTGGCTGGTTTGGACAATAAATGTATGCAAGTGGCTGCCGGATCTCCTGAGCTTTTTCCAGCATTTTCCATTTTCATCTCAAATCCCAAATTTCCAGCATCTGTGGTATTTTGCTTTCATATTTAAAAAAGGCATTCTCACTCCTTCCCACTATTTGTCAGCCAGTATCCGGTTATTGGGAGCGTGACAACGTGCTGCTTACATTGTCCCAGCAACGTTGTGGGAGCAGTCATGTCGAAACCTCATCGTTCCCTCTTTCACAACACAGTCAAGTAAGACTTGCATTTATATAGCGCCTTTCGCAATCTCAGGTCATCGCAAGCGCTGCGGCCTGGTGAAATACTTTCAAAACCTAAGGAACGCGGCCGCCACATTTCACACAGCAAGATCCCACATGCAGGTGATGCGGCGATGATGACTGGGTAATCGGTTTTAACGATGTTGGCTGAGGGATGAAGATTTGTCGGAACACCCAGGGGGAAAATCGCCAGGGGAGAAGCACACGATCCAGACAGGTGCCTGCACTGAGCGGGTGCTGCGCTGCCCATGATGCTGACCCTGGAATGACGTCTCCCCTCTCAGTCGGGGCCAATGCACTGTTTCAAAGGAGAGGAGGGGAGGTTCTCCTGAGTGTTCAGACAAATCTTTATCCCTCAGCCAACAACACCCAGACCCCACGAAGAATTTTTTTAACACATCCCATCCTCAAGGATATTCTGCCCTGAAAGAGCTTATCGAACGATCGGTCGAATCCTGGCCCTTATCTTTCGTGATGGTAGCGGCCGTGGGTTTGGAAGATACCGTTGAAGAAGCTTTGATGAGTTGCTGCAATGCATCGTGAAGACGGTACACACTGTAGCCACTGTGCGACAGAGGTGGAAGAATGTGTCTAATGTGGTGGATGGGGCGCCAATCAAGTAGGTTGCCTTGTTTTGGATGATGTTGAGCTTCTTGAGTGTTGCAGTTGCACTAATCTAGGCTAGTGGAGAGTATTCCTAACTTGTGCCTTGTGGAAAGTGGACAGACTTTGGGAAGACAGGAGGCCGGTTACCCACCTAAGAATTCCCAGCATGTGACCTGCTGCTGTAGCTGGGTCCAGTTCAGTTTCTGCTCAATGGTAACTCCCAGGATGTTGATAGTGGGGGATTCAGTGTTGGTAATGCCACTGAATGTCAAGGAGCAATGGATAGATTCTCTCTTGTTGGAGATGGTCATTGTTTGACACTTGTATGGCACAATGTTACCTGCCACATATCAGCCCATCTTGTCCTGGTTTTGCTGCATATGTACACAGACTGCATCATTATCTAAGGAGTTGCAAGTGCCATTGATCATTGTACAGTTATCAGCGAACATCCCATTTCTAACCTTATGATGGAGATATGTGGAAGAGATGGAGTTGGTGGGAGATATTTGGGATAGATGGAGATGTTGGGAAAATAATAATAGTCTTCACTAGGGCCACAAGTAGGCTTACATTAACACTGCGATGAAGTTACTGTGAAAAGCCCGTAGTCCCCACATTGCGGCAACTGTTCAGGTACACGGAGGGAGAATTCAGAATGTCCAAATGACCTAACAGCATGTCTTTCGGGACTTGTGGGAGGAAACCGGAGCACCCGGAGGAAACGAACGCAGACACGGGGAGAACGTGCAGACTCCGCACAGACAGTGACCCAAGCCGGGAATCGAACTTGGGTCCCTGGCGCTGTGAACAGTGGCGTGCAGAGGGGGGGGGGGGCAACGGTGCATTGGCCCCGGGCATCCATTGGATGGGGACATCCAATCAGAGAAGGAAGTAATTTTTTTTTTTTTTTTTTAATTTTTTAAAAATTTAGATTACCCAATTATTTTTTTCAATTAAGGGGCAATTTAGCGTTGTCAATCCACCTACTCTGCACATTTTTTGGGTTGTGGGGGCGAAATCCATGCAGACATGGGGAGAATGTGCAAACTCCACACGGACAGTGACCCAGAGCCGGGATCGAACCTGGGACCTCAGTTCCGTGAGGCGGTTGTGCTAACCACTAGGCCACCGTGCTGCCCCAGAGAAGGAAATAAGATAGTAATTTTAAAATTTCAGCGGTGATAAATCAATTTTTGGAGGCTCACCACACTGCAGAGGCAGTTGTTAGCCCTTTATTCCTTTAACATGGTGTACCCTTTCTGTCTAGAGAAAATGGTGCTTCTCCCCATCCCCCCACACGCATGCGCATGATATACGTGGTGCAACCATCAAAAGCAACAAGCAGACGTGGCTGTTCGTTCCTGCGTTTCCTCGAGACATAACTCGTCTTTTCTTCCGCTTTTTGTGCATCTAGATTAGTTCTTTTACCTACTCAGGTCAGTGAATAGCTCTAGAACAGGTGCAACTACGTTTTTTATAGGTTTTTTGGTGATATTTAATGAAATATTTACGTGGGATGTAGTAAGAGTGAAGCCTGGATGATCAGAGGACTGCTATGGCATTTAATCTCGGAATAGGAGACATTTATTCCTTAACATGCTAATATTCGAATACAGATACCACTAAGTTGCAAGTCTATGATATAAATTGCACAAAATTATCAGTGGAGAATCAGTGTGAAATAATTTGATACGAAGGAACAAAGAAATGAAATATTGTTTATCCGTCTGCAACTGACCGTTTGTTTACCATTTTCTTCCAATTTTCTCATGCGTCTTACGGTTTTTGAGATAGAAAATGAAATGTTACAAGTATTTTGTGTACAACCGAGTGGAGCACAGAACAGGAAAAAAAAGAGGGCCAGAGTCGAAGAAGAGTCCCATCAAAGAGGGGCATTAGATGCATGGATAAAAAGAAGTAAAGAAGAAGTAGGAGAACCTGGAGAAGTAAAAGATGATGTGGGTGCAGAGAAGGATTTTTCTGATACGGATTCAGCTCGGTCAGAACATAATACTCTCTCTCCTCAGTCTCGTTGTCAGGATGATGATCCATGTGACGAAAATAAAGAAGATTTTAGCATATTTTTGCAAAGAAGCGATTTTGGCTGTTTGAAGAAACCGATTCCAGATCATTTGAAGATGACAATATTACAACATAGCCCTGAAAGATATCAGAATAAAAGTGGTCCATTTGCTGAGAAGGATGGGAGATCATTTTCCAAACAGTGGTTTGATAAAGTTTCCACAAACGGAGAAATTGTGGAGAGAAAATGGTTGTCATACTCTCCATATCGGAAAGCATGCTACTGTTTTGTCTGCTTTTTGTTTTCAAAGGAGCATTTGTCGTCTGTGTCAAACTTTGGAAAGGAAGACGGTTTCTCCACTTGGAGAAAATTAAATCCAACAATACTTGACCATGAGAAAAGCCCTTCTCATAGAGCTCACATGAGGGAATACCTGAACCTCGTAGTTCGACTCCATCATTCAACTACGATAGATGCTGAACTTCAACAGCAAATGTCTGCTGAAAAGAAAAGATGGAAAGCTATAACTGAACGGATTGTCGAGGTTATATCCTTTCTGGCAAAACAGAATCTTGCCTATCGTGGACATCGAGGAGAAGGAATATCTGGGTTATCAGAGCCGGGGAGACAGTCAGTGAAAATACAGGAAACTTTCTAGCAACAATCAGACTTTTGGCCAAATATGATGACATCTTAGAAAAACACTTGCAGAGAGGGAAAGAGAAACCAAAAAGTGTCACCTACTTGTCCAACAGAATTCAAAACAAAATAATCAATCTTCTTGGTGAAACTGTCAAGAAAAATATAATTTCCGAAATTAAGGACGCAAAATATTTTAGCATAATGCTGGATTCAACTCCAGATATTGCCCATGAAGATCAGGTTTCTGAAATTCTGGTTTACGTTCATATTGATGAAAACAGAAAAGTAGAAATAAAGGAGACATTTCTGGGATTTTTTCAAGTTAACAAGAAAGATGCAGTCAGCCTGGTAAATAAAATTCAGGAAAAATTGGAAGAAGACAAAATTTCCATGAATGACTGTCGTGGTCAAGCATATGATAACACAGCAGTTATGGCTGGAGTGAGAGGAGGTGTTCAACAAAAAATTCTTGAAGTTAACCCAAAAGCTGTGTTTGTGAACTGCGAGAACCACAGCCTCAATTTGGCCTGTGTCCATGCAAGTGAGGTGCAACCTGTTGTTGTTACATTTTTTGGCATTCTAGAAAAACTCTTTACTTTTTTTTCTTCATCTACTTCTCGTTGGGAATTGTTAAAATCATTTGGCACTCGGACTGTGAAAAGACAGTGTGACACAAGATGGAGTTCCAGCCATGATGCTGTGCAAGTAATCCACGAAGAGTGTGACAACGTTATTGCAAGCCTTCAACACCTGCTGGAAGGAGAATTTTCAAGGGAAACTAAATCTGATGCAGGATCGCTACTGAACTCTATTCAACAGTTCCCGTTTATAGCTTTATTAAATTTTTGGTACTCAGTTTTATCATCAGTGGAGAAAGTCTCAAAACGTTTGCAGGATCCGAAAATGGGGTTCCATGAAGCTTCTTGTGATCTGAGAGGACTTATTCATATCTTGAATTTGAAGAATGACGAAATTATCCACAATGCAATAGATTTAGCCAATGAATATTGTGAAAATTGGGGAATACCAATTGCACGAACAAGGAGAAGAAGAATAATGCCTGGAGAGTCAGCAAGAGATAGTGGACTGACGGCACAAGAAGAAATTAATAGAGTAATGGTAGAGATTGTGAACAGATTAAAAACTGAAATTGAAGACCGCAGTGTCCGTCTTCAAAGACTCAGTAACCGATTTTCTTTTCTTCTGAACTTGAATTCAGTAGTGATTGAAGATGATCAAGAAAGAGAGAAATTAAAAAAGGAATGTTCAGACTTTGCAAATTATTATGACAATGATGTGGTTGCAATTCAGTTATATGACAAAATTATTGATTTTGTGATGCTCCTTCGAGCTGGAGGGAATAGAGTTCCCCCTGATCCTAAAGATGCTCTGGAGTCTTTACTGCAGTATGGGAGGGATGTCTTTCCGACGCTGTGTGTTTCATACAGATTACTGCTTACAATCGCATTTTCAGTCGCAAGCTGTGAAAGGTCATTTTCAAAACTGAAATTAATAAAAACATATCTGAGGTCTTCTATGTCACAGGAGCGACTGACCAACCTGGCTTTAATAAGCATTGAAAAAGAATTTCTCACAGCTGATGTAAAAAGTGAAGTAGTTCAGGTGTTTTGTGACAGGAGGTATCATTTGGGGAAAAGAACTTAATAAATTTGATTGATTTATATTAAAATCGAATTAAGCGTTTATTTCATGTTTCATCTGTGTTTATATGTTCAAAATGTTTTCCTTTCTCATAATATTTCTCAGTATATTAGGCCTTATACTTGAGTCTTTGGGGCATACAATCAAGATTTGCCCCGGGCATCACCAGACCTCTGCACGCCACTGGCTGTGAAGTAATATTCATCACTTAGTTAGCAGATTAATTAGTCACAGCTCGTTTCTCATTCCCATCCCGGGACCTTGGTCCGTGTAAATTGGTCGCTGCGTTTGCTTACTAAATCAGAGTGACCATCCCAAAAGGTGCCATATTAATAAAGTTCATTCTTCAAGAGTGTAATTCCACGTCCAGTGAGTACTTACCAGGTCGGAAGGAAGTGGGTCCAGATGTTCACCGTCTCGTTTGTCAATTGGAACAGACTGAATAAGCAGTCCGTAGCTGTGCTCCTGGGGGGGCGATATCCAAAGATGATGCTGTGTTCGTGGAATACCTGTTGCACGGAACGAAAGCACAAACTAGTGAAATTGATCAGACGGAAAATCTCGTGAAATAATAATAAATTGCTTATTGTCACGAGTAGGCTTCAATTAAGTTACTGCGAAAATTCCCTAGTCACCACATTCCGGCGCCTGTTCGGGGAGGCCGGTAAGGGAATTGAACCCGCGCTGCTGGTCTTGTTCTGCGTTACAAGCCAGCTATTTAGCCCACTGTGCTAAACCTGTCCCCAAGTCAGGCAAGCAAGAGCTTTCTTCTCAGACACCAAATCCATTGGTTGTGGGACCTCCACATCCCCCCACTGCCCCCGTATATAACGTCCAGCGGGAAACTACCACACCGTGCATCTTGCTGATCAATGAGGTATTCCTAAAATATATTGGAGCAATACGGCAAGTTATTAATCATCGATACGTTTCTGTTAAGAGCATGCCTCCCCCCAAATGGTACCACTTAAGGACATATATTTATATCTGAACAGACAAAACTAATGGCTAGGAGAAGATTATATGATTCCTGCCCACACAACGCTGTGACAGCTGGATCATGTTCTATTTGTTCTTATGTTATGATCTTTTCTGGCAAGCCCAACATATATTGGCCATCCCTAACAGTGCCTTTACAATTGGATTGGATTTGATTTATTGTCACGTGTACCAAGGTACAGTCCAGACAGATCCGTCCATACATGAAAAAACATCGGACATACGATAAATACGCAATGTAAATACATAGACACAGGCATCAGGTGAGCATATGGAGTGTAGGACTACTCAGTAGTGAAGATGTGTGGAGAGATCAGTTCAGTCTATAAGATGGTCATTCAGGACTCCAATAACAGCGGTTTGTGAGATATCTGGGAGAAGAAGCTGTTTTTGAGTCTGTTGGTGCGTGTTCTCTGACTTCTGTATCTCCTGCCTGGTGGAAGAAGTTGGAAGAGTGAGTAAGCCGGGTGGGAAAGGGGTCTTTGATTATGCTGCCCGCTTTCCCCCGGCAGCGGGAGGTGTAGATGGAGTCAGTGGATGAGAGGCAGGTTTGCGTGATGGACTGGGCAGTGTTCTTGAACCTCTGCATTCCCCAAGTGGTGTTGTTACACCAGTGCTGGGCACCCTGCGGCCCGAGGGCCACTTGCAGCCCCCATGTGGGTTCTGAGTCTGGCCCACAAGACATTTCCTGACCACAGCACACGCGCAGGGTGGCCACATTCAGCCGGTTTCTGTCCGTGTTGTTTTTCTCTGATCGGTGTGACTGAAGTGATTCGCACACAAAGCGAGGGCGAGTGAATGAGGAGCGTTCTGATTGCTCACAGCATTGACTGAGAGACGTGCGCTCCATCTGCGTCCAAAACATAAATATTTATTTTGTTTTTATGTTATCCCGCATGGAACCTATGGGGTGGGCATGTTTGCCTACCCCGTGCTCCCTGTGGAGTACGAGCACTCCCGCTAGGGACAAGATATCTCAATGAACCAATGTATAAAGGTCAGCCAGTAAGGCACCGTAGGAACCCGGTAGGGATCTCAGGTATGTACAGATCGTTTGTATAAATAAAACTTTGTTTTTTGTTTTAATCTGCGTGGACATCCCGTGTCCTTATTAAAGTTTTTACCATTTGAAGTTGATGACACTTGAAATGAAATGAAATTTGCTTATTGTCATGAGTAGGCTCCAATGAAGTTACTGTGAAAAGCGCCTAGTCGCCACATGCCGGCGCCTGTTCAGGGAAGCTGGTACGGGAATTGAACCGTGCTGCTGGCCTGCCATGGTCTGCTTTAAAAAGCCAGCGATTTAGCCCAGTGTGCTGAACCTGCCCCTTGTATTAATATATAAATAATTACGTATTTTCTTTAACTCATTCTGACATATTCGGCATGTATTAAATGTATTTAATATATTAAATACCAGGGGCTGGTTTAGCACACTGGGCTGAATCGCTGGCTTTTAAAGCAGACCAAGGTGGGCCAGCAGCACAGTTCAATTCCCGTACCAGCCTCCCCGAACAGGCGCCGGAATGTGGCGACTAGGGGCTTTTCACAGTAACTTCATTGAAGCCTACTTGTGACAATAAGCAATTTTCATTTTTTCATTTAATCTTAGTCATGGGGTCATGGTTAGTGAACAAGCCAGATTTCAATCTTACGGGCCCACTGAGATGGAGTGCCACTCATGCAGCCCCCTCACTAACCTTGGTCGCCCATGACTCAGTTACACTCACAGTGCTGTTAGGGAGGGAGTTCCACGATTTTGACTCGGCAACAACCAAAGTGAAGCATTACAGCTCCGTCAGGATGGTGAGTGGCTTGTCGATGGTGCACACTGCTGCCACTGTACAATTGGTGGAGAAGAGAATGAACGTTGAAAGCGGTGGATGGGGGTGTCAACCGAGCAGGTTGTTTTGTCTTGGGTGGTGCCAAGCCTGCGTTGTTGGAACTGCACACACCCAGGCCAATGGAATGTATTTCATCACACTCTTGGCTGGTGCCTTGGGGAAGGGAGACAGTTTTAGGGGAAACTGGGGGCGAGTTACTCGCTGCAGAATCCCAGCGTCTTGCAGCACACGTCCCACTCATTACCCAGCCCTTCCCCTGCCCTGCCTCTAGGCACCCATGGAGAGGCGTAAAACCCTGGAAAATTCCTCTCCAGCCCGTCCCCCTCCCTGCTGATAGACAGCTGGAGATCACAGGGACATTTGACAGAAAGACATTTACCTTTTAAAGTATTTGGAGGAGGCCGGTTACCCACCTCAGAATTCCCAGCATGTGACCTGCTGCTGTAACTGGGTCCAGTTCAGTTTCTGCTCAATGGTAACTCCCAGGATGTTGATAGTGGGGGATTCAGTGTTGGTAATGCCACTGAATGTCAAGGAGCAATGGATAGATTCTCTCTTGTTGGAGATGGTCATTGTTTGGCACTTGTATGGCACAATGTTACCTGCCACATATCAGCCCATCTTGTCCTGGTTTTGCTGCATATGTACACAGACTGGATCTCAGGTATGTACAGATCGTTTGTATAAATAAAACTTTGTTTTTTATTTTACTCCGCGTGGACGTCCCGTGTCCTTACTAAAGTTTTTACCATTTGAAGTTGATGACACTTGAAATGAAATGAAAATCGCTCATTGTCACGAGTCAGCTTCAATTAAGTTACTGTGAAAAGCCCCTAGTCGCCACATTCCGGCGCCTGTTCGGGGAGGCTGGTACAGGAATTGAACTGTGCTGCTGGCCTGCCTTGGTCTGCTTTAAAAAGCCAGCGATTTAGCCCAGTGTGCTAAACCTGCCCCTTGTATTAATATATATTAATACACGTCCCACTCATTACCCAGCCCTGCCTCTAGACACCCATGGAGAGGCGTAAAACCCTGGAAAATTCCTCTCCAGCCCGTCCCCCTCCCTGCCGATAGACAGCTGGAGATCACAGGGACATTTGACAGAAAGACATTTACCTTTTAAAGTATTTGGGGAGGGGGGAGGGAGAGAGGGGAGGGAGGAAAGTTGGGGGGGGGGGAAGCGGTGGTGGGTGGTTGAGCAGCAACATCATTGAATGGAGGGAGTATCAGCCCTAAAGCTTTACCAACGCAAGAGATGCATAGACTTAGTCAGAGAAGCCTGTGGCTCACACGCAGCGATTCAGTGAGCACATACAATGTTTTTTGTAACAGTTATGACCAATGCGTTGGACACAGCGATGACTGTGTTCAACTGTCAACCCATGTGATTTCCTGTCTGTTAAACTAGTGGGCAGGAAATGCTATCAGCTGCGAATCAAACAAAGTTGCTTTCCAGCTTGAGATTCCAGATCTGCACAACCTACACATGAAGCATTGGGAACACTAAATTAGAAAAGAACCATAGAATCCCTACAGGGCAGAAGGAGCCCATTCGGCCCATCAAGTCTGCACCATCCCAAACGGGTTTCGTGAAGGGCAGGCAGATTTCCAATAAAATTAGGTGGTTACTAATAGTGATCATGACCCCATTGAGGGGATGGGTACTGGAGGTAGTGGTCTCTATGGACGCGGAGAAGGCTTTAGACCGGGTGGAGTGGCAGTACCTCTTTGAGGTTCTGGGAAAGTTTGGGTTTGGGCCGGAGTTTGTGGCGTGGGCGCATCTGCTATACGTGGCCCCACTGGCGAGTTTACGGACAAACAAGATGAGTTTACGGAGCTTTGGGCTGTACAGGGGAACGAGGCAGGGGTATCCGCTGTCACTGCTGCTGTTTGTGCTGGCGATAGAGCCCTTGGTGATGTCCCTAAGGGGGTCACCAGACTGGCAGGGGACTACGAGGAGGAGTAGGGAACATCAGGTGTCGTTTGATGCAGATGACCTATTGCTGTTCATACCAGACCCATTGGAGAGTATGGGGAGAATTTTGGGCTTATTAGCGAGGTCGAGGTCATCTCGGGCTAGAAGCTGAATGTCGGAAAATGTGAGAGGTGTTTCCGGTGAATGAGGCGGTTGCGAGAGCCAATCAGGTGGTGTTGCCATTTAGGGTTGCCAGAATAGGTTTAGGTATTTGGGAGTCCAGGGGACGGGGAAGTGGGCAACGATGCACAAATGGAACCTAACAAAGTTGATGGAGGAGATTAGGGAGGACTTGAAGAGATGGGATATGTTAGACTTGACACTGGTAGGGCAAGGTTCCTATTTGTATTCCAGATCCTCCCGATTTCATTCCGAAGGCCTTTTTCCGGAGGTGGATGCAGCAATTTGGTGTTTATATTGGCGGGGAAGGTACCTCAGGTGAAGAGGGCCCTGCGATAGAGGTAGAAGCAGAAAAAGGGGTTGGCGTTACTGAATCTGCTGCACCATTACTGGGCGGCGAATGTGGAGAAAGTGAGGCGGTGGTGGGAAGGAGAGGGGTCAGAATGGGTCAGGATTCAGGGGGAGTCCTGTAGGGGGTCCAGCTGGTGATGGCGGTGCTGCCTCTGGCACCGAGGAGGTATACGGAGAGCTCGGTTGTACAGTCCATGATTAGGGTGTGGAATCAGTTGAGCAGACACTTCAGGATGGAAGGGATGTGGGTGCTGACACCGCTATGTGAAAACCATGTGTTTAACCCGCGGGAGACGGATGGCATGCAAAGGAGGTGGAGAGAGGTGGGGCGGGCGAGGGGGAGGGATCTGTACCTGGAGAGGTTTTTAAATATAGAAGAGCTGCGGGAAAGGGTAGAGTTGGCAAAGGGAAGCAATGATGTGGAGATGCCGATGTTGGACTGCGGTGAGCACAGTAAGAAGTCTTACAACACCAGGTTAAAGTCCAACAGGTTTGTTTCAAACACTGGCTTTCGGAGCACAACTCCTTCCTCAGGTGAATTCACCTGAGGAAGGAGCAGTGCTCCAAAAGCTAGTGTTTGAAACAAACCTGTTGGACTTTAACCTGGTGTTAAAGGGAAGCAAGCGAGGGATCTCGCGCGGATGAAATGGGGAGAGTTTCCCAAGCTGCCAGAGTATACCCTGCTGGAGCGGTTGCCGCCCCCGGATGTGGAAAGGGAGGGTAGGATCAGGAATATATACAGGTGGCTGGGGGAACAGGGGGGGAGTGCAGGTGGTGAGGATGAAGGAGAAGTGGGAGGGGGAGACAGGATGGGGAGTATGAAGTGAGGCGACGGACAGGGTGAATTCGACCAGCTCGTGTGCGAGGGTGAATTTGATTCAGTTTAAGGTGGTACACAATGTGCACATGACTCGGGCGAGGATGAGAAGTGTAGGCAAGCACCAGTAAACCACGCACATATGTTCTGGGTCAGTGAGAAGTTGTAGAGATACCGGGAGGGGAGTGTTATCGAAGATTGTGGGGGTGGAGGCCAGGACGGATCCTATGGTGGCGATTTTTGAGGGATGGAAAATGTCGGAGCTGATGGAGGGGAAGAAGGCCGTTGTTGTGGCCTTTGCTTCTCTAGTTGCCCGGCCAAGGATTTTGCTGGAATGGCGGTCGCAACGCTGCCGGGGGGGGTGGCCCCTTGGCTGGGGGACCTGTACGACGTTCTTTGGCTGGAGAAAATTAAGTTTAAATTGAGGAGAGCAACGGAGGGCTTTGAGACACGGTGGAGACTGTTCATGACCATGTTTAAGGAATCGTTTGTCGCCGGGGAGGGGGGGGGGGGGGGGGGGGGAAGAGGGGGTGAAAAAGAGGAAAAACCTGTACGAACTGTGAACCGTGAGATGTGGAGAATGTTCTTCAATCTATTTATGTTTTTGTACTTCTGAATACGTTTGGAATAAAATACATTTGAGAAAGAGTCCTGCACCAACCCCTGAAAGTGCCCCCTATCTCAGCCCACACCCCTGCCCCACCTAACCTGCACATCTTTGGACTCTGGGAGGAAACCCACGTTGACGTGGGGGAGAACGTGCAAACTCCACGCAGGTAGTCACCTAAGGTTGGAATTGAACCCGGGTCCCAGGTGCTGTGAGGCAGCAGTGCTAAACACTGTGCTGCCCAAATTGAGACACTTACCTCCAAATATCCAGTTAACCCTAATTGGCTGAACCCAGGCTTGAGATGAGGAGAAATCTGGAGGGTTTTGCAAATTTGTAAGTTAACTGCTTTTGATTGTCCAGTTTCCCCCCTCCCCCCCCCCCCCCCCCCCCACCCCGACTTCTCCAGGGTTAAGGAAGTTGCAAACCTTCGAGTACATCTGCACTCTGAACTAGTTGCAAAGACATGAGGGAGGACCAGGAACATCTCCAGGAGTTACCGTGTCTTGGATTACATTACAGTACTCCCGCTGCCAATTCCGAGTGGACGTGTTTCTGCAGATTTCATCACCCAGCCACCCACCTTTAACCCTTCCACCCTAACAAAAAAGCGTCAGCCCCTTGATTTCAGTCAGTTATTTAAGCGTTCAAAGACATGGTGAGAAAATACTACTTTCTTAAAGCCCCTACGATCTATTCTGCTGGATTGGTTGCAGCTTGTAACCAGGAAGTTCATCTTTAATTTGTGGACAATTCTGGAGGGAGGGGAACCTTGTACCACAATGCAGTCGCTATGGCACTGGACTAGTAAGGCAAAGATTTGAGCTGAATGCCCATTACGAACAGGTATGGAATTTTATTCAATGAAGCCAATGATTTGTGTTGGCAGGGATATGAATAGAGCATTAAAGCTATCAGATTGTTGCAGAAGGCCAACTAATGGTCAATGGAAAGGGAATGTTTCCCTCTACACAGTCTCGCCGACCCGTGGTACTAGTCCACACTGCAGTGCTCTATGAAGTTAGTTTGCCAACTCTGGCGGGTCAAAGATTTAAACCTTGATTGCCAGGAAACTGCTGGAGAAATCATAGTGGTTTCATGTGAGGATGGAATTTATTTTTATATTGAGGAATATTGTGTTATTTTGTAAAGAAGGGGGAGTGTGCATGTGTGTGTGAGACCGTGTCCCCAAATTATTTAATTAAGCTATTGAAAAGTCAATAGAGACATCTTGGGCGGGATTCTCCGACCCCCTGCCGGGCTGGAGAATCGCCAGGGGCCGGCGTGAATCCCGTCCCCGCCGGCTGCTGAGTTCTCCGGTGCCAGGGTTTTGGCGGTGGAGGAAATCGCGCAGCGCCTGTTGGCGGCCGCTAGCAGCGGCCCCCTCGGCGAATCTTCGGCCTGCGATGGGCCGAGCGGCTGCCCGCTTTAGGCCGGTCCCGCAGGCGTAAATTAGACCTGGTACTTACCAGCAGGATCTGGCTCTGCGGGCGGCCTCCGGGGTCCTCGGGGGGCGCGCGGGGGGAACCGGCCCCGGGGGTGCCCCCAAGGTGGCCTGGCCCGCGATCGGGGCCCACCGATCCGCGGGCAGGCCTGTTCCGTGGGGGCACTCTATCCCTCTGCACCGGCTGCAGTGGACCTCCGCCATGGCTGGTGCGGAGACGAACCCTCCTGTGCATGCACTGGGATGCCCGCACATGCGCCAACACGCGCCGGCCGGCGGAGGCCCTTCGGTGCCAGTTGGCGCAGCGCCAAGCACCTTCCGCCCCGGTGCCGGCCTATCCCCTGAAGGTGCGGAGGATTCCGCACCTTCCGGGCAGCCCAATGCCGGACTGGCTCACACCACTCCTCGGCACCAGGACCACCCGCCCCGCTGGGTAGGGGACAATCCCGCCCATTGTCTGGGAGAGTTGAGAGATAAAAGTGTAAAGGTGCTGAATGAATATGTTTGTAATAAGGCCATGGTGAAGTAGATTTCTACGTTAATAGATTAGTTTTAAAAACTTGCATTATGAGATACATAGGGGCTTGCTTTCTCAGCTGTTAAATTTCAAAGGGGAATAAGGAACTATTACAACTTACAGAGGTTTCATAAATAAACAAAGGGAAGATTATTAAATTTTCTTTGACCCAAAAGAGGAAGCGATTCAAAGACATGAAAGCTTTTCCAAAAATACAAAAATCTGAGTTCAAAAGGACTGAGGACAATGGAATTGAAGATGGAAGAGGAAAAGGATATTTAAGGAGAGATGTTGAGTTGAGTTGTGTTGGCTTTGTGGGGAAGGTATCCTGGGGACAGCTCTGTGCTGAGTGAAGTGTGACACCTGAAGGAGCCATCCAGACACCAGAAAAATCTTGTTACAGAAAACAGTCTTATGTCTGAATTTTCTTGGATTTCCGCAACAGAGTGGGAGCGAGAGAGAAATTGTGTGGTTTCCCTTTACTAAAGTAACAGCAGTTTTGCCTTGGGTAATATTACTGGAGTTGGAGTTAAAAGCGGATAAGAGCAAAACAAGATCCCAGTATCATCCAATGTCTATGCGCTTGATCTTTTCACGGCACGGTGGTTAGCGCTGCTGCCTCACAGCACAAAGAACCTGGGTTCAATTCTGGCCTTGGGTAACTGTCCGTGTGGAGTTTGCACTTTCTCTCCATGTCTGCGTGGGTTTCCTCCCACAGTTCAAAGATGTGCCGGTTAGGTAGATTGGCCATGCTAAATTGCCCCTTAGTGTTCAGAGGTACAGGTTAGGTGGGGTTACGGGGATAGGGCAGGGAAATGGGCCTAGATGTGCTCTTTCAGATGGTCGGTGCAGACTCGATGGGCTGAATGGCCTTCTGTGCACTGTACGGATTCTGTGATTCAAACGGTGCCTCGAATACTATTTTAGCTGTGTAACTTTAATGAACAAGGAACAAAGAAAACTTAAGCACACAATTTTAATCTTTTCTTTTAATCCCAAAAGTGTTACTAAGCTTCCATGTTCCCGGGATCATTATTTGAGTGACTCATTTTTAGACTACAAAAAAGGGTATGATCAGTAAAGCACGTTTCCCTCTGGGATTTTGCTTGGTCAGCAAAGAACATCTGCTGTAGTCATAACAATTTAAAAAAATAATTTCTTTGAACACTTTTGTTTTGGGGTATTTGTTGTAGAAATACTGAAAACGGAGGAAAAACAGCAGAACTGTGAAAGGTGGAAGGTGATGTGATGAAATCTCCGGCAATATGCAGGCAACCCTCCTCTGAAGGGAGCCAAGAAGCCATTCAACTGTACAAATCAATCTTTAAATGCTCCTATCGCAAGACAAACTGGGTTTGATAAATGGAGGTTTGTCAGAATTCGGAGAATTCCTCCTTTCCTTAAAGATGACTTTTTAATCCCTTCAATCGGGAATACCAGACTGTTGACTTTCCCACTGAGACCAGGATTGCCGTAGGATCCACACAGTATAGCTGCTTTTCCCCAGCTACGTTGGGCAGTTTAAGTTGAAAACAACATATGGGGGAGGAATTGAACTTGTCATTCTTAGCACCATTAATTAGGTATCACGTTGACAAAGATAAAATAACTGTGCAACATACATACGAACATACAAATTAGGAGCAGGGGTGCGCCATTTGGCCCCTGGAGTTTGCACTGCCATTTACTAAGATCATGGCTGTTCTGATTGCAATGTCTACTTTCTTGCCTACCTCCTCGACTCCCTTGTCAGTCATGAATCTTTCTAACTCAGCCTCAAATGTTCAGTGACCCGACCTCCTCTGCTCCCTGTGGAAGAGTTCCACAGACTCACCAACCTTGGAAAGAAATAAAAAATATCCCCATCTCCATCTTAATCCTGTATTTTTAAATGGTGTCCCCTGGTTCTCGTCTTTTCCGTAAGGGGTACCACCCTTTCAGCATCCACCCTGTCAAGTTCCCTCAGGATCAGTCTTTTAAAGCATTTGCCAATAAAGAATAGAGAGTAATGAATAAAATATCCTCTAGGCAGTGAAACTGATGCTATTTTTAGAATTGGTAACCCTGGATACAACAGGAAAAAAAAATGCACAGCTGATTGGTGGAAGTAGATTCAATGGCATTACCTTCACTGAATCCTCCACGATCAACATCCTGGGGTTACCATTGACCAGACCGTAAGACATTGGAGCAGAATTAGGCTATTTGGTTCATCGCATCTGCTCCACCATTCAATCGTGGCTGATATTTTTCTCATCCCCATTCTCCTGCCTTCTCCCCATAACCCCTGATCCCCTTATTAATCAAGAACCCATCTATCTCTGTCTTAAAGACACTCAGTGATTTGGCCTCCACAGTCTTCTGCGGCAAAGAGTTCCATAGATTCACCACCCTCTGGCTGAAGAAATTCCTCCTCATCTCTGTTTAAAGGATTGTCCCTTCAGTCTGAGGCTAGGTCCCCAGGTTCTAGTTTTTCCTACCAATGGAAACATCCTCTCCACGGTCCACTCAAGAAGACAGCTCACCACTACCTTCTCAAGGGCCAATAGAGATGTGCAACAATGCTGGCCTTGCTAATGAAGTTCACACCCCGTGAACAAATAAAACAAAAATGGAGGGATTGAGCGTGTGCAAACTCTATTCCCGGCAAATCTCAGCTATGGCAACAGGGAGACTACAAATGTCCTCTGCACTATCGTTCAGATAGATTGAACCAGGTTTACACTCCAGGTCACCACGGGGTGATCCTGTGAATGTGAGGAGGTTGTCCACAGGCAGGGTGGGATTGATCTTAATGTTCTCCATTGTCAAGTAGTCTGCTGACATTGCCCAGGACCGTAGATGACCGGTGGCTGCTGGGCCACCATATCAGTGGGTCTGTTGATGGCCATAGACGTGCAACCCAGCAGCAGACAGGAGGGTAGGGAATGGTGGGGAAAGGGGCCAATGGTTTTTAAATATGATCACTCAAAGACGACCCATTGCACAGTTCGGACTTCATCTCAGCATCTGTAAGTGTGAATAGAAACCATTCCAGTAACAGTCATAATGTGTTCTCTCAGGTCAGATTGATGAATACAGATAGTACAAATAACACCATCATGACTGCAATTTCAGTCAGAGGCGGAAATACACTTTTGGGGCCCCATGCTCTCCCTATTTGTGGGGCCCCCACGTCACGCCCTTCCCCCTCCCAATGATGTCCAGTCGAGTTGCTGCTAGTCCAGCCCTCTCACTCTCAGCCCTGTGGCCTGACTGGCCTCTGGATCTGGTCAAGTCTTCCCACTCCCGCTGGCCGCTGCTCCCCAAGACACAACCCCCACACTTGCCCGGTCTTCTTCGCACCTCCCGACTGTTGCTTTGCTCACCTCCCGCAGGGCCTCGAGCCTCGACAACCGCGAGCCTTCCTGGCTGGCTGCTGCCTATCTGGCCTGGTGGACTCTGTTCCTTTTGGTTGTTGCCCACCCTCCCCAGCCCTGGCCTGGAGGTCAAGAGTCACCCCACTACTCCCCTCAATGGCCGTTGACCAGCACCTCCTCCTTGCCTTACTGAAGGCTTTGCAGGCTCGCATCTCGACGTTCGGT
Organism: Scyliorhinus canicula; assembly: GCF_902713615.1. Taxonomy (NCBI): domain Eukaryota; kingdom Metazoa; phylum Chordata; class Chondrichthyes; order Carcharhiniformes; family Scyliorhinidae; genus Scyliorhinus; species Scyliorhinus canicula. The sequence goes on along the minus strand of NC_052157.1, from coordinate 11,862,409 downwards.
TGGCGATCTCACTTTAACCTCAGGCTGCCCTCCAGTCCGAATGCCAGAAACCTGGCTGGTGCTTTGCACCTTTACTCAATGAAAGTTCAGAAACTTTGCACCAATTCCAGAGATCCAGGTCTGAGCTGCTCTAAATCTCCACCACCTCCCAACATCTGGCAAACTGTTTCCCCGCTGTAAAGATAAGTCCACCAATCAGAGCCCAATGCTGTTCTGTATTGCCTGCTGATAGGCTCAAGAACTTCGAATGGGCCTACCAGCAAATTTAGAGCTACCAAGGCTCTGATTGGTATTATAGAATCATAGAATTTACAGTGCAGAAAGACTCCATTCAGCCCATCATGTCTACATCATCCCATGAAAGAGCACCCTACCTAAGCCCATGCCTCCACCCTATCCCAGTAACCCCGTAACACCACCTAACCTTTGGACACTGAGGGGCAATTTAACATGGCCAAGCCACCTAACCTGCACATCTTTGAACTGTGGGAGGAAACCGGAGCACCCGGAGGAAACCCACGCAGACGGGGAGAACGTGCAGACTCCACACAAGCAGTCACGCGAGGCTGGAATTGAACCCGGGTCCCTGGAGCTGTGAGGCAGCAGTGCTAACCACTGTGCCGACCTGTTCCCACCACAAGTCACCTCTCCGTATGGGTCCCCTGCCATTGGCGTTGTGTTTCACTGAAAGTCTGCCTCTGATTTCAGCTGTAAAACATCACCACAACAGCAATTTCCTTTCCTCTTCTAATGTTTAGGGAGGTCAGGGGTGTGGGGGTGGGTGGGTGGGGGGGGGGGGGGGGGGGGGGGTGTTTTAGGAACTGTGTTTCATAAATTCTCCTATTTCCCCCTTCTTTAAATGCATTCATTCATCCATTAGGGGTATAATTCCATGGGTGCGAGTTAATATTTCACCCCCGATGCCTGCTGCCTCTCCAAAGTAGTCTCGTTCCATTTATCATGTGTGAACCTGTATCACTAATTGGGCAAAATGACCTGCTGTAAACCCTCTCCTTTTTTATTGACTGGTGTAGCTGACCTGTCGGCAGTGATCACCTGCTTAGAATTAGGTAGAGTCAGGGCAGCACGGTGGCACAGTGGTTAGCATTGCTGCTTACGGCGCCGAGGTCCCAGGTTCGATCCCGGCTCTGGGTCACTGTCCGTGTGGAGTTTGCACATTCTCCCCGTGTTTGCGTGGGTTTCACCCCCACAACCCAAAGATGTGCAGGGTAGGTGGATTGGCCATGCTAAATTGGCCCTTAATTGGAAAAAATAATTGGGTACTCTAAATTCTTTTTACAAAGATTTTTTAAAAAGAATTAGGTGGCGTCTTCAGTACAGAGTCCATTTGTCCCACCCGCTCTTTGTCAATCTTTATGGTTCACATGAGGCTGCTCCCATGTCTCGTCATCCAATACGAGCGAAACCAGAGGTGCTGGGGCCATTTGTCAGAACCTTACTGCCGACTGAGATGGTTTAGTGCTTGAGCCAGAGTTGGGACCTGGGCCTTTCCTGATTGTGCATGGCAAGAGGCTTTACCTCAGCAATGACGACAGCTCCTGCACAGACACTAACACGACGTTCTGTAACACGGGCTGCAAGATGCTATTGTTTTCCGTAAGGTGATCTTTGCTCAGGTGCGGATTTTTTTTTGCCCTACTTTCAAAGTCTCAGGAGAAATAACGTGTGCATCATTTCTTCCAGCGGTATGATGGGAATAAACAACAGCACTTCATTCCACATTTCACCTTGCAGCTCGAAGATGATCTTCTGTTTTGTTTTGCTTGAGGTTGACAGGTTCGGAGTGCGACCCAGGGACGGTGGGGGGGGAACAGAAAACAGCCAAGTGACGCAGACCCACGAGTGTGAGCGCTCCCAGTTCAGGTGGTCCCCAGGAGACGGGCTACAAAGCTGAGAGGATGGGGAGCTTCAAACATTAAAACAAGAACTGAAATTTGCGCAATCTCCAATACTCGGAAGCTTCCTTGTTCGTTTCCACGTCACAGACTGTCATAGACAACAAGAACCTTTTGATGATGAAAAGAAACTAATCCTACTTGTAGTTGTGACTGGAACTGTCATAAAAATCTTTGGTATAAAATGATAAGCTGAATTGTAACATATTGTAATTGTAATTATAATTGGGCAGCACAGTAGCACAAGTGGACACCACGGTGGCTTCACGGCGCCAGGGTCCCAGGTTCGATTCCCCGCTGGGTCACTGTCTGTGTGGAGTTTGCACGTTCTCCCCGTGTCTGCGTGGGTTTCCTCCAGGTGCTCCGATTTCCTCCCACAGTCCAAAGACGTGCAGGTTAGGTGGATTGGCCATGATAAATTGCCCTTAGTGACCCAAAAGGTTAGGAGGGGTTATTGGGTTACGGGGATAGGGTGGACGTGAGGACTTAAGTGGGCTGGTGCAGACTCGATGGGCCGAATGGCCTCCTTCTGCGCTGTATGTTCTATGTTCTATAAACACAATGGAGCAACAAGAGGAGGTTATAGGCAAGACAGAAAGAGCAGGTTAAAAATTCACCTACTTTGGGCACTTGATTGATGCTGAGTAGACGAGGTAACTTTAAGCTCAGCATTCCTGAAGTTACTTTGCCCTCCTTGCCCAATGTATCCGCTTCCTCTCAGACCACCCGAGTGGGTGCTCGTGGTGATGGCCCCTCTGCGATCTCCCTCCCCGCTGCAACAGCCCGACCGCCGGGTCCTTCACATCAGTTTCCTCTTGCACACTTGAACGTGGCTGCAGCACATCTGGTCTAAGGAAGCAACAGAAAACACAAACACAAGTGTCATTGCCCTAGCAACGCAGATGGAAGCAAGTACCAGAGACATTTTAACTTTTGATCGAAAAACCGCTCTCCGATAGCAATTCATTGTGGCTATTTTTTTTAATTCCAGCATTCAGCTCAGTTTTTCCACAGAGCTGACTTTTAATGTCAAGATAGCCGACCAGTGAATGGCTGGAGAATGTTAATTCATAGTTCAACTGTTTCCCAGATAATAACAGGGAGCCACACAATTTACAGTCCGCCTACAATTTATAAATGTCACGGATTAAGTTACCAGTGTATCTTCCAGCAGAAGCTCAATTGGATACTATGGTGATCCAGTTCTTGGCAATGAAGCTGGCTCGAGAGGAATGTCTTTAATCCTTTGTTTACAGTTGACACAATGGCCTAGTGGACGGTGACATCACTGAACCACACTATTCAACAATCCCAAATCTGACTGGTCGATGCTGAGCAGGCTGATTTTCGTGGCACAAACTCAAGCTGTGCTGATCCCAGCTGGGGCAAAAATTAACAATATGAGGAACAGGAGGAGGCCATTCAGCCCCTCAGACCTGCTCTACCTTTCAATTAAGCCAATGCATGACCTGTAACTCAGCTCCATTTACCTGCACTCACTCCATGCCCCTTACTACACATGCCTAGCAAAACCTTCCGAGGGAGTCATTACAACACACAAGGAAGCCATTCGGCCCATCAAGTCCATCTATTCAACAATCCCATCAATCCCAATCCCCACAATCCTGCAAGTCTATTTCCCTCAAGTGGTTGGAGGTCCCGGTGAGGGGGTCAGCGGTGAATGTCATGCTGGGCAGAGGGGGAGCGGTCAAAAGCAAGGGCAGGAGGATGGAAGGCTTTGAGTGGCAACCCTCAGTCAGTCCCAGTGAGACTCCTTCACCATTTAACTGGATCTTGGCTGTTCTTCTACCTCAACGCCATCTTTCCACCCTATCCCTACGTCCCTCAATGTCATTGAAAATCTATTGACTTCTGCTTGGGACATACTCATGGATTGAGTTTCCACAGTCCTGTGGGGTACAGAATTCGAAAAATTCACCATCCTCTGACTGAAGGAATTCCTCCACCATTCAGTCCTAAATGGCCTACTCTTTATTCTGGGACTGTGTCCCCTGGTTCTACACTCTGCAAGCAGGGCGACACATCCTGCCTGCATCTACCCTGTCAAGTCCTGCAAGAATTTTGTACAATTCAGTGCGATCACCTCTCATTCTTCTAAACTCGAGGGAATATAGGCCCAGGATCTTCAATCTTTCCTCATTGGACAATCTTACCATCCCAGGGATTGGTCGGGTGAACCTTTATTGTAGTCCCCCTATGGCATATCCTTCCTTAGGTAAGTGTTACTACCAACCAGGGACTGCAGTGGAAGAATCAATCGAGCCTGTTCTTTTGGGTTCAAGCTGGTTTATTGTAACACACTTCCCTCTAGCTACTAACCCTTTGAAGCTCTCACCCAAGTGTTTCAGTTGTCTGTATTTATAGGATAATCAATGTCACATGTTCAGCAATGCACTTAATAAGGTGATTGCCATACACAGTGATTAATAGTACATTGACCGTAAGGAGGCTAAAACTGAACTATAACGTTCCTTCCTGATGATTCCCTTATTTCCTGTTTCTTTATTTTTTTGCAGTTATCATTTTGATCCACAGATGCTAAATGGATCTGCATCTTTAAGTTGAGCAGGGACAATGAAAAATTCAAAAGTTACCAAAGAGAACACTCTGAGAGCTTTGACAGCAAAACCCAGACTTTGTGGCACCCAAGAGATACATATACATAGAACATAGAGTGCAGAAGGAAACCTGGGACCCTGGCGCTGTGAAGCCACAGTGTTATCCACCTGTGCTACCATGCTGCCCTAGGACTTGGGTGGGACTTGGTTCAAATGGTTGACAGGTGGCCAATGAATTGGCCAAAAGGCCGCATTCTACCCGGTAACAGGTGGCGATTGGATCGTGCCTGTGTGGGATGATTTCAAGACTCAAGGAAAACTGCGTCAGGTCCTTGGACACTCAGGAGAAAGGACCTGCTCTCTCTCTCTCTCTCTCATGTTTTCTTCAGAAAAGCTGCTGGATTTCTGAAACTGCAGAGACCTGAATGAATCTACAGTGAAAAAAATCAGACTGGAAAGCTGAATTCACGACCTGAAAGCCTGGTTTCAGCGAAAGTGTGCTAGAAAGAACCATCTTTTTATTTTTACTTATTATTTTCACCCCTCTCTTCTCCTGTGTTTTTGTTTATCTTATGTGTGTGTGTGTGTATAAAGAGTGGGGGCGGGGGACAGGATTAGGAATTAGTTAATAGTTAACCAGTTGTATTTGCTGCATATTTCATTATAGTTCTTGTTATAAATAAAAAGTGATTATGTTTAACTTTACAACCTGGTGACTTTAATTATTGGGCAAGGGCCAAAGACTTTGGGTATTTTCCGAAGCACTATTTGTTCATTCAATTGTGCTGCGCCTCCAGGTTAAGGAGGCTGGAATTGACAGCGTCCCAGCCCAGGGTATTGTAACAGCACACAGTACTCCAGGTGTGGTCTCGTCGTGGCTCTATACATACAGTACATAGATACATAGAAGATAGGGGCAGGAGGAGGCCTTTTGGCCCTTCGAGCCTGCTTCACCATTCATCACGATCATGGCTGATCATCCAACTCAATAGCCTAATCCTGTTTTCTCCCCATAGCCTTTGATCCCATTCTCCCCAAGTGCTATATCCAGCCGCTTCTTGAATATATTCAAAGTTTTAGCATCAACTACTTCCTGTAGTAATGAATTCCACAAGCTCACCACTCTTTGTGTGAAGAAGTGACTCCTTATCTCTGTCCGAAATGGTTTACCCGGAATCCTCAGACAGTGATCCCTGGTTCTGGACACACCCATCATTGGTAACATCTTCCCTGCATCTACCCTGTCTAGTCCTGTTAGAATTTTATAAGTCTCTATGAGATCCCCCCTCATTCTTCTGAACTCCAGCGAGAACAATCCCAAACTAGTCAATCTCTCCTCATATGACAGTCCCACCATCCCTGGAATCAGTCTGGTAAACCTTTGCCGCACTCCCTCGAGAGCAAGAACATCCTTCCTCAGAGAAGGAGACCAAAACTGCACACAATACTCCAAGTGTGGCCTCACCAAGGCACTGTGCAATTGCAGCAACACATCCCTGCTTCTGTACTCAGAACCTCTTGCAATGAAGGCCAACATACCATTAGCCTTCTTTACCGCCTGCTGCACCTGCATGCTTACCTTCGGTGAATGGTGCACAAGGACACCCAGGTCCCGCTGCACACTCCCCTCTCCCAATTTACAACCATTCTGGTAGTAATCTGTCTTCATGTTTTTTCTTCCAAAATGAATAACCTCACACTTATCCAAATTATACTGCATCTGCCATTGATTTGCCCACTCGCATAACCTGTCCAAATCATGCTGTAGGATCCCTGCATCCACGTCACAATTCACCCTCCCACCTAATTTGGTATCATCTGCAAACTTTGAGATGTTACATTTTGTTCCCTCATCCAAATCATTAATATATATTGTGAATAGCTGGGTCCCAGCACCGATCCCTGTGGTACCCCACTGGTTACTGCCTGCCAATTTGAACCCATTAATCCCAACTCTTTGTTTCCTCTCTGCCAACCAGTTTTCTATCCACCTCAATACATTTCCCCCAATCCCATGCGCTTTAATTTTGCACAATAATCTCTTATGCAGGACTTTGTCAAACGCCTTCTGAAAGTTTAAATACACCACATCGACTGGCTGCCCCTTGTCGACTGTACTGGTTACTTCTTCAAAGAATTCCAACAGATTTGTCAAGCTTGATTTTCCCTTCATAAATCCACGCTGACTCTGACTGATCCTGCCACTGCTTTCTAAATATTCCGCTATAAAGTTCTTGATAATGAATTCAAGCATTTTTCCCACTATTGATGTTGGGTTTACTGGTCTATAATTCCCGCTTTCTCTCTACCTCCCATTTTGAATATTGGAGTGACGTCAGCTACCCTCCAATCTGCAGGGACAGTTCCAGAGTCTATAGAATCCCGGAAGATGACCACCAATGCATCCACTATTTCCAGAGCCGCCTTCTTAAGCACTCTGGGATGCAGATTCTCAGGCCCTGGGGATTTATCTGCCTTCAATCCCATCAGTTTCCCCAGCACCATTTCTCTACTAATGTTGATTTCCCTCAGTTCTTCTCTCTCACTAAACCTTTCATTCTCCAACATTTCTGGGATGATTTGTGTCCTCATTTGTGAAGACAGAACCAAAGTATGTATTTAATTGCTCAGCCATTTCATTGTCCTTTATTATGCATCCCGCTGTTTCTGTCTGCAGTGGGTTTACATTTCTCTTTACCAATCTCCTTCTCTTCACAGATCTGTAGAACCTCTTAGTGTCAGTCTTTATGTTCCCTGCAAGCTTCCTTTCATACTGCACTTTCCCCTTCTTAATCAATCCCTTTGTCCTTGTTTGCTGAATTCTAAACTGCTCCCAGTCCTCAGATCTATTATTTTTCTTGGCCAATCTGTGGGCTTCATCCTTGGATCGGTTACTATTTCTAATTTCCTTTGTAAGCCATGGATTGTCCCTCTTAGCCCCTTTGCTTTTGTGCCATATAGAAATGAACAGTTGCTGTAGTTCCTCAATGCATTCCTTGAATGTTTGTCATTGTCGATCTACTGTCATCCCTTTAAGTAACTCTCCACAATCTATCAAGGCCAACTCCCGCCTCATATCCTCATAGTTCCTGTACATCTGCAGCAAAACTTCCTTACTCCTGTACTCAAATCCTCTCGTAATAAAGGCTAACACACCATTTGTCTTCCCAACAGCTTCCCGTGTCTTATGAAGAGGGATGCCTAGGTTCCTTTGAACATCAACAAATCCCAATCTCTCGTCATTTAAGAAATACTCTTGTATTTCTGTTTATCCGAATAAAGTAGCTACCTCCACACTTTGCAACATTATATTCCATCTGCCATGTACTTGCCCACTCACTTAGTCTGTTCAAATCTCCTTGAAGCCTTTTTGTATCCTCCTCACCACTCACATTCCCACTTAGTTTTGTGTCATCTGCAACCTTGGAAACATTACGGGCGAGGTTCTCCGCAAATGCGGAGAGTCGTAAAGGCTGCCGTGAAACTGGCCGTGTTTCACGGCAGCCTTCACTCCCGTTCCCGGGACCCGATTCTCCCCCCCCCCCAAATCGGGGCTAGGAGCGGGACCCCGGGAATCACGGCGTTGCGGCCTTAACGACCGTCGTTAAGGCTGGTGTCTGTATGACATCATCACGCCATTGATGCGTGCGGTTCCGCATTTCTCCACCGCCGCCCGACAAGATGTGGCTTGATCTTGTCGGGTGGCGGAGGGGAAATAGTGCGTCCCTTTTGGACGCAGGCCCGACGATCGGTGGGCACCAATCGCGGGCCAGTCCAGTCACCTCCCGAGCACAACAGTGGTGCTCCCGCCCCAAACGGGCCTCTGGATGCCCCAAACGGGCACCCAGCGCCCGTTTTTACGACGGCAGCAAGCAGGTGTGTTTGCTGCCGTGAAAAAATGGGCGTAAAGGCCCGGACGCTCGGCCCATCGGCCGCGGAGAATCGCCGCTCGCCGTAAAAAACGGCAAGCGGCGATTCGTGATGTGGGTCGGGTGAGGGGGGGGGGGGAGAATAGCGGGAGGCGCAAAAAATGTCGGGAGGCCCTCCCGCTATTCTCCCAACCGGCGTGGGCAGCGGAGAATCGTGCCCTGTATTTGGTCCCCACATTAAAATCGCTCCTATTGATTGATAATAACTGGGAAACAAGCACTGATCCTTGCGGCACCCCACTCGTCACAGTTTGCCAACTTGAGAATGATCCCTTTATCCCTATTTTCTGTTTTCTGCCCATTAACCAATCCTCGATTCATGCCAGTTTATTACCCCCAATCCCAAGTGCATGAACTTTGCTTACTAGCCTTTATTTTGAGACTGTGTCCCCTGGTTCTCAACCCTGCAAGCAGGGGAAACCGCCATCCTCCATTTAATAATAATAATCTTTATTGTCACATGTAGGCTTACATTAACACTGCAATGAAGTTTCTGTGAAAAGGCCCTAGTCGCCACATTGCGGCATCTGTATAGGTACACTGAATTAGAATTCAGAATGTCCAATTCACCCGCCAGCACCTCTTTCAGGACATGTGGGAGGAAACTGGAGCACCCGGAGGCATCCCACGCAGACACCGGGAGAACGTGGAGACTGCACAGTCAGTGACCCAAGCGGGAATCGAACCGGGGACGATTGTGCTTTGAAGCAACAGTGCTAACCACTGTGCTACCGGGTCTACCCCGCCAAGTCTGAGAAACACAAGTTTAAGTGAGGAGATGAAGGAAATCAGTATTAGAAGAGGAATGGTTTGGGGGAAATTAAGAGGATTGAAGGACGATAAATCTCCAGGGCCTGATAATCTTCATCCCAGAGTACTTAAATGAAATGAAATGAAAATTGCTTATTGTCACAAGTAGGCTTCAAATGAAGTTACTGTGAAAAGCCCCTAGTCGCCACATTCCGCCGCCTGTTCGGGGAGGCTGGTTCGGGAATTGAACCGTGCTGCTGGCCTGCCTTGGTCTGCTTCAAAAGCCAGTGATTTAGCCCAGTGTGCTAAACCAGCCCCTAAGAACTTAAGAACCCTTAAGAACCCTTAAGAACCAGCAAGAACCAGCAAGAACCAGCGTCCTTAAGGAAGTGGCCCTAAAAATAGATCCACTGGGTGGTGATTTTCCAAAATTCTTTGGGCTCTGGAATGGTTCCTACAGATTGGAGGTAGCTAACATGAGCCCGCTATTCATAAAGGGAGATAGAGAGAAAACAGTGAACAATCGACCAGAGAGCCTAACGTCAGTAGCTAGCTAGAATCCATTATCAAGGATTTCCTAGCACAGCAAAGCAGCAGTATAATCAAAGTCAGCATGGATATATGAAAGGGAAATCATGCTTGACAAAATCTACTGAAATTCTTTGAAGATGTGACTAGTAGAGTTGACTTGGGATAACCGGTGGATGTGGTTTATTTAGACTTTCAGAAGGCTTTCACCAAAGTCTCACGTAGCAGATTACTATGTAAAGTTAAAGCACAGGTTGGTAAACTTGGTTTGACAATAGAAGACCGAGTGGTGATCGAACCAACAGCACCAACTTACATTTATATAGCATACTTAACATATTTAACTATCTGAAAACACTTCACAGCAACATTGGCAAACAAAATTTGACACCGAGGCCTGACTTGGACGAAAGAGGTAGGGTTTAAAGGAACATATCAAAGGTTGTGAGAGGAGAAATGTGCTGGGATTTAGGGACGGAATTCTATGTTTGTCATAGAATCAGTTTAGAAGGCCACTCGGCCCATCAAGCCTGCACCAACCCTCTGACAGAGCACTCCACTGGAGTGCACTTCCCCACTCTATCCCAATAACCCTTTAACCTAACCTGCACATCCTTGGACACTAAGGGGCAATTTATCATGGCCATTCAGGGCCTAGATGGATAAAAGCAAGGCTGTCAATGGTGATTCGAAGAAAATCTTTGTTTAATGTAGTAGGTTAGATCGAGTGGATGAGCTATGTTACCTGGTGGAGTGGTCCAGAACAAGGGGGGGTGTAATCTTAAAATAACATTCAGGAACAAAATCAGGAGTCACTTCTTCACATGAATGATTTCTCCGCCAATGGCTCTGGATTGTGGTTGAAGATCAATCGATGTTTGTTAGATAAGGGTACCAAATTAAAAGGTGCAAAGGCAGGTAAATGGGATCAGGTATAGGCCATGATTTAACTGAAGCCTGGAGCTGGCTGAAGGGACTGAATGACGTCCTCCTGTTGCCGTGCTGTGTTCCCTACGATCTTTGATAATACACGTAACGCAACCTGATCGCACAAAACATTTGCCAGAAATTATAGTAGAGAAAAAAAGTCACTGGATCCAGAGAGACTTGGGTGAAGAGCCTTTAGCTATTTGATCGTGTCCAGAATGCTAATCAACCTATTATAATATTAGAAGGTAGATTTTGAATGAAGACCCATGATGTGACATCAAATTCTGGAGTTCTCCCACAAGACTCTGAGATCAAAGTCATGATTGCTGAGTCTGGACTGTCCAATGCGAGGAGATAGAAAGATCAAATGGACGGCCAGGATTTATTTCTGTATTGGGAATGAATAATAGTTCAGGAGAGTCATCTCTGAGAATCTCTTTTCCACCCTGAAGTTGTAAAACACCCAAGTGATGGTTTATGTAATTGGAACATCTGAGGAGTGGAAATGGAAAAGATTGCTGAAATATTATTACGCACGTCCATTTTATTCTTTTGTTTTAGGCTGATTGTTCTTTGTTCACCAGTTTTCAAACCTAAACCCTACTGCTGGCATCGACTGCTCACTGGGTACAAAGCCACAAGTGCCTATCACCCTCTGGGACCTCACCCAAGAGGTTAGCACCACTACGTCACAGAGCCAGGGGCCCGGGTTCAATTCTGGCCTTGGCGTGTGTGGAGTTCACACATTCTCCCCGTGTCTGCGTGGGTTTCCTCCGGGTGCTCCGGTTTCCTCACACAGTCCAAAGATGTGCAGGTTAGGTGGATTGGCCTTGATCAATGCAGTGCGTTATAGGGATAGGGCAGGGGAATAGGTAGTGTGTTCTTTCAGAGGGTTGGTGCAGCCACGATGGGTCAAATGGCCTCCTTCTGCACTGTAGCGATTCTATGGACCATGCATCTCAACAAATCATGCCATTGGAGGGGAGGATGAAGGAGTCCTTCACAGTTGAGACGAAACTTGTCCTCATACAACATCCGCTAGCCCAGAGCAGTCAGGAGAGGTATGAACAGTGGTAGCCCCAGTCGATCCTTCCCTCCCCAGATTAGGAGTGTAGTGCTGTTATTTAGAATCACACCAATGTCCAGCTAACTCCGCACAGATGAGGGGTCGAATCTGGGTCCGTCCAGGGTCATATGGCTCAACAACTTACAAGATAACCTCACTGATTGATGTTCAGTACCACTTAATCATCGGAAGCCCGTTGTATAACACTCCTAATGTTTAGTTCCATTTAGGTCATCTGCATAGGTGTAGAACCAGCTGTCAACGCTCAATCAACTGTTTTACACTATTCCACAGTCATGATCCACCCCACTATTCTCTCTTGTTTTTGAGCAGACGAAATAACAGAGGAATTGTTTTAATTAGGCGTGAAACAAACAATTACAAATTGCCTATTTTTATCTCTCAATTAAGGAAAATTCCGCATAATCCTTAGGAAAGTGTAACTTTTCTCAGCAAATTCAAGATCGTGATTCCCCGCCTTATCCAATACTATTGCAACCTCATCATTTTAAACTTGGGTTTCCAGTTGGCCCTCACTATTAACCCTACTGACCTACAATGAACTTTCTAACAATAATAATAATCTTTATTAGTGTCACAAGTAGGCTTGCATTAACGCTGCAATGAAGGTACCGTGAAAAGCCCCTGGAAAGGACACAACCTGAAATGAGTGCTGTAATCACAAATAGTAATTTCTACAAAAGCAACTTGTGTTTTTGTAACTCCTTTCATGTAAAATTAAAACTTCCAAGGGTTCCGCAGGAGTGTTATGAAACAAAATTTATCGCGGAGCCGCATGAGTAATTAAGATAGACGGCTCAAAGTTGGATCACGAGGTAGGTTTTAAGAAGCGTCGAGAAGGGGGGGGGGAAAGAGAGCTGTTTTAGAAAGGGAATTCTAGAGCTTCGGGTCTAGAGCTGGTTTAGAAAGGGAATCCAGAGCTTAAGATCTAGAACTGGTTCAGAAAGGGTATCCCAGAGTTTAGGATCTAGAGCTGGTTTCGAAAGGAATAGTTGTAATAATCCACCCGGTTCCTTTCAAGAAAGAAATCCACGGTCATTATCTGATCTGTCTGGCATACATGTGACCCCGAGATCCACAATGTTGGTTGTTGACTCTTGACTGCCTCGCAAGCCACTTGGTTCAAAGGGCAATTAGGGGTGGGCAACAAATGCTGACCCTGCCAGCAACGCCCACATCTTAGAAAGAAAGAAGAAAGAAAAGGTAATTTGAGGGCCCGGCCACCATTAATGAAGTGATTAAAATTGGAGATATTCAAGAGACCAGACTTTGAACGCTTTGATGAGCCTCGTCGCCAATTTTTTCTGATCTGGGAATGCAATAACAGAACATTGAAAGGCATTTCCTTAGTCACGGCAACTCTATTAAATACTGCGAAACTGGATACATCTCCTCCAATTCCACTGTACAATTTTCCACTTTTATTATCCACCATTTAGTTTAACAACCTTCCAATAATACGTTTAAGGCCTGTGGCAGGTTCTGTGACTGAATCACATGCATTTGCTTGGCTCTTCATTGGATTTGGGTTTCTGTAATGATATTATCGCAGTCATTGTTTAACGTTGTTTCAATGTCATTGCCGTAATTTGCTTACTGGTCTCAGTTCATTGCGTTTCAGGTATGTAATGGCTCCAGCCTAAATTCCACAAATGATCAGCGAAAAACAGGTTTGACACTTTAAGTGGCCGCCTTGCTGCAGAGTCTGCTCTATCAGAGGTCTTATCCAATCTGTATCTTGTTTCTAAAGAAGGTAAATTGCCCCCCGCCCCCCCTCCCCCATTCTGTGTTTGCATGTGTTCAGTTCTCCAGCAGTCCCTCCCCTGGATACTGCAATCCAGGTCAATCTCGAGTGAACAAACAAACTCTAACATTACATTTGCCACAAGCAGATAATAAGGTGCGTTCTTCGTGCACGTATTCAACGCTCGCTCAATTAACCTTTCATTACGTGTGAGCCCAAGCAATGGATATCGGCGGGCTATTCAACCATGGGAAGGCCCTGTCCCCGCCTGGCTCCCACATGCACACTTTCCAGCAGAGGTCACTGTAAAGCAGGCATTTTCAAAGTGGGGATCGCGACCCGTGGGTGGGTGTCGGGAGGGTTGCAGAGCCGTCCGTCACGGCGTTCCCGATTGCGTGAATCTGCACGCAACAGCTGCAGCAGCCGGATTTTAACAATGCCGGCTGTGAGTGACTTTGAAAATGACGGCCGCGACCAGATAAAAAAACGTGGGCGTACTGCGCATACGTGCCCGCTCATCGGTGCGCATGCGCAGAACCAAGCGAGAAGCACTGCCTCTTCCTGACATCAGCACGCTGACCCAGGAGAAGATTTTTCTTTAAGTTGAAAGCAATCTTCCTGACTGAAGCGATGCAGAGAGCAGGTCACGCGCCCCGAACGCTGACGTTCGGGGCGTGATTGCGAGTCCTCCATTTTGTCAGCAGCAAAGAAGTAAATGAGGACCAAGCAGGCTCACCTCTCGCATTACGGGGAAGAGAAAATGGTGGGTCGCGAATGTCGGCCGGCATGGGTCACGACGATCGGCCGGCGTGGATCCCAAAAGTAGGCCAGTTGATAAAAATGGGTCCCCAGAAAAAATGTTTGAAAAACACGAAAAGCAGGGGGTTCCGAAGGGATGTGAACCTTTCTTACCCAAGACTGCTTGAGTGCAATTGTAGCACCTTCACTCTTTTCTTTAGTTACAGAAGAGGGTGAGAAATATTTTTTAAAAATTCATTGGCAGGATGTAGGTATCGGTGGCTGGGTCTGTATGAATTGCCCACAATTCTGCAAGTTTTAAAGTGCTGGTGGACAAGGATAAGAGTGATCCTAGGGTAAATGTGCGAAATTGGGGGCAGGTTAATTATAACACTACTAGGCGGGAACTGAAGAACCTAGATTGGGGCAGATGTTTGAGGGTAAATCAACATCTAACATATGGGAGGCTTTCAAATGTCAGTTGAAAGGAATTCAGGACCGGCATGTTCCTGTGAGGAAGAAGGATAAATACGGCAAATTGCGTGATCCTTGGATAATGAGATATTGTAGGCCTCGTCAAATAGAAAAAGGAGGCATTTGTCAGGGCTAGAAGGCTGGGAATAGACGAAGCCTGTGTGGAATATAAGGAAAGTAGGAAGGAACTTAAGCAAGGAGTCAGGAGGGCTAAAAGGGGGTTACGAAAAGTAATTTTAGGAAAACCCCAAGGTTTTTTTACACGTACATAAAAAGCAAGAGGGTAGCCAGAGAAAGGGTTGGCCCACTGAAGGACAGGGGAGGGAATCTATGTGTGGAGCCAGAGGAAATGGGTGAGGTACTAAATGAATACTTTGCATCAGTATTCACCAAAGAGAAGGAATTGGTGGATATTGGGCGGAATTTTATTTGTGCACCAGGGTTCATTGAAATCCATCCATTTGTTTTTGAGATATATTGTTTACAGACCAACAGTGGTGAAAGCATGGCCTCTATCCATCGTCTGTGGTGAAGGCACTCAACCAACATCACTGGTCGTTATCACATCACTGTCTAATGGATCTTGCTGTGCACAAATGGGCTTCAGGGATACCCCAAATTACAACAGTGACCTCTTCAAAAACACTTCCCAGGTCTTAAAGTGCCCTGATGTTGTGAAAAGTGTTCTCTAATAGCAACACAACTCGCATGCATACCACACTTGTAATGTAGTAAAATGACTCAAGTTGCTTCACAGGAGCATTGTCAACCAACATTTGATACCAAGCCATGTGATGGAATATTAGGAAAGGTCACCCAAAAGTTTGGCCAAGATAGTAAGTTTTAAGGGGCGTCTTATAGGAGGGGCAAGGGGTAGAGTGGTGGAGAAGTTTCGAGGCAAATTCCAGAGTTTAGTGCTGAGAGACATCCGTTCTCAAAGTCACCTCAGCACTGGCCCGTAAGTGGTTGGAATCAGCGGAGAAAGGTATCTGTCCTCCACTTGTACCACTTCCTTTGCCAAACTGCCTTGTAGAAATCACAGCTGGTTTCACAATGGAAACACTGAGCTGGCTCACCTTCTCCTGAAATCTTAAATAAACAAGGGCTTATGTAAACAAACATTTTAGCTCAATCAATCAGAAAAAAATCCACAATTCCTCTGTACAACATTCAGCTGGCTCTGAGGTCACCCTTTCTCCAATCGTTTTTCTGAGATCTGGGTGTTGCCAGTAATTTATAGCACATTCCTGGTTGTCCTTCCAAAGATGCTGGGGGTGCGGAGGGGGGGGGGGCAGGGGCCTTCTCCATGAAGCCTTATGGTGAGGGTGCCCCCAATGTGCTGCTCGTGAGAAAGTTCCAAGATTTTGACCCAGCAACGATGAAGGAATGGGGATTTCAGACTGTCAGGTCGATGTGTGACTCGATGGGGACCTTGAAGGCGATGGTGTCTTGCTGGATGGTGGGGTGGGCTTGGGAAGTGCTGCTGAAGAAATCCCCAGGCATCGAGTGTGTGGGTCGGGTTTGTGGGGCTTGGCGGTCTATTCCTGCCTGTCATTTTCGTATGCTCATATCTAAGTGGGACATTAATGGAGAAAGGTTTTGCCATCTGTCCTGATTTGAACCGAAAGGTCTGATGTAGTGTAGCAGGTTGCCATTAATTTTCATCCTTGAAAGTGGGCAGCTGGATTCTAGTTTTCAATCGCCGTATCTCAGGTGTATTCCTGGCTTTGTCTGCAGCTCCATATGTGCTCTGAGATATAGAGGGATCTGGGTGTTCTGGTACATGAATCACAAACATTGTGATTCAAACATTTGGGCAGCACGGTAGCATTGTGGATAGCACAATTGCTTCACAGCTCCAGGGTCCCAGGTTCGATTCCCGGCTTGGGTCACTGTCTGTGCGGAGTCTGCACATCCTCCCAGTGTGTGCGTGGGTTTCCTCCGGGTGCTCCGGTTTCCTCCCACAGTCCAAAGATGTGCAGGTTAGGTGGATTGGCCATGCTAAATTGCCCTTAGTGTCCAAAATTGCCCTTAGTGTTGGGTGGGGTTACTGGGTTATGGGGATAGGGTGGAGGTGCCGACCTTGGGTAGGGTGCTCTTTCCAAGAGCCGGTGCAGACTCGATGGGCCGAATGGCCTCCTTCTGCACTGTAAATTCTATGATCTATGAACATTTAGTGTGCAGGTCCAGCTAGTGATTAGGAAGACACTTGTAATGTTGTTTATTAAAAGTGGGAATCTTGTGCTGTTATAATAATAATCTTTACTATTGTCACAAGTAGGCTTACATTAACACTGCAATGAATTTACTGTGAAAATCCCCTGGCCGCCTGTTCGGGTACACAGAGGGAGAATTTAGAATGACCAATTCACCTAACAAGCACGTCTTTCGGAAGATGTGGGAGGAAACCGGAGCACCCGGAGGAAACCCACACAGACACAGGGAGAACGTGCAGACTCCCACAGATAGTGCCCCAAGCGGGTTTCGACCCCGGGTCCATGGTGCTGTGAAGCAACATTGCTAACCACTGTGCTGTACAGTGCATTGTTGAGACCACATCTGGAGTATTGCATACCGTTTGGTCTCCTTATACAAGATAGGATATAACTGCATTAGAAGCAGTTCAGAGAAGGTTCACTCGACTAATTTCTGGGATGGGACGATTATCTCATGAGGAAAGGTTGGATGAGTTGTGCCTTTACCCATTGCAGTTTAGAAGAATGAGAAGGGGGTCTGATTGGGACATATAAGATCCTAAGGGATGGATGCTGAAAAGATGTTTCCCTTGAGGAAGAGACTAGAACCAGGGGACACAGTTTAAAAATAATATGCCTCCCATTTAAAATGACGATGAGGAGAATTTGTTTCTCTCAGATGATCATGAGTCTATGGAACTCTGTTCTGCAGAGGGTGGTAGAGGCAGGGTCGTTGAATATTTTAAGGCAGAAGTCTAATAACCGCTTATTGTCACAAGTAGGCTTCAATGAAGTTACTGTGAAAAGCCCCTCGTTGCCACATTCCGGCGCCTGTTCGGGTACGGGAATAGCTATTCATCTACCAATGTAGTTTGTTGGGGGGGGGGGGGTTGGTAGTCAGGAAAGTGGAGTTAAGGTCACAGTCAGATCCACCCTGATCTTATTGGATGGCGGAGCAGGCTCGAAGGGGAGAATAGCTACCCCTGATCCCATTTTGTATGTTCTGACATGCAGGGTCACATGGAAAGTGAAGGGGAGTGCACTTTCAGAAAACAAATATGTACTCAATGGGCCAAATGGCTTCCTCCTAAACTGCAACCGTTTCGATAATAAATGAGGAGTATTGTTGGGTTCCCTCAGAACCTGGCCCTCCATTGACAACACTGATCGCTGAGCTGACCCATACTTGCCATTTGGAGGTTGTAATGAGCGCTCGTTTCTCCTTCTTTCCAAATGGACAGAAAAGGTCTTTGAGGTTTCCCCTCCACTTTTGCCTGCTCCTTGCCCAGACCAGTGAAAACTCAACAACGTCCCTTGTGATCTCTGAATAGGCCCATCGTAATGGTTGTTCCACCATAAAGAAGCTCACTTCTTGAAATGAAAATGAAATGAAAATCGCTTATTGTCACGAGTAGGCTTCAAATGAAGTTACTGTGAAAAGCCCCTCGTCGCCACATTCCGCCGCCTGTTCGGGGAGGCTGGTACGGGAATTGAACTGTGCTGCTGGCCTGCCTTGGTCTGCTTTCAAAGCCAGCTATTTAGCTTTGTGAGAAACCAGCCCCTATACACCTCTTTACACCTCATTAAGAAGCCACCAGCAGACAATCAGAAATTCCAAAGATCCTCACCCAACACAAGGTCGACCACCCAATGTGGGCAGAGAATGGGCTGCTACGGAAGCAAGCAGTGTTTACATCGTCCCTTTACCGCTGCCATTTGGTCACCATGGATCAGACAGGTGCAGCTCAACTATGAATCATCACCTTCAGACAAACATGTTTACTTCATAAGATAATGGTGAAAGACGCAACCCCTTTAAGTGGTGCCGACTGGCAAATAGAGCCTCTGAAATGCTAATCCAGTGCAGGCAGATTTTTCAATGCGTTGTTTTTCTTTGCCTCGCAGTTTTTCCCCTTCTCTTATCACCGTGCAAGTTAAGCTGCTAATGCTTCGCAGCTCCCACAGCTCCTCATTCTGCCAATGTTGGCATGATGACAGATATCAACAGACTTGTGCCTGGCTGCATGTCAGTAGGGTACTGGAGCATCCCATCCAATTTGAGATTCCTGGCCCTTGCAGATGTCTCCACGCTTCCTTCCTCTCCCACGTGACAAGGGAAGGCAATTGGCAAAATGGGTCACTTTACGCACGACCCAAATAAAGCAGACGGGCTACCCGGTAATCCCTGTCCAATCACCACAACCCCGCCCCCCCCCTCATGCCTAGTGGGAAGGCCGAGTGCTGGCAATAACAGCCACTGTATCAGAGGAGTAGGAAACACTTCATTACTCTGTCCAACTGCTTGTGAGAGGCTTCATGTCAAACAGCAGGCGATGGCTTCCAAACATAGAACCTGCATGAGATAATGAACATGACGGTGCCACGGTTAAAGGGGGGAAATAGCTTCAATTTCTGAGCTTAGAAAAACTAATAATTCTCTTGCCAGTTATCTCCCCAGCTCTCAACTCATTTTCCGATCTGGAACCTGGACTGAGGCTCAGACGCTGACGCTGGCGTGAAAAGAGGCGCCAACCACTCCGCCATCAAGAGACCCTGATAATCAGGAATGCTCCCCTTCCTAGGGGGCTAGGTTGGCGCTGGAGTGGTCCCCATAGCTAATTTTCTCAGGAACATTTTTTCCTCTCTCGTGGCCAGAGTCAAGGGGGGTGATTCTCCAAGCCCCGCACTGGGCCGGAGAATCGCCGCAACCATGGCACGATGCCACGACGCCGGCGCGCAATTCTCCGAGGTGCGGAGAATTGCCGCCATTTGCGCCGCCGTGTTTGGCGTGGCGCTGGCCACGGGCCGCACCGGCCCGGATGGTTGAGCGGCCGCGCGGATACGCCAGAGTCCGGCCGGTGCCGTTCACCCCGGTCGCTGCCGGCGTGAACACTGTGCGAACGGTCGGGGAGTGGCCTGTTAGGGGAGGGAGGCGGCGGGGGCTCCGATGCGGTCTGGACCGAGATCGGGGCGCACCGATCGGCGGGCCGGCCTCTCCCCCCCCCCGGGCCTACTTTCCGGTGCGGCCAGCCCCTGAACACCAACACCATGTTGAGTCAGGGCCGGCGCTCTAAAGAAGTCGGCCATACCTGGGCCCGGTTCACGCCGCCGTGAAACGCGACGGTGTTCACGACGTAGCGAACACTTGGGCTCCATATTGGAGAATCGCCCCCAAGCTTTCCGATCCAAATATTCACTGACTCCAAGAGATAAATTGGTCTTATGGAGGTTTCTATAAGGGGTGCTCTTGTGTTCTAATGACTTCCATGTAAATTTTGAACACAGGCATGTTTTGGATGTCATGTTGTTCTTGATTGTTAGTGTTGCCAAGAAAGTCTCTCTCTTATTTTTTTAAGAAAGTCTGACAGCTATATGGATCAACGTTTTAAAATATCTCCAATCACTTCACGTGAGTAAAATAATCTCCCAATGAACCAGTGGATAAATGCACCATTGGAGTTTGGGAAGAAAAGAACTTCAATTTATTTGTGTGATTTTCACAATCTCACAAAGCCCCTGCCTCTTCCTGATTGTCGGGGATATTCGGACTGAGCAAGTGAGACAGGAAGTGGTCAATAGAGTTTGCCAATGACATTAGGTTATGTGGTGGAGATGGTGAGAACATGACCTATCTGAAAGGCAGGAATATTAAAGTCAGTAGACCAAAGACACAGGGTGCAATTTAACCATTGCGTTGCACCCGGCCAGGATCTGGGCGCGTCAATTAAATAGCGGGAAAGGCCAAAATCGAGATTCGCGCCCAGTTTGCGATCTAACCAGCCCCTTCCTGATGCCAAATTCCAGAGCACGGCCAAATATCACGAGCATATCATTAACCCTCTTTCGCATTCATTTCAATCTCATTAGCGAGATTGAAGTCGAATGCAACAACCTCCCGGGAATTAACCGGCTCCCCAGCGAGAAATCACATGGGCGTCGTTTAGTACTCCTTTTAAAAAACATGAAACTGGCGCAATTGCTGCTGAGGGGAGCTGAGGAGGCGAGTGCAGCTCGAGGGCTGTTCGTCCGTGAGGCTTCAAGCCATCTTTAAACATTGTGGATACTGATAACAGGCAACTGTGGCTGCTGCATGTCTGTCCTACTAAACACTTCCAGGACACAGCCTGTTCTTGGTTCTACGCTGAAGGCCATTTTAACTCCCTTTGACTGTGAGCAGCCTCTAACTTCACAGCTGAAGGCTATTACTAATAAGGAATTGGACTTGTTAATTGTGAGAGCACTTCAGAGCTCTCAAGTGGTGCTGCAGATTGTGTTTGCTGATTGCTCCTGCTAGTAGCTGCAAATACCTGAAGGCTGTGTGTTTGTTTGATGCCACCTCTTTTGCTTCTGTGGCCTGGAGTAAAGAAAGGGAGGATGTAAGATGACCTGCTTCCAGCACTGGAGAAGGGGAAGCAATGCGTTTCCTCTCTTCTGGTGTGCTCTGTTTTGGTGTGATTTTTCCCTTGCTGAAGAGTCTCACTACTAGAAGAGGTGGGATTGACGGGAATGAGCAACTTTTTTTTAAAATCTGCAATACTGTTTTATTTACATTTTTAATAATTTCTATACAAAGTTGCCAACCTCGCTGTTGGTGACTGCTCTCACTTAGGTCAACCCCACGATTTCCAGGACCCGCTCCTCATAGGGGCCGAGGGCTTGAATCTCAAATCCGTCTCCAGTCTTGGTGAGTTGGGGGGGGGTCTACAGCAGGTGGCATGTGTGGGCACCACACCTGGATGTGAAGGGGCTGTCCTGGTGGGGGCCAGAGGGGTCTGAGCAACAAGTATAAAGATTGATGTGGGGAGGGTGCACGGTGTCAGCCAGTGATACGTGGAAGGGGCCGTTGGGAATTTGAGGGGTGGCAGGCGGAACGGATGCCAGGAGAGTGGTGGTAACTTACCCTTGCAGTTCGTTGGCCTTCTTCCTATATTGTACGGCGGTTGTTCTGGTCATGCCCTAGTCGCCACATTCCAATGCCTGTTCAGGTACACAGAGGGAGAAAACCGAAGGACCCGGAGGTAACGCGCAGACACGGGGAGAACGTGCAGACTTCACACAGACAGTGACCTAAGCCAGGAATCGAACCTGGGACCCTGGCACTGTGAAGTAACCATGCTAACGTGCTGCTATCAACTACTTCCTGTGGTAATGAATTCCACAGGCTCACCACTCTCTGGGTGAAGAAATGTATCCTTATCTCTGTCTGAAATGGTTTACCCTGAATCCTCAGACTGGGACCCCTGGTTCTGGACACACCCACCATCAGGAACATCTTCCCTGCATTTACCCTGTCTAGTCCTGTTAGAATTTATAAGCCTCTCTGAGATCCCCCTCATTCTTCTGAACTCCAGTGAGAACAATCCAAACCTAGTCAATCTCTCCTCACATGACAGTCCCACCATCCCTGGAATCAGTGGGGTAAACCTTTGCTGCATTCTCTCCAGTGCAAGAACATCGGGCGCGATTCTCCGCCCCCCCCCCCCACGCCGGGTGGGAGAATAGCGGGAGGGCCTCCCGACATTTTTCACACCCTCCTGCTATTCTCCCCCCCCCCCCCCCCCCACGCCCGACCCACGTCACGAATCACCGCTCGTCGTTTTTTACGGCGAGCGGCAATTCTCCGCGGCCGATGGGCCGAGCGACTGGGCCTTTACACCCGTTTTTTCACGGCAGCAAACACACCTGATCGCTGCCGTCATAAAAAGGGGCATCCAGAGGCCCATTTGGGGCGAGAGCACCACCATTGTGCTCGGGAGGGGACAGGCCCGCGATCGGTGCCCACCGATCGTCGGGCCTGCGTCCAAAAGGGACGCGCTATTTCCCCTTCGCCGCCCGACAAGATCAAGCTGCCACATCTTGTCGGGCGGCGGTAGAGAAATGCGGAACCGCGCATGCGTGGGTTCCGTCAATGGCGTGATGACGTCACCCGCGCATGCGCGGGTTGGAGCCGGCTCCAACCTGCGCATGCGTGGCTGACGTCATACGGTCATCGCGGTCGTTAAGGCTGCGACGCCGTGATTCCCGGGATCCCGCTCCTAGCCCCGATGTGGGGGGGGGGAGAATCGGGTCCCGGGAACAGGCGTGAAGGCTGCCGTGAAACACGGCCAGTTTCACGGCAGCCGTTATGAATCTCCGCATTTGCGGAGAATCTCGCCCATCCTTCCTCAGAAAAGGAGACCAAAGGGCAGCACGGTGGCCTAGTGGTTAGCACAACCGCCTCACGGCGCTGAGGTCCCAGGTTCGATCCCGGCTCTGGGTCACTGTCCGTGTGGAGTTTGCACATTTTCCCCGTGTCTGCGTGGGTTTCGCCCCCACAACCCAAAAATGTGCAGAGTAGGTGGATTGGCCACACTAAATTGCCTCTTAATTGGAAAAAATAATTGGGTAATCTAAATTTATTTTAAAAAAAAGAAAAGGAGACCAAAACAGCACACAATATTCTAGGTGTGGCCTCGCCAAGGCCCTGGATAATTGCAACAACACATCCCTGCTTCTATACTCGAAACCTCTCGCAATGAAGGCCAACATACCATTAGTCTACTTTACCGCCTGCTGCACCTGCATGCTTATCTTCAGCGACTGGTGCACAACGACACCCAGGTCACGCTGCACCCTCCCCTCTCCCAATTTACGTTCAGGTATGATCTGTCTTCCTGCTTTTGCTTCCAAAGTGAATAACGTCACACTTATCCAAATTATACTCCATCTGCCATTGATTTGCCCACTCGCCCAACCTTCCAGATCATTCTGTAGGATCCCTGCATCCTTCTCACAGTTCGCCCTCCCACACAACTTGGTATCATCTACAAACTTTGTGATGTTACATTTTGTTCCCTCATCCAAATCATTAATATATATATATTGTGAATAACTGTGTTGTTCCCAATAGTTTTCTCTTTTGTCTTGTTTGAATTTTGCCCTTGGTTTCTCCGTCTATCACTTTTCTTATTCCCTTTACTACCTTTTGTTTTTGTCCTTGCTCCTTCTTTCTCTGACTCCTTCACATAGGTTCCCCTCCCTCTAGTGTATTAGTTTAAACCCTCCCCAACAGCGCTAGCAAACAACTTCCCGAGGACATTGGTTCCTGTCCTGCCCAGGTGTAGACGGTCTGATTTGTAATGGTCCCACCTCTCCCAGCACCGGTTCCAATGTCCCAAAAATCTGAATCCCTCCCTCCTGCACCATCTCTCCAGCCACGCATTCATCCTGTCCTCTCATTCCTACTCTGACTAGCAAGTGGCCCTGATAGCAATCCCAAATTTACGACCTTTGAGGTCCTACTTTTTAGTTTAGCTCCTAACTCCCTAAATTCAGCATGTGGGACCTCATCCATTTTTTACCTATATTGTTGGTGCCTATATGCACCACGGCTGTTCAACCTGGTGGCACGGTAGCACAATGGTTAGCACAGTTGCTTCACAATTCCAGGGTCCCAGGTTTGAATCCCGGCTTAGGTGACTGTCTCTGTGGAATCTGCACATTCTCTCGGTGTCTGCATGGGTTTCCTCTGGGTGCTCCGGTTTCCTCCCAGGTTAGGTGGATTGGCCATGCAAAATTGCCCAATAGTGTCCAAAAAAGGTCAGGTGGGGTTATGGGGACAGGGTGGAGGTGTGGGCTTACGCGGAATGCTCTTTCCAAGGGCTGGTGCAGATCAATGGGCCGAATGGCCTCCTTCTGCACTGTAAATTCTATGGTTCAGAAACCCCCTCCCCTCTTTAGATCGGTAGGGTGCATTAAATCGTACCCCCGATTTATGGACTACAAGTTTGAGTGCAGGGAAGACGATCGGAGTGAAGGTGTGAAGATTATGGGCGAAGATTTGGAGGAAGTGAGTGCCTGGGATCAGTGGTAGCAGGAGAAGGAAGCATGGAAATGGGAATTAAGCAACAGATTGGCTCGAGTTGGAGTAATTGGGAGTGTTGTGTGATCTGAAAGCATCACTGGACCTGAAAGGAATAATCTGTAAGATAGTTTGAGACTAGCCTTGTTATATAATGCAGAGAAGGATAATGACTGGATAGTACGGAGGTGGAAGTGATGAGACGGGACAAAATCAGGAACCAGCACATCAGTGACAATTGTGGCAGCATCGAAGAAAATAGCTGGGAAGGGATTTCAATAGCATTGGCGATTGCTGCGGAGAGAGAGAGAGAGAGAGAGAGAGAGTGAGTGGTGGAGATGTGGCTGCGAAGAAGGAGAAGAGGAACGCCACAGACCAGATGAGAAGATGCAGTGGCGAAAAACTTAAACGCACTGGGGTTGGAAGAGGAACAGGTGACTTGACTGGAGGAGATGAAGGGGGGGGGGGGGGGGGGTGATTGACCAGAACTGTGGTGACCCCAACTAAAATGGCAAAGCCAAAAGAGGAAGGTGCCCGAAGTACAGACAATGAAGTACTTTTTGAAGCATGGTTACTGAGGTAATGTTGGAATACACCCCTGCAATCTGGGAAAGACTAGGTTCAATCCCTGGTCTGGGCTAACAGCAGATGGGTGAATGAGAGGGGCATTGCCAGGGAAAGGGAATTAGCCATAGCTCCAACTCTAAGATCACTATTCTTTGCTCATAAAATCAGAGTACCTACAGTGCAGAAGGAGGCCGTTCAGCCCATCGAGTCTGCCCTGACCCTCTGAAAGAGCACACTGAGGTCCATTCCCCCGCCCTATACCCGTAACCCAGATTTGAACCCAGGTTCCTGGCGCTGTGAGGCAGCAGTGCTAGCCACTGTGCCATCATGCCGTGAAAAGTTAAAGCGTCTAGACATTGAATGACACTGGGATCTTGTTTTGCTGTAAAGCATTCCCACTGAATGACAGCCACATGGGAGAGCAACAAACAACTTTCCCCAACACAAGGGCAGCACAGTGGCACAGTGGGTTAGCCCTGTTGCCTCACGGCGCCGAGGTCCCAGGTTTGATCCCGGCTCTGGGTCACTGTCCGTGTGGAGTTTTGTGAGGGCCCTGAAGAATCCAGCATAGGTTGAAGGATAGAAAGAAATTTACATTAACATATACACACACAACAGCAGCAACAACTCCTTTGTTGCTCACTCTCCAAATTTTCCAAATGTTCCTGCTCTGACGTCACTGTAATCAAAACGTCATCCAAGTAGACAACGACACGCGGTAAACCTCTCAAAATGCCCTCCATGACACGTTGAAAAATAGCACATGCAGAGGATACCCCAAAGGACAACCGTGTATATTCATACAGGCCCCGGTGTGTATTAATCGTTACATCTGGCCGGGAGGCAGGGTCCAGCTCCAACTGTAGGTAGGCGTGACTCATATCTAATTTTGTGAACGAGAGTCCGCCTGCAAGCTTCGCGTAGAGATCCTCTATGCGAGGCATTGGGTATCGGTCGAGCCGGGAAGCCGTATTCACTAAGTTTAGTCGCCGCACAAGCGAATTGTGGCATCTGGCTTAATTACAGGTACAATTGGTGCTGCCCAGTCAGCGAAATGGACGGGCCTGATAATACCCAAAGTCTCCAAACGCGTGAGCTCCCCTTTTACCTTCTCGAGCAAGGCGTAAGGCACCGGGCGCGCCCAAAATAGCGCAGCGTGGCTCCTGGTTTGACTTGGATATGGGCTATGGCCCCTTTTATTTTCCCCAAACCAGGCTTGAATAAATCTGGGTACCATCCTCACACCTCAATCCACCCTCCAGAAACTGTTGAGGATGTGCTGCCACTGCAGCCGCAAATGGCGCAACCAGTCCCGACCCAACAGGCTGGGCCCATGGCCGCGCACCACGATAAGTGGGAAACGCCCCTCCTGGCATCCATAAACAACAGGGGTCATCGAAGTTCCTGCAATGTCCAATGGTTCCCCCATATGGTTGACCAACCTGGCCTGTATGTTGGTTAGTGTAAGGGTCTGTATACCCTGCTTGATGCGGTCGAATGTCTTCTGGATGATTACGGACACCGTTACACCAGTGTCCAACTCCATCTCAAGCGGGTGACCATTGATCCATACTGTCACCTTAATGGGGGCCACATGGGGAGCTGTCACACAATGCAGCTGCAGGCAGTCGTCCTCCGTCTCCACGTCCTTGAGAGTAGTCACCGCAGATTCATCCAAATGGAAGGTACGGCCCCTGGGCTGGCCCCAGTTTTGGTCGGAACGACGGTGCCTCTGGCGCCCCCAGGACGGCGTCCGCAATGGGGTCGGCGCCTACAAGTCTGACATGGACATGGCTCCTCATCCATTGGTTCTGGAGAAGAATCCCTTCGGGGAGGAATGTCCAAAGGCCACTGGCGTCGATCCGGACGTCGCCTCGCCCAAGGTACCACAGGGGTGCAGGGGGACGCTTTCGGACAGAAGGGGTTGCGCCCCAAGGCATGCACCTCCATTCCCTCTAGCTCCTGCACGCCTCGTTCTGCGCTCTCTCTGGACAATACTATTGGAATGGCCTGTTGAAAAGTCAATGTTGGCTCAGCTAACAACTTTCTCTGGGTGGCCGCATTGTTAATACCACAAACCTAACGGTCGCGTAACATTTCTGTCAAGTTCTCACCATAGTCACAGTACTCCGCAATCCTGCATAACCTGGATAGAAACTCGGCAAGTGATTCTCCTGGGGTCCTCTCAGCGGTATTAAACCAGTAACGCTGGACTATCGTGGACGGGGTTGGGTTAAAATGTTGCCCTACTAAGTTCACAAGTTCATCAAACGTTTTGGTGTCCGGCGCAGCTGGGTACGTAAGGCTCCTAATCACCCCAAACGTATGCGGGCCGCAGGCGGTGAGCAATATGACCACCTGGTGCTCGTTTTCGGTGATGTTGTTTGCCCAGAAATAGTAACGCATCCATTGTGCGTACTGGTTCCAGCTTTCCAGCGCTGCGTCAAAAACATCCAACCGTCCATCCAGAGACATGGTGTAATAGAAAACAACTTCCAACCTGTATCCAACAAAAATCCAGGGAGGTGGCTTCAGCAGTTTAAATAGCTGTTCCCTCGTCGCCAGTTTTGTGAGGGCCACGAAGAATCCAGCACGAGTTGACGGATAGAAAGAAATAACATTTATTTACAATAACATTTATATATATACAACAGCAGCAACAACTTCCTTGCTGCTCAGTCTCCTCTAGCCGGTTCCAAACTGGCCAGCTTTATTTATGCAGGGAATCTGCTAATGATTTCTCCGCCCCCCCTCATTGGGGAAGGTCATAATCCCAAAGGATTGTGGGATAGTCATCAGGCCCCAGCCAGTGGTAAGCAGGCAGGTTATAACATGGAGTTTGCACATTCTCCCCGTGTTTGCGTGAGTTTTGCCCCCACAACCCAAAGATGTGCAGGCTAGGTGGATTGGCCATGCTACATTGCCCCTTAATTGGAAAAAATTGAGTGGGTACTCTAAATTTATATGTTAAAAAAAAACTTTCCGCAACAAGAACAGATGTAAAGCTTGGGCGTGGAAATGAAATGAAAAGCAGAATGATAACACTGTGCGTCAAATCAGGCATACATACCATTTCTTTTTACATTTTTGGGCTTCATCTCCAGAGAACACAGGCGTTAAAAATAAGTTGATAAAGCCCGTTCTTTAAACACTTGGGCAAGATGCCTGCACGTCTAGACTTCAGACTAAGAGCTTTAAATCTAGACATTCCTAAATAAATGGGCAGCGAGCAAACAAGAATACAAATCACCCCACAATGAACCCCAGGAAACATTCAGTTAAAGATTTGTGTATTTTATGCATCTTTTGTAAAAACCCATTGATAGTGATGTTGGGATAGCGCGCAGGAATGATGTCACTGATCCACTGTGATGTCATGAATATGTAAAATGTCATTTGCATATCCAATGCCCTCACTTCTGGCTGTAATGGTGATCACAAGGATTAATTATCCAACGTCAAGTAATCCCTTCAGACCTATTTTGCAAGCACAAACCTCGCCATGTATCGGAATGCTACTTAATGAAGCTGTAGCCTCAGGGACCTCCAGCACAAAGGGAGGATGCAATGTCACTGCATTAACTAGGGTTACTTGGGATGGGCTGAAGTGGGTTGGGTTGGGTATTTACATTTGTGGTGTGGTCACAAGAATGCAGAGAATTAAAGAAAGAATGTGCATGTATATAGAACTTTTCATAGGGTGGCATGGTAGCACATTGGTTGGCACTGTTGCTTCAGAGAGCCAGGGTCCCGGGTTCAATTCCCAGCTTGGGTCACTGCCTGTGCGGAGTCTGCACGTTCCCTCAGTGTCTGTGTGGGTTTCCTCCGGGTGCTCTGGTTTCTTCCCATAAGGGATGAAAGACGTGGGGCGAGATTCTCCGCAAATGCGGAGAGTCGTAAAGGCTGCCGTGAAACTGCCCGTGTTTCACGGCAGCCTTCACGCCCGTTCCCGGGACCTGATTCGCCCCCCCCCCCCATCGGGGCTAGGAGCGGGACCCCGGGAATCACGGCGTCGCGGCCTTAACAACCGTCGTTAAGGCCGCGCGTCTGTATGACGTCAGCCGCGCATGCGCAGGTTGGAGCCGGCTCCAACCCGCGCATGCGTGGGTGACGTCATCACGCCATTGACGGAACCCGAGCATGCGCGGTTCCGCATTTCTCCACCGCCGCCCGACAAGATGTGGCGGCTTGATCTTGGCGGGCGGCGGAGGGGAAATAGTGCGTCCCTTTTGGACCCAGGCCCAACGATCGGTGGGCACCGATCACGGGCCTGTCCCCTCCCGAGCACAACGGTGGTGCTCCCGCCCCAAACGGGCATCCAGCGCCCGTTTTTACGACGGCAGCAAGCAGGTGTGTTTGCTGCCATGAAAAAACGGGCGTAAAGACCCGGCCGCTCGGCCCATCGGCCGTGGAGAATCGCCGCTCGCCGGTCGGGTGAGGGGGGGGGGGGGGGGGGAGAATAGCGGGCGGGCGCAAAAAATGTCGGGAGGCCCTCCCGCTATTCTCCCAACCGGCGTGGGCAGCGGAGAATAGCGCCCGTGCTTGTTAGATAATTTGGACATTCTGACTTCTCCCTCTATGTACCCGAACAGGCGCCGGAATGTGGCAACTTGAGGATTTTCACAGTGACCTCATTGCAGTGTTAATGTAAGCCTACTTGTGACACTAATAAAGATTATTAATATAAAGTTAAGATGTCCCAAAGAACTTTACAGCCAATAAAGTATTATTGAAATATAGCTACTCTTGTAATGCAGTACGTACGGACACCAGCTTATGCCCAGCAAGATCCCACTAAATGGTCAGAAAATCTGTTTCAGTGACGTTTACTGAGGGATAAATAATGTCTGAGAAACCAAGGAGAGGTCACCTGAAGGAGTAGAATGGGATCTTAGCAAGGGCAAACTTGGCTTAATCGGCTCATCCACGAGTTGGCAGTCCCAACAGCGGAGCACCCTCTCAGTACTGTCCTGTTTTCGAGTGTCAGCCTGGACTTTGTGCTCAACGTACAAGAGTGGGATTTGAGCCCATTCCATACATTTATCAAGGAGGTCCTGTGGTGCAGTGGCTATCACCCCCGGCTCTGAGTCAGAAGGTCCGGGTTCGAGTCCCACCCAAGGACATGATGGCCGAGGAAGGCATGTTCATGACATGGCCAAACTGGTTGTGTGTCGACCTGCAAATCCTTCCAAACACGCCATCGGCTGACGACAAGAGCAGGAGTGATGAAGGAGCGGCGCTCTGAAAGCTAGTGACTCCAAACAAACCTGTTGGACTTTAACCTGGTGCTGTAAGACTTCTTAATCTGCCCACTAAATGTGGGAAGAGAAAAAGCAACAACATATACTTATCAGTACTGTTTATTTATCAGCAGCTGATCCTGGTTTAGATTCAACCTTTACAGCTTTCCCAGTCTGAACTTTCAATTGACTGAAAAACAAATGTTGAGATAAAATGCGCTGACACACTGGAGGCAGTCTGTGTGGTACGCTGAGATTAGTACGCAGGACTAATGGTATAATCACCGTTTTACAACACACTACACCTCCTCGGACTGGTACCCTAATTGGGCTGGAATAGTTCACAGCACTAAGAGCTCAGTGTTAAAGTGTGGACACATGATATACAAGCACCAGCCCGCCTGTTGCACTGGGTCCAGTTTGGACTTGTTGGAAGGCCAGCAAAAGAAATGGCCCATCCTTTACGCTGCCTCTGACAGTAGATTTCAGGATTACAAATATTTGTGCTCTTGGTATTGTTGCAGTTGAGGAGTTCATAGAACATGGAGAAATACAGCACAGAACAGGCCCTTCGGCCCACAATGTTGTGCCGAACCTTTGTCCTAGTTTAATCATAGTGTCCAAAATTCTATGATAATCTAAGGGCAATTTATCATGGCCAATTCACCCAACCTGCACATCTTTGGACTGTGGGAGGAAACCGGAGCACCCGGAGGAAACCCACGCAGACACGGGGAGGATGTGCAGACTCCGCACAGACAGTGACCCAAGCCGGAATCGAACCTGGGACCCTGGAGCTGTGAAGCAATTGTGTTATCCACAAAGCTACCGTGCTGCACTTAAGAACAAATGAATCTACACTGCATTATTCTACCATAATCCATGTACCTATCCAATTGCTGCTTGAAGGTCCCTAATGTTTCCGACTCAACTACTTCCACAGGCAGTGCATTCCATGCCCCCACTACTCTCTGGGTAAAGAACCTACCTCTGACATCCCCTCTATATCTTCCACCATTCACCTTAAATTTATGTCCCCTTGTAATGGTTTGTTCCACCCGGGAAAAAAGTCTCTGACTATCTACTCTATCTATTCCCCGTCGCACTCCCCGCTCGTCGTCGCCGACTCTTCCCCCTTTATAAAAACATTGCCGTAAAGAAATAAACTCCCCCCTCCCCTCTCTCTCCCACCACCACCCTTGGCCGCCTTCAAAAACAAATCTATATATTTTTTAAAAAATCAATAAAATTGGTTAAAATATTAAACCGGTGACACCGAATAACATGTTTGCCCCCCCCCCCCCTGGCCTCTGGCTTCCCCCACCAACCAACCTGCAAGTCCAACCAACCAAGTTCATCTGATTTATGTTGGGGAAGGGATGGCAGGAGCAGGTGTACAGAGCAGTGCTGCCCATGTTATGCAAAGTGCAACTGATATGTTTCTTCGAATGATCCAAACATTGGGGCAGCACATAGCACAGTCGTTAGCACTGCTACCTCACAGCGCCAGGGCCGCGGGTTCAATTCTGGCCTTGGGTCACTGTCTGTGCGGAGTTTGAATGTTCTCCCTCTGCGTGAGTTTCCTCCGGGTGCTCCGGTTTCCTCCCACGTTCCAAAGATATGTAGGTTAGGTGGACTGGCCATGATAAATTGCCCCTTAGTGTCCAGGGATCCACAGCTTAGGTTACGGGGAGAGGGCGGGGGTGTGGGCCCACTTTCAGAGTGTCGTGCAGACGCGATGAGCCGAATGGCCTCTTTCTGCACTGTAGGGAATCGATGGTTCTAACTACAGAGGGCTCAGATCATTGCTAGAACCGTGGACCTTCCAGGTCGGAATGGCTTACTATGCCTGACCTGCAAACCTGTATACACAGCTCTTTGTTATTTCTTCCAAGTCAATGAAAACTAGTCAATTCCTGTTGGTTTCAGAGAAACCTGCCTCTCAAACTACATCAGGACATGTCTCAGAGCAAAATTAACCTTGGAATGTGGCGGAGGACGAGGTTAAAGGGTCAAATACAGTTTCACCTTGGGAATAGAATAGCGCACTGTGCATTGCATGGTATCATCCATAGACATAGACTTGTAGCATTCAGTGCAGAAGAAGGCCACTCAGCCCATCGAGTCTGCACCGACCCACTTAAGCCCTCACTTCCACCCTATCCCCGTAACCCAATAACCCCATCTAACCTTTTGGGCAATTTAGCGTGGCCAATCCACCTAACCTGCACATCTTTGGACTGTGGGAGGAAACCGGAGCACCCGGAGGAAACTCACGCACACACGGGGAGAACGTGCAGACTCCGCACAGACAGTGACCCAGCGGGGACTCAAACCTGAGACCCTGGCGCTGTGAAGCAACAGTGCTAGCCACTTGTGCTGCAGTAATGCCCTCCTTATTGTGCTACCGTGCAGCCATTCCTTGTGAAACACTGTGCCCCAGCTGACTGTGAACATGCTGTTCTGTGGTTATTCATTTATAGCAAGGCAGGTTGAAGAATGTTATGTGGGAGAAAACACTGGTCCCCAGTGGGATAACATAAATCAACGTCAACAACAACTTACATTTAGATGACGTCTTACTCATTCTGTGACATCGCACAGTGCTTATAACCAGGAAAGGAAAATTGGTATTGAGCCACCGAAACAATTGCCAAAGGAGTAAGAATTTGAAAAAAAAATGAAAATCGCTTTATTGTCACGAGTAGGCTTTAATGAAGTTACTGTGAAAAGCCCCTAGCCGCCACATTCCGGCGCCTGTCCGGGGAGGCTGGTATGAGAATCGAACCGTGCTGCTGGCCTGCCTTGGTCTGCTTTAAAAGCCAGCGATTTAGCCCAGGGAGCTAAACCAGTGAGCTGGACAGGTAACCAAAGGTTTCATCAAAGGAGAGAGATGCAGAGAGAGAGAGAGAGAGAGGCAGAGAGGTTTGGGGAAGGGATGCCAGAGCTTAGGGCCCAGACCGTGAAAGGCATAGCCACCATTGGCGGGCCAAAGGGAGTGGGCGGTGCTCAAAGGAGCCAGAGTTGGGGGAACGCGGAGTTCGCGGAAGACTGCAGGGCAGTTTCGGTGATAGAGTCGGGTGCGCCCGCGTGGAGATTTGAACTCGACGATGAGAATTTTACAATTTTAAAAGACTGGGAACCACTTGTCGGTCAGCGAGCACTGACACTGATGGTTGAAGGGGACTTGATATGAGGCCGGACGCTAAAGAGTTAGAGACTGACAAATTAATTTGAAGAGGTCGTCACCCCGCCGTCTGTTTTGCTCTCCACAGATGCTGCCTGAATTGCTGGGTATTTTCCCTTTTTAATTCGGGCATGGTTGGCCCTAAGTCAACACACGTCCCAGTAAATACTTCTAGGAAAATGTTAGGTGCTCACTGACACTGAAACAAACTCTCACTGTGAGGCAGTAAGGTATATTTTCCTCCAGTGATGGCACTTTGCAAACACAGTTAAATCCAACATCAGTACAAAGCCAGTGTATAAGCTAATCTCAGGAAAAGAACAGGGGCTGGATTCTCCCAAAATGGGACAATGTCCCCACGCCGGCATACAAACGCTATCGTTTCACTCTGAAGATGCCTGTGAAAAAGTGGAGCCGATTCAATGACCTGCTAGCAGTGACCCAGGGCGATTCAGGCAGCTTTAGCTGTGGGTACGGGCCCCCGCACTTCCGGTTTTGAGTCCGCGCATGCGCACGCTAGCGGCCTCCAGCAGCCGCGCTAGGGCCATGGCGGACTCGGACCGTGGAGGCAGCTACAGAAATTAGAGCCCCTCAATCGACCATGCGCCCGAAGATCTGATCCGATCTGTACCCCGGCCGCCTATAAGGCCCCCTCCGGGTGTCCAATCCCCCTGCACCCCCCCCAGGGCGGCCATGGGCTGAGACCGCAGCCACCAAGCCAGCATCCTGACTGGCGATAGGTGGTTAGAACCACGCCGTCAGGAACTCAGCCGGTCGGCAGCGGAGGATTGCTGGGCGAGCCTCTGGCAATGAGCCCCCAGCCGCGCGGAGTGCTCTGCGAACACGCCGATTATCGAGTCCCGGAGAGTCGCCGGGCCCGATTTCGGCGTGACATTGGATTCTCCGCCCCCCGCGTCGAACGCGATTTTGGCGCGGGGCTGCGGAGAATCCAGCCCCTGATGTGGAAATCGCGCCTTCCCAACAGCAATATTCCGTTGCTGCATCCGATGCATCCCGCACTGACCACACCCCCACAGCTCTGCTCTGAAACCCCTTGAAATGGGGCTGGTCCCTTTCCTTGCGTCTGGGGTGTAATTTTCCACATTTAGCCTCCGGAGGTGAAAGAACTGACTGATGTGTGAAGGTCAAATGAGCCATTTCTGGTTTTATGGCGCTTCTTGTTAATGGTTTATGATTAGTTAAAAATTACCGTTAGTCCATGGGAAAATAACACACTTAATATTCAGCAGTAAACCTGCAAGCTCACTTTTAAAGTGCCCTGATGCGTCTCGCCAAGGGTGTAGTTGGTAAATCCATTGCCCAATTGTATTGATTCAACAACAATAATTTGTATTTATACAGCACCTTTAGCATAGGTAAACATCACACAGCACGTCACAGGAGTAAACACAAACAGGTGGACAAAAGCTTGGCCAAAGATATAGGATTTAAGAAGCGTCTTAAAGGAGCAGAGGGTTAGAGCATAGAACATAGAACAGTACAGCACAGAACAGGCCCTTCGGCCCTCAATGTTGTGCCGAGCCATGATCACCCAAATCAAACCCACATATCCACCCTATACCCGTAACCCAACAACCCCGCCCCCCCTTAACCTTACTTTTATTAGGACACTACGGGCAATTTAGCATGGCCAATCCACCTAACCCGCACATCTTAGACTGTGGGAGGAAACCGGAGCACCCGGAGGAAACCCACGCACACAGGGGGAGGACGTGCAGACTCCACACAGACAGTGACCCAACCGGGAATCGAACCCGGGACCCTGGAGCTGTGAAGCATTTATGCTAACCACCATGCTACCCTGCTGCCCTAAAAGGTTGGAAAGGTTTAAGGGGAGAATTAGAGAGATTGGCTGCATCAGGACGGCTGCCAATGGTGGGGGATAGGATTCAAATCAGGAATGGACGTTAGGCCGGAATTGGTGGAATACGGAGATATCGAAGGGTTGTAGGGCTGGATGAGGTAGCAGTGACAAAGGGGCTTAAGCCGTAGAGAGATCTGGAAACAAAGGCCCAGATTTGCACCACGATAGAGAGCCTCCAGTGAAGGTGGCTCTTGATAGGCCACAAGTGTGAAACCCGGGATGCGCAGATTTGACCAGGTAAAAGCTGGTTTGAACTTGGTGGGTTAATTTGGATAGTGCACGGGTCGTTCCTGTTTATTCTTGTTGATTCCCTGTTTATTCCCTTATTTTCCCTTTCTTTTATTTTTGCAGTTACATTTTTGATCCATGGATGTTTAATGGACCTGTGACTTTAAGGCAAAACACCCTTTAATTCTAAGCGGCTGTGCTAACTTGGACTGGTGATTGCTGATTGGCCAGTGTCAGTGATGACCAAGTTTGATTGATTTGGCTGGTGGTCAATGAATTGGACCAAAAGGCTGTGCTGTGTCCGGTAACAAGTGGTGATTATCCCTCTGGAATATTTTTCACTGCCACGAGGTTGCATTTTATTTTCAGATTTGAGTCTGGCAGTGGAGGTAAAAGATCCAGGAAAATTAGCAATGCAAAGTAAAATGGCAAGAAAGATGCGGTGATTTTGTTTTACAGTCGCGGGGAGGAGCTGTCGCTGTAAGGGACTGTAGCCGCTGAGCTGAAGGCTCGTTTAAGTAGTGGAGGCTGAAAACTCAAACTCTTAACTCTGTTCTGTTGGAATGTGGTTTTGTTGTTATTGTTTACGTCCGGAATAAATTATCCTTAAAAAAAAAAGTTGACATATGCAGGAGCCTCCGATTATTGTTAATCTTACGATGTGTTGTACTTGGCTTTTTTCCTGCCCTGCCTTCTCATTGTTCATAACTGAATGAGTAATTTGGCATGGAAAGGAGGGTGGAGGGTGCATGCGTCCAGCAGCTTGCTTAGTAGCACCAGGGAGTTAACATAGTCACTCTAGCTCAGGCGTTTTCAAAGTCGGGGTCGCGTCCTGCGGGTGGGTCGCGAGCGGGTGTTAGGAGGGTCGCGGAGCCGTCCGTCGCAGCGCTCCCGATTCCGCAAATTCGCACGCAACTGCCGGCTTTTAACAATGCTGGCTGCAAGCGGCCTTCAAAATGATGGGCGCGACCATGTAAAAAAATGCGGGCACACTGTGCACGCGTGCCCGCTCATCGGTCCGCATGCACAGAACCACGTGGTTCCGTGAGCTTCAATAATGAAAACTGATCAGCCGGCATTGTTAAAAGCCGGATGCTGCGGCTGTTGCACGAGGATTTGTGCAATCAGAGACCCAGGAGAAGATTTTAAAAATGTTTTAATGTAATCTTCCTGCCTGAAAAGAGCAGAGAGCAGGTCACCCCCCCCCCCCCCCACCCCCCTCGCCAAACGTCGCCGTCACGTGCTTTGGGCGCGATTGCGATTCCTCCATTTTGTCAGCAGCAAAGAAGTACATGAGAACCAAGCAGGCTCACCTCTCACATCAGAGGTAAGAGAAAATGGTGGGTCGCGAATGTTGGCCGGTGTGCATCGCGAAGGTCGGCCGGCGTGGGTCCCAAAGGTCGGCTGGTAGGTAAAAATGGGTCCCCGGAAAAAAAGTTTGAAAAATACTGCTCTAGCTCAAAGTGCAGTTTTGAATACTTAGATTAGATTTAGTTTACTGTCACGTGTACCAAGGTGTTGTCCTGTGTGCCATCCAAGCAGATCGTTCCATACATGAAAAACATAGGACAAATGATAAATACGCAACATAAATACATAGACATGGACAGCGGGTAAAGCATATGGAGTGAATTGCTACAACAGTCGAGAAGATGCGTAGAGAGATAGTTCAGTCCATAAGCAGGTCATTCAGAGGTCTGGTAACAGCGGGGATGAAGCTGTTTTTGAAGCTGTTAGTGTGTGGCCTCAGACGTTTGCATCGCCTGCCCGATGGAAGACGTTGGAAGAGAGAATAACCCGGGTGGGAGGGGTCACAGATTGTGCTGCCCCCTTTCCCATGACAGAGGGACATACACAGGGCCGGCCCTAGGGTTGCTGGCGCCCCGGGCAAGCTGAACTTCGGCGCCCTTCCGGGGGGGGGGGGTGCCGGGCCGGGGGTGCCGGGCCGGGGCGGGCCGGGGGGTCGGAGTGACCACCGGCGAGCCTGGATCCATCCGCCATGTTTGTGCGGGGCGGCCTGAGGGAGGGCGGCCACCACGCATGCGCTGGTTGGCACCGGCCCAACTGCGCATGCGCGGGACCCGCACTCCTTGATGGCGCCCCCAGCACATGGCGCACCGGGCGACTGCCCGAGTTGCCGGTACCTTGAGCCGGCCCTGGACATACAGACAGTCAATTGATGGGAGGCTGGTTCACGTGATGGACTAGGTAGATAAGCACATGAGAAGGGAATTGAATCTCATGGTGACACAGAGTTCGATCAGGAACGATGGGAGGTGATTCTAGTGGAGCATTAATGTCAGCATGCACTGGGGCTGTTTGGCTGGCTTTTGTGTTCTGTATTCAGTGTAATTCTAACTCTCCAATGCTTTGGAGCTTCGATCACTCTTACTGTGTGTACCCAACAGTGAGTGTCAATCAGGTGATTAACTATGGGGGCATCACAGTTGAGCAGCATTGTATTGCTGATGAGGCCATTAATTTCCTTTCCCCTCCGCACAAGCGCATTGAGGCCTTGATTGTCACTGCAACCCTGGCTGACATTAGCTAAATCAGCACAAAATCTGACTTGGAATCTGATCCATGTAATTCAGTTAGAAACTGACCATCGTACAACATCATGTTGCGACGTGACAGATTAAGCCAATGCTCGGGGAAGATCTAAATTGTGTTTTGACTTGGTTTCAGTTTACTTGCAGACTGCTTGCAAACGTCAATCAGGATAAAAAGCTCATTCCCATTTTTTTTCGTGAGGAACATTTCTTTACTCGCGATGTCCCTGGACATGTGTTTGTTCTTTCAGCCTGGATAGGTTATCCTTGAAGTCTCCTCCAGTCCTCCTGAAAACTGCATTCTTCCGACTCTGGCCTTGAACCCCACAGCCTTTGCCCACAGTTGGTGACTGTAATGGTCCATAACCTCTGGAATTCGTACATGGAATGCCTCTGCCTCTCTGCCCCTCTTTCCTTTTAACATCGTCAAAGATTTGCCATTTATCCAAGCTTCTTATCACTCTCCTTCTTTGATCCAGAGTCAATCCTTAGCTTTCCAAACCCCTCAGGCCGTTATATCAATACAAGTATTATGCTCGTATTTCAGTTAAATTCTAAACTATCCCGTTGTATGGGCAAAGCAAAGTGAGCCGGGGCAAGTGGGGTAGCCTGTTGGCTCAGTGGTTAGCACAATTGCCTCACAGGGACCTAGGTTTGATTCCGACCTCAGGTGACTGTGTGGAGTTTGTACATTCTCCCCCGTGTCTGGGATTCCTCCGAGTGATCCGGTTTCCTCCCACAGTCTAAAGATGTGCAGGTTAGGTGGATTGGCCATGATAAGTTGCCCCTTAATGTCCAACGGTTAGGTGGGGTTTCGGTGATGGGTGATGGAGTGGACCTAAGTAGGCTGCTCGTTCAGGGGGTCAGTGCAGACTCAATGGGCTGAGTGGCCTCCCTTTGTACTGCAGGGAATCTATGATGCTACGAAAACTGCTACTAAGCCTCTTCAAAACAGATCCAGCTAAATCTCGCTCCCCAATAAGCCTGTGGGTGATGGACTCCTTTTTTTTTTTTTTCTTATAAATTTAGAGTACCCAATTCATTTTTTCCAATTAAGGGGCAATTTAGCGTGGCCAATCCAACTAGCCTGCACATCTTTGGGTTGTGGGGGCGAAACCCACGCAAACACGGGGAGAATGTGCAAACTCCACACAGACAGTGACCCAGAGCCAGGATCGAACCTGGGACCTTGGCGTCGTGAGGCAACAGGGCTAACCCACTGCGCCACCGTGCTGCCCCTGGGTGATGGACTCCTGACAACACAGCCTAAAGGTGGGCCACAAACTGAGCAATGTCTGATGAAACAGGGACTCGGTCTCACCAGGAACATTTGAGTACTGGCTGCAAAACAAGCTTTGTGCTTCCCAAGCGTGCTGTGGAGAAAGCCTGCAAGGACCCATCATCTGAAGGAAAATGTCTCTTTCATTTAAATTTTCCCCCCTTTCCTCCTCTGTGTTTGTGTGTATTGTGTATGTAGAGGGTGGGGGCAAGTTACAGTAGGTACTTATTGATATTTAACCAAATGTACCTGTTGCATATTTCACCATTAATCATGTTATAATGAAACAATAATCACGTTTCAACTTATAACCTTGTAACACATTATTGAGTAGCCGAGGGCCAAAGATTTCGGGAATTTTTATAAGAATTAATGGTAAATTCACGTGTGCCATGCCTCCAGGCACGTGGGGCATGAATTAACCGTGCACCTGCTCAGGATGGTGTAACAATGGCCAGGGCCCTTAGGAGAGGTAAGGCACCCCTTTGGATATGTCCCTGGACACGTTTGGGAGACGTAAGGTGTGCTTTGAGTGAAGTAAGCCACCCTTTGGGATTGTCAAAAGACAGCATGATTGTGCATAAACAGTGCATTAATTCACTGAAACTAATATAGCTGTCAAAGAACTGTCAAAGTTGTCAAAGGACTGGCAAAACTCATTGGTACCATCAAAGCTGTCAATAGGTTTAACTCTGCTGGGTTTTAAATTGTAAAAAGTCAGTGCCTGATATTTAATTCTGTCTGTTGACGTAAGCCTTACGGTTACCATTGTAGGAGAAGTGTTGTAATGACTGATTTTGCAAACTAGCATTATCACAATGACTTGCTTGTTAAAGGAACAGTTTGATTGACAGTGGTTCTAAAATAGAACGTTTGTTTTCATAGTGAAGGAATTTCAATGTATTCAATTATTTTTATCAACAAGAGTGTTTGATTTAAACAGTGGCATAATCAGTAGGCACATAACATTATTTTATGTCAGATTGGTTCCTTGGGTTTCCCCAGGTTGGATGCTGGGTGAGTTGGCACGGAGGGGACAAGGGCAATGGATGGCGGGTGGGGGCATAGGTTGACACAGGACATAAGCAGGGACAACCCCCATTAACCTTATTTTTTAGGACACTAAGGGCAATTTAGCCTGGCCAATCCACCTAACCCGCACATCTTTGGACTGTGGGAGGAAACCGGAGCACCCGGAGGAAACCCACGCACGCACGGGGAGGATGTGCAGAATCCGCACAGACAGTGACCCAGCCAGGAATCGAACCTGGGACCCTGGAGCTGTGAAGCATTTATGCTAACCACCATGCTACCGTGCTGCCCCAAATATGACCTGAATGTTTGTCATGATTGAATTTTCTTCACTGCACTTTCCATTAGCTGATCATTAGCTGCTTTCTCGGGCTGATATCAGTTCTGCTATTTTCTTCCTAACCTTTAAATAAGTATTTCAATAAGATAGCATAGCCTGTTAAAACCAAGGACTTCCCAATCTCACTCTTTGGGACAGGGTTGAAACTAGGTCAGCATCGGGCGGCACGGTAACACAGTGGTTAGCACTGTTGCTTCACAGTACCCAGGGTCCCAGGTTCGATTCCCGACTTGGGTCACTGTCTGTGCGGAGTCTGCACGTTCTCCCCCGTCTGCGTGAGTTTCCTCCGGGTGCTCCGGTTTCCTCCAACAGTCCAAAAAGGTGGGGTGGATTGGCCATGATATATCTGATCATTATCTTGTTGCTGCTTGTGGGAGCTTGCTTTGTGCAAATTGGCTGCCGGTTTTCTTACATAGCAACAGTCGTTACACTTCGGAAAGCATTTCGGAAATTAGCTCTGCGAGGGTTTGAATTAATAAAAGGTGCCATATAAATGCAAATTCTTTCTGCACAGCTTTCAGCAGGTTCATTTTGTAATTGCTCTTTCAGTCACTTGCTCACATTTTCATTTTTAACTTTATCGTCCTGGAGGAACCATTTCCCTGATGTGGAACAGTTCCACTGGTGAGTCACTTTGCTTAGCTGAGCATGTGCAAAACAGTTTAGAGGAGTCACTGAATAACTTAACAGTTGGAACCCTGTCACATTTTCCCTAATCTAGGCCCACGAGTGCTGAGGCCTTACTACTGTGTCCATAGGGGGGTCCACAAGAGAGGCTGCAAAAATCTGCTCGTTTATTGAACAAGAAATGATTGACACGTCATCCACAGGTCCCGGTCAGACTTCCCTGCTCCCACTCGGGCTGAGCTTTTATATGTAGGGCCCGATTCTCCCCCAACATTTCTCAGTTAATTTGGGGCGGGTTTTTCTGGGAGTTCCTCACCGTTATTCAATGACACCTAGATACTTTTTGGGGCCCTGGGGTATTTCTCACCGGTTTAGCCCACAGTTAGAGGGGGGCGATTCTCCAAAATGGAGCCCAAGTGTCGTCGCGTTTCACGCACGGGGACAACCGATTCTGTCCCCCACAGGGGGCCAGCACAGCACTGGAGCGGTCTTCCCAGCGTCAAATGGGCGCCGCGCCATCCCGCACATGCGCAGTTGGGCCGCGCCAGCCTGTGCATGCGCAGGGGACTTCTTTAGCACGCCGGCGCTGACTCAACATGGCGTCGGTGTTCAGGGGCCGGCCACGCAGGAAAGTAAGCCCGGGGGGGGGGGGGGGGAAAGAGGCTGGACCGCCGATTGGTGTGCCCCGTTCATGGGTCAGACCCCATCGGAGGCCCCCCCCGGGACGGAGCCCCCCTCCCCCCTCCCACAGGCCGCCGCCCGACCGTTCGCGCTGAATTCCCGCCGGCAGCGACCAGGGGTGAACGGCGCCGGCGGGACTCAGTCGTATCCATGTGGCTGCTCGGCCCATCCGGGCCGGCGAATCGCCGGCCCCACCGATTCCAGTGGCCCGCGGCCGGCGCTGTGCCAAACGCGCCGGCGCAAATGGAGCCGATTTGCCGCACTTCGGAGAATCGCGCGCCGGCGTCGGGGCGTCGTGGCGCAGTTGCGACGATTCTCCGGTCCGGCGCGGGGATCGGAGAATCGCCCCTAGAATATTTTAAACACCGGGGAGCTGAACTCCAGGATCAGTTCGCCATTTTGAAAGGGTGCCCCGATATCTAAATGAGCTTGTGGGTCCCCCAAAACCTCCATCTAGGCATGGTTATCCCGCACATACATCATTCGGTCCCTCCCATTTGGGGCAGGGGTCCGACTCTTACGTCTCGCGGGGACTCGGAGAATCCTGGGAGGTGGGGAGCCTGTCGGAAGGCTCACTGGAGGCCTCTCGCTGCATTCTCAGGCCACATTACTCTCAAGCGAGAGCCCAACACGGCCGGAGATTCGTGCCCTTAGTGTCCATGGCTCGGCTGCTGGGAGCCTTGCCCCTCAGCGGGGAACCCAACGAGACTCATGGAGAGAATAAATGGTCGGACCTCGTAGGTGCGGGTTATAACACTTAGCTTCCCTGTAACTCACCCAATGCAGCCCAGCAATGAAAACCGGCCCCTTCTGAATCCCGACATCAATCAGAAGCCAA
Organism: Scyliorhinus canicula; assembly: GCF_902713615.1. Lineage (NCBI taxonomy): Eukaryota > Metazoa > Chordata > Chondrichthyes > Carcharhiniformes > Scyliorhinidae > Scyliorhinus > Scyliorhinus canicula. The sequence goes on along the minus strand of NC_052157.1, from coordinate 11,819,243 downwards.
GTGACAACCTTTGACCATGAGCCCATAACCTTGCTGGATCAGTCCAGCGAAGGGCTGATTGCTACACTGTCGAGATGCCATTCCCTAAGTGAGATGCTAAACTATGGCACCACTTGCCTGGTTCTGTGATTCAGGTCGATTCTCACAAGCCCATAGGAAACTGAAAAAGACGACTGAGTTCCCCCAGTGTCTGGGACAATGTTTTACCCGACTACAGTTTGTGAGATTTTGCTCTGTGGATATTGTCTTCTGGGTGTGTCCTGGGTAACAGCAGTCTCGGTGCATCAATATAATTTATTGTTTGGGAAGAACTAGGGGACATTCCTGAGAGATGTGCTGCGATATAATTAATCGTTGGAACACTACGGATGGTTGCCTTTCTCCTCGGGCACTTACAGCTGGTGGCAAAAATGTAGCGTGTTCAAACGACTGAGAGGCTTGAAATGTCTATCACAATCTTAGCCCACTAACAATGATTGGTCGGTTGAATATTTCAAGCGTACATCTGTCAAACATCATTCAACACCAGACTGATCATTTTTGACATTTGCTACATTGGTCGCTTAAGATTTGCACAAGAATGAATAAGGGACAGAGAGCACAAGTGTGCTCTGAGGGCAAACGTCAAATAGGATATTAAGCGTCAATTAGTGAGCTACCACACGGGAGAGGAATGTGAGCAGCAGTTAATGGAAAAATAAAGAGGTAAGGATTTAAAATGCTTCAGGCCTGGTCTACGGAGGATCAGCTATTCCTTGCTACTGGGCCTTGGAGTACTGTGCACAGTTTTGGCCTCCTTATTTAAGAAAGGATATAGGCGCATTAGAAGCAGTTCAGAGAAGGTTCACTCGACTGATTCCAGGGATGAGGGCTTAGTTTATGAGAAAAGATTAAGCAGGTTGGGTCCATACCCATTGGAGTTGAGAAGATTGAGAGATGATCTTATTGAAACGCGTAGGGGCGGGATTCCTGTAGGGCTCCACCATGGCTGGCGTGAAGAGAATCCCCCACACATGTGCCAAAATATGCCGGCCGGTCTGCGCATGCGCGGAACCACATCGGCGGTTCCACGCATGCGCGAGATCACGCCGGACTTCGGCGCATACGCGGACTCGCGCAGTCCCTTTGATGCCGGTTGGAGAATTCTGCACTTTCGGAGGCTGTTGACGCCGGAGTGGTTGGCGTCGGTTCTCCCACCGGCGTGGGGACTTAAGTCCCCCAGAAGGGAGAATCCCGCTGATAGGATCCTGAGGGAACTGTACAGGGTGGATGCTGAGGGGCTGCTTCCTCTTGTGTGGGAATCTAAGACAGAGATGGGGGCAATTTTCTTTTCTCTCAGACAGTCTTTGGAGTTGTCTTCCCCAGAGATCAGTGGGGGCTTCGACGTTGAGTTATATTCAGGCAGATATTTGATCGACAAGAGAGTCTAGGGTGTTGGGTGGTCAAAATGAGATTGTCCATGATCTTATCCAATGGTGGAACAGGCTTGAGGGGCTGAATGGCCTGCTCCTGCCCCTAACTCTTGTGTTCTTATGTTCTTGTAAACAGGTTTAAAGAAGTCAGAAACGCTGAAACAGACCTTAATCTGCATTAATCTACAGCAAAGCAAATTACACGGCAGCTCTGTTTTCCATGTAGACCGCCAAACACCACCGCAGATGCAATGAGAAAGGAGCAGTTTAATTTGAAGTGTCCTTGTACGTCTCCATCAGCACGTGGGTGGGATTTTCCAGCCCCGCCCACTGCTGGCATCATCCGGTCCCGTTGAAAGCCAATGGGCTTTTGGCTGGGCCGCCGGATCCCCCACGCTGTGACCCACCGGATAATCCTGGCCAGTGTTACAAGTGAAGCAATGTATGTGTCCCTGTAGGTGGGAAACATGACATTCCTCCCAATGCGGCCAATTCGCCCCTTGTGACAATGCAGAAGGGGTGGCAAGTCCTCGCAGACTGAGCTCCCAGTTAAGGATCAGTGATACAAACCTGCGCATATCTGAACCGCGCAGCTCTTCCTCGGACATCAGGGAAATTCCACAGCCAGGGTCCCGCGCAAGATGTTAAACGGAATGGCAGGAATCATGTTCGCTTTTTCTTTTAAAAGCAGTTGTGGGAGGGGCACAATCAGAGACCCGACGAAATTACTGCCTCTCAAATTGTGCGCCTCTGTTTGGAAGCAAACATCGAGGTCATGGCACGGAGACAGGCCATTCGGCCCAAACACTCTGTGTTGGCATTTACCCTCCACATTCTCTAACCAGTTTACCCACTCTATTATACCGCTTTATGGTGATTGCCGAATACTGCGCATCCACCACCCCTGTCAGTAGATCCCTACTCAGTATTTTTTTTTTTAAATCGATCCGGGAGTAGACCCTATGAACATGCGAGAAAAAGGAGAACTCCTTCCCTGTCAGCCTCCATCACTGTATTGAAATCCCCTCCCATAACCAGCTTGTGGGAATCCAGTATTTATACCGCTTTATACCTTTTCCTTTTACTCCATTCATTCATCCGAACTAACCTTGAACTCAGAGACAGGGAATTCAACATTGATTCTGACCATTCAGGACTGATTCCTGGGCCGAGGACCTGGCCTATGAGGAGATTGAGTGGACTAGACCGATATTCCTGAGAATATAGAAGAAGGAAAGGTAATTCCATTGGAACATATGCAAGGGGTTTGACAGGGTAGATGCGAGGAGAACATTTCCCCAGGGCTGGGAAGTCTAACGTGAAGAATCACAGTCTCAGAATAAAAGGTGGACCTATTCGGGGCTGAGATAAGGAGACGGTTCTTCACTCGGACTGCTGTGACTCTTTGGAGTTCTCTACCCTACAGGGTGTGGACATCCACTCATTGAGTATATTCAAGACAGAGATCGACAGAGTTTTAATACACCAATGGAATGAAGGGACCTTGAGATATTAGGGAATGATAGAGTTAATGGGCGGGATTCTCCGACCCCCCCCCGACCCCCCCCCCGCCGGATCGAAGAATCCCCGGGGGCAGCGTGAATCCTGCCCCGCCTCTCCGACGCCAGCTGCCGTATTCTCCGGTGCCGGTTTTCGGGCTGGGCAGGGCTGAGTAGGTGTTCGTTTTCAGCCAGTCTCGCTGGCGTGAAATGGACATGGTCCCACATCGCGGGTCCTGGCTGGTAGGCCGGCTGGTGTGGTCCTCGGGGGGCACGGGGGGATCTGGCCCCGGGGGGGGGTGATCTGCGGGCGGGTTTGTGCCATGGGGGCACTCCTTCCTTCCATGCCGGCCTCTATAGGGCTCCGCCATGGCCGGCGCAGAGAGGACACCCCCCTGTTGTGCCAGAACACGCGGTACCACGCCGGCGGATCTGCGCATGCGCGGGACCATGCCGGCCGTTCGCTGCCGGTTGGCACGGCGCCAACCCCTCCGGCGCCAGCCTAGCCCCCTGAAGTGCGGAGGATTACGCAACTTCCAGGTGGCCCGATGCCGGAGTGGTCCGCGTCATTTTTCTACGCCGGCGTCGAGCCATCGGGGGATTCGGGAGAATCCCGCCCAATATGTTCGATTTGCCATGTTTGTAATTAACGGTCGAACAAGCTCAAAGGGCAGAATGGCCGGTTCATGCGTCTATTCTTTTTAATGTTCTTGTAGTTTCTGTCAGTAACCCGGTCAGTGAATTCCACAACCTCTCAATTCTCTGTAAAGAACTGTCTCTGGTCCACTTTCCTCTTTACGTTTATCCCAGAATTCGCCAGCTGTCTGCTGGCGGCAGGAGTCTCTGGTGCTGGCGAGAATGCACCCTGACCCACGGATTCCCTGACGGTGTGCGGTGGCTTCAGTGGGAAATCCCGCGGACAGTGGCAGGAACAGAGAACCCCGCCGGCTGGGACGCCGGAGAACCTTGCCCTTAATCTTGCACCTATGGCTCCTCTTTAGAGCCCCCTTAACTATGAGAAATAGTGGACGCGGTCTTCCTGCGGTCAAGCCGTCAGAATCGTCCAGTTCTGCCGACGGTGCATCCTGCCGCAGGTTTCCCTGCAGCGTGGGGAGAATTCATTGGGAAGCCCCATTGACAGGGATGGGAGCAGAAGATCCCACCGATGGACAACAGCGTTGGGCCACCTCCCGCGGCCGAGAAACACTCCGCGGAAGACCAAAGAATCTCGCTCACCCTCTTCACATATATCCTGTCCCGTTCTTTCATCATTTGAAATACTTCCGTCAAGTTTCTCTAAACTCTATGTTGTCGTATGTGACTGGATAAGTGTCCTTCCTGAGCTTATTTTAAAACTTTTACAAGAAATTCCTATATTGCCAGTTTTAACTGATTTATTTTGGCCAGGCACATGAGAGCAGACTTAAGCAGGCCGGCCAACGGATCTCAGTTTGTACGTCCATAAGGGTTCCACAATCCATTACAACACCATGCAACAGCATCTTAAATCACTATAAGCACCTTGGCTTCCATTAGCAATAAATTGCATTTATATAATGCCATTAAAATGTTCCATGGTGGGTAAAAAAGTTAGAAATTCATGCTGAGCAAAAAAGGAGATACTGGTACAGATGACTAAAGGTTGGCCAAAGAGGTAGGATTAAAGGAGTGTCTTTAAGGAGGAGAGGGAGGTGGACAGGAGGAGACATTTAGTGAAGGGAATTCCAGAGATTGGGCCTGGGTATGATTTTTCTCCCCAGATCAGGCAGCACGGTAGCATTGTGGATAGCGTAATTGCTTCACAGCTCCAGGGTCCCAGGTTCGATTCCGGCTTGGGTCACTGTCTGTGCGGAGTCTGCACATCCTCCCCGTGTGTGCGTGGGTTTTCTCCGGGTGCTCAGGTTTCCTCCCACAGTCCAAAGATGTGCAGGTTAGGTGGATTGGCCATGATAAATTGCCCTTAGTGCCCAAAATTGCCCTTAGTGTTGGGTGGGGTTGCTGGGTTATAGGGATAGGGTGGAGGTGTTGACCTTGGGTAGGGTGCTCTTTCCAAGAGCCGGTGCAGACTCGATGGGCCGAATGGCCTCCTTCTGCACTGTAAATTCTATGAAATTATACTGAACACCTGAGAGTTGGCAGCAGTCTTGTGCAAACTGACAAAATGTTGAGCAGTGCCACACCAGAAATCATTTACCGGAATTTCTCATTCTCAAATGTGATGGCACGACGGCACAGTGGTTAGCACTGCTACCTCACAGCGCCAGAGACCCGGGTTCAATTCCGACCTCGTGGGGGACTGTCTATGTGGGAGTCTGCACGTTCTCCCAGTGTCTGCGTGGGCTTCCTCTGGGTTTGCTCCAGTTTCCTCCCACAGTCCAAAGATGTGCAGGTTGGGCGGACTGGCCATGCTAAATTGCCCTTTAGTGTCTGAAAGGTTGGCGGAGGTGGGCCTGGGCGGGCTGCTCTTTCAGAGGGTCAGTGGAGACTCGATGGGCCAAATGGCCTCCTACTGCACTGTAGGGATTCTATTCTATGACAATATTGCAGAGGTTTTTGTTCAGTATTCACACTACCAAAGGCCCCAACAGAACCAACCGGAAATCTCAAATACTCCACACCAAATCCTCAGGCCAAATAAAATGCATTTTAAAAACTAACGCAATATGATATTTGCCCACAAGTTGATCTTCTGGAGATAATATAAAGCATGCAAAGAAATGGGTTGCTTGGGAGCACAGCGATCAACTTTAATAGTCATCCTGAGTTCAATGAGAATGTAGCTCCTCCTTTTTAAAAAATCTGCTATAAATGTTATCTCAAGGTGAGTTTCTTTGCCCACACCTTGGCAAGGTCATATCAAGATTTTTACCATGTGTAAGCAATTCAAGTCACGCAAAGCTGTCCCTCCCATTTTATTCACTAGGACGCTGCCTGTACGAGGCAGTGCAAATAAGGAGATGGACGTGAACAATAGGTGCTCTTTTCATTAGGAGAAAGAGGACTAAATTTTAAAATTAAGAAGCAATTAGAAAAGGTAAATAAAAAGAGACTCGTGGTTGAGGCGATTTTGATTCAAGGTCATAAGCAAGAAATCTAGGACAGAGCATTATACTAAATGTATTAGTGCTGGAGCTACTGATTAAACCAGAGCTCTTGAAGCTCTATTAGATAGAAGGGTCATAACTATGGGAATACAGTGATACAGATACAGTGCAGTCACAGGGGATTAAGACCACTTCATGTACAGAGGATAAACAGCCTAAAGGGAAGTTCAAACTGACACAAAGTCCCGGATTTTGGGTACAGCCAAACAAGGATTAATATCGGCTTTACAACACGTTCGCTTCAGTTCGCAACTTAATTTGCACATTAAAGGCCTTCATGTCAAGGAAAAGCTCATGAAACATGGCCGATCCTAAGGAACAAGGGTGGATTCTAAATTTTCATCAAATGCTAACTTCTTAGGGCAGCACACAGTGGTGCAGTGGTTAGCACTGCTGCTTCACGACGCCGAGGTCCCAGGTTCGATCCTGGCTCTGGGTCACTGTCCGTGTGGAGTTTGCACATTCTCCCCGTGTTTGCATGGGTTTCGCCCCCACAACCCAAAGTTGCGCAGGGTAGTTGGATTGGCCACGCTAAATTGCCCCTTAATTGTGTCACCCTCTATTTCCTTTTTAAATACATTCAGGCACTTGGCCTCCATAGCCTTCAGTGGTAGAAAATTCCATGGCTGACATTGACAGTTCAGAACACGTGTGCTCCAGGAGAAGCCAGCCCCCAGTTAAAATGCAACTGGGAAATATTAAAAGAGGAATAATTCGATCGAAAATTGGATTGCATGAGCCAACTGAGAAAGCATGTGAGAAAACAAAAACGGAATTCATTTTTTCCCTGATGGGAAGAGTCGTGAGGTTGCGATATTACAGATTTTATAAGTAATACAGATTTTGCAAAAAAAAAAGCTTTGAAAGATTGACACTGCGGGCCTTAAAATGGTTACCAAGAGCCACCTGACTTTACACCTGCAATGTTGTCAAGCTTCCGGAAGGCTCCGAGTGGATTGGCAGCAGACATATCCAAGACGTGATAAGATGTTTCAAATTGAATGACCCCATCAAACGGAAAATGGCTTTCTTTGAAGTGAGAGTCCCTTCCTATCCCATCAAACATGGAGGAATTGGGCCATTCAAGTTCGTGGCTGATACATTTAAAAATTGGCCAAAAGGATATGGTTAAAATAAGCCCCAGGCACGTGTTCTTATGTGGAACATGATTCAGCATTTTGATGCCACCCAAAAGTACAGGAATGGGGGGTTGCACGGTGGCGCAGTGGGTTAGCCCTGCTGCCTCACGGCGCCAAGGTCCCAGGTTCGATCCCGGCTTGTCCGCGTGGAGTTTGCACTTTCTCCCCGTGTTTGCGTGGGTTTCACCCCCACAGCCCAAAGATGTGCAGGGTAGGTGGATTAAATGGAGAGTCTGGAACACACACACACACACCTTTACTAGCCTTTGCTCTCCCCTCAACAGATTCCCATTTTGCAATAGCTGTTATAAATATCGCCATTGTAACGGCAGGGGGGTTTTGGTAAGGGGGAATGGACTACCTGAGGGGAACATATGGCGTTAAGCCCTATAAATACAGTCAAATTTAAATAAATGTATTTCAATGAGTGTGGTAGTCGGTATTAGGGGTATTACAGTAACTAGGTTGGAGGTACCTGATGCTGTAAGATCATTGGTGTTGGAGGTATCTGATACTGTAAGATCATTGGTGAAGCCTGCCTGCTGGTTCCGCCCAGTAAGGCGGAGTATAAGAGTCTGTGTTTCCCTAGCTGCTGCATTCTGTACCTGCGCTGCTGGGGGAAACATCTAGTTCAATAAAGCAGGAGTTATTGACCGTGCATCGGTGAGATCCCCACCCTTTCTGGGCAGGAGCCTCATTGCGTCACTGGTGAGATTCCATTACCATAACCGATGCCGCCCCCCCCCCCAACCGCCCCTTAGTCTTTTTCAGTAAAAAGCTTTTTTTCTGGGTAATTTTAAATTGAATGACTCACTCCAAGGGTAAAGTATAGACACGGACGCACGAATATATTGTTGAGGGGAAACTTTGGGGAAGCATCTTTTTTTTTAAAAAGCATCACGTCACTTGACTTGATCTGTTTAACACCTTTCAGAAGTTTACGCTATGTTTGCTGTCCCAACTGTTGCCCCTCACGGCACGGGCCCCATGCAATGCCTCAAGGTGGCCTACTATACGATGAGATTAAGATTACTCCGAGAGTTTAGTCTTTTGCACCCAGCAACCGATCTGCTATCCCGCTTATCCGAAACAACAATTTGCATTTAAGTAGCCTCTTTAACTTGCAAATCATCCTGCGATGCTCCAGAAGGTATAATTAATTAAAGGATGGAAGGGTTCTACAATTCAACAAGGCAGCAGCTCGGGTTCAATTCCCGTACCGGCCTCCCCAAACAGGCGCCGGAATGTGGCGACTAGGGGCTTTTCACCGTAACGTCATTGAAGCCTACTTGTGACAATAAGTGATTATTATTATTATTTCATGGGCTTTGTTTATGATGCACTTTCAAGAATTGGATGACATGGAACATTAGGGGGAGGGGTCATTGGGGCAGGGACGGGGGGTTTGACTGTGTATGTTGTTGGCGACTATGTATGGGGTGGATGGTGGATTCCTGAACCCTTTTCATTGATGTTTGTATTTAAAATGTTGAGGGCTGTTTGGGGGTTGGTGGGAGGGAGGAATTGTTGGCCAGGGGATTGACATTGTATTTGGTACCGTGGATTGTTTTTTGGTGGGTGTAAATTTGGATGAAAATGTGAAAAAGGAGAATAAAAAAGGTATAATTAATCAAAACCTGACGCCAAGCCACAGGAGGTATCAGGAAAAAATGACCAGGAATGTTTTCGAAGAGATATGTTTTGCGGTTATTTTAAGGGTGAGAGTGAGAGAGGGGGATAGAAAAGACCTAGGCCCAACCATCTTCAGCTGCTTCACCAATGACCTTCCTTCCATCATAAGGTTAGAAGTGGGGATGTTTGCGGATGACTGCACAATTTTCAGCTCCATTCGCGACTCCTCAGATACTGAAGCAGTCCGTGTCCAAATGCAGCAAGACCTGGACAATATCCAGTCCTGAGTTGACAAGTGGCAAGAAACATTGGTGTCACACAGGTACCAGGCAGTGACCATCTCCTACAAGAGAGAAACTAACCATCGCCCCTTGACATCCAATGACATTACCATTGTTGAATCCCCAACTATCAACATTCTGGAGGTTACCATTAACCGAAACGGGACTAGTCATATAAATATTGTGGCTACAAGCGCAGGTCAGAAGCTAGGAATCCAGCGGTGAGTAACTCACCTCCTGATCTCCCAGAGCCTGTCCACCATCTATAAGACACAAGTCAGGATTGTAATGGAATTCTCTCCAATTGTCTGGATGAGTGCAGCTCCAACAACACTCAAGAAGCTCAACACAATCCAAAACAAAGCAGTTCGCCTGATTGAAATGAAATGAAATGAAAAGAAAATCGCTTATTGTCACGAGTAGGCTTCAAATGAAGTTACTGTGAAAATCCCCTAGTCGCCACATTCCGGCGCCTGTTCGGGGAGACTGGTACGGGAATTGAACCGTGCTGCTGGCCTGCCTTGGTCTGCTTTCAAAGCCAGCGATTTAGCCCTGTGTTAAACCAGCCCCTCCTCCTTCCACAAATATTCAATCCCTCCACCACCAATGCACAGTATCAGCCGTGTCTACCATCTGCAAGATGCACTGCGGAAACTCGCCATGGCTCCTTAGACAATACCTTCCAAACCCACGTCCGCAACCATTTAAAACAGTGCCTCCAAATATTGATCGTGATTGACAGGTCAATCGTGGGGTCTCAAACAATTGATTGTTGTTGCCTGGCGAACCACGTCAAACCGCGGGAGACTTGGGTTTTCCCGTAATGATGGGCGAAATAAGACATTGCGTGCCAAACTATGCCAAATATCTGCGAGACTCGGGCAACGAGATATTTGCAGGTGCCAAAACTTGAAATGAGCTGGTTGGAAGACAAAATGATGAACCAGGAGACAGAGATCTCCAAGAGGGAAAAATAAACAACCATCTCTGCCAGGAATGACAAAACAAATTTATTTTTACGAATGTCATTGGCAAGACCATTTGGCTCATTTGTCAACAGAGTAAAATGAAAATCGCTTATTGTCACGAGTAGGCTTCAATGAAGTTACTGTGAAAAGCCCCTAATCGCCACATTCTGGCGCCTGTTCGGGGAGGCTGTTACGGGAATCGAACCGTGCTGCTGGTCTGCCTTGGTCTGCTTTCAAAGCCAGCGATTTAGCCCAGTGTGCTAAACAGTGTACGGCTCTGACGTACCATAAACCATTGTTGGGGTTATTCAAGGAAGATCGGACGATTCTGCGCATTGCGTCCATCCGCTTCCAGCGTTGGGCTCTGTTGCTGACCGTGCATGAATATACTTTGGAACATTGGGCGGGGTCGAAAATCCTCCACGCGGACGCGATGAGCCGCCTCTCCCTGCCAATCAGACCACCAACGCCGGGGCCAGCAGACGAGGTCATCGCTGCCCTCCATTTTATGGATTATTTGACGGCCACGGCTTCGCGCATCTGGACCCAGATGGTTCCAGATGGACCCGCAGCTATCCCGCGTCCGCCATATTATCCAGTAGGAGGCCTAGCACCAGGCTTTGCGCTGGCATTTCCTGCGCGGCGGTGACTGGACCGGGGCGTGCCCCTGTGTGGGTGTGGGGGGGGGGCAGGGGGCCTCCTTCTGGTGAGTTGGGGCTTGGGGTGGTGCAGTTCAGGGGTTGCGTCGGGGGCGAGTGGAGCTCCTCAGTGCAGGAAATGGGGCTAATTGCGGCCTCGCCATTGAGTTCCCCACTGAGGGCCCCGATCTACCCAGATGGCCACTGGATAGCGGGTTGTTTCTTGGTGCTCCGGGCATCGGGAAACACCTGGTTAACGTTGCGCACTATGGAACTCTGTCCTCATTTGGGTAGATCGCACTCGGTGATTGAAGCGAAGATCACATCAGCATTGCAGGGCAAGATGGATTGCTAGTTGAAGGAAAAGAGGGATTCAGGGATGGAGGAACAGGATGACTGTGCCTGGCTGTGGACAATAACAGAAACATAGACTGTTTCAGCTGCGTGGCTGGTTTCCATGTTTTGATTTTGAGCTTTATCGTTCTATGTAAATACCGTAGCAGATAGTCTCTGCACTGTTTGTCCACAATGCTAACATTCATGTGGGGACAACACTTTCCTGATACTGTTACCAAAACAATTCACGAGAGACTTTAAAAAGGGCATTGCCATCCTTAACATCATTTTGGTAAACCCATTCCTTTGTTTGCACACCAATAAAAAATAAATAGGTATTCATTTATCCAATACCTTTCACAGCTCCAGGATGTCTAAAAACAGTTTACAGCCAGCTTTTTCAAGTGAAGTCACTGTTGTTAATGCCACAACACAGCAGTGATGCAGTAAAGTCTGGATCACCATTTAGCGAATGTGGGTTGAGAGTTGAATGCTGGCCAGAACATTGGGGAGAATTCCCCTGTTCTCTTTCAAATAGTGTTATGGGATGCTTTAGGTGCACCCATGCCAGAAATGGCCGCGGTCGCGCCGTACAACATGGCACCGGCCATGTGCAGACCCGACCTGCCAAATACAACCCCCGCAGGCCACCCCCAACAGTCCTCCCAACCCTCGCGGAAGCCCTTCCCAGCCAATGGTGTGCCTCCCTGCCAGGTGTGCCGGCGCTGGACACAGTCTGCAGCCGCCACGCCCGGATTCATGACCGTTCAGACTACACGTCAACTGCGCGGTCGGGAACTCGGCCCATCAGGAGCTGAGCATTGTGGGAGGGCCATCTGATGATGCGCCAACGTTGTTTCAATGGCGCGCGACGCGATGAAGCAATTTCGGAGGGGGCAGACACTCGGAAACCAGCGTCAAATCAGCGCCGCTCCCGATTTAGGGATCGGAAGGGATTCTCCACCTAATCGGCGATTACGATATCGGCGTCGGGCAACGACGAATCCTGCCCCGCACCTTTGAAAGTGCAGCAAAGCCTACTTGTGGCAATAAAGATTATTAATTAATTCCGTCAGAGTCTCTGCTCACTCAGCCTCTGCGGAGGGGACAGGTGAGCTACAATTCTGGACACTTTTGCCAGATCCCACGTTATGGAATCTTATAACAAAGAAGCAGGCCATCCGGCCCATCATACCTGTGCCAGCCCTTTGAAAAAGCTGCCCAATTACAGCCACATCCCCTGCATTTGTCCCTCCTTTTGTGCATGTTTCCTTTTTGAATTCACTTTTGAAAGTCACTGAAGAATCTGTTTCCACTGGCCTTTTTGCCAATGCGTTCCAGATCGTAACAACGCACTGATTTACCTCCCATCATTTTCTGGCCCCGTTTAAGATTTCCTTCCAGAATCTGTGGCCTTTTCTTGGCTTTTTGCTTACAATGTTACGCAAGTTTAATTCAAACAGCCAGACGTGGATCCTCCCTCATCTTCTGTCTGAACCAGTGGATTATAATAATCTCCAGCTACTAAGCAACTTCAGTCAATAGCAGAAGTTTATGGTTGCTCCCTTGTGCTTCTTGCTTTAAGGTTGAAAGCAATTTTTATACATTATGTGATTCATACCAGAATTCTGTACTCTTACATCACACGTGCAGTACAGAAGCAGGCCACTCAGCCAAACATGTCTGTCACAGAGGAAGAGCACTGTAGCAACATGCTTTGAAATTTGGGTAAAAGGACAACATCCTGTTGTGTGCTCGTTCTGCCAAAGGAACGTTATTTTGGGAATCCTGGATTCTTGCTGCCTTCATTGTCCAGGAATGCTGAGACTAACTGCAGCAACTTCTAATGCCACCCTGCCTCGATCAACATGGACTGGGTATTGACAATCTGGGACCTTCGAGGTCAATGAACCTTTCGTGCCAGCCTTGGAACTTTCAACAACTGAGTCAAAAAGGTTGTGGGTTCAGATCCCACTCCAGAAAAGTGAAGACAAAATTTCGGCTGCCTCAGTGCAGAATGGGGTTGGCGACACAATTCAAAGACGAGTGAGAACATCATCCCCAAGCGACCATCCAAATCCCCTATCTCGAACACCCAGAAAAAATGGATGTATGGGAGGATCACCACCTACACGTTCCCTTCTAAGCAGCACAGCATCCTTTCTTGCAAATGTATCAGCGTTCCTTCATCATTAAAATCAAGGAAACCCCACCCTAACCGCATTGAGGGAGTTGGGAACGCAGGAAGTAGGAGCAGAAGTAGGCCATTCAGCCCCTCGAGCCTGCTCCGCCATTCAATCAGAACATGGCTGATCTCATCCTGATCTCAAATCCACCTCCCTGCCTGTTCCTCATGTCCCTTTAACCCGTTTTTTAAAATCAGAAATGTATCTATCTCCTGCTTGAAACCATTTAATGACTCAGATTCCACCGCACTATGGAGCAGCAAGTTCCACAAATTCACCACCCTTTGCGAGAAGCAGAGAACAAAGAGAAGAAAGAACAATACAGCGCAGGAAAAGGCCCTTCGGCCCTCCAAGCCTGTACCGGTCATGATACCAACCTTTGCCAAAGCCCTCAGCACCTCCTTGCGCCGTATCCCTCTATACCCATCCTATCCATGTGTTTGTCAAGATGCCTTTTGAACGCCGTTAATGTATCTGCTTCCACAACCTCCCCTGGCAACGTGTTCCAGGCACTCACCACCCTCTGTGTAAAAAACCTGCCTCGCACATCTCCTCTAATATTTGTCCCACGGACCTTAAACCTATGCCCCTGGTGACTGACCCCTCTACCCTGGGAAAGACTGCCCATCCACGCCCGTCATAATCTTCTAGACCTCTGTCAGGTCACCACTCAACCTCCGTCTTTCTAATGAAAATAGTCCGAGTCTATTCAGCCTCTCCGCATAGCTAACACCCTCCAGAACAGGCAACATCCTGGTAAACCTCCTCTGCTCCCTCTCCAGAGCCTCCACATCCTTCTGGTAGTGTGACGACCAGAATTGTGCGCAATATTCCAAGTGCGGCCGTACCAAGGTTCTATACAACTGTAGCATTACTTGCCACTTTTTATACTCGATGCCCCGTCCACTGAAGGCAAGCATTCTGTATGCTTTCTTGACTACCTTGTCCACTTATGTTGCCACCTTCAAAGAGCTGTGGACATGATCTCTCAGACTTTCTATATTCCTAAGAGTTTTGCCATTTACTGTATATTTCCCCTCTATGTTAGATCTACCGAAATGCATTACCTCACATTTGTCCGGATTAAACTCCATTTGCCATTTCTCTGCCCAAGTCTCCAAACCTATCTATGTTCTGCTGTATCTTCTGACAATGTTTAACACTATCTGCCACTCCACCAACCTTGCTGTCATCCGCAAACTTATTATTAATCAGGCTGGCTACATTTTCCTCCAAATCGTTTATGTACACTACAAACAAGCACAGATCCCTGTGGAACAGCACTAGTCACAACCTTCCATTCAGAAAAACACCCTTCTACTGCTACCCTTTGCCGTCTGTGACCGAGCCAGTTCTGTATCCAACTTACTACTTCATCTCTGATCCCGTGTGACTTCACTTTTTGTATAGTCTGCCAAGAGGCACCTTTTCAAAGGCTTTACTGAAGTCCCTGTAAACAACATCTACCGCCCTCCCCCTTTGTCACCTCCTCAGAAAACTTGATCAAGTTAGTGAGTCACGACTTCCCTTTCACAAAACCATGCTGTCTATTGCTTATGAGTCCATTTGTTTCCAAAAGGATATTAGTCCTGTCCCTGAGAATTCTTTCCAATAATTTACCTACTACTGACGTGAGGCTCACCGGCCTATAGTTTCCAGGATTATCCCTGCTACCTTTCTTAAACAGCGGTACCACATTAGCTATTCTCCAGTCCTCTGGGATCTCACCTGTAGCCAATCAGGATACAAAGAAAGCATCCTATCGGGCTGCATCACAGCCTGGTATGGCAACTGCTCGGCCCAGGACCAGAAGAAATTTCAGAGAGTCGTGAACACAGTCTAGTCCTTCACACAAACCTGCCTCCCGTCCATTGACTCCATTTACATCTCCCGCTGCCTGGGGAACGCGGGCAGCAGAATCAAAGACCCCTCCCACCTGGCTTATTCACTCTTCCAACTTCTTCCACTGGGCAGAGATACAGAAGTCTGAGAACATGTACAAACAGACTCAAAAACAGCTTCTTCCCCACTGTTACCTGACTCCTAAACGACCCTCTTATGGCCTGGCCTGATTAACACTACACCCCTGTATGCTTCACCTGATGCTGGTGTTTATGTGTTTACATTGTGTACCTTCTGTTGCCCTATTATGTATCTTCTTTTATTTACTTTTCATTTCATGTACTTAATGATCTGTTGAGCTGCTTGCAGAAAAATACTTTTCACTGTACCTCGGTACACGTGACAATAAACAAATCCAATCCAATCCAAGATGTCAGTAATGGCCCCGGCAATTTCCTCCCTTGCTTCCCTCAGAATTCTGCAGTAAATCCCATCCGGCCCAGGAGACTTATCTACCTTAATATCTTTTAAAAGACCCATTTGCCTTTTTTAATTACATGCTGTACCTGTGCACCGACTTTCTGCGATTCATGAACAATGACACACAGATCCCTCTGCCTGGAGGCATTTTGAATCTGTTTTCCATTTTGATCATAATTTACCTTTCTATTTTTTTCAGCCAAAATGGATAACCTCACACTTATCCACATTAAACTCCATCTGCCAAATGTTGACCCATTCTCCTAGTCTATCTATCTGTCTGTTGGGAGGGCACTGTCAAAGGAGCATTGAAAAGCTGTGTAGATGGCACACCAGTACGCAAAATAATAAATTTAAGGCCCATTTAACACTAATATCGGCAAATGTTTCTCCTCACGTTAAAGTGATTAACAACATAGAATGGATTCCTGGAGTAATTTTTAAGAACCAATTGGATATTGCAATGAGGACAGTTGAGGATCAACCTGGGCAAATTACCTCAGATAGACTAAATGGCTGTCTTTTCTCACCTTTAAATAAGTTTTGACTGCTAGAGCCAACAAAGGCGTGTTCTCTTTTGTTATAAATTTAGAGTACGCAATTAATTTTTTCCAATTAAGGGACAATTTAGCATGGCCAATCCATCTGTCCTGCACATAGAACATAGAACATAGAACAGTACAGCACAGAACAGGCCCTTCGGCCCTCGATGTTGTGCCGAGCAATGATCACCCTACTCAAACCCATGTATCCACCCTATACCCGTAACCCAACAACCCCCCCCCCCTCTCTTAAACCTTACCTTTTAGGACACTACGGGCAATTTAGCATGGCCAATCCACCTAACCCACACATCTTTGGACTGTGGGAGGAAACCGGAGCACCCGGCGGAAACCCACGCACACACGGGGAGGACGTGCAGACTCCGCACAGACAGTGACCCAGCCGGGAACCGAACCTGGGACCCTGGAGCTGTGAAGCATTTATGCTAACCACCATGCTACCCTGCTGCCCTCCAATCTTTGGGTTGTGGGGACGAAACCCACGCAAACACGGGGAGAACGTGCTAACTCCACACGGACAGTGACCCAGAGCCGGGATCGAACCTGGGACCTTGCCGCCGTGAGGCAGCAATGCTAACCACTGCACCACCGTGCTGCCTCAACAAAGGCTTGTTGACACGAAGACTTAACAGGCACAATGCAGATTTTTACAGATCAAAAAAGTTAAGGCTAATATCGATACAAACGACTTAACTAGCTTCAGCTGGTGACAACAAAAAGATCTCAGCGCTGAATTGGTAGAACTCGCGTAAAAGATCCTAGGAAGATTTCCCAAAGCACAGCACATCTATGAAAATAACTCCCATTGAAACTGGTTAATGACATGCCAATTAGTTTACATCAGAATTGAATAGACAACAAACGATAAGTAGGATGACGATTAGAAAGATAAATATAGGCGGAGATGATCTAATGCTGAATGGAACATTGTTGCTTCATTTGGGGCAATGGCATCAATGGAATGCGGTTAGTCAAGTTTGAGGCAATGTTGCATTAAATATTCCGTAATTCTGAATCCTTCGAAAGCCAAGAAATACTCACTAGTTTTCTCTTTCCTCTAATATTCCTTACAAGTGCCCAACTCCCTCAGCCCCCATTTCAGTGCATTTTGTAAGAGTCAAAAGAGGTATACAGCACAGAAAAGGTCCATCGGCCCATCACGTCTGTGCCAGTCAAAATCATTAGTATTCTAAATCCATTTTCCAGCACTTGGCCCATAGCCTTGTATGCGTCGGCTTTGTAAGTGCACATCTAAATACTTCTTAAATGTTCTGAGGGGCTCCACTGCCCTTCCAGGCAGTGAGTTCCAAACTCCCACCACCCATAGAATCACATAGAATTCTTACAGTGCAGAAGGAGGCCATTCAGCCCCTCGAGCCTGCACCGACCTTCCGAAAGAGCACCCGCTCCTTCGGCCCACTCCCCCGCCCTATCCGTGTAACCCCATAACCCCACCTAACCTGCACGTCTTTCAACACTAAGGGGCAATTTAGCATGGCCAATCCACCTAGCCTGCACTGCATTGGACAGCAGGAGGAAACCGGAGGAAACCCACGCAGGCACGGGCGAACGTGCAGATTTCACACAGTCACCCGAGGTCAGAATTGAAACCGGGTCCCTGGTGCTGTGAGGCAACAGTGCTAACCACTGTGTCACTCTCTGGGTGACAATGTTTTCCTTCACATCCCATCAAGGGAGCCCCCTTTGCTTAAAGCTATGCCCCTGGTTATTGGTCAATCCACCTCGGGGAAAGTTTTCTTCCTTTCTATCTATGCCCCACATAATTTTATACATTCAGTTGTGTCCCCCTTCAGTCTCCTCTGCTCCAAGGGAAACAACCCCACCCTATATAATCTCTCTTCAGAGCGAAAACTCTCCAGCCCAGGCAACATCCTGGTAAATCTCCTCTGCACCCCTTCCAGTGCTGTCACATCACTCCTATAATGTGGGTTCAGGAACTGCACACAATATTCTAGCTGTGGCCGAACCAACGTTTTATCCAGTTCCAGCATAACCTCCCTGCTCTTAAACTCTATGCCTCGGCTAATAAAGGCAGGTATACCAAATGCCTTCTCAACTACTGAATCCACCTGTCCTGCTACCTTAAGGGACCGGTGTGCATGCACACCAAGGTCCCTTTGATCCTTGGTGCTTCCCAGGGTCCTGCTGTTTATCATTTATTCCCCTGCCTTGTTTGTCCTGCCCAAGTGCATCCCCTCATACTTATCCAGATTGAATTCCATTTGCCACTGATCAGCCTATCTGACCATCCCATCAATATCCTCCTGTAATCTAAGGCTATCCTCCTCACTATTCACCACTACACCAATTTTGTAACATCCGTGAGCTTACTGATCAACCCCCCCCATATTCATGTCTAAAACATTCATATGAATCAAAAACAACGGGCTGGATTCTCTGCACTCCGACACCAAAATCACATTCGGCGACGGGCGCGGAGAATCCATTTTCCCACACGAAATCGGGACCGCCGCTGTTCTCTGCCCCCCCAGAAGCGGCATACTCGTGGAGTACGCCAAGTATCCACCGCCACAGGCCATAGCCCGAGGCCCAGCCTGCTATTCTCCGTCCCTGACCGGCCGAATTCATGACGGCATGATTCTAATCTGGTCCCACCCTTCGGGAAACTTGCGAGGCGGCAGGGTGGGCCTCATTCGGGACCGGGGGCTATGCGTGCGGGCGGGCTGGGTCGGGCGAGCGGCCGATGCGGGGCACTATTTTGGCGGTCCAGGTCCGCGGGCTGAGTCCGCCATGGAGCACGGCGTGGCCGCTGGAGGCCACCGCCGTGCACATGCACGGCCTCTGACCCGGATGTGCGGGGAGCCGTATCGGCAGCTGGAAGCTGCGAGCTCCACGACAGCTGCCTGCTAGCCCCCTGCAAGGCAGCGAATCTGTGGCCTTTTGACGCCAGTTTTCCTGACATAAAAGAACACAGTTTTCACGACGACGTGGGGATTCTGTGCTGGGACCACAACTTTTCACAATATACATTAATGATCTGGAAGAAGGTACTGAAGGCACTGTTGCTAAGTTTGCAGATAATACAAAGATCTGTGGAGGGCCAAGTAGTATTGAGGAAGCAAGGGGGGGGGACAAGCAGAAGGACCTGGACAAGCTCGGAGAGTGGGCAATGAAGTGGCAAATGAAATACAATGTGGAAGAGTGTGAGGTTATGCACTTTGGAAGGAGGAATCTAGGCAAAGACTATTTTCTAAATGTGGAAATGCTTGGAAAGCAGAAGC
Organism: Scyliorhinus canicula; assembly: GCF_902713615.1. Lineage (NCBI taxonomy): Eukaryota > Metazoa > Chordata > Chondrichthyes > Carcharhiniformes > Scyliorhinidae > Scyliorhinus > Scyliorhinus canicula. The sequence continues at coordinate 11,799,900 of NC_052157.1, read as the reverse complement.
ACAAAGGGACTTGGGAGTCCTTGTTCACGATTCCCTTAAGGTTAATGTCAGCAGGTTCAGTCAGCAGTAAAGAAGGCAAATGCAATGTTAGCATTCATGTCAAGAGGGCTAGAATAAAGACTAGGGATGTACTTCTGAGGCTGTATAAGGCTCTGGTCAGACCCCATTTGGAGTATTGTGAGCAGTTTCAGGCCCCATATGTAAGGAAGGATGTGCTGGCCTTGGAAAGGGTCTAGAGGAGGTTCACAAGAATGATCCCTGGAATGAAGAACTTGTCGTATGAGGAACATTTGAGGACTCTGGGTCTGTAATCGTTGGAGTTTAGAAGGATGAGAGGGGATATTATTGAAACATACAAGATACTGCGAGGCCTGGATGGAGTGGGCGTGGATAGAGTGGACGTGGAGAGGATGTTTCCACTGGTAGAAAAAACTAGAACCAGAGGACACAATCTCAGATTAAAGGGATGTTCCTTTAAAACAGAGATGAGGAGGAATTTTTTTCAGCCAGAGGGTGGTGAATCTGTGGAACCCTTTGCCGCAGAAGGCTGTGGAGGCCAAATCACGGAGTGTCTTTAAGACAGAGATAGATAGGTTCTTGATTAATAAGGGGATCAGGGGTTATAGGGAGAAGGCAGGAGAATGGGGATGAGAAACATATCAGCCATGATTGAATGGCGGAGCAGACTCGATGGGCCGAGTGGCCTAATTCTGCTCCTATGTCTTATGGTCTTGTGGGACATGGTCCCAAAAACGGAGAATCCAGCCCAACATTGATCCCTGTGGGATCCCACTAGACACAAGCTTGCCGTCAAAAAAAACTCCCCTCGACCATCACCCTCTGCTTGCCACTCACACACCTCTACCAAGTAGTACTACGCTCCTGTATTCTTCACCTGATGCCTGTGTCTATGTATTTACATTGAGTTTTATGTTTACCCTATTATGTATTTTCTTTTCAAGTACAGAATGATCTGTTTGAGCTGCACGCAGAACAATGCTCATTACTGTACCCCGGTACACGTGACAATAAACCAATCCAACAATTCAGCAATCAGCCAATTCGAGATCTAATGTGCCAAATTTCTTTGGGTCCGATGGGCTTTTACCTTCGCTATCAGTCTTCCATGTGGGACCTTAGTAAAAGCCTTGCTAAGTCCAAGCTAAGTCCAAGCAGACTACATGAAATGCATTGCCTTCATCTGTACACCTGGTCACCTCTTCGAAACATTTCATCAAATTGGTCAGACATGATCTCACTTAACAAAATGATGCTGACTGTTCTTGATTAACCCCTGCCTCTCCAAATGCAGATTAATTCTCAGAATTGCTGCCAACGGGACTTCCAGTGGTGACATGTAGGTGGAGGTCGCACGGTGGGTAGCGCCTGCTTGAGTCTTTGGTTTTTGGACTTTTATGCGCGGTCTCGGGGGTACCTTTTAGATGAGCTGGTGTGGGACGTTCTAAGGAATTGGTGGGATGTCGAAGTTTCAGAAGAAAGGTCAGGGAAGGAAGGGGGCGAGTGAAAGTCTGCCGGCCAGTGCTGCTGCGAGTCCAGCAGGAGGAAAGATGGTGGGTGCTGGCTCCTCAGGTGCGGCCGCCCTCAACACGATTGAAGCTTTGACCGAGGTGGTATCGGGGGAGTTTGAAAGGTTGTTCGTCAAGCATTTAGAGGTGCATGGGAGAGAGGTGATGGCCTCGCTCAAAGAGTGGGTGGAGGAGATGCTTGCCCCGATAAAGGCGGCTGGGACGAAGACGTCGGTGGAGGTGCGAGGAGGCATGTCGCAGCACAGACACCCGTTCACCTCGATGGGTGAGGAGCTGCAGAGGATGGTGGAGGTCAATAAAGGGCTGAGGACCAAGCTGGAGGACCTGGGGAACAAGTCGAGGAGACAGAACTTAAGGATCGTGGGCTTCTTCGAGGGGGGGTGGAGGGTTGGAGGCCAACCGAATATGTATTTTTAAAATTCAGTGGATCCAATTTGTTTTTTTCCAATTAAGGGGCAATTTAGCATGGCCGATCCACCTACCTTGCATGTCTTTGGGTTGTGGGGGTGAGACCAGCGCCGGCCCTAGGGTTGCTGGCGCCCTGGGCAAGCTGGACTTCGGCGCCCTTCGGGGGGGGGGGGGGGGTGGGGGAGGGGGGGGGGCGAGGGGGGGGGGGCGAGGGGGGGGCCGAGGGGGGGGGCGGGGGGGGGGGGGGGGCCGGGGGGAGGGGGGCGGGCCTGAGGCACGGGGGCGGGGCCGAGGGGGTGCGGGGCCGAGGCGGGGCCGAGGGGGGGGCGGGGCCGAGGGGGGACGGAGGGGGGGCGGCCGGGGGACGGAGGGGGGGGGCGGCCGGGGGACGGAGGGGGGGGGGGCGGCCGGAGGGGGGCGGAGGGGGCCGCCCTTGGGGAGGGCGGCCACCGCGCATGCGCTGGTTGGCACCGGCCCAACTGCGCATGCGCGGGACCCGAGTCTCTGGCGCCCCCTAGCACATGGCGCCCCGGGCGACTGCCCGAGTTGCCGGTGCCTTGGGCCGGCCCTGGGTGAGACCCACACAGACACGGGGAGAATGTGCAAACTTCACATGGACAGTAACCCGAGGCCGCCACTCTGCCGCCCCTGCCAACGGAATGACTTGTTCGCCAAGTTGATGGCGGAGGAGATAGAGCCCGCCTGTTATGAGTTGGACAGGGCCCATTGGCCACTCCAGTTGAAGCCCAGAACAAATGAAGCACCGAGGGCGGTCATGATCAGCTTCCACAGCTACCAGGTGAAGAAGCAGGTTTGAGTTGGGTGAAGCAGAAGCGAGAGGCGAAGTGGGAAGGAGTTAGTATTGTAAATACCAGGACCTTTCCCAGGGTTGGCGAGAAGGTAGGCGTGCTTTGGTTGGGTGAAGGCAGCGTTGTCAGTAGCGGTGCGAGGTTTGGGGTGGTCGACTCAGCGAAGCTGAGGGTGATTCACAATTTGAAGAAGTTCTATTTTGAGATGGTGGAGGAGGCGGAGGCGTTCATGAAGACTGAAGGACTGAGACTGAGATGAGTTTGAGACTTGGACTTGGATGTTGTGGACTGGGATGTTTTTTCTTTGATTATTTCACTGGTTTTTGATTTTTTTTGCTCTTTTTGGGGGTTTTCTGTTGATGTATTCTCCCCGCGCTGATTGTATGGCTGGGGGTTGAAGTTTAATTTTGGTGGGAGTGTGGGTTGGGGGTTTGGAGAGTTTTGGGCGGGGGGGGGGACCGGGTTGTTGAGTGTCTTTCTGGGAGGGGAGGGGAAGCTCTGGCAGAGGTCACGATGCTAGCAAATGAAGGTTGGCTAGTGAACGGGCATGTGGTGGGAGGGGCCGGGGTCATTGGAGCCAGGATTTGATGGACCTGGGAGGAGGGAGGGGATCGATGGCTGAGGTGTTTGCCAGAGGAAGCGGCTGGGAGGATTCTGGGAAGGGATTGACGGTGACTAGAGGATGGGGCGCGACCCGCCGGATTGCGCTGAGGAGCTCAGAGTTGTGGAAGGGGATAGTGAGGGGGCGGGGGAGTGGGGCATGATAATAATCTTTAATAATCTTCATTAGTGTCACAAATAGGCTTGCATTAACACTGCTCCTTTGGGCAACACGGTGGCGCAGAGGATTAGCCCTGATGCCTCAAGGCACCGAGGTCCCAGGTTCAATCCTGGCTCTGGGTCACTGGCTGTGTGGAGTTTGCACATTATCCCAGTGTTTGCGTGGGTTTCACCCCCACAACCCAAAGATGTGCAGGGTAGGTGGTTTGGACTCGCTAAATTGCTGCTTAATTGGGGGAAAATAATTAATTGTGTCCTATAAATTTATTAAAAAAACACTGCTCCTTGTACGCGGCAGATTTGTTGTTGTACATTCGGAGCTGAGCTCCTCAGTGAGGGATCTAATAGGTTTGCTAAAGAGATTTGGGGCATTTTCGGGGTGGAAGCTGAACTTGCGAAAATTGAGTGCTTTGTGGTATTCGTTCCAAGGACAGGGGTCGGGGTCAGGGGGTTGCCGGTGTGTGTGGCGGCTTCTCATTTTATGTATCTGGGGGTGCAGGTGGCTCGGGATTGGGCAGGTCTTCGGAAATTGAATTTTTCAAGCTTGGTGGGGAGGGTGAAGACGGATGTTTTGAGGTGGGATAGTCTTCCTCTGTCGTTGAAGTAGGAGCATTTTGCCGCAGTGTTTGGTTCTATTTCAGTGCCTGCCGGTCTTCTTGTCCAAGGCGTTTGTTAAGGGGGTGGATGGGCCGATTTCCTTGTTTGTTTGGGTGGGGAAGGTTGCCAGGATAAGGAAGGTGGTACTGCCGGGGGGGGGGGGGGGGGTTAGGCCAGTCAAATATGATGTATTATTACTGGGCGGCGAATGCGGAGAAGATTCGTGGGTGCAGTAGAGAGATAGGGTGCGGGGTCAAGGGTGATGCCAATCAGGGGAAATCATGGATTCGAGCTGGGAAGGATGGATGCGAGGTTCTGGGATGGGAGTAGAGGGGGATTAGGGAGATGAAGGATCTGTTTCTGGGAGGGTGGTTTGCGAGCTTGGAGGAGCAGAACGAGATGTTTGGACTGGTGTGGGAAGAGAGTTTCCTGTACATGCAGGTGCGGGACTTTGTAAAGAATATTTTTCTGACCTTTCCAATAGCACCTGCCTCCTAGTTTCTTGAGGAGATGCTGTCGCAGCTCTGCTAATCATGGGCAGCAAAGTAGCACAGTGGTTAGCACTGTTGATTTGGGGCGCCATGATCCTGGGTTCGATTCCCAGCTTGGGTCACTGTCTGTGTGAAGTCTACACGTTCTCCCCGTGCCTGCGTGGGTTTACTCCGGATGGTCCGGTTTCCTCCCACAAATCCCGAAAGAAGTACTGTTAGGTGAATTGGACATTCTGAATTCTCCCTCAGAGTACCCAAACAGGCACCGGAATGTGATGACTAGGGGCTTTTCACGGTAACTTCATTGCAGTGTTAATGTAAGCCTACTTGTGACACTAATAAAGATTATTATGTTTTTCTCATTCGTTTATTGGACGTCGGCATTGCAGGCTGCACCAGCATTTATTGCCCATCCCTAATTGCCCTTGAAGTGGCAACCACATTGCTGTGGGTCTGGAGTCAAATGTAGGCCAGACCAGGTAAGGACGGCAGATTTCCTTCCCTAAGGGACATTAGTGAACCAGATGGGTTTTTACAACAATCGACAATGGTTTTGTGGTCATCATTAAACTTCTTTGTTTAATTCCATATTTCACTGAATTCAAATTTCTCATCTGCAGTGGCAGGATTTGAACCTGGGTCCTGAGCAGTACTCTGGGTCTCTGAGTTTACCAGTCCATTGACAATACTAGTACGCAACCGTCTCCCCATATATAGAACATAGATTCTGGTCTTTCCCGAAGTAGGAAGAGTTCTGAAGGTCAGTTTTTAGCACCATTCTGTTGTTTTTTTACGTTGATGTGGAGCCTTGTCACCTGCAGGTCATATTTGGGGTGTCGGACTTGCCAGAGTTGCAGACGGGTGCAGGAGAAGATGTTTTAGGCTTCGCCTCATGATTGCTCGCAGGCGGGTTCTGTTGGGGTGGAGGTCAAGTTTCGACATAGCTAAATTTTCCCTAAGGGGACGAGTGATCGGTCCCACAAGAGCTGGGGTTTGTTCATTCTGCATTTTGGAGAGCTGGTTACTGTCATCCGTTAAGTGGGGGGAGGAGCGTTTCTTCTGTAGGGTGTTTAATATGTTGGGCATGTTCTGTGTTATTATAAAATGTGGAAAATTGGAATAAAAATACTTTTTTTTGCAAACGGGATGTGCATGTCGCTGGTTAGGCCAGCATTTATTGCCCATCTCTAGTTGCCCTTCAGAAGGTGGTGAGTTGCCTTCTTGAACTGCTGCAGTCCCTCAGGTGTAGGGACACCCACTGTGCTGTTAGGGTGGGAGTTCCAGGATGTTGCCCCAGCGACGGTGAAGGAACGGCAACTTATTTCCAAATCAGGGAGGAGTGACTTGGAGGGGAACCTCCAGGTGGTGGTGTTCCCAGGTATCTGCTGCTCTTGTCCTTCTAGATGGTAGGAGTCGTGGGTTTGGAAGGTGCTGTCTAAGGAACTGTGGTGAGTTCCTGCAGTGCAGCTTGTAGATGGTACACACGGCTGCCACTGTGCGTCAGTGGTATAGGGTTTGAATTCTTATGGAAGGGGGAGCAATCAAGCGGGGCTGCTTTGTCCTGGGTGGTGTTGGGCTTCTTGAGTGTTATTGGAGCTGCACTCATCCAGGCAAGTGGAGAGTATTCCATTACACTCCTAACTTGCGCCTTGTAGATGATGGACAGGCTTTGGGGGGTCAGGAGGTGAGTTACTCGCCATAGGATTCCTCACCTTTGACCTGCCTTAGTAGCCACAGTATTAATATGGCTAATCCAGTTCAGTTTCAGATTAATGGTAACCCTCTGGTTGTTGATTGTGGGGGATTCAGCAATGGTAATGCCACTGAATGTCAAGAGGCGGTGGTTAGGACCTCTCTTGTAAGAGATGGTCATTGCCTGGTGCTTAAAAAAAATTGCTAGCAATATGTTCCTCTCCATTGAGGTTAGATGGACTTAGAACATACAGTGCAGAGGAGGCCATTCGGTCCATCAAGTCTGCACCGACCCCACTTAAGCCCTCACTTCCACCCTATCCCCGTAACCCAATAACCCCATCTAACCTTTGTGGACACGAAGGGCAATTTAGCATGGCCAATCCACCTAACCTGCACATTTTTGGACTGTGGGAGGAAACCAGAGCACCCGGAGGAAACCCACGCAGGCACGGGGAGAACATGCAGACTCCGCACAGACAGTGACCCAGCTGGGAATCGAACCTGGGACCTTGGTGCTGTGAAGCCACAGTGTTATTCACTTGTGCTACTGTGCTGCGCAGACTTGCCTATAGTTTCCTGGTTTATCCCTTCCACCCTTCTGGAATAATGGTACCGCATTGGCTATCCTATGGCCAGAGAGGAATTGAAAATTATTGACAGAACTCCTGCTTTTCCTCCCTTGCACTCAAAAGTTTGGGATACATTTCATCTGGCCCCTGGAGATTTATCTACTTTCAAGTCTGCCTGGCCACTCAGAACCTGCTCTCTGTCTATGTCAATTTCTTGAATTTTATCACAGTCCTTCTCCCTGATTTCTATGCCCAAATCATCCCTCTCACTAGTGAACACCAACACAAAATGTTCATTCAGAACCCTACATACATCCTCTGACTCCACACACAAATTAGTCTAGTGGCGTGGTGTAATGACAACAATTTCTCCCTCAACGTCAGCAGTGCTAAGGAGCTCATCATTGACTTCAGGAAGCGAAGTATCGTACATACCTCTGTCTGCATCAATGGTACATGTTTAAGTTTCTGGATTGCTGTAGAGTAAAGGAGATGAGAGTTCTGCTTCTCCACAAAACATCTTTATTCTTTGATCCAACGTCACACACAAATTTCCACCAACAAATAGTGCCACCTGCAACCCCTTTATAAATCAGTGACGCCTATTGGATAATTAACATCAACTTAGTATTTAATTGGAAGATCTGTTAATCCATTCCTAAAAGTGCTGAGGTGGAGATGGTTGACAGCTTCCAATTCCTAGGGGTGCACATCACCAACAACCTGTCCTGGTCCACCCTCGTCGATGCTGCGACCAAGAAAGCACAACAGCGCCTATACTTCCGCAGGAAACTAAGGAAATTTGGCATGTCCACGCTGACTCTTACCAACTTTTACTGATGCACCATAGAAAGCATTTTATCTGGCTGCATCACAGCCTGGTATGGCAACTGCTCGGCCCAAGACCGTAAGAAACTACAGTCGTGAACACAGTCTACTACATCACGCAAAACGGCCTCCCATTCATTGACTTTGCCTACATCTCCCGCTGCCTGGGGAAAGCGGGCAGCATAATCAAAGACCCCTGCCACCCGGGTTATTCTCTCTTCCAACCTCTTCCATCGGGCAGGAGGTACAGAAGTCTGAGAACACAAACTAACAGGTTCAAAAACAGCTCCTTCCCCGCTGTTACCAGACTCCTGAATGACCCTCTTATGCACTGAACTGATATCTCCACACATCTTCCCTACTGAGTAGCACTACACTCCGTATGCTTCACCTGATGCCTGTGTCTATGTATTTACATTGTGTATTTATGTACGTCCTATGTTTTGTCATGTATGGAACGATCTGTTTGGACTTTACACAGAACAATACTTCGCACTGTACTTTGATACACCTGACAAATCAAATAAATTATTTCTAAGCAGGGGGAAATATTTAGATACATGCAAGTTCAAGACTTTGCCAGAAAGGAGATACAGAGCTTCCCAGGAGAGCCGGCTTCCACATTGGTGGAGAAGGTGCTGACGACAGGGGGACTGGAGAATGGGGTAGTACCGGCGGTTTACGGGGCTATTTTGGAAGAGGAGAAGGCACTGCTGGAAGGGATCAAGGCAAAGTGGGAGGCAGAGTTGGGAGAGGGTATGGAGGAGGGGTTCTGGTGTGAGGCGCTCCGGAGGGTGAACGCCTCCACCTCGTGTGCGAGGTTGGGGCTGATACAGCTGAAGGTAATATATAGAGCACACCTCACAAGGGCAAGAATGAGCCAACTCTTTGAGGGTGTAGAAGATGTGTGCGAACGCTAAAGTGGTGCACGTGACCAGCCGGGATTGGAAATGGGTGCGGAGGCAGATATTATAGCCTTTGGCTCGTTGATCGCCCGAAGGCGGATCCTGTTGGGATGGAGATCAACCTCTCCACCCTGTACCCTGGCGGGGGGGCCTGCTGAAATTCTTGACTCTTGAGGTTACGTTTGAACAGAGGGGAAGGATGGAAGGGTTCTACAATTCATGGGCGTAATTCATTCTGCACTTTGGAGAATTGGATCACATCGAACATTGGTGGGGGGGGGGGGGTTTGGGGGGAGGGGGACTGTATGTGTTAATGGTGACTATGGGTGATTCCTGATTCCTTTTGGCATTTGTTTATCTTAACATGCGGGCTAATGTCTGGGGTTTGGTGGGAGGATGGGATCGTTGTTATTGAAATGGGGATTGACATTACATTCGTTACTGATTTTTGTTTACTGTTGATTGTAAATTTGGGAGAAATGTGAAAAAGGAGGAGAATAAAAATATTTTTTTTAAAAGTAAATAAATAAATAAAATCAAAATAGTGGTTTCTCATTTTACTTCTGTCTCAAGTCAAGACAAATAGTAGTCCTTAATGGGCCTTACTCTTCCTAGTTATCTTTTTACTCTTGATGTACTTGTAAAACAACTTAAGACTTTCCTTTATTTTTTTTAAATCATAGAATTTACAGTGCAGAAGGAGGCCATTCGGCCCATCGAGTCTGCACCGGCTCTTGGAAAGAGCACCCTACCCAAGGTCATTTCATTTTTTCATATCCCCATAACCCAGTAACCCCACCCAACACTAAGGGCAATTTTTGGACACTAAGGGCAATTTATCATGGCCAATCCACCTAACCTGCACGTCTTTGGACTGTGGGAGGAAACCGGAGCACCCGGAGGAAACCCACGCACACACGGGGAGGACGTGCAGACTCCGCACAGACAGTGACCCAAGCTGGAATCGAACCTGGGACCCTGGAGCTGTGAAGCGATTATGCTATCCACAATGCTACCGTGCTGCCAGTATCCTTTCATGTCCCTTTTTGCTCTTCTAATTTCCTTTTTAAGCACATTCTATACACCTCTCGGGCTTCAACCTCCCTTTTTCTCTTCATCCAATACAGTATACCCCTCGATTTCCAGGGCTCACTGGATTTGTTGGTCCCATCCTTGTTCTTGACTGGGACATGTTGGGCCCTGCACTCTCCCTATTTCCTTCTTGAATACGTCCCACTGTTATTTCACAGATTTACCTAAAAGTGTCTGCTCCCTATCCACTCCGGCCAAATCATATCTGATCTTTTTAAAATTGGCCTTCCCTCAGTTCAGAACTTTGATTTCAGGCCCATCCTTCTCCCTTTTCATAACAATCTTGAATCTAACAGAGTTATGATCACTGTCTGCAAAATGCTTCCCCACTGATACATCAACCACTTGCCCAGTTTCGTTGCCTAAAATCTCTTGTGGGACCTTCTACGCGGCGGTTTAAAAAGATCTCCGGGACACATTTTAAGAATTCCACTCCCTCTAAACCTTTCACACTATGACTACCCCAGTTAATGTTGGGGAAGTTGCTATCCCCAACTCTCACTACCCTGTTACTTTTCGACTTCTCTGAAATTTGCCTTTCCATTTCTCTCGGACTGTTAGCGAGCCAATAGAACACTCCCAGCAATGTGATTGCTCCTTTTTGGTTTTTAAGTTCTACCTTACAGCTTCATTCAAAGATCCTTCTAAGATGTCTTCCCTCCTTACCGCTGTAATTTGCCATCCACCCAACCTTCACATCTTTGGACTGTGGGAGGAAACCAGAGCACCCGGAGGAAACCCACACAGACACGTGGAGAATGTGCAAACTCCGCATCGACAGTCACTCGAGGACGGAATTGAACCCGGGTCCCTGGCGTTGTGAGGCAGCAGTGCTAAACACTGTGCCAACACGCTACCCCTTACATTGAATACAATTGACTACAATTGTCATATGTATGGTTAATCAGAAGGCGCCTTGAGCCAAAGGATTGTTCTAGCTATGTGCATTTTCCCCAACCTATTTCCCCCTCTGCTAGCAGGTAACCTGGGGAGTTCCTCACCACTTTCCAAGAGAATAAATTTGGTCTCTGATCCTGGCAACTTTGTAGCCTCGTTCACAATGCACAGCTCTAAAGGGACATTTTCTAGATTAAAGACACATATTAAATGCACCAGCTGTTGCTGTAATAAATGAAGAAATGTTTTGTAACATACAACATGATTGAGGATATAGATTGAGGGCATCTATATATTCCGGGCATGATGTAACTGATGACCGATTGCATAGGCATAGCACAGGGCTAAAGAGCTGGCTTTTAAAGCAGACCAAGGCAGGCCAGCAGCACGGTTCAATTCCCGTACCAACCTCCCCGAACAGGCGCCGGAATGTGGCGACTAGGGGCTTTTCACAGCAACTTCATTTGAAGCCTACTTGTGACAATAAGCAATTTTCATTTCAGCAATGATAGAACCTGAATTGGGTTTTGTTTGTTATTGCAGTAGCGTGTACTCAGGTAACTGACGGTCAGGAATTTGAATCTAAGGAGTGGTTTTGATATTAGTTCCGAGTTCGAAAGTTTAATTAGGTTTGTACTTTGTGACAGTATTTTCTTAATGCAACGGGAATCCAACTAATTGTTGACTCAAGTTCAACCAATTAACATCTTGTTCATTTGCAGACTTGTACTACTCACCTGACCTTTAATACCTCCACTTATCCATTGCCTCCTCTAGTCAACTGCTTCAAACGGAGGACGTGTGTTCAAATAAGGTTCCACTGGTCACCTTTTGGAGAAGCTGAGAAATATAAATTCAATTAAATAAATTGGGAATTAAAAAGCTAGTACGATTAATGGTACCTGGAGTATTATGAAAGCTCAGCTGATTTACTAATGTCCGATAGGGAAGGAAATCTGACGTGTTTCCCAATCTGGCCTCTGCATAGAATAGAATCCTAGAATCCCTACAGTGCAGAAGGAGGCCATTCGGCCCATCAGGTCTGCACTGACCTGCTGAAAGAGTACCCTAAACTGGCCCACTCCCCCTACCCTATCTCCGTAACCCCATCCAACCTGCACATCCCTGGACACTAAGGGGCAATTTAGCGACAATTTAGCGTGGCCAATCCGCCTAACCTGCACATCTTTGGACTGTTGGAAGAAACCCACGCAGACGCGGGGAGAACGTGCAAACTCCACACAGACAGTGACTCAAGGTCGGAATTGAACCTGGGTTCCTGGGGCTGGGAGGCAGCATTGCTAACCACTGTGCCACCGTGCCGCCCTAAATTCTGGACCCACAGTAATCTGATTGATTCTTAATTGCCCGCTACAAGACATAGCCTCGCAATCCACTCAGTCGTGTTCACTGCCCCCCTCCCAAGGGTAAAATAGGGATGAGCAATAAATGTTGACCTTGTCAGCAATTGCAAGAGGCTATGAATATTTTTTTAAATTCCCATCTGTCCTTGCCCATCCCCCAATCATATGAGCATTAGAAGATACCAATAGTGAAAACCTGGCAAATTTTTCTGCCCCTCAGAGAGGTTCATTGAAGTCAATCGCATTGCTTTCACTCCTACCTCATCGATGACCATGAATCCAGTCTCACCACATTGAGGCATCCCTCATCTGTATGACCATGCACCACATTACATGGTAAATTCATCTATTAAATCTCTTGGATCACATCCTCAATTTCCCCACATAATCTTGTTTGGTCCATCCAAATTAATAATCAAGAACCTATCTGTCTCTATCTTAAAGAAACTCAGTGATTTGGCCTCCACAGCCTTCTGTGGCAAAAAAAGTTCCACAGATTCACCACCCTCTGACTGAAGAAATTCCTCCTGATCTCTGTTTTAAAGGATCGTCCCTTCAATCTGAGATGGTGTCCTCTGGTTCTAGTTTTTCCTACAAGTGGAAACATCCTCTCCACATCCACTCTATCCAGGCCTCGCAGTATCCTGTAAGTTTCAATAAGATCCCCCCTCATCTTTCTAAACTCCAACGAGTACAGACCCAGAGTCCTCAACCGCTCCTCATACGACACCAACATGGATTCGATAGACCGAATTGCCGATTTGATTGACCGAAGTGACTGTATGATGCTAAAACAAAATCAATATGAGGTCAGCTAATTGAGTCTAGGCCAAACCAGTTTCCATGTACATCTCATTATTTGAAATGACAAAACATAGACCTGGGGCCCCAAATGGCAAAGATTGGTCCCTATTTGGTCAATATTTGTAAAATAGTGTCCAATCTCAAATAATTGAACAAAATGCGTAACCATATTTTGCAATTATCCCTTGTGGCTCAGTTGGTTGCACTTTTTTCAGAACCATAAAGCTCTGGGTTCCAATCCTACTCCAGGGCTTGAGTACAGGAAACCCAAGGTAGATATTCCAGTGCAGTACTGAGGGAGCACGGCACTGTTGACTGAGCTATGTTTTGGATGAGGCATTAAACTGAGGCCCATCAGCCTGCTTCAGATTGATGTAAAGGATTATGTGTCACTTGGAGGTGGATTTTCCATCCCCCCCCACCCCCTCCTGTGGCATGTTTTATGGCGGCAAAGGTGGCCTGCCATTCGCCAGTGGCGGGATCATCCATTGTCAACAGGGTTTCCCATTGTTCCCACTCTCCGACACCGGGGATCATTCACATTCATAGAAAGAAAACAGACTATCTATCTAGTCTTTATCACATCACTAACCACACGCACAAGAAAAGTTGACAGAATTTGGACGTTAGTTATGTTGACACAACCCAAAGTACAAACAGAATTTCTGGGTCAGTTAAATACAAGACACAACATGAGTCATCCCAAAAGTGCTCAATGGGAAAATGGCCTCTGTCCGCACTGTAGGGATTGTATAATGACAGTGTAATGAAGAACCACAAGATTAATCCCTGACATCAAAGGGTTAAGTTGCAAGAAATCATGGAGAAAGTGAGGGTTAGAAATTTGCATGCCTTATGCCCATTCTTACATCCAGAAAATGAGCATAAAGCTTACCAGCATCGCCATGGAGACATCCTGTGGCTATTCTGCATTGTCTTGGGAACCATTTTCCATGCATCATGGACAGCAGCTAAAACAGGCTCAAATTCTTTGGATATTTTATATTTAAGTATGCTTTGCGACTCTCTGCAAGCTCTCCTCAACAGATCCACTTTTTACTTAACTTATACTCGTTCTAATCTTTTAAAAATTAATTCTAAAACTACATTGTATATCTTGTGTTGCCCTATTATGTATTTTCTTTTATTCCCTTTTCTTCCCATGTACATAATGATCTGTTGAGCTGCTCGCAGAAAAATACTTTTCACTGTGCCTCGGTACATGTGACAATAAACAAATCCAATCCAATCCAATCCAAGTCCTTCTTAAAAAGAGGGGGGGAAATTAACATACACGTACTCTAAGCACGGAGAACAATCGACCATGTCTATGCATTGTTGGTCAGCTCACAGCCAGACCATGGGTGTTCTCGTAGTCATTGCCAAGAGGCAAGAGCACATGCAGAGGGTGTTGCCCCTGGTGCAAGGCTGCTTACCTGCTGCTCTTTGCTCCTCAGGCTGCCTTTTGCGTTGCATGAGCTTTCCTCCCTGGGATTGTGCCAATTAGCTCAGCTTTCTCTCCGGCTGTCAGCCTTGGCTCACTGAGCCGCACCCTGGCCTCAAATTCAGGGGTTCCAGACCAACTTCAGAGACGGGAAAGCAAAATCTTGCCTCAGGCTCCCAGCGCAGTTCATGGGAGAGTGCTGCACTGTCAGAGGTGCCTTTGCTCAGGCGAGACATTAAACTGAGGCCCCATGTGCTTCCTCAGGTGGATGTGGAAAATTTCACTGCTCTGTTTCAAAGAAGATTGCGGAGTTCCCCCAGTGACCTGGACAATATTTATCCCAAAACCAACATCACTAAACCAGACATTACATATCCCATGTTATAACAGTTCAACATTACTTCATTGGTTGTGATGGACATTGGCACATCCTAAAGTGATGAAAGACACTTGTAAATGTAAGTTTTTCCATATTGCCCCCGCAGCTGCACCAGACTGAAGAGCAAACCTAGAACTGTTTGATCTGTCTACTCAGTTTCACTCAACTCGGTGGGGGGAGGGAGGGGGGTTGCTTTTCCAGAGACTGGTTAATAGACAGAAACAAGCATCTTCCCAACAGATGTCGTAAAACATCAATGGAGCAGAGCCATGCTACTTCTGCTGTTGAGGCAACACGTTAATGCATAGAATCCCTGCAGTACAGAAGGAGGCCATTTGACCCATCGAGTCTGCACTGACCCTCTGAAAGAGCACCCTGTCTAGGCCCACTCCTGCACCCTATCCCAGCAAGCCCATCTAACCTGCACATCTTTGGACTGTGGGAGGTAACCAGAGCACCCGAAGGAAACCCATGCAGACACGGGGAGAAAGTGCCAGCTCCACACAGAGAGTCACCCAATGTCGGCATTGAACACGGATCCCTGGCGCAGTGAGACCACAGTGCTAACCACTGTGCCACTGTGCCTTAATTTCCTTATTTGTAGATTGTGGTCCAAATTCTACCTGTCTGTCAATAAATATACTGCCCAATCTGGTACTCAACAATGTGAAGAGAGATTTTATTTATATCATGCCTTTCATGAACTCAATTGTGAGCAGAGTTTCTTATGTCAACAACAAGTTACATTTATAAAGCACCTGGATCATCCCAGGAGACTTTACAGAAGCAATTCTCTTTCATTCATGTGATGCAAGTGTCGCTGACTGAGACAATTAACCAGCCCTAAATGCCCTGCATTGAAGAGTGAATCACTTTGCTGTGGATCTGGAGTCACATCGAGGCCAGGCCAGGTAGGGATGGCAGATTTCCTTCCTTACACGGCAACACAGATGGGTTTTTACAAGACTGACAATGGTTTTGTGCTCACCATTAGATTTCGTGGTCGCCATTAGGCTTTTAAGTCCAGGGCAGGGATTCTCCGAGCCTCTGCGGCGAAATCGCGATCAGCGCAGGGGCGGAGAATACCCGCGATCGGGTCCGACGGCGAGACGCAATCCTCCGCCGACTGGAGAATCGGCGCCAGTTGCGCGCGCATGGTCGATGCGGTGCCGGTTGGGGGCCATTGAAGGAGGCCCCCGTGACGATTCTCTGCAGTTGACCAGCCGAGTTCCCGCCAAATTCCGTCAGGTCCCGCCAGCGTGATTCCCGTATGGTTTCACCCGGTGGGAGCTCGGCATCGCATATGCGGTGCCATCCTGGTGGGGGGATCAGATTCCGGAGGGGGCCTCCATGATCGGCAGGCCCACGATCACAGGCAACTTATCAGCAGGCGCGAGCGATCCTGGGGGGGGGGGCTATCTTCCTCCCCGCCGGGCCGCTGTAGGACTCCGCCATGTTCTGTGGGGACTGGCGCAAAAGCGGCCGCCGCGCACACGCGCGGACCCGTGGCCAGAAATCCTGGGGCCCGTATTGGCAGCCGGAGTTGCGTGAAGCACTCCAGCGCCATGCTGGCCCCCTGTGGGTTGCAGAATCGCTGGGCCAAGAGGCCCATTGATGCCGGCGTGAAACACTCCGGTGGTTACGTCGCGTCAACACTTAGCCGGGATGTTGGAGAATCCCGGCCCAGGTTTTTTTTATTGAATTCAAATTCCACCATCTGCCGTGGTGGTATTCGAATCCAGGTTCCCAGAGCCCTACCCTGGGTCCCTGGATTACTACTACCAGCGACAATACCACTACACCACCGCCCCAATATTCTGATACCGAGCCACATGGGGAGATATTAGGACAGGTGACCAAATGAGGTATATTCAACGCAGTCTTAAAGGAGGAGAAATAGAGAGTGTTGGAGGTGGAAAGGCGCAAATAGGTTTCTAATCTCAGCAAAGAGCATCAAAACGACATTTGGAGTAGGGAATGGAGAGGGTCGATCGCTTTTCACGACATGCACCTTTCTTCAATGATCAAGGTGCCTTTTCTTTTTCGTTCCAAGGGAAAGGTTTTAAATAATTGCAGAACAGGAATGCACATTTTTTTGCATAAGCGTGAATGTGTCCCCACCGGTAGATCCAGTTCCACAACTAGTTTGTGAAATGAACATATAACACCCATTACCATGTGAAACAAGAATAGGTTATTTGAGACCAGGCTGTATAATCCAGTGAGACACTCAAGTTGTTTATACCCTGTACTTGACATATAACAATCTGAGGAAGTTTTACATTTCAATTTCTGGCTGATCCTCTCTGTAGAACCATAGGAAAATTACCATGCAGAAAGTGTGAACAAGAAAACTGCAAAGGTGCAATTATCCACCAAGGAGTTAGTTGCACAGAAGTTGACAATAAATCCTGTGCACAAATCATCTGACATTCTCCAATCCATTCAAATTTTTAATTATCGAGTCAAGTGAGATCTGAATGCTCCCAGGATGGCCAAACAACTTGGAAAGTCAGAAGACTTAAGACGTTGCCTCTATTTTTACAACTGGACACACAGTGAATACAATGCTAATTGCGCCTGTTCATCACCGTCCCCTAACTGTACACCACTCTCCCACCTTCCCCCAAACTCTACCACCACCAACCATAGCACAAAGGAACCTTTAAAGGTAAACACACATACGTTCTTTAAATATATTCATATTGATTGTCATCGATTTTCAATCTATTTCGGTATTGCTGCTGGCTGGGATCTGGGTGTGGCCTGTTACCATCCCTCCACTACACTCATAGAATCATAGAATTTATATAGAGTCTGCACCGGCCCTTACAAAGAGCAACCTACACGTATCTACCCTATCCCCATAACCCAGTAACCCCCAGTTAACTGTGTATCAGCCTAGATAGGCTACATTGGCCAGCTATTTGACTCTGGGGTGCATCGGAGTCTACCACAAGCCTGACTCAGACAGCACTTTCCTGCAAGAGTTGTTCAGTGGTAACTACAGCTCAAGCAATATGATAGGGTATTCAATTGTCCACTGTAATGAACATACATCTTTGTGAGTTGCTGAAGACTCATTCTTAGGGGCTGGTTTAGCTCACCAGGCTAAATCGCTGGCTTTTAAAGCAGACCAAGCAGGCCAGCAGCATGGTTCGATTCCCGTATCAGCCTCCCCGGACAGGCGCCGGAATGTGGCGACTAGGGGCTTTTCACAGTAACTTCATTGAAGCCTACTCGTGACAATAAGCGATTTTCATTTTCATTTCATTTCACCGAGTTGAGGTGAGTTAACTAATCCCAGCTGAGTTGGCAATTGGACTATTTCAGCATTATTTAGAGGGGCCAAATCAGCTCATTCGCCAAGTCTTAGCAAGTGGAGCCCTCGAGCTTGATCTGGTCTACAATTAGATAATGGCTGATCGATACCTTGTCCCCATTTTCCTGCCTTTGCTCCACACCAATGACTGTCCCATTGAGTTTGGATCAGTTAATAGCATTCTAATGTCAGAGTCAGGAGATGGTGAGTTCAAGACTGACTCCAGATTTGAGCACATAGTTGAGGCCCTCACTTTAATGCAGTACTGGGAAAATGCCACAGTGTTGGAGGTGTTTTACGTGGACGATATCTACATATTGTTAAATGAATATAATATGACTGGTGTTAGCATCTTGTAAGCAATTATACACCAAGGTAAATCCTGCGCTCTTTTTGATTTTATTTGATGGGTTGTTCTGGAGTGTTTGGAGATTTTCAGCCAATCAAAAAAAAAATATCTGGTTGTCCCGAGATGCAGCAAAGTTACTGTCAAGTTTAGAAACAATAGCCAGCCTCCCTGAGTAATCAAAAGCTAGGCATCATAGTTGTGAAGTATTTTGGGACATGCTGGAGATGTGGTAAACATCAGGGCAAGCTTTCGTTTAACACTGGGGGGGTTAATAAGCATCGAGCTGTGGGTGGCTGAAATAGGTTGGCAATGAGACCGATTCAAAGTTGGAGTAGAAGAGATAGCAATTAGAGAAGTATTGGGGGCTCAAATTCCTGGCAGCATTTTAGTTTTTCGGCGGCAGGTGGGTGCAGTGGTTAGCACTGCTGCCTCACGGCACCGAGGACCCGGGTTCAATCCCGGCCCCGGGTCACTGGCGGCGCGAAGTTTGCACATTCTCCCCGTGTGCGCGTGTGTGGGTCTCACACCCACAACCCAAAAAGATGTGCAGGTTAAGCGGATTGGCCCCGTTAAATTGCCCCTTAATTGGAAAACGAAATAATTGGGTACTCTAAATTTATTTTTTTAACTTATTTTTCAACTGAAGCCAAGTAAGGGCCAGGCACAAAAAAACATAGCCCCCCCCCCCCCCCCTCCCCCTTCCCCAAACACCCGTGTGTACTTTTATTTTACCAGGGGGATAACTCTGAAACCTAAGCGATACCATGTGTCGGACGCTGATTTTGTTGCCACGGCCGCTCAAACGAGGGAAGGGGAAAGTGAAGATAGGATGACTTGTTTTAAGAAAACAACCTCAGCCTGTCTTTTCTTTAAGCTGCAGGATCGCGGTTGAAGTCGCGGGAGGCAGTCACTGTCACAACGCCTGGGTTACATGTGGCCCTGGAACAACACAGCCTCCTAAACTCAGCCACAAACTCTCAGTAAAACCCAAGCAGATACAGTAACACCATTTCACACACACACACAAACACAGCTGGGAAAGGAGAGGGTCCTGTTACTGTCTAAGCAGTGAGAGAAATCAATATCAAGACAGAAAATTAAGACATGCAGCCACAACATAAAAGGTGACCAGAAAGATCATTCTGTGTCCCCTGCAGCTGCACAAAGTGCAACAAAAGTTGGTTTCCTTCTGCCCACAAAGGTAGCCACCTACCTGCCCACTCTCCCTCTCTCCAGTCTGCCAGTCGGAATACGCTGTGCCGGTTCTGAGGTGCACCTACCTGTGATAGGTGTGAGCCTCTGCTTGTGTGTCACGGCACTGTTAGCCTGCACTTCCTGATCTGCCGGCAACATTGCTGTGAACTGGTTTTGCCGGCTTGGCAGGGGGAAGGGGTGGAGAGAGGGCAAGGCAAGAAGTGGAAGGGGGAGTGGGCTGGGTGGTGGCGCAGGCATGGAAGGAGCAGAAAGAGGAAATATTATAATTAAATCATTGCCTAAAATTCTCTCCCCCCCCCCCCCCCCCCTCCCTCCCCCAAAGCGCTGGAGGGGGCCAGTGAGATGCATAATAATAGGATTCATTATTATAACTTCAGCTTTGCCATTCCACACAAATGAATGCACAAAAGTAAGAGGTTAATTATTAAAACCTTTCCCTACAATTCGTCAAATGGTGCATTTGTAATAGCCTGTGCAATGTTCGTGTTTTTAAACATGTGTCAAAAACTAATAGCCGCCGGGCCTCCCAAGGAAAGCACATCATTGCAAGACGAAGTTTATTAAAATGTTCAACTGTTGTTCCTCCATTCATAAAGGAGGGGATCCCTGCCGGGTTACAGTTGCACAAGCGGAATTCTCTGCTGGGATATAGTTTCACACTTGGAATTCCTGCTGGGATTCAGCTCCACAGTTGGGGGTCCCTTGCTGGGAAAGAACTCCATAGGTGAGACTCCTGCTGGGATGCAGCTTCACGGGTGGGAATATCTGCTGGGATACAGCTCCATGGAACCCTGCTGGAATAGAATTGTGGCCTTGTTGGTACAGTTTTCATGCAAGGAGTCGTGCGGGTGAGGCAGACTAATTGAGGGCGTTGGTTAACACATGGGAATATGATATTGCTGCTATCACTGAGACATGGTTGAGGGAGGGGCAGGATTGGCAGCTCAATATTCTGGAGTATAAAATCTTCTGGTGGGGGGGGTAAAAGAGGAGGTGGTGTCGCAATATTGATCAAGGAGTCAATTACTACAGTATGGAGGGATGATATGTAACTTATAAAATTTACAGTGCAGAAGGAAACCATAGGGGCTGGTTTAGCTCACTGAGCTAAATCGCTGGCTTTTAAAGCAGACCAAGCAAGCCAGCAGCACAGTTCGATTCCCGTACCAGCCTCCCCGGACAGGCGCCGGAATGTGGCGACTAGGGGCTTTTCACAGTAACTTCATTGAAGCCTACTCGTGACAATAAAGCGATTTTCATTTTTCATTTTCATTTCAGCCCATCGAGTCTGCACCGGCTCTTTGAAAGAGCTCCGTACCCAAGCCCACACCTCCACCCTATCCCCATAACCTAGTAACCCCACCCAACACTAAGGGCAATTTTGGACACTAATGGCCAATCCACCTAACCTGCACATCTTTGGACTGTGGGAGGAAACCGGAGCACCCGGTGGAAACTCACGCAGACACGGGGAGAACGTGCCGACTCCGCACAGATAGTGACCCAAGCCGGGAATCGAACCTGGGAAGCTGGAGCTGTGAAGCAATTGTGCTAACCACTGTGCTACCGTGCCACCCATATCTTGGAAGGTTGCTCAAATTAGGCCATATACGAAAAACTTATAAACAAAAAGGGGTCAATAACATTGTTGAGAGTGTACTATCGGCCCCCAAACAGTCAGGGTAATATGCTGTCGCACAAAATGTTAATACATAAGGTAAGATCACATGGGATTAGGGATAATTTATTAATTTGGATAGAAGGCTAGATAACCAACAGAAGGCAGAGTGGGGATAGATGGGTCCTTTTCTTGTTAGCAAGATGTAACTAGTGGAGTGCCACAGGGTTCAGTCCTCAGGCCCCAACTATTTACAATCTCTGTAAATGACTTGGATGCAGGGATAAAAGGTACTATCGCCAAATTTACAGATGACACTACAATAGGTGGAATAGTTAGTTGCAATGACGAAATAAGCCATTTACAAATGGATGTAGACGGGTTAAGTCATTGGGCCAAAATTTGGCAGATTGAGGTTAACGTGGAGAACTGTGACATTATACATTTTGGTCAGAAAAATGGAGAGGCAACTTATTATCTAGATGGAGATAAACTTCAGAGTGCTTCAGTGCAAAGGGATTTGGGTGTCTTCGTGCCTGAATCGCAGAAAACTAGCATACACGTACTGCAGGTAATAAGGAAGGCAAATGGCTCTTTCGGAGGGTCAGTACAGACTTGATGGGCTGAATGGCCTCCTTCTGCACTGTTGTGATTCAATGATTCCAAGAGAGACTGCGCAGTTAGGATCTATTCTCTGTCAAGTTTAGAAGACTGAGAGGAGATATTATTGAGGTATAGATGATGATAAAAGGTGTTGACAGAGGCGATGTAGAGCAGATGCTTCCTCTTGTGGGGCAATCTAGAATGAGAGGTCATAGTTTTAGGATAAGGGGTAGCAGATTTAAAACAGAGATGAGGAGAAATTACTTCTCTCAAAGAGTCATGCATCAATAGAATTCTCTACCCCAGGATGCAGTGGATGCCGGGACTTTGAGTAAATTTAAGAAGGCAGATTTTTAATTAGTAATGGATTGAAGGGTTATGGAGAACGGCAGGAAAGTGGAGTGGAGGCCATGATGAGATCAACCATGATTGTATTGAATGGCAGAATGGGCTCAATGGGTTAATTTGTCTACTCCTGCTCCTGGTTCTTGTGTTCTTACGAGAGAGAGAGATGGGCGGATATGTAGGCAAACCTCTGAGTAATGTAAGAATAATTGGGTAGTAATAGTAGGGGTTTGCAACTTCTCCAAAATTAATTGGGATAGTCAAAGTGTGAAAGGTTTAGAGGGGACAGAATTCTTAAAATGCATCCTGGAGAGCTTTTTATGTCAGTATGGAGAAAGTCCTACAAGTGAGGGGGTGGTGCTGGGCCTGGTTTTAGGGAATGAAGCTGGGCAAAGGGAAGAGGTTTCATTGGGGGAGCATTTTGGTATTAGTGACCATAACTCAGTAGGATTTAAGATAGTTATGGAAAAGGAAAAAGATGGACCAGAAATATAGGTTCTCAATCGGGGAAGTCCAATTTTAATTGGATAAGACAGGATCTGGGAAAGGTCAACTGAAGTAGATAATTGTAGGAAAATCTACATCAGAGCTGTGGGGTTCATTCAAAAAGGAAATCGGGAGGGTCAACATGTTCCCATAAAAGGGAAGGGTGGGAGCTACAAATCCAGAGAACCCTGGATGTCAAAGGATATTTAAGGTTGGATAAGGAAAAAAAAGGAAGGTTTATGGGAGATACCAAGGGCTCAAACCAGAGGAAGCCATAGAGGAATATAGAGAATGCAGGGGGGTATTTAAAAAATAAATTGAGAGAGCGAAGAGAGGGAATGAATAAACACTGGCAGATAAAATAAAGGAAAATCCAAAGGTGTTTTATATGTATATTAAGGGCAAGAGGATGGCCAGGGAAAGAGTAGAGTCCACTTGGGACCCACATGGTGTGTGGAGCTGGAAGACATTGGGAGGTTTTAAATGAATACATTGCATCTGTGTTCACACAGGACAATATAGGTATAGAAATCAGGGAGAGGGACTGTGATGTACTTGAACAAATTAACATTGAAAGGGAGGCGGTATTAATCGTTTTAGTGGGATTAAAAGTGGAAAAATCCCCAGGCCCAGATGAGATGTATCCCAGGCTGCTGTAGGAGGCAAGGGAGGAGATAGCAGAGGCTCAGTCAATAATTTTCAAATCTTCTCTAGCCACAGGAGAAATGTCAGTGGACTGGAGAACAGCTAAAGTAATGTCATTATTTGAGAAGGGGAGTAGGGGAAAATCAGGAAATTACAAGCCAATGAGTGTAACTTCAGTTGTGGGGACAAAATTCTGAGGGACAGAAATAATCTCCACTTGGGGAGGCAAGGATTAATCAAGGATAGTCAGCATGGCTTTGTCAAAGGACGATCATTTCTTACAAATTTGATTGAATTTTTTGAGGAGGTGACGAGGTGTGTAGATGAGGGTAGTGCAGTTGATGTAGCCTACATGGAATTCAGTAAGGCTATTGGCAAGGTCCTACATGGAAGACTGATGAAGAAGGTAAGAGCCCATGGGATCCAGGGCAATTTGGTAAATTGGATCCAAAATTGGCTTAGTGGCAGGAGGCAGAGGGTAATAGCCAAAGGTTGTTTTTGTGACTGGAAGCCTGTGTGGTGTGGTGTCCCACAGTGATCAGCGCTGGGTCCCTTGCTGTTTGTAGTGTACATTAATGATCTGGACATGAATGGCGAAGGTGTGTTCAGTAAGACACAAAAATTGGTGGTGTGGTAAATAGTGAGGAGGAAAGCCTTGGATTACAGGGCATTATAGATGGGCAGGACAAATGGGCAGAAGAGTGGCAAATGGAATTTAACCCTGAAAAGTGTGAGGTAATACATTTTAAGAGAACTAAATAGGCAAGGGAATACACAATGAATGGTAGGAACCTAGGAAGTACAGCGGATCAGAGGGACCATGTTGTGCATGTCCATAGATCCCTGAAGGCAGCAGGACAGGTGGTTGAGTTAGGTTAGCACTGCTGCGTCACGGCGTCGAGGACCCGAGTTCGATCCCGGCCCTGGGTCACTGTCCGTGTGGAGTTTGCACATTCTCCCCGTGTCTGCGTGGGTTTCGCCCCCACAACCCAAAGATGTGCATTATGGGTGGATTGGCCACGCTAAATCGCCCCTTAATTGGAAAAAAAAAGGAATTGGGTACTCTAAATTTATTTTTTAAAAAGACAAAAAAAAAAGGAGAGGGAATAAATGGGGTTGCCCAACTTAGAGCTGCTGGAAAGTTTCTGTACGGGAGTTAATCTTGGCTCCCGTGCTCCCGCAGTTGAATAGCCTCCTGCCACACATTGTGTGGCTCAGAAAGGGAATCGTTAATTTGGGTAATTTGTCGGAGAGCACACACACACAGTAATGGTGGAATTAGCAGCGTCAGGCAGAGTCTGACAGGAGGGTAGAGTGGACCAATTTTATTGAGGTATTGAAATAGTTAATTTTATTTCTGTCTGCTAAAGGCTGAGTTCCTGAAAACTGCAAAGTCACCGAGGCACAATACAACTGCCACATGTAAGTGGCACAGTGGCATCTCTGTAATACCTCAGGCAGATGACAAACACTGCAACTTTGATCTAAAAACCATCATTTATAATCGTATATATAGTAAACACTACTCTTTCAATCATTCATAATTCCTCAAACATGTTCTTTGACACCTGTAATCATTAAACCTTCAGACACTGGCCCTTCCTTCGGGGTTTTCGCTGTTCACTTTACGCTTTCAAAGTCATAACATCAACAAAGCCCATTTTTCTCCTCCGATTTTTCGTCAGCTCCAAGCTGTTAACACGGCGATGGTAAATCTGCGTTAGTATTCCCAAATCCCCAATTATTCCGGTCTCAGTGCACTTCATATTAAGGACCCTGAGTAAAATCGGTTCTGATTAGGCTACTTCTGAGCACCCCCAGAAACCATGGACCATTTGGTCAAATGGACTATCCTGAGACCACCTCATCTCCCCGCTCTCTGACTGTGTCTGTTGTCTGTCCCTATTTCAGCCCCCTGCGTGTCCACAGCCAGAGGGGGGGGGGGGGGGGGGGGGGGGGGGTGTGCACCTAGACTAGATAAAACCCCTGCGGACCCTCCAGGACCAGAAACTTCCCACGCAATGGATGTGATGTATCAATTGATTATCCAGGCCAGGTAAGAAGTTTGATTTGATTTGACATTTGGACTCTAGGGAGCAACTTCACTGTCCATAACATTTTTCAATCTCCTTTTTTTTAAAACTGTACTGCATTTAATTTAACCTAAAATCTCAATATTTAAATGCACTTCTTCATCCAAACCTTTTTTGTAGAAAACTGGGTACTGGGGTCTTTCTGTTGTTCAAGACTATCTTACAGCAGTAACAGGGTGTGGCAGCTAAAGTGAGATGGTCAATAATGCTCATCGATTTATATCCTATGCACATCAAATGTACGTCATACTCTAAATTGCCCCAAAAAAGGCGACAGAATGTTGAAACTCTTCCCTATCCTGCTTAGATTTTATTCGTGCACTGGGGTTCCCGAGGATTTCATAGTTAAAGACCCCCAGTTTCAATCCCCAGCCTCTCGTGGGGTCACTAATCTGACTCTAAGTGTTCCAACTGTGCTTCAGTTGTAGCATTTCTGCTTCCGAAGGTTTATGGATTCAAGTTCCACTTGAGCACCAGAATAAAAGGTAACACTTCAACACTGAGGACATGCTGCACTGCCCGAGAATTGGATTGGTTTTGTTTACTGTCACATGTACCGAGGTACAATGAAAAGCATTTTTCTGCGTGCAGCTCAAACATCATTTAGTACATGGAAAGAAAATACATAATAGGGCAACACAAGGTACACAATGTAAATACATAGACACAGGCATCGGCTGAAGCATATGGGAGTGTGGTGTTAATCAGATCAGTCCATAAGAGGATCATTTAGCACTGTTGCTGCCCGTGTCTGCGTGGGTTTCCTCCGGGTGCTCCAGTTTCCTCCCACAAGTCCTGAAAGACGTGCTATTAGGCAATTTGGACATTCTGAATTCTTCCTCTGTGTACCCGAACAGGCGCCGGAATATGGCGACGAGGAGCTTTTCACAGTAACTTCATTGCAGTGTTAATGTAAGCCTACTTGTGACAATAAGAAAGATTTAAAAAAGATTTAGGAGTCTGGTAACAGTGGGGAAGAAGCTGTTTTTGAATCTGTTAGTGCGTGTTCTCAGACTATTGTATCTCCTATGTTGCTCGTTCTGGGTGCGTGTGCTTAACACTCGATTTGGCTCTGTTTCGTTACTTAGCTTTGGAGTCGCCAGGTATCGTTAAGATACCGCCACAAGTTTCAAGGTCAAGTTCAAAGCAATAAAATCATACACCAATTAGTAAGTTCAAACAAATGAGTTTATTATAATACAATTATAAACTACTCATGCACACGCTAAGATGACTAAACTATTCTTACCACTAAATAGACCAATACTCATCTGAATAAGGAACTGCCGGTTCAGGGGACAATAGCCTCTTGCTCTGCACTGGGTCCACAGACTTCAGGTTGGTACGGGTTAAAAGGGGTCAGGAGTGTCAATCTCTGGTAGCGATCGTTGTGAGACACTTACTTGCTGGCGGCTGCTGCCCGAACCTCTCCTCTCTCTCGGTCAAGGTCTTCTTCGATAAAGGATGGTCGAGAGGGCTGATCAAGAGAGGAGGGCTGGTCAAGAAGAACGAACTGAGTTTGGGACCTGTCTTTTATAGGTCCCAGGGCTTCGCGCCCTTTTTGGCGGACCCTCTATCTGCTGGGGATCGATTGGGTCTCTTCCCAATCGATTTGTTTTGAATCCCCCCAATACTGAGGCTGTCTCTCGGCTACTGGGCGGGCCTTCAGGTGCTTTGCCTTCGAACTCCGCTGGTGCTGGGGTGTCTGGTATCCTATACAATGTTGCAATCACTTCCCTATTTGTGTCCTTTGTCCCTGGGATCGTTCCATTATTATGCTAACTGTCCCGGAGATCGCCTCATTAGTATGCGGAATGTTCGTTTCGGTGCTGTCTGCTCTCTTAGCAGACAGAATACACAGTGGCTTGTTGCAGCCTGCTTGTGCTGCAAACTTTGTCCATTTTACCCTGCAAGCTTTGCGTTCCTCCATTTTGTATTGAGGGAATGGCCAACTTCGGTGGCTACACCTGCCCGATGGAAGAAGTTGGAAGAGTGAGTTAGCCGGGTGGGAGGGGTCTTTGATTATGCTGACTGCTTTCCCGAGGCAGTGGGAGGTGTAGATGGAGTCAATGGATGGGAGGCGGGTACGGGTATCTCTCTGATGACGTATTAACAACTGAGGGTCCTGTATTGTACATCAACCCTCTCAGGTTCATGTAAGATCCCCTGGTGCTATTATCCCCCCCCCACCTCTCTCCCCCAACCCACCCTACTCCTCACCCTGGCAAATATCCCTTCACCAACGATACAAAAGCAAGGACGGAGGAGGCTGGAAAAATTTGGCAGGTCTGCCAGCATTGCAAAAGCAGCTTTCTGCTTATTACCACCTCGCTGTTTCTGGGAGGTTGCTGGGGAATAGCAGTGCCTAAATTGTCTGCCGTGATTCCTGCATCACATCGGTCACTATGCTTCAAAAGTACTTCACTGGCTATAAAATGCTTTGGAGCATTCTGTGGTCACAAAAGGAGTCTTTTGTGCAGTTCTTTTTTCCCCATCTTTAAATGTGGGCATCGGGGAGTCGATGAAAGGCCACCCAGGCTCTGGGCTTTGGGAAGGTCAGTTAGCTCGTCCCATTCCTTCTGATCAGCTTAAAGCAGTGTCGACGTTTGGGCGAGGCTGTGATGTCTCAGGGGGCATGCACGAGTAATGGCCACTTGGGAAAACTACCCAAGGGAAGGTGTCATGAGGAACTTTCGCATTTAGACCAAGGGTAACGACACTAACGGGACAAGCTCTGGTATCTCCGCTCAGACCACCGAGTGCTTTGTTAATGCTCATGATCTAGACTGGGCAAATAAAGAGGGATTAGAGAGAGGATGACAGCCCCCCCCCAAAACAAACACTACCTTCAGGTGGGAAGGGGACAAAACCGAAGGAAAAGAAATCAGCTCAATTTCCAATTGAGATAAGTGTTCTCTTCATGTCGCAGTGCAATACAAGCCTGATTTATTCAAACAAAACTATCTAATGTAATACATTATCATGCTAAAGTGGAGTTAATACAAAAAGCTGTATGGAGTAAGCATAATTATCATTAGTATTGGATTACTGCCAGTGTTAATATACCAGTACAGCAACACAAGGGATCTAAACAGTTGCTTTTACAATTACACAAAAAAAACAATTAAACTCTACACTATACTAAATTAATGTGATGGATGCTGCATTCAGATCCAATATTAGAGCATGTTAGAATAATTTGAATAGATAGCTCCAGTGTGGCGATAGCATTAGCAGAGACTTGATAGGATAAGATTGGGCGGCATGGTACCACAGTGGTTAGCACTGTTGCTTCACAGCTCCAGGGTTCCAGGTTCGATTCCCAGCTTGGGTCACTGTCTGTGCGGAGTCTGCACGTTCTCCCCGTGTCGGCGTGGGTTTCCTCCGGGTGCTCGAGTATCCTCCCATACGTCCCGAAAGACGTGCTTGTTAGGTGAATTGGACATTCTGAATTCTCCCTCAGTGTACCCGAACAGGTGCCGGAATGTGGCGACTCGGGGATTTTCACAGTAACTTCATTGCAGTGTTAATGTAAGCCTACTTGTGACGCTGATAAAGATTATTATCATTATTTGTCTCTTCCTGCGTTGCAGTGTCCAGGGCAAGACATTTTCATGGAGGCATTGGGCCTGGCCCCTATCTGAAAAATCAGGGACAACCCGCCCTCTGGAAGGCTGGAAAGCCATGATTTAAGGCTTTCTGCATGTTAAACATCTGAGGTTATGGATTCCACTCCTCTCTGGCTGGATGCCCCGCCTCCAGGAGCTACTAGTCCATCAGATGGTCAATCCCCGCAGCACCACCATGAGCGGTGGCCACTATTGGGATTGCAGCCAGTTGCCCAAGGGGAGCAGCATGGAGGCTGCACTGCAGGGGCATTTTCCCCAGCGTCAGTGGGGCAGACCCCAGGAAGACGTGTGAGGGTTCTGATCGGGAGGCTGGAGTGGGGAGAAACAAGCAATTGACATTGAAGGAGGCAGCTGCTGGACACAGGGTGTCTGAACAGGAGGGACCCCGCCTTAGTCCACAGTCTCAACACCCCACTATACTGGCAAAGTACCAGGATCTAAGTAGTCACTAACCTGTTGCATACGGACCTCAGTTAACCCAAATCTGGTGACGTATGATACCTAACCGGCTGCTGGTAGAATTCCTGCAAAGATTGGTGGGTGAAGGGCACAATACCCCAGCCGTGCCACTTGATTTTACAACCCCTCCCCCACCCCACCTGCCAGCCTGGGAGAGCAGGGAGGTGTTGAGGGATGGGGGGGAGGCATGTTTTTATCTGCACTGCCTGTGTGTAATATTAATTCATGATGTGGAGATGCGGCGTTGGGCTGGGGTGGGCACAGTAAGAAGTCTTCCACCACCAGGTTAAAGTCCAGCAGCTTTGTTTGGAATCGCTAGATTTTGGAGCGCAGCTCCTTCGTTGGGTGAGTATTAATTTATGCCCAGGATCAGCAAGACTCAGAAGCAGGAGAACGTTACAGGAAGCATGTGTCACATGCACAGGACAGGAAGTGCGTGTTAGATACTTAGCATCCCAGAAATAATTCCGCAAAGGATTGTGCAATGCATTATGTGTAACCACCTCGCCAACCCTTCTAAATAAAATGCATGTTTATTCTGCACTGGTTAACTCCCCCTTCACCAATGCTGCTCACTCACAAATAGAACATCTTTCTTTTGTTGTAATTGCCTTTCTCTTGCTTCTTGCCCTCAAAATTGCTTCAGCCTCTCTCCCTCTGTCTTTCTTACTCCCTTCCACTCTTCTGTCTTTCTACAGGTAACACTGACGTGCTTCCTCTCCATTGCTGTCTCCAAACCTGTTGGAAACCAGTCCAATTAAAGACGGAGAAGGGAGTTTTTGCTCTGAAATAGAGTTTGTCTGAAACTGCAGAACCGGGTGACAATTGATTCACGGGTAAAGATGCACTTGATCCACAGAACTGGCAGAATCAACTGCTGGGCTTCAGATGCATGAGACATGCGTAACAAACGATAATCAGAGTCCCTTGAAATACCTGAGAAGCGGCAAATGGTATTAGTGGGGGTTCCATAATTAAGTCAAGAAGCAACCTGTTTCTATCGCAGACGAAAGCGAAGCAAAATAAATGGTAACGGGACTGCAAGATGGTTTTTGTCGACACATCTACATACATTTCTGATCTGGAAGAAGGAACTGAAGGCACTGCTGCGAAGTTTGCAGATGATACAAAAACGTATCAAGGAACAGGCAGTATTGAGGAAGAAGGGGGTGGGGCTACAGAAGGACTTGGACAGGCTAGGAGAGTGGGCAAAGAAGTGGCAGATGGAGTACAATGTGGAAAGGTGTGAGGTTGTGCACTTTGGAAGGAGGAATGGAGGCATGGGCGATTTTCCAAATGGGGAAATGCTTGGGAAATCAGAAGCACGGACTTCCGGTGGCGGCCGTGGAGTAGGAGGTCGCACATTTGGTAGCTCCCGCTTGTGACAAAACTTTTGGACCTTTTCACCGTTTTTTCCGGAATTTTACTGAATAAATTGGTGGGAGAGTGAGACACTGAGACGAAATCCCCCAGCAACGCTGGGTCACTGTCCGTGTGGAGTTTGCACATTCTCCCCACGTCTGCGTGGGTTTCACCCCCACAACCCAAAGATGTGCAGGTTGGGTGGATTGGCCACACTAAATTGCCCCTTAATTGGGAAAAAAAATAATTGGGTACTTGAAATTTATTTTTAAAAATAAATCCCCCACCAGTGTATGGAGCAGTGGACTAGAAGTGACCGTGTAAGGAGACATAGTCAAGTAAGGAAGACGCGTGCACAGCCGGCAGCGCAGGAAAACTTGGCAGAGGTGCAGGATCCCAGGGTGGTGGCACAGTGGTCAACGGTACAGCTGGTGAAGTTCTTTGAGGAGAGCTTCGCCAAGCTAAAGAAAGATACGCTGGATCTGATTAAGGCATCGATTAATCATTAATCGTGAGGAACAGGGTCTAGAAACCCACGGATGGGTGATTCAGAAGATGGAGGATTAGGTGCCCGAGCACAAGGACTATCTAACCGCCTTAGAGGCCGAGGTGGGGCTGATGAAGGACCACCAGAAAAGGTTGCAGGAGAAGTTGGAGATCTTGGAGAACAGGTCCAGGAGACAGAACCTGAGGATCATCGGCCTCCCTGAGGGCAGTGAGGGATTGGACACGAGGGCATATGTGGCAAGTATGCTGGAAAAGTTGATGGGAGATGGGGCGTTTACGTGACCCTTGGAATTGGGCAGAGCGCATAGAGCTCTTGCAAGGAAGCCGCGAGAGAATGAACTGCCAAGGGCGATGGTGGTGGTGCGAATGCACCGGTTCCTGGACAAGGAACAGATTTTGCAGTGGGCCAAGCAGGTACGGAGCTGCAAATGGGAGAACTATGAGTTGCCCATCTACCAGGACCTGGGTGCGGAACTGGCCAAAAGGCGAGCCGGATATAATAGGCCAAAATCGGCCATCTTCAAGAAGGGGGTGAAGTTCGGGATGTTGTATCCAGCGCATCTTTGGGTCACGTTTGAGGGCCAGGAACTTTATTTTGAATCATCAAACAAAGTGATGAACTTTATCAAGGACAAAAAGCTAGCAGGGGAATAAGGTCACTGAAGCTTTGGGGAGGGTTTTGGGGAGATAGGATGTCTGGTGCCATGGGCGGGAGCTACCAGACTAACTAGGTTAACTGGCTCACGGAAGCGCAGTAGGGGGTGAGCAGGTGATAAGTTTGATATGGGGGGTTGGGTTTCTGGTGCTGTTACTAGGGAGGAAGGAGGGGTGGGGGAGAGCTGCTCTGCTGTCAGGGGAGGAACTGTTGCTAGGGGACAAAGGGGAGGACGAGGATGGCGGATGCCCATGGGCGGGCCCGAGGAGGTGAGGGACGCAAGCTGGGGGCTGGCCTAAGAAGGGTGATGACTAATCGGCGGGGGGGGGGGGGGGGGGGGGGGGGGGGGAACCCCCCGACTCGGCTGATTACTTGGAATGTCAAAGGCCTAAATGGGTCGGTTAAGAGGGCTCGTGTGCTCGTACCTCTGAGGGGATTGAAGGCGGACGTGGCAATGTTACAAGAGACACACCTAACGATTATAGAGCAGACCAGATTGAGGAAGGGGTGGGTTGGCCAGGTATTTCATTCAGGGCTGGACTCAGACCAGGGGGGAGGTCGTGATTCTGATTAACAAACGGGTGGCGTTTGAGGCAGGGAGAATCGTGTTAGACGCGGGGGGCAGGTACATTATGGCGAGTGGGAAGCTTGACGGGATGCGGGTGGCACTCGTGAACGTATATGCACCAAACTGGAATGAAGTGGAATTTATGAGGCGGGTGTTAGGTAAGATCCTGGACCTAGAGTCACATAATCTGATCATGGGGTAGATTTCAATACAGTCATTGATCCAGGATTGGACCGGTCAAAATCTAGGACGGGGAGGGTGCCAGCCGTTGCAAAGAAATTAAAGAGGTTTATGGAGCAGATGTAGACCCATGGAGGTTCGGACGGCCAAGAGTGAAGGAGTTTTCTTTTTTCTCCCATGTCCACAAAGATCGACTTTTTTATCCTGAGCAGGGCTCTACTGCCGGGGTGGTGGATACTGAGTACTCGGCAATCGCGGTGTCGGATCATGCCCCACACTGGGTGGATCTCCGGGCTAGTATGGAGAGAGGGCAGCGCCTGTTCGGGAGGTTGGTTATGGGACTATTAGCAGATGAGGGGGTGTGTGAAGGTGAGCAAGTCCATCCAAAATTATTTGGAAATAAATGATATGGGGGGAAGTCTCGGCAGCAAGGATGTGGGAAGCTCTGAAGGCAGTGGTCAGAGGGGAGTTAATTTCAATACAGGCCCACAGCGAAATGGTGGAATGAGTAGACAGGGATATGTTGGTTGGGGAGATACTCCAGGTGGATAGGAGATATTCGGAAGCCCCGGACATGGGGCTACTGAAGGAGTGGCGGAGTTTGGGCTGTTATCATAGATTATCATAGAATTTACAGTGCAGAAGGAAGCAATTCAGCCCATCGAGTCTGCACCGGCTCTTGGAAAGAGCACCCTACCCAAGGTCAACACCTCCACCCTATCCCCATAACCCAGTAACCCCACCCAACACTAAGGGCAATTTTGGACACTAGGGGCAATTTAGCATGGCCAATCCACCTAACCTGCACATCTTTGGACTGTGGGAGGAAACCGGAGCACCCGGAGGAAACCCACGCACACACGGGGAGGATGTGCAGACTCCGCACAGACAGTGATCCAAGCCGGGAATCGAACCTGGGACCCTGGAGCTGTGAAGCAATTGTGCTATCCACAATTCTACCGTGCTGCCTACCTACAGGGAAGGCGGTCAAACAACTGAGGAAGGCAAGGGAAGTGGTGTATAAGTATGGGGTAAAGGCCAGTAGAATGCTAGCACACCAGCTGAGGAAAAGGGAGGCAGCCAGGGAGATAGGGAGAGTAAAGAATAGAGGGGGAATGCAGTCCTGGACCCAGTGGAGGTGAATAAGGTGTTTTTTTTCTTCAATAAATTTAGAGGGCCCAATTCATTTTTTCCAATTAAGGGGCAATTTAGCGTGGCCAATCCAGCTAGCCTGCACATCTTTGTGTTGTGGGGACAAAACCAACAAAGACATGGGGAGAATGTGCAAACTCCACACGGACAGTGATCCAGAGCCGGGATTGAACCTGGGACCTTGGCGCCGTGAGGAAACAGGGCTAACCCACTGCGCCACCGTGCTGCCCCTGAATAAGGTGTTTAAGGACTTTTATAGCAAGTTGTATGAGTCGGAACACCCGGCTGGGGTGGATGGGATGAGGCAGCTCCTGGGTCAGCTGAGGCTCCAGATGGTAGATGAGGATCTGGTGGAAGGGCTGGGAGCCCCAATTGAAATTGAGGAAATCATGGAGGGGCTGGAGGTCATGCAGTCGGGCAAGGCCCTGGGCCGGATGGCTACCTGGTGGAATTCTACAAGAAGTTCTCGGAGATATTGTGCCCACTGCTGGTGAGGACGTTTAATGAAGCAAGGGAGAGGAGAGTCCTTCCCCCAAAAATGTCACAGGCTTCGATCTCATTGATTCTAAAGCGGGAGAAGGACCCTGAGCAATGCGGCTGAAACAGGCCAATATCCCTATTGAATGTGGGCGGCAAACTGCTGTCTAAGATATTGGCCACAAGGATAGAGGACTGTGTCCTAGAGGTGACAGGGGAAGACCAGATGGGGTTTGTAAAGGGCAGGCAACTCACGGCCAATGTTCGAAGGCTCTTAAACATTATTATGATGGCCTCAGAGGGGGGGGAGATGGAGGTGGTGGTTGTGATGGATGCGGAGAAGTCCTTTGATCAGGTGGATTGGAGTTATCTGTGGGAGGTGTTAGGAAGGTTCGGGTTTGGTCAGGGCTTCATTAATTGGGTGCGGTTGCTGTATCAGATGCGTACGAATCGGCTGATGTCGGGCTATTTTAAACTGCACCGAGGGGCAAGGCAAGGGTGTCCCTCTACCCGCTATTGTTTGCTCTGGCCATAGAGTCATTGGCTATGGCGTTAAGAGCTTCCAGGAACTGGAAAGGGCTGGTCCAGAGGGGGGGGGGGGGGGGGGGGGGGGCGTGTGGAGCCTCGGGTCTCGCTTTACGCAGGTGACCTGCTCCTGTACATTTCAGACCCGTTAGAGGGGATGGGGAAGATTATGCGGATCTTAAGGGAATTTGGCAGGTTTTCAGGGTATAAATTGAATATGGGCAAAAGTGAGATGTTCGCAATCCAGGCAAGGGGACAGGCGAGGAGAATGGGAGAGCTGCCGTTTAAAATAATAATAATCACTTATTGTCACAAATAGGCTTCAATGAAGTTACTGTGAAAAGCCCCTAGTCGCCACATTCCGGTGCCTGTTTGGGGAGGCCGGTACGGGAATTGAACCCGCGCTGCTGGCCTGGTTCTGCATTACAAGCCAGTTGTTTAGCCCACTGTGCTAAACAAGCCCATAATGGTAGGACGGAGCTTTCACTATCTGGGAATCCAGGTGGCACGGGAATGGGAAACATTGCACAAGTTAAACTTGTCTCGGGCTTCTAGAACAAATGAAGGAGGACTTTAGGAGATGGGACATGCTCCCGCTGTCACTGGCGGGCAGGGTACATTGAAAATCACGGTCCCCCCCAGATTTCTGTTTTCCTTTCAGTGTCTCCCCATCTTTATCCCGAGGGCCTTTTTGAAATGGGTGAATAAGGTGATTTGGGGCTTTGTGTGGACAGGTAAAACCCCACGAGTGAAGAAAGTGTTGTTGGAGTGTAGTCGGGGGGGGGGGGGGGGGGTGGGGGGGGGGGGGGTGAGTTGGCGCTGCCGAACTGTTGCAACTACTACTGGGTGGCTAATATAGCCATGATTAGGAAGTGGGTAGAGAGGGGGTCGGTGTGGGAGTGAATAGAGGCGGCATTGTGTAAGAACACAAGTTTGGGGGTACTGATAAAGGCACCTCTGCCGTTCTCGCCGGCCCGGTATTCCACAAGCCTGGTGGTAGTGGCGGCTCTGAGAATCTGGCGGCAGAGGAGGAGATATAAGAGCGTGGAGGGAGCATCGGTCTGGGCCCCGATTTACAACAACCATCGGTTTGTGCCGGAAAGACTGGATGTAGGGTTTCGGAGATGGCAGAGAGTAGGAATTGAGAGGCTGGGAGATCTATTTATAAACAGGAACTTCCCTAGCTTGATGGATTTGGAGGAGAACTTTGAATTGCCAGCAGGGAATGGGTTTCGATATCTGCAGGTACGGGATTTGCTGAGAAGGCAGGTTCTGACCTTCCTGTTCCTGCCACCACAGGGGATACAGGACAAGGTAGCTTCCAGAACATGGGTGGGACGGGGAAGGTGTCAGATATGTACAAAGAACTTATGGAGTCAGAGGAAACTCAGATAGAGGAGCTAAAGGGCAAGTGGGAAGAGGAGCTAGGAGGAGAGATAGAGGCGGGTCTGTGGGCGGATGCCTTAAGCAGGGTTAACACATCCTCATCATGTGCCGGGCTTAGCCTGATACAATTTAAGGTAGTCCACCGGGCACACATGATGGTGGCCTGGGTAAGCAAGGTTTTTGGGGTCAAGGGCAGGCTTGCGAGGTGCGCTGGAGGTCCAGCAAATCATGTCCACATGTTTTGGGCATGCCCGAAGCTTAGAGGGTTTTGGCAGGGTTTTGCTGAGGCTATGTCCATGATACTTAAAACACGGGTGGTGCCGAATCCAGGGGCGAGAGAGGCTGACGTCTTGGCCTTTGCCTCCCTGGTAGCCCAGAGACAGATTCTGTTAATGTGGAGGGACTCACAGCCACCGAGTGTAGAGACCTGGGTTAGTGACGTGACTGGGTTTCTCAGTCTTGAGAAAATGAAGTTTTCCCTCAGGGGGGTCAATGTTAGGGTTCGTCCGGAGGTGGCAGCCGTTCGTCGACTTTCTCGGAGAAAATTAACAGGTCAGCAGAGTAAGGAATCTAGGGGGGTGGAGGTGCGGGTTAGGCTATTGTTTCATTGGTGGGGGTGCGAAGAACGTGATAGGGATGGAAATGTTTTATGTACCATGCTAATGTTGTTATTGTTATTATTATATAAACTACAAATATCCTCATAAAATGGTTAAAAAAAAAGGAAATCTGAAGCACAAAAGGACTTGGGAATCCTTGTTCACAATTCTCTTAAGATAAATGTGCAGGTTCGGTCGGTAGTTAGGAAGGCAAATGCAATGTTAGCATTCATGTCGAGAGGGCTAGAATGCAAGAGAAGGGATGTACTTCTGAGGCTGTATAAGGCTCTGGTCAGACCCCATTTGGAGTATTGTGAACAATTTTGAGCCCTGTATCTGAGGAAGGATGTGCTGGCCTTGGAAAGAGTCCAGAGGAGGCTCACAAGAATGATCCCTGGAATGAAGAGCTTGTCGTATGAGGAACGGTTGAGGACTCTGGGTCTGTACTTGTTGGAGTTTAGAAGGATGAGGGGGGGATCTTATTGAAACTTACAGGATACTGCGAGGCCTGGATAGAGTGAACGTGGAGAAGATGTTTCCAATTGTAGGAAAAACTGGAACCAGAGGACACAATCTCAGACTAAAGGGGCGATCCTTTAAAACAGAGATGAGGAGGAATTTCTTCAGCCAGAGGGTGGTGAATCTGTGGAACTCTTTGCTGCAGAAGGCTGTGGAGGCCAAATCACTGAGTGTCTTTAAGACAGAGATAGATAGGTTCTTGATTAATAAGGGGATCAGGGGTTATGGGGAGAAGGCAGGAGAATGTGATGAGAAATATATCAGCCATGATTGAATGATGAGCAGAGTCGATGGGCCGAGTGGTCTAATTCTGCTCCTATGTCTTTTGGTCTTATGGTCTAACTAGTGACTCTCGTACATCCCTGACTCCCTTTTCCCCACCAGCGGTGGCCATGCTCCTTGGGTTGTTAGCAAGATGTTAGTAAGGTAGTGGGTAGGAAAATTACTGGGCGAGAAAGGAAAACTTGTGGTCATGGGGCAGAGGTACTTAATCAATACTTTGCTGTTGATTCTTCAATGGAAGTGGAAATTGGCATTTTTAATCCACTGGTGCATGTATAACTGTGAGGGGAGGTTATTACGCAAAGAGTAATCTACCTGAAGGAGGCAACCCATGAGGCTCCAATTGTTTATATCCAGAAAATCCTTGGGTCAAAGCAACAAGGGATCTGAATACTATTTTCAAAATCTGGGATAGGAAAAAGTGCTGGAGGACTAGAGAGTGCCAAATGCTTCAAAATAAAAGAGAGATAAGACAGAAAGGTACAGACCAGCTAATCTGGCCCTTGACCGATGGGCCTGGCCCCTGTGGTACTCGGTCCAGGGTGGGGAGCCCCCTTTGTACCCAGCAAAACCCTCCAAGTATAGAAGGAGATTTCTTTCTCCCTTCCTGTCCCGATTCTCACTCCTGAACTTCAGATAACTCAACACAGGCCCGGGGAGATCAAACCTAATTCTTTCCTGACTGTGTTCCGTGCTGAGCTGCGAACAATATTTTTGCCAATTCAGCCACCAGGGGAGAGTGGAGCAGAATATTGAAGGCCCCACAACATGCATTTAATACATTTTTATTGGTGCTAAAATATTGGTGTTAAGATTTCTCATTAAAAAAAAAATAATCTCTTTATCTTAATGGACCTTGGTGGCACTAAATAACACGCGTGGGTGTCAGGGTGATTGCCTGTGAGGATGTTGCAATTTCTGTCAGCCTCACGTTACTTAACAGCAGAGCAACAATTGCTTAAAGACAGATCAAGGGGATGGCAATGGGCAATTATTGATGTAAGTGATCAAGGCTGTTGAAGCTTAATTAATTTTGTAGCTTCCAGTTTATGTCCTACTTACAGGATTTCAATTAAACCTTCAATAAGAAGCAATAAATCAATTAAAAGCAATCAGCTTGATAAGGCATTAGTGTTACGATTATTGCTTTGAAATATTCCATGCGATGATTATATGTAACATTGCACAGCAGTGAAGGACATTGGGCAAATGTGCCCGCACATTTTGGTTCCAATCATTAAATGTGACTTATGGAAACTTTGGGCGCCATTCTCTGGAAGGATTTCTGAGTATGGTGGCGAGCGAGAATTGCCGCGAGCTTCCCGGAGCTTGGCCCAGCGAGGCCGGCAAAGCTATTCAACGTTAATTGTCTACTTAACGAGGCCTCATGGGCGTTTCGCCGCAAATGACAGCTCGCCAGATGATTCGCTGGCATTGCCCTCGCCAGCCCCACCCCCCCCGCTATCAAGACCGAGCAGCACTTAAGCTGCACTTGCTCTTTTTTTTAAAAAAAAATTTTTATTGAGATTTTCCAAAAATATCAAAAACAGAAAATAACAACAAGAAAACAGTATTAACAACAAAAAAAAGGAGAAAAAAACACAATAACCCCCAAAAACAACCCCCCCCAGCAACTACACAGCTGCACTTGCTCAACCAACCACAGCTCCCAACAATGACGTAGAGGTGACCAACCCTAAGATTAGGGGTCGCTGACCCGGTGGAGGCCAGGAGGGACGTCCTGTTCCCCCGGGGGCCAGGAGGGTGAGTCACAAGGCTGCCAGCGCGCCCTGGGACGAGGTGGCGGCAGCTGTCCCCACCCGAGCCCTGGAATGATCCTGAGTTCAGGGCTGCAGTAACATTGATGGCCACCAGGAGTGGGTGTCCTCCTCCTGCGCGTGGTGCCAGGTCCGTGAGGATATGGCACAGGTGGCGCACTGTGAACTTGTTGAGGTGGAGACTCCAGCGGCACCCGCTGCCTGTCGTCTGTTCGAATGACCAGCAGCGCCTGTACATCCTGGGCCATCACGGGACTCCCCCTCTGGGTCCCTCCCTGGCCTGATGGGCGGCTGGGTCCTCAGGGTGTGGGGCGGGGTCTGGCACATGGGCCGCAGCCTTCAGCATCTCCAAACGCTGTTGCTGCTGCCACCTTCTCCGTCGTCTGGTTGCATCGCATAGCACCAGCACCATTAGGGAAACCTCTACGTCCAACATCCCTGCCATAGCGTTCAATATCTGTAAGGCATTGGGAGAGGGTGTTAGACCGAAAAACAGCGGTGGCTCCCACCCTGGGATCCTCCAGTACCCCACTGATACCCCTCTCCCCCCCCCCCCCCCCAACTAAATGTAGCTACAAGGTTCGAGTTGGGGAAGCTACCGTTGTTCTCCCTGGAGCAAGGGAGGCCGATAGAGGTGTGAAAGGTTATGACAGATCTAGATGATGTAGACAAAGAAAAGTTATCCCCAGTTAGCTGATTGTACACGGATGAGGCTGCCACAGGTTTAAGGCTTTAGGAAAGAGAGATGGGGGAGAATGAAGCACTTTTTTACAGAGAGAGTGGGAATGAGCAGGAACTCGATGACTACGAGGCTGGTGGAAGTGGAGCCGATGAATGATTTCAAAAGGAAATTGGACAGACACTGGATGGAAATAAAATGGCAGGACTAGGGTGATAGCACAGGGGAATAGGAATGACTGATTGTTCGATAAAGAGCTGACATGGACTTGATGAGCTGAATGGACTTCTTTGTCCTAATAATAGCTCTGAATTAATTCCTCTGTTCCATAATCTAATCTGTTACCATCTTGTGCTGTGCAAGAATCAATCCCTAATCGGTGTTGGGTTAATTGATCTCACGGGGGTTGGCGGGGGAGGGAAGCGTGCAACCTCTTCTTAGCTGTGGTGAATGTAACTCTGTAATTCACACTGTATTGTATATACATGAGACCATACATTTGTATGCGCAGTTGCATTGCCCGACCACTAGGGGGAGTAACGCTGGGAATGCTTAGGAGTTTGTACAGGGCTCCACTCTTGGCTCCGCCCACGACTCTTCCCCCTGGACTGCTGTATAAATACCAATGCTCAGAGCCAGTCGTTCAGTTCATCGAGAGTTCAATGCGGAACAGGCTGGCTCTTTTGTAAGTAGATTAAAACCACTGTTCATATCTTAAAGCACGTGTCTAGTGAATTGATGGTTCCATCATTAGCCTCTGCGCTCCTTGGAGAATAATTCACTGGATATTGATTAGTATCCAAACTGAAGCCCTCATACCCTGTGAAGAATGAAAAGTACACAGCTCCCGGGGGAGCTATCCCTTCCCGATTTGCATAGCCGCAACAATGCTGTGTCGCCAATGACATTTCATTTATTTTCACACTCTTCTTAAACTTGAAGTTTTCTTTAACTTTCTGTCTCATTCGCTCTTATGTGCTGCAATTGCTTTGGGATCCACAGGGATTGTGATAAAACATCCCATAATCTAATGACCATTTGCAAGAAGTAACATTCTGTTCAACTTTCCCGGAGGAAATGATTACAAAGCACGGCGGCTTTTGAAAAGGACAGGCAAAAAATGCAGGCCGATGAAGTAATGGAACTGTGAACCACGCCCTTGCCCCTGCAGACATGTTATGGAGATGCAAACCCCACCATGCCCAACAACCAGTGGCTGGAAGTGGCCGAGGTTGTCCTGGATAGGGCAAGAGGAGTATGTGGGATGGGTAAAAGAGGGGAGGAATGAGGACTGCAGGGCTGTTTTTTGTTTTATTCTTAGATGTTTATTTACTTAATTCATCACAGTGCCGGAGAACAGATGAAGGCCTTGCACCCAGCCCTCCTCCGCACCCAGCAGCCTCCGCGCATGTTCCGGGGGCAGTGAACCAGACCCCACTCACCCCGAACAAAAATCCGACCTGTGGCCGGCCAGTTTCAAAAGGTAGGGTTCACAAAGCCAGGCCTTCTCACACAGCAGCATATTGATTAGCTCTATGGCTTCACAGTGCCAGGGCCCCAGGTTCGATTCCCGGCTTGGATCAGTCTGTCCGGAGTCTGCACATTCTCCCCGTGTCTGCCTGAGTTTCCTCCGGATACCCCGGTTTCCTCCCATAAGTCCCGAAAGACGTGCTTGTTAGGTAATGTGGACATTCTGAATTCTCCCTCTGTGTACCCGAACAGGCGCCGGAGTGTGGCGACTAGGAGCTTTTCACAGTAACTTAATTGCAGTGTTAATGTAAGCCTACTTGTGACAATAAAGATTATTATTATTATCTCTGTGTACCCGACCTGGGAGCAAAAATCTGCGCCTCAATATAGAACGGAAGACAATCGGTTTATATAATGCCTTTCACATCCTCAGGATGTTCGCAAACACTTTGTAGACATTGAAATGTTTTTAAAGGGAGTGCCCAAGTAGGCTGGGTCTGACCGATGTGTAATCTGGCTACTCCTGGATCCAAAATGCTATTCATTCTTGGTAATGTCACAGACAAGGCCAGGATTTATTGCCCATCTGTAATTGAGCTACTTTTGTTGAACCATGTGGCGTTGGTACGCCAAACGTGCATTTTTCA
This sequence comes from Scyliorhinus canicula, assembly GCF_902713615.1. Lineage (NCBI taxonomy): Eukaryota > Metazoa > Chordata > Chondrichthyes > Carcharhiniformes > Scyliorhinidae > Scyliorhinus > Scyliorhinus canicula. The sequence goes on along the minus strand of NC_052157.1, from coordinate 11,757,741 downwards.
GAGGGCGGTTAAGAATCAACCCCATTGCTGTGGGTCTGGAGTCACATGTAGGCCAGACCAGATCAGGATGGCAGATTTCCTTCCCTGAAGGCCATTAAGTGAACTAGAGGGGTTTTTGCAACAATGTGGTAATTGCATGATCGTTACAAATGAGATTCGCAGGGCGGCATGGTGGCGAGGATGCGTGTTCAATCCCGGCCCCAGGTCACTGTCCGTGTGGAGTTTGCACGTTCTCCCCGTGTCTGCGTGGGTCTCACCTCCACAAGTCAAACATGTGCAGGATAGGTGGATTGGCCACGCTAAATTGCCCCTTAATTGGAAAAAACTAATTGGGCACTTTAAATTAAAAAAAAACAAATGAGATTCGCATTTGTTCCATATTTATTACTTAATTGAATTTAATTGCCTGGAACTGCTACCTTGGGAGTTGAACTGGCGACTCTTGAGCATTAGACTAGGTCTCTGGTTTGTTTGAGCCAGGAAAATTGCCACTATGCTTCCGTCCCCGTACACTCTACAATCAGCAACACCATCAAGATTAAAAAGAGTAAGAGCAATGAGCAAGTAAAATAAGAGGTAGTAGGAACTGGCACGTTTAAAATTCTTCTCGGTTGTACCTTTTGTTGAATTACGAAGCATTGCAATAACCTTGACAACATTGTAACCGTGTTTTAAAGATGAGCATTTTTCATGTGTGGTTTTTATTGCATTGCACACATCTTGCTGCTGTCATAAAACAGTTATTATATTCGCATTTTTAACTGAAATATAATTTAGATGTTAGATCTGCAACTGAGTTTTATTGCACTATAAACTCCTTACAGCAAACCAAAATCTGCAGAATTCTATTTCAGCCCTAGAATACCGACATTGAGCTGATTGACCTTGATACAGAGTTGGGATGGACTCTGAATGTTTATGAATGGTAAAACTATAAATTATCCAATACATATGAAGTGATAGCACTGTGCAAGGAGACTTGAATGTTTGTCTTCCAGTGTATTTGGTGTTCATCAAAGTGAGGAAAGTCAGCACTGAGGACAAGAGCAGCTTACATTTAAACAAGGCACCCTTTGGGAGTGGTGAGGTACTCTTTGGAATTGTGTGTAAAAACTGCATGAATGGATTGAAACTGTCGAGGTGTTAAAGAACTGTCAAGGAGCTGTCGGGCTGTCAAGGAACTGTCGCGTAGGAGGGCGGACGCCCTTGTCTTTGCCTCCCTGATCGCCCGCCGTAGAATCCTGTTTGGCTGGCGGTCAGCAGCACCGCCCAGAGCTGCAGACTGGCTGTCCGACCTCTCGGAATCTCTCCAAATGGAGAAAATCAAATTCGCCATCCGAGGGTCAGACGACGGCTTCCACAGAACGTGGGAGCCATTCATGCAATTGTTCCAGGACCTGTTTGTGGCCAACGAACAAGAGGAAGAATAGTCGGGTGGCCAAGAATCAGGGGAAAATGGACGGGAATCGGGGGAAGGTAGCCGGGGGAGGGGGGGGGGGGGGGCTACAGGTTTGTTATGGGGGTTTGTTCGCATGGTTTTACGCTTATTTCTTTTTCTTGCTAATTTATTGTTTTTGTATTGGAGGGGAGGGGTTACTGTTTTTTCTCTGTTGTGATAAAATTTGTTGAAAACTTGAATAAAAATTACTCCAAAAAAAAGGAAGGACAAAGCCGCAAGCGACAGTCTGATGGCAGGCTAAGGCCCAAAACCAAATTGTAAATAAATGCCTACAAACATGTGCCTCGGCCATATTGGGGAATGTAAAATATGTATGCCGGTTAAAGGGGGCGGCCACAGTTGTTATTATGAAGATGCTTACCTGTAAATATACATGTTAATTTTTGCATGTTTTTTTTTCTAATAATTTGTAATTTGTTGGATATAAAATATGAAAACTCAATAAAAAACATTTCCAAAAAAAAAGGAACTGTCGCGCGGTCAAGGAATTGTCAAAGCATACTGGGTGAGTTAGTATGGGAGGGGAAAGGGCAAGGATGCAGGGTGGGGGAGGGGGGGGGGGGAATGGGTTTGCATAATAAAATGCCCTAGGAGCATTATATAACTAAATATGACCAAATATGTTACCAGATGGACTGCAGCAATTCAAGAAGACGGCTGACCACCACCTTCTCAAGGGCAATTTGGGAAACGCAACAAATACTGGTTTTGCCAGTGACCCCCACATCCAATAAAACATACAAAAGGAGATATTAGGTCAGATGACTTAAAGCTTGGTTGGTTTAATTGGCTGCCGTATGGGAGGAAAGTGAGCTAGAGAGGGGAGGGTTTTAGTGAGAGTGCTCCAGAGGTTAGAGGCCAGGCAACTGAAGATGCAACCACTGATGATGAAGCAATTACAATTGAGGATGCTCAAGAGGTCAGAATTAGAAGGGAGCACATATCTGGGAGAGTTATGGGTTGGATGAAATCACAGAGAAAGAGAAAGGTGAGGCCGTGGAGAGATTTGAAAACATGGGATGAGAATTTCAAAATGAAGATGTTGCTTGACTGGAAGCAAATGTAGGTAAGCGATCACAGGGGGAATGGGGGAATGGGACGTGGTGCAAGGTAAGATGCGGGCAGCAGAGTTTTGGATGAAATGGGATATATTTTCTGACTCAGCATCCAACCGAATAGGGCTCCTGCTGGAAGTGTATCAAATCCCGACTTCCACCTACCATCATCTGGGGTCAGGCAAATTGGAATGCCAGTGTGGGCTCCCAATGATAGTCCAGGGCCACCAGATCATCTGCTTTGCAAGTCGGGTTGCCAAGTCTGGTATTCCTAAAGGTTTCATCACAGGGCCTTCTGGATTGGACTGGATTTTGATTTATTGTCATGTGCACCCAGGCACAGTGAAAAGTATTGTTCTGTATATAGTCCAGACAGATCGTTCTGTACATGAGAAAACATAAGACTGAAAAAACATAAGACATGCATAAATACACAAAGCAAATAGATAGGCACAGACATCAGATAAAGCATACAGAGTGTAGTGCTACTCAGTAGAGAAGATGTGTGGAGAGATCAGTTCAGTCCATAAGAGGGTCATTCAGGAGTCTGGTAACAGCGGGGAAGGAGCTGCTTTTGAATCTGTTGGTGCGTGTTCTCAGACTTTTGTATCTCTGGCCCGATGGAAGAGGTTGGAAGAGTGAGTAAGCTGGGTGGGAGGGGTCTTTGATTATGCTGTCCGCTTTCCCAAGGCAGCGGGAGGTGTAGACAGAGTCAATGGATGGGAGGCGGGTTCATGCGATGGACTGGCAGTGTTCACGACTCCCTGTATTCATAGAATTCATAGAATTTACAGTGCAAAAGGAGGCCCTTTGGATGATCGAGTCTGCACCGGCCCTTGGAAAGAGCACCCTACCTTGGCCCACGCCCCCACCCTATCCCCGTAACCCAGTAACCCCATCCAACCTTTTTGTGGACACTAAGGGCAATTTAGCGTGGTCAATCCATCTTTGGACTGTGGGAGGAAACCGGAGCAGCCGGAGGAAACTCACGCAGACACGGGGAGAAAGTGCAAACTCCCACAGACAGCGACCCAAGCCGGGATTCGAACCCGGGACCCTGGAGCTGTGAAGCTACTGTGCTAACCACTGTGCTAGCCACTGTTGTTTCTTATGGTCTTCGGCAGAGCAGTTGCCATACCAGGCTGTGATGCAGCCAGCCAGATAGGATGCTTTCAGCCTCCAATTTCCCCACCTCTTCTATTGGCCACAAAACATGTCCATCATTTCACGGCTCCCTTCTGTCACCCATTGTGTAGACTCACCTGATTGGATGATTCTTGTTATGGATTCTCCCTTCACTTGGATAGATAAATGATCAGCAGAGAGCTGAGTTTTTCACCATCTAGGTTGGTGTTATCGCAAACTAAACTTGATCCAACTGTTAATATTACAAATGGGTGCACCGTTGAAGGGGTGCGGGCGACACAAAAATAATTGGGTACTCTAAATTTATGCCGAGAAACTGTTGGAGGGGTGGGTGAAGGAACTGACGTTGCAGTGTGCATTCTTGCACTGGAGAGATTGCTCGATGTCAGAGCACGGGCCCTGCCAGTCCGGCCCTCCTGGAGGCAGGCGATTTCCACCCGAGGTCACCTGACCTTTGACTGGAGACGTAGGTTACACAATCGCAGCATATAAAGACAAAACTGTGTTTGTGTAACCTACCTCATCACTCACCCGATGAAGAAGCTGTGCTCCGAAAGCTAGTGATTCCAAAGAAACCTGTTGGACTTTAACCTGGTGTTGTGAGACTTCTTACTGTGCCCACCCCAGTCCAACGCCGGCATCTGCACATCGAGACCTTTGACTTGTCCACCATATTTACTGTCCCGCCCATGATGAATCCTGCGGCGGGCGGGACCAGAGACTTTAAGCGAGAGACTTCTCCATTTGAATCTGTCCAGGGTTTTCTTCCCTCATGAGGTGACCCAGAGTGTTGGCATCTCCACCTGGAGGAGCCACCGAGGGAAGTTACATGTCCTCAGTTTTCTATCCCAATCCCTTTGTGGTAAAAGTTACCTGTCCTTTTGTTTTGTTGATTCCCACATTGTGCTTATGCACTCGCTTCTGGTGATTGGGGTGCATGACACACCCAAACCCCTTTGCTCTACTTCTTCCAGCCACGATGTACCGGGGGGGGGATTCTCCGACCCTCCCCATCTTTTGGGACTTGTGGGAGGAAACCGGAGCACCCGGAGGAAACCCACGCAGACACGGGGAGAACGTGCAGACTCCGCACAGACAGTGACCCAAACTGGGAATCGAACCCGGGATCCTGGAGCTGTGCAGCAACAGTGCTAACCACTGTGCTACCGTGCCGCCCACTCAGACAACTCATCACACAAAGCGTAAACATTGGAATGTAATCCTGTTAGGAGGGTGGAGACAGTTGGGTGGGGGAACTGTGGGATGGATGAGCTTCATCATTTGAACACCTTTTATGAAGTGTCCATTTTACAGGTTGAAGGACGTTGGGAGCTGTCTGCGAGGCAGCTGTTTGTCTCACGTGGACGAGGAGCCCTGTGAAGAATGGGTACTGATTCCACGCAACGGTACGCATATCAGACAAGCATCCATCTTAAACAGCATGATATCCCCTGCAAGACGAATGGTTTATCCGCACATACGACAGCATTGCACATTGTGAAGTGCTGTCGACACACATCACGCATCTCTGAAGCACAGGTAATCCCGATAACAACGCAAGCCCTCAATCAAACGGCGACATGAATCACAGAAAAATAGCACTCAGGTGAGCCGAGACAGATTCAGTGAGGAGAAGCAGCGAATCTTGTAGCGCAGAAGGAGGCCACCCAGCCTATTGTTTCTGTGCTATCCCTTTGGTAGAGCTGTCAAATTTGTCTCTTCTCCCTTGCTCTTTCCACACAGCCTTGCAAACATTTCCTTTTGAACTATATATCCAGTTCCCTTTTGGAATATATTATTGGATCTGCCTTTCAGGCAGCGCATTCCAGACCATAACATATCAAAGCATTAAAAAAATCTCCTCAATCCCCTTCTGGTTCTTTGACCAATTATCTTTAATCAGTTTCCCACTCACAGTGGAAACTTTACTTGATCAAAACACCCCATCATTTTGAACACAAAATACTCTCAAACATCCTGGGTAAGCGGCTGGAGAACTGCAGGCCAGAGGTGGTCGCAGAGGACCAGGCTGGCTTTGTTAAAGGTAGACAGTTAACAGCGAACATCAGACAACTACGAAACGTGATAATGACCCCATACGGGGAGAGAACACCAGAGGTGATCATCTCCCTTGACCCAGAGAAGGCCTTCGACAGAGTCGAGTGAAAGTACTTCATTGAAGTACTAGATGATTTGGGCTAGGGACAGGGTTCACCTCTTGTACAACGCCCTCAAGGCACGCGCATGGACAAACACTACCAGCTCAGGATGCCCGTTGTCCCCAATCCTATTCGCCCGGGCAATCAAACTGCTGGCGATCACCTTCAGAGCAGGAAGAGGCTGGAAGGGAATCGGAAGAGAAGACAGAAAGCACAGAATCTCGCTCTGTGCTGATAACTTGCTCCTCGGACCAGCAAAGCGGCATGGAAGTTCCTGAGCAAGGGTGAAGTCTTCTCCATGAACCCGAGAGGCGGAGCGGCAGAGCTGGAGGGACTACCATTCAAACGAGGGCAAAGCAAATTCCGCTACCTGGGGATCCAGATTGCCCACAACTGGACACGGATCCACAAATGGAACCTGATCAGTCTGTCGGAGGAAGTTAAAAAGGACCCACAGAGATGTGACACACTTCCACTCTCCCTAGCGGAAAGGGTACAGACGATCAAGATGGATGTGCTGCCCAGGTTCCTCTTCCTGTTCAGAACCATACGGATCTAACCTTCCACAAGACCTTCTTCAACATGGTTGACAAAATGATTATAGCCTTTGTGTGGAGCGAAAAGGGCCTGACAAAGAGGAAACATGGTGGGGGGGGGGGGGGGCGCCTGCCCCTCCTATACCTACAGCACTACCACTGGGCAGCAGAAAGAGTGAGGGGATTCTCCCACCCCTGCCAACCAAACACCCAACAAACACAGTGGTGGTAGCCACACTCTGAACCTGGAACTAAATGAGACAGCACCTGGGCTTATTGGAAATGTCCACTATGGCCCCCGTCTGCAGCAACCACAAGTTTGCGTCCGCCATGCCAGACACCACCTTTAGGAGGTGGAGACAGGACAGGTGGACACGGACCTTGAGGGATTTCTACACAGAAGACAGGCTGACGACCCGAGAAGAACTGACAGGGAGACCGCAGCTACCCAACAGGAATGAACTCCGAGACCTATGGGTTAATAACTTTCTCCGCAAGGAGATGGCAACATACTCTCAGATCCCGAGACGCACAACATCAGAGGAACTAATGAACGAGGATAACGTTGGAGAGAGAACTGTGGGGACCTGTATGGACGATTATTATAAAGGGCACGGTCCCCACTGGACAAAATATGGGAGGAATAACTGGGGATGGAAATAGGGTGGGGACTCTGGAGCGAAGCACTGAGCAGGACTAACTCCACTTACTCCTGCGCAAGGCTCAGCCTAATGCAGATCAAAGTGGTGCACAGAGCGCACCTGACCAGAACCCGAATGAACAGGTTCTTCCCGGAGGTGGAGGATAAATGTGAACGGTGCCAGAGGGGCCCAGCCAACCACACTGTTCTGGGCATGTCCAGACTTGCTGGGTTTTGGACAGCCTTCTTCGAGGTGATGCCCGAGGTTGTGGGGGTGATGGTGGAGCCGTGCCGAAGAGTTGCAGTCTTCAGGGTATCAGACCAGCCAGAACTATTCATGGCTAGGAGGGCCAACGCCCTTGCCTTTATCTCCCTAATCGCCCGCTAAAGAATCCTGCTCAACTGGTGATCAGGAGCACCACCCACAGCTGCAGACGGGCTGACAGACCTGTCGGAATTTCTCCACCTGGAGAAAATCAAATTCGCCATCTGAGGGTTGGAGGAGGGCTTCCATAAAACGTGGAGGCCATTCACAACTTGTTCCAGGACCTTTTCGAAGTGAACAGCCAATAGAGCAAGGGGAGTGGGGGGGGGGGGGGGGGGGGGGGGGGGAGGCCACGGGAACCAACAACACAGCAGGGAACAGAGAGGAGACGGGAGGCCAGGGAGAGAGGAGGGGAGGGGGGTTGGGAGCAGGTGGAACGCAAGGCTACAAAGACCAAGACCCCCAAACAAACACCGAAAACAGGAAAGGGAAGGAGGAGAGTCGGGGGAGGAGAGAGGGGATGGGGCCGATCGGGGGCGGGGGGGGGGGGGGGGGGGGGGAAGGTGAGTAGACAGACCTGCAGACATGTAAATAGCTGACAATAACCTACTGTAACATAGGTGATTGTGGTAGTCGGTATTAGGGGTATTACGGTAACTAGGTTGGAGGTACCTGATGCTGTAAGATCATTGGTGTTGGAGGTACCTGATACTGTAAGATCATTGGTGAAGCCTGCCTGCTGGTTCCGCCCAGTAAGGCAGAGTATAAGAGTCTGTGTTACCCTAGCTGCTGCATTCTGTACCTGCGCTGCTGGGGGAAACATCTAGTTCAATAAAGCCTTTAATTGTCCGACAATCTCACTTCGGGAGTAATGGATCGTGCATCAGTGATCTAATAAAGCATCCTCAAAAAAGTGCGGGCGGAGGGGGAGGGGGTTGTGATGTCAATCGAGAGCTCTTGTTAATTGTACCCGATCCCCATACCCTTGTCTGTCGTGCAGTGTACAAAATGAAAAACTTAAAAAAAACATTTTCAGAGAATAATTTTGAACATGCATATCAAATCTCCCCATAACTTACTTTACTGGGAAAACAATCCCAGCCTCTTATAAACTCTCCGCTGAACAAAACTCCTTTATCCGCGTGTAATTCTGGTAAATCTCTTCCGTATCTTCTCGAAGACGCGGCATCCCTCCTGAAGTGCGGTGCTCAAAATTGAGAACGTTAGCTGCGGTCCAATTTAAAAAAAACATTTGTTAATGCACAATTAACTATCTCAGATCATGAGATATATTTTGGCCATAAAAGGCATAGAAACAGCAGCTGAAGCCGAAACAGTTGTTAATTTTAAATCCGAGTGAGATAGATTTTTGTTAACAGATATTAAGGGATCTGGAGCAAAGGCAGGTATGCGGAGTTAGACCACAGGGCAACCAGGATGCCTGACTGAATGGCAGGATAGGCTGGAGGGGCTGAATGGCTTACTACTGTTCCGATGTTCATACAGTGTTTTCAAGGAAATGCTTTTAAACTTTTCAAAACAATACATTGCCACTCACACCCAAGGTAAAAAATAGAGGCCTCTTAATTAGCCTCAGGACCTCTGATTTCATAGAATACTAGAATCCGAACAGTGCAGAAGGTGGCCATTCAGCCCATCGAGTCTGCACCAACGCTTCAAAAGACCACCTTACATAGGCCAACACCCCTTCCTTAGCCCCATAATCACACCTAACCTTTTGGATACTAAGGGACAATTTAGCGTGGCCAATTCACCTAAACTGCACATCTTTGGATTGTGGGAGGAAACCGGAGCACCCGGAGAACACCCACGCAGACACGGAGAGAACGGGCAAAATCCACAGACAGTCACCCGAGGCCAGAATCGAATCCGGGTCCCTAGCGCTGAGGAAGATAAGGGCCGGGATTCACCGATATCGCGGCCAAGTGTTGGCACCGGCGACAAAACCGGAGCGAGCGATGCCGGCGCCAACGGGCCTCCAGGCCCAGTTATTCTCCTCTTCTTCAGGGGCTAGAATGGCGTCGGAGGGCTGTGCGCTGTTCCGGCGCTGAAAGCCAGCCCTACACAGCTGGCTGGCATCCGCGCCACGGCTGTCTCCACGCCGGCACGTGCGTGTGGTTGCCGTCTCCGCGCCGGCACCCAAGAAACATGGCGGAGCCCCCTACCGGGGCCCGGGGCGGCGGATCATAGGCCCCCCTGGAATGAGCGCGCCCGCCGATCAGTAGCCCCCGATCGTGGGCCTGCCCACCGTGGAGGTCGGATCCCCTCGGCCCCCCACCAGGATGGCCCCCGCAGCCAGAACGCTGAGGTCCCGACGGGTGGGACCATACGTAACCCACGCCGGCGGGACTCAGCGGAACTCGGTGGGCATGATTGGCGTTGATTCTCCGATCGGTGGGGAATCGTCAGCCCAGCGTCAGAGAGGCGTGGCGGGATTCACGCATGCCCCCCACCCCGCTGATTCTCCGACCCAGCGTGGGCTCAGAGAATCCCAGCCCCGAAGCCCCACAAATTCATATCGGGGTTAACGCTGAGTTTAATAATGACACGGGGAGTCCGCGCCAAGTAAAATAAAGAAACAAAGTTTTATTTACAGCACAATATATACACGGCCAGGTGGATCCCTATCGGGTTCCTCACTGGTCGGTATCTTACAGGCCAACCTTGTGTACGGAGATTAATAAAGATCCCCCGGCCCTAGTAGCGAAGCCCATACTCTGCAAGGCCTACAGGGAAGACGACCATTCGCACCCCATTGGCTATTACAGTGATGGTGAGAGATCATGTGAAATGGGTGATTTTTTTTGACACCCCCCTATTTATTTCCATTGTAATGACTAGATGTCAAACCCATTTTGCAATCTACCTCCAGTATCGCTGGCTATATTATCACTTTTCTGTAAAGTTCACACCCATAATGGCCGGGAAACAGGAACACGAAGCAACTAACTTTCACTGTAATTCAGCACCACAGGCAGCAGCACAAGCAGACCCACTAAATTCCAACGCAGATCGCAATATGATGTGACATGTGTCACAGTGTCGCAACCCCCCATTGACTGGCCCTTGCCTCCCCTGTGTCAACTCAATGGCACTGATCCAGGCTCTCAGGCCAGTTGATCCACACCAGAGACTGGAGCAGGCAATGAGAGAGAGAGAGAGATAAAGAGAGAGAGAGAGATAGAGAGAGAGAGAGAGAGAGAGAAACAGAAAATTGTAGAAATAGTCACAAGGAGCCTCAGCCAGTGTAAAAGAATGAGAGTTTTATTCCCCCCACATTTTCCTCATGTAACCTTTCGCTCGGGAAAGAAAGTGAGAAAGTAAAGCCCAGGAAGAGGAGAGAGAAAGACAGGTACAGAGAGAGACTGAGAAAAAGAATGGGAGAGATAGGAAATGAGAGAGAGAGAGAGAGAGAAAATAGGGTATGAAAACAGGTACTGAATTGAACAGAAGAAGAGAACGAGGCAGAAAGGCAAAGAGCGAGGAAGCTTGAGGAACTGGATGAAGAGGCAGTGAGGGACAGAGAGAATAATAAAGTGGGGTAGTGAATGGGATAGAGAGCAGAGAATGTAATAAAAGATGTAGAAATACAGTGTTATACCGTCAATTCACTGTGAGACCGTGAGACCGAGTGAACATTAGGCTTTAATATCTATCAACTCGTCTGCCAGAGTCGGCTGTACAAATGAGTGCCACCCACAGGTGGCCGAACTATATATGGCCCCGGTGAGGGCGGAGCCAGAGGCGGAGCCCACCGGGGTTCCAGTACAGTACCTGGAAGTAGCCCATATCATCACTTCCAGGTCATGGGTCACATCATTATACAGACAGTACAGACAACTCATGCATTAGATGAAATACATTCACCACATTCACCCCCTGTTAAAAAATCAAGTCCAGCGGGGGTGACGTGGGGTCATTAGAGATTCAGTCTGTTTGGAGGCCAGATCATTCTTTTAGACCTCCTCAGCTCTGGAAATGTGGCAGGCACGGTCGTTGCAGATGGTGACTCCGGGGGCGTCGTGTCTGGAGCTTGAGCCTCAGTCCGGCGTGTCGGAGACGGTTGGGTGGTGGGGGTTGGCAAAGGGGCGGTGGCAGTGCCGGCATGGGACAATACAGGAGACCCAGGGGGATGTACGGGGTGCTGGGGGTGGTGTTAGGCAGCGGGGAGGGGGGCGCTTTGGCAGAGGAACCAGCTGGCGCCAGGTCACGTAGGGGGACCATATCGTGCCGTCCGTCCTGGTGCGCGATGTAAGCGTACTGGGGGTTGACGTGCAGCAGCTGGAGCCTCTCGACCAAGGAGTTGGTCTTATGGCTCCTCATGTGCCTCCGGAGAAGGACAGGTCCCGGAGTTGTCAGCCAAGATGGAAGCGAGACCCCGGAGATGGGCTTCCTAAGGAAGAGAAACAAGCGGTCGTGGGGGGTCTCGTTCTTGGCCATGTAGAGGAGCGATCTGATGGATTGGAGGGCGTTGGGGAGGACCTCCTGCCAGCGAGGGGTCGGGAGACTTCTAGATCGGAGGGCCAGAAGGACGGCCTTCCATACCATCGCGTTCTCCCTCTCCACCTGCCCGTTACCCTGCGGGTTATAGCTCGTAGTCCTGCTCGAGGCGATGCCCGTACTGAGCAGGTACTGACGGAGTTCATCGCTCATGAACGATGTGCCCCAGTCGCTGTGGACGTAGGCAGGGAAACCAAACAGTGAGAAGATGCTGTGCAGGGCCTTTATTACAGTGGCCGAGGTCATGTCGGGGCAGGACTGCGAAGGGGAAGCGGGAGTACGCGTTGACGACGGTTAGAAAGTATATATTACGGTTGGTGGAGGGGAGGGGCCCTTTGAAGTCCATGCTCAGGCACTCAAAGGGGCGGGAGGCCTTTACCAGGCGGGCCTTGTCAGGCCGGTAGAAGTGCGGTTTGCACTCCGCGCAGACCTGGCAGTCCCTGGTCATGGCCTTGACCTCCTCGTGGAGAAGGGCAGATTGTGGGCCTTAATAAAGTGGGTCAGCCGGGTGACCCCCAGTGACAGAGGTCATCATGGATAGCCCAGAGTCGGTCATCTTGTGTGCTGGCATATGTGCCGCGGGAAAGGCATCTGGGGGCTCATTGAGCTTCCCAGGACAATACTTGATATCGTAATTGTAGGTGGAGAGTTTGATCCTCCACCTCAGGATTTTGTCATTTATTATTTTGCCCCGTTGTGCGTTGTCAAACATGAAGGCGACCGACCGCTGGTTGGTGACGAGGGTCAACCTCCTACCGGCTAGGTAGTGCCGCACGGCTTCCACTATGGCTTGCGCTTTCTTTTCGACCGAGGAGTGTTGGATCTCGGAAGCGTCGAGGGTTCTAGAGAAGAATGCTACTGGCCTGCCCGCCTAGTTGAGTGTGGCGGCCAGTGCAGCGTCTGACGCATCGCTCTCTACCTGAAAGGGGACGGACTCGTCCACCGTGTGATTTTTTTCATAGAATTTACAGTGCAGAAGGAGGCCATTCGGCCCATCAAGTCTGCATTGGCTCTTGGAAAGAGCACCCTACCCAACCCCACATCTCCACCCTATCCCAGTAACCCAGTAACTTCACCCAACACGAAGGGCAATTTCGGACACTAAGGGCAATTTATCATGGCCAATCCACCTAACCTGCACATCTTTGGACTGTGGGAGGAAACCAGAGCACCCGGAGGAAACCCACACAGACACGAGGAGAAAGTGCAAACTCCACACAGACAGTGACCCAAGCCGGGAATCGAACCTGGGACCCTGGAGCTGTGAAGCAATTGTGCTAACCACGATGCTACCGTGCTGCCCCTAAATGTGATGTCGGCCTTGATGCGGCTGAAAGCCGAGCGGGCCTCAGCCGTCAGGGGAAAAGTGGTGGTTTGAATAAGTGGCCGGGCTTTGTCTGCAGAGTTGGGTACCCACTGGGCATAGTAGGAGAACAGCCCCAGGCATTGTTTGAGGGCCTTGAGGCTGTGGGGAGGCGGCTGTTCCATGAGGGGGCGCATATGGTCGGCGTCGGGCCCCAGGATTCCTTTTTCCATGACGTAGCTGAGGATGGCCAGTCACATAGTGCGGAAAACGCACTTCTCTTCGTTGTACGTGAGATTGAGGGATTGGGCGGCCTGGAGGAACCTCTGAAGGTTGGTGTCATGGTCCTGCTGATCATGGCAGCAGACGGTGACATTGTCCAAGTACAGGTGTGTAGCCCGCAAACCGTGCTGGTCCACCCTTTGGTCCATCATTCTCTGAAAGACCAAGACCCCGTTAGTGACGCCGAAGGGGACCCTGAGGAAGTGGAAGAGTCGGCCGGCTGCCTCAGAAGCAGTGTAGTGGCGCTCTTCCGGGCGGATTGGGAGCTGGTGGTAGGCCAACCTCAGATCGACCGTGGAGAACACACGGTACTGTGCGATCTGGTTGACCATCTCCGCTATGCGGGGGAGGGGGTACACATCCAGTTGCGTGAACCGGTTAATGGTCTGGCTGTAGTCCACAGCCATCCGGTTCTTTTCCCCGGTCCGGACGACCAACACTTGCGCTCTCCAGGGGCTGTTGCTGGCCTTGATGATCCCTTCACTCAACAGTCGCTGGACCTCCGACTTGATAAAAGCCATATCTTGGGAACTGTACCGCCTGCTCCTGGTGGCGATGGGCTTACAGTCGGGAGTGAGGTTCGCAAAGAGCGAAGGGGGGAGACATCGAGGTTGCATACCGTGAGGGGGGTTAAGGGTCAGCCGAACTATAGGGTCAGGCTTCGGTGACTGCATTGGAAATCTAATCCAAGCAGTCGGAGGGGTCAGAGGTGAGGGAGATCATACAACTTAAAATGGGCATACTCGGCGCCCTGCATCGCAAGGTTAGTGATACAGTAACACCGGATCTGGACCGAATGGGATCCGGAGCCAAGTGAGATTGTTTGGGATGCGGGGTATATGGGAAGGGAGCAGCGCCTTACTGTGTCCGGGTGAACAAAGCTCTCCATGCTCCCGGAGTCGAAAAGACAGGGGGTCTCGTGCCCGTTGACCCCGACGACCATCATTGAGCTTTCAAGTGCTTCGGCTGCGACTGGTCGAGGGTGACTGCGCCCAGCTGCGGGTAGCCAGTGTGGTCGGCGGTGTCGGGGTTACAAAATAGCGGCCCCCATGAGTCACACGTGTCAGGCTGGGTCGTAGATGGCGACCAAGATGGCCACCCCCATCGGTCGCACGTGTCGGCTGGTGCCGGAGCCGACGGCCAAGATGGCAGCCTCCACGAGTCGCACAAGGCTGATGATGCGTCTGAAGGGGGCGTACCGGGCAGACACACAGCCACGTTGCGGGGTCTGCGGGCCTGTGAGTCCACGGGTCTAGCCTGGTGAGTGTTCGATTTCTGGGCTTTAGGTCGGCCCAGACAGACTCTGGTGAAGTGTCCCTTTTTCCCACAGTCGCTGCACGTCGCTGTGGGGGCTGGGCAACGCTGCTGGGGGTGTTGACCCTGACCGCAGAAGTGGCACTGCGGTTCCCTGGGCTGGACTGGCAGCCGCGCGGCACAGGCCCGCGACGTAGTCGGGTCCGACGGGGGCCGGACAATGGTGTCCATGAGGGGTTTGCCGGGTCCGCGGGGAACACACTGAGGCTCTGGTTGGCCACCTCTAATGAGGTAGCTAGCTTTACCGTGTCCCGCAGGTCAGTGGTCCCGTTTTCCAGCAGGCGCTGCCTGATGTAGTTTGATCGGACCCCCGCCACGTAGGTGTCCCGGATCTGTAGATTCATGTGTTCCTCCGCCATCACATCCCGGTAGCTGCAGTTCCTCGCGAGTAGGGTCAGTTTTTCCAGGTACTCATCTAGCGATTCCCCAGCGTGTTGATGGCGTGTCGTGAGGAGATGTAGGGCGTACACCTCGTTTTCAGGCTTCACAAAATGCGCCTTGAGGGTTGCAACCGCCGCCTCGTACGCGGCCACTTTCTCGATCATCACGGAGATTCGATGGCTCACCCGAGCGTGGAGGAGTCACAGCTTGAGGGTTTCAGTGGGAGGCGTTGTGAAAGATTCGAGGTAGGCCTCAAAGCAGCGAAGCCAATGTTCGAAGATCACCTTGGCTTCTGACGCGCGTGCGTCGAGTTCGAGCTTATCTGCCTTTGGAGCGGCTTCCATGATGCTGTTGATGGATAATAAATTGTTATACCGCCAATTCACTGTGAGACCGTGAGAACGAGTGAACATTAGGCTTTAATATCCATGAACTCGCCTGCCAATGTCGGCTGTACAAATGAGTGCCACCCACAGGTGGCCGGTCTACATATGGCCCCGGTGAGGGCAGAGCCAGAGGCGGAGCCCACCGGGGTTCCAGTACAGTACCTGGAAGTAGCCCTTATCATCACTTCCAGGTCATGGGTCATATCATTATACAGACAGTACAGACAGCTCATGCATTAGGTGAAATACATTCACCACATACTGGCTACTTTACATTTCAGAAATTCTCAGTGAATCCGCCCAGAAACAGGATCCTCCTGTCGAGGCGAGGCAGCTGATAACCCTGAGGGGAGCAGACGCTGAGATAATGAGTTGAGCTGAGCGAGGGTTGCTGGTAGCTTGTTTTCTTGTTGTCCAGAGATAATGCAGGAGAGGTTTTAATGGATTCCTCTGGGTGTACAATTAGGGCAGAATCTGTAAACATGCTCAGAAACAAGGAAATTCAGAATTGTACCCTGCTCCATTAAAAAACAGAATAAGACCACCAGGTCTTTCCTTCAATGGGTTGCAGCTAGCTCCGAAAACTATTTTCCAAATTTGTGCTCTATTTCTTTTCTATTGTCACTCCTCTGCCTCTTTAAATTTAATAGATCCTACTCGTAGCAGCAGCAGCTCTTTTTTTTTGCTAAACAATTTTATTGAGGTATTTTTGGCACATAAAACAATGACATTTTATGGTACTGTACAAAAGGAAAAGCAAATAACACATAGTGCAAACCACGACTCCATTCTCGCAAGGACCTGCCTAAACCACCCCCTACTCTACACTACCCTAGCCCCCCGCCCTGCTGACGATTAATTCTCCGTGAAGAAGTCAATGAATGGCTGCCACCTCTGGGCCAACCCCGATAATGAACCACTCAAGGCCAACTTAACCTTTTCTAGCCCAAGAAAGCTTGCCATGTCCGATAGCCATGCTTCGGTCTTTGGGGGCTTTGAGTCCCTCCATGCCAACAGTATTCACCGTCGCCAGGCTACCAGGGAAGCAAAGGCCAAGACGTTGGCCTCCTTCTCCTTCTGGACTCCCGGGCCCTCCGACACCCCAAAGATTGCCACCTCAGGACTCATTACCAATCCAGTTTTCAAAACCCGGGACATGATGTCTGCGAATCCCTGCCAGTACCCCCTGAGTCTAGGGCACGACCAGAACATGTGGACGTGATTATTCGGCCCACCGGTGCATCAAGCACACTTGTCCTCCAGCCCGAAGAATTTACTCATCTGCGCCACCGTCATGTGGACCCGGTGCATGACCTTAAACTGGATCAGACGGAGCCTGGCACACGTTGTTTACTCTGCCCAGAGCTTCTGCCCAAATACCGTCCTCCGTCTCCCCCCCCGAACTCCTCTTCCCACTTAAGCTCCAGGTCCTCAGTCTGTGTGTCCTCTGCTCCCATTAGTTCTTTGTAAATATCTGAGACTCTACCCTCTCCCACCTCTCCCCTAGAAACTACCCTGTCCTGCCTCCCCCTTGGCGGCAGGTGAGGAAGGGTGGCACCAGTCTGCACACGCAATCCTGCACCTGTCCGTATCTAAATTAATTCCCTCCCGCCAGCCCAAACTGCTCCTCCAGCACCCTCATGCTCAGAAAGCTCCCTTCCAGGAACAGATCCCCCACCCCCACAATCCCCGCCCTCCGCCACAGTCGATACCCACCGTCCATGTTCCACGGGGCAAAAATCGTGATTGCCGCAGATTGGGGTCCACACCGATGCTCTCACTTCCCCTATATGCCTCCTCCACTGGCCCCAGATCCACAAAGCCGCCACCACGGTAGCGCTGGTGGAGTACCGCGCCGGCGGGAGTGACAGAGGCGCTGTAACCAGGGCCGCCAAACTGGTGCCCCCGCACGATGCAGCCTCCATCCGCTCCCAGACCGACCCCGTGCCCACCATCCATTTCCTTATCATCGTTATGTTGGCCGCACAGTAGTAGCTGCTAAAGTTCGGCAACGCCAGTCCCCCCTTCCCCTCTGCTCCTTTCGAGCATCACTTTCCTCACCGTGGGGACTTCCCGCACAGACAAATCCCAGGATAATTCCATTCAGCCTCTTATAGAAGGACCTCGGGATGAAAATGGGGAGACACTGAAATATGAACAAGAATCTCGGGAGAATTGTCATCTTGGCCGTTTGCATCCTCCCCGCTATTGACAGCGGGAGCGCACCCCACCTCCGAACCTCCTCCCTCACTCGTTCCACCAATCGGGACAGGTTGAGCTTATGCAACCTGCCCCAGTCCCGTGCCACCTGTATCCCCAAGTATCTTAAGCTTACTCCTACCAGCCTGAACGGCAACCCCTTCAGCCTACTCTCCTGCCCCCTGGCCTGAATTATGAACAACTCGCTCTTCGCCATGTTCAATTTATATCCTGAAAACTGGCCAAATCCCCTCAGGATTTCCATGATGCCGTCCATCCCCGCCATTGGGTCCGCTACGTATAACAACAGGTCATCTGCGTATAACGAGACTTTATGTTCCACTTCCCACCTGGACCAGCCCTTTCCAGTCCTTTGAAGCTGTTAGAGCAATTGCCAGCGGCTCTATGGCCAGCGCGAACAGCAGTGGGGAGAGAGGGCAGCCCTGTCTTGTCCCGCGGTGTAGTCTGAAGTAATCTGATGGGCCCGGATTGAGATCAGCTCCCCTCTCACCACTGCTTCAGTGCCTCCCAGCGCACCGCTGCTGAGACTTCTCCGGTATCAATTACCTGCAGGAAATTCTGCATAGATCTCGAGTCTCTCACACACCACCTCGTCCGCTAGCAATCCAACTTCCAACCACCATTGTGGGCACTGGAAGCTATCCTTACAAATCCGTAGGTCTACCCAGTGCGGAGCATGGTCCGATATGGTAATTGCTGAATATTCTGCTCCCACCATCCCGGCCAGCAAGTCCCGACTCATGACAAATAAATCAATTCGGGAATACACCTTATGGACGTGGGAGTAGTACGAAAACTCCTTCGCGGAAAGCCGGCTAAATCGCCACGAATCAGCTCCCCCCATTTGCTCCATGAACCCTCTCAGTTCCTTTGCCATCGCTGGCACCCTGCCCGTTCTTGAAGACGACTGATCCAGGCTCTGGTCCAGGACTGTGTTAAAGTCGCCGCCCATGATCAGTTTGCATGAGTCCAAGTCGGGGATCTTCCCTAGCAACCTCCTGATAAAATCCACATCGTCCCAATTAGGGGCATATACACTGACCAAGACTACTCTCACCCTTTCGAGCTTACCCCTAAGCATAACAAATCTGCCGCCCCGTCTGCAACTGTACCCTCCGCCTCAAATTGAACCCTTTTATTAATCAGGATCGCAACCCCCCTAGTCTTAGAATCAAGCCCCGAATGAAGGACCTGACTGACCCAGCCCTTCATCAACCTAACCTGGTCCGCCACTTTCAGGTGCGTCTCCTGCAGCATGACTATGTCCGCTTTCAGAACGCCCAAATGCGTGAACACACACGCCCTCTTCACTGGCCCATTTAGCCCTCTAACGTTTCAGGTAATCAACCTGGTTTGGGAGCACTTCGCCCCCCCTTTACCGATCAGCCATCCCCTTTCCTTGACCAGCCCCCCAGCCATGTGTCGCGCTTCCTCTGGCCCGCCTCCTGGCCTGGCTCCACCCCACTGTTGCCATGTTGAGTTTCCATCCTCGTCAGCAGAACAACTTGCCCCCCTCCCCCTCCCTAGTAACACCATCCTACCACCTAACCCCTGCTCTAGTCTAACTGTATGAATCCCTCCCAGCTGGCTTCCGTTGACTAGCCCACCCAGCTAGCCTGGTGGCTCCCCGCTTCGGCGCCAGCGCGTCTCTCACCCATTGTTCCCTGGCTCCCCTCCCCCCAGCCCATCCATACCACTTCCCCAAACCAGCCCTGCTTAAACACACACTCTATACAAGTCAGAGACATCCCCTATAATAGTGCAATTTAGATCAAACAGATAGGGCTAAGAAGTACCAGGCACACTCAGCCCTTCCCCTCCACACACAGAAAAAGATTACAAATAATTCCCCCAAAAGCCCCATCCTAACCACACCTTTTTAGCTAAATTCTTTTTTATTTTCCCCCTACCAAACCTCCAACCAAACAAGAGACCCCAAAAAGGAAACATTTAGGGAAACCACGAAAAAGAACAAGAAAAACACATCGCAACTAAAATACATCAACCTAAAAAGGTCGAAATGAACGGATCCAAGCATGCAGGCATCTCTCAAAGCCAGGGAGAAACAAAATAGACTTCAAAATTCTACCATGAGTCCAAGAGTCCTCAGCTCAGAGCCAGCCCTTGCTTCTTAACAAAGTCCATCGCCTCCTCGGGTTCCTCGAAATAGTGATGCTGGCTCTCATACGTAACCCACAGTCGCGCCGGAAAAAGCAGCCCGAATTTCACCTTGCTCTTGTATAAAATCTCCTTTACCTGCCTGTAGCCTCTCCTCCTCCTGGCCACCTCAGTGCTCAGGTCTTGATAAACACGCAGGGTGCTATTGTCCCAGGTACAGCTTTGTATGCTCACGGCCCTTTGCAGAACCCGCTCCTTGTCCAGATACCTGTGGAACCGGACCACCATCGCTCGTGCGGGACCCCCTTGTTGCGGCTGCCTCACCTGCAGTCTGTATGCCCTGTCCACCACCGGCGGGCGAGGGAACACCTCATTCCTCAGCAGCTTCTGGAACATATCTACCACATACGCGGCAGCAACCAGCCCCTCAGCCCCCTCCGGGAGGCCAACAATTCTTACATTCTGCCGGTGAGATCTGTTGTCCAGCTCCTCCAGCCTTTCCAGGAGCATTTTTTGCTGATCCCTCAGCCTCCAAATATCCATGTCTGCCACCGTTTGAAAGTCGGCCTGCTCCTCCACCGTCTTCTCCAGCTTCTGGAGCTTCTCAGTCTGATCGTCCAGCTTTGTTTCCCAATCGGTCCATCGACTTCTCGAGTGGCTCCAAATTATCGCGCTTCAGAGCTAAAAAGCCCTCCTGGATGGCCTGTAGCAGCTGCTCCATTGTAGGCTGGGCTGTCAGTGCCTTGCTCTGGACACCGGCCATATTGGTCTCTCTCACGTGCCCTTGTTTGACCACTTCTTCTGCTGTTTACGGTTCCTCCGGCTTCTTAAGTCCATACAACTCTGTATGGGTTCAGTGCCTGAGTACTATTGCTTTCCAGTTCTGCGCTCAAAAGCGCAAAAACGTCAGGGGAAAAGGTCCAAAAGTCCGACCGAAACAGGAGCCACCAAATGTGCGACCTACTCCCTCATAGTCGCCAACGGAAGTGGCAGCAGCTCTTTTGATACTGCTGCCAAGTTTCCATTCTTCATCGCCTTGTGCAAGCTAATCAACTGGGCGTCAGCCAATCAGTCAATATTTTTTAAAAAATTTGTTCATGGGAATGTGGGAGTCGCTTGTTGCCCATCCCTGAGGGCAGTTGAGAGTCAACCACATTGCTGTGGATCTGGAGTCACATGTAGGCCAGACCGGGTAAGGTTGGCAGATTTCCTTCCCTAAAGGACATTAGTGAAACAGATGGGTTTTTACAACGATTGACAATGGTTTCATGGTCATCATTAGTCTTGCATTTCCAAGCACGATGGCTCAGTGGATAGCACTGCTGCCTCATGGTGCCAAGGACCCAGGTTCGATCCCAGCTCTGGGTCACTTCCCGTGTGGAGTTTGCACATTCTCCCGGTGTTTGAGTGGGTTTCACCTCCCACGACCCAAAGATGTGCAGGGTAGGTGGATCGGCCACACTAAATTGTCCCTTAATTGGAAAAATATGAATTGGGCACTCTAAATTTATATTTAAAAAATGACTTGTATTTCCAGATTTAAAGAAAAAAAATTTTGAATTCAAATTCCACCCTCTGCCCTTGTGAGATTCGAACACGTGTCCCCAGGGCATTATCCTGGGTCTTTGGATTGCTAGTCAGTGACAATACCACTATAAAAAGTATTACAACACCAGGTTAAAGTCCAACAGGTTTGATTCAAACACGAGCTTTCGGAGCGCAGCTCCTTCCTCAGGTGAATGATGCCACTACGCCACATTGAAGTTTGCCACCGTAATAATTTTGCCAAGGCCAGTCTTCCAGCACCACATCCCTTTATTTACATAACGAGAAAGGTCACAGCCGTAGCTTACAGTTGTTGTGGGCCAGGGTTTAGAGAACCCCAAAGTGTATCATGGAATTCACCTGACCCACAACTTTTAATAGATTGTGGTTATGGGGAGCACACGGCCCACTCTACAGGTGTGGTACAGCAAAAATGGACGAGTATTTTTTAAAACAAAAAAAATGTTTATTCTATGAACTCAAGTTAACCTTTTTAAAACAAACAGTGAATGTCTTAGCAACCAGTAAATCAAATATACCCCCCAAAGAGTACAACACTAAATAACATGTATGCTGTCCTTTTACCATCCAAAAGATTTAACAAATCTTCAAAAGGAGCACATTATATTTATATTCAATACTGAGACCTTTTTTACAATTCTGCGTTCACCCAAATGATCCATAGATAGTCTTTGGATGGCAGAGATCAACCGCAGTGCAGCTCACAGACACACCCAAGCTTTTCTCAAACTGAAACTAAAAAGCAGAAGTGGAGCTCAGCTCCACCCACACTCTGACATCACTCCAGGAACATGAGCAGCTCCATTTCTTAAAGGTACATTTCTTAAACACCCATTTCTTAAAGGTACTCTCACATGACACAGCCCAGGGACCTAGGGAGTACCAGTCCAGGTTGCAGCAACTCATTTCCCATTGGGCGAGCTCCCGCTCGTTCATACACCATGGCCTGGATTCTCTGATTATAGGCTATGTTCCCATGCTGGCATGGGAACGGTGGTGTTTTATGACAGAAAGAGTGTCGTAAAACGGTGACCAACCGTCCGTTTGGCTGGGGGCGAGCAGCAAGACATGGAGAGCACTCGGATCTAGCTGCCGATATGTCTCGGAGAATTGCCGTGTTCGGGGCCGTGCATTTGCACGGCAGTGACCTGCAGCGGCCGCGCCGTGCTTCATGGCAGCGGCCGCTCGCGGACCCATCCCACAAAGTAGTGCCCCCCTTTGGCCTGCTTGTGTGATCCGGACCAAACCCTACAGTGCCCCCCAGCCCCTGACAAAGTCCGCCCTGCCCGTGGATCAGACGAACAGTGGCAGCTGTGTGTAATATCTACAAGATGCACTGCAGTAACTCACCAAGGTTCCTTAGACAGCACCGTCCAAACCCACTACCATCTAGAAGTACAAGAGCCGCAGATACCTGGGAGCTCCACTACCTGGAGGTTCCCCTCCAAGTCACTCATCATCCTGGCTTGGAAATATATCGGCATTCCTTCACTGTTGCTGGGTCCAAATCCTGGATCTCCCTCCCTAACAGCACAGTGGGTGTACCTACACCTCAAGGACAGCAGCAGTTCAAGAAGGCAACTCACCACAATGTTCTGAAGGGCAACTAGGGATGGGCAATAAATGCTGGCCTAACCAGGGACACCCACATCCCCTAAATGAATAAAAGACTGAATTCCAAGCCCGGGGGCCTTTAGAATACAGGTCCGGGTTGAAGCAGCGGGTTTTAAACTCACTTGTTTCCAATTGGCCAAGCTTCCATCCGCTCAATAGGGAAGTTCATACTCCACTAAGCCTGTGGGGAGATCCACTGACAATTCCCTACGTCCTTCATGGCCACCATAACACCACAGAGCCAACTGAATGTGGTGAACACCTCGTTCTGATAATGGATCGGAAGAGCTATGGGATAAAATGGGCCTTCATTGTCATTAGAATTTGCTGGATCGGGTGAATTAAGGAGATGAAAGAGTGTAGATTTATAGAGAGCTTTTCACAACTGGAGAATGGTGCAGTGTGCCACTAGTGTAGTCTCTGCTGTGACAGGAATTTCACCCTGGAACGTGGCCAACAGCGTGAAACATGCACGTCTGCACTCAGTGGCCATCCAGTGATCAGAAAAACCCCACAATATTCTTGTGCGTCCCAGCGCTGGCATGGTAAATTAAACTGCTCTTATATTGACCATGTTAATCTGTCTCACACCCAACACATGCCAGCTTGGGTCAACCCCAAAGTAAAGATGCCCGGATAGTTTTTAGGCAAGAAGGAAAGGGGTCATTTGCTGCTTTTAAAAAGTTGGCTCTTGCCAACAATCAGCCTCGGCAAAATGTGGTAAGTTTCCTTCTTTGTCCCTCTAATCGCGTTCCCTCTTCCCCTGAAGTTCCTCCAAGTCTCAACGGATGCCCCACAGATGCGGGATCACTGTGCACCTTGCACCGTAAGAAAGAAAATAAATTCTGAGTTTTCATCAGAGTTGGTCTTGAGAAAACCAGTCTCCCTCCTTCTCACTAAGGCAGCTGTGGAAAGATCATTAGTTACCAGCCCAAGGGACTGGGCCCTGTTTTGACATCCTCGGGTTTAACAATAAGAATCAACACAGGGATTGGCACAAGATCGACTGTTTACGGTTTCTCTGCCAGTTCCTAATTACGTTGTCGCTTAACCACATCTTTAAAATTGAAACAGAACGATGTCACTTTCTCACCCATTGTCCTTCGGTAGCGCAAATGGCAGATTGAGCTACTGATAGACGGTTGCAGCATTAGTTAGAGCTGCTTTAACCATTATTTGCTTGTCTACATCCTGAGTCTCCTTAAAATCATCACAATACTGTCACTCAGAAGAGCAGCAAGCACATCAGGAATTTGAAACAACTCATTTGTCCCTTCAGCTCATATCTCAAATTCTGTTCCCCAGCACCAGCCTTCATTACTGAAGATTGCTAACAAACCACATTGGACGTTGCTAAGACAAGGCAAAGTCACATCCTTTGAAAGGGCAGAGCGATCTTCTGTTCTTCCCCTTTAATTTGCTCCCCTCATCTCCTAAAATGGAAGCCCCCCTGTTGTCTCATCCAAGTGGATTACTCATCCCGTGTGAAGTGGGTAGGAATTTCCTTTCTTGCGATGGGAGCCCTAAAGGATCTCCCGGGATCAGAGTGTGTGGGTAAACTGGGCGGTGCAGATCCCAGGGGGCGGGTGAGTGTGAGCAGGATGGGTAGGTTATGGGCTGTCTGAGTGTGGGCAGGTTGCATGGGCGAGTGCCACGGTCAGAGCCGCCAATGGGGGGGGGGGGGGGGGGGGGGATTAGGGTTGAGGGTTTGGCTGTCTGAGGCGTATGGGGATATGGTGCTCCATTGTCCCAGAGAGCTTCCAAATCCTCACAGGGTCATACTTGTGCATCCACATTGGTTGCATGAATTGAGCTGGGTAATTCTCCCCGGTTAACTGACCAATTCTCAAATAGCCTTTCTGACTATGTGGGAGATGGTGGCGTGATGGGTTAGTAATCCAGACGCCCAGGCCAATCCCGTCACTGGGGGAATTTAAATCAAATTCATAAATTCTAAAATAAACCTAGGGGGGTTTTCTCCGTCGGCAGCGCGCCAAAGCGGGCGGGTTTCCCGATGCCGTGGGGTGGCCACAATGGGAAACCCCATTGGCTGGCTGTGGGAATGGGGAATTCCGCCACCGCCACCGGGGGCGTGCTGCACAGCACCGGAGAATTCCGCCACCACCACCGGGGGCGTGCTGCGCAGCACCGGAGAATTCCACCACTAGTCTCAATAATGAAGACTCCACACGGACAGTGATCCAGAGCCGGGATCGAACCTGGATCCTTGGTGCCGTGAGGCAGCAGTACTATCCGCTGAGCCACCGAGCTTGGAAATACAAGTCTAATGATGACCATGAAACCATAATCGATTGTTGTAAAAACCCATTCGGTTCACTGCTGCCCCTTTATGGAAGGAAATCTGCCATCCTAACCCGGTCTGGCCTGCACTCGACTCCAGGCCCACAGTAATAAGGATAACTCCTAAGTGCCCTCTGAAATGGCCTAACCAGCCACTCAGTTCAAGAGCAATTAGGAATGGACAACAAATGCTGGCCCTGCTAACGACGCCCACATCCCACGGAAAAATCAAGAGAAATATTTTTTAATCATGATCACATAGCTGTTTGTGGGATCGTGCTGTGCAAAAAATTGTCACGTTCACTCGCAGACAGTACGTTTTTAAAAAAAACATCTCATTGACTGTAAAGTGCTTTGGATGGTCCTGGGTTAGTGAAAGGTTCTTTTTGAATGCAGATGTATCACTATCAGCATCAGCTGCACAATTATATCATTTTTCTGCTTATTATGGAGTACTTAAGTATTAATTAAACCTTCCAGCCTCTTCAGAGGAACTGGAACCGATGTCCGAGGGGGTGGGTGTTTGCTAGAGCTGTTGGGGAGGGTTTCAACTAATGTGGCAGGGGGATGGGAACCAATGCAGGAAGTCGGAAGGTAGTAAAACAGGGACAGAAACAAAAGGCAGTAAGGGGGAAAGTGTAAGGCAGAGAAGACATAGTCAAAAATCAAAAAGGGCGACAATACAAGGTACAGTGACTGAGGGGAGCTCAGTGAATAGGCCCAGTAATACTAAAAGGAATAAAACGGGATGTAAAAACATAAACGGTAAGCAACGCGGCAGGTTGTTACATGAAGATATGGGTTCAACGACAAGGAAAATTTGGAGAAAAGTTAAGAGGAAATATAACTTAGGAAAGGTTACTGATAGAGGTGTTAAGATTCAAAACAGAGGTATAAAATATAACTTAGGAAAGATTACTGATAGAGGTGTTAAGATTCAAAACAGAGGTATAAAAGCCAACATAAGTGTACTTTACCTGAATGCTCGTAGTATTTGGAATAAGGTAAATGAGTTGATGGCGCAAATCATCGTGAATGACTATGATTTAGTGGCCATTACTGAAACATGGTTAAAGGATGGTCACGACAGGGAGTTAAATATCCGAGTGTATCAAACTATTCGGAAGGACAGAGTGGATGGTAAGGGAGGTGGTGTAGCTCTGTTATTTAAGGATGACATCCGGGCAATAGTAAGGGATGACATTGGTGCTATGGAGGATAAGGTTGAATCCATTTGGGTGGAAATCAGGAATAGTAAGGCGAAAAAGTCACTGATAGGAGTAGTCTATAGGCCACCAAATAGTAACATTACGGTGGGCAGGCAATAAACAAAGAAATAACTGATGCATGTAGAAATGGTACAGCAGTTATCATGGGGGATTTTAATCTACATGTTGATTGGTTTAACCAGGTCGGTCAAGGCAGCCTTGAGGAGGAGTTTATAGAATGTATCCGCGATAGTTTCCTAGAACAGTATGTAATGGAACCTACGAGGGAACAAGCGGTCCTAGATCTGGTCCTGTGTAATGAGACAGGATTGATTAATAATCTCATAGTTAGGGATCCTCTCGGAAGGAGCGATCACAATATGGTGGAATTTAAAATACAGATGGAGGGTGAGAAGGTAAAATCAAACACTAGTGTTTTGTGCTTAAACAAAGGAGATTACAATGGGATGAGAGAAGAACTAGCTAAGGTAGACTGGGAGCAAAGACTTTATGGTGAAACAGTTGAGGAACAGTGGAGAACCTTCCAAGCGATTTTTCACAGTGCTCAGCAAAGGTTGATAGCAACAAAAAGGAAGGACGTTAGAAAGAGGGAAAATCGACCGTGGATATCTAAGGAAATAAGGGAGAGTATCAAATTGAAGGAAAAAGCATACAAAGTGGCAAAGATTAGTGGGAGACTAGAGGACTGGGAAATATTTAAGGGGCAACAGAAAGCTACTAAAAAAGCTATAAAGAAGAGTAAGATAGAGTATGAGAGTAAACTTGCTCAGAATATAAAAGCAGACAGCAAAAGTTTTTACAAATATATAAAGCAAAAAAGAGTGGCTAAGGTAAATATTGGTCCTTTAGAGGATGAGAAGGAAGTTTTAATAATGGGAGATGAGGAAATGGCTGAGGAACTGAACAGGTTTTTTGGGTCGGTCTTCACAGTGGAAGACACAAATAACATGCCAGTGACTGATAGAAATTAGGTTATGACAGGTGATGACCTTGAGAGGATTGTTATCACTAAGGAGGTAGTGATGGGCAAGCTAATGGGGCTAAAGGTAGACACGTCTCCTGGTCCTGATGGAATGCATCCCAGAGTGCTAAAAGAGATGGCTAGGGAAATTGCAAATGCACTAGTGATAATTTACCAAAATTCACTAGACTTTGGGGTGGTCCCAGCGGACTGGAAATTAGCAAACGTGACACCACTGTTTAAAAAAGGAGGTAGACAGAAAGCAGGTAATTATAGGCCAGTGAGCTTAGCTTCGGTAGTAGGGAAGATGCTGGAATCTATCATCAAGGAAGAAATAGCGAGACATCTGGATGGAAATTGTCCCATTGGGCAGACGCAGCATGGGTTCATAAAGGGCAGGTCGCGCCTAACTAATTTAGTGGAATTTTTTGAGGATATTACCAGTGCGGTAGATAACGGGGAGCCAATGGATGTGGTATATCTGGATTTCCAGAAAGCCTTTGACAAGGTGCCACACAAAAGGTTGCTGCATAAGATAAAGATACATGGCATTAAGGGTAAAGTAGTAGCATGGATAGAGGATTGGTTAATTAATAGAAAGCAAAGAGTGGGGATTAATGGGTGTTTCTCTGGTTGGCAATCAGTAGGTAGTGGTGTCCCTCAGGGATCAGTGTTGGGCCCACAATTGTTCACAATTTACATAGATGATTTGGAGTTGGGGACCCAGGCCAATGTGTCCAAGTTTGCAGACGACACTAAGATGAGTGGTAAAGCAAAAGGTGCAGAGGGTACTGGAAGTCTGCAGAGGGATTTGGATAGGTTAAGTGAATGGGCTAGGGTCTGGCAGATGGAATACAATGTTGACAAATGTGAGGTTATCCATTTTGGTAGGAATAACAGCAAAAGGGATTATTATTAAAATGGCAAAATATTAAAACATGCTGCTGTGCAGAGAGACCTGGGTGTGCTAGTGCATGAGTCGCAAAAAGTTGGTTTACAGGTGCAACAGGTGATTAAGAAGGCAAATTGAAGACTAGGATGAGTAGGTTCTTTGGGTGTGAGGATAGGTGCACCAGATGTTCGGGGAGTCCAGCAAACCACGCCCATATGTTCTGGGCATGCCCAGCACTGGAAGAATTCTGGAAGGGGGTGGCGGGGACGGTGTCGAGGGTGGTCGGATCCAGGGTCAAACCAGGGTGGGGACTCGCGATTTTTGGGGTTGGGGTAGAGCCGGGAGTGCAGGAGGCAAAAGAGGCCAGTGTCCTGGCCTTTGCGTCCCTAGTAGCCCGTCGAAGGATTCTGCTACAGTGGAAGGATGCAAGGCCCCCAAGTGTGGAGACCTGGATCAGTGACATGGCGGGATTTATAAAACAGGAACGGGTCAAATTTGCCCTGAGAGGATCAATACAAGGGTTCTATAAACGATGGCAGCCTTTTCTGGACTTCCTGGCGCAAAGATAGGTAAATGGGTCAATAGCAGCAGCAACCCCGGGGGGGGGGGGGGGGGGGGGGGGGGGGGGGGGTGTTCCTTATTGTAGTGTCTATTCTGTAACTTTATATTGTGTTAATTTGCATTGTTGTTAAAATGCTGTGTTGTGCATGGGGGTGGGACGAATGTTTATGATTGTTAATATTATTGTTATTTTTGGTATTTTACTATGTTGTGTTATTGTTGTGTAAATTCAAATTTTTTTCAATAAAAATTATTTACAAAAAAAAAGAAGGCAAATTGAATTTTGTCCTTCATTGCTAGAGGGATGGAGTTTAAGATTAGGGAGATTATGCTGCAATTGTGTAAAGTGTTAGGGAGGCCACACCTGGAGTTTAGTGTTCAGTTTTGGTCTCCTTACCTGAGAAAGGACGTACTGGCGCTGGAGGATGTGCAGAGGAGATTCACGAGGTTAATCCCACAGCTGAAGGGGTTGGATTACGAGGAGAGGTTGAGTAGGCTGGGACTGTACTCGTTGGAATTTAGAAGAATGAGGGGGGATCTTATCGAAACATATAAAATTATGAAGGGAATAGATAGGATAGATGCGGGCAGATTGTTTTCAGTGGTGGTGGGGCATAGCCTCAAAATAAGGGGAAGTAGATTTAGGACTGAGTTTAGGAGGAACTTCTTCACCCAAAGGATTGTGAATCTATGGAATTCCTTGCCCAGTGAAGCAGTTGAGGCTCCTTCTTTAAATGTTTTTAAGGTAAAGATAGATAGTTTTTTGAAGAATAAAGGGATTAAGGGTTATGGTGTTCGGGCCGGAAAGTGGAGCTGAGTCCACAAAAGATCAGCCATGATCTCATTGAATGGCGGAGCAGGCTCGAGGGGCCAGATGGCCTACTCCTGCTCCTAGTTCTTATGTTCTTCTAACTGAAATTGATTCTGTCTTGCGTTCCGATGAACTTTGAGGTTAACAAATGAGCTGCCAGGTAATGGGCTGTAATCTTGTCAGCTCGAGTTGTCCAGACAGGACTGGCCGATGTTGTCAGGGACATTGTGTTAGTGGTGCCTCATAGAACAGCTTCAGCCAGGAGCATTAATCAAGTGTGGCTCCTATTGATCGAACCAGCACGTCACTTGCCAGCTTGTGCCATGGAAACCCTCCAGGCTAAACCGAGCTGCAGCACAAAGCAGGCCACATTGTTCTCAACCTTTTGTCGAAGAGTTCGGAAGCAAGTTATGTGTTCTACAAAGTGAAGAGGGGGAGAAACATTATGAGCGGTGGATCTGAAAAAAAAACAATTTCCGTTTCTATTGTGGCTTTCACGATCTCAGGAGCTCATAAAGCACTTTACTGCTGAAGATGCGCTTTTACAATGCGGCCACTCGTGTATTGTGGGAAACATGATCGGCAATTAGCAGACGGGTATGTCCCATGTGGAGCAATGTGGCGAAGACCAAACAACCTGCTTTGCTGTCGTTGGTTGACTGATATCAATTGGCCAGGATGCTGTGGAGAACTCCCCAGCTCTTTTTTGTGCAAAAATATACTTTATTCGTAAAATATCTGAATGAACAGTACAGGCATTTCAAAACGGCCTCCACACAAATTGCAATAATATTCAAGTTCTCTACACGGACCATATCGTACTCTGAGAAACATTACAGAAGTTTCAAAGTGGGCATCACGTAAAGGACAATGGTATTTTCAGTTGCCGACATAGATCTCGTTAAACATTGAGGTGCTTCAATACAATTGCGATAAATGCAATGTTCACCAAACCAATTTACTGTGAGTCTTACCTCTGGAGGGGGTTCTATACAGTTCCCCTCCCCCTCAGTGCATCATGGCTGAAAGGCCTTAGACAGCCGACCTTTCCCCCATTGCGCCTCTGCGGCGACTGCCCAAGCTTTAGTGCGTCCCTCAGCACGTAGTCCCGGGCTTTGGAATGTGCCCTGCATGCTTTCAAAATGGTCAACATCACAGGTGACGTGGAATTCACCCTCAGCACTGCACTGAAACGTTGGCCTAGATTATGAACTCTGTTCCTGAAGTGAAGTTTGGCCTCATGACTGTGACATTATCATAAATGTGAGAACTGCAAGGGTTAATGAAATGTCTAATTCAGCCACTGGAGGGAGCTAGATGTACAATTATATAAGACCTTGATGCTAAGCCTTGTGGGTGAGAGGTTGAGGAGAAAGCGAGAGAACAGACTGAAGGAAAGGTAGTGTAAGTGAGAGCAGATCATAGTTAATGTAATAGTGTAGAGATTAGTGTAGATAGGGCAGGATTCTCTGACCCCCGCCGGGGATTACGCCACGCGGTCTGGTGCTGTTGGCAGCGGCCCCCCTGCCAACTCTCCGGGCCCCGATGGGCCGAGCGGCCGTCGGTTTCTGGCCAGTCCCGCTGGCGTGAATTGGACATGGTCCCACACGGCGGGACCTGGCTGGTAGGCCGGCTGGTGCAGTCATCGGGGGAGGCGCGGGGGGGGATCCAGCCCTGGGGGGCCGCCAAGGTGGCCTGGCCCGCGATCAGGGCCCACCGATCTGCGGGCGGGCCTGTGCCGTGGAGGCACTTCTTCCTTCCGTGCCAGCCGCAGTAGGGCTCCGCCATGGCCGGCGCGGAGAAGACACCCCCCTGTGAATACGCTTGAATACACCGGCGTCGGCCTGGCCCCCGGAAGTGCGGAGGATTCCGCAACTTCCGGTCAGTCCTACGCCGGAGTGGTTTGCGCCGTTTTTTATGCTGGCGTCGGGGCGTCGCGGGGATTGAGGAGAATCCCGCCCTCTGGGGGTGATTCACCGATATTGAGGCCAAGCGTTTTCACCGTCGTGAAAGCCATTGCGTTTCACGACGGTGTGAGCAGGACTCGGGCACGACCTAATCTGGCCCCCTGGGGGGGCCAGCGCGGCGCTGGAGTGGTTCACGCCGCTCCAGCCTCCTTACGCAACGCCAAATGGGTGCCGCGCCAACCCGCGCATGCACAGTTGGGCCAGCTCAATCCTGCACATGCGCAGTTGGGCCGCGCCATCCTGTGCATGCGCGGGGAACTTCTTACGCGCGCCGTCCCCATCCCCCATGGGGTCGGTGTTCAGGGGCCGGCCGTGGCGGAAAGTAGGCCCGGGGGGGGGGGGGGGAGAGGCCGCCCGCCGATCGGTGGGCCCCGGTCGCGGGCCAGACCCCTTCGGAGGCCCCCCCCGGTGAAAAAGCCCCCCTCCCCACCCCCCCCCCCCCCCACAGGCTGCCCCCCAAGCCTTCACGACGAGTACCCGACGGGAGGGACCAGGTGTGGACGGCGCCGGCGGGTCTGTCGTTTTTTTTCATCGGCCGTTCGGCCCATCCGGGCCGGTGAATCACTGCTCGCCGTTTGCAGCGATTCTCCGAGCGGCCCGGTGTGATTCTCGCGGCACTGGTTTCAGGGGGGTGGGAGTATCGCGCGCGGGGGTTGGGCCGGCGTGGCACGACTCGCACGGCGCCCCGGCGATTCTCCCACCTGGAATGGGGGAGGGGAGAATACCGCCCCCTATGTTTACTATCAACTGTGCATTATCGAGGAGTAAGAGTCGAATCCAAATTCGTAGTGTTAATAAATGTACAGCTTTGTTCAATTTGTGGTCTCTGTGAACACTACGCCAACAATTCTAGAGTTAGCAACACAAAGAACAGCATAATGAGCATGTGACCGGGAACCAGAGACTCAGGGCCGTGAGGGGACAGGATGGAGGCAGCAATTGGACAGGATGGACAAGGCAGGGGGAAGCTTCTGTCTGTAAGTAGCAAACTCTGCAGTCTGGGCCGGTTAGAATAGGTTAACTAATTTATGGGAGGTACAGAGGTTAATCCTCCAGTTTACTATGAGCACAAGGTGGAGGAAATGAACTGCAGGCGTGATGTGACGTTTCAAAGGAGCTCGAAAAACAAAATACTTCCATGGAACAAATTTGAATTGTTCTTCATTAAACGTACCAGCGGAGCAGGTCTGCTGTGCTTTTCAGCTTGGTACATATTCTGTTTCATTGCACCAAGAATGTTATTCCATTACATTCAAATTGCTGTGAAAATACCTCTGTGCCTCTTTCAGATCATAACATGTAATTATTATTGAAAACATGGTTTATCAATTCTTATTTGGCGAGGGATTATTCTTTGAAGATCTAAGAGCGTAGCCAAGTTTTAGGTCAATGGTGTGATTCACTCTCTCACATTAAAATTGCTTACCTGTGATGGTGGAAAACACTTAGAAATATTCTGCCCAAAGCATCTCAGCTCCAATATCTATAACACCATTTTAGCTGCAATTTTCTCCCCTCCTCTCAGATATGCTGATCCATGGGGCATGCTTCTAGGGCACCTGCTCTCACGCAAATAGCTGTTGTTTTTTTTACATTTAGAGCACGCATTTCTTTTTTTTTCCCCCAATTAAGGGGCAATTTAGCATGGCCAATTCACCTACCCTGCACATCCTTTTGGGTTGTGGGTATGAGACACGGGGGAGAATGTGTGTGGTGATATGATCTGCATACTCGTCTGCCATTGGGCCAGAACGTCGGCTTACCATTGGCCCTGGTCGGTCATGTGCCTCTCGACCGATTGGCCGAGAGGCTGAGTTAACCACGCCTCTATTAACGAGGTATAAATGCTCAGACGCCTGACGATCGTCCCTTTCCACTGTAGACGATCGCCGAGCTGTGTTCTAGTCAATTAAAGCCAGACTTTGGTAAATCACTCGCCTCGCGTGCAATCGATGGTACATCAATGTGCAAACCTCACACGGGCAGTGACCCGGGGCCGAGGTTGAACTCAGGTCCTCGGCGCCGTGAGGTGGCAGTGCTAACCCCTGCGCCACCGTGCTGCCCGATGTAGCTGTTCTCAACAAGTGAACCTTGACATCAATTGTCAGTGACCTATTCGACTCTGGGAGCGTAAAGGCTGAGCTCAACCTTGCCTTTTGCCAACTTTCATACAAATGCGCCTTCCGGCCATCGCGAGAGACCACTGGACTGATTACCTTTGAGACAAATTGCTAACATGGCTTGCGATCGAACCTGGGATCTTTCGATTTGTTTGGGTCTATATTGCACGGGCTGTTGCCTTGCCCACTGAAGAAGAGTGGTGACCTTCACTGTTAAGTTTTCATTGATACTTCACGGTGTAATTAATTACGGTATAGTTAAAAAATCTATTTGGTCTAATCAAAAGCTAAAGAGGCTGCACCCACTGTAACTGGATTCTATAATCACATGGATGTCAATGCAGTTCAGCATCTTCCATTACATTAAACATTGTTTGAACTTAGGTTGCCCAGGCTACGGTACAAACTACAAACAAATCCATTGTGTGTGTGTGTGTGTGTGTTGAATCGCAGCCATGTGCTCACAGAAAAGTTTGCAATATTTGTGGGAAGCAAAGATTTATTGTGTCTCCTTCTTCAGTATAGGGAGTTCCAAACAATTCCTAAAGATGAGACCATGGAGTAGTGGTCCCATTCTATCTATGGTCCCCTTACAGTATACGAGTTCCAGGCCACCTTGACCCTGAGGACCCGAGGGTCAGCAGTCTGCTTCCCGCTCCCTGTTGTTGCCTGTCCATTGACCCAACAGGCTGGACTTAGCGTGGCCCGAGCCTGCCCCGGCCTACTACTGGCTGGGGCAACAGCTGCAGGGCAATTGGGGGCCTCTGAGACGGAGGGACTGCAGGATCTGAACTGGGTCCCCCTGGAGAGGGGTGGCACAATGGTTAGCACTGCTCCCTCACAGTGTCAGGGACCTGGGTTCAATTCCAGCCTTAGGTGACTGTCTGTGTGGAGTTTGCCCATTCCCCCCGTGTCTGCATGTGTTTCCTCCGGGTGCTCCGGTTTCCTCCCACAGTCCAAAGACGTGCAGGTTGGGTGGATTGGCCCTGATAGAAATTGCCCCTTAGTGTCCAGGGATGTGCAGGTTATGCGGGATTATGGTGATAGGGTGGGGGAGTGGGCCTAGTTAGGCTGCCCTTAGAACAAAACAAAGAACAAAGAAAAGTACAGCACAGGAACAGGCCCTTCAGCCCTCCAAGCCCGTGCCGACCATGCTGCCCGTCTAAACTAAACTAAACTTTCGGCGGGTCGGTGCAGACTGGATGGGCCGAATGGCCTCCTTCTGTACTGCAGGGATTCTATGGTTATACGGATGTCGAGAGGCAATAATGAGAGGCAGTGACACCCCATCGGGAAGACAACAGCAAAATGAAATAAACCTGCATCAATGATCGCAGGACATCCCAAAGTGCCTGCATCCAATAGAGTGGATCATCACTGTCGTAATGTGGAAAACACAGCAGTTAATTTGTGCACAGCAAGCTCCCACAAACAGCAAGACAATAGTGACCAGGTAGTCCATGTTTTAAAATGATGTAAGATGAGGGGTAAATACTGGAACGTATACAAGGGAGAATCCGCTTCTCTTCTTCAAAATAGACAATGGATACTTTTCAACTGAGGGAGTAGATAGAACCTCGTTTCAACATCTCAGAAAGACCACAGCTAGTGTGCTGTGTGCAGTCTTGGCTTCCGCACAATAAGAAAAATGTTGGGGCAATAGACTGCATGGAGATCCGATTCACTGGGGCACCCTCTGGCACTGGGAAATACAAATATGCAGAAACACTTGAAAAAGTGTGCCTGTTTTCACTGGAACAAAAAAGATTCCCTCTGACTTGATGGCGGGGTTTAAAACTAAGAAGGGATGACACAGAAGAGATAGAAACAGATTTTTTTTCCAGTGCTTGAAGGAGCCAGAATTGAGGGATTAAATGGAAGAGATTTCGGACAGAGTAGGACAGAGTTTTTGTACAATTGCGAGGCTGTGGGATACGCTACTGGGGTTTCTCATGAAGCAGATCGCAGGGGTGGAATTTAATTCCTGCGATAGGGACCCTTCTCCTCCCGACCGGTTGGACAGCTGGTGGAAGCCCCGCTCTGCTACTCTGTGGGAGGCCCCATGTTATTTAAGCGCAATCAGGCACTTTGGCCAGTGTTGGGCCTCCCACACGATCCAGGCCTGCAGGTGGAATAGGTTCTTGCCCCCCGTGAGCTGCCGAGCAATCAGAGGTTGACAGCTCTCCATTGATGGCAGTGCTAACCCCGGAGCAGTGGCTGCT
This sequence comes from Scyliorhinus canicula, assembly GCF_902713615.1. Lineage (NCBI taxonomy): Eukaryota > Metazoa > Chordata > Chondrichthyes > Carcharhiniformes > Scyliorhinidae > Scyliorhinus > Scyliorhinus canicula. Next base: position 11,721,712 of record NC_052157.1, on the reverse strand, counting down.
GCCCCTAATCATCTGAGGCCTTCCCAGGGATCGTTGATGGAGACCGAGTGACAAGTGAGCGGGGTGGGTGATGTGACCATCAATTCACAAGACACGTGGTTGGAAGTGAACAGTGGTTTTAATAGTCTTACAACAGAGCCTGCCTGCGACGTGATGAACGGATCGGTAGCATTGTGGATAGTACAAATGCTACACAGCTTCAGGATCCCAGATTCGATTCCAGCTTGGGTCACTGTCTGTGTGGAGTCTGCACATCCTGCCCGTGTGTGCGTGGGTTTCCTCCGGGTGCTCCGGTTTCCTCCCACAGTCCAACGATGTGCAGGTTAGGTGGATTGGCCATGATAAATTGCCCTTAGTGTCCAAAATTGCCCTTAGTGTTGGGTGGGGTTACTTGGTTATGGGGATAGGGTGGAGGTGTTGACCTTGGGTAGGGTGCTCTTTCCAAGAGCCGGTGCAGACTCGATGGGCTGAATTGCCTCCTTCTGCGCTGTAAATTCTATGATTCTATGAACTGGCAGGCAGGGTCACGACTGCAAAGCTTTATACTTCCGGTCAGTGGGAGGAGCCATGGGCGGAGCCATGGGCGGAGCCAAGGGTGGAGCCCAGTACAAACTCCTCATCTCCCCCTATGGGCAGAGCCGCGCAACTGCTCGTATACCGAGCTAACATGAATACAGCACATCATATAACAACAGTGTGAATTACGCGGAATGTGATTCACCACAGTGGGGTTGGGGGTCACATGGAGGCGATCGCCGGTGACCAGGGGGGAATGGGGTGAGGTGGCCTTGGGGGTTGGGTGCAGTGGAGTGGCATTCAGCACTGGATGGGGCACTGAGTACCTGTGAATGACGGTCCCCTGGTAATCCGCTGGCAAAAATTGATAGGGTTTGCTGGGTGTCTATTGGGAGGCAGTGGAGAGCCATGAGAGTTCCATCAAATCCCTGAGACACCATCAAATTCCGGTGCGCTCAGAAATAACTTACTTTCTCTGGCTTAACCATGAGCCTAATTGACATCCTGTCATCAGTGGGTAAGATTCCCACATCGGGCACTTCCTGTTTCACCATCTTGCCACCCCCCCCCCCCCCCCCCCCCCCCCCCAATTCCACCCGCCTGCCCATCTCCCCCAGCTAAATTGGAAACATATTTCCTAATGCTGGGAATTGAATATAGGTGTTCCTGCCAGATTTACCTTGCCCCCCCCCCCCCCCGTTCCCGCCCCCCCCCCCCCCCCCCCCCGATTCCCGCATCATGCCCACTCTGGCAGTTTCCATGAAATTCTGCCTCTGTCAGCATTTAAGAATAGATGATTGAAGGTGATTGAAGGAATTAGGTTGCAAAGGGATATTGGAATGGGGTAGGTAGACGGGGTTAGGATTCTACCAGCACGGAGTGGAGGGGCTGAAGAGATTGTTTCCAGTTTGCAGCCTTTAGGTAATGGATACAATGGGTTTACATAAATATCATATCCTGTTTTTCTCTTTACAGTCAGACAGGCAGAGTTGACAGTCCTTTGTTTCACAGAATCCCTACAGTGCAGAAGGAGGCTATCGGGTCTGCACCGACCGACACTCCGAAGGAACATCCTACCTCGGCTCACACCCCCACCCCTTCCCACAACCCCTTACCCTAACCTGCATGTCTTTGGACAAATGGAGGAAACCGGAGCACCCGGAGGAAACCCACGCAAACATGGGGAGAAGGTCCAGGCGCTGTGAGACCACAGTGCTAGCCACTGTGCCACCATGCTGCCCAAGGGCTCTGTTTTGTGTCGTGTGGGCTCTGTAATAATAAGAACAATAATCTTTATTAGTGCCACAAGTTTGCTTACATTAACACTGCAATGAGGTTACTGTGAAAAGCCCCTAGTTGCCACACTCTGGCGCCTGTTCGGGTACAGAGAGGGAGAATTCAGAGTAATCAATTCACCTAATAAGCACGTCTTTTGTGCCTTGTGGGAGGAAACTGGAACACCCGGAGGAAACCCACGCAGACATGGGGAAAACGTGCAGACTCCGGACAGACAGTGACCCAAGCCAGGAATCGAACCCGGGTCCCTGGCGCCGTGAAGCGACAGTGCTAACCACTCTGCTACCTTGCTGCCCATAGTTTTGGTGTCAGTGCTGAATCTGATCCAATGAAGGATGTAAAGCCGTAGAAATAGCTGAAAGCCAAGTACACTTGACTACCTGACAAGAGTGAAACTCAAGTTTACAGGTTTGAATATTCTGCCAGCAATATTTTTCACACGCAACCATAAAAACAAAGGAATAGATCAGGATTCTCATGTTAGTTTATTCGATATGTTTGCTTGTCAGGCTGGAACTGGGATTGAACTGAAGCCAATCTTTACATACTCTATATTTATTTACAGAGCTACAGATTACAAGCGTACACCTCCTCATCCCAACAACCACATTTTCAGTCTTTGTGTATTTATATGGGCATTCAGTAAATCCCTGACTAATGCCCATCACCTGCCTACAATGAAACAACTTATGTTCAAGTAACAGAGAGGTGGAGAGCCAAGAAATAAATCGGGAATTAGAATCAAAAAGCATTAAAAACAAGTTGGAGGCATCAGTTTAAAGCACAGAAGGAGGTATTTCGATCCATTGTATGTGTAGTAGCTCTTTATTTAAGTATTCCCAATTAATCCCATTCTCTCTCTCCCACAATATTTTCCTTTGTGTCAAAAGGTTTTTGACTTTAGCCCTTAAATGATGCAGTGATCTTTGCAGTAACTCTTCCCTGCGAGACAGCACTCCCTGGTCTGACATCCCCCACTGCCCCTGCTTGTTCTCCTGGTGATAATTTAAAATTGTTGGAACAGGTTGGAGGGGCTGAATGGCTTACTCCTGTTCCCATGTTCCTCTGGATCCTCGTCACCAACTCCCTACCCAGTTCCAAACGCTTTTCTTCCCCATTCGCCTTAATAAAACTTCTCATTTTGCCCTTAAATTACAAAAAAAAAATCTTATTTTGCTTTCCCTCTCCAGTGGAAATGGAAAGGTGTTGGGAAGGAGGGGAGCATCAAAGTCCAGTAAACCATTGAGAAATAACAAGGGCTGATACAGAAGGACCCGCCAGACCTCGAGTGCTCCATGATGGATACGCGAAAGGCTGACACTCACAATTAGTGTTGGAAGCTAAATACAAGGAATCTCTAGGGACAGGGGTAAGCAGAGATGCATGACTCAAACACAGAGGCATGAAACAAACAACCTGATTGTGAAAAACAATTTGCCAGTTCTAATCCAGTAAGGTTCAGCAGCTCAGGTCACCAGGGTCACATTTCCTTCCCCGGGGAGACGGTAACATTTTTCAAAAATTGGGAGATCTTGCGACAAATCTTTATACTTCAAATTTCTGCCCTACCCGTAACCCTGGTAATAAGTACTTTGTTTTGTCTTTGACACTGTGAAGGTGAAGGGGCTGAAGCTCTGAGTTCAGAACGCACCCAGAGCTGAAATCATTAGGGGAAAAGGTAAATGAGTATGGAGCGGTAAGACTTTTACAATAAAAGTTGGGAAGTATATACTATTTGGCCATAGTATAATCTCTTCTGACAGCTTGCGAATGCAGAGAGCACGCATGAAATTAGTCCCATCCAAAGGTCCAACTCCGCTTCTAAACCTACACTGATATGATTTCCAGTCACAAGGTTAGGAAACATCGTGGTTAGAGAACTTGATGGAGCAATGGCTTTAGCCTTTCACCTCTGTTTGAAATCGAGCCCAGACTGGCTGCAGTGTTTGCTAATGTCTTATTTAAGATGCTCCTTCAAACTGACCTTGTTGGCCAAGTATTCAGTCACCTGTGCGAATGTCTCCTTTGGCTGTTTGCACTCCTGCACAGTGTGTTGGGTGTCTTGCTGCATAAATGCAATTGTTGTTGCCTCCCCTCTCTGATGGCTGCGGGGACATCTATATTATTAGTTGCAGGCACCTTCCCCAATGAATTAAGATGGAATCCATGCCACCTTAATCCAGATTAGGATTCCACTGGTCTTTCACAAACTGAATATTACTGTTGACATGCGAACCTCAGAGAGATTACTTTCCCCAAGCAAAGTATCGATTACCTCCTCGCTTTGTAGAATTCAAAATCTGACTTCAGCACCTGGGGTTTACTTGGAGGTAACAAGTGTTGATGTGGTGATCGTGCGGAAATCCAGAAGGTGATTTTATATTCCAGTCGCTGGGAGGCAAACGGGTCTTCATACATTGGCACCAGACCAGAGTGTAAACTCGGGGAACAGTACTGCAGCAGAGAAGGGTGTGGGGCTATGAATTTGGTGTTGGTTTTAGAAAGCCAGATTAATGAAAGTGAATGTGGGAAGGGACAGCACCGTATGGAAGGTATGAGGATTAACAATAAAATCTCTTGGACAGGTTCTAATTACCTGAATGAGCCAGAGAAGAATTTTCTCGAGTTTATTTTCTCCATTACGGACCTTGGTTTTTTTTAACTCTCCCAGGGGACGATGTGACTAAGGAGTTGGACTGGTGCAGTGGATAACTCTCCCATCAATGGGTCGAAGCCCCCAGGTTAAAGTCCCACCCTCTGTTTCCTATACTCAGCAATATACAGGTGGAGAGGGCAGTCAGTAAAGCACACAGCATCCTGGACTTTATTAATAGGTACAAGAGCAAGGTTATGCTGAATTTATACAAGATACTAGTTTGACCTCAGCTGGAATATTGTGTACAGTTCTGGGCACCACAATATAGGAAGGATGTGAATGCATTGGTGAGAGTACAGAAGAGGTTTACAAGAATCATAGAATCACCACAGTGCAGAAGGAGGCCATTCAGCCCATCGAGTCTGCACCAACCCTCCGAAAGAGCACCCCACCGAGACTCAATCCCCCGTAACCCTACCTAGGGGCAATTTAGCATGGCCAACCCACCTAACCTGCACATCTTTGGACTGTGGGAGGAAACCGGAGCACCCGGAGGAACCCCACGCAGACACGGAAAGAAAGTGCAGACTCGCAGTCACCCGAGGTGGGATTCGAACCTGGGTCCCTGGCGCTGTGAGGCAGCGGTGCTAACCACTGTGCCACCGTGCAGCCCCTGAAGCAAATGTGATACGAGAAAATGTCTTCACGCGACGAGCGGTTGGGGCCTGGATTGCACGGCCTGGAGGTGTGGTGGAGGCAGGTTCACTCAAGGCATTCAAGAGGGCATTAACTGATTACTTGAACAGAGAAAAATGTGCAGCAGGTATGGGGGAAAAGGCAGGGGAACGGCGCCAAGTCATGTTGCTCATTTGGGGAGCCGGTGCAGGAACGATGGGCCAAATGGCCTGCTTCTGCGCTGCAACAATTGTGTGATTCTGTGACGTTTGCTTATGAAAGAAACCAGCCATTGTTGCAGGCAAGTCTGCGTGTATTGATGCTGGTCCCCATCCTGGACAAATGGGGAGGGTTACGGGCCTATAAAGCCAGCCACCATTCCAGAGATAATGCTTAATATCAGGGTGATCAACTGGCATTTTAGCATGGTAAAAGCTGAAAGAGCACGCGACCAGCCAACCACAAGATGACATGACCGTGGGAGGCCAGGCAACATCAAATGAAAATGCTCTGGCCATTACGGGTGTGGGGCAGGCCCCCCCTACCCCCCCCACCCACCCACCCCCCTCCCCCCCCCCCCCCCCCCCCCCACCCCCCGCACCACCCCCAAACCAAATCGTTACAGGCTGCAAAAGATAGACCGCCACATTCCACAGCAGAGCACTGGGATCTGGACTGAAAATCAAAGATGGAAGCTAATGACAAAGGTACGTCGGGGCCAGAATCAGCTGCCCCACGGGCCCCCGACTGATTCTAGATCATCTGAAATAATGGACAGGAATGCAGGCATATCCAGTATACACAACCTTTCTGCCCCATTCTCCGCTATATGTGGTGCCCAGGTGCAATGAGTTTTCAAACATGTCTTTTTGGCCTAGGATGTGTCTGTACCTTTATGGAGGAAAACTATTTATCCTCTCTAACAGGGAATGGTCATAATTTGTTAAAAAATTCGTTCATGGTACGTGGGACATGGTCCTTCTAATTGCCCTTTTGAGGGGGCGGTTAAGGGTCAACCACATTTCTGTGGGCCTGGCGTCACATGCAGGCCAGACCAGGTAAGGACGACAGATTTCCTTTCCCAAAGGACATTAGTGAACCAGGTGGGTTTTTACAACAATCGACGATGGTTTCATAGTCAATTCAAATTTCACCATCTGCAGTGACGGGATTTGAACCTGGGTCCCCAGAGCATTACTCTGGGTCCCTGGATTACTAGTCCAGTGACAATACCACTATGCTACCGCCGCCACCTAATGTGATCGCGTTGCACCATACCGTTCTGTTGTTTAAGTGAGGGACTGACATTACAAACTGGGAGCCAAAACATTTCAGTTTGATTTTTCAATTTAAAAGTAATTCCACCTGCAGCCATACATCATATAGAATCATATAATTTACTGTGCAGAAGGAGGCCATTCGGCCCAACACGTCTGCACCGGCCTTTGGAAAGTGCACCCTACTTAAGCCCACACCTCCACCCTATCCCCGTAACCCAACCTAACCATTTTGGACACTAAGGAGCAATTTAGCATGGCCAGTCCACCTAACCCGCACATCTTTGGTCTGTGGGAGGAAACCGGAGCACCCGGAGGAAACCCACGCAGACACGGGGAGAAAGTACAGACTCCCCATAGTCACCCAAGCCGGGAATCGAACATGGGACCCTGGAGCTGTGAAGCAACCGTGCTAACCACTGTGCTAACGTGCTGTCAATGGTGAAGGCTTCTTATTAGACCATAAGTCTCCCTTCTTACTCAGAAACATAGAATCATAGATTCATAGGATGTACAGTGCAGAAGGAGGCCATTTGGCCCATCGAGTATGCACCGGCCCTTACAAAGAGCACCCTATTGAAGCACGAGTATCTACTTTATCCCTGTAACACAGGAACCCCACTTAGCATTTTTTGGACACTAAGGAGCAATTTAGCATGGCCGATCCACCTAACCTGCACATCTTTGGACTGTGGGAGGAAACCAGAGCACCCGGAGGAAACCCACGCAGACACTGGGAGAAGGTGCAGACTCCGCACAGACAGTGACCCAGCCGGGAATCGAACCTGGGACCCTGAAGCTGTGAAGGAACTGTGCTAACCACTATGCTACCCCCATACAGAGAGCAGTTAATAAAGCATCCAGTATCCTGGACTTTATTAATAGGGCTGTCGAGTACAGGAACAAGGAGGCTTATGCTGGGCATGTACTGGGTTAGGCCTCAGTGACACTGGTTAGGCCTCAGGGGGTTTTCAGTTTGATCCCCTGCTGGGTATATAGTCTCAACCTTCATTAACATATTTGCCTTCAATTCCTTAAGTAGCCCGAGTCAATTTTGGAACTCGTGAGTTCTGTGGGCAAGGACTTGGCACCGTCGGATATATTCTCAAATTGGTACTGTTCCACTATAAATACTTGTACCACATTCACATCTGTGCAATATTAACAGCACCAATTGGGAAACACGGACTCTGATTTCTGAAGATTCCAGTGGTGTCGGCAGACCTCCGGGTGCTCCGGTTGCCTCCCGCGGTCCAAAGATGTGCAGGTTAGGTGGATTGGCCATGATAAATTGCCCCTTAGTGCCCAAAGTACCATGCACATTTTTGGACTGTGGGAGGAGACCGGAGCACCCGGAGGAAACCCACGCAGACGCGGGGAGAACGTGCAGATTCCGCACAGACAGTGACCCAAGCCGGGAATCGAACTCGGGTCCCTGGCGCTGTGAGGCAGCAGTGCTAACCACTTTTCCGCCAGTGCTAGGGGATAACGCGCTAGATACAGAATAGGCAGCCCATCCAAAACTGCAAATGCTCTTCCTAAGTGCAATTAGAGATTGGGCAATAAATGGTGGCCTCGCCAGCCATGCTCACATTCCAAGAACAAATAAAAACAATGTTCAAGGGTCTGTTCTGTGCTGTACTGTTCTATGTTCTATGTTCCACGTTCAACACTTCATCCAACCCTCCCTTCAACTATGCCCCCACACTGGCTTCCATATCACCCTAGCCAGAAGCTCATGTCACATGCTCATGATTCTTTGTGCCCCCTTGCCCAGCAGTGCGCCAGCCTGCCAATATTTCCGGGCATAGATAGGGCTTTGGTTTCTAAATGCCGAACTCTTAGTTCGCGCCCAAAAGGCAAAAAACAACAAATTCTCATGCCACCATTTAACATTCACGGCAAGACACAAACATTTTCCCCCTCTGTAGAGATAATCGTAAGTCAATGACTTCTGGGCAGGCGGCCACCTTCCAGAAGGAGCAGACAATCTGGCAGGGGCCATTTATTGAGTAAGACAAGGCGAACGGTGTTAGTTTCTCTCTCTTCCTCCTGTGAGACAGATTGCTGTGTGCAGCACCAGCGAATCAGTCTGGTCAAACTGAAGGATATGGGTTCAGGAACTTAAGCTAACAATGACCTTCTGAAGGAAAGACTTGCATTTATATAGCGCCTTTCATGGCTCAGGCTGAGCTTTGCAGCCAGTCAAATACTTTTGAAGCGTGATTAATGTTGTAATGTTGGAAATGTGATGGGCAATTTGCACGCAGCAAGTGGCTAAAGAACCAGGTCGCCTGTTTCAGTGAAGAGGCGGCACAGTGGTGCAGTGGTTAGCGCTGTTGCCTCACGCCGCCGAGGACCCCGGTTCGATCCCGGCCCCGGGTCATTGTCTGTGTGGAGTTTGCACGTTCTCCCTGTGTCTGCGTGGGTCTAGCTCCCACAACCCAAAAAGATGTGCAGGTTAGGTTGATTGGCCAGGCTAAATTGTCCCTTAACTGGAAAAAAATTGGGTGCTCTAGAATCATAGAATTTACAGTGCAGAAGGAGGCCATTCGGCCCATTGAGTCTGCACTGGCCCTTACAAAGAGCACCCTACTGAAGCCCACATATCTACCCTATCCCCATAGCCCAGTAACCCCCACTCAACATTTTTTGGAAACGAAGGGCAATTTAGCATGGCCAATCCACCTAACCCGCACATCTTTGGACTGTGGGAGGAAACCGGAGCACCCGGAGGAAACCCACGCAGACACGGGGAGAACGTGCAGACTCCGCACACACAGTGACCCAGCCGGGAAGCGAAACTGGGACCTTGGAGCTGTTGCATGGCTGTCTGAGCCAGATTGCTGTGGGTTCAAGCCCCGCTTCAAGACGTCATGTGATCTCAACTGACAGATGCTTTTCAGTACTGCGAGAGTGCTGTGCTATCTAAGGTGTCTGATTACGGACGAGACACTAAACTGAAGCCCCTCTGCTTTCCTGGGGGCGTAAAATACTGCAAGTTCCCACGCTGTTCAAAGGTTTCAATATGTGAGGCATTCAAGCCATCTATATATCTTATGGACACCCATAACAGGGCTAACCACAGCTGCAGCCTATCTGCCCTACCAAACTCTCCCAGGACAGAGCCATGCTGTACCTTGTCTGATGGAAGTGCTGCCACACATGGGACTTTTGTTCAAATTGATCCCAGGTTGCTGTGTCTCCCCCCGCCCCCTCCAACTAAATTGATATTTTAAAAAATCTGTTTCAGTGATGTTTGTTAAGGAATGAATATTGGGAGATCTGCCCAGTTCCTTTTCGAAATAGTGTGGTGTGGGAAATTCAGCGAGTAGGAGAAAAGGTTTCAGCCGGAAAGAACTGAGCTGGGCGGCACGGTAGCACAGTGGTTAGCACTGTCGCTTCACAGCTCCAGGGTCCAGGTTCGATTCCCGGCTTGGGTGACTCTGTGTGGGGTTTGCACTTTCTGCCCGTGTCTGCGTGAGTTTCCTCCGGGTGCTTCGGTTTCCTCCCACGGTTCAAAGATCTGCAGGTTAGGTGGGTCGGTCATCCTGAATTGCCCCTTAGTGTCCAAAAGGGTTGGGTGGGGTTGCTGGGGATAGGGTGGTGTGGGCTTCAGTGGGGTGCTCTTTCCAAGGGCTGCCGCAGACTTGATGGGCCGAATGGCCTCTTTCTGCACTGTAAATCCTATGATTCTATGAAAGCCGACCTCTTCACAGTTCATCATTAATGAACAGTTTGGCTCTGGACTGTGCACAGGTACGTTTGTGAGTGAATTGTATTTAGATTGTACTATGCACCCTCCAGGTGGAGCTGCTGTGCCAACAAATGATGTTTATATCGCAAACATTCCTGTTCAAATCAAGGTTATTATTCCCATTGCAATTTCCTGCTCATTTACCCTATATTCTGTTCTCTTGCTACCTGAGCCCTCGGCTTCATTTTAGCCTGTAGCTAGAAGGGCAGAATGCCTCAATGTAGAGTGCGCCAGCTTCACCACCGATCGTCACCACCCCTTGCCCAGACTTTGACTGGCATTGGATTGTTCCTTCCTCCCTCCGCCCGCACCTGCTCCAAAATCAGGGACTCATTCGAGTATGAATCAAGCTCAAATGGCCATGCTCCGAGTCACGTCATTGGCGGGGAGGCTATTCAGCTGTGGAGGGCATCGCAACCAAGCCTGAGCCAGCTCCCAGCTGCCAGCCCTGGGCCTACCAGCCCAGTACGGGAACTGAGAGTGACAGACCAGAGGTGCACCAGGATCAATATTAAATAGCTGACCCCAGTCGCATTCGCAGCTTCTGAGTGCTATTTGTGGTAAGAGGCTCCGCCAGGGCTACTCGGCTCTGGATCTCATCATAATCTTGGGCCAAACATGACCTGAAGAGCTGAATTCAGAGTTGAGGTGAGAGTCACTGCTCCTGTTACCAAGGCAGCATTTGTCTGAGAGGGGCATCAAGGAGCCCTGGAAGGCGATGGGAATCGGAGGAGGGGGAGGGGAGAATGGTGGGGGGGGGGAGCATGGAGGGGTTAATTGGGGGCGGGGTACCCTCTCAGAGGGCCTCTGAATAATTGAGTTCTATTTTTACACGACCACTGTATATTGGCATTGATATTGATATAACAATGGTATTAATAATAGGAAGAGAAAATTATGGAAATACTCAGTAGGTGGATAGCACCTGTGGAGAGAGGAACAGAGTTAATGCTCCAGAACTGGCATGATGGCATAGCTCAATCCCTCTAACAATCGCATCTTTCAAAATTCTTTCATAGGATGTGGGCGTCGCTGGCTAGGCCGGCATTTTTATTGCCCAATCTTCATTGTCTTTGAGAAGGTGATGCTGAGCTACCTTCTTCAATCGCTGCAGCCATGTGGTGTAGGTACATCCACAGTGCCCTTAGCGAGGGAGTTCCAGGATTTTGGCCCAGCAACAGCGAAGCAGCGGCGATATATTTCCAAGTCACGATGGTGCGTGGCTTGAAGATGAACTTCCAGGTGATGGTGTTCCCATGAATCTGTTGTTCTAGGTGGTAGAGATAGCGGGTTTGGAAGGTTATGTCCAAGGGGCCTTGGTGAGTTGCTAGATTTGTTTGTAATCCATCCCATTTAGCATGGTGGTAGTGCCACACAACATGATTAATGGTATCCTCAGGATGAAGACAGGACTTTGCCTCCGCAAGGTCTATGCAGTGGTCACTCCTGTCAATACTGCCATGGGCAGATGCGTCTGCAACAGGGAGGTTGGTGAGGATGAGGTCAAGTCGTTTGTTCCCTCTTGTAGGCTCCCTCGCCACCTGCCGCAGATCTGAGCAGCCATGTCCTTTAGAATTCAGCCAGCTCGATCAGTAGAGAGGCTACAAGTCACTCTTGATGTTGACATTGAAGCCCCCCCCCCCCACCCACCCAGAGTACGTTCTGTGCCCTAGTCACCCTCAGTGCTTCATCCAAGTAGTGTTCAGCAAGGAGGAGCACTGATTCATTAGCTGAAGGGGGAGGAGAGGGCAGGGGGACAGAAGGTGCTTACGAGCAGGGGGCTTTCCTTTCTCATGTTTGAACTGATGCCTTTAGACTTTATGGAGTCCAGAGTCGATGTTGAGGACACCCAGGGCAACTCCCTCCCAACTGTATACCTCTGTGCTGCCACCACCTCTGCTGGGTCTGTCCTGTCAGAGGGGAAGGGGTGGTGATGGAGATTGTCTGTAAGGTAAAATAAAGTGGAGTAAGGTAAAGTAAAGGTAAGGTACTGGTGGCACGGTGGCATAGTGGTTAGCACTGCTGCTTCACAGAGGCAGAGTCCCATGTTCGATTCCTGGCTTGGGTCACTGTCTGTGTGGAGTCTGCACATTCTCCACGTGTCTGCGTGGGTTTCCTCCGGGTGCTCCGGTTTCCTCCCACATGTCCCGAAAGACGTGCTTGTTAGGTGAATTGGACATTCTGAATTCTCCCGCCATGCACCCGAATGGGCGCTGTGGTGTGGCGTCTAGGGGCTTTTCACAGTAACTTCATTGCAGTGTCAATGTAAGCCTACTTGTGAAATGAAATGAAATGAAAATCGCTTATTGTCACGAGTAGGCTTCAAATGAAGTTACTGTGAAAAGCCCCTAGTCGCCACATTCCGGCGCCTGTTTGGGGGGGGGGGGGGGGGGGCAGTACGGGCCTGCTTGGTCTGCTTTAAAAGCCAGTGATTTAGCCCAGTGAGCTAAACTAGCCCCTAGTTTTGTGACACTAAAGATTATTATTATGATTGTTATAAAGTTGCCATAGTCCCATATGCCATATCTCAATGACCATAGGCTGCATTCTCCTTGAGGGGGAGAGCTGACTGGTGGTGATTTTTTTTAAGGCAGCCAAATAATTTCTTTTCCAATTAAGGGGTAATTTAGCGTGGCCAATCCACCTACCCTGCACATCTTTGGGTTGTGGGGGTGAGGCCCACGCAGACACGGGGAGAATGTGCAAACTCCACATGGACAGTGACCCGGGGCCGGGATCAAACCCAGGTCCTCAGCGCCATAGGCACCAGTGCTAACCACTGCACCACCGTGCCACCCCCGACTGGTGGTGATTTAACCTGAGGATCACCACACCTCAGGCAAGTTTGAGAAGGAGGGGGAGCTCTTTCATGAATAAGCTCAGCCGGTACGGGGATTGAACCCACGCTGCTGGCCTCGCTCTGCATCACGCACCAGCTGTCTAGCCAACTGAGCTAAACCTGCCCCCGGTATTACCTGTAAGGTATGATTCCTTGACTCAGACTTTATCAAACTGTTACTTGGCTGGAGGGCTGGTTGGTGATGCGCAGAGAAGCCAACAGTGTGGGTTCAATTCCCGTACTGGCTGAGGTGATTCATGAAATCGCCACTCGTCAGCTCCCAAAGGGAAGCGAGCAGCCAATGGTATTCTGGGACTGTGGCCACATTTACTTGACTAGTCTATGAGACTGCTCTCCAAATTATGACACGAGCCTCCAGATATTAATAAGGAAGACTTTGCAGGGTCGACAGTTCTGGGTTAGCCATTGTCACTTCCTGTCCGAGGTTGATGCCAGATGATACGTCAGTTTCGTTAATTTTTATAGGCTTTGATACAGTTAACCACGTTGTTGTGGCTCTGGAGTCACACGTCAGCCAGATGTACTGAGGATGGCAGATTCTCTGCCCTAAGATGCATTAGTGAACAAGACTGGTTTGATGTCAATCGATTACAGTCACTACCAGCTATGAGACTAGCTTTTCATTTCAGATCTATTAGTTGGGTTTAAATGCCACCAGAATCCTACCTTGGTGGGATTCGAACCTATGTCCCCACAGCACTAGCCGGGCCTTTGGATTACTAGTTTGGTGACGTTACTACTTCCACGTCCCCTGCCCTCCCCGCATAACGGGCGAGGTTCTCCCATCGGGAGACTAAGTCCCGACGCCAGAGTGAAAACCGGAGTGTTTCACTCCGGCGTTGGAGGCTGCTCCTCGCCCCCTATTCTCCCGCCCCCGAAAGGCGAGGGGCGGCGCCGCGTCATTTACGTAGACCGGGCCTTGGCGCCGCTTAAAATCGGCGGCGCGTAAATTACGCGCAGGCGCCGCGTAAATGACATCACCAGCGTATGCGCAGGTTGCCATCTTCCCCGTGGGCGCCACGCATGAAATGTCGGATTGTCTTGCGGGGCGGCTGAGGAAAGGACGTCCTCCTTCAGAGAGGCCGGCCAGACCCCTTTTGAGCCCCCCCCCCCCAACAGGCCGCCCCCCCCCCCCCCCGGCGTTCCCGCGCTGTTCCCGCCGGCAGCGACCAGGTGTGGACGGCGCCGGCGGGAACCCGTCGTATTGGGCAGGCCGCTCGGCCCATCCGGGCTGGAGAATCGCAGCTCGCCCGTTACAAATGGCGAGCGTCGATTCTCCGAGCGACCAGCCGTAAATCTTGCCGCGCCGGTTTGGGGAGGGAGGGAGAATCGCGTGCGGGTGCCGGGGCGGCGTGGCGGGACTCGCCCGGCGCCCCGGCGATTCTCCCACCCGGCGTGGGGGGGGGGGGAGAATTGCGGCCAACATATCCCACAGCCTAGACTTTCCTCTATTGGTGTCATTGAGATCCAGTAGCTAATCGTGGATTTGTAACAGACTCAGATGGAAGTCTGTATCTGATTACAGACCCTTTCATTCTTTCCCTCTCCACTGCCTCTTTCCCGGGATCAGTGTTTGTTTATGATCTCGAACGTCTTCTAGCTGTCAGGACAGCTCAATGACCCACAATATTAGATTCTCCCTCCCACAGGCGGCAACACTCCAGGTGAATGTTTCCAGCATTTTCTGTTTTGATTTCAAACGCGGGTTCGCTGTTTACACCTAGTCTATCTCGGTCAGATCATGAGGGTTTATTTTGTTACAGATTTGAAAGGTTCTAGGGCACACACTAGTGGCAGGAGTAGAAAATATTGTGGCAGTACAATATAAAAAGGGATGGTAAAAGTTAAAGGGGGTGCCATGGTAAGACAATACAAATTCTCAAAGAGAATTAAAAAGTTTTTTTTCAAGTACTCAATTATTTCCCCCCCCCAAATAAGGGACAATTTAGCGTGGCCAATCCACCTAACCTGCCCATCTTCCCAAGGAGAATTTTAAAATTCGCTCTTGGTTAACATCATTATTGAGCATTGCAGAGGAAAAGGGAAGAGGGAAATCAGGCATTCGGAACATCGGGAATAGAAGGAGCAGTAGGCCATTCGCCCCTCGAGCCTGCTTCGCCAGTCAACGAGGTTATGATCAATCTTCTGTATCAACTGTATGAGCAGAGGGTGCTGACTGGTTGGCTGGTGGACTCCATGGTAATGTCTCCACCAATTTGATGCCATTTGCCAATCAATTAGCACCCTTTTTTCACATGGTATAAAGTTGTTGTTTCCCCTGACATTGGGATTCTTGTGATTGTCTGATGATTCCAAGATGAAAAACTTTGACAAAATGTATTTTTTTCAGCAGTACTCAAACTCTGTACTACTGTATGACTCTGTCTATTTGGAAACCTCGCGATGTCTGTCTTGGACAAAAGCACCGTCAAACAGATGGATTGTAAGGAGGTTTTTGGAGGTAGGAAGGGCGGTGGCAAGGTGTGAGGAAGGATATTGGGAAATCCCAATCTCAGAGGCAAAGTGACAATGGCAGAAGAAGTGGACGTCCAATGCCAAAGGAGCTGGAGATGTGTGCGTGAACATATCATTGGGGGAGGTCAAGGTGTTAGGATGGGTATAACCATTGTTACGTCCCAGCTGATGTTATAACTGGATGGGGAGATTCCAGAATGGAACGCCGGCTCAAAAGACCGTAACTTGGTACTTTTGTTATAAAGCGTGGAGGAACAGAAACACAGGACCGCTATGAGTTTTAACAACAATGGAAAACATGAAAAACAATTAAACATGAAAAAATCGGATTATGATACAATATTCCATTACTCCCCGTTAATTTAACAATTGCACACAGATTTTAAGATTAACGTGGATTGCAACGTACCGCTTAAACTACAATGGTGTAATTAGCACACAAGATAACTGTGGTCAAATGCCCTCTCCACTCTGAACCCAAGTTAGTGTCTATTGCTTTCTCCTCAGAATCCCCCCAGATGATTGTCATGGGAGAGTTTCTGAACTTCACTACCAAAAACACACTTTAAAATCTTCTCTCACAATGATGCTTTGCCTTAGCGGTTTGCATTCTGAAATCCAATCCAGGTTTTACAAATGACTCTTTCAAACAGTTTCTGCTCCACTGTTAACAGCGAATCCAGTCCAGGATTTTCGACCCCTGTTTAGGATTTCTGTTCTCAATAGCTTTAACTCTCAACTCCAGACTTTTATTAAAATGGCAACAGACTAACCTTTGATGTCTGCTGTCCCACTTTAAATCTGGTTACTTCAATTGTCTCTTTAGCTCAGAACCCTTTGTTTACTCTTCCTTGAATTCTTCTGGTCTCTGGTTTTTAACTCCAGTCATCTTAGACATTCTTTCCATCCCAATTCCCTGGTTATCTGGACAGTAATTGATACTCTAGGAAGCCTGGCTCTTTGCAGCTTCCTATCCTGTCTAGAGTTTCCTCTGGCAGAGTTGAGAGATGTTCACTGCCTAATAATAATAATAATAATAATAATAATCTTTATTGTCACAAGTAGGCTTACATTAACACTGCAATGAAATTACTGTGAAAATCTCCTAGTCACCACATTCCAGCGCCTGTTTGGG
Source organism: Scyliorhinus canicula (assembly GCF_902713615.1). Classification (NCBI taxonomy): domain Eukaryota; kingdom Metazoa; phylum Chordata; class Chondrichthyes; order Carcharhiniformes; family Scyliorhinidae; genus Scyliorhinus; species Scyliorhinus canicula. Next base: position 11,705,125 of record NC_052157.1, on the reverse strand, counting down.
GAAACTGAGGGAGAATTCAGAATATGGTTTTCTTGACCAATATGTGGAGGAACCAACTGGGGAGCAGGCCATCTTAGACTGGGTGCTGTGTAATGAGAAATAAATCATTGCCAATCTGGCTGTGTGAGACCTGTTGGGAATGAGCGACCATAACATGATAGAATTTTTAAATCAAGATTGAGAGTGAAGTAGTTGATTCGGAGACTAGGTTGCTGAATCTTAACAAGGAAACTATGAAGGTATGAGGCGTGAGTTGGCCTTGATAGATTGGGGCGAGTTACTTAAAGGGTGACAGTGGATAGGTAATGGCAAACATTCAAGGAATGCATGGGGGAACTACAGCAACTGTTCATTCCTGTCTGGTACAAAAACAAAATGGGTAAGAGAGCCAATCCATGGCTTACAAAGGAAATTAGAAAAAGTATCTGATCCAAGAAGGAAGCATACAGATTGGCCAAGAGAAATAATAGGTCTGAAGATTGGGAGCAGTTTAGAATTCAGCAAAGAAGGACGAAGGGATTGATTAAAAGGGGAAAATACAGTATGAAAGGAAATTTACAGGGAACATAAAGACTGACACTAAAAGTTTCTACAGATATGTGAAGAGAAAGATTGGTAAAGACAAATGTAGGCCGCCCACAGACAGAAACAGGGGATTGCACAATAAGGGACGAAGAAATGGCTGAGCAATTGACTACATACTTTTGTTCTGTCTTCACAAAAGAAAACACAAATCAGATACCTGAAATGTTGGAGAATGAAAGGTTTAGTGAGAGGGAAGAACTGAGGGAGATCAATATTAGTAGAGAAATGGTGCTGGGAAAATTGATGGGAGTGTGCAGCGGGACCTGGGTGTCCTTGTGCACCATGTGCTGAAGGTAAGCATGCAGGTGCAGCAGGCGGTAAAGAAGGCTAATGGTCTGTTGGCCTTCATAGCGAGAGGTTTCGAGTATAGAAGCAGGGATGTGTTGCTGCAATTGTACAGTGCCTTGGTGAGGCCACACTTGGAGTATTGTGTGCAGTTTTGGTCTCCTTCTCTGAGGAAGGATGTTCTTGCTCTCGAGGGAGTGCAGCGAAGGTTTACCAGACTGATTCCAGGGATGGCGGGACTGTCATATGAGGAGAGATTGACTAGGTTGGGATTGTTCTCGCTGGAGTTCAGAAGAATGAGGGGGGATCTCATAGAGACTTATAAAATTCTAACAGGACTAGACAGGGTAGATGCAGGGAAGATGTTCCCGATGGTGGGTGTGTCCAGAACCAGGGGTCACTGTCTGAGGATTCAGGGTAAACCATTTCAGACAGAGATGAGGAAACATTTCTTCACCCAAAGAGTGGTGAGCCTGTGGAATTCATTACCACAGGAAGTAGTTGATGCTAAATCATTGAATATATTCAAGAGGAGACTAGATATAGCACTTGGGTTGAATGGGATCAAAGGCTATGGGGAGAAAGCAGGATTAGGCTATTGAGTTGGATGATCAGCCATGATTGTGATGAATGGCAGAACAGGCTTGAAGGACCAAAAGGCCTCCTCCAGCTCTTATCTTCTATGTATCTGTGTATCTAGCTTCAATCTCCAGTCACAATTCTGTCGTAACCCCTCGTACAGGTACACACACCAAGTGTGTGGTATTGATGGATACAGAGTCATGATTTAAAGGAGGTGATGAGGGAAGAATCCAGAGAATCCCTGCAGTGCAGAAGGAGGCTATTCAGCCCATCGAATCTGCACAAAACCTCTGAGAGAGCACACTACCGTCGCCCATTCCCTCACCCTATCCACATTATTAATAATCTTTATTATTGTCACAAGTAGGCTTACATTAACGCTGCAATGAAGTTACTGTGAAAATCCCCTAGACGCCACACTCCGGCGCCTGTTCGGGTACACAGAGGGAGACTTCAGAATGTCCACTTCACCTAACAGCACATCTTTCGGGACTTGTGGCAGGAAACCGGAGCACCCGGAAGAAATCCATGTGGACACAGGGAGAACGTGCAGACTCTGCACAGACAGTGACCCAAGCCAAGAATCGAACCCGGGGTCCTGCCACGGTGAAGCAACAGTGCTAACCACTGTGCGACCATTACCCCACTTAACCTGCACATTTTTGGGCTGTGGGAGGAAATCGGACCACCCAGAGGAAACCCACGCAGATACGGGGAGAACGTGCGGACTCCGCACAGACAGTCACCCAAGCTGGAATTGTACCCAGGCCCGTGGCGCTGTGAGGCAGCAGTGCTAACCACTGTGTCACCGTGCCATGGGGGTGGTGGAAATGTATAACTTCACAAAATATATGTACTGATAGCATCATGTAGAACAAAAAGGTGCAATAAAACTCTCGCAACAGTTTTTCAGCACTCAGAAAGTTAATCTATTTAATTTTTATGTCTAATTTATGGAGAATAAATGCAACAGTGACATGAATCTGTTCAGACTTGATTAAATGCCAAGCATGCAAACTGGAACACTGTACAATTTTGAAAGGTTCCCTGCTGTAACTTAGTGCTTCTTGCAGTCATTTCTCACGCTGCCGTTTCAATACATTTTACAGAAATGCTTCCATGCAGGTAATGGTTTGGTATTAATGTTCAAGCAAAAAATAAATTAATTTTTTGTTTGACATAACTTCTGTGAGGATACAAGAAGGTCTGCAGTGAACTGAGTGAGATTAGCACTGCCAGGCATTACGACTTCAAACTGAAGTGCTACACATCAGCAATAAAGCTTCATGTGTCTGTCTCTGGTCATTTCTTCCACCCACATCACTATCCCATAGACCGCTACTATGGTTAGTGACAAGTTGGGTGCACTTAAGATAATTGGCTAAAGAGCCAGGGGCGAGGTGAGAATTATTTTTTCTTGATGTTAACTGGAATGAAAGGATGATGGAAGCAGATTCAATAATAACTTTGTAGAAGGGATCAGTGGGAAACTTTTCTCAGGAGAAGGCCAGGTAAATGGGACAAATTGGCTAGCTTTTCCGAAGAGCATGTGCAGCCTTAATGGCCTCTCTCTCTGCTGTATCATTCTGTGCTGGGAGATGTCAGTTAATATTACCAGCATGGGTTCATTATGTGGAAACGTAGGAACCAATAGCCTTGTGTCAAGAAAACAAAGACATTGTAATATTTGTCTGTTGGTAATATCATGGCTCATATTTCTTATGTGCTAGAAGATAAGCTGTTGGAGGTTTGTGAGTACTATTTTAAAAATAATTTTAAAGTGTCAATTCTTTTTTTTCCGATGAAGAGGAAATTTTAGCGTGGCAAATTCACCCACCCTACACATCTTTGGGTTGTGGGGGTGAGGCCCATGCAGACACGGGGAGAATGTGCAAACTCCACATGGACAGTGACCCGGGGTCGGATCGAACCCGGGTCCTCGGCGCCGTGTGGCAGCAGTGCTAACCACTGCGCCACCGTGCTGCCCTGGAGATCTGTGAGTGCGATAAATGGAGTAAGAGACAGGGTGATTGTGAGAATCGAAGATAACAAAAAGAAGTGTTTTTGACATGGTAAGATATCAAGAGGGATTCCAAGCAGATGTTTGCATAAAGCTATAAGAAGAGTAGATTTGAATAGGTTGTTTTTAAAAAAAGGTGCAGTAGGTAAATATAAGGTAAGTTTACTTATTTTTTCAACCCTAAAAGCTAAAGCAAAATATTCATTGAATGACTTTTGGGAAGAAAACATTTTGAAAGCGAAATTGGAGAGAACAAAGGGAAGGAACCCATTTAAGGATATCCTGACACCTATGTGAGGGAAAGTAGCTGTTTAGATCTCCCAGCAGACAGCAGGAGTAGCTGGTCGGAACGTCAGGAAAACAGCCCTGAAGAACCAGCTGCAGTCAACCTCAGAGGACAGCCCAAGAGGGTTGTTTAGCACAGGGCTAAATCACTGGTTTTTAAAGAAGACCAAGGCAGGCCAGCAGCACGGTTCAATTCCCGTACCAGCCTCCCCGAACAGGCGCCGGAATGTGGCGACTAGGGGCTTTTCACAGTAACTTCATTTGAAGTCTACTCGTGACAATAAGCGATTTTCATTTTCATTTCAAGAGAAAACAAAGTCACTGTGTGGAATAAAAAATCCTGGGATTCTAGAGATTTTAAAATCTATGAGGAGCATCTGAATAGAAAAGGGGAAGGTTATCTCTGAGAGTAGTTAAGTTCAGATCTTTGGAGCTGTTTTATGGGGGGGGGGGGAAGTTAGGGTTAGTGTTTCTCCCTTGTCTCGTCCACGGGTGAGCGTACCTCCTCTAGTAGACGGTCCGCACAGCTTTGAAACTGTTTTAAAGTATTGCTACTGTTTGCAGCTATTTATGTGTTTAAGCTTGATTCTATTTTATTTTATATTCTTCAGTTCTTAATGAAAATTTACTTTACGACTTCCGGTTGCGGCTATGCGGAGCTAAGCCACACGTTCGGCAGCTCCCGCCAGGAACGGACTTTTGGGCTCTTTTAAGGGCCCCCAGCAGTACCTGCTCGACGGTTCCCGACGTGGGAAGGTGTCTGCAGCGGATCCCCAGTGGTCTATGGTCTTGACCAGGAGTGGGGCCAGCAGAATAGCAGTGGCAGCGCCTAAGAAAAAGCGGGGGAAGAAATACAAGATGGCGGCCGGCGGAGGCCTCGAGGAATGGAGGCAGTGGGCGCGGGTGCAGCAGGAGACTCTCCAGCGCTGTTTTCAGGAGCTCAAAGTGGAGCTGCTAGACTCGCTGAAGGCGAATACGGACAAGCTGCTGGCGGCGCAGATAGCCCAGGGGGTGGAGATCCGGAAGCTCCGACAACAAGCCTCCGAAAGAGAGGATGAGGCCGCGGCCCTCGGGGTAAAGGTGGAGATGCACGAGGCTTTCCATAAGAAGTGGCAGGAGTGGTTCGAGGAGATGGAGAACCGGTCGAGGTGGAAAAATTTGCGGATCCTGGGCCTCACGGAGGGGCTGGAAGGGTCAGACCTGGGGGCCTATGTGGTTGTTTTGTTGAACTCGCTGATGGGAGCTGGGTCCTTCAAGGGGCCCCTGGAGCTGGAGGGGGCCCACAGAATACTGGCCAGGAGGCCCAAGCCGAATGAGCAGCCACGGGCGATGCTGGTGCGGTTCCACCGGTTCGTTGACCGAGAGTGCGTGCTTAGGTGGGCCAAGAAGGAGCGGAGCAGCAAGTGGGAGAACACGGTAGTGTGGATCTACCAGGACTGGAGTGCGGAGGTGGCCAAGCGGAGAGCCGGGTACAACCGGACGAAGGCGGTGCTCCACAGAAAGAGTGTGAAGTTTGGCATGTTACAGCCGGCACGTCTGTGGGTCACCTACAAGGACCGGCACTTTTATTTTGAGTCCCCGGAGGAGGCGTGGGCCTTTGTGCGGGCTGAGAAGTTGGACTCTGACTGAGGGTCGGGGGTTTGTAAAGAACTGTGTAAACTTTTGGTGGGAAGGGTCTCTGTTTTATGCTGTTTCATGCTGTTTTAAGCTGGTTGGGTGTTGTTTCTAGGGTGGGTGGGGTGCTGTCTTTTTTTTCCGTGGGCGGGGTCGGGCAGAGGGAAAGCGTGGGCTTTTCTTCTGTTTCCCGCGCTGAGGGTGGATGGGGGCGGGGTCGGAGCTGAGAAGCGCGGGCTTTTTTCCCGTGCAAGAGCGGGAGGGGGAGGGGGAGGAGGAAGGTCTGCTGGTGGGTCTGGGGGAGGAGGAGTAGCCCCATGTTGGGAGGGGTCGGAGGTGTGGCGGGAGCTGCCGGGGTCAGCAGAAGTTAGCTGGCTCACGGGAGTGCTATGGTGGGAGTAACGCGGCTGGGAGGGGTCCTAGCCTGGGGGGGAGGATGGGGAGGGGGTACCGGGTTGCTGCTGAAATGGCCAGGAAGGAGCTGGAGTCTGCCGGGGTGGGGGTTGCCGCCGTGGGGAATGGGCCAAGCGAGGGGCGCTGGCCTGGGGCGGGTAGGGGACGGGTTATGGCTAGTCGGCAGGGGAGGGGGGCAGGGAGCCCTCTGATCCGGCTGATAACTTGGAATGTGAGGGGGCTGAATGGGCCGGTCAAACGGGCTCAGGTGTTTACGCACCTGAAGGGGCTGAAGGCGGACGTGGCCTTCTTCTGTTTCCCGCGCTGAGGGTGGATGGGGGCGGGGTCGGAGCTGAGAAGCGCGGGCTTTTTTCCCGTGCAAGAGCGGGAGGGGGAGGGGGAGGAGGAAGGTCTGCTGGTGGGTCAGGGGGAGGAGGAGTAGCCCCATGTTGGGAGGGGTCGGAGGTGTGGCGGGAGCTGCCGGGGTCAGCAGAAGTTAGCTTAGTTAGGACGTGATTTCACCTGAAGAAGGAGCCGTGCTCCGAAAGCTCGTGTTTGAAACAAACCTGTTGGACTTTAACCTGGTGTTGTAAGACTTCTTACTATGCTGCAGGAGACGCACCTGAAGGTGGTGGACCAGGTTAGACTGAGGAAGGGCTGGGTAGGCCAGGTGTTTCATTCGGGGCTAGATGCAAAATATCGGGGGTGGCGATTCTGGTGGGATAAAGGGTGTCGTTTGAGGCGTCAAAGGAGGTGGCTGACAGTGGAGGGAGGTATGTGATGGTGAGCGGCAAGTTGCAAGGGGAGCAGGTGGTGCTGGTTAATGTCTATGCCCCAAATTGGGACGATGCGGGTTTTATGCGGCGCATGTTGGGCCGCATTCCGGATCTCAAGAATGGGGGCTTGATACTGGGGGGGGGCATTAACACAGTGATGGATCCCCCATTGGATCGATCCATGTCCAGGACGGGCAGGAGGCCCGCGGCGGCTAAGGTGTTGAGGGGTTTTATGGACCAGATGGGAGGGGTGGATCCTTGGAGGTTCGCGAGGCCGAGGGCCAGGGAGTATTCATTTTTTCCCCACGTGCATAAAGCCTATTCCCGGATCGATTTTTTTGGCCTGAGCAGGGGGTTGATTTCGAGGATGAAGGATGCCGCGTATTCGGCCATAGTCATTTCGGACCATGCCCCGCACTGGGTAGACCTTGGGCTGGGGGAGGAGAGGGACCAGTGCCCGCTCTGGCACCTGGAGCTGGGACTGCTGGCGGATGAGAAGGTGGGCGGGCGGGTTCGGGGGTGTATCAAGAGGTACTTAGAGGCCAATGATAATGGGGAGGTGGGGACGGTTTGGGAAGCATTGAAGGCGGTGGTTAGAGGGGAGTTGATTTCCATCCGAGCCCATAGGGAGAGGGGAGAGCAAAGAGAGAGGGAGTGGTTGGTGGGGGAGATAGTGAGGGTGGGCAGGAGATACGCGGAGGCTCCGGAGGAGGGACTGTTGAGGGAGCGACGTAACCTTCAGGCCAGGTTCGACTTGCTGACCACCGGAAAGGCGGAAGCTCAGTGGAGGAAGGCACAGGGAGCGGTGTACGAATATGGGGAGAAAGCGAGTAGGATGCTGGCGCATCAGCTTCGTAAGCGTGACGCGGCCAGGGAGATTGGTGGAGTGACGGATAGGGGAGGCAATGTGGTGCGAAGGGGGGTGGACATTAATGGGGTCTTCAGGGACTTTTATGGGGAATTGTACCGGTCCGAGCCCCCGGTGGAGGCGGGGGCAATGGGGCGCTTTTTGGAGAGGCTGAGATTTCCGAAGGTGGAGGAGGGGCAGGTGGAGGGGCTGGGGGCGCCGATTGAGCTGGAGGAGCTGGTCAAAGGGATAGGCAGCATGCAGTCGGGGAAGGCGCCGGGGCCGGATGGGTTTCCGGTCGAATTTTACAAAATGTATGCAGACCTGTTGGGCCCCCTCTTGGTTAGTACCTTTAATGAGGCAAGGGAGGGGGGGCTTTGCCCCCTGACTATGTCACGGGCGCTGATTTCCTGGATCCTTAAACGGGACAAGGACCCCCTGCAGTGTGGATCATATAGGCCGATCTCGTTGTTAAATGTGGATGGCAAGCTGTTGGCGAAGATCTTGGCCACAAGGATAGAGGACCGTGTGCCGGGGGTCATTCATGAGGACCAGACGGGTTTGTGAAGGGAAGGCAGCTGAACACCAATATACGTAGGCTTCTGAATGTTATCATGATGCCGGCGGTAGAAGGGGAGGCGGAGATAGTGGTAGCATTAGACGCGGAGAAGGCCTTTGATAGGGTTGAGTGGGGGTACTTGTTGGAGGTGCTGGAAAGGTTTGGGTTCGGGGAGGGGTTTGTCAGTTGGGTGAGGCTGTTATATGAGGCCCCAATGGCGAGCGTAGTCACGATTAGGAGGAGACTGGAGTACTTTCGGTTGTACCGGGGGACGAGGCAGGGGTGTCCCCTTTGCTCTTTGCGTTGGCAATTGAGCCCCTGGCCATGGCGTTGAGGGAGACGAGGAATTGGAGTGGTCTGGTGCGGGGTGGGGAGGAGCACCGAGTGTCATTATACGCAGATGACTTGTTGCTTTATGTGGCGGACCCAGTGGGGGGAATGCCGGAGGTGATGAAGATCCTTAGGGAATTTGGGGGCTTTTCTGGGTACAAGCTCAACCTGGGTAAGAGCGTGCTGTTCGTCGTGCACCCGGGGGATCAAGAGGAGGGGATTGGTAGGCTCCCGCTGAAAAGGGCGGAGAGGAGCTTTCGATACCTGGGAGTCCAGGTGGCTAGGAGCTGGGGGGCCCTTCACAAACTTAACCTCACTAGGCTGGTGGAGCAAATGGAGGAGGAGTTTAAAAGATGGGACATGTTGCCGCTGTCGCTGGCGGGCAGGGTGCAGTCCGTCAAGATGATGGTGCTCCCGAGGTTTTTGTTCCTGTTCCAGTGCCTTCCCATCCTTATCCCGAAGGCCTTTTTTAGGCGGGTCAATAGGAGTATTACGGGATTTGTATGGGCACATGGGACTCCGAGGGTGAGAAGGGTGTTTTTGGAGCGGGGCAGGGATAGGGGAGGCTGGCATTGCCCAACCTCTGTGGGTACTATTGGGCTGCCAACGCAGCGATGGTGTGTAAGTGGGTAATGAACGGGGCAGGGGCAGCATGGAAGAGGATGGAGATCGCGTCCTGCGTGGACACGAGCCTGGAGGCGCTGGTAACGGTGCCGTTGCCGCTCCCTCCAACGAGGTATACCACGAGCCCGGTGGTGGCGGCTACCCTCAAAATGGGGGCAATGGAGACGGCATAGGGGGGAGGTGGGGGGCTCAATGGAGTCCCCGATACGGGGGAACCACCGGTTTGTTCCAGGGAGCATCGATGGCAGATTTCTGGGCTGGCATAGGGTAGGTATTAGGAGGTTGAGGGACCTGTTTGTGGATGGGAGGTTTGCGAGCCTGGGTGAGTTAGAGGGGAAGTTTGGGCTCCCCCCGGGGAACATGTTTAGGTACATGCAGGTTAGGGCGTTTTCCAGGCGGCAGGTGGAGGGGTTCCCTCTGCTGCCCCCACGTGGGGTACGGGACAGGGTGCTCTCGGGGCTGTGGGTTGGAGGGGGGAGGATTTCGGACATGTACCACCTCATGCAGTAGGTGGATGAGGCTTCGGTGGGGGAGCTGAAGAGTAAATGGGAAGAGGAGCTGGGTGAGGAGATTGAGGAGGGGACGTGGGCGGATGCCTTGGAGAGAGTGAATTCCTCCTCTTCCTGTGCGAGGCTTAGCCTCATACAGTTCAAGGTGCTGCATAGGGCCCACATGACTGGACGAGGATGAGTAGGTTTTTCGGGGGTGAAGACAGGTGTGCTCGGTGGTCGGGGAGCCCAGCGAACCACGCCCATATGTTTTGGGCGTGCCCAGCGCTGGGGAGTTTTGGAAGGGGGTAGCAAGGACGGTGTCGAGGGTGGTAGGATCCAGGGTCAGGCCAGGCTGGGGACTCGCAATTTTTGGGGTTGCAGTGGAGCCGGGAGTGCAGGAGGCGAAAGAGGCCGGTGTTTTGGCCTTTGCGTCCCTAGTAGCCCGGCGGAGGATCTTGCTTCAATGGAAGGATGCGAGGCCCCCAAGCGTGGAGGCCTGGATCAATGATATGGTGGGGTTCACCAAATTGGAGAAGGTGAAATTTGCCCTGAGGGGATCAGTACAGGGGTTCTTTAGGCGGTGGCAGCCTTTCCTTGACTTCCTGGCAGAACGGTAGGAAAATAGGCCGGCAGCAGCAACCCGGGGGGGGGGGGGGGGGGGGGGGGGGGGGAGAGGAGAGGAGGGGGGGGGGGGGGGGGGTTTTTTGCGGGGGAAGGGAGAAATGTGTATATGGTGTTTATTGAATATGCCGGGTGCTTATCTATTTCTTATTTTTGTAGTTACTGGGGGGGGGGTTTGGTTTTGGGGGTTATTGTGTTTTTTTCTTTTTGCTGTTGTTAATACGGTTTTCTTGCTGTTATTTTATGTTTTTGATATGTTTTTGAAAATCTTAATAAAAATCATTAAAAAAAAGAAAATTTACTTTACTATAAAATCATCAAAAGTAGTCGGGGGCATTATTCATGGATTTCAGAACCACTCCTCTTTCGGAGCAGCTCGGTGGAACAGTGTTAGCACTGCTGCCTCACAGCACCAAGGACCCGGGTTCAATTCCATCCTTGGGGGACTGTCTGGCGGAGTCTGCCCCTGTTAACGATGGCAGAAAGTTAAACCAGAGACGCTGAAGAAAGAAGTGAGCCAGATTACGTAACACTGTACGCTAGAATTAATTCGCTAGAATCACAAACTGATTCGAGATGTTTCAATGATGAGATAATTCACAACACAAATTGAGGTCTCTCTTCTTGACTAAGCTCTTGCTACGGAGCCAATTTTTATTTGAACCATAACAATTTCCCGAAGCTTGATTTCCAGAATAACATGGCACTCCATTGCCCGTTGTCACAGCGATTTAAGAGCAACATTGATCAAGGACAGCGGAGAAGAAGATGAGCATTAATATTTTACAGTGCCGCGTAAGATTAGCTGGAGTGATAAAAGCTCAGAATCTCAAAGTCCAGTAATCAAAATTTGCAACAAAATACATTTTTTTAAATAAACATTTTATTGAGGTATTTTTGGTTTTACAACAACGACAAATTAAACAATGTACATGAGTCTATAAACATAGTGCAAAAAGTTTGCTTCCTCCCTTACAGGTGCCAACCTTTATTAACCTCCTACTCTAAGCTTAATTAACCCCCCCCCCCCCTCCCCCTTCTGCTGACGATTAATTTTCTGCAAAGAAGTCGACGAATGGTTGCCACCTCCGGGTGAACCCTATCATTGACCCTCTCAAGGCAAACTTGATTTTCTCCAAACAGAGAAAGTTAGCCATGTCCGATAGCCAGGTCTCCAACTTCGGGGTCTTTGAGTCCCTCCAAGCTAATAGTGTCCGTCTCCGGGCTACCAGGAAGCAAAGGCCAGAACGTCTGCCTCTTTCTCCTCCTGGATTCCCGGGTCCTCCGACACCCCGAAAATCGCCACCTCTGGACTCAGCGCCACCCTTGTTTATAACACCATGGACATGACATCCACAAACCCCTGCCAAAATCCCCTAAGCTTTGGACATGTCCAGAACATGTGGACATGGTTCGCTGGTCCTCCCGCGCACCTTGCACACCTATCTTCTACCCCAAAGACCCTGCTCATCCGGGCCACTGTCATGTGAGCCCGGTGAACAACCTTAAACTGTATCAGGCTGAGCCTGGCACATGTTGTGGATGCGTTGACTCTACTCAACGCGTCCGCCCATAGACCATCCTCTATCTCTCCTCCCAGCTCCTCCTCCCACTTGCGCTTCAGCTCCTCGGTCTGCGTCTCCTCTGACCCCATGAGTTCCTTATTGTTGTCAGAGACCCTCCTTTCTCCCACCCAACCTCTGGAAACCACCCTGTCCTGTATCCCCCTTGGTGATAGGAGCGGGAAGGTTGAGACCTGCCTACATAGAAAGTCCCGCACCTGTAGGTACCTGAATTCGTTTCCCCTCGCCAATTCAAATTTCTCCTCCAGCTCCCTCAAGCTAGGAAAGCTCCCCTCTATAAACACATCTCCCATCCTCTCAATTCCTGCTCTCTGCCAACTCCGAAATCCCCCGTCCATCCTTCCCGAGGCAAATGAGTGATTATTACAGATTGGGGACCAGACCGATGCTCCCTCTGCTCCCACATGTCTCCTCCATTGTCCCCAGACTCTCAGGGCTGCCACCACCACGGGACTGGTGGAGTACCGTGCAGGTGGGAACGGCAGAGGCGCCATTATCAACGCCCCCAAACTGGTGCCCTTACATGAAGCCACCTCCATACGCTCCCATGCCGACCCTCCCCCCACTACCCACTTCCTGATCATGGCTATATTTGCCGCCCAGTAGTAGTTACTGAAGTTTGGCAGTGCCAGCCCGCCCTCTCCCCGGCTCCGCTCAAGTGTCCCCCTCCTTACCCGCGGGGTCTTGCCCGCCCATACAAAGCCAGTGATCACTTTGTTAACCCATTTAAAAAAGGACCGCGGAACAAAGATGGGGAGACACTGGAACACAAACAGGAATCTTGGGAGGACCGTCATCTTCACCGTCTGCACCCTCCCAGCTAGTGACAACGGGAGCGCGTTCCACCTTCGGAAAGCGTCCTTCATTTGGTCTACTAGTCGGGCCGCATTTAGTTTGTGCAGCCGTTCCCATTCCCGCACCACTTGGATGCCTAGATACCGAAAGCTTCCCCCTACCACTCTAAACGGCAGTTCCTCCAGTCGCCTCTCCTGTCCCCTCGCCTGGACCGCAAACATCTCACTTTTCACCATATTTAGTTTATACCCCGAAAACCGGCCAAATTCCCCCAGAATCCTCATGATTCCTTCCATCCCCTCTGCTGGGTCCGATACATACAGTAGCAGGTCATCTGCGTAAAGCGAGACTCTGTGTCCCACTCCCCCTCGGACCAGCCCCTTCCAGCCCCTTGAGGCTCTCAGTGCAATTGCCAGCGGCTGTATGGCTAATGTGGACAGCAGTGGGGAGAGGGGACATCCCTGTCTCATCCCCAGATACAGCCTAAAATAGTCTGATGTTGTCCTATTCATCCGTATGCTTGCCACAGGTGCCTGATACAGCAACCTGACCCAGTCAATAAAGCCCCGCCCAAATCCGAACCGTCTCAGTACCTCCCACAGATATTCCCATTCTACCCGATCAAAGGCCTTCTCTGCATTCATTGCGACCACTACCTCCACCTCCCCACCTTCTGGGGCATCATGATCACATTTAGCAACCTTCTTACATTGGACACCAACCGCCTTCCCATAACGAACCCCGCTTGGTCCTCCCCAATCACGTCCGGAACACAGATCCAATATCTCTGAGTCAATGCCAGCCACTCACACTGGATTTGAATGTGGGGAAGGCTCATTGATAATCCTCAGCTTCTCAATTGTGCCTCCAAGTAGCTGGTAAGGCACACCAGTGGGCATACCCTGGTACTTCGCTTTGACTGATGGGCCAAACGAAGTGAGGGTATAATCACCCCGCTAAGTGCATGAAGTCTGGAATGATGGAAGATGATCCTGGCAGGAGGTCGATGGTCCGAAAGGTGCACACCAGCAAAATCTGTGACACATCCAAGACATTCTCCTGAGGTTTTCCAGTATTTTCAATTTTCACAGGTGCCCTGGATGAGATGTTTTGCGGTAAATAACAGCACTGTTGTATATGGTGATAATGGTCTGGAGTTTCTGCACAATTGTGCAGGGTATTTGCGGTGAAATTCCCTCGCTCTCGGCATAATCAGTACAAAACATTGGGGAACATTGAGCAAAACTGCAATCAGTGCATCTTGAATTTCTGTCAGAAATTTTGCCCTATTTGTTACACGCGCCATTCCGTTAGAAGCAGACCCACCCACAAAACGGGTCACGCCCCCAGAGTGAGTTAATCACCATTGGGAATTTTCCATTTTAATTTTACTCGTTTGCAGGTGTGGAACTCAAGTCTGATGATGACCGTTAAACCATTGTCGATTGTGTTAAAAACCCATCTGGTTCACTAATAATGGCCTTCAGGGAAGGAAATCTGCCGTCTTTACCTGGTCTGGCCTACATGTGTCTCCAGACCCACAGCAATGCGGTTGACTCTTAACTTCCCCCTCAAGGGCAAGTAAGGATGGGCAATTAATGCTGGCCCAGAATGCGACGCCAACATCCCATTAACAAATAATTTTTTTTTTAAACCATGCCGACCCTACAATCAACAAATGAAAGTACATTAAACAAGAAATCAGGGGGAAGAAAACTTTTATAGATATCAGCGATTGCACTGAAAGAGGAACCTTATCTCTCATCATATTTTGTGTAATACAAAGAGTGTAAGTTACACTCTTCAGTCGCCACCGCACCAACCCAAACACCCCACCTACCCCCACCCCCATAGAACATAGAACAGTACAGCACAGAACAGGCCCTTCGGCCCTCGATGTTGTGCCGAGCAATGATCACCCTACTCAAACCCACGTATCCACCCTATACCCGTAACCCAACAACCCCCCCCCCCCTTAACCTTACTTTTTAGGACACTACGGGCAATTTAGCATGGCCAATCCACCTAACCCGCACATCTTTGGACTGTGGGAGGAAACCGGAGCACCCGGAGGAAACCCACGCACACACGGGGAGGATGTGCAGACTCCGCACAGACAGTGACCCAGCCAGGAATCGAACCTGGGACCCTGGAGCTGTGAAGCATTTATGCTAACCACCATGCTACCGTGCTGCCTCTTGTAGTTCTTTACCTGTATATTTTTGAATTGGATTTTCGACCCAAAAGCAAGGAAGTCATGTTGGAGTGCAGACTCGATGGGCCGAACGGCCTTTTCTGCTCTGTATTTTTCCATGATTCTGTGAAACTGTGACACACTGCAGCAATTGCCAACATGTGTAAACATTCTGCTGAATGTCTTGCTTGAAGTTAATGGAATTCCAGCAAGAAATGGGAGCTGTTGCACATTTGGCCAACGGCTGTACTGAAGAAGTTGGCATTGGCGATCGGAAATCCCACGCTGTGCACAGCTGTGTTCTTTTACAATTTCTATTTTATCAAAAGTCTGGTGAGAATGAAAAATATTTGAGCCCCCTTAATACCAGCAGAAAGAGAAAAATATTAGAAGATCACCAAACTCGCTGCCCACAGAAAATCATCTCCAACCTGCCCCTTCACGGCAAGAGTAACAGGAGCAGAGGGATTGTGGATACAAATGCACAAATCTCTAAAAGCAACAGCGCAGGTTAATAATTCTATTTGAAAAGCAAACAAAACAGAGGTTCATTTTTTGCAGGGAAGCATTGTAAGTCAGCGAGGTTGAGTTAAAATTATTCAAAAGTTTGACATGGTTAGTGCTGTGAACGGTACTGGTCTCTATACTATGCCAGGGAGCTAGGGAGAGGCTGGTTAGCTCAGCTGGTTGGATGGTTATCACGTGTTTTAGAATAATATAAACAGCAGGTTCCATTCCTCACCCGGATGAGATAGACTTTGGACCTGCCTCCTTGCCCTGCCCCTGGAATTGGAAGGCAAGGGCAAACCGTCATAAAAACAAAAACTGCCAACAAAACAGTTCAGGATTGTTGCTCATTGTAATTGGCTTTGTTTATAGCGATATCGCCACAATGTTCAAAACCGAATACTGATCAAAGACTCGATACACCAGTTAGTAAATTCGAAATCTGCTCATTTATTTACACACACAGTCAATTATACTCATGCACAAACTCTACCAACTAAACTATCACTACTACTAAAGCCTATACTTAGCTTCGGGCGCCCACTCAGTCAGAGGAACAATGGCCGTTGTCCGGTTCTGAGGCTGCTGGGGTCGAGCTGGTACGGAATAGTAGCTCGGAGCGTCTGTCTCGTAGCGTGCGTTGACTTTGGACTTACTTGTTCTGGTGCAGCTGCTAGGCAGGTCTCTCCTTGCTGAGAGCCAAGGCCAAGAGAGCGATTCTCTCTTGGGGGATCCTTCTTATACCCAAAAGGGGGCTTCGCGCGCTTTTGGGCGGGCCTTGAAATTGGTCCCAATTGATTGGATCGTATCTTGATCATCGGTATCGATTTCCTCCAGAAAGGGGTGTTGCCCTGATTGCTGGGCGGGGCCTAGGTGGCCGTTGGCCTGCTTTGTTCTAGTCTCCTCTGGCGCCGGGGTGTCTGCTTTAGTATCGTTTACCTAAATGTCCTCTTTTGTTGCCGGGGATGGCTCATTAGTATGGTAATGGCTTTGCAGTATCGGTCTTGTCTGAGAGCTACAGCTCCAATCAACAGACAAACCTTGCACCTGCTTGCTTTCTCAGCATTGTCCATTTTCCCTGCATTCTTTGCAAAGTGTCCATTTTGTAATCGGGACGTGGCCACCCCAGGTGGCTACAGAATGAAGCAAGGACCTACATTCAGAAAGAGTAAGAATGAACATACAGAGGCACTGGAGAAGTTACAAAAGAGGTTTACTGGAATCTCAGGTGAGTCCTCTCAGATTCCAAATCAAGGATTGCTGCTTGCGAACGTTTACTTTGAAGTCAGTTTGATGAATTCAACATTAAAATTACGACTATCACGGCGCCGAGGACCCAGGTTCGATCACGGCCCCGGGTCACTGTCCATGTGGAATTTGCACATTTCTCCCCATGTCATGCATGGGTCTCACCCCCACAACCCAAAAAGATGTGTTGCATAGCGTAGGTGGATTGGCCACTCTAAATTGCCTCTTAATTGGAAAAAAGAATTGGGTACTCTAAAATGTATTAAAAAAAATAAAATTATGACAAACACCCCACTATCAGAAGGATGTGGAGGCTTTGGAGAGAATACAGAAAAGGTTTACCAGGATGTTGCCTGGTATGGAGGGTTTTAGCTCTGAGGAGAGATTGAATAAACTTGGATTGTTCTCCCTAGAGTGACAGAGGCGGAGCAGAAACCTGGTAGAAGGTTATAAAATTATTAGGGGTATAGATAGGGTGAGCAGTTGGAGGCTTTTCCCCAAAATGACAATTACGAGGGATAAACAAGTGCACGGTGAGGGGGGAAAGGTTCAGTAGAGATGAGCGGGGGAGGGGGGATGTTTTTTACACAGAGGATGGTGATGGCCTGGAATGCACTGTCAAGTGAGGTGGTTGGGGCAGATACATTAGCGACCTTTAAGACTTATCTGGATAGGCACATGAACAGACAGGGTATAGAAGGATCAGGGCCGGCTCAAGGCACCGGCAACACGGGCAGTCGCCCGGGGCGCCATGTGCTCGGGGGCGCCAGAGACTCGGGTCCCGCGCATGCGCAGTTAGGCCGGTGCCAACCAGCGCATGCGCGGTCCGCCCCCCCGCTCAGTCCCCCCGCCCCCCCTCGGGTCCGCCCCCCCTCGTGTCCGCCCCCCCGCCCCGCCCTCGGGTCCGCCCCCCGCGTCCGCCCCCCCGCGCGTCCGCCCCCCCCGCGGTCCGCCCCCCCGCCCCCCCCTCGGGTCCGCCCCCCCCTCGGGTCCGCCCCCCCGCCCCTCCTCGGCCCCGCCCCTCCTCGCCCCCCCCTCGGCCTCGGCCCCCCCTCGCCCCCCCCCCCCCCCAAGGGCGCCGAAGTTCAGCTTGCCCGGGGCACCAGCAACCCTAGAGCCGGCGCTGAGAAGGATACAGGCGGTTGGTCTAGATAGGATACGTGATCGCCGCAGTCTTGGAGGGCCGAAGGGCCTGTTCCTGTGCTGTATTGTTCTTTGTTTTAAAGCCAAATAGAATGAAATTGTTTTTTAATATAAATTTAGAGCACCCAATTATTTAATTAAGGGACAATTTAGCCTGGCCAATCCACGTAACTTGCACATCTTTTGGGCTGTGGGGGTGAAACCCACACAGGCACGGGGAGAATGTGCAAACTACACACGGACAGTGACCCAGGGCCGGGATTCGAACCCGGGTCCTCAGCACCCTAGTCCCAGTGCTAACCACTGCGCCGCATGCCGCCCTCATAATGAAGTCGTTATTAAAATTCTCTCTCAGACCTTACTTCCATCATCTGACGGACAGAATTTACCCTTGCAACAGCCAAAATATACTGAAGTTAATTCAATTGACAAAGGACTCAGATGGATACCAATCAAATAGGCACTTAACCAATCTAATAGTGACAAAGATATTTATACTGCAGCAGACAGTAGCAATTAGTAATCTGCAATCTGTTAAATACACATCAAAGCAAATTCTCTGAACAATGTTCCAGTTATTCTCTGATGATGGATACCATTTTGGTAGTTTAAAAGTTCATTCATCTGATGTGGGAATCACTGGTGAGGCCAGCATTACCTGTCCCCAATCTGCTCTTGAGAAAGTGGTGGTGAGCTGACATTTTCAACACAAGTGAATGAATTATTAGGCCATTTCAGAGGGCAGGTAAGAATCAATCTCATTGCTGTAGGTTTATAATTATAATATAGGGTAAGGTCAGCGAACTAAACATCCTTTACTAAAGGACATTAGTGTGGTGAATGTAATTCACACTGTATTGTATTGTATAGTATTATGTCCTTGTGGGATCTGTCTGTGAGCCGTTGTGTGGCTCTGCCCATAGGGGGAGATGAGGAGCTTGTACAGGGCTCCACCCTTGGCTCCGCCCATGGTCCCTCCCACTACCGGAAGTATAAACTGCTGCAGCCGTGTGAGCCTGCCCTCAGTTCTTCTGGTCGCAGGCAGGCTCAGTTGTAAGACTATTAAAACCACAGTTTACTTCCAGAAAGTGCTGCAGCCGTGTGAGCCTGCCCTCAGTTCTTCTGGTCGCAGGCAGGCTTAGTTGTAAGACTATTAAAACCACAGTTTACTTCCAATCGTGTTCCGAGTGAATTGATGGTCACATAAATTTAATAGTCTTAGAAAACTTGAAGAAAACTACTATGGAATTAGCCCTCAAGCCTGATCGACTAGAACTCAACCCGCAGGCTGCAGAGGCAAAGGAAATCTTCCTACACTGGCTTCGGTGTTTCAAGGCCTACCTGGCTGAATCGAGCACCTCCGAGGCTACAGAGGAGCAGAAACTCAGCCTACTGCACGCACGGGTGAGCCATCGCATCTCTACGCAACTCAATTGTACCACCTCCTATACTGAGGCCCTCGCTATGCTCGACTGATTGTACGTGCGACCGAGAAACGAGGTCTATGCGCGGCACATTTTCACTACCCGCCGCCAGCGCCCCGCAGAGTCGCTAGAGGACTTCCTGCGCGATTTAAAAGCCCTTGCTCGGGACTGCAACTTTCAGGCTGTAACGGCCTCCCAGCATATGGAACTCGTTGTCCGTGATGTATACGTTGCGGGGCTCCGTTCTAACTATGTGCGCCAGCGACTACTCAAGAAAGGGGCCCAGAACTTGGAGGACACGGTAGAGCTAGCAACTACTATGGAGATCATGTTCAGGAGTCTAAACTCATTCCCCGCGGACCAAGCGACCCCATCGTGGACCCCCGACCAGCGACTGCCCCAGGCCTGCGCCCCGCGGCCACCCACTCACTATGGAGCGCCAGCGTGCCATTTTTGTGGCCAGCCCCAACACCCACGGCAGCCTGTATGTGTGTATATGTGTGTGTGTTTTGTGTATATGTGTGAGTCTGAGTGTACGTGTATGTCTGTATTTGCATGTTGTCTGCATGTACGTGTGTATATTTGCGTATATTGTGAGCTTGTGTGTTTGTGTGTATGTGTGTGCACGCATGCGTGTGTGTGCATAAGCGTGTTTGTGAGTGTGTGGGTGGGTGTGTACCTGTATGTGCATGAGTGTGTCTTTGTGTCAATGTGTGTGTGTACGCATGTGTTTGAGTGTATGTATGTGTGTGTGTATATATGTGTGTGTGTGCATATGTGAGTGTGTATGTGCTTATGCCAGTGTGTGGATATTTGCGTGTGTGAGCGCAGGTACAAAATGAAATAAGAAAGGCAAATAGAATGTTAGCGTTTATTGCAAAAGGACTGGAGTATAAAAGTAGAGAAGTTGTTGCAACTGTATAGGGTGTTGGTGAGACCACATCTGGAGTATTGCGTCCAGTTTTGGTCTCCTTATTTGAGGAGGGATGTGGTGGCATTGGAAGCAGTTCAGAGGAGGTTCACCAGATTGATTCCAGGGATGAAGGTTTTTTTTTAATTTTAGGCGTCGCTGGCATTTATTGCCCATCCTTAATTGCCCTTGAGGGGGCAGTTAAGAGTCAACCACATTGCTGTGAGTCTGGAGTCACGTGTAGGCCAGACCAGGTAAGGGTGACATATTTCCTTCCCTAAAGGGAACCAGATGGGATCAACAATGATTTCAGGGTCTCCTTTCAATTTTTTATTTCAGATTTTTATTGCATTCAAATGTCACCATCTGCAGTGATGGGATTTGAACCAGGGTCCTCAGCGCATCATTCTGGGTTTCTGGTCCAGTGATAATACCATTACGCCACCACTTTCCCATATGACATATGAGGAGAGATTGAACAGCTATGGCTTATACTCGCTGGAGTTTAGAAGGATGAGAGGGGAACTGATTAAGGTGTATAAAATACTAAAAGGGATTGATAAAATAAATGTGGACCAAATATTCCCTTGTGGGACAATCTACAATGAGAGGTCACAGATATAGGTTGAGAGGAGGTAGATTTAAAACTGAGATGAGGAGGAACTACCTCTTGCAGAGGGTCGTGAATTTGTGGAACTCGCTGCCTCACAGTGCAGTGGAGTCCATATCATTAAGTGGTTTCAAGAGGGAGATAGATATATTTCTGATTAAAAATGGTTTAAAGAGATATGGGGAACAGGTAGGGAGGTGGTTTTGAGATCAGGAAGAGATCAGCCATGATCTGATTAAATGGCGGAGCAGGCTCGAGGGGCTGAATTGCCTACCTCTGCTCTTAATTCCTATGAGTGTTTGTGAGTGAGAGTGTGTGCGTTTGTGAGTGTGAGACTGAGTGAGTGTGTGTATGTATTTGTGAGTGTGTGTGCGTGAGTGAGTGAGGGCATCTACGATGATGGGCCAGAGGAGCTGAGGTTAGAGGGGAGTGGCATTGGGTGGAGTGGGGGCTTTGGGAAGGCTTGGGTTGGATAAAAATTCAACCCCCCCCCCCCCCCCCCCCCCCCCTCGAAACGTCTGGGCTTCAGAGCCATAGTCCATGATGCTACCCTTTAATTTATCCTGTTAAAAATGCATAAACAAGCCATGGGTTATGTCAGGCATATTATAAGGCAGGGTTTTCGTGATAAACCAATGGCAGGAAGGTTTTACCTGGCTTATTAAAGATATCTGTGTGATGCACAGTCTTTTAGAAATGACTATAGAGGATGGATTGATTTCAAATCTGTGAAAGGTGTGCACCAGAATTTTCCGTCCATTGGGATTCTCTGATCCCGTCAGCAGCACATACCTGCCCGTGGGTCTTCCCAGCGGAGTGGGGCGCCATCAATGGGAAATTGCCAAGCAGCAGGAGTAGTGATTGCTGGTGCCACGGAACGATGCGCTGCCGCGAAACACGCGACTAGGGCAGCGGAGAATCCAGTCCGTGTTTTTTTTTATAGTACAGCAGAAGGCGGCACGGCGGCACAGTGGTTAGCACTGGTTCGATCCTGGCTGTGTGTGTGTGGAGTTTGCACATTCTCCCCGTGTTTGTGTGGGTTTCGCCCCCACAACCCAAAGATGTGCAGGGTAGGTGGATTAAACACACTAAATTGCCCATTAATTGGAAAAAATGAATTGGGTACTCTAAATTTTTTTTTTAAAGTACTGCTGCCTCGCAGCTCCTGGAACCCCAGGATCGATTCCGGCCTTGGGCAACTGTGTGTGTGGAGTTTGCACTTTCTCTCCCTGCCGGCTTGGCTTTCCTCCGGGTGCTCCGGTTTCCTCCCACAGTCCAAAGATGTGCAGGTTAGGTGGATTGGCCATGATCTATTGCCCCTAAACGAAAGGGAAAATGCTGGAAAATCTCAACAAGTCTGGCAGCATCTATAGGGAGAGAAAAGAGCTAACGTTTTGAGTCCGATGACTCTTTGTCAAAGTCATTGGACTCGAAACGTTAGCTCTTTTCTCTCCCTACAGATGCTGCCAGAGCTGCTGAGATTTTCCAGCATTTTCCCTTTCGTTTCAGATTCCAGCATCCGCAATAATTTGCTTTTATCTATTGCCCCTTAAATGTCCAAAGGTGAGGTGGGATGACAGGGAGGGGGAGGAGGGAGGGGAGTGGCCCTAGGTAGGGTGCCCTTTCAGAGGAGCGGTGCAGACATGATGGGCTGAATGGCCTCCTTCTGCACTGTAGGGATTCTATGATTCTTCTATGATTCATGGTTCACTGGACCGCAGCATGACATGCGTTTCAGTCCATGATTCATTACATAGTCAGTTCTTCACTTCACTGATCCCGTCATGAAGATATGATGCAGACCCAGAACCATCGCTGGAGCAGAGAGGTTCAGAGAGGAAACCCACACAGTGCCACTTTTAATAATTTCATTGTGCTTGTACAGTGGTACTTCTAAGGTAGGTGGAATTTCTGGCATCATAAAGATGGTTAGACCAGAATAGGAGTCATCCATAAATTGGATTAAATCAAAGTCCAGACACTCCCAAGACGCAGACCCAGCAGTGAGGTCCTGGCTAATGCGAGATTGGAATACTAATTGCTGGAAAAGTGCCGGAGTGTCTGGGAATGAGGAGAAGTGTGTGAACGGAGAATGTGCTCCTGTGCAATAAAATATCTCAAGGAGATAAAGGAAGTGAAGGTTGTGAAGGACATTTGTGTGAAGAATGTTCAGACAGCAATAAACAGATAGCTACATTAATGAGGCTGCCAAGGAGAAAGAAGTGGTCTTTATGCCAATTGATGCACCAATGTATTGATCATCAACAAGTTAAATTTATATAGCACCTGTCACGTGATAAAACGTCCTACAGTGCTTCACAAAATATTCACCGAGCCACATTAGATGTTATTAGGTCAGATGACTGAGGGCTTGGTCAAAGGTTTTATTACGTTAAAAGCACTATGCAGGTATAAATGCTTTTAAAAAATTGTAATTAAGGGGAAATTTAGCGTCGCCAATCCACCCCGCCCCCCCCTGCACATCTTTGGGTTGTTGGGGGTGAGACCCACACAGACACGGGGAGAATGTGCAAACTCCACACGGACAGTGTCCCGGGACTGAACCTGGGTCTTCGGCGCCGTGTGTCCATGGTACAAATGTTGTTCATGAAGATTAATGCACGGTGGCGCAATGGTTAGCACTGCTGCCTCATGGCGTACAGTAAATGAAAATGAATGGCAATGTGTATAATTGTTGAAAATACAAAGAAAAAGATTTTTAAAAAAAACTTTGGATTTCCTTTGTGACGGGGGCTCAGGGAATTCAGCACATTTTCTCTCCCAAGACCAGGCCTGGTTGGCTTCAGTGAATTGCGTTCAGTTTAGTTGTTCATTCCATGGGCTGCTGTTATTTTCTCTTGCTGTCATCCGTTAATATGTTTGTTCCATTCCACAACTGTACTGAGATGAATGTTATGCCGAACGCTGATTAATGCCTGCAACATTGGGAGAAATAATGCATATTTGCCTTTTGACAGTTTGAAGAGGCCATTTTTCCCCCTGGTAGATATCCCTCTGGCCTTTCATGAAGGGCAAAAAAAAAAATCCTTTGACTGTGTGTTTGTGTGTTTGTAATTGAAACCTGCTGCATTTAGCAAGGTGAAACTTACATGAGAAACTTACAAGGTGAAACTCGCAGGAGAGTCAACATTACTGGTCTGTACTGGGAGGGAACTATGCTGTTCACCGTGTTAGTACGGCTCCTTGAATTGTAGGGATTAAGAATGGGGTGACAGAATACACGTTGCAGTTGAGATGGTGGACAAAATGGATGTTTTATTTTCAGGGTCTTTTTATAACACAGTTAAGTTTGATTTCCAATCGTGGTCATTCAAGATGCGTTTTTTTTTAGAAAAATGGGATTTTAAGTGTCCACTGTGAGATTAACAAGAATGCCTTCTGTCACCTTTCACTCAATTGTTTCAAGGCAGTTTCTTTGCTGCTCTAGCTTGATTTTGACATTGTACTGTATTCTGGGGCGGTATTCTCCCCTACCCGGCGGGGCGGGGGGTCCCGGCGTAGCGGAGTGGCGCCAACCACTCCGGCGTCGGGCCTCCCCAAAGGTGTGGAATTCTCCGCACCTTTAGGGGCTAGGCCTGCACCAGAGTGGCTCCCGCTCCGTCAACTGGCGTCAACAGCCTTTGGCGCCACGCCAGCCGGGCCGAAAGGCCTTCGCCGGTCGGCTTGATGCCGCGCATGCGCCGGAGCATCAGTGGCTGCTGATGTCATCACCGGCGCATGCGCAGTGGAGGGGGTCTCTCCCACCTCCGCCATGGTGGAGGCTGTGGCGCGGCAGAAGAAAAAGAGTGCCTCCACGGCACAGGCCCACCCGCCGATCAGTGGGCCCCGATCGCGGGCCAGGCCACTGTGAGGTCCCCCCCCCCGGGGTCCAATCACCCCCCCCCCCCGGACCCCGGGGCTCGCCCACGCCGCCTGCTCCCGCCGGCACAGAGGTGGTTTAAACCACATCGGTGGGAGAGGTTTGACAGCGGCGGGACTTTGGTCCATCGCGGGCCGTAGAATCGCCGCGGGGGGCCCGCCGACTGGCGGGGGGCGATTCCCGCCCCCGCCGATTCCCGGGTGGCGGAGAATTCCGGCCACGGCGGGGGCGGGATTTACGAAGGCCCCGGGCGATTCACCAACCCTGCGGGGGGTCGGAGAATTCCGCCCCTGATGTCTCCAAGAGTTCACTGATTTCAGAAGCTCTTAATGTTACACAATGCAGCCATTAAAAAATCCAAACTTCTCCAAAACAAAATGTGGAAAATTGTACACCAGAAAAAGGACAAATCCACCCAGCCAATTAAAGCCCTATCAGTCTACTCTCCATCATCAA
Source organism: Scyliorhinus canicula (assembly GCF_902713615.1). Taxonomy (NCBI): domain Eukaryota; kingdom Metazoa; phylum Chordata; class Chondrichthyes; order Carcharhiniformes; family Scyliorhinidae; genus Scyliorhinus; species Scyliorhinus canicula. The sequence goes on along the minus strand of NC_052157.1, from coordinate 11,680,363 downwards.
CAAAGTGATGTAAGGAGTCATCAACAGTGCTATCAAGCAGCACTTACTCAGCAATAACCTGCTCACAGATGCTCAGTTTGGGTTCCGTCAGGTACACTCAGCTCCTGACCTCATTACAGCCTTGGTTCAAACATGGATAAAAGAGCTGAATGCCAGAGGTGAGGTGAGAGTGACTGCCTTTGACATCGAGGCAGCATTTGACCGAGTACGGCATCAAGGAGCCCGAGCTAAACTGGAGTCAATGGGAATCAGGGGGAAAACACTCCACTGGTTGGAGTCATACCTGGCACAAAGGAAGATGGTTGTGGTGGTTGGAGGTCAATCATCTCAGCTCCAGGACATCACTGCAGGAGTTCATCAGTGTAGTGTCTTGGGCCCATCTTCAGCTGCTTCATCAATGACCTTCCTTCCATCATAAGGTCAGAAGTGGGAATGTTTGCGGATGACTGCACAATGTTCAGCACCATTCATGACTCCTCAGATAATTAAGCAGTCAATGTCCAAATACTTTTCTTTTTATAAATTTAGAGTACCCAATTCATATTTTTTCCAATTAAGGAGCAATTTAGCATGGCCAATCCACCTAGCCTGCACATCTTTGGGTTGTGGGGGCGAAACCCACATGAACACGGGGAGAATGCGCAAACTCCACATGGTCAGTGATCCAGAGCCGAGATCGAACCTGGGACCTCGGTGCCGGGAGGCAGCAATGCTAACCACTGTGCCACCGTGCTGCCCTGTCAATGTCCAAATACAGCAAGACCTGGACAATATCCAAGCTTGGGCTGACAGGTGGCAAGTTACATTTATGCCCCACAAGTGCCAGGCAATGTGTAGCCATCTGGGTTGGCCACTTACAAAGAAACATGGACATTTGCAAAATGGGAAATAAGCCCAATACAAGATTCAGGCAGGTTCAGAACCTAAATGTATATTTGTAAGCAGAGAACCAGACAGCATTGAAACCCCCAGCCGATCTGCATTCTAATGACCCAATTCCCTAAGACAAAAGACTGGTACTCAGGTATCCGATACAATTCCAGACACACAGGTGCCAGTCCCTTTACTCAGGAAGCATAAACAGCCAAGGTCAATGACCGCTTAGGACACGCCTAGCCATCAAGGCACTCGCCCCTATATTGGCGCAGATCGAAGGCAGTGATCGAAGTCTGACGGAATTCCCCAAGGATAAAGAGAGACACTGCCATGTGTTCGAGCTCTTTTGGACCTTGCGCTCCGGCAACGTCTATCTCCAACTGTAGCACCATGACCAGAAGCAAGTCTATGTTCAACGCTCGCTACCAGATGGATGAACCTAGCTGAACCGCAGTTACTTCTCCAGACCCAGCCGCTCCAGATTGGAACCAAGGCCTCTGACCTAAGCCGGGTGCCTGAAGTTAAGTACAGGTTGTCATAGCGTTCAGTGTAATTTAGCTCATAGTGTTTATGTTGCATGTATAAGTTAGTCTTGTGTGTAAATAAAGTATTATTGAACTTGAACTAACTAACTGGTTGTTGGGTCTTTGATCGATATCCGGTTGAACCTTGTGGTGGTATCATTTGATACCTGGCGACTCGGAAAGCAATATAATATCAATATCTAGGCAAAAGAAGGGCAACCTTATTGACTGCCATATTTACAGCTAGTAAATATAGCAACATTATTGCCGACTCTGGTGGGATAGTATTCCACTCATCAAAATCGGCACAAAATGACCGTCTCCTACAAGAGAAGATCTAAGCATCGCCCTTGACATTCAATGGCATTACCATCGCTGAATCTCCCACAATCAACATCTTGGGGATTACCATTGATCAGAAACTGAACTGGACTAGCCACAAATAATACTGTGGCTACAACGGCAGGTCAAAGGCTAGGAATCCTTTGGCGAGTAACTCATCTCCTGACCTCCCCAAAGCCTGTCCACCATCTACAAGTCAGGAGTGTAATGGAGTACATTCCACTTGCCTGGATGAGTGCAGCTCCAACAACACTCAAAAAGCTCAACACCACCTAGGACAAAGCAGCCCGCTTGATTGCTGACCCTTCCACATTCAAATCCTTCACCAGATGAACAGTGGCAGCCGTGTGTACCATCCACAAGATGCACCGCAGTAACTCACCAAGGTTCCTTAGGCAGCACCTTCCAAATCCATGGCCAGTACCATCTAGAAGGACAAGAGCAGCATGTACCTGGAACTACACCAACTAGACGTTCCCCTCCAAGTCACTCACCACCCTCACTTGGAACTATATCGCAGTTCCTTCACTGTCACTGGGTCGAAATCCTGGAACTCCCTCCCTAATAGCACAGTGGGTGTACATACACCTTAGGGACTGCAACAGTTCAAGAAGGTAACACACCACCACCTTCTGAAGGCAACTGGGGATGGGCAATAAACGCTAGCCTATTTTGCTGGCTCGGTACTCCACAAGCTCTGAGGTGGTGGCGGCTTTGAGGGTATGGGAACAGTGGTGGAAGCACAAGGGAGTGGAGAGAACATCAGTATGGACTCCAATTTGTGGCAATCACCGGTATATTCCGGGGGAGCAAGATGGGTGGTTAATAATAATAATCTTTTATTGTCACAAGTATGAAGTTACTGTGAAAAGCCCCTAGTCACCACATTCTGGCACCTGTTCGGGTAAGCTGGTACGGGAATTGAACCCACGCTGCTGGCCTTGTTCTGCATCATAAACCAGCTATCAAGCCCACTGAGCTAAACCAGCCCCAGGTTTTGGAGGTGGCTGCGAGCTGGGATTGAGCGGTTAGAGGACGGCAGCTTTCCGTGCTTGGAGGAGGTGTTTGAGCTGCCAGGTGGAATGGGCTCCGCTATCTGCAGGTGAGGAACTTTGCACGGAGGCAGGTTGCAACTGTTCTGGTACACGGAGGGAGAATTCAGAATGTCAAATTCACCTAACAAGCACGTCTTTCGGAACTTGTGGGAGGAAACCGGAGCACCTGGAGGAAGCCCAAGAAGACATGGGGAGAACGTGCAGACTCCCCACAGAGTGGCACAATCTGGGAATTGAAGCGGGGTTCCTGATGCTGTGAAGAAACAGTGCTAACCACTGTGCTACCATGATGCCCTGGGATGCAGTGCATGAGTAATTTGAGACATGCCATGTGATGGAAGTGTAGCATGCTTGGGAAGAACAGGTGCCTTTGGATCTGCATGGCTCCCAAAGCCCCCAAACCACTGTGTTTTTGGCACGCCATGTCTGGGTTTAATGCAGACTAATTGATATTCATTGCTGCGATTGTTTTTTTTAAATATAAATTTAGAGTACCCAATTACTTTATCCAATTAAGGGGCAATTTAGCATGGCCAATCCACCTATCCTGCACAATTTTTGGGGTGTGAATGTGCAAACTCCTCACGGAGAGTGACCCAGGGCCGGGATTTGAACCCGGGTCTTCAGCGCCGTCGGCAGCAATGCTAACCACTGTTTCACCGTGCTGCCCTTACTGTGATTGTTAACAACTCCATAATCATTGTATCATGCGGCCATCAAGATTGTAGAAAGAGAACCATCTGGACTTCTGCCTTCTTACCAACAATTCCTTCCAACATTTCCTATATTTCTTTGACGAAAGCTGCTCTGCAACAGAAATGTTAAATTTATCAAAAGGAATGGCGGCTATACTGAATCGAGAGCCACAAACTTGGTTTTTCTTTAATCCCATTGATCTAGGCGGAAAGTTTCCTTTTTTACTGGCTATCAAACATATGTAGATGGGCTGCCTTCTTGGTTCTTGCCAAAAAGATTCTCAGCATAAAATTATCCATAATTTTATACAAACTCACTCGGGCTGTACGATGACTCCAGTGGAAAATGGAAACATTACACTAATATAGTAGGGAATAGACGATATTGCTCGAGGCTAATGCACACCAGAATAGCACCGGGTACTGTGGTAAAATGGACAACGGCCTGCATTTTAGGCCTGATCTATAATTGTACACTTTAAATGAAGAATTGGAGATGGAGGAGGACTGCTGTTGATGCAGATGACAGGATGATGGGTACATAGAACAGTACAGCACAGAACAGGCCCTTCGGCCCTCGATGTTGTGCCGAGCAATGATCACCCTACTTAACCCCACGTAACCCTTATACCCGTAACCCAACAATCCCCCCATTAACCTTACACTACGGGCAATTTAGCATGGCCAATCCACCTAACCCGCACATCTTTGGACTGTGGGAGGAAACCGGAGCACCTGGAGGAAACCCACGCACACACGGGGAGGACGTGCAGACTCCACACAGACAGTGACCCAGCCGGGAATCGAACCTGGGACCCTGGAGCTGTGAAGCATTGATGCTAACCACCATGCTACCGTGAGGCCCCGTGAGGTAGTAGGGTGATGGGGAAAAGGGAGAGATGCAGAGGACCAGGAGATGGAAGAGGATGGGGAGTAGGGCAGACAGTTGATATGCTGAAGGGGGCAATGGAATAGAGGGATTATGGAGAGAATGGTCTGATGGGACTACGGGAAGTTGGAGGGGGAGAAAAAAATGAATTAATTTTTATAAATGGGATTTCGGTTTATTTTCCAATGCCTTCCGATTTTCTTGCCAAATGCATTTTTTAGAGAGATTGAAGGAATGATTACCTCGTTCATATGGGGGGCGGGGGAGGGGGAGGCGGCCAGAATTAGAAAGGTGCTACTACAGAGATGAAGGCAGGCAGGCAGGGGGTTTGGGTCTTCCGAATCTGATGTATCATTACTGGGCGGTGAATGTGGAGAAGGTACGGTGCTGGGTCAGAGGGGATGACTCCCAATGGGTCAGAATGGAGGGGGTCGGGATTGAAGGCGCTAGCAACAGCGCTGCTCCCGACGGCCCCGGGGAAATACTCAGGGAGTCCGGTAGTAATAGCTTCATTGAGAATGTGGAGGCAGTTTCGCCAGCACTTCGGGTTGGGGGCAGGGTCAAGGGAAATGCCGATTTGGGGGAACCATAGATTTGAGCCAGGGAAGTGGGATGGAAATTTTCAGACATGGGAGGAGAAGGGGATCAAGACACTAATAAAATTTGTTTCTTTGGGGTCGGTTTGCAGTATTGAAGGACCTGGGAGCGAAGTATGGGCCGGAGCAGGGGGAAATGTTTAGATACATGCAGGTTCGAGATTTTGCCAGGAAGGAGATACAAAGCTTCCCGGTGGAGCCGGCCTCCATATTGCTGGAGGAAGTGCTGATGACAGGGGGACTGGAGAAGGGGGTAGCGTTGGTGGTTTACGGGACTATTTTGGAAGAGGAGACGGGACCACTGGAAGGGATCAAAGCAAAGTGGGAGGAAGAGTTGGGGGAGGGTATAGAGGAGGGGGTCTGGTGTGAGGTGCTCCGCCAAATGCAATAGAGGTTCTGCAATTCAGGTGAGGTGCTCCTGAGAGTGAACACCGCCACCTTGTGCGCGAGGTTGGGGCTGATCCAGCTGAAGGTGGAATACAGAGCACACCTCACGAGGGCGAGGATGAGCGGATTCTTTGAGGGGGGAAGAATATGTGTGTGAACGTTGCAGGGGGCCCCCCGCAAACCACATTCATATGGTTTGGTCCTGTCCAAAGCTGGAGGATTACTGGAAGGAGGTGTTTTGGGTCATCTCTAAAGTGGTGCACGTGACACTGGACCCGGGCCCTCGGGAGGCCATATTCGGGATGTCGGACCAGCCGGGGTTGGAAACGGGTGCGGAGGCAGATGTTGTAGCCTTCGCCTCGTTGATCGCCCGAAGGCGGATCCTGTTGGGAAGGAGATCAACCTCCCCACCCTGTACCCTGGTGTGGAGGGGGGGGGGGGGGGGGGGGAGGGGGGAAACCTGCTGGAATTCTTGACTCTTGAAAAGGTCAAATTTGAACAGAGGGGAAGGATGGAGGGGTTCTACAATTCATGGGCATTATTCATTATGCACTTTTGAGAATTGGAGATCAAACATTAGTTGGGGGGGGGTGGGAGGAGGGCGACTGTATGTGTTAATGGTGACTATGGGTGATTCCTTTTTGTTATTTGTTTATGTTAACATGCAGGCAAATGTTTGGGGGGTTGGTGGGAGGATGGGATCGATGTTATTGATAAAGGGATTGAGATTATATTCGTTACTGCTTATTGTTTATTGTTGGTGGGTGTAAATTTGGGAGAAAATGTGGAAAAGGAGAGAACAATACTACTTTATATGAAAAATTGGACATTTTAAATCACGCCCACAGGCAGGCCTCATGGGATTTTGAACAGCCAAGTTTGAAGGCACTGAGCAGACAGGACCAGTCTGGGCCTGCCCTGTGTCATAGAATCACAGAAGGAGGCCATTCAGCCCATCTTGTCCACACCTGCCCGGGACACTCAGGTGCCCTTTCTAACCCCACCTTCCTGCACCTGATCCATAACCCTGTATCTTACAGCACTTAAGGTGCAGATCCAGGTACTTTTTGAAACTAGTTTAGGGTCTCTGCCTCCACCACCAACTCAGGCAGCGAATTCCAGACTCCCACTACCTTCTGTGTAAAAAAGTTATTTGTCGTGTCCCCTCTACCACCTTCTGTCACTTATCTTGAATCTATGTCCCTGGTTCTAGAATTCTCCACAAGGTAAACAATTTTCTCCTTGTGGTGGTATGATTAGCATAGCTGCCTGCCATTGGTGCAGAACACCGGCTTACCATTGGCCCTGGTCGGTCATGTGCCTCTCGACCGGTTGGTTGAGACCAGTCATATGACGGCTCCCCGATTGATCGAGAGGCTGGGTTAACCCCGCCTCCAGGGCGGGGTATAAATACCCAGTACTCCCGGCGGTCGTCCTTCTACTGTAATCGACCGCAGGGCTTAACATCTAGTATATTAAAGCCATACCTTTGTTCAGCAACTCGTCTCACGTTCAATTGATGGTACATCAATTTAATATACTAGAAATTTGAAGATGGAGCTCCGGATCAAGCCTGACTGCCTCCGCATCAGCCCGCAAACTCCGAACGCATCGGCAATCTTCAAGCATTGGCTGGCGTGTTTCGATAGCTACCTGGCGACCGCAAGCAGCCCCCCCACCATGGCACAGAAACTTCATATTCTCCATTCCAGCGTGGGCATGGCGGCCTACGCGATGATAGAGGAAGAAAAGGAATATGACGTGGCCATGGATACGCTAAAAGGACAATTTCTTAAGCCGGTAAACCTAGTGTACACCCGTGAGTCCTTAGATGATTTTTACCGGGCCCTCGCTGTCCTGGGGAGGAATTGCGCCTGCCTCCAAGTTTCAGCCACTGAGCACATGGAACTTTTAATCAGAGATGCTTACGTGGCTGGGATGCAGTCCGCCGCTATCTGCCAGCGGCTGCTGGAAAAAGACGACCGCAGCCTAACTGAGGCACGGACTCTCTCCACCTCCCTGGAGGTCGCCAACTTAAACGCCCGCGCCTATGTCCCCAGCCGCACTGCAGCGCCCTGGGCCTCCTGGCACGCTTCCCCACTGCCATCCGCCACTCCCGACCCCCCTCAGGCCTGCGCTGTGGGACGCCCCGACAAGTCCACGGGGCCCCGCTGCTATTTCTGTGGGCTTGCCAAACACCCCCGCCCGCGCTGCCCAGCTCGCTCCGCCCTTTGTAAGAGCTGCGGGAAGGGGGGCCATTTTTCGACGGTCTGCCAGACCAAATCGGTCGCTGCTGTGCCGCGCAGCAGCGACCGAATTGCTGGACTCCGGGAGCACGGAAAGCTTCGTACACCCTGACACGGTAAGACGCTGCGCGCTCCCTGTCCACCCTTATAACTGTTTGACCTAAATGCATCACACACTTCCCTGTGTTAAATTTCATCTGCCACTTTATCGGCCACTCCACCAATCCATATATATCATTCTGTAGATTGTAGCTGGCCTCTACACTGTCCAACAATTGGCCAATCCTTGTGTCGTCTGCGACACAAGACATCAGGAGATAATTTGGTCCATTCAAACGGCTCGATTGTCGTGGGTTGCCCAAATGAAGCTAGATTTTCTGACGCCCAGATTTCCTGCCATTACTGTATATGGAGTAATGAAATAAAATGATATGAAAATTGCTTATTATCATGAGTAGGCTTCAGATTAAGTTACTGTGAAAAGCCCCTAGACGCCACATTCCGGCGCCTGTTTGGGGAGGCTGTTATGGGAATCGAACCGTACTGCTGGCCTGTTTAGTCTGCTTTCAAAGCCAGTGATTTAGCCCAGTGTGCTAAACAGCCCCAGAAAGGTTACATGTGAACAGCGTACCTGGAGATGGACCCTTGGAGGTGGGTTCCTGGTGTCCTGCAGAATTGCAATTGGTAGGCAGCACACTGGCGCAGTGGGTTAGCCCTGTTGCCAGGTTCGATCCTGGCTCTGGGTCACTGTCCGTGTGGAGTTTGCACATTCTCCCCGTGTTTGCGTGGGTTTCACCCCCACAACCCAAAGATGTGCAGGTTAGATGGATTGGACATGCTAAATTGCCCCTTAATTGGGAAAAAAAAAGAATTGGGTACTCTAAATTTTTTTAAAAATGAATTGCAATTGGCAACTCCATTGGATGTTGTGACCTCTGTCCAGAGACCTCATTGGCTGAAGGTCAGTGAACTTTCCAGAAAGGACCCGCCCCAGCAAAGAATTGGTGCAGAGGCAACAGAGGAGATTTTACAGCGTAGCAGAGGATAGAAGGAAGAAGTGTGTGAAACCCACCTTCCCAGACTGAGGTCGAGACTCAGAATTTAACCCGCAGCTTGTTTGAGTTCATCGGCACGGGTAGCAATAGGAATCTTGCAATTATTGTAGATGGGATAATTTAAGGGGGGAATTTACTGTGTTTAATAATAAATTTGTCCATCTCGCACATAAAGGCACCTTCAGATTTGGATTTGATTTATTGTCACGTGTACCGAGGTACAGCGAAAAGTATTGTTCTATGTACAGTTCAGGCAGATTGTTCCATACATGAACAACGAGGACATAGGAATGAACAATGTAAATACACAGACGTCGGGTGAAGCATACGGAGTGTAGTACTACTCAGTAGAGAAGATGCGTGGAGAGATCAGTTCAGTCCTTAAGAGGGTCATTCAGCAGGCTGGTAACAGTGGGGAAGAAACTGTTTTTCATAGATTTCATAGAATTTACAGGGCAGAAGGAGGCCACTCAGCCCATCGTGTCCGCACTGGCCCCTGGAAAGAGCACCTTACCCAAGCCCACACCTGCACCCTATCCCCATAACCCAGTAATCCCACCTAACACTCAGAGAAATTTGGACCCCGAGGGCAATTTAGCCTGGCCAATTCACCTAACCTTCACATCTTTGGACTGTGGGAGGAAACCAGAGCACCCGGAGGAAACCCACGCACACACGGGGAGAACGTGCAGACTCCACACAGAGTGATCCAAGCCGGGATTCAAACCTGGGACCCTGGAGCTGTGAAGCATTTTTTGAAGCATTTTTTGAACCTGTTAGTGTGGGTTCTCAGACTTTTGCATCTCCTGCCCAATGGAAGAGGTTGGTAGAGAGATTAACCCCGGTGGGAGGTGTCTTTGATTATGTTGCCCGCTTTCCCAACACAGCGGGAGGTGTAGACAGAGTCAATGGATGGGAGGTGTGATGGACTGGGCTGTGTTCACGACTCTCTGTAGTTTCTTACAGTCTTGGGCTGAGCAGTTGCCATGACAGGCTGTGATGCAACCAGATAGGATGCTTTCTGTGGTGCACCTGTAAAAATTGGTAAGAGACAATGTGAACATGCCAAATTTCCTTAGTTTCCTGAGGAAGCAGAGGCACTGTTGTGCTTTCTTGGGTATAGCATCAACATGAGTGGACGAGGACAGATTGTTTGTGATTTGCACATCCAGGAATGTGAAGCTGTCAACCATCTCCACCATTGATGCTGACAGGTGTGTGTACGATACTTCACTTCCTGAAGTCAATGAGCAGCTCTTTAGTTTTTCTGGCGTTGAGGGAGAGATTGTGGACATTACACCATGCTACTATGTTCTCTATCTCCCTCCTGCACTCCGACTCATCGGTCAACGGTCGTTTCATCAGCAAATCTGTTGATCAAGTTGAAGCCAAGTATGCAGCCTTGCGGTACTGAGGACTATTGTGGAGAAGGTGCTGTTGTTTATCCTTACTGATTGTGGTCTATGGGTCAGGAAGTTGAGGGTCCAGTTGCAGAGGGAGGAGCCAAGTCCTAGGTTTTGGAGTTTTGACATGAGCTTGGCTGGGATTATGGTGTTGAAGGCGGAACTGTAGTCAATAAATAGGAGTCTGATGTAGGAGTCCTTGTTGTTGCGATGCACCAGGGATGAGTATAGGGCCAAGGAGATGGTGGCTGCTGTGGACTGGTTGTGGCGGTATGCGAATTGGGAGTATGGAGTTGATGTGTCTTATGACCAACCTCTCAAAGTACATCATAATGATAGATGTCAAGGCCACCAGACGGTAGTCGTTGAGGCACATTGCCTGGTTCTTCTTTGGCACTGGCATGATGGTGGTCTTCTTGAAGCAGGTGGGAACCTCGGAGATGTAGGGAGTGGTGGAGGATGTTCGCGAACACACTCATCCGTTAGTCCATGGAGGATCTGAGTACACGACCTGGGTAAAATGTTTTGAATAATAAACTGGTTGAAGTGTCTGAGGTTTTCCAGACAGCAGTACTTTGGTGTGCAGTTCAATATATCTGACTTGGGTGTCCTCTTAAATCAGTGTTTTCAAACGTTTTTTCCAGGGACCATTTTTACCAAGTGGCCAACCTTCGCGACCCACACCTGCCAAACTTCGCGACCCATGCCAGTCGACACGACGTATGCCAGTCCACCTTGGCGACCAATGCCGGCCGAACTTTGCAACCCACGCCAGCCAAACTTCACGACCCACGCCAGTCGACCTGCGCGACCCACGTCAATTGACATTCGTAACCCACTATTTTCTCTTACATTAAATGCGCGAGGTGAGCCTGCTTGGTCCTCATGATCTGACTCCAATCAGGTTCACAGGAGAGCATGGATTTCATACCTCAGTTCGTAAACTCTGAGTAACTCCCCTGTTGACTGCTCATTTCAGTAAATCTTCAAGCGGATGAAGTCCACCGTTATTGGGATTGACTGGTCCACCTGTTTCGATTCAATGCTTTGATGTCGTCTAAAAGGTCAGCAAAAAGACTTATGGCCACCCTTTAGTACACAGAGGGCGACGATGTGATGGTGTCCCATGGCTTTCATTATATCCCTTGCCAAACGTTCAATTCTGTCCATGATTAAACCATGAGGAATATATACTCTCTCCAGATTCTCTCAGTAATGTTTAGGAATACAAAACAGATTGAGGTCATAAACTTGTTCATCATCGTTGATCACCACGCAATCAGCCGCCAGCATGCCGCGATTGCACTTTGATCCCAGGTTCAGGTCCCAACACTCTTGGGCCGCATGCGCACTGATGCATGGACACGAATGCGCAGTGTCCCCGCATTTTTGTAGCTGGTCGTGGCCGCCATTTTCAAAGCCGCTCGCAGCCGGCATTGTTAAAAGCTGGCTGCTGCGCGTGAATTCCTGCGATTGGATATGTTGCTGGCTCCACGATCCTACCGACACCCACCCGCGACCAACCTGCTGGTCGCGACCCCCATTTTGAAAATGCCTGCTCTAAATGCATATTGCGTAACTGAGTATTCTAGTCCTCAGCATTGAAGACCCATTTCTTGTTGAACAGTTCTGGATATCAGATAGATGGTTGTCTGTTAGGGAATTGTTCTTGCAGACGTGTAATGTTCTTGCAGACGTGTAACAAACAAAATGCATGTTTGCTGATCTGAAGTTCAAACCTTATAGTTGTGTAAATAACGTGCACAGAAGTAGGCAGGAGCATAAATAGCCCTACGATCTTTCGAATGTTCACTTATTCACTCTTTCCTGGCACAAGCAAATTGTAATTTCAGCCAAATTGACGATGTTTTGCATTGGACCAGGGAAAAATAAATTGGGTATTGACACAAGATGGTCACTTGGTGTCCAATTTGCATCTGCACCCAACCAAAAGGAAATAATGGGTTGATTAATGCTTCCCTTCAGTATGAGAATGCCATACGAGGGATTTATGATCTCGGTATCAGTACTGAAGTTGTTATCTGAAGCTTTGCAGGCTATTTGTTGGAGAACTAAAATGTCAAAAGCAATGGGAATTGTAGCTGGAAAAAAAAAATCAGCCATTAAATATAGAACATTTTAAATTGAACCAAGCGTGTTCTTTGATTGAAGAGCTTTGTACAACTAATACACAATGCAAACATTCAGAAAGATTCTGCAAGTCAAATCCTCCTTTGCTGTAAGAATTTCCATTTAAATCCAATGATGGGTCTTAAAAGACATCACAAATTCTGATAGGTCACAAATCATGCAGCTGAAAATTCAAATTTGTTACCAAGACAACGCACGTACAATTTTTTTTCCTGGCCTGACTCAAGATTGTAAATAAATGCCGTTGCAGTAGGAAAGGAAATGTGAGCAAATCAACATTTGTTCTTGGTCGCCAAAAGACATCTGGCAGCAGAAAACACAGTGCAGCCCTCATTTTTGTCCTGGCATCACAGCAACATAAATGTAACCATTTTGCAGATATTAAGTAAATCAATTTTTCCTTGCAGAGAGCTGAGCTGCTGCTAGTCACTTTCCAGAATCATCAAAAGTTGCAGTTTTATGACTTAATAGTACATCCTCTCCTCGGGGTTGAAAGCCCTCACCACCACCGTCCCATCTGTTCACAGCTTGTCCTTTTACACTTCAGGGCTTTGCTGAAGTTGCTTTTATCTCCAGCACACATTTAGGTGCCGTTAGTCAGTTCTGACAGTCTCTGGAGAGGGGATAGAGCTTTCCACCAGCAACCATTATTTTGTCTAACAAAATTAAATAGATTGAAAAATTAAATCTCTTAAACCTGCAAGTGCTAGATTAACCTGAAATCTCATTGTGGACTCCAGTCTTGCAACACAATTTAGTGCAGTACTGACGGGAATCTGCACTGCTCACAGAACATAACAGGTTTGCTTACTTGGGCGGCACGATAGCATGGTGGTTAGCACAATTCCTTCACACCTCCAGGGTCCAAGGTTCAATTCCCAGCTTGGCGTGTTCTCAGGCTTCTGTATCTCCTGTCCGATGGAAGGAATTGGAAGAGTGATTAAGCCAGGTGGGAGGGGTCTTTGATTATGCTGCCCACTTTCCCCAGGCAGCGGGAGGTGTAGATGGAGTCAATGGATGGCTGGCAGGTTGTGATGGACTGGGCAGTGTTCACGACTCAAGTTTCGTGCGGTCCTGGGCTGAGCAGTTTCCATACCAGGCTGTGATGCAGCCCGATAGGATGCTTTCTATGGTGCATCTGTAAAACTTGGTAAGGGTTAATGTGGACATGCTGAATTTCCTTAGTTTCCTGAGGAAGTATAGGCGCTGTTGAGCTTTCTTGGTTGTAGCGTTGACGTGGGTGGACCAGGACAGATTTTTGGTGATGTGCACCCCTAGGAATTTGAAACTGCTAACCATCTCCACCTCAGCCCTGTTGATGCTGACAGGGGTGTGTACAGTACTTTGCTTCCTGAAGTCAATGACCAGCTCTTTAGTTTTGCTGGCATAGAGGGAGAGATTGTTGTCGCTTCACCACTCCACCAGGTTCTCTATCTCCCTCCTGTATTCTGACACGTCGTTGTTCGAGATCCAGCCCACTATGGTCATATCGTCAGAAAACTTGTAGATGGAGTTGGAACCAGATTTTGCCACGCAGTCATCTGTGTACAGGGAGTAGAGTAGGGGGCTAAGTACGCAGCCTTGCGGGGCCCCGGTATTGAGGACTATAGTGGAGGAGGTGTTATTGTTCATTCTAACTAATTGTGGTCTGTTAGTCAGAAAATCGAGGATCCAGTGGGGAGCCAAGTCCTAGGTTTTGGAGCTTTGATATGAGCTTGGCTGTGATTATGGTGTTGAAGGTGGAGCTGTAGTCAATAAATAGGAGTCTGATGTAGGAGTCCTTGTTGTCGAGATGCTCTAGGGATGACTGTAGGGCCAGGGAAATGGTGTCTGCTGTGGACCGGTTGCGACAGTATGCAAATTGCTGTGGATCAAGGCGTTCTGGGAGTATAGAGATGATGCGCTTCATGATCAACCTCTCGAAGCACTGCATTAGGACTGAAGTCAGGGCCACCGGACGGTAGTCATCGAGGCACATTTCCTGGTTCTTCTTTGGCACCGGTATGATGGTGGTCTTCATGAAACAGGTGGGGACATCGGAGTGGAGTAGGGACAGGTTAAAGATGTCTGAAAACACCTTGCCAGCTGGTCCGCGCAGGCTCTGAGTGCACGACCAGGGATCCCATCCAGGCTCGTCGCCTTCCGAGGGTTCACTTTCAGGAAGGCCGATCTGACTTCGGAAGCTGTGATGGTGGGTTTGGGTGAGTTATGGGCTGCTGGGGCATTCGACAGCGGATTGTTGGTTACCTTATAGAATTTTACGTTATAGAATTTACAGTGCAGAAGGAGGCCATTCAGCCCTTCGAGTCTGCACCGGCTTTTGGAAAGAGCACCCTACCCAAGGTCAACACCTCCACCCTATCCCCACAACCAGTAACCCCACCCAACACTAAGGGCAATTTTGGACACCAAGGGCAATTTAGCGTGGCCAATCCACCGAACCTACACATCTTTGGACTGTGGGAGGAAACCGGAGCACCCGGAGGAAACCCACGCAGACATGAGGAAGATGTGCAGACTCCGCACAGACAGTGACCCAAGCCGGAATCGAACCTGGGACCCTGGAGCTGTGAAGCAATTGTGCTAACCACAATGTTACCGTGTTGCCCGTTACCTGCTCGAACAGAGCATTGAATGCCTTGAGGTCAACGGGGAGGGGTGCGCTGCTGCCGGAGATACTGCTCGGCTTCGCTTTGTAGCCCGTTATTTCATTTAGTCCTTGCCACAACCACCGAAAGTGTCTGTGACTTTAGCTTGGTTTGATATTCTCTCTTGGCATCTCGGATGGCTTTGCGGAGGTCGTACCTGGATTTCTTGTATAGGTCAGGGTCGTCTGACTTGAACGCCTCAGATCTGTCCTTCAGTAGGGAGTCAATCTCGTGATTGAGCCATGGTTTCCGGTTGGGGAACGTATGGACTTTCTTTGGCACGCAGTCATCCACACATTTGCTGATGATGTCTGTGACGGTGGTGGCATACTCATTTCATTTGGTCGCTGAGTTCTTGAATATGGACCAGTCCACTGTCTCTAAGCAGTCACGCAGGAGCTTTTCTGTTTCCTCGAATCAGCACTGCATGACCTTCTTAGCTGGATTCCCCCACTCGAGTTTCTGCTTGTATGCCGGGAGATGGAAACTGCGTGGAGTTTGCACATTCTCCCAGTGCCTGCATTGGTTTCCTCCGGGTGCTCGTTTCCTCCCACATTCCAAAGATGTGCAGGTTAGGTGGATTGACCATGACCAATTGCCCCTTAGGGTGGGGTTACAGGGCCGGAGATTAGGCAGAGGTAGGGTAGTCTTTCGAAATTTTGGTGCAGACCCGATGGGCCGAATGGCTTCTTTCTGCACTAGAGGGATTCTATGATCATTAAAACACAGTGGCAGTGTTACATTCAATGATGTTTATAGTAGTGCATCACATTAAACAAATGAAAATTTTCCCCAACTTTTACAAAAATGATTTTTAGCCTATTCCATTATGTATGGAATAGGAATCAACCATGGAGCTGGGGCAGGCTGTGGAAACCATGATGTGCAAAGGAAAAATAACTCGCACGATGTCAATATATATTTTAAAAATACATTTTTATTCAAACATTTTCCATTTTGTATGTAACATCAAAACACATCCCACCGAAACCTCAGCCCTACTGAAAAAAACAACCCCATAGATCCCTCCACTCCCCCTTCCTTCAGCAACTAATGGTGACCAGCTCTTTGAAATACAGAATAACCGGCTGCCATCTTCAGTAGAACCCAATTGCTTTCCTCAGTTTACTCTACTTTCTCGAGGTATAGGAACTCCATCAGATCTCTCAGCCGCTGCGGCACTGGGTGGAGAAGCTGACCTCCATCCCATCAGCATTAACCTAAGAGAAATCAGCGAAGAGAAGGCCAGGACATTGGCTCCCGCACCCTCTTACAGCTCTGGCAAGTCTGACACCCCAAATATGGCCACTAAGGGGCAGGATTCCAGTTCATTTTTCAGAATCGCCGACATGGTGCTCGAGGATATTCAAAACCCCACTAGCTTCGAACATGGCCAGAAGACATGGTTGGCCGGACTTTTCCCACAACTCTCACATTTGTTCTCCACTCCCGCAAAAAACCTACTCATCCTGGACCTAGTTAAATGAGCCCTATACACTACTTTAAGCTGCATTAAGCCAAGCTTTACACACAAGGGGGTAGGGTTCTCCCACCACAAGGACTCACTCCACACCCCATTGTCCAACACCAGCCCCAACTCCTCCTCCAACTTGGCCTTCCATGGATACCCGAGGTACGCCCTTCCTCCTCCGACTGTGCAAGCGAAAGAACCCCCTCCATCAAAGTTGGCGGCACCACAGGGAAAGTCAGGTGTCTGAACGAGTCAGACTGCAAGAGCCCAAATTTCTCCGAACTAACAAACTATGCAAAGAAGATTCCTTCCAACCCCAACTCTTCCCACTCCTCCCAAATGTGGCATCCAGCCTCACAGGTTCAAACATCCGATTCACGCAGATCAGGGCGAGTTTCGATACCACCCCGAATTTAAAACTGTCTCCATGTCCTCAGGGTGGAGGCAACCATCAGGAATGCCGAGTATTTCACATGCCCCGTCAATATAACCAGAAAACAATCCTTTGTAGTGAGACTGAGACCACTTTGCACTAGTTTTAGTACACCATTCTACTTTCAACTACAGGAGTGCTTTGATCATTTTAAACATAGTGGGCTCCAGTGACAAATGTTATTCATCTAGACCAATCAGGCAGAACATGGTCTATCCAAATCAAGAACGTTAAAATACACACATATTGGTTTCTCTGAACAGTTCATCTTTCCAAATATACTGATGACATGTACATTACCGTTCTCCATTTATGGGCAGAACGGTGGCACAGTTGTTAGCACTATTGCCTCACAGATCCAGGGACCCGGGTTCAATACCGGCCTTGCGTGACTGTGTGGAGTTTGTATGTTCTCCCTCTGCGTGGGTTTCCTCTGGGTGCTCCGGTTTCCTCCTACAGTCCAACATTTGCAGGTCGGTGAATTGGCAACGTTAAATTGCACCTTAAGTGTCCAAAAAAAGTTAGTGGGGTTGCTGGGTTATGGGAATAGGCTTACATAGGGTGCTCTTTCCAAGGGCCTGTGCAGACTCGATGGGCTGAATAGCCCCTTTCTGAATTGTAGGAATTCTATGAACCATTTTTGTGCTATTTTCCTTGCCTGGGAATGTGATTCAAGATTTCTTAATTCATGTTCATGCAAAAGGATCTTAAGACCAGTAATTATCCTGTGACCTACTTATAGATCATTTCTAGAAAGTGGCAATGCTGAAGGTGGCATTTTGCTTAAGTAACAGTGTTGTTAGTGACATTTTAAGAAACTGAACATTATTGCCAAGTGAGAATTGAATGTTAGACACATGGGACCTAAGCAGTCTCTGTTCAGGAAAATTAAAACTGCATCTGTAACCTGAGATTTCATGTGAACGTTCGGCATTCACACAACGGTGTATTAACAAAAAGAAACCAAACTCGGAAGTTTCTTTTTAAGAAAATGTTTTATTGTACAACTTCAGTAAGCAAAGATACTCAGCACAGCAAAGATTGATCCAATCAATATTTTTATATAAACATAGTTGTATATAGTCACTTTATTTGAAAAAATTATGAATTCTTGCCGTGTACAAAATGGCAAAGCTGTACAACTCTGTGCACATTGTGCTTAACAAATGCAAATCAGTACAGCTCTATAACACTGCCTTGCCCCTTCAACAGGCAACAGTGTTCAGTAAACAGTTTATTGCATATCCAACATATGGTTCAAATCCACGTGTAAAAATACAAGTTAAAATGATAAAAAATACAGTGTGGATGAAAATAGCAGCTTTCAGTGAAAGTCTTGCACATTGTCCAGACAGAGTATATCGGCACAAAGTCTACTATTGTGCTTGTGTGTCATCTGCTTGCATAAACCCACCTACACCTTGTATTCTAATACATCCACGACCAGAATGATTTGTAATATTAAGAGTTACCTACAGGACCTTCTCAGGTGCAGAGCAGTTTGGATGATTTTTTAAAAATATATAATGCTTTGGTATTGACAACACTTAAGCTCAGAAGACAATATGATTTAGAGCTAAGAACAGAATTCCCTAAATTGAAGAGGAAAAGAAACACAATACATTTTTAATACAACACCCATCACCGATTTCTTTACAAATAGGGAAATGAACCATGGGGTGGTGGAAGAAAAAAGAAAATGTGATTCGGCATACAGAAAACCTTGTAGTAATGGAAAAGCTTGGATAATAGTAAATGCCAAATATTTCTTTCCCCATCTAACTGCCATAGCGAACACCTCAAATATACACCAGTTAGTTAAATTGCAGAGAAAATAAAACAATACACTGTTGGGACAACAAAACATCCAACATAACCTGCCACTTGATTTGCTAATTAGCTTTATAATCTGATTTGAGCATTATACCTATAAATATTGCAGACCGACCGTATTAATACCTGTATCAACCACTACACATTGACTTTCGTACTTCTGCCAGGAGGTAGGGATAGCTCAATAAAAGGAGAGGAGAGATGATCTAGTTCCTTTTAATTCGATCATTAAGAATTTTATTACACGTTGGTTCACGGATTTGAATTAACTATAATTATTTAGGAATCAGATCTTATCCATAATTAAACCAAATGGCCACATCAACACCAAAGCAAGCCCCTCAATTCTATGCATCAATGCTCGTAACATCAAAACATTGGTTTGGTTCCATGTATACAAAAAAAAAATCACTGGGAAAATAAGGTTTAAATAAGAGGAACTGGACAAGATTTCCTTCACCATTGTTTAGTCCTGTTTCCTTTGCTAAAGAACGGCAACATGATAAGAAAACCCAAGTGAAGCTGTTTCCTGATTCTAAGTGTACTTGACACAATGCATTTCTCCCACTCCTCAGTAACTGTTTTGGATTTATTTGGTGAAGACTAAAGCAAATGACAAATACCAGAAAAGGAATACATGTTTTGAACTTGGGTGATGCTCTGGCAATGGAAAGTTACGAAAATATTCTCAGTTCACATTTACAGTATCCAAATTATTTTGGCATTCAAATCCATTTCTGGGCTGGTGATATATTTTATTAAGTGCACACGACCTTTAAAATACACTAATATAGCTTCAACATCCACCTCTTCCCCTGATCCATCCAGACATTTGCTGATTAATAGTTTAGCAGCTCAAGCCTAGAAATAAAACAAACAGAGAGAACAGGCAGGCAAATCTGAAATACATAGTATACTAGAAATACAAACAGGTCAGTCAGCACCTGCAAAGTTCGGTTGATGGCTACTTTTAGGTATTGTTCATCGAAACCAATGAAAGGGCCGCACCTGAAATGTCCTCGTCAGTAACCTGCCATTTCACTTTATGGTCGCTGACCCACTTGTGCATTTCCTGAATTCTGTTTTTAACCCAGACTGTGAATGCTTAAAGTGGACTACGTTCCACACAGTTGGCTCCTTATATCAACATTCCCTTGCCAAGATTCATGTCACACTGCTTTTCACAAAATGGGAGGGAAACAATGCCTTAAATCACACGGACAACTTCACTGCATTCAAACGAGACTTTAAAAAATAAAATAGTCTAATTGTACGAACATAATCATAAAGAAATGACTGTATTACAACGCGCCCTCAAATATAAATTTAATTGTAGGATACGGCTACACAAATCAAATGGAGACAAGAGTGAATGAAGGGAGAGGGTTTAAAAGTGGTGGTGCAAAAATAGAGAGTGGAAATGGCACCAACCACCATTTGGAACTTATTGATTCGATTGGAAACCAAATTCACCCCTTGCACTGTATACAAGATCCACTATACCTCTCTACTATACTTGTGCAGTTACATATTAACTTGTTGTATTGTGCTTTGCCATGTGCATCAAAAACTAAATGAGCAATAAGCTTTGAAGGATCATTTTTAAAAATATACAATGGAAAAATATTCTGTGCCAGTTGGATGAACATTTAAAGGATACATTTGTACAAAGCTCATGCTACTCAATATAGTTTATAAGAGCAGCCTCCACCCCAAACAGAAAATAAAATGAAAACGTGCCAACAAACCACCTTAGGGGTCAGTCACAATTTTGAACATTTCATTAAGCAGAAAAATTAATGCATTAGTTCAGTGTTGGGGCTAGGAACATAGACAAGGTGACAAAGTCTCTAAACAGAAAAGCAGTGTGGAGACTGCTGTCATACCTGGAAAATTTAAACGGATCTTAACTATTTTAAAAAAGCAAGAAGCAGTATTTCATCCGCTGCCAAAATGGTAAATGATTTGATGATATAATCAAATGGCTGCACAAACAAAGTCCATGCTGAGGAAAACAATTATAAAAACAAGAAAGGCAGAAAGAAAAGCATATAGCTGCAAAGCAGACAGTGCTGATGACATGAGTGCCAGAAAGGGTTTGAAAGTGTTAAGATGAATGAGCATGCAGAACTGAAAGCTTAAACCACCCCCAATTAATGAGTGTTTCACTTACAGAAAGGCAAAGACAAACAAAAGGATGTTTAGTCAGGGGTAATTTTTCTAACCATTTGTTTTCCACCCCCCCCATAGAGCCTCTGATTGTTACACTCTTAGTGTGCGATGAGGAAGATGGCAAGGATACAAAAGGTACTATTTGCACACTTATAAAAATGTTTAAATTAAGGAGCTTTTCCTTATATATTATATGTATGATTCATAAGATTATAATTTGGCTTTCAGCTCTAATTGTGCTTTGCCCTCCCTCCTTTTAAATAGGACTTCCACCTCTTTAAAAATTCCTTAAAGATTGGTGCATCGTCAACTGTGCTCAGCAGTTGCAGCTGGTTGATGTGGGTGGTGTGGTAGTCCCAGCGTGCCAAGTTTGGAGCTGTACCAAGCATGAAATGGCGGAGATCATAGATTGTACCTGAGCCAGTGTCATACAGTGGAAGCATAGCTTTCAAAGATTCCATGCCTCGTTCATACAGTTTCTTAGCTTCTTGTCCTAGTTTCTCACCTGCAGTTTCTTTGAGGTCGTATAGACCCAGTAGAGAGTATATGAAACCATTCAGAACAAAAGAGCTGGGAAAAGTTGGGTATTCTTCATACCAATCATATTTATTCATAAACACAGCTTTTACCCCATGATCCTCGGATTTGAGGGTATAGGGCACTATTGCCCGCAATGCTGAATTGAGGTACACCTGCTCCTTTGTAAGCAAATAGGCCCTTACAAGTGTTGACATGGCTTGACCTTGTGCCATAGCCGAATACCAGCCAGGCTCCAAAGACTTAAAGCCCTCACCTAGTTTACGCGTGACCATAATTGGCCAGCCACCCTTTTCATCCTGATTTCTTACCAACCAATCGCTGGCAGCAAAGAAGGCAGGCATGTGTGCCGTGGTTGCTATTGTGATGTTGTCAATGAAGCCTTTTCCCTTGGCAACCAGCTTTATGACTTTCTTGGGCATTATTTTAGTCTGCTTTACAGCCTTGGTGTTGGATAAGCCAACTCCTTTCTTCAGGTCAGTTATCAGATCTCGAGTAATAGTATTCCAACCAGTTCGGGGGCCTATGCCATAGTAAATATCTTTATCTTTGAAGGCTATAAGTTGTGTGTTTGTGACATAGTGAATTGTAAACAGCTGGTTCTTTTCAGTTGTCTCCAGCACCACTGAAATGCTCCCATTTGTTAAGAATTTAATATCAAATGAAATGATGAAATCCTTTCCATTTCCTAACATCAGATAAACGCCATCCGAAGATTCTGAAAAGAAAAGAAATGATTATTATTAAACTGAAGCTTTTGTATAATACTTGAATCATAGAATCCCTACAGTGCAGGAGGCCGCCATTCAGCCCATCGAATCTGCCCCGACCCCCTGAATGAGCACTCAACCCAAGCCTACTTCTCTGCCCCATCCCAATAATCCCTTAACCTAACAAACACATCCCTGGACACCAAGGGGCAATTTAGCATGGCCAGTCCATCTAACCATCTTTGTACTGTGGAAGGAAACTGCAGGAATCAGATACCAGGAGAATGGGTAAACACGACACAGACAGTCATCCAAGGCCAGAATTGAACCCAGGTCTCTGGCTGTGAGGCAGCAGTGCTAACCACTGTGCCGCCCCGAACTGTGATAGTGTACAGTTTCTATTGGAATGTAAAATTAGATTTGTGAAAACATGTATATTTATACTACCAGTTCTATTCTTGACAATCACTCCAAATTTCAGAAAATCATCGCAGTGGATGCCATACCTATGCCATATCTTACCCCATAACTTTACAATATCCTTGGTTGAATCATTGAACTTTATATTACAGCATACAGGTTGGAATGTGGTGGAAGGTTTAATTTTAATCTCAGGGATTTCTCTAGATTTAGCATAGGATTTTGCAGATGTCTGGTATTTAAAATTACTTCTCTCAAACACCTAGGCAATTTTCAAAGTCAGGGATTCCAATTTCAATACAGATTATCCAAATCTCCTAAGTACTGTGCAAAATCCTATAATTATCGAACTTTAATTATCAAGTTTCATGAATTAGACCAATGAAAATAACCTACATATGCAATTCAGTCTTTTAACAGGTCGGAACTCAACCATTGCTGCACATTCACTAGATTCAATGCACGCAGATGGAAGCCATTTGCATTGTTTTAAAAGCTTGGATTTTTCAGGTCAGATAGCTTTGAGATCTCAGCCAACAAGGGAATAGATCTAAAATTTTATTTTAAAATTTTTGTTTAAAAAAAATCAATGTATAAATCATTTGAAAATCCATTAGTTAAGACACTCTAAATTGATTCGTCTGTGGCCTATGGGATCTTGAAATTACTTTGCCATCAATAAAAGGGGAGTCTTAGAAACATTCGACTTCATAACACAGTTTGTCCTCCCTTTTTACAATATCAAAAGCTGGAAACTTTTTCAGTTTTTCTGCGAAGACCTGAGGTTTCTGTGCTGACAATAATTACAGTAAGAAGTCTTACAACACCAGGTTAAAGTTCTTAACCTGGTGATGTAAGACTTCTTACTGTGCCCACCCCACTCCAATGCAGGCATCTCCACATCATGGCTACAATAATTACTTCATTTGTCTTTCTCCAGTAACAATGCATGAACACGTATTAATCAGTGAGATAAAATACCTGCAGTGGTGAACTGTTTTACATTGCTGGATCTAGTTTTGTCAAAGACTGTAGAGACTGTACAACCCTTTGGCACAGTCCAGTCATTTTGCCTTGTGCCTTTGTCTCTCTTCTCTGCGATTTCATACACTTCGGCATGTGGTGGTTTTTCAGTGAGGTTTTTACTGTAGTGACTTAGCCCATATTGTGCTATCTGAATAGGGTAGAAATAACCCTGAGGTCCCCACTGGGTGGACAAAGGAACACCTAAAGAAGAGAGGGGGGGAAAAAAAATTAGGACAAAGTTTAAAATAACTCCAGAACAATTAAATATAGTTTTTTAAAAATACTTTCTGAAGGAGGCACGTCAGAAAGGGCCTGGCCATTACAGATATATCAACTGCTTGAAGTGGAACACATTTATACACACGAATTAAAAGCAGGTTGACATTAATTCAAAAGGAAGGAATAAGATGGCAGGAGTGCAATTTTTCTCAATTGTTGCCACCAATTAGTTCCAAAATACTTCAATGGTCAACAAATTTGCCAACCATTGCACAGTTGATTTAGTTTTGAAATTGGTGGTTAATTCACACAAGCAAATTAGTTTGCTGGTGAAAAATCACCCCATTGAACAGTTCCCATTATCATCACAATTTTCTATCGACAAATCTCAGATTTAGTTTATAAAAATCCTTAATTTTATAGAATAAATGGTTGGGAGCAATCACATTAAACTGCGCAGAACGAAGATCCAATTGTATACCATTTAGAAGCCCTTTTAACCATTCTTGCTGAATGTCATGGGCAGATGTTTTAGAACCAAGTTAAGATGCTCTTTATAACAAACCAACCCACTTTCCACCAATGCAGAACTAAACAAAATACCTAAAGCAATACAATCTCTCACTATTCTGCAGTTTCATGGTAAGTGGGCAATGTAGACCATATTGTAAATGCACACTGCGTCATTAGTAAAACACCAATATTTACACGAACCACCAGAGCCAACAGCTGCAAGTACTCTCAATATGCAGCACTGTCACCCAATTACAAAAGTAGAAAATAGTTGAAATCCAGTTTAAAATATACTGCTGGATCAGTTTGATTTAATAAACATTATTCACAAAATTCTGGGAAGTCATTTAGACATGTAGAAAATTTGAATACAAGAAATCACACCAATTTAGGAGGTCACCAACAAACATGCATCTGCATTTGTGCAGTTAATTTAGCTCTTAAACACTTGTTAATCTTTTTTCTTTCAGTAAATTCTCTTAGTTTCATTATTGCACTGAGTAATTCGGGGTACTGCCTTACAGGAGCTTAACAAAGTAAGGGCAAAAACACGATTAAAATATGAACAGGAATTGTAGATTTTTAAAAAACTTTTGAACATCCCTGAGGATAATTGAACTAGCCTTTTCACTTTTTCCAGACTAAAGAATTGCCAAATATCAGGTAGGCGGGCAAGGGTGGGGGGGATGGAATTATAACCACTCCCCCCCCCCCCCCCCCCCCCCCCGGGCAAACAAAACAGGTGAGTGAGGCGAGGTAGGTAGTGAAAGGTTTCAAAAAGATACTTAACCTGCCCAGTTCAATTTTAACAACTATAGGCCAGATAGCATAACACCTGTCATAGGAAAAGTGTTAGAAGCCATTATTAAAGATTTCGGGCCTGATTCAGCGGAAGTCCCATTTTGGGCATATGTGATGCAGCTGCATTGCCGAGATTCACCCTATTATTCACTATTTTTTGGGCATTGGGGAGTTTCTCCCCAGCGAGGCTACACTTTAGTCAATTTCCTTCTGGCAAGCTCCTCGCAGATCTGGGTGCCAATTTGATCAGCAGTCTCAATCTCTGCACCTTTCTCACCTTCTGGGAACCCACCCAAACGCCACTGGAAGCCTCCGACACCTCCCTCTAATGGGCAAGGCACCCCCAGACCCGGACAGTGCCGAATAGCTCATTTAAATATAATTATCTGAATCATGTCGAGCGAAGGTGTGATCCAGATTGCGCGAGGAAGAGTGTGTCGGGTGACTTACGAACGGTCCGACACCCAATTTGGAGCTCTCGTAGAATCCACCCATTGACCCGGTGCAGACGCAAGTTGGTGGCTGAATCGCGTCCATTGTAGCAGAGCACTTGGAAAAAGTCAAGGCAATCAGGCAGAATCACATGGTTTTGTGAAAGGGAAATCATGTTTAATTTATTCAACTGAGTTCTTGAAGGAGTTACATGTGCTGTTGATAAAGGGGCACCTTTGGATGTACTGTATGGAAAACTTTCAGAAGCCATTTGATAAGGTGCCACATCAAAGGTTATTGTAGAAAACAAAAGCTCATGGTGTGTGTGGGGGGAGGAAGGTTCATATATTGGCATGGATTGAAGATTGGCTAGCTAACAGGAAACCAAATTGGCATAAATGGGTCTTTTTCTTGTTGGCAGGATGTGAGAAGTGGTGTATCATAGGGACCAGTGCTGGGGCCTCAACTTTTTACTATTTATATAAATGAAGACATAGCTGCTAAATTTGCTGATGACATATATAGATAGGCAGGAAAGTAGATTGTGCAGAGGATGTAATCAGACTACGCTGGGACACAAATAGGTTAAGTGGACAAAACTTTGGGAAATGTGAAATTGTCCATTTTGGCATAAAGAATAAAAAAGCTTATTATCTAAATGGCGAGAGATTGCAGAGCTCTGAGGTGCAGAGGGATCTGGGTGTCCTAGTGCATGAATCACATAAGGCTAATATACTGGTACAGCAAGTAATTAGGAAAGCTAATAGAATATCATTTATTGTGAGGGGAATTGATTACCAAAAAAAGGGAGGTTATACTTCAGTTGTAAAGGGCATTGGGGAGACCACATCGAGAGTACAGGTCTCCTTATTTAATTAAAGATGTTAGGAGACCTTCCTGTTGATTCCCTTATTTCCCATTTCTTTTACTTTGTTTCTAGCATTTTTGATCCATGTACACTTAATGGACATAAAGTTTTTAAGTCAAGCACTTTTAAGGAAACTCAAAAGTTGCAAAATAGTACTGTGCTACGAAGATTTAGATTTTGAACAGAAGAACTTTCTGGCACTTAGTTTGGAGGGATTCGGTTCGCCTGGTTGGCTGGTGGCCAATGGCAAAAGATTGTATTCTGCCCTGCTGTGAGTTGCTCTCTTTCTTTCTCCAAAAATGCTTCCTGCCTGCTGATTTTGACGTTGCAGGGAAGTCTTGAGATCCTGATGAATCTAGTGAAAACCATTACAGATAGAAAGCAAGAACATCCAACTGGAGGACTAGACAGAGTCTAACTGGAAGATATCCATCTTGGAACAGAGACCTTTATCCTTTTACTTCTCCCATTATTATTTTTTGCACCCCTCTTTCCCCTATGTGTTTGTCAGTGTGTGCAGAGGGTGGGGCGAGTTTAAAAAAGGGGTGTTAGGAAATCGATAATAGTTAACCAGTTGTATTTGCTTCCTTTTCAATTATAGTTATCGTTATTAACCAAACTTTTGTTCAAATTTACAAACTGGTGACTGTAGTTACTGGGGAGCCAAAGACTTTGGATATTTTCCAAGAACAAATGGTTAATTTGAATTGCATTGCAACTCTAGGTCAAAGGGCGCTGGAATTGACTGCACACTAGCCCAGGTTGTGATAACAATGTTAACAGGTCCCTGGTTCGATTCCCGGCTTGTGTCACTGTGCGGAGTCTGCACGTTCTCCCCTTGAATGCGAGGGTTTCCTTCGGGTGCTCCAGTTTCCTCCCACAAGTGCCGAAAGACGTGTTGTTAGGTGAATTGGACATTCTGAATTCTCCCTCTCTGTGTACTCGAACAGGCGCCGGAATGTGGAATTTTCATAGTAATTTCATTGCAGTGTTAATGTAAGCTTACTTGTGACACTAATAAAGATTATTATAAATCTCGGTGGGTGTTCACGGTGACGAACAGGCGGAAGTCCGGGTTCGGTATTAACTGTAGATATAAGCAAATTACTGCGGAAGCTGGAATCTGAAACAAAAAAGAGAAAATGCCGGAAAATCTCAGCAAGTCTGGCAGCATCTGCAGGGGGAGAAAAGAGCTAACGTTTTGAGTCCGATGACTCTTTGTCAAAGCTTTGACAAAGCTTGGAGTCGTCGACATAGTATGCCCTGTCACGAGGGTGGCGGGACCAAGGGCGGCGAATGGGCTGTTATCGCGTGGCCCTCTGGGTCTTGACACCCCTGCCATGCGGATTCAGCCCGTGCTCCACGGTTGCTCCGTGGCGGCTGCCACCATCTTTTGGGTGGCACCCCACTGCTGGGTCTCCCAGTCCTCCAGCCAGGATGGAGCTTGGCGGAATCTTACGGAATGCCCCAGATATGTCCCAGTGCGCCATCCCTTGCAGCTCTTGGATTCCTAGCTCCGTGCTTTCGTGGGGGACGGCAATCTCAATTGCCTGCTGGAAGGTCCGATGGGTTTTGGTCAGCAACTCCTCTGCGTGGTGGCATCCCAGATCCCATAGACAAAACGGTCACAAATGAATTAGCTCAGGGCAGGCCCGAACTTGCAAGTCTCTGCCAGCTTCCTTAAACGCACCACAAAATTGATTCATTTTGGGCTTGGGTGGTCGTGGAAACGGACGATCGGCGAACGATGAGTGGCGGATTTGGATTTAAGCGGTTTGCTACCAAGGCTGCAAAAGACAGAGAGTCAGGCATGGGATAAAAGCAAATTACTGCGGATGCTGGATCTGAAACGAAAGAGAAAATGCTGGAAAATCTCGGCAGGTCTGGTTGCATCTGTAGTGAGAGAAAAGAGCCAACATTTCGAGTCCGATAACACTTTGTCAAAGAGAGTCAGGCACGCCTGGGTGTGTCAAGCATTGTGTGCATCCGTTGGACTGCCAACTGCCATTAGTAGAGTTACAGTCTGCCGTTCATTTCCAATTATGATGTTGGTCTGAAAGAAAATTGCATACACTCCACATATTAAGCCCAATTATCATTACTCACATCAAAGACCTCCAACTTTCCAATATATGAGGCACCTCGCTCGGTTTAGGCAAGGCCTCTTGTGTCCTCGACAAAGTGGGTCCGGGTATGGAACACCCGGTGTCGGCAGCAACTCTACTTCAGCCTCATCGCAGTGTAGAGTCTAACAGGCGAGAAACACTCATAGGACACTCACAGGATACAAAGAAAGACCCACGCCCCGAAGAGTCACCCTCCCCGACATGCACTCAGACCAGGGTTTTTTACACTGCGGAGCCTTCCCTGTTAAGGGCGTAGCTCCGCCCCCAATTACCAGGGGAGTTCATACCAGTTACGAATTAATATGAATCAGATGGTGCACACTCCCCTAGTTCCCAGGAAGTCATAACACACAGCATGTCTTTTTTTGTAGCAATATTTATGCAGTAAAGCAAGTCAATTTCAAAATCTAAGCTTTGAGATATCTTCAGTTGATTATTCAGGTTTATTTGCTGAAATAGCTAACCAGTAATTACATTCAAGATGTTGGCACAGAGAATTTCCCTCAGTAACTTATGTTGCTCTTGACTTTTGGGACTCGCTAATACAACTTTCAACCTGCTGAGCAAAATTATAGCATTTTTACATCAATTCTCATTATCCCTATCACTTCATTAGTTAATGCCAAAATACTCCTTCAAGGTTTTAAAGATTGCATTCTGGAATGTGCAACATTGAGTTCTATGGAGTATTAACTAGATCCATTAAAATGGAATGGGAAATGGATTGAAAAATAGTTTATTACTGTATATTGCTTTAATTATTAAAAAAATTGCACTATTATTTTCAAATCCAGTTATATAAAATTTAGTGAGTCTGATGTCACAGGATGGAATCATATGGTATTTTTTCCAAAGTGTTGGCTCCACTCAGAAAACCAGGGAGAATCGTATTTCCTGATCCTCACTGTATTTTCCCTGTGCGTTGAAACGGTTTACACAGGAACAGGTTTTTTATTATTTTAGGATGGTCTATCATCTCATCTCAGGGACATAGAAGCATACCAGCAGAATTTGAACATTATCTGATGGGAGAAAAATCCGCAAATGTTGGTGCTGTGTCTCAGGATATACCATATTGAGGATGCATCAGAGTGGCAAATTAATCATCCACGTAAGATTGGACACAAGATACTACTCTATTAGAATTAACTCAAGTTCATATTCAATAATATTGCAATTTATATTTGCATTAATGTAACTCCTTCCTCCATCCCAAAGTCACAGCCAAAGAATTATCTTGAACTGCAACCATGCCGGGAAAGTTGGTAGCAAATTTGGTAATATAAAACCACCCAAAAACAACTAACGAAAGGCCAGTTAATATCAGTTTTTGGTTCAAAGGCAAAATACTCAGGCTGTTGGAAATCAGAAATAATAAGAGAAAGTACTCAGTAGGGCAGGCAGTATCTGTGGAAAGCCAAAAAGAGCTGACGAACTGAATTTTATCTGAAAGAAAATGCAGCTAATGCGTCAGAAATCTGGGACACGATTCAGCGCCTTCGTCGCTCCCGACTTGATGTTAGGACGAGGTCATTGAATCTCTCGAGACGCCTCTCACGAGTTTCACGACACTCAAAACATCTCGATCTGGATCTCTCCATTGCTGAGCATGATCCAGATTAGCATATTTAAAGGAGGCATTAGGATTCAACAGCGCCTGGGACTCAACAGCCCTGCCTGGGCACCGTTTAGTATTGGTCCCCAAAAACGTGGACCAGGCATAACGGGAACCTGGGATGGGGTGGTGTTCCCAGGCCATTGGAGACCCCCGGGTGGTCTGGGTAGGATGGCACCCTGGCTCTCCCCCTGGCACCCGGATACCTTGACATTGCTGGCCTGGCACTCTGTGCCACCCTGACATTGCCATGGTTCCCAGGTGGCATGACAAAGCCACCAGGCTGACAGTGCCAGGGGTTGGGCCCGGGGATCTTGCCAGATGGGAGAGGGTCCTGTGGGTCTCTGCAAGGTTTGGGGGGCGAGGCCAAAAGGGGTGGGGGGAAGAAATTGGGACAGCCAGACAAAATGATGCCCTGATCTGCGAGCAGCCTTTCCTGCTAGAAATCCCTCCCAAGTGCTGCCTTGGTGGAGAGAATCTCCCTGAGGCCAAAACAAATTTCAAAGTGCCGTTGAATAGCGAGATGTTTCTCGCTGCTGCTGTTGCTGAGAGTCACCGTTCAACGGACTTTAACGCAACTCTGAATTGTAATAATAATCTTTATTATTGTCACAAATAGGTTTCTATTTACACTGCAATGAAGTTACTGTGAAAATCCCCTAGTTGCCACACTCCGAATCCTGTTCAGGTACACGGAGGGAGAATTTAGACTGTCCAATTCACCTAACAGCTCGTCTTTTGGGACTTGTGGGAGGAAACGGGTGCACCTGGAGGAAACCCACGCAGACACGGGGAGATCGTGCAGACTCCGCACAGACAGTGACCCAAGCCAGGAACTGAACCAGGGTCCCTGGCGTTGTAAAGCTATTGCACCCCTGTTTTTACCCAAATTCACCTTTAATTCACTCATTTCCAGCCAGGTGTTGAACAGGCAATTGACCTGATCTAAGGAGGTGCGTTGCAGCTTTAAACATGTTGATGAGTATGCAAGACTCATCGGCATGCAGTTTTTGTAAATTATTAATGTTGGCTGGGTTTCCTGGACAACCTCAGGTTCCCCCAAGGTGAGGAAGCAGATTCAGAGTAAAAAGACATCAATTACTTCCTGGTTCCAGTACCTGCTTGAGGAGGCTCGGTGAGCAGCTACATCCCCAACAACAGTGGCCCCCAATCCTTTCATCCAACCCTCTCCAGCACCGCCCGGCCTCCCACCCTCCCAGAGGCCCCAATCACTCTGTGAAAATCACAACCCCTGGGTGGCACAGTGGTTAGCACTGCTGCCTCACCACACCAAGGTCCCAGCTTTGATCCTGGCCCTGGGTCACTGTCTGTTTGGAGTTTGCACATTCTCCCTGTGTCTGCATGGGTCTCACTCCCACAACCCAAAAGATGTGCAGAGTAGGCGGATTGTCTATGCTAAATTGCTCCTTAATTGGAAAAAAATAATTCGGTACACTAAATTAAAAAGAACACAATTCCCAACCTCAGCCTTCAATGTCCCTTCATCGTACTCACTGTGGCCAATCTTGTTTCACCCCCCCTATGACCCCGAAACATCCTGCAATGAATGCCAATAGTCCCCTACATTCTTTACTAGCTTCCATAGTCAGGGAGTGACTCCCTGTCCAACTGGAGACCCAGATGTCCATCAATCACTGCCAACACTAATACACTATGGAAAATGGATTCCAGAGGCTGTATTATTCAAACAGATGTGATGATGGAGAAACTGGGAGAATGGAAGAGAGTTCTTACATTAAGCAGGGTGGGAGGAGGTATAATCGAGGTAGTTGGAAAGCAACAGATTCTGTAGGTTACATACAGGCTGAAAAAATACATCTACAAGGTAGTTCTGTTTCTGGATCTTGGAAGGGAAGTAGAAGCAAGATTTACAGGGTTGGGGCGACGAGTTTGGAAGCCAAGCAGTGGGGATAGGTAAAATAAGATTTCCAAAGGAGATGAAGTAGGGATGGTCTGGGGAGTGATGGTCATGTTTTAGTGGGAAGAGAGGAAGAGATGTTAGAGAGTTGGTGTTCAGCCTCCACAAGATGAGCACTACCCCTTGCCAGCAGGTTTGATGACAATCTTGGTGTTAGAACTCACAGAAAGGGCTACTATAAGGCCAGAGGGATTTATACTAGAACAAATGAGGGATTTAGAAAAATTGAGATGGCTGATCATAAGTTTTTGGTGACACAATATACATTTTCTGAAAGAAATCTATGAATAATTTGAGACATGCCATATAGAATAGAATCAAAGGCACGGAGACAGGCCCTTCGGCCCAAACTGGTTCATACCAACCAAAAAGCCCACCTAAGCATAGAGTTCATAGAATATGATAAGTGTAGCAGGTTTGGAAGGCAGAGATGATATGGACAAAGGACCAAATGTGAAACCAACGATGTCCACGATAGGAGGAACACAACTCTTGAAAGATTACAGAGACAGTGTTCCACTGGACTTTTCCTTTGATGAATGGCAGATCTGCATAAATTTACAGAACAAATGTTTTTTAAAAAGCAAGACAGTACTATGTGCATGGTATAAGATTATGGGCTACCCTATAGCTTACATGATCAAAAACAACATGGACAGCAATGATGGAAAGTACAACTTATTACAAATCAAGATCTTGACTTCTGTATATGCTGATCTTATGACCAGGAGCTACAACTATATATGTCATCACCTTAAAATGAATTGAGGTAATTATTTGCGCTATCTTTCATATGAATGATAAAAGTCTACATAACACCTTTCTTGCTGAACAAAGACAGATATTTTTATTGCATTACTAGGTCAACCGGGCCCAAAATTAATGGTAATTTATTATTTTAAAATTTTGAGAGGTTTGGAGCTCTAATCTTCACAAAGTGCACAACCAGAAATTTAAAAAAGGCCAAGCTCCTAACATACGTTCAGCAGAAATTTGATGGATTCGTTTCAAGACAATTAGTACATCAACCTCTACTGACGTAAAAAATTGCTACAGCGCCCACGATACAAGAATGTTTGCACAGCAAATTATATTATAGCATTCTAAAGAGATTATATGCAATTTGGAATCCAGCAACCTGAACTACGAGGTATACACCATCACATACACCATATCTGTGCTGTACTGTTCTATGTTCTATGTTCTATCACAAGGCTTACAAAACAGTTCCAATGACTTAGTTCAGATTTCAATGTGCCGGATTTGACTTTGAAATAAACATTTGTGGTGTGCATTTTTGCCTATTGAAGGTTTTGTAGTTTTGAGAATTGGGCATTAACTGATTAATCCATTGCTTTGACAATACTACAGGATCGGAGCCAGAAGTAAAATGAAGGACACGTTCTGGGGGAGTGGTCTTTTCTCAACCCTGACTTTTCTTATGTTCATCGCATATCAAAATGTCATTAACGTGATGAGGTACATTAAGCAAAACAAAAGGGCAGCCTCTTTGCCTGAAAATACCAATTACTTCCTGACAAATGCACCAATTCTTGATTAGCAACTGAAATCTATAAAAATGCTTACTACGACATTCAAGCGAACTATGGTGTCCTGCATCACAGCATCAGACAATTAACAATGAATAAAAAATGTTTCTGCGATAAAATTCTCGCATGAAGGTTTATATAAGGCACAGCATGTTAATCTGCAGGCTTCTGTTTAAACTTTGCATGAAGAATATACAACCAAAACAAATTTACTTTGATTTTCTGAAGGAACAAAAAAATAATTCCATGGGGCCATTTAGTGAAGGTACTTGAATTGTGAACAACTGAGAATTGTTTTGATGTTATCCGCATTTATGAGAAACAAGCTGGAACAATTTAGTTTAATAATTTTATTGTTCAGTCAAGTCCCTGTGCGCAAAATCATTAATCAAATTGAATAGAACCATATGCAACAAAGCTTTAAGTTCTAAATTAGATTTGAACAATTCAGCTGAAGTAGGAAAGAGATTTTTGAGCTTGGATGCCATTGGACCTCTATTGGAGACCCTTTAGAGAACCGGTTATTGCAATAGTACAATCTCAGCATTCTTCAGAAAAAGACGAATGTGAATCCTAGATGTTGAATATTTTTGTCATGCCCTATGTTACAACAGGGAGGCTAGGTAGCTCAGTTGACTAGCTTGTAGTAGTTCAGGATAACGCCAATAACTGGGTTTGATTCCTATTCTAAAGGAGATAGATTTGGGACCTGTCTTTTCTCTCTGCCCAAGTGGAAGGCAATGGTAAAGCACCACTAACAAAAACTGCCCAAGAAAACCGCTCAGAAAGCAGCTTCAGCAGACAATGAGCAAAGGACAGCACACTTTTTACAGCAGTGCAGATCGATTTGGGCAGAAAATTTGGTTTGGTTTGAAGAAAATTGATGTGTTTTGTTTCTTTGCTAGGATCATTTTTTTTTAAATGCACTCCCATGACCACACACAATAAGTATCAACAATCTGCCAACAGATAGTCAGACTCCACTTTAATGCCACGCAACCTAAAAATTGGATTTTGTAATTTAAGTTCAATTTAATCAGTTAAAATTATCTCATTTGTAGGGCAGCATAGTAGCGCAGTGGTTAGCACTGCAACCTCACCGCGCCGAGGTCCCAGGTTCGATCCCGGCTCTGGGCCACTGTCCGTGTGGAGTTTGCACATTCTCCCTGTGTTTGCATGGGTTTCGCCCCCACAACCCAAAGATGTGCAGGGTAGGTGGACTGGCCACGCTAAATTGTCCCTTAATTGGAAAAAAATAATTTGGTACTCTAAATTTTTTTTAAAATCATCTTATTTGTATCCTTAATCTCTGATATGGACACAGCACATTGCTAGTGTCCTGTCAAAAATGTCGTCTTCATGTAGATCCTCACGATGGAGAAAGTAAGTTTCAAAACATTTGTACAATAAGCAACATAAATGCATTGTAAAAGGGAGCATTGGCTTACAGCCCCGATATGCCCAAAGGCCACCCCGCATATAAACGCTCAAGCCCGTCCAAAAACTACATGAACTTGCAGATAAACTGAACCACAATGATCTTTGTAGTGATATCATGGTTGTGTTGTAATTCACCGACTGACCACTAGGTGTCTCACTAGTATATAAATGAATGTACAGTCAGCTGACCAGACTGGCTGGAGGAAGTAAAAGAGAGCTTGCATGTGCATGATCTTGCTGTTGTTCATCTGTTGTCTTGTATATAGTTTATCCCAAGTTAATGTTAATAAATTGTTTATAACTAACTACAAGTGTTCTTGTAAGAAATAAGGGCATCCAACAAGAACATTACAATCTTCCTGCTGTATTGTATTTCAACCTTAACTCTAGTCCCCCAGAAAGGTATTCGGCCCTCTCCTCCTTCTAATCCACATGCTGTCCCTTGACAACATCATCTAAAAACATGGAGTCAGTGTCTAAGTATGCACGAACAGTGCCACTTCCTCTCCCATCAGACTGGATATCTAATGTCCAGCCTGAGATGAAGTTCAATTTTCTCCTATTAATAGATTGAAAATACCAAAGTCATAGTCTGCAGTCTTTGCCACAAACTCTGTCCATGCCACCAATTATATTCTTGACCCTGGCCATAGTCTGAGACTGAACTAAACTGGCCAAGATTGTGCTACCCTATTTGCTTTGTTCTACCAACCTCATTCTCCGTCAAAGTGCGCCTGTATTCATCTCTGTTGCAATGTCTGCTTCTACACATACATCAACTCATCTGTTGCTAACATTCACCCTTTGCCCCAGGTGGAGTTTGCACATTCTCACCTGCCTGCATCCAAAACCCGTAGATGGATTGGCCACGTTAGATTGCCCCTTAATTGGAAATTTTTAAAAAACACACACAAAAAGAAATCCACCACCAAATTCAACAATTCCCATTTTTTCCTGGTTATTTTCCACATTCTACTGACTTCAACACATTCAAAACTCACCCATCACCAATGTGCACGCTGACTTCCAATGATCCCAATGTTATCCTTGTGTTTAAGTCCCTTCATAGCCTCAATCCACTCCTTCTATCCCTAAACTCCTCTAGTTTTACAATGTGCCGGAATTCTGTTCCATTGTCTTTGTATTTACTCCTTTTGTTCAGTCAAGACAGCAATGTCTGCAACCATTCAGGTCTCGTGCGCTGGAATTCTTTACCAAAACCTCTTCACTTTCATGTTACTTTTTCCTTCATGAGGGGCCCTGAAACTTACCTCTGACTAGTCCTTTGGCCACCCCACCTAATATTGTTTTAAGTTGGTGCCCATTTGTTTTGATTCTATCTCTTAAGAGCCTATCTTTATATATTAAAGGTACTTTATAAATGTACGCTTTTGTAACACTATGTGACATAATTTGTCACTCTGGTTGAGTTCCCAGTAAAATAAAATCCAAGTGGAAGATGAGCAAAATTCTCTTGGCCAAGTGATGAATATATTAATATACTTTCTCAGCACCTACAAATTAATTTATTTTCCTTAATGCAGTGGTAATCCACTCTCTTGATAAATGTAACACAATCTAGTTAATATGATGTGGCATATCAGTTGAGGTTTTTAAACATTAAAGCTGTTAGATGCAGATTATTTTTGAGGCAATAGAAAGTCAATAGTCATACTTAAGAGAAGTTTGCACCTTTAATGCAAGAATGGTTTTCAATCAAAGCATCCAAGTAGAAGCTTAGCCCAGCTGCGGTACTCAACAAATTCCTCTGCCATAATATAAAATCCACTAACTTAAATTTTCTAAGAAATAAATGGTTGGCAATCACTGAATTCAATCCCCAAAATACCAGTGAAATACCATGCAAATAAAAAAAACAACTTTGTTCATTCACAATAAACTCCATGAACCTTATAATGCTTTGGGCATTAAAAGGCATAACATCAGTTCTAAAAGCACGTATGTTCCAACTTAGCACGATTAGATAGTCCAGATAAAGAAAGTCTTAAATAACACATGCACTCCAAATCCGAGCGTAATATAAAATAATGGTATTTTCTGTGTGATACAGCCACATAAAGAGCCTTGGAAACGACTCACCTATCATACCATTCCTAGTCTGACCATAACAAGTTTTATTGTGTATTTAGAAGAATGAAGGAATTTTACTCAATGTCTGTGTTTAACCATTCATGTACGGATTGCAAAGAAACACATCTGACAGGTTCTCTTCAGGTCTAAACCAAAAAGGGGTTAGCTTTTATCGAGCCAGGTAAAGATGGCAATACATTTAAAAAAGGTAAAGTTGCACTTCTCAGACTTTTGCAACCCACAATCACACAAAATTTTGATTGTAGATAGTTAATTTCTTTGTCTAATTAAACTTCAGTACAAAAGATTTTTTAAAAAAACTTGAGAGTTCATGGTTTCGGAGTCCTTGGCTCGTCACTGTGGCTGTGGCAGAAACGTGTCCAAATTTCTTTAGGTTCCAAGAGTTGACGTTGAGTTGAAGCCCATTTAACTGCAATTACCAGACACAATTTATTTTTAATCCATAATCTGTCTCTTCCAGAAGTCAATTAGTTTTGCACCCGAGTTCCTCTTGATGGAAAATACTCACTCTGCTTGGATTTTTAAACTGCAAGAGATAGGGTCTTAACTTTGAATAGGAGAGAAAGATTCTTCCTATTGTTCTGTTGGAAGGTTATCCAGACTACTTTAGTAGCTTGTATTAAAGAGAGTTCAAAATGATTGTTGTCACATGACCTCTCCTCCCACCCCCCCCCCCAATAATGATTTCAGGAGGGGTTTATTTTTTTAGAAATATGAACTGATGGTTACTTTTGTTTCATGGCTGGGGGATGAGTAGATTCGGTAATGTCCCAGCCATTAACCGCTGAATCATTATGGATTTGAGATAGGTAGACATATTTCCATATAACCATCGGTCTAGCAGACTTTGTCTCTGCCAGAGAGGTACTCTTATAGAAATGCAGGCGATATGTCAGGCACATTTCAGTAATTCCCTCTAAAGGTGGTACTTGACATCCTCAGCTATGAAATTCCAGAGAAGGATATTGTGGCTTGTCTGAATTTCAATTTGCAGTGGAACACTTCAGAAGCTGGTCAACTTGCAATACCAGATGTCAGATGACTTGTGGCAGCCATGTTGGTCGTGTCTTTTCTGCTCTTTAAAATAATTTTTAAACAGTTCAGTCTGTTTGGTCAGCCGGTGAAATTTCAGATTAATATCACTCATGCACAAGTCACATCATCATGGCGACAGGCTCATCCAAACTTCACCGGACCAGTACTCGTGTTTTTAAAAAATTGGTTTTTGGAAACTCTCCATCAAAAAAGTGGGTATTTTATCCGATTACCTTCAGGGGTGACCGCCTTCATAAAATATAGACAGCAATTTATGCCATATACAAGAGTCAGGTGAAACAATGAACATGTTGGATAAACATCCTAATTTCAGTCTTTCATCCTACTGTTGAACCTTGGCTTTCAGCATAGTACTGTGTTGTAAAATATTTCAACTTTTAAGTTACAGGACTCCACTGTCATTTATCTACAAGACAGCTCAAGGTAAGTACTCAGAGCAATGAAAAGAAGAATAAATGAAACCCTGTCCATGGTCAATGCAGTCATTTATCTTCAAACGTGATAATCACAACACGATTTGAATGCACAATGGCAGAAATGAAACTGTATATCATTCGGCTTAGCGGTATGGAACAGGCTCAGTAGATTCTATTTGTTTTGTTTACACAGTAATATTTGATGAGAGAAACTACCGTTTTAAAAGAGGATGAAATTAAAATGTAGCTAATCTTCCGAACCAGTGATTATATTTTGCACAATCTGGCATTATCTTTGGGTATATTGTTACTTCAGCTGAATTTGATATTTGCAGGAGAATATTGATTGCAATTAAGGACATTATATGTCCTTCCAAAACACCAATCCAACATTCTTCTCATTATAGTTTTTTTTCAAAATTTACTTAGACAATACCTCAATTTTAAATCTTATGCAGACAGCACCTGAACAATGCAGCACTTTTAGTTCTGGAGTGCCAGTCTAGATTTTGTACTCGGGTCCTGCTTTGGGATCAGAACTATCCTGATTTAAGCTGTGAATGCTATCAGCTG
The DNA here is from genome assembly GCF_902713615.1 of Scyliorhinus canicula. Taxonomy (NCBI): domain Eukaryota; kingdom Metazoa; phylum Chordata; class Chondrichthyes; order Carcharhiniformes; family Scyliorhinidae; genus Scyliorhinus; species Scyliorhinus canicula. The sequence goes on along the minus strand of NC_052157.1, from coordinate 11,641,234 downwards.
AGTCAGGCAGATAATCTAGTTAAAAAGAGGAAAGTCAACAGTTTGACTCATTTACAAATAAAAAAAGTAACCTCAAATAACTGAGTGAAAGCACAGTGAAGTTGCTCACACAAATTTAGAACAACAGCATGAGTCATTCAGGAGCTTTTAAGAATAGTTACAGGTGTGATGACCCTTGAGCTTTGGGGGGTGGGGGAAGCCTGACTTTTCTTTTGGGAATGTCTCTCTAATTCCAAAGTAAAACTGAAGAGTATGGTGAAAGCAGAGTAATTAGACGTCATTGCAAGCATTTTAGTTCCAAGAAATGTCCATGCGATCAGAGGTTGCTATGGGAACGAAAGTTAAAAGGCAAAGGTAAATAGGCAGCTAATTAGTTGATTGAATTCCAGCTGGCCTCAGAATATGCAGTTTAAGAACACACGGAGCCATAAATCTTGGTGCATGTTCAGTTCAGGGGCAGGGACCAGAGAAGGCACATTTACAAGAAGTCTTGTGTGTGTAATACAGCTAAAAAGGACAGAAGGATGAAGATACAGAGAGCAGTAATTGTCAATCGGACAAGTCTTCTGCTGCTGCTTCAGTTTTGCCAGAGCCAAACAGATTAGAGGAGTCTCTTGGGAATGTGTGCCATCAGGACTGTCGTAAATGTAGCTAAGGAGGTTCGGAGGAGTATGCTGTTTGGGTTTTGGCTGTATCAGAGAACCTCCAATGGTATACGGTTGCCAGTGAAAGTGACTCGAGGGCCAAATCCACTGAGTGTGCAGTGAGACGTCCTACATACTGGAGGCAGAGTTGGAAAGACTGAGATTGCACATGGTGTCCTACTTGTGCGGAAGTGATGCGATTGCTTGTAACTACGTGAGGCGTACCGTTATTGTATCAACTATTTGGAGTGAAATTTGCTGTATTATTTTAAAATGTTAGTTGCTTATGTTTGAATTATGTAGATTTTTATTCTTTACAGTAAATCTTGTGTATCGGTTTTCTTTTCATTGGCGTTGTGGTGGGAAGGGATAAATTACTATCTTGTAAATAAATAACTTTCTCTATGGGAATTATAACAGGGTTGTTTAAAAATTAGCATATTAACTGCATAAATTACATGTAACCAATAAGGAAGCATCAGCAGCATTAGGCAGGTCTTGTATATACTGATTGAAACTATGAAGAGCACATATGGCCAGAGGTGCAAAATGTGTGGAAGCAGCATGGGGGAAAACTTTACTTCACATCTAAAGAGGAATGTATTACTCCATGAAAATGTATACTGGCTTTTTGCAGTAATCACATTCCACATGAACTAGGTGAAAGTGGATTTTGTTGATTTTGGTTTTTTTTAAATATAGAAAGTGGAAACACCAACAGTCTCTCCACCAAAGACTAAAAATAAACATTTAAACTCACCAAAACTTACCTGTTCAGTTGATTTACTGAATAGTCAGACTTGACTGAGCTGAACTTTATGCATCCTGAACCAAAAAGTGATTTTCACCTTAAATATGGTCATATCAGGCACAATTGAGGCTGATAAATTGTTGGGGGAATTCAAATTCACAACGGTACATCATATTTTGCAACTAAGAAGAAGAGTTGCTGGGATTTTAAGTGCAGTTCCAAAGAAAAACAAGTTCTGTTACTGAATATATGCAGATATCAATGTTCAAGTTTATTGTCAACTACAAAAATAAACTTAGCAGGAAAAGCGGTCATTAACCAATATAATGGAGCTGGCAGAGACGAGCAGGATGGTTGTATAATGTTACACAGGAACTCAATCCATATTTGGACCAGCATGATTTTTCCAGTGGCAGTTTCCATTTCCAAACCATTAAAGCCCCATTGTTCAATCAACAGCAATCACTGCCCTCTTTCACAATTTTTAAAGTTAACTATTCAGAAGCTAGGAAATATGAAAATGAGTCTTCCCAAGTATCTTTTAAATTGCTGGTAGTAAAATTAGCAGCATTGCCCGTCTATGCATGTATGGAACAAGGTAACACCATTTAGTTCAACGTGCAAAAGCTTTACAAAGCCATTAGTTCAGAGGATTGTGATTCTTCCTAATTTAATGAGTTGTTAGAATAACTACAGTTAAAATTTAAATTGTTCCTAAACTACAAAATTATAAAGGGATATCAGAGATCAATACCAGATTCTAATATTGCAGTGATGGATGTCATTCTTACTATTCCAATAAATCTGGATTTGTAGTCATACAAATTACAGCATAAAGAGTATAAAGTATCTATTCCAACTCTGTAATCGGAGCCAGCTACCTAGAAGCTCATTTCCCCATATCTTTATACATTCTAAAAATTGTAGCTCCCTCTTTACCTCTTTGATGCTTTTAACAGATTTCTACATATTAAAAACATAGTGGGATAGAAATAGTGAAGTAGAAGGTTAGCCATGATCGCATTGATTGGTGGAGTGAGCTTGAAGGGCTAAATGGCCTATTCCTGCTATTTATTATGCTATGTTCTCTCACGCCACCAGCCCAGTGAAATAACATAATTTATCAAGTTTTTTCTAATACTGTAACTACGATCATTAATTCCTTCCATCATCCCAGCAAACCTCAATGGTCCTTTCCTTGGCCCTAATATCCTTTTTATAACAACTGATATTAATAATTGTTTTCAAGCATTCAAATATACTGTCTTTAGCTGGCTGCTTTTGAAATACGAATCAAAGATATATTAGATACTTTTCTCTCCCCACTATATTTGCTAAGTTGCACTCATTATAACAGGCAATCACACGTTTTGCTTTATAAGTGGGAACTATTTTAATGCATGATGCTCAAGGTCATTCCACGAAAAAAACTCTTGCACTAATGCCAAAGAATACTCAATGAAGGAAGCCCTTGTCACTATGATCCAGTGTTACTTTATGTGTACAATATTTCACAATGCAGCAAGCTGAAGCTGATAAAAATTTAAATTATGAATCAGTCCCCTTACATTCTCGCAGATTTCAGGAAGCAGTAGAATTAAAAGGCTGTGAAGCCATGGTTTAGGCTATGCACCATAAACAAAACTACCAACATTTCAGAACAAGCAGTACTTTTCATAGAGCCCAACATGCTAATTTATTCAAAATAATGAATGTTCATATTTTCTAATTAAGGCAGCGGTGTCATCACACATAACGACCTGAAGACAATCCTTAACTGAAGAGATTATAGACAGTGTTCGGCAATTTTCGATTTACCTAAATCATATTACCACTTCAGAAATAAATGGTACCTCAGGGAGTCCTGTAAAGAAGAAATACTGGTGAAACCCGTCGAAATACACAGGCTCACTTCATATATTTTTGAATCAATGCCAACAAAATTAGTTGACACCATTACAAATTGAAATTTACAACTTCCTCTTAACATTCATTTTTATTATCAAGTATACACTGCGCAAAGAAAATCTCATTGCCATTTTAAGAGCATGGTCTTTACTGTAGTTGTAATTGATTCATTAGAACAGTGAATTGTTCAGTATGCAAAGTTCATTCACTCAAATGTACGAAGGAAAGTGTATTCCACATTATTCTTAGAATGGGAAAATTCATTATATCAGCATTAGACAAAGTCGTATTCCAGTCAATATAATCCATTTTAAAACTTGCAAAATCACTGTTCACTTTGGAACAGAAACAAACAACACTGAGCCCATTTCAACCACAAAATAAAGCATCCACCAACATTATTGCAGCAAAACTTGCTCTTGCAACTAAAGAATGGTGGTGCAATGACTGGGAGGTGGGGGGTGTAAGAGAGAAATGCATTTAGAAAAGTGGAAACTAAATAGATTTTTAATAATTAAATATAGTATTGCAATCAAAAAGCACTTCTAAATGACTCCTCACACCCTACAAAAACTGCTAAACTCCATGATCAGAAGCTAACTTAGTAAGACTTTTTTGTGGCATACACTAGACGTGCAGCATGAATGTCCTCCACTTGTGGGTTTTTTGGAATAAGAATAGTACAATATTTTTCAATTGACAATAAGTTCCCAATTTGCACAAACTAACCTGCAAATAGTATTTGTAAACACTATCTACTAATTATTTCACCAACATGGAAAGAAAACATTACCCATTACAAAAATAGCACCGACTTACAAGAAGCCTCATCTTCTGAGCAATCATCTGACAGATACCAATTTTCTGGATCAGAAAGTCAATCAGGTAAGTTGAAAACTGATTTGAGAATGCAGGAATAGGAGTGTTCCTCGGAGCCCCATAGAGAAAGTCTGGGCTACGAGTGCTGCAGACCAGACCCCCACTCCAGCGAAACTGTCCCAACTTCTACTCCAGCAATGTAGTTTACAGCTGGCTGGTAGATACCCAATCTTTTCAAGCTGTAACCAATCGGGCAGCCTCTGGATGTCTGTTTTACTGGGCAACTAGGCGACAAAATGCAAATGAGGCTCAAATGTTAAAATTGACACCAAACAACCTCCATTTACCTCCTGGGCAGGTGACCTGTGCATTGCACTGGCTTCCCACCTCGTGAGTTAACATTTCCCCTAAAGTCTGTTGCAAAAACATTAAGCTTTTTCAAAGTAATTTCAAATTAATAGCATGTCTTCTCTCTTGATTTATGATAAGAATTTGAACTTGTTGCCTGCAAGCAAGGCTGCTTTGGAATGGTGACAGGGGGACAGAGTTTGGACACTGACAATTCAGGATCTCACTGTACAATTTTCAAGGAGGCCCCATTTTCTTTTCATTTTAACTTGAGTCTGCTGGACATGGAATAAATTAATTCAAAAGAAATAGTTTTGAAAATTAAATTGTTAAAAGTAAATTTTGAAGGGCCTGATTATTTCATATTTCTTGGCTATTATTGCTCAACTTTGCTATACCATTCAACAAATTTCCCAAATAAGGTACTTTAAATATACCTGTACCACAATTCGCAACCTCATGGTCCGACACGGTGGCAAAATGGTTAGCACTGCTGCCACACAGCGCCAGGGACCCGGGTTTCATTCCAGCCTTGGGTGAATGTGTGGAACATAGAACATAGAACATAGAACAGTACAGCACAGAACAGGCCCTTCGGCCCTCAATGTTGTGCCGAGCCATGATCACCCTACTCAAACCCACATATCCACCCTATACCCGTAACCCAACAACACCCCCCCCCCCTTAACCTTACATTTATTAGGACACTACGGGCAATTTAGCATGGCCAATCCACCTAACCCGCACATCTTTAGACTGTGGGAGGAAACCGGAGCACCCGGAGGAAACCCACGCACACAGGGGGAGGACGTGCAGACTCCACACAGACAGTGACCCAGCCGGGAATCGAACCTGGGACCCTGGAGCTGTGAAGCATTTATGCTAACCACCATGCTACCCTGCTGCCCCTAAACCTGGGGAGTTTGCACATTCTCCCCAGGTTTGCGTGGGTTGTCTCCGGGTGGTCTGGTTTCCTCCCACAGTCCAAAGATGTGCAGGTTAGGTAGATTGGCCATGCTAAAATTCCCCTTAGTGTCCAAAGATGTGCAGGTTAGAGAGGGTTACAGAGATATTTGTGGTGGTTCTGGGTAGGGTGTTCTTTTGGAGGGTCGATACAGACGCGATGAGCCAAATGTCCTCCTTCTGCACTATAGGGATTCTATGGACATATTCCCCACTCTACCATCATCAGGGCACCAATCTTGATGCACTAAGGCGTTCAGGAGAGATTGCTAGGGGCAGCACCTTAAAAATGAGGTGCAAACCATGTGATGTCACACCACAGGACTACATGCATGCTGAACAGCAGAAGGAACATGTATGGTCAGTGCTGTGATCCTGCAACCAACTGATCACATCCAAGTTGTGAAGTTCTGTCACATTCAGTTGTGCATGGTGGTGGACAATTAAACACTAAGCAGAGGAGGTTCCAAATACTTTTTTTTAAAATAAGGGGCAATTTAGCGTGGCCAATCCACCTACTCGGCACATCTTTGGGTTGGGGGTGTGAGACCCATGCAGACACGGGAAGAATATGTAAACTTCACATGGACAGTGGCCCAGGGCAGGAGGTTCCAAATACACCCCCGCTCTCAAACAGGCAGTGTTTGACCAAGTGTGGCATCAAGGAATCAAACAAAATTGATGGAACCAAAGGGGAAACTTGCCACTGGCTACAGTCATATTTTGTACAGAAAGGAAGATTATGGTAGTTGCTTAGGGACCAATCATCTCAGCCCCAGGACACTGCTGCAGAAGTTCCTCAGGGTAGTGTAAAAAAAGTGAGAGGAAATAGACCACATTGCTTCAGTTTGACCATTTGATTCCATATTTGCATATTCAATATAAACTGCGATGACTCTTACAATGCTTGATCTTAGTTCAGTTAAATGTAAACTAAGTACATCATAATTCAACTTAGATTAATGTGGTCATGACCAGCTAATCTGTTTTTTGAGAAATTGATTAAAGTAGCACATATTTAGGGGATATAGTCCTAAAAGACATGGTTTTTAGATAATTTGGACATTCTGAATTCTCCCTCAGTGTACCCAAACAGGGGCCAGAGCGTGTCGACTGGGGGATTTTCACAGTAACTTTGCTGCAGTGTTAATGTAAGCCAACTTGTGACACTAATAAAGATCATTATTACAATTCCTGACTTGATGTTGGGATGAGGCTGTTAAATCTCATGAGGCCTTCATTGGGAATTATGACACTCAAAACATCTTGTGAGGTTCGGTGCATAATTTAAATATGCGCTTGCCGAATTCACCCAAGGTTTGAGCTTCACCAGCAAGGCCTCAACCTGGCACCAATTGACATTGATTTACAAGTCGTGAACCAGTCTGATGGCATCTCCTGGGGGGAGGGAGGAAGAGTCCCATTGGAGCGTTGAGGCCCCCAGGTGGTTGAGGACAGGGTGGGGTGGTACTCTAGCACTCCCTCAACATCTGGGCACTTTGGCACTGCCTGCTGCGCACCTTGACACTGCCACATGGACCCCCTGGTAGTGCAAGGGTGGCACTGCTATGGCAGTAGTACGAAGATGGCCCAGGTTTCCTGTGCCAGGGGTCGAGCCTGGGGAGGCCTTGCCCATAAGAGGTGGGGTGATGGGCGGACTTGCCTTCGCCAGTAGCATCATGAGATTCATGACAACAGGTCTGGCTAGGCATTAGGCAGTTGATGGATCCTTCCAGGTGCGCAGAGATAAGTATATAGCCCCCAGATGTATCATAGAATTCATAGAATTTACAGTGCAGAAGGAGGCCATTCGGCCCATCGAGTCTGCACCGGCTCTTGGAAAGAGCACCCTAACCAGGGTCAACACCGCCACCCTATCCCCATAACCCAGTAACCCCACCCAACACTAAGGGCAATTTTGGACACTAAGGGCAATTTATCATGGCCAATCCACCTAACCTTCACATCGTTGGACTGTGGGAGGAAACCGGAGCACCCGGAGGAAACCCACGCACACACGGGGAGGATGTGCAGACTCCACACAGACAGTGACCCAATCGAACCTGGGATCCTTGAGCTGTGAACCAATTGTGCTATCCACAATGCTACCGTGCTGCCCCCAAGAGTCAGTCACATTGCTGTGGGTCTGGAGTCACATGTAGGCCAGGTAAGGAAGGTAGATTTCCTTCTCTAAAGGACATGAGTGATCCAGATGGGTTTTTACAACAATCAACAATGGTTTCATGGTCATCATTAGAATTCTAATTCCAAATTTTTTTATTGAATTCAAATTCCACTATCTGCCATGGTGGGATTCGAACCCAGGGCTCCAGAACCGAGTCTCCTGGGTTTCTGGATTACCAGTCCAGTGACAGTGAAGGGCGGCATGTGGCACAGTGGTTAGATCTGGGACTACAGTGCTGAGGACCCGGGTTCGAATCCCAACCCTGGGCCACTGTCCGTGTGGAGTTTGGACATTCTCCCCATGTCTGCACAACCCAAAGATGTGCAGATTAGGTAGATTGGCCATGCTAAATTGCTCCTTAATTGGGAAAAAAAAATAATAGGGGACTCAGAGGCAACAAAAGCAGCACTATGTAGGAGCATTCATAAGTGCAGGGCACTGTGTCACCTCGTTCACTCACATGGGCACGTGGTTTCATTTCATATCACTTTGTTAATATCTCAGTTCAGCACATTGCAAATGCACAGCACCATTGCCAAAAATGTTTTAGAGGGCAGCACGGTAGCATTGTGGATAGCACAATCGCTTCACAGCTCCAGGGTCCCAGGTTCGATTCCGGCTTGGGTCACTGTCTGTGCGGAGTCTGCACATCCTCCCCGTGTGCGCGTGGGTTTCCTCCGGGTGCTCCGGTTTCCTCCCACAGTCCAAAGATGTGCAGGTTAGGTGGATTGGCCATGATAAATTGTCCCTAGTGTCCAAAATTGCCCTTAGTGTTGGGTGGGGTTACTGGGTTATGGGGATAGGGTGGAGGTGTTGACCTTGGGTAGGGTGCTCTTTCCAAGAGCCGGTGCAGACCCGATGGGCCGAATGGCCTCCTTCTGCACTGTAAATTCTATGTAATCTATGTAATACCACTGTGCCACTGCATCCTCCACTGTATCGAGGGACATGTTTGGGTAGTGCCCCGGCACAGGTTGGCACTGCCATTTCAATGCACATACATGTCCAAATCTTCAATATGTTTTGCTGCATCCTCAGTCTCCACTACTTTTCCAACACAAATGGTGTCGACAACGTTGGCAAGTTTCTGTTGGTTTCAGTACCCGAGTCGTTAATTTAGAACAAAAATGGTGCTCAAAAACACTGATGCCTCATGGACTCAAAAACCTCCTGCACAATCTATTATTATATTTCATTATTACTTGATATCCTAATTTTTTCAATCAACTAATTTTGGTTTAATGTCACTTTCTGTATAATTAGTGTCTTTATCACTCTGTATAATTAGTGCCTTTAATCAGGAATTTAGTTAGAAGATTTTTGCAATTCTCAAATAAATTGCATCATGAGGAGTTCTGCTACCTACCTCATTTGTAATGTTTATAAAAGTTTGCAAGGAATAAATTTCCCCTTCTGAACTATTTAGCAAGTTATGTTGTAGGAGCATTCCCCCAGAGCACCAATCAACAGTTCCCATTATCTTACTTATACAATAATGGTGACGCTAATAAGCATGCATGGGTCAGATTTGTTTTCCCTTTTATAAACATATAGTTGCCGTATTGTTCACTTCCCTTTATGCATAAATTTATCAGTACAGAATATTTTCTTCATGAGTATAGCCAACTGCCTTCTAAATGTTCGTCCTGGTTTTCAAAACCATTGTCCATTTGCCTCTTGGGCTTGGATAGTCTCACTACCCTTTACATTATTTTCATCCATACAGATTTCAATGATCTCTATAAACTAGTAGCAAATAATATTTTGTTTCAAAATATTACCCACTTTTCTTCAGTTACTGCATAGTTCTATGAGCAAAGTGGTCAGGTTGATCTATGTAAAATATAACCTGAAGTAAATTAATTACCACTTTGAAAAACTTGCACGGTTTAAGTTTCATATTTCCATTTTTTGCAATGGTTCTCTATGCCCTATAACAATGCCACGGTCACAAAGTGCAGTACGATTTAGAGTTACAAAAGCTTTTGCGAATGGGAACAGATAAATGATTTCTGAAAAAAGTCAAAAAATGCTGGAGCTACAGTTCAGTTGACATCAAAAAATAAGAAACAAAGGTTGCTTCACATTTTGGATCAAGGCCCTTTAACAGTTCCAACTGTTCCAACTGTTACTGAGCTAAATTCTTGTCCATTATTGAATGAATGAAGCATGCATTAGGAAAACAGATGGGTGTGGAAAATCGCTGCAAAAGATATCAACAGGTCCCCACTAAATTTGATTATCTGCAAGTTTATCAGGGCATCATATTAAAGCCCTTACTTTAACTTGGATGGGCGGAGAGGCGAGTTGGAAACTTACGTACTGCTCCAGCAACAAGGTTCAGGCTACTTGAACTCCTGGACGTCATTTAAATGCCACCGGATAACTTCCCATTCATTCTGGATGGAACATGGTGGTAATTAGATAGCACAGAGGCTGCCTACTGAGGAGACTGTTTTGCTCCTCCTTACTCCACAAAGTTTTTTTTTTAAATCTTCAAACGTTTGGGGTTCTTCTGGCCCTGGGCTTCTCTTCCTGCTGCCTTCATCAGTCAGGAAAATCACAGAAGCACCCCATATCAGGTCACAAATTAAAATTTTAGTCAGGTCCCAAAGTTATCAGGCCCTGACATGCGTAAGAACTCGGCCAGCTCTGGGCAGGTGTCCTACTTGGCTGCTCAGTGGAGGTTAAAATCCGAAACAGTGGTGGCTGGCAGCTTCCCAGCGGTAAAGGAGTGTGGGTGAACTGAATTCTCCAGCTGTCCAGTTTCCACTGGATGGTAGGGTTAAAATTGATAATTTCAGGTGGACTACCATTTGGTGTTTGGTTATTTTAGATACAGAAACCAGATTTTAGGGTTACCTTTTGTGCATTAGGAAATAAAGATGAACATTGCAAATCTTTAAAATAACTAATGACTTACTACATTTATCTAGACCAAGAGGTCCTTGGTTTCATCTTGAAACAGTGCCAGGACTACTGATCTTAGCCATGATGGAAGTAACAATAATTACAGGAGGCCCAAGTACTCTTGGTTTAAATGGTGTAAATTGGCAAGGATTCCTGTTCTGTATTCTTCCAATCCAGAGATCCTTAATGAAAGCATACATGTAGAGATGGAAGTGAGAGCTGGATCATACTAACCAACGAGGTCCGACTAAATAGAGTAGTTTATCGACAGTTTCTGCCAAGGGATGGATGGATAAGATGTTGGAGGGCAGCTGGAGCACCACAACCAACTAACTTTTAGAAAATGAGGGTAGAAAATCACAGTGGAGGCGGGGAAGTGGGGAAATTACCCAGGTAATCTGAACCACAATGCTCATAGAGAGAATAACGTCCACAAATATTTAGTGACAGCATTATTGCAATGAAAAATATGCATTTCCTTCCTGTTGTATTACAAGTGCAATCATCAAAATATTTGAATTGTTGAAGTGTAAACATCTTGTTGTAGGATTTGTGCATGAACAACTTAGGCCAACAATAGTTTCCTGTTCTATTAGATAAAGACCTTTTCCACCTCGGAATCAAATTGTAAACTCCATCAAAATGTCAAGTGATTGGCTATTGATATTGTAAATGAGCATCATTTCAGAGGCTGCACAAATTGACTTTGTTTTCTTATATCACAACAGCTGACCACACTTCAAAAATACTTAATTGGATACAAAACAGTTTGCAAGTCCTTTCTTTTTCTTGAGCTCCAAACTCTGTTAAGACATTTCCAATACAATTCCAGCCATCCATTATTAGATATGTAAAATGATTCTCCTCAGCATGGAAGTCATCATGCACTGTCGAGAAATAAATGACAGCCAAATATAGAACTTATTCACAAATGTAACCACATCAATAAGGAAGTCATTTGAAGCTATATTCAGGTGCAACACCAACTGATTGCTTACAAACGTTCAAATATATTTTCAAAGAGCAAAGCATTGGATGGAGCTGGAGCTAACCATTCGAAAATGTAAAATTCTGGAGTTTTGAAGTACTGGGCAAAGTCAAAACCAAGTTTACTTCCAACACTATGATCCTGACCACAAAAATGTCCAATGTTTTGAGGAAATAGCAGTGGATGCAATTATTGTCTCCATCTCCACAAGAATACAAGGATTAGGAGCAGGAGTAGACCATCTGGCCCCTTAAACATGCTCTGCCTTTCATTAAGATCATGATTATCTGATTGTGGTCCCAACTCTACTCTCCCGTCTGTCTCCCAACAACCCTTGACCCCTTGTCGGTCAAAAATCTAATCCAGCCTTGAATATATTCAATGACCTAGCCTCTTTTGGTCCCAGGGAAAAGAGAATTCCACAGACTAATGACTCTCACAAAGATAACATTTCTGCACACCTCAGTCTTAAATGGGAGACCCATAATTTTTAAACTGTGTGCCCGCAACAAGGGGAAATATCCACTCAACATCCACCTGTCAAGAGCCCCGAGATCTTCTATATTTCAGTATCAGCTCTTAATCTTCTAAACTCCAATAGGTATCAGCTCAACCTTTCCTTATAACGTAAGCCCATTATTCCAGGAATCAGATAGTGAACCTTCTCTGAACTGCTTCGAATGAAATTACATCCTTTCTTAAGATGATCAAAAATGTACTCAGTAACATAGATGCAGTAACAAAAGGGAGACAAAAAAATTAGAACAGATTAGCTTCTTCAGCAAACTGGATGATACAAAAAAAGGTTTGTCTTATATATGCTGAAGAGCACTCTGAACTGGAGGCATAACGTTGATGACAAAAACCTGTAGAATTCCTATTCAGGGTTGGGGAGGAGAAAGGTTAGTGTAAAGGTTAGTGTAAAATGTACAAGACCAACCTTCAACACCGCTGATGCACTTCACACGGTCTCGAACCTCCACATTGTAACCTTCAAAGGACATGAATACCCCATCTGGTCGGTAAGTACCCCGCGGCGTATATACTTTTGAATAGCTGTGGGAAAACTCAAATCTGTCATAGCCGTCATACTGCGCAATCTTTCCATAAACGTCAAAATATTTTTCAATCCAGGTGAAAGGCAGATAAACGTCATTGCCTTCCTGCCGTCCTTTTACAGTATAGTCATCATTTATTAAGCAATCGATCTCCTCATATTTAAGACCCAACAGTTTGTTGGCATTGTTACTAAGAACATTGGCTACAGGCGGAGCTTTCTGCTGTTCTTGATGAGATGCATCTGCTGGCGGTTGTTTTGGTACAGACTTCCCCACTTGTAGAAGGTTATTCACATCATTGTTACTTTCAGAGTCAACTCCCCGCTTTTCCAAACCTTCTCCTCGGAATAAGTCCTCCAGATGACCCAAGTCTCTTGGGAATTGGATTGCCTTGTCACTGGAGCACTTGTTCCACAAAAGTACAGTGACCAACGTAAAGAGAGCGCAGATGATAATAAGAGTCTTGTAGTTAACCCGAGCTGCCAAGCACCGCATATTCACATCATACCTATATTAAATAAAACAAAATACAATCAGCTAATCCAACATCAACAGCTAGTGTTTCAGAATTTAAAAACGCCTTGATGGAACGTTTTTTAAAAAACGGTCTGAATTTTAGTATGCAAGATTTGCTTTCAAATTACAGTAATCTAGACGTTGTACTTCCTTAAAAGGATAAGATCCTACCATAACTATTCATTACAAAATCATCTCCACATTTTCAGAAACTGGATACAGAAACACAATATTACTGCATGAACTTGTGAACACAGCACAGCTCCATGGAAAACAAACAATGAGCAACGGACCCCTAACCAAATAATGAAACATTACGTTTCTGAAGCCTAATCACCTTACTATGAGATGACAGGATTGTGGTGACACTTTGCACTCAATGTAACAGTTTTCAGTGCTGGGAAGGGATTTCTTCCATTTCAAGAATCCCCACATGAAATATGACATTGCATTTGTACGATAAGAAATACTTCATATCCCACCCGAACCCCGTACCCTCAGATCAACCGGTTTTCCATCCATTGGGGAAGTGCCCACCTTTTTTCCTCATTGCCATCCTTCAGGGTTCTTTTGCAAGATTACCAATTTATGTGAAGTGATCCGCATCATATCCATATTCACAAGAAACTAGGATTAAGACTGATGACGTTACATTAAATTTGTATAATATCACACTTGTTTGGCCTCAATCAATGCACTCGGTGCATTACTGATTGGGAGAGGTGGCACAGATATGATGGGCTGGGCCTTCTGTGCTGTAATCAGTCTCTGATTCGGTAAATCTTATTTCATGTTGGACACTTAAGAGCTTGGTGTATTCAAGGAGCCCAAAATCTTGCAGTAAAATTTTATACAATATGTACACACCAGACAGATAAGAGGATAATTCCACAGTAGGTAATTGTCAAATATTATCTAAAAGCAGTTTCAACATATACAAACACACAGGTTTTGACAATTCAAACCAAAATAGTAGGCAACTGGCAATTATTCTTCTGGAGCCTGATTAAATGTTCTTCCTCAACGGCCACAAAACATGCAAATTACAGTTGCGAACAATACTAAAACAGTTTCTTCAAATATCTGAATGCCAGAATTAGAATTACAAAAGCATGAATTTGAACAGTTTCTGCTAACTGTGATTAAAGCTTACAATCATCTCTAAATACACTGTGGGCTGAAACATATAAAAATCCTTGCATTTAAAAAAAGGTTCTTCATAATAAGCGTCACAATTTTATCAGCTTACACCACCCCCAAGCTGTGAAAAATGGCAAATTACACTTTTTCGAACCATTTTTCCAATTAACGAGCAATTTAGCTTGAACAATCCACCTACCCTGCACATCTTTGGGTTGTGGGGGTGAGACCCACGTAGACACGGGGAGAACGTGCAAACTCTACACGGACAGTGACCCGGAGCAGGAATCGAACCCGGGTCCTCTATGGCAGCAGTGCCTACTGCTGCGCCACCGTGCCGCCCCAAATTATACTTCATAATAGTGTAACATTAGTGTAACAGAAAGCACAACAACGCCTATACTTCCTCCGGAAACTAAGGAAATTCAGCAGGTCCAAACTGACTCTTACCAACTTTTACAGATGCACCATAGAAAGCATCCTATCTGGCTGCATCACAGCCTGGTATGGCAACTGCACGGCCCAAGACAACAAGCCCAGTCCATCACAAGAACCTGCCTCTCATCCATTGACTCCATCTACACCTCCCGCTGCTTGGGGAAAGCAGGCAGCATAATGGAAGACCCCTCCCACCCAGCTTACTCACTCTTCTAACTTCTTCCATCCGGCAGGAGATACAAAAGTCCGAGAACACTCTCAGATTCAAAAACAGCTTCTTCCCCGCTTTTACCAGACACCTGAACGATCCTCTTGTGGATTGACCTGATTAATACTACACTTCCGTACGCTTCACCCGATGCCGGTGTCTTTGTATTTACATTGTGGGCCTTGTGTTGCCCTTTTATATATTTTCCTTTTCTTTTCATGTACTGAATAATCTGTTTGAACTGTTCACAGAAAAATACTTTTCACTGTACCTTGGTGCACGGTACAAACAAATCCAAATCCATTTAGTTTAAACACTATATAATGGAATTTATTGTTTGTAAGAAGGAAATGACTCAAAATGATAAGCAGGTTTACTCCGCTTTGATAGATATTTTAAAAATCAAAAGTTATTTCCAATATTTCTTCATGAGCCTACGTAGCTGATCGTTTAGATAGTCTCTTGGATTATTGAATGGCTGGAGAAACAGATTTTAATGTGATACGCTCATGACCTAAACAAGAATTCCTATCATCTCTTTCTTGGTCATGTGAACAGTGGGATTTTTTTCTTTCGTAATGTCTAATTACAGAATCTCTACAAGAATTAACTGTTTTTCTCGAGTAAAAATGTTTTAAATAAAAGTCACCAGCATAAACTTTTGAGAGTTTTGACCCACTGAGAGATAAGAGGCTGCTGTGTCAAACACCTCGGCTTGAATATCAGGTGATGGTAATGACCAACAGTTCTCTGCCTCTAGCTTGCTTGTCAGATACATAAATACTGGATCCTTCTCTCAGTATGAAAGTTCCCATGACTGGACGACTATAGTTGAGGGAGTCTATTCCATTTCTTCCAGCAGATCCTATGGTCACCCAGCATCCAGCTGTTTTGTTGATCATTTCAGACTTTTGCCTCTATTTTTTGAATTTTGAAATTTATTCCTTGTATAGAATTTGATATTCGCTGTGAAATTACATTTTACTAGTTTGAACCCATTCTTCTAGCTCTATTTCCACAGTTTGAGCCACACACAGGTTTTGTAATGCAAACTTGTTTTGGGCCACATTCACTGACGAGAAAGCAAAGTTAACTACAAAAAAACTCCAAAGGAAGCAAATTCCCATCAGTAAAGATCAAAGCACGCACACAAAAAAAGTGAATCTCAGTCAAGAGAGCACATTAAACTGTACATTTTATCAAAAACACTTGGCTAAATTGGAACAGTACATCAAATCAAGGCACCAATACATCACACAATGTACCAGAATAGTTCATTTTAACAGCCTCCCATCACCACCACCAGGCAGTATATAGAACAAATAAAAGTACAGCACAGGAGCAGGCCTTTCGGCCTTCCAAGCCTGCGCCGACCATGCTGCCCGTCTAAACTGAAATCTTCTACACTTCTGGGGTCCGTATCCCTCTATTCCCACCCTATTCATGTATTTGTCATAGCAACACCTTCGTTTCAGAGCAACAATGTTTCCTTCCACCCAATCCTCACAAAAAATAATCATTTGGAAATCAGCCTCCACAAGCTTCATACAAATCTATTTATTCCATAGGAGATGTTTGTCCAAGCAATTATTCATTTAAGCACTATATTATATATGAAAAAAAAGCACTAAACCACTTTAGTGCATTTCCGCAGTCCTCAAAGCATCAGCTGCAAACAGCATTCCAGAGCCAATTTAAAGCCCTTGCGTTTTGGTCCAGTAGCAAACAAAAATATTTGGCAGCATCAATGGAATGAAAGGCTCCTGTGATGCCCCAGTAGGTAAAAGTACTGCCTGGGTTTAGAACTGCTCCATATGGACCTGAAAACGTCTAAAATATAAACAGAAAATGCTGGAAAAACTCAGCAGGTCAGCCAGCATCTATGGAGAGAGAAACAGAGTTACCATTTCAGGTCAAAGATTTTTCATCAGGACTGTTCTGTTAACTGTTTCTCTCTCTCTCCAAAGAGGGCTGACCCGCCGAATGTTTCCAGAATTCTGTTTTTATTTTAGATTTCCAGCAACTGCAGGTGTTATATATTATCCCATAATCTGTAAATATCTATAAAGAGCTTAGAATAATTAGCTAGGGACTAACTTATGTGCAAGTGTTCCTGGGGAACACTTTCACAGCTGCACTAATAATAATAATCTTTTATTGTCACAAGTATGAAGTTACTGTGAAAAGCCCCTAGTCGCCACATTCCGGCGCTTGTTCGGGTAAGCTGGAATTGAACCTGCAATGCTTGTTCTGCATCACAAACCAGCTGTCTAGCCCACTGAGCTAAACAAGCCCCTCACTAGAGACTGATGCGTAACCCAAGTTCAAATCAGTCCTTCTGTTGTGCAAGGCTGAATGTCAAATTAAAGATAGAGAAATTGAGTTTAAAGTGTGATTATTACCAACATCTTAGAGCCAAAAGACAAGAACACATGCTTCTTCCATGGTGCCAAAATTAAGGTTAAAACCATGTAGCTACAGTTTGCTGCTACGGCAATTATATATTTAACAACGATATATTTATCATGTACAAGAGATGATAAAGGATATGCTACCCTGAACAGTACTGCATTCGACAAAAGGGACCGGACTAACAGAAATAAACTGCCTCTAAAATTGCTAGTTAAACACCGTAATGGAATAATTACAATACATCTGTTCACCTCTCTGAACCAGTTTTTTTTTACATTGAAGTGCCACTTCTTACGCCACTGCCCAACAGTAATTCTGCTAATTACAGTGTTAGACTCGGGCTTCTAATTACGCAACTAATAAGGCTTGAACACTTAGCATTTTGATCTACATTTACTGAACACAATAAACCTACACCAAAATGACCTCTTCCTGCTGCCTCTAACCCTAGTAGTTGAAACAGATGGAATATGATGAATTTGGTGCTTTAAAACATGATCTTTATGAAATTATTCAGTAAGCTTATTTAGTTCGCGTACATATGGCTCAAAGTTAAACATTAACAAAATGACAAATACCTGCTCTGATCCCTTCCTGGTTTCAAAGCTTTAAAAAGGTTTGTCCAACCTTTTATTTGTGCATTTATTTGTTAGTCGGAAATCCACATTAAAAACAGCAATCTACATCACAAATCACAATTAAAATGAGAAATGACAGGCAATGAACCTGCACAATGGTTAGCACTTAACTGCGCCTTCTACTCCAATTCTAGTTCCCTGCTCAAGCCCAAATCTTTTTCAAACACTTATCCAAAAGGCCCCATCTCAAAAGCTATTTGTGGTTTAAGAAAGCCTTCTTCTAATAGCACACTAAGGGCACTTCCCGTCCTCCGGTTAATCATTTGGAGTCTATACCTAAATTATTAATCTATCAAGCTGTGAATGCAATTCTTTGTTATGTAACCTCTCAAAAATCAAATTGATTCAATCAAGAATGCTTCAGTAATTAAGTCATCTTAATCATAAAAGGACAAGAGTCAAAGGCTCTGTAACTGAATGCACACAGCATTCGTAACAAAGTGGATGAAATGTTAGTACAGATAGAAATAAATGTGACCAGATAGACATTAGACATTAGAGACATGGTTGCAAGGTGACCAAGGCTGGGATGTGAATATGGAAAGGTGCTGAATTTTTTGAAACAACAGAATGCTGGATAAAGGTGATGGGTAACTCTGTTAATTAAGCTCTGACATTGGTACAATAATGAAATAAGTTTAGGTAGAGATACAACAAAGCAAGAGGTCACTTGCTGGAATAGTTTATAGGCCCCCTAACAGTTGGTACACTGTAGGACTGAATGTACAGAAAGAAAATAGAGAGCAAGTAAGTAAGGTGCTGCAATAATTATGGGCGTCTTTAACCAACATATAGATTGGGAAAATCAGATTGTAAAGCTTGGGAAAATTAGTTCATAGAGTGCATGCTGCACAATATCTTAGAGCAGTATGTTCCAGTGCCAACCAGGCTATTTTAGATCTGGTGATCTGCAATGAGACAGGATTAATCAATGATCGTCATAAAGTGAAATATACAAGTAGGGAAGTTTTGCTGTAGCTGTACAGGACCTTGTTGAGATGACATCTTATAGCAGGATTTGCATCGGATGCAATGTGGCGGGAGAATCACTCCCTTAATTGCAATAGAACAACTTGGATGAACAATAAATAAGCCCATTAAAAATGCAAACGAAACACTTGCTTATTTTTCGATGGAGTTGCAAAGCAAAAACGTTAAACCCGCGTAGAAGTTTTGAAGTATTTTGGAGAGGAAAAAGTGAAGTCGAATGGGGTTTAGGGTGTACTAGCTAGATGGATAAAGAACTGGCTGATCAACAGGAGACAGAGAGTAGTGGTGGAAGGGAAGGTCTCAAAATGGAGAAAGGTGACTAGTGGTGTTCCACAGGGATCCGTGCTCGGACCACTGTTGTTTGTGATATACATAAATGATCTGGACGACGGTATAAGTGGTCTGATGAGCAAGTTTGCAGATGATACTAAGATTGGTGAAGTTGCAGATAGTGAGGAGGATTTTCAGAGAATACAGCAAAATATAGATAGATTGGAGAGTTGGGCAGAGAAATGGCAGATGGAGTTCAATCCAGGCAAATGCGAGGTGATGCATTTTGGAAGATCCAATTCAAGAACGGACTATACGGTTAATGGAAGAGTCCTGGGGAAAATTGATGTACAGAGAAATCTGGGAGTTCAGGTCCATTGTACTCCGAAGGTGGCAACGCAGGTCGAGCATACAGCATGCTCGCCTTCATTGGATGGGATATTGAGTACAAGAGTTGGCAGGTCTGTTACCGTTGTATAGGACTTTGGTAAGGCCACATTTGGAATACTGCGCGCAGTTCTGGTCTCCACATTACCAGAAGGATGTGGATGCTTTAGAGAGGGTGCGGGGAGGTTCACCAGGATTTTGCCTGGTATGGAGGATGCTAGCTATTAAGAAAGGTTGAGGAGATGAGGATTGTTTTCGTTGGAAAGACTGGTAGTTAAGGGGGGGGACCTGATTGAGGTCTACAAAATTATGAAAGTTATGGACAGGGTGGATAGCACAAGCTTTTTCCAAGAGTGGGGCTGTCAATTACAAGGGGTCACGATTTCAAGGTGAGAGGGGGAAAGTTTAAGGGAGATGTGCGTGGGAACGTTTTTTACGCAGAAGGTGGTGGGTGCCTGGAATGTTTTACCAGCGGAGGTGGTAGAGGCGGGCACAATAGCATCATTTAAGATGCATCTAGACAGATATATGAATGGACGGGGAACAGAGGGAAGTAGATCCTTGGAAAATAGGCGACAGGTTTAGATAAAGGATCTGGATCGGCGCAGGCTGGGAGGGCCGAAGGGCCTGTTCCTGTGCTGTAATTTTATTTGTTCTTTGGGGTACCACGTACAATTTTCATCTCATTTGGAAAAGAATATAATTTTATAGGAAGTAGTTGAGCGAAGTTTACTCTACTCATTCCTGGATCGAAGGGATTATCTTATGAAGAAGGGTTGAACAGGATGGGCCTTTAACCATAGGAGCTTTAGAAGAATGAGGTGATCTTACGGAAATCTATAAAATCCCGAGGGGACCTGATAGGGTAGATACCAGGAAGACGCTCGCTCTTGTGGGGAAGGTCGAGAAACAGACACATGGTTTAAAAAGTGATCACCCTTTTAGGACAGAGATGAGGACAAATTTATCTTCTCTGGAACGTAGTGGAGGCGGAGAAAGTGAATTTATTCAAGGTTGGGTTAGATAGATTTCTAATAGACAAGGGAATCGGGGCATTAAGGGACAAACAAGAAAGTGAAATTGAGGTGACAATCAGAACAGCCATGATGTTATCGATTGGAGAAGCAGACTCAAAGAGCCAAATGGCCTACTCCTGCAACTATGTTCCTATCTTTGCAGTGCAGATGATCTTTCTGATCTGTACACCGACGTACCACACCAGCATTCACCCAACGAGCAGTCAGGAGCCAAACACGACTAATTTAACGACGGTTCAAAGGCAGTCGTGTAGAATATCAAGAAGTGGGGGAAAAAGTCAATGGCAGGGCAGGTTTTGCACATATCTGGAGATAGCATATCTATCTGGGTAGTTCAGCTTGCATTTCATGTGATACTCCCACCCGCTTGGGATATATGTGCTCTTACTTACCAGACTTAATTTTGCAGTGAATTTAATAGGCAACCAATGTGCAAATCCAGCAAGTTCTTTAAAAAGTAACAAGGAGGCTAAGGGAGAGACACTATCTGTGAGTTGCAAAAGACAGCATCTCTTAAATCGACCAGCAAATTCTGGAAGTTAACAATTCTCAGCATATTCCAGTCTCTGGGGTTTTCTGGCCAATTTCAAAATTAATAACAGTTTGCGCTGTTAACTTGTTATTTTCCCAGTGAGATTTTGCCCAGTAATTCTGCAATGGTCACATTTCTGAGATATGTATATCAAGCATCTTACAGTACCATATGTACACAATTTATATTGATTAACTCTTTCTTTGATCATATAAATCCATGGAGTAAGTACAACCCAACTCCTGAAAGTCAACATACATGTCCACTTGCATCTTCTTTACCCACTTTCAAGCCGCATCACTTTCCATCCTCTTTGGAAATTAGTATGGATCAGTTTACTCTTCGGTACAGTAGCAGTGGTTAGCACTGTTGCTTCACAGCTCCAGGGTCCCAGGTTCGATTTGCGTCTTGGGTCACTGTCTGTGTGGAGTCTGCACGTTCTCAGTGTCTGCATGGGCTTCCTCCGGGTGCTCCGGTTTCCTCCCACAAGTCCCGAAAGACGTGCTGTTAGGTGAATTGGACATTCTGAATTCTCCCTCTGTGTATCCGAACAGGTGCCGGAATGTAGCGAATAGGGGATTTTCACAGTAACTTTGTTGCAGTGTTAGTGTAAACCTACTTGTGACAATAAAGATTATTACATCTTTCATTGGTCTCTTATCCGTTTTGTTCGGAAATGTGGGGGGGGGGGGGGAAGAAAAAAAAAGGTTAAAATAAAACGGTTAGCTTTTCACGTACCAACATGTGCCCCACTAGAAACAAAATGCAGAGAAAAGTTTTAGAGGAAGATCCATGTCAGACAAACGTTTACAAAGTTTTACAAATCTTGGGGCAGGAGATGCTGTAGTGCTATTGTCACTGGGTCAGCAAGCCAGAGACTCAGGGTAATGATCTTTGTATCTGGGTTCGAATCCCGCCATGGCAGATGGCAAAACTTTAGTTCAACAATAAAAATCTGGAATTAAAAAATTTAATGAAGACCATGAAACCATTGTCGATTGTCAGAAAAATACATCTTGTTCACGAATGTCCTTTAAGGAAAGAAATCTGCCATCCTTACCTGGTCTGGCCTACATGTAACTCTGGATCCACAGACTCTTAAATGCCTTCTGGATCGGCCACGTAAACCACTCAGTTCAAGAGCGATTAAGGATGGACAATAAATGCTGTCCCAGCCTCATCCATTGAAAGAAAGTTTTTTTAAATGGATACTCTGCAGCAGAGCAGAGCTTCTGATTGGCTGTTCCGGGGAGATTTGCATACGTGCAGTGCGGTCAGCGTAAGTTGAAGGTGCACCTGCATCAGTGACCCGAGGAGTTCGACGGAAGGTGAGCATCCAGCAGAGGGCAGCAGAGCAGAGCTTCTGATTGGCTGTTCCGGGGAGATTTGCATACGTGCAGTGCGGTCAGCGTAAGTTGAAGGTGCAACTGCATCAGTGACCCGAGGAGTTCGACGGAAGGTGAGCATCCAGCAGAGGGCAGCAGAGCAGAGCTTCTGATTGGCTGTTCCGGGGAGATTTGCATATGTGCAGTGCGGTCAGCGTAAGTTGAAGGTGGTTTGTGAAGGGGCTGTTCTCGAGTGACAGCTTTACCCGAAACACTACTTACGTAGTGTCTCCCACCCATCCTCCTCCTCTAACCAAAAAAAAAGCTCTGTCCGTTGGATTGCTAAACTAACAAGCTTTTTATTTTTTTATTTTTCAGTAGTTGGGAAGTTAGTTCAGTGGGAATGGAGGCTAGGGCAGTTGAATGTTCCTCCTGCAGAATGTGGGAGGAAAGGGTCACCTCTAGTATCCCTTCTGACTACATCTGCGGGAAGTGCACCCAACTCCAGCTCCTCGAGAACCGCATTAGGGACCTGGAGCTGGAGCTGGATGAACTTCGGATCATTCGGGAGGCGGAAGAGGTTATTGAGAGGAGTTATAGGGAGGTAGTCACACCTCAGGTAAAAGAAGAAAGTAGATGGGTTACCGTCAGGGGAGGGAGAGGGAACCGGCAGGCAGTGCAGGGATCCCCTGTGGTCGTTCCCCTCTATAACAAGTATACCGTTTTGGATACTGTTGCGGGGGACGACTTACCAGGGGTAAGCAATAGGGCGCAGGTCTCTGGCACAGAGTCTGTCCCTGTTGCTCAGACGGGAAGGGAGAAGAGGAACAGAGCACTTGTCATTGGGGACTCCATAGTTAGAGGAACAGACAGGAGGTTCTGTGGGAACGAAAGAGACTCACGGTTGGTGTGTTGCCTCCCAGGTGCCAGGGTTCGTGATGTCTCTGATCGTGTTTTTGGGATCCTTAAGGGGGAGGGGGAGCAGCCCCAAGTCGTGGTCCACATAGGTACCAACGACATAGGTCGGAAGAGAGATGGGGATTTGAGACAGAAATTCAGGGAGCTAGGGTGGAAGCTGAGAGCTAGAACAAACAGAGTTGTTATCTCTGGGTTGTTACCCGTGCCACGTGCTAGCGAAGTGAGAAATAAGGAGAGAGAGGAGTTGAACACGTGGCTACAGGGATGGTGCAGGAGGGAGGGTTTTGGTTTCCTGGATAATTGGGGCTCATTCTGGGGTAGGTGGGACCTCTACAAACAGGATGGTCTTCACCTGAACCAGAGGGGTACCAATATCCTGGGGGGGAGATTTGCTAGTGCTCTTCGGGGGGGTTTAAACTAATTCAGCAGGGGGATGGGAACCTAAATTGTAGTCCCAGTGTACAGGATGTTGAGAGTAGTGAGGTCAGGGATAGGGTTAAAAGTTCGAAAGAGGGCACCGGCAAGCAGGACGCTGGTTTGAAGTGTGTCTACTTCAACGCCAGGAGCATCCGGAATAAGGTGGGTGAGCTTGCAGCATGGGTTGGTACCTGGGATCTCGATGTTGTGGCGATTTCGGAGACATGGGTAGAGCAGGGACAGGAATGGTTGTTGCAGGTTCCAGGATTTAGATGTTTCTGTAAGAACAGAGAAGATGGTAAAAGAGGGGGGGGTGTGGCATTGTTAATCAAGGAAAGTATTACGGCGGTAGAAAGGACGCTTGAGGACTCGTCTACTGAGGCAGTATGGGCCGAGGTTAGGAACAGTAGAGGAGAGGTCACCCTGTTGGGAGTTGTCTATAGACCTCCGAATAGTCCCAGAGATGTAGAGGAAAGGATTGCAAAGATGATTCTTGACAGGAGCGAGAGTAACAGGGTAGTTGTTATGGGGGACTTTAACTTTCCAAATATTGACTGGAAATACTATAGT
The DNA here is from genome assembly GCF_902713615.1 of Scyliorhinus canicula. NCBI lineage: Eukaryota > Metazoa > Chordata > Chondrichthyes > Carcharhiniformes > Scyliorhinidae > Scyliorhinus > Scyliorhinus canicula. Next base: position 11,616,862 of record NC_052157.1, on the reverse strand, counting down.
TCGAGTACTATAGATGGGTCAGTTTTTGTGCAGTGTGTGCAGGAGGGTTTTCTGACACAGTATGTAGACAGACCAACAAGGGGCGAGGCCACATTGGATTTGGTACTGGGTAATGAACCCGGCCAGGTGTTAGATTTAGATGTAGGTGAGCACTTTGGTGATAGTGATCACAACTCGGTTATGTTTACTTTAGCAATGGGCAGGGATAGGTATATACCGCAAGGCAAGAATTATAGCTGGGGGAAAGGCAATTATGATGCTATTCGGCAAGATTTAGGAGGTATTGGATGGGGAAGGAAACTGCAGGGGATGGGTACAATCGAAATGTGGAGCGTTTTCAAGGAACAGCTACTGCGTGTCCTTGATAAGTATGTACCTGTCAGGCAGGGGGGGAAGTTGTCGAGCAAGGGAGCCGTGGTTTACTAAGGAAGTTGAAGCACTTGTCAGGAGGAAGAAGAAGGCTTATGTTAGGATGAGACATGAAGGCTCAGTTAGGGCACTTGAGAGTTACAAGTTAGCCAGGAAGGACCTAAAGGGAGAGTTAAGAAGAGCGAGGAGAGGACACGAAAAGTCGTTGGCGGATAGGATCAAGGAAAACCCTAAGGCTTTCTATAGGTATATCAGGAACAAAAGAATGACTCGAGTAAGATTAGGGCCAATCAAGGATAGTAGTGGAAAGTTGTGTGTGGAATCAGAGGAGATAGGGGAAGCATTAAATGGATATTTTTCGTCAGTGTTTACACTGGAGAAAGACAATGTTGTCGAGGAGAACACTCAGGTTCAGTCGACCAGGCTAGATGGAATTGAGGTTCAAAAGGAGGAGGTGTTAGCAATTTTAGAAAATGTCAAAATAGATAAGTCCCCTGGGCCAGATGGGATTTATCCTAGGATTCTCTGGGAAGCCAGGGAGGAGGTTGCAGAGCCTTTGTCCTTGATCTTTATGTCGTCTTTGTCGACAGGAATAGTGCCGGAAGACTGGAGGATAGCAAATGTTGTCCCCTTGTTCAAGAAGGGGAGTAGAGACAACCCTGGCAATTATAGACCTGTGAGCCTTACTTCGGTTGTGGGTAAAATGTTGGAAAAGGTTATAAGAGATAGGGTTTATAATCATCTTGAAAAGAACAAGTTGATTAGCGATACTCAACACGGTTTTGTGAAGGGTAGGTCATGTCTCACAAACCTTATTGAGTTTTTTGAGAAGGTGACCAAACAGGTGGATCAGGGTAAAGCTGTTGATGTGGTGTATATGGATTTCAGTAAGGCGTTTGATAAGGTTCCCCACGGTAGGCTATTGCAGAAAATAAGGAAGTATGGAATTGAAGGTGATTTAGCGGTTTGGATCAGTAATTGGCTAGCTGAAAGAAGACAGAGGGTGGTGGTTGATGGCAAATGTTCATCCTGGAGTTCAGTTACTAGTGGTGTACCGCAAGGATCTGTTTTGGGGCCACTGCTGTTTGTCATTTATAAAAATGACCTGGAAGAGGGTGTAGAAGGATGGGTTAGTAAATTTGCAGATGACACGAAGGTCGGTGGAGTTGTGGATAGTGCTGAAGGATGTTATAGGATACAGAGGGACATAGATAAGCTGCAGAGCTGGGCTGAGAGGTGGCAGATGGAGTTTAATGCGGAAAAGTGTGAGGTGGTTCACTTTGGAAGGAGTAACAGGAATGCAGAGTACTGGGCTAATGGCAAGATTCTTGGTAGTGTAGATGAACAGAGAGATCTCGGCATCCAGGTACATAAATCCCTGAAAGTTGCCACCCAGGTTAATAGGGCTGTTAAGAAGGCATATGGTGTGCTAGCCTTTATAAGCAGGGGGATTGAGTTTCGGAACCACAGGGTCATGCTGCAGCTGTACATAACTCTGGTGCGGCCACACCTGGAGTACTGCGTGCAGTTCTGGTCACCACATTATAGGAAGGATGTGGAAGCTTTGGAAAGGGTTCAGAGGAGATTTACTAGGATGTTGCCTGGTATGGAGGGAAGGTCTTACGAGGAAAGGCTCAGGGAATTGAGGTTGTTTTCGTTAGAGAGGAGAAGGCTGAGAGGTGACTTAATAGAGACATATAAGATAGTCAGAGGGTTAGATAGGGTGGACAGTGAGAGTCTTTTTCCTCGGATGGTGATGACCAACACGAGGGGACATAGCTTTAAATTGAGGGGTGAGAGATATAGGACAGATGTCAGAGGCAGTTTCTTTACTCAGAGAGTAGTAGGGGTGTGGAACGCCCTGCCTGCAACAGTAGTAGACTCACCAACTTTAAGGGCATTTAAGTGGTCACTGGATAGACATATGGATGAAAATGGAATAGTGTAGGTCAGATAGGCTTCAGATGGTTTCACAGGTCGGCGCAACATCGAGGGCCGAAGGGCCCGTACTGCGCTGTAGTGTTCTATGTTCTATGTTCTAATTACGTCACTGAGTAATATGTTTTTTTAAAATTAAAGGGCAATTTGTTTTAGTGCGCTCAATCCACCTAACCTGCACATCTTTGGGTTGTGGGGGGGTGAGACCCACGCAAAGTCAGGGGGAATGTGCATCACTGAGTAAGGTGATTCACACAGGAACCCTTACTTACAACAGGAACCCATTAATTTACGTAATTCACATGATGATGAGTAAATAGCATAACTGCCACCTACTCTCCAACCCACACAATGCAAATCAGGATAGAATTAAAAATGATCTCAAACAAACAACGAGAGTAGAGAAGTTCAGGCACCAGAACTTCTATTTTCATTTTTGGCAAATATAGTTCTGATGAATTTATTGCAGGTATTGACAGGACCTGCAGTACCTCACTTCTCCATCCCTATTTTAGCTATTCGAAAGCAAAATGTTGCCATCACAGTAGATAATTATCAAACAGCAATAAAAATGTGTCAGCAAGCAGAGAAAAGGCACATTACAGCTTTCAACACATTATATCTTTGGTACACTATCTGCATGGATTTGGACAGAAATGCAGAAATGAGAAAATACCAATTGGAAACGCTACACACCAAGCTACCGAGTGAGGCCTCTAGAGGCCAAAAGCCAAAACGCCAACATTGAGACTTTCTACTTAACACTGGTTGAAATTTAAACATTTACCGTACTATATTAGTCAAAATCCAATATACTGTAACATAAGCATGTTTGTCAATGTTTCAATAATTTAAAATCATCTATCCTGGATGGGATGACATTCGAAGAGTTGAAAAAAAAGATATTCCGATTCTGGAAGACACCATGGTGCAATTAGTGGAGCAGACCATTTATTTTCATCTCACATTAGCTGAAAAACACCCTATTGGGCAACAGCTGCTAAACTAATGGTGTCACGCAAATGCTGGCCGTATTCTGCTTTTGTGCAGTGGTGGGCTCTATTCTCACTTTAATCTATACCATCCCACAATTTTCCCGGATGGACCAGCAAGTAGTTGAGCCATACAGATCAGAAAGGGCTCCAGGTACAGCCTTGGATCCATAATAAATTTACTCACATTTGGTGGGAACACTGCAACTAACTCGAATATCTCTGGGTTAGGGAATAAAAATAGACAACCAGATTCCGAGGCATGCTTGCTTGCTGGGTGACAGCATGGCCTGAATTTTACCTTCGAGGAGCATCCGAAGGTGTTGCGTGTGGCGGCCCTTCCTGCTGATTTCCTTATTTCCCCACGAGGAACTCAAAAGTTACAAAATAGTATACCGCGCTAGCTTTGGACTGCAGAACTCAGACTTTCGGCATCCGAGAGATTCGTTTGACTCTGCTCAATTGGTTCACTGGTGGCCAATGAATTGGCCTAAATGCCATATTCTGCTTGGTGCCTGCTGCCTCAGTGGGATGATTTTCTGAGAGCCTGGGGAAGCAGTTGAGTCCTGGGCACCCAGGGGAAAGTACCTGCCATCTCACCTTTGTTTCTCCAGAAAAGGCTGTATAGATGCTGTATTTCAGCAACTGCAGAGACCTGAATGAACCTACAGTGGAAACCGTTAAGACTGCAGACAGAAATCACGAACTGAAGAAAGGTGTGCTAGAAACAACAATCTGAAACAAAGACTTATCTTTTTATTTTCATGAGCCGTCAGCACTTCATCTCTAGCTGAGCTGCTTCAAGATTGGCTGCCCCTCTCTTGCTGTTGCTTCTTCACCACGTCTTCTGTGACTAGCCTGGTTTCTGGCTCACAGCACTCTGATTACTAAATGTATCATTGCAAAGAACACCCTGACCCTGTTCGCTATTATTTACTGTTCTTTCCTTTCTCTTAGTTGCTGCCCAGACATGGTTGACAAAATACATGGCAGTTTGATTTTACTTGTGCAAAAAAAACCATGCATTCAGTTTAATAGCATCCTACCATTTTGGGACAATACTCATCTAGGCATGAGGAGAGTATTCCATCACACACTTAATTTGTGCCTTTTAGATGGTGGACCTGCTTTGGGGAGTCATCGCCATAGAATTCCAAACCTCTGACCTGCTATTGTAGTCACAGTATTTATTTGGCTACTCCAGTTCAGTTTATGGTAAATGCTAACCTCCGAGGTGTTGATAGAGGGGGATTTAGTAATGGTAATACCATTGAATTACAGGGGGTGATGGTTCAATTTTCTCTTGTTGCAGATGGTTGTTGACTAGCACTTGTGACGCGAATGTTATTCTAGTCACTTGTCAACCCAAACCCGAATATTCTCCTGGCCTTGCTGCATTTAGACATGGACTGCTTCAATAATCAAGGAGTTGCGAATGGTGCTGAACATTGCGCAGCTATCAGTGAACATCCTCACTCTGACCTTATATTGAAAGTAAAGTCATTGATGAAACAGCGGAAGATGGTGGTGCCTAGGGCACTACTTGGAGGAACTCTTGCACTGATGTCCAAGAACTGAGATTCTGAATCATTCAAAAAAAATGATGGCGATGCATGAATGCATGTCTTGATTTGTTTGGTTATTTCATTTCTGGTTGTTACTGTAATTGAATTAAGAATGACCCATACCACAGGCAAGGGTTGTTAGAATAGGCATGCTTGCAAGACTTGCTCTTAACGAGTTTTCCATGCTGGTAAAGATTGTGTAGCGATCTCAAAAAGTTTTAGGTTCATGAATGATATTTGATTAAGAGTCCAACTGACTTGGTGGTAAACTGTGAAATATTTAGTTTTCTTTGCTCATTTGTGATTATCTGACACTGTTTATGTTACTGGCATAAGCACAAGGCTAAACAATAATTAGTATAATTTATAAGCTTATAGTTGACACATGTAATCAGTGGCTGAAATTTCCCAGCCATTCTCGCCGGTGGCATCTTCAGTCCCGCCAGCGGCGAATTCCCACCACAGATTTCCTAGTGATACGTGTGTGTGTGTGTGTGTGTGTGTGTGTGTGTGGGGGGGGGGGGGGGGGGGGGGGGGGGGGAGAGGAACAGCGGTTGCATCGAGCATGAAACCCCATTACCACTGGCGGGCTCAGAAGATCCTGTCACTGGCCAATAGTGCCGTGCCGCCACAAAACGGACGTAGAAAATCCCACCCAATACCTTGGGATCAAAATCGCAAGAGAACCGGTGAAAAGCTATCTGTTTCTATGTGGTAAATAAAATCATTATGTAGGCTGTGCTCTAGGAGGCTCCCACAATGACTATTACTTAACTGCATGACACTGGCTGAAAAATGTTATTGCACACTTGTCAGCAGCTGCCACAGTTTGAAGTTATTATTTGTGCCATTAGCAAAGATTTTAATAACAGTATCCATCTGGTCATTAGTTAGATTTATTAGACCATACCTTAAATGGACTTGTAATTATGACAGCAATTTTTATAGAGGCTGTTCACTGTTTTGAGGGATGTGCCAAGTAACTAGCTGTGGGAAACTAACTCAATTCCATGAAATTTGTTCACTGTTGGAACTCTTAATTGTCAGTAAAAGTCATATGGTGGCAGGCCAATGCATTTAGTTTTGGCATTTTCTGAATGATTACAATGTTTATTTTGAGGCTGACAATATTGTACTTATTCATGACCCAATTTAATAGGTAAAGTCACAAGAGCATGGGTACGTGCAGAAGTCTTATGTGCAAAAGAAAAAGGCTGGATAAGCTTGCCTCATCCAACAAAATGTCAAATTATAATTCTTTGTGCAATTCTTCCAATTCTTAAGCTCCTGATTTGTTCTTTGTCATAATACATAGTACAATGTTGTAAGCTATGTGAAGAAAAATGATTGAGTAGTTTTACAATAGTGCATATATTATGCAAGAGCTTAATTTCAGACATTCAATCCATTTGAACCAAAATTACAAAAATACTTCATTGTTGAGCCCGTAGCATGATAATGATGTGATTTATTTCATTTATTGGCTCATTAATGAAAATTATCCCATACCTAAACAAAACAATAAAGGTAATATAAACGCTCAGTCACTGGAAATCAACAGCGCAATTAGAAAATGTTAATTCTGTTAAAAATTATGCTGAGGATTTCTAGAGACAGGATATCATTACTGCACAGTTCTTTCCATTTTGATGCATCTAATTTGTTATCTTACAATGAAAAATTCAGCTTTGAAATTTGAATGAGAATCTTAAATATCTTGTGCACTGAAGTTATTAAAGATAGTTGGTAATTTTATGTTAATTCTGTCTTTTATTACTGACATTGAAGTCCTATGGCACGGTGGTTAGCACTGCTGCTTCACAGCGCCAGGGATCCGGGTTCGATTCCTGGCTTGGGTGACTGTCTTGTGTTGAGTCCGCACGTTCTCCCAGTGTCTGCATGCGTTTCCTCCAGGTGCTCCAATTTCTTCCCACAAGGCCCGAAATATGTGCTTGTTAGGTGAATTGGACATTCCGAATTCTCAGTGTACCTGATTAGGCGCCGGAATGTGACGACTCGGGGCTTTTCTCAGTAACTTAATTGCAATGTTAATGTAAGCCTACTTGCGACACGAATAAAGATTATTAATAACTCAAGTTATTAATTTGGTGAAAGGATGGTGAACATTTCAGTTATGGTTTCCATTTTAGTCACTTCAAGCAAATAGTAAGGGTTTGATGTCTGACTGAAGCCTAGTCATGATTATGGATTAAGGAGCTCCAAATGTGGACATTTGAACTTCTTTATAGTGTTACATTAGGTGCTGAAAGGTTGCCCCGACAGCAGCCTTTCAGGATTTAAAAAACTTTTCATCTGTCTTATCCTGCAGGCATTGATTTCTTGCTAGTTGGAAAGCTGTAGGTCGTCTTCTGGCATCTTCCTCAAGTATTCATGCTTGAGTATTGGCAAAGCATGCAGCAGAATAGTCAATATAAAGGGCATCATAACAAAGCCCATTCTGCCCTTGTCCGACATTAACATACATGGGCCAGAATGTTACATGTCTGGGCTAGGGGCGTGGCCAACCGGAAGGGCATCATATCTCATGAGATATTATGAGATATATCTCAACGTCATTGCGCATGTCCACAATTTTGAGGGTGGATGCATGAATCGGCTGCATGCCTGCTGACAATTAAAGAGCCAATTAAAGCTGTTAAAAGTCCTGTCGACAGTGAATTCACGCTGCCTCTGGGTGGGAACCCATTGCCTTTTTTGCACTTCCTCATCCAAGGGTGGATAAAAAGATCCCAGAGCAGCAGTTTTTTTAGGCTGGAGTTCATAACTGTGTGAGCAGAGTTCAGCTTGAGCTTCCTAGTTACTGCTTAGCATTTGGGGCGTGATTTTCAACATTACAGGACTACCTTGGAAGATTTTCCAAAAGGATTGGAGGACAGTGTTCCATCATTTGCAAGGCGCTGGTCATCTGCATCTAATCCAACAAGGATTAGGACAAGGTTTAGGGCCAGTAGGGAGCCCAAGGCAGGAGGGGATGCCAAAGATACCACTATACTCTAAGCACACCAACTACCTCCAGATCTCCGAGGTCCAGTGCTGCAGGAGACTGCACCTCCCCAGGTATACACTGACATCAATTAGCGACATGGTAGATCCTGAAAATGTCTCCAGCTGCTGGTAACTTTGAAGGTCACAGCGGCCTTCAACTTCTATGCCTCAGGTTCATTTTGGGGCTCAGCGGGTGATCTGTGCAGTGTCTCTTAATCAGCCATGTAGTTATAGAGTCATATATGTTTACAGCATGGAAACAAGATCTTCAGCCCAGCTTGTCCATGCCACCCAGTTTCTATCACTAGTCCCACATTTGGCCCATATCCCTCTATACCCACCCTGCCCATGCAACTGTTTTTTAAAGGAAAAAACTGTACCCGCCTCTATCACTGCCTCTGGCAGCTCGTTCCAGATGCTCATCACCCTCTGTGAAGAAATTTCCCCTCTAGTCTACTTTGTATCGCTCTCCTCTCACCTTAAACCTATGCTCTCTAGTTCCAGACTCTTCCTTGTGTCAAGCTAGTGGCAGATATCATCTTCAGACATGTCTGCACTTTCATTTATTACCAGACAGACTGAGGCAGCCAGGCGGAGAGTGCATGACATTTTGCGGTGATATCTGGGGTTCCTCTGCATCCAGGGTTTTATAGAGCAGTGTTTTTAAAACTTCTTTTCCCAGGACTCACTGTTACCAACCAGTCGGCCGACCTTTGCAACCCATGTCGGCAAACATCCATGACACACCATTTTCGCTTAGTAATTGCAGCTTTTAAATTGGTATTTTGGGGCAATAGATTTCCAACTATGAAAAAAACAGATGCAAACCAAAATATTTCAAAAAGATGAGAAGAACATACGTACGTTCCAACATCAATAATATAAAGATTTAAAAAGAGAATTGAAGATATAAAAGAGAGAACTTGCAGTGCAAATTCTGATTGTAAAACTTTAATTCTAGTTTCAAATCTCTGCATGACCTCGCTTCCTCCTGGTCTATGCAATTTCCTTCAGCCCCAAAACGTTGCAAGATAACTGCTATATTATTTGCTATACTACTGTAGATGATGCCCAGGCTCCAAGCTCTAGAATTTCCTCCATAACCCTCTGATTCTCTCCTTTAAGACACTTGTTAAAACCTACCTTTTGACCTGGCTATTGGTCATCTGCCATAATGCTGGTTTAAGAGGTTTCACATTTAAGTGTGCTTCAAATGCTCACAAAGCACTTGGGAAGATTTATGTTAAAAGGTACTACGTTATTGTTCCTGCATTGTACTTGTTCATATATAAAACTTCAATAATTATTTACTACCCTATCAAGTCACAGTCTGATTATTTCATTTTTTCTTCTTGTCAGACAAATTGAATACAAAAGTAGGGAGGTTATACTTCAGTTGTACAGGGCAATAGTGAGACCACATTTGGAGTACTGTATAGTATTGGTCACCTTATTTAAGATGTAAATCTTAAGATAAAGATGTAAAAAGGAAGCAGTTCAGAGAACATTTGCAAGACTATTACCTGGAATGGGAGGGTTGGCTTATGAGGAAAGGTTAGACAGGCTAGGCTTGTATCCACTGGGGGTTAGAAGAGTAAGAGGTGACTTGATTGAAACATACAAAATTGAGAGATCTTGACAGGGTGGATGTGGAGAGGATCTTTTCTCTTGTGGGAAAATCTAGAACTAGGGATACAGGGTTACCTATTTAAAACAGATGAGGCAAGATCTTTTCGTTCACAGGGCCGTGAGTTTTTGGAACTCTGCTTTCAACACCTTTTCAGGAAGAGTCTTTGAATATTTTTATGGCAGAGGTGGACAGACTCTTGGTAAGAAAGGGGGTAACAGATTATTGGGGGTAGAAGGGATGCAGACTTGAGGTTACAATCAGATCAGCCATGATCTCATTAAATGGAAGAGCAGGCTCAACAGACGGAAAGGCCTACTCCTGCTCCTTGTTTGAATGTAGGAGACCAACCACATATTTCTCATGAGTTAAATTATGTTGCAGTTTCTTGTAAGCTGGGAAGGGTTGTGGGAGTTGGGGTGGGGTTAAGAGGAAGAAGTGAAGTGGAGGAAAGACGTATTTAAGTATTGCACACCAAAAGTACTTTACACCTCCACTACAGTCTCAAGAGAGGATACATTTGACTTCAAATTATACATTTATACACAGGGATAAAGTTGAAATTCAAAGCCATATGGTTATAGGTGATAATAGTTTGGATTTCTTTCTAAAACAAATCTTTAATCCCAAGAGTAACTTTTGCTCAGTTCAATTCTGCAAAGTTAACTGCCACACTATGGAAGCAGGTGGTGATTGACCAACTAATGTCATGAAGCCTCACCACCATACACAGTTACATATTTGCTCCATATTCGTGTTCTGGCTACAGACAGCAAACTGTGCTTTGCACCTGCCTGCTCTCAGAACAGCTGACCCCATTATAAATTAGGGTCAGGTCAATTATTTACAGTATAAACTATGGGAATCATAGTGGTGGGGAGAAGTAGAAAAAGATGTGGCACTAGTACGTCCATTAAATGGGTTTTGCAGAAACGACACAAAAAGTAAAAGATTATTGGCAGTCAAAAGAATGAGGAATGCAAAAACAAAGGCTAGCAAAACTCCGGCTGAATAAAAAAATAAAGAAAAATTAGAGGCATGTTTTAGAAAGCAAAGCATTCTCTCCCCTCCCACTGGATGGATCAAAAATGAGGGATATTAGCAAAGGAGTAGGTGGCAGGTGACATCAGTGCTGGGAGAGTTGCTTTTATTGACTCAACAGGGTACCTTGGCCAGAGGAAAGCAATACGCTTAAATTTGCAGTCAACGTGACCACTGCGAGTTAGATCTCACAGCAGATCTAGATGACTATGAGTCCGCAAGAAAAGCTTCCCTGTTAAGGTAGTTCCTTAAAATGTCTTTGACCAGTATCACATGACAACTCATCTACTTCCTTAGCTAATGACATGCAAGATGTATTGCTGTTACAAGATGCACCGTAGAAACTCACCAAGGTTCTGTCAACACCACCTTCCAAACCAGTGACGTATAGCATTTAAAAGGATGAAGGCAGCAGATGCGTACGAATGCCAACACCTGCAGGTTCCCCTCCAAGTCACATACCATCTTGACTTGGAACGATATCACTTTCACAGTCGCTGGGTTAAAATCCTGCAACCTCCCCCCCACCTCAAAGCACACGGACTGTAGTGGTTTAAGGTGGCGGTTCAGCACTACCTTCTAGGGGTGGCAACAAATTTTGCCTTACCAGCGATGCCCACGCCCCACAAATGAGTTTTAAAAAGTCTTTCCTTCAGATAACTCGAGAATAAAATTACTGGCAGGAAAATGCCTGAAGGGGGTAAATCCATTCTGGAGTGAAAAGTCATTGAACACGGGCCACGATTTTGAACCACCTTGGTTATCAAACTGGGGTCATTTTCCTCCAGGAAAATAGGTTATTGGCTCAACAGATGTGTTCTCCACAATTGAATAGCTTGCTGACACAAAGTACGCAAGGAAGGCAGCCAAAGACCTTGAAACTTACCTCAACAATACCAGTAGAAGGAAGGAAGTGATTTGGAAAAATTGTACTATATCCGAGCGTTAATTTTAATGAATCAATTTTTTATTTTTCAGAATGTTCTGTGAATATAAATGCACTTTCTGAATATATATATATATATATATATATATAATTATATATAGATCTTGTTTGCTGTAGCATTCATAGATCCAGAATTCAATTAAATCCATTTAGAATCCTAAGAGAGCAAGATATGTACAGTAGAAAATGCAACCCAACATATCAAGGGACTGTATTTTGTCTGAAGCTCTGTGTATGAGTGGATTTGATTGACTGTAAATTCACAAAAGCATCCAAAAGATCTGAAAGCATCCATGCCTTTGTAACCTCGAGATTCAACTATCCCAAAGCACTCCTGTCTGGCTGCCCACATTCTACCCATCATAAGCCTGAGGAAATAAGAAATACTCAGCAGGTCTGCAGGAAGAAACAGAATTAATATTTTAGGTCTATGACTTTTCATCAGAAGATTAAATATTCGTCTCCATCTTCTCTTCGGCAAACTCATCTTCAACTATCTCCCAACATTCTGGTTTGAGTTATCTGGTCAGCTGGGAGTACTGAGACTACATTATTCAAGATCACAAAAAGATAAAATGACCTGCTGCACTGTTGCAGATTCTATTGAAACAGCTTTTCTTCCAGCTGCATGGTCCACTCTCATAGTTCAATTAACATATGTTCCTTCATAGACATTATTTATTTGGCTGATTCTTCTTCCTGCGCTTAAAGATTGCACCCGATGTACCACAAGGGTTCCCACTGCTGATCACCATCCAGGAGTTACTCTCTGGACATTCGGTGATAACAGGATCGGTATCAGCTGCAAGACCACCAAAGGTTCACTCATAAAGGCTGAAGGATGAGCAGCGTGTCATTTGGGTGAAAGTACCTGATGTGAAATTAGGATGGGAAAAAGCACACAAGTTAATCTGTACCCTACCCAATGGTACTGCAGGTGTGCCTTCATCACATGGACTGCATTGGTTCAAGAACAAGACCCACCTTAAATTTATCAAAGTCAGGTAGCAGTCAGATTATTTGACTTGAGCCCATCAGAACGTAGTCTACATCTCTTTGCACCCAACGTCAAAAATGCACTTTCAATGGGGTTTGATAAATGTCAAACAGGAGCAGGAAGCTTAGCTGATTATATCTCCCTCAACAACGCAAAGGATCCAAAAAGATCCAATTGTTGACATCCTACCCATTGTGCATTGTTAAACACTGGAAATCAAGATCAACGCAGAATCTTCCTGCACTCTGAAACATGATAATGTGTCGAAACTCAAAATACTTACCTTAATTGAAGTTGCAGGTTGGGAATTGCAAATCTCCGAGGCCTTGGGCCTTCTGTTCATGGCCTGGCCGGAAAGTGGACACATTTGTGCAGCAAGTGGTACTTTTTATTCTTCAGGCTGGGAACTGGCACTGCGCACATGCGCAGAAGGAAGCAAAGAAGTGAAAAGTCCTGAAAAAAAAGCTGATCAGGTGACCTGAAGGGGCCCACTATTTCAGAGGAGTCTCAAACCAGGGAATGGAGCAGGAAGAAGTTCCTGAAGGAAACCTCAGGTGAAGGACAAAGACAGGGATGAAAATGAGGTCCCTGAAGTAAAGACAAGAGTAAGGAACCAGGAAATAGGCGGCCAAAATGAAAGACAGCTTCAGGGATCAGACTTCAAGCAAAGTGGGCTCGAGAAGTCTAGAAGAACCAAGGGGGCAGCCTAAGGTTGGTAATTCCTGACTGCAGGCTATGGAGCATTGGTGTTCCACTTGGGTTGGCCGAGGATCATAGATATCATAGAATTTGCAGTGCAGGAGGCCATTCGGCCCATCGAGTCTGCACCGGCTCTTGGAAAGAGCACCCTACCCAAGGTCAACACCTCCACCTTATCCCCATAACCCAGTAACCCCACCCAACACTAAGGCCAATTTTGGACACTAAGGGCAATTTATCATGGCCAATCCACCTAACCTGCACATCTTTGGACTGTGGGAGGAAACCGGAGCACCTGGAGGAAACCCACGCACACACGGGGAGGATGCTCAGACTCCACACAGACAGTGATCCAAGCCGGAATCGAAACAGGGACCCTGGAGCTATGAAGCAATTGTGCTATCCACTGCAGATAGGTACTTGTACGGTGATGTTTGAGAATATGTGGACATCCAGAGGAAAGGAACCTCAGAAGGCAAGATTGAAACCCAGGAGGTGGGTCCTTGTCGAAGTTATCCGAGTGGGAGTGTCATTTGGAGTGGATTGCAAGGAGAGTTCTTTAAATGTGGAGCCTGGAAACCCTTGTGAGAAAGATGGAGGGTGTGATTCTCTGTTCCAGGGTCTAGGTGTGCCTGCCAGCTGAGAATCAGATTTTCATTCTGCCACTAGGGGGAGGGTCAGGGAAACTGAATTCCATTTATGCAAATTGACCTGTATGCTGTCCATGTGCATCCCACCCGAGTCCCTGTTCCCCAGGCGCAAGATTCGCTGGGGTCAAGATTGCCGCCTCACAGCGCCAGGGACCGGGTTCAATTCTAACCTTGGATGATTGTCTAGTGTTGAGTTTGCATGTTCTCCCAGTGTCTGCCTGGGTTTCCTTCAGATGCTCCGGTTTCCACCCACAGTCCGAAGATGTGCAGGCTAGGTGGACTGGTCGTGCTAAATTGCCCAGGGATGTGTCAGTTAGGGGTTTTAGGAGTAGGAAGGGGAAGTGGGCTTGGGTGGAGTGCTCTTTCAGAGGGCCAGTGCAGACTCAATAGGACAAATGTGCTACTTCTGCACTGTACGGATTCTATGACTGACAAGCTGAAGCAGCTTTTCAGCGCTCCATTCACGCCAGACTTTCATTCCAGCAAAGAAGATTGTGGCTAAAAGAACTGCACCATTCTTCCTTGATGCGGGCATCCTCAGGATGTTGGACATACTGAAGAGAGGAAGGACACCCTCTCTCCCAGGGTGAGACAACCTACTATCACAGCGTCCCCAGTGAAGGAGCACAGTTTGTGCTCCATCTCCCACTGCCTCCCCCGCTCAAAATATTGTGGCCCATGAGAAGAGTCCCACACGCACTAGGGATCATCTGGACAGAAAGTAGTATAAATATAAGAACTAGGAGCAGGAGTAGGCCATCTGGCCACTCGAGCCTGCTTCATCATTCAATGAGATCATGGCTGATCTTTTGTGCACTCAGCTCCACTTTCCGGCCCAAATACCATAACCCTTTATTCCTTTATTCTTCAAAAAACTATCTATCTTTATCTTAAAAACATTTAATAAAGGAGCCTCAACTGCTTCACTGGGCAAGGAATTCCATAGATTCACAACCCTTTGGGTGAAGAAGTTCCTCCTAAACTCAGTCCTAAATCTACTTCCCCTTATTTTGAGGCTATGCCTCCTAGTTCTGCTTTCACACGCCAGTGGAAACAACCTGCCCACATCTATCCTATCTATTCCCTTCATCATTTTATATATGTTTCTATAAGATCTCCCCTCATCCTTCTAAATTCCAATGAGTACAGTCCCAGTCTACTCAACCTCTACTCATAATCCAACCCCTTCAGCTCTGGGATTCACCTTGTGAATCTCCTCTGCACACCCTCCAGTGCCAGTACATCCTTTCTCAAGTAAGGAGACCAAAACTGAACACAATACGCCAGGTGTGGCCTCACTAACACCTTATACAATTGCAGCATAACCTCCCAGTCTTAAACTCTTAGCCAAGTTCCAAACTCAATTTCTGTGCGGGCAGGGACTGTTAGCAAGGTGAGACTTCCCTTGACCATCCAAACCCCCCAAACTACATGGTCACCCTGGATATTAATGCTCTGCCACCCACACCCAGTCCACCCTCAACCAGTCTACCCCCCGCACCCTGACCCAACCCCTTCTACATGTAGACACTGCAGCACTGTTTACATCAGGGACTTGCACTCGGCCCTTGATGTGCAAAGCCTAACTTCACCACCATCCCTGCAAACAGGGGTATGGTAACACAACTGGTGACAGCGTTGGGCTCTGTGACCCCTATCTTGGTTCTCCCAGTAGGGTCTACTGTGGGTGCTCCCATTGAGTGAACCTTGTGCCTTACTGCAAGGACGGTGGCAGCTGGTTGTGTGGTTCAGACATGTGGCTCTATGGTAAGAGATTGGTGAACACCTTGTACAGATGGGAGTAACTGAGGGATGTATACTGTTAATGGGAGATTGGCTGCAGGATATGTGGAGCACGGTAGCATAGTGGTTAGCACAGTTGCTTCACAGCTCCAGGGTCCCAGGTTCGATTCCCGGCTTGGGTCACTGTCTGTGTGGAGTCTACACGCTCTCCCCGTGCGCGCATGGGTTTCCTCCGGGTGCTCCAGTTTCCTCCCACAGTCCAAAGATGTGCAAGTTAGGTGGATTGGCCATTCTAAATTCTCCTTAGTGTGCAAATGTTTAGGTGGGGTTACCGGGGTAAATGGGAGGGGGTGGAGGTGTGGGCTTAAGTAGGGTGCTCTTTCCAAAGGCCGCTGCAGCCTCAATGGGCTGAATGGCCTCCTTCTACACTGTAAATTCAATGAGCCTAGGTGTAACACAAAAGTTGTGGCATGGAGCTATCCAGGTTTCCTGGGTGGCCACAGAACCCAAACGTGTACCAACGGGGCATGGTTGACCTGCAGGGCCTAGAGCAATCGTCTGATCATTAGGCGGCTAACTCTAACAGCCTGACGAGTTAAACTGAGAGTGGTTGTGTGCCAGGGAAGGTTCCTGCAGCCACCAGGGCATCAGACTCGTGTATGTGTCCAGTAACTTTCCTCCACAATTTCAAAAAACAAGTTAGGATCTATCAAGCCAGATTTCCCTCAGGAATCTGACCTGTCCAGTATTATCAGCTGGGATCGTAACAATGAACAAACAGAGGAAAGGAAGGAAGTAAAGAGTTTTACTCATATTTTTAATCCACAGGTGAGGTAAATAGATGATCCTGCTCTTTTTGAGTCCCCTTTTACCTCTCAGGACAGTAGGTTGGTGGCTGAGTGCAGTCATCTCTTCTTGTTGCACGGTAGCACAAGTGGATAGCACTGTGGCTTCACAGCGGCAGGTTCGCTTCCCCACTGGGTCACTATCTGTGCGGAGTATGCACATTCTCCCATGCCTGCGTGGGTTTTCTCCGGGTGCTCCGGTTTCCTCCCACAATCCAAAGACGTGCAGGTTAGGTGGATTGGCCATGATAAATTGCCCATAGTGACCAAAAAGGTTAGGAGGGGTTATTGGGTTACGGGGATAAGGTGGAAGTGAGGGCTCAAGTGGGTCGGTGCTGACTCGATGGGCTGAATGGCCTCCTTCTGCACTGTATGTTCGATATTGCTAGATTCAGTGCTTAACATGCCTTAAAAATTCTTCAAAAATTAAAACAGGGTAGATGCAGAAAATCAAGAAGTGGTGGAAGCACTCAGCTGGTCGTGCAACATCTGAGCCAACCAAAGCACGGTTAGAATCATCAGATTAGGCTGGCACAGTGGTTAGCACTGCTGCCTCACGGTGCTGAGGACCCAGGTTCGATCCCAGCCCCGGGTCACTCTGTGTGGAGTTCGTACATTCTTCCCGTGTCTGCGTAGGTCTCACTCCTACAACCCATAGATGTGCAGGGTAGGTGGATTGGCCATGCTAAATTGGGCAGCACGGTAGCATTGTGGATAGCACAATCGCTTCACAGCTCCAGGGTCCCAGGTTCGATTCCGGCTTGGGTCACTGTCTGTGCGGAGTCTGCATATCCTCCCCGTGTGTGCGTGGGTTTCCTCCGGGTGCTCCGGTTTCCTCCCACAGTCACAAAGATGTGCAGGTTAGGTGGATTGGCCATGATAAATTGCCCTTAGTGTCTAAAATTGCCCTTAGTGTTGGGTGGGGTTACTGGATTATGGGGATAGGGTGGAGGTGTTGACCTTGGGTAGGGTGCTCTTTCCAAGAGCCGGTGCAGACTCGATGGGCCGAATGGCCTCCTTCTGCACTGTAAATTCTATTAAATATCTATGAAATTGCCTCTTAATTGGAAATTTTTTTTAAAGATAGAATCATCAGATCCATGCACTGATGTGTGTTTTTATAAATTTCAGAATGATTCTTCATGTTTTCCTCGTGGCCTCCAATTAAAAGCACCCAAGAATATATCCAAAAACTGGAACTCCAATATATAATTTCATCAGAGCTTTCATTTTGCCAACAAGAAAAATTCACAATATCTCAACATTTCCAACTGTAGGCATGCATCGAGATAAGCAATGCCAAGCATATACTATGAAATCAAAAGGGCAGGATTTCAAGATAGTAATCTTATCTAGGTTCAGGTGACATTAAGAAATGTTATAGCTTTATTCTTTTGCTTTATGATGAAGCCTGAACACCTCAATCAGATTACAGTTTTACAACGTGCTCAGTTTTGTTGTTCTACAATTGTGGGAAGAATTGAGTCCAGCATCAGCAAACTGGAATTATGTTTTTTTTTAAAAAGGAGGAATTCGGAGAACAAATTAAACTGTGTAAATAGCAACAGTAAAAGCTATGTGAAGCAGGCATTGAATTCTCTGTTAAAGCATCCTGCAGAAAAAAACATTATTTTTTGCCATTGTAGACCTCTGTACTTCAATTCATGACCAGATTGAATTGCTCACTGACATTTCACTCTTTGAACAGACGATCAGACTCAGAAAGGTTTTTTTTAAAACCTGAGACAACAGTTCAACCAAGAAGATAATTGTATGGTTTACTTATCAAGTGGTAAAAATTAAAGCAAAACTGTAAAAATAGGCTTGGAAGAACTGTATTGCAAATAGCTGTAAAAACCCAAGTCAAAGCAAGTAATTTATAAAACTACAATTTTCGTAGCAGCACATTTACCTTCCAGATATAATGGGATACACATCATAAATCTACATCCACAAGATCCAAAAGTACAATTAAACTTGCACTTATCTAATATTGAGGCGAGCAAGGCAGGGAAGTGAGAAAGAACAAAGAATCAATGGTCCTGGGGGTGGAGTCCAGCAAACCAAGAACTGCCAGCCAAAGTTCCATGAACAACAGTGCCACTGGGAAGGTAGCAGCTGCTGATGCCAGCGCAACACCCGCTCAAGGTCTCGAATCGTTGATAGATCCCAGGACACAGGTGAGTGTTGGCAAGTGAGGTCCAGGGGTGGGGTTTGTAGATGGGTAGAGACAGGGTTACTTGTCATGTCCCTGCATTGCAAGCCCATGCCCACTGTTGAGTTAATACCAGCAGCAGTAGCAGAGGTCCTTAAGTGGGCATTAATTGGCCACCTAAAGGCCTCAATTTGCAATAAGGTGGAAGGCAGTCTACAGGTCTTCTTGCTATGGACATAATCGTGGTGGAGGCAGGAAGATGGCAGAGTCCCCACCTGCCACATTCCCATTTGATGAAATATTTCTGCCACCAATCAAGCAATGGGGGAGGGCAGAAGATTCTGGCCATCATGTCAACATAGTAGGTGACTGAAAACTGTACCATGACAATGGTTTTGAGAAGGTTTTATTTTATACAGGAAAGTAGGCTTTAAAAAGGAGGAATTTCCAGATTATGAGGTTGAGGCAGCTACGGTATCATTCCCACCCAGAGGAGATATAAACCAGGTCGCAAAACACCAAATAACGTCCTGAAAGACTGATTCTGGTTCCTTCTACCTTTTCTGGCATCTGAAGCACCACTGATCACTCCTTTCCCCTTCATAATCCATCTCTACTATAGTGTGGTCTCATGCTTGGATTCATCCTTGTCCCAACACAGCAAGTACATCTGTTGACAGTCACTTTTATCCCATTGATAATTTCTATGCACCATTATCCAAAGATGTGCAGATTAGGTGGATTGGCCATGATAAATTGCCCCCAAGTGTCCAAAGGTTGGGTGGGGTTATGGGAACAGGGCTGGAGATTGGGTCAGGGTATGGTGTTGCTTCAAAGGGTCGGTGCAGACTCAATGGGCCAAATGGCCTCCTACCGCACTGTAGGGATTCTATGATTTACAAGCATGGAATCAGTTTCCATATGCATTACAACTTACACCCAGCTTTACTCCTCTTCAATTACTGCCAGAAACTCCTGTAATTGTCCAATATTAAACAACACGCCCAAAAATCTATTCTTGATTATTCAAAATTCCCTCTCTTTTGTTATCAATCACACCCATTCTTAGAATCATAGAAGTTACAGTGCAGAAGGAGGCCATGAGGCCCATCGAGTCTGCACCGGCTCTTGGAAAGCACACCTACTGAAGGCCACGCCTCCACCCTATCTTCTTAACCCAGTAACACCACCTAACATTTTTGAACACAAAGGGCAATTTTGCATGGCCAATCCACCTAACCTGCACATCTTTCGACTGTGGGAGGAAACCGGAGGAAAACCAGGCAGACAGAAAACGTACAGGCTATGCACAGACAGTGACCCAAGCGGGAACCAAACCCAGGTCCCTGGTGCTGTGATGCAGTGCTAACCACTGTGCTACCATTGTTTATGTGCATTAGACGTGATTTCATTAAACTTTCTGGCTACCCTAATAGCCAACCTTGACATCCACTTGGACCCAAGGTTTTTTTTTTAAACTTCACAATTATCCTCTAAACCCATACTCATCCCTTCCACTGATGAAATCTTAAAATCCCACCTTCACTTCCCAAGATTCGCACATTTAAAACAGAAAAAACTGGAAACAACTCGGTGAAAAACATCAATCAACGTTTCAGGATTTGACCCTTTGTTAATACTAATCTTGAGAAAAAGCCAAAAGCTTGAAACATCATCCACAGATGTTGCGTGATTGTTGAGCATTTCCAACGTTGCACATTCCTTGCTTTGGCTGCATTTTGTTTGCTTTTTAAAAAAAATAACAGTCTCTGAGCTACCCTGCCCATCTCCAATTGTCAGCGACCCTCGAACCTTGCAACAATTGCACCCTGCAACAAACCATCACCTCTGCTCTTCAGTTCCTAATGACTTAAATCCTAATCTTCATGTTCAAATTCTCCTATGGCTTTGCTCCAACCTAGCTGAGCAACTGTTCCAAGTCACACATCCACAAATTCCACTGTGTTACAGCTTGATTTTTCTATCACTGGAGACCAATCATTTGAGTACTGTGCAATAATTTCACATACTAATGTTCTCCCAAATACTGCGCAGTCTCTTTCTCCAGACTTCAAAAGAATTCCTTCTCTTCGGTGACCCCTGTTATCTTTGACATATTCAATGGCTGCAGAAATTAGATAGAAATAGGAATGAAAATATGCTGAGTAGTTATGATTCTATGAATTAATAATAATCTTTACTAGTGTCTCAAATAGGCTTGCATTAATACTGCAATTAAGTTACTGTGAAAATCCCCTTGTCGCCACACAACGGCGCCTATTCGGGTACATGAAGGGAGAATTCAGAATGTCAAATCCACCTAACAAGAACGTCTTTCGGGACTTGTGGGAGGAAACTGGAGCACCCGGAGGAAACCGACACAGACAAGGGAAGAACGTGCAGACTCAGCACAGGCAGTGACCCAGGCATGGAATCGAATCTGGGTCGCTGGCGCTGTGAAGCAACAGTACTAACCCCGTGCTACCATGCCGCCCATCATACTGTAATCTTCATAGTGTATAGTTCTCTTAATCCACCATGAATCAACAGTTTATTCTCAAATTACAAGGCAAGTATTTGTAAATGCAATATTTTACCAATCTTTGTTTGCTTTATGCAAGAGATCAAAGGAAACATGAACTCACCTTTTTCACTTCAGTGATAAATCAACTCCATAAATCAAGTTATACTGATGACCTCCAATGCAATATTCATCTTCTACTGCAGAAAAGGATTTCTGAATTTGAGCCTACAGATAAAACTGGAATAGAAAAATGATAAAAGTCAAAAATAATTCTAGATTTTTGCTTTTGACATGTAAATTGAGAAAAGCCTTCATCTTTTGCATTTCCTTCTTTCCAATAATTGCATTAAACCAAAAAGAATTCCAAGAATTTCAAGTCAAAATCTCCGATATTCAACTCTTCACTGATGTGAATGTATTAGTTAATAACAGGATACATTTTCATATGAAAATGTCCTTATTTCACTAAGTCACTTGGATCTCTTGGTCACTTGGTCTCCTGAACATTGGTCAGTACAATAACTAGTATTTCTACAGTATCTTTAATGAGGTGAATGGTTCCAAAGTGCAAAAAAGGAACATTATCAAACAATAATTCAACACCAAACCACAGAATATATTAGGATAAGTGACCTAAACATTGGCCAAATATGTAAGTTTTGAGAAGTATCTTAAAGGGCCTGTTCTTGTGCTGTATAGTTCTTTGTTCTTTTGATGAACTCCATAATTAAGAATAAAGAACAGCACAGGAACAGGCCCTTTGGCCCTCCAAGCCTGTGCTGATCATGATGCCCTAACTAAAAGCAAAACCTTCTGCCCTTACTCGGTCCGCATATCTCTATTTCCTCCCTAGTCATTACCAGAATACCACAACATTTATGGCATGAAACACTAGTGCCTATAATTAAAAAAAACACAAACTGCAAAGAGTAATTATTTCATAAATTCAGTTGTGCAGTCAATTTGTCAGAACTATAATCTAGCATGCCCACTAATTCATCATAATGTGAATTCACATAGTAATTTGATTATAGTCAATACAGAAAAAACATAGCAACAGATTGCAAGTTATTTGATACATCATGCGACCACGCAGAAACATATGCATTGGCTTCATATGTTGTTAAATTATGGGGTGGTTATGGGAATTATCTTCTCAATATTAAGGCCATAAATAATAGGCAATGATAATATGTATTTAAAATTCTTGAAAACACTGTTGCATCAATCCAGCAAAACACCATTCCCACCGGTAATATATTTGATAGAAACCATACTAAAACAGAAGTGATACGGGCTGTGCCGTGTTTAACAATTCCCATCCGTTGAAAAGAAAGTTACGGTTGGCAATAACAATAATGGTCATTAAGACAAAGTGCGTGCTAAATCAAACTACAAATGGAACTCTATCGATCACTTTCACAATGTTTTATTGGAATAGTTACCAGAAACTTTACTTGTACAATAGCAATTGTTTAATGTAGGGAAACAAAAGATCCCGTGTGCACAGTCAGCTCCCATAATAAACAGTGGGCTAAACAGCTGGCTTGTAATGCAGAACAAGGCCAGCAGCGCGGGTTCAATTCCTGTACCGGCCTCCCCGGACAGGCGCCGGAATGTGGCGACTAGGGGCTTTTCACAGTAACTTCATTGAAGCCTACTTGTGACAATAAGTTTTTATAATAGGGCCATGGATTCTTTTATGCTCACCTGGGGGCCTTGGCTTATCATCTCACCAGAAAAGTGGCACCTGCAGCAGTGAAGCAATGAAATAGCAATTATCGTATGTTTAATTGTGGACCAAATGTCATATGCTCTCATGAGACATAATCTTTCCAGTCCCATGGCTTCAAGGCAGGTCCAGAAAGAATTTCTGAGTCTGCCTCTGGAAAATTTGTCTGGAGGTGGGTCAGCACATGCAGAGGCTACCCGTCTGACGATACCTGGTAGCCAATCCACATAATTAAGTGCCCATTTGAAGACTGATTGGGACCTCCACCCGTATCTTCCCAGGAGTGCACAGATCCCCATTTATAACCCCACTTTTGGGTAAAAGTCATTTAGTAGCACTTGGAGGTATCACTGGGAGATACGAGTTTGCTGAATGTCATTGCATTATTGCTTTTTGCGCCATAACATTTCGTAAAACCCAGACTTGGGTGCCTCAATTTATTTCTACCTCAGTCCACCTTGACCAGATATTAAAGCATGAGGTGGAGGGCATGAAGTGAAACACTTGTACAGAAATTCAACTGCTAGCACATTGTGCGAAAATACAAAAATAATACATGTTAGACAAAGTCAGGGAAAACAGTTGCATCATTGAGATGAGAAAATATGTAATCAAATTATTTACAGAAAGTAGTTTTCAAATAAAATTACTAATTTAGTGTTTAGCTAAAGCAGCATAAGGAATTCTCCTCTTTCTACTCTTCATGACAACCTCCCTGTACAAGTTTCCAACTGAATGCCTCACAAGCTCCTCACATTAAAAACATTCAGGGTTGTCATGATTTACAGCTATAGAAAAACTCTCCATTTATTCTGCACACTCTTTCAGCAAGGCACAACTGCTGATTATTCCAGAAGCTCACCATCTAGCAAGATCTCAGCTTTTTGGCTAAGATCAAGCGTAGTGCTTCTTGGCCCTTTGACTAAGATGAGCGTGGGATCAGGTGTAATGCCTGGATCTGGTATGTCGCTCTTGTGGAGACCATGAATTGGATTCAATTTGAATTGGTTTTTGGAACAGGCAAAGAGCTGGATTTTTTGAGCTCTGGCTTTTTAACTGTGATAAAGCAGCACAGTAACAAGCTGGTTCACATCAATGTCACTAACCTCCACCATTTATCCAGGCAAAAGATAATCAGGTTTCCTTCAGAATTCATAGGGGAAAACTGTGACAGCTTCAAAATATGTAGAAACACATTCATTTAATTAGTACCAGAGTTTTGAGATGGATCGCTTTAAAACAAAAACATACTGTTTACAACATCAAAAGTATATTTTCCTTCAGGAGGTTTCAGAAATATCAGACTTACTGAATGAGAGATAGATCCACAACAGCAGTGCAAAACAGACTTGGAGAAAATATGTATGCAATGTTTCTTCACCCAAACTTCATTTCACTGACGTCATAGAACAATATAAAGGCTTCAGAAATTCAACTGTTCTGAGACACTGGCATGAGACGTTGCATCAGGACTCTTTTTGCCATCCATTTATCTTTCCTGCTGGCCAGAAACTTTAAATTTATTTGGAGTTGTGAAACCTCAGCAGTAATGTTGACTTTGGGCTGCTGGTGTGGTTGTTGCTTGGCCTCTCCTAGGCGGCGTAGGATTTTCCATGCCTTTCAGCTTGAGTGCATCAAGTCAATATTCTCCACTGTTTCCTGCCATTTTATGAAGAGTTTATCATCAAGATATTGGAGTACGGTTGCCACATGGGAGTCTTCATTTTCATACAATAACGCAGCACAGAAGAGGTCCTTCAGCCCATCGAGTCTGCACCGACGCGTGGAAAACACCAATCCTGCCTAGCTAATCCCATTTCCAGCACTTGGCCGATATGACAAGAGCTCATCCAGGTACTTTTTAAAGGATGTGAGGCAACCCGCCTCTACCACCCTCCGATGCAGTGCATTCCAGAACATCACCACTCTCTGGGTAAAAAAAGGTTTTACCTCAAACTCGCCCTAAACCTCCTACCCCTAGCCTTGAACATGTGTCCCCTCGTAACTGACCCTTCAACTAAGGGGAACAGCTGTTCCCTATCCACCCTGTCCATGCCCCTCATAATCTTGCACAGGTCGATCAGGTGGCCCCTCTGACTGCTCCAGAGAAAATAACCCAAGCCTATCTATCCAGCCTCTTTTCATAATTTGAATATTCCATCCCAGGCAATATCCTGGTGAATCGTCACTGCACACCCTCCAGTGCAATCACATCCTTCCTATAAAGTGGCGACCAGAATTGTACACAGTACTCCAGTTTGGCCTCACCAATGTTCTATAACTCCAACATGACCTCCCTCCCTGCTTTTGTAATCTATGCCTCGATGATAAAGGCAAGTGTCCCATATGCCTTTTTCACCGTCTTATTAACCTGCCCTTCTGCCTTCAGAGATCTGCAGACAAACACGGCATGGTCCCTTTATTCCTTGGAACATCCCAGCATCAGGCCATTCCTCGTCACATTACTGCTCCTTCCACCTCACACTTTTCAGGGTAAAATTCCATCCGTCACTCTTCTGTCAATTTGACCATCCCATCTATATCTATTTGTAACCCAAAACATTCAACTTCACTGTTAACCACCAACTAATCTTTGTGTCATCGCAAACTTACAGATCCTACCCCGCCCCGCCAAGTCATCGATGCCATTTATATAAATGACAAACATTAGGGGACACAGCACAGATCCCCGTGGTACGCCCGCCGCTGGACACGGGCTTCCTTGGACCTATTGAGTTTCCAGAATATAACAAGCGACTAAAGATTTTCTGACGCCCTGGGGAACAAATATGGTGGCCGATATGAGTGACGTGGTTATAATTTTCAGGGAGTGTTGGAATCCGGTTAATCGGGGTTTCCACATATCTGCTGTCGGCATCCCAATTTCCATTCTGCCGATTCCAGTGTGGTATTGACTTGGAGTTTATGTATTGTCTTTCAAGGTCAATGTGAATGAGGCTTGGGCTATGTTGTGAGTGGGGGAAGATGGGCAGTATATCAGTGGTTGACCGTTACTGTCATGGGTCGTGAAGCAAAGATCAAATGAATAGCCTTTCTTCCACTAGTGGAATTGAATGTGCCAGGCTGCTTTGCAGCAAACACAAGCTTTAGAACATGGAGTCCCAGTCCAACAGCTGTTCTTCAGCAGTGTTATTCTTGGGATATCTCCTTCTGTGATGTTGGTTATTGAGCTCACCGACATGGATGCTTAGTACATTGTGGGGTGTACCGAGATACTGGGCTGTAGGTCATTTGGTGGCTTGTAGACCTTGTGATGATGAGCCTACCTACTTTGATGCAGATGGAGTAGGAATCATTTGATTTTAGGTTTGTGCATCATTGGGAGGCTTTCCTTGATGTAGGTCACTGTTATCTTGTTATCCCTGCTTGCAACGAGTTGGTATCTGGGAATGTAGGTTTGATAGCTGGAGTGGTTTGAGGTAGGTTTCTTGCAGGGTAATTATGTCCACATTGTTGTCAACATTCTTTTACAAGTTATTAATGCTTTGTCTAAGATAGGCAGGTATAGTCTTGTTGCTGATCCGATTTTTCAGCTCTGTTGTCCCCAAGAGAATCCATTTTCCAGTGGGTTTTTACTGCTTGGATTGAAGCCCCAAGTTTGGTTGCTTTCTGGACAGCATTAGTTCACAGATTTTCAAGTTAGAAAAACTTGCTTGAACAGGAGGGACCACGTGGAGGCCTCCCCCATGCCACACAATCAAACCAAAAAGCATAGAAACTCCTGCAACAACTGTGGCCTAGAAACAATGTGAATGCTGTTGTGTCACAACTCCTAATAAGTCAAAGATAGAATCCAGCTGGAAAGATAATCGGATGGTAAAAACAGCCCTGATGCAGGCTTTCAAGACTATCCCACAGCCGGCAGACCTCCCAAGCCCTTGAAATCAAAGCAGCCACCTACACACAACTAATAATGGGCTTCATTCCATCCAAGGATGAATCCTTGCATCAGCCCTCTACAATATGGGGCTGGTTTAGCTCACTGGGCTAAATCGCTGGCTTTTAAAGCAGACCAAGCCAGCAGCACGGTTCGATTCCCGTACCAGCCTCCCCGGACAGGCGCCGGAATGTGGCAACTAGGGGCTTTTCACAGTAACTTCATTGAATCCTACTCGTGACAATAAGTGATTTTCATTTTCATTTCATGTATATGCCTCCCTCAAATAAATTCATGGCTTTTCCCCTAGACTGATGACTTGGCTTTACAGGTTACAAAAACTTCAGGACATTGAGAAAACACTCACTGAAGATCTATGTTCACTGGAAGCCGACTTCAGAAAATAGAGTCTTCAACCAAATGCTGCCAAGACTGCAGTTTCTGCCTTCCACCTGAAGCAACTCAAAGGCTAGGGAAAAACATCATGTCCAACCACTCACCTATGACCATCAAAATATCTTGCTAACACTCTTGATCACACATTGACCAACGGCAAAACCTGCAGAACACCACAGCCTAGTTCAAGGATCAGCAACCCCAAACTGGTAACTCACCCAAGTGGCTACGTCCCAGGTTTCAACCTTCCATTGAAAATAAGACAACCTTCAACCATTTGAGCACAGACCAGCGACGATATGGCCATTTTCACCACAAATTGGACAGGAGGAACTGAACTACGACTGAACTGCCCATCCAAGTCAGACCATCACCTGCAACAGCCTGATAGGTCCATCACAATCATTCTCACTGTGAGCTGAAGCAGTTGAATGGATTGTTAATCTTGACTATAACTGCTTCCCCGGCCATATTAAATTAATTTAGGAGACAAGTTCTCTCATCTTACTGTCGCTTGACTATATTATCAAAGTCAACAAAAAATAAAAATTGGCAAGGTGAAAAAACTATATTCACTGCGAGCCAGTTTTGCATGCTGGTGCAAATTCAGCTCTACTGAAGAATAAAGCATATAATCAAATATAACATGTCACCTTTCCCGTGCTCCCCCCCTACCTAAATTCCAGTCGGCGCACAATCCTTTCCCTCCCCCACCCCATCCCGACTGGGCTGTCCAAATAAAGAATTGTGAAACTTGCACTTTTATTAAAAGCATCCATCAGAAACATGACGCTGTTTGCTCTTTTTTCAGATATTGATCAGTAATATTTGTTACTTTAGAAAATGTGTGAATTGCATTAGCTCCATTAGGATCAATTTCCAACCTAGCACAACAGATCTTCGGCTCCTCAGTTATGAAGTGAAATACCAAGTAGCATTTGGCACACGTATAACAATTTTTAAGCATTCTACATGACACTGGTCAAAAAGTGGATTCGCCTGGATGCAGTTTAAATTCTAGTAAACACATTACTTAGCTCATTTCTCATACAACAGTTGAGTGAAGAAAGCTCTCTAGTAATGATATATAACATTGCCATTTCAACTATGGTTGCATCTTTAATGAATTAAGATCTTGCCCCTTTCAACCAGGAGGGAGCTTTGGGAATGAGACAGTTCGAGACAGCATCCAATAAGCAACAGCAAGTGCACCAAAGACGCTGAAACAAATCCTAAGCATATTGTTCAGAAGTTAGTAGTGACTTCTTTTTAAAAAGGTTACTTTGTACAGCTAAAAAATAGTAATTGGAAGTTCTAAACAAGCCAAATTCTGCTTAAAAGGCACTAGCAAAGTTAATCAATTTTTAAAACCTTTCTACAAGTATTTAAAAGAATTTTAAACAAACAGCTTATTTAATTTCCCCTCATGATGGGGTCAAAATTTAGCCTCGGGTTAAAAAAAAATCTTTTGAAAATTAAATCTCAACGATTTAAAGGAAAAAAGATCTGGTTGCATCACAACAGATCAATCTTTTGATTTTTTTTGCAGTAACAGCAATAACTTCACGCCTTTGACAACTAGATTGTAACACTGTCTGCTCCATTATGTCACTGTCAAATTCGAACTACAGTGTCTCGGGGCTCAAATGAAATGAGCTTGGGCAGCTTCAATAGAAGTTGCTTCTGGGTTTGAGTCTATGACATATACTCCCCAGATACCAGATGCAGAGAACTGTTTCATCCTCTAGCATGGGCATCTGTATTACAAACGCAAGTTTAACAGCCTTTTCTTTATGTCCTACATAAGTATTGATTATTGGGAAAATGAGCTTGGTGTCGTTATTAAGCTACAGAGTGGGAGAGCGCTGAACTAAAACACTCAAGGTATTCCAGAATTAACAGTTATTGTTATTGACAATTTAATCCCTTTCTCAGTTACCTACTCAAAGCCAGTAATAAAGTTTCAAAAAAAAAGAGATAATAGCTCTTTCAACTTCATCACCAGCTATACACATCCAATAAGGGCGCACTCAGTAAGCTTGCGCAAGTCAAGGACACACAGCCGGAGTGATGCACATCCAGAGTGGGAATTGCAACTTGGTAATTTGGTGCAGTGAGGTAATTCGGTGCAGAGTGGGAGAAGGTGCTTTTTCTCTACTGTTTTGTTCTCTCTCTTTCTTCTGGCCTGTAACTTTTAATCTGCAGGGAGAGAACCAGAGAGCATCTGAGACCCTGGGTGAGTTCGCCCAGTGAGCCAGAGAAGACACAGCCAGAGTGAGGCACAACCAAGAGGGAGTTTGGGAATTCGAAGCTGGGTGGGGAGGAGGTGCTTTTTAACCCTGGTAAGTGACTGGTAAGTAGTTTTTTCTTTTTTTTTTTCTTTTCGTTGTCTAATTTATTTATTTTTCTTTCGGTTTTTTGAAATTGTAGTTGTATAAGTTTACCTAAGGTTTAAGACATGGCAGGAGATCCCAGACCCGTGTCGTGCTCCTCGTGTGCGATGTGGGACCTCAGGGACATGTCCACTGTCCCTGGCTCTTTCACGTGCAAGCAGTCTGTTCAGTTGCAGCTCCTGTTAGACCACTTGCCGGCTCTGGAGCTGCGGATGGACTCACTTTGGAGCATCCGCGATGCTGAGGAGGTCGTGGATAGAACGTTTAGCGAGTTGGTCACACCGCAGGTGAAAGTTACTGAGGGAGATAGAAAATGGGTGACCAAAAGACCGAGCAAGAGTAGGAAGGCAGTGCAGGTGTCCCCTGCGGTCATCTCCCTGAAAAACAGATAAACCGCTGTGGATACTGTTGAGGGAGATGGCTCACCAGGGGAAGGCAGCAGCAGCAAGGTTCATGGCACCGTGGCTGGCGCTGCTACGCAGCAGGACAGGAAGAAATAATGGCAGGGCTATTGGGGACTCGATCGTAAGGGGAATAGACAGGCAATTCTGTGAACGCAATCGAAACTCCAGGATGATATGTTGCCTCCCTGGTGCAAGGGTCAAGGATGTCTCGGAGCGGCTGCAGGACATTCGGGGGGAGGGGGGGGGGGGGGTGAACAGCCAGCTGTCATGGTTCACATAGGCACCAACGATATAGGTAAAAAACAGGATGAGGTCCTACAAGCTGAATTCAGGGAGTTAGGAGTTAAACTAAAAAGTAGGACCTCAAAGGTAGTAATCTCAGGATTGCTACCAGTGCCACGAGCTAGCCAGAGTAGGAATGTCAGGATAGATAGGATGAATGCGTGGCTCGAGAGATGGTGCAAGAGGGAGGGATTCAAATTCCTGGGGCATTGGGACCGGTTCTGGGGGAGGTGGGACCAGCACAAACCTGACGGTCTGCACCTGGGCAGGACTGGAACCGATGTCCTAGAGCTGTTGGGGAGGGTTTAAACCAATGTGGCAGGGGGATGGGAACCGATGCAGGAAGTTGGAAGGTAGTAAAACAGGGACAGATGCAAAAGGAAGTAAAGGGGAAAGTGCAAGGCAGAGAAGACATAGTCAAAAATCAAAAAGGGTGACAGTGCAAGGTGCAGTGACTGAGGGGAGCTCAGTGAATAGGCCCAGTAATACTAAAAGGAATAAAACTGGAGATGTTAAGATTCAAAACAGAGGTAAAAAACCCAACATAAGTGTACTTTAATTGAATGCTCGTAGTATTCGGAATAAAGTAAATGAGTTGATGGTGCAAATCATCGTGAATGACTATGATTTAGTGGCCATTACTGAAACATGGTTAAAGGATGGTCACGACTGGGAGTTAAATATCCGAGGGTATTAAACTATTCGGAAGGACAGAGTGGATGGTAAGGGAGGTGGTGTAGCTCTGTTATTTAAGGATGACATCCGGGCAATAGTAAGGCATGACATCGGTGCTATGGAGGATAAGGTTGAATCCATTTGGGTGGAAATCAGGAATAGTAAGGCGAAAGAGTCACTGATAGGAGTAGTCTATCGGCAACCAAATAGTAACGTTATGGTGGGGCAGGCAATAAACCAAGAAATAACTGATGCATGTAGAAATGGTACAGCAGTTATCATGGGGGATTTAAATTTACATGCCGATTGGTTTAACCAGGTCGGTCAAGGCAACCTTGAGGAGGAGTTTATAGAATGTATCCGCGATAGTTTCCTAGAACAGTATGTAATGGAACCTACGAGGGAACAAGCGGTCCTAGATCTTGTCCTGTGTAATGAGACAGGATTGATTCATGATCTCATAGTTAGGGATCCTCTCGGAAGGAGCGATCACAATATGGTGGAATTTAAAATACATATGGAGAGTGAGAAGGTAAAATCAAATACTAGTGTTTTGTGTTTAAACAAAGGAGATTACAATGGGATGAGAGACGAACTAGCTAAGGTAGACTGGAAGCAAAGACTTTATGGTGGAACAGTTGAGGAACAGTGGAGAACCTTCCAAGCGATTTTTCACAGTGCTCAGCAAAGGTTTATACCAACAAAAAGGAAGGACGGTAGAAAGAGGGAAAATCGACCATGGATATCTAAGGAAATAAGTGTGTGCATCAAATTGAAGGAAAAAGCATATAAAGTGGCAAAGATTGGTGGGAGACTAGATAACTGGGAAATCTTTAGGGGGCAACAGAAAGCTACTTAAAAAGCTATAAAGAGTAAGATAGCGCATGAGAGTAAACTTGCTCAGAATATAAAAACAGATAGTAAAAGCTTTTACAAATATATAAAAAAAGAGTGGCTAAGGTAAATATTGGTCCTTTAGAGGATGAGAAGGGAGACTTAATAATGGGAAATGAGGAAATGGCTGAGGAACTGAACAGGTTTTTTGGGTCGGTCTTCACAGTGGAAGACACAAATAACATGCCAGCGACTGATAGAAATGAGGCTATGACAGGTGAGGACCTTGAGAGGATTGTTATCACTAAGGAGGTAGTGATGGGCAAGCTAATGAGGCTAAAGGCAGACAAGTCTCCTGGCCCTGATGGAATGCATCCCAGAGTGCTAAAAGAGATGGCTAGGGAAATTGCAGATGGGCAAGTGATGATTTACCAAAATTCACTAGACTCTGGGGTGGTCCCGGTGGATTGGAAATTAGCAAACGTGACACCACTGTTTAAAAAAGGAGGTAGGCAGAGAGCGGGAAATTATAGGCCAGTGAGCTTAACTCGGTAGTAGGGAAGATGCTGGAATCTATCATCAAGGAAGAAATAGCGAGGCATCTGGATAGAAATTGTCCCATTGGGCAGACGCAGCATGGGTTCATAAAGGGCAGGTCGTGCCTAACTCATTTAGTGGAATTTTTTGAGGACATTACCAGTGCAGTAGATAACGGGGATGTGGTATATCTGGATTTCCAGAAAGCCTTTGACAAGGTGCCACACAAAAGGTTGCTGCATAAGATAAAGATGCATGGCATTAAGGGTAAAGTAGTAGCATGGATAGAGGATTGGTTAATTAATAGAAAGTAAAGAGTGGGGATTAATGGGTGTTTCTCTGGTTGGCAATCAGTAGCTAGTGGTGTCCCTCAGGGATCTGCGTTGGGCCCACAATTGTTCACAATTTACATAGATGATTTGGAGTTGGGGACCAAGGGCAATGTGTCCAAGTTTGCAGATGACACCTAAGATGAGTGGTAAAGCGAAAAGTTCAGAGGATACTGGAAGTCTGCAGAGGGATTTGGATAGGTTAAGTGAATGGGCTAGGGTCTGGCAGATGGAATACAATGTTGACAAATGTGAGGTTATCCATTTTGGTAGGAATAACAGCAAACGGGATTATTATTTAAACGATAAAATATTAAAGCATGCTGCTGGCAGTGCTAGTGCATGAGTCACAGAAAGTTGATTTACAGGTGCAACAGGTGATTAAGAAGGCAAATGGAATTTTGTCCTTCATTGCTAGAGGGATGGAGTTTAAGACTAGGGAGAAAATGCTGCAATTGTATAAGGTGTTAGTGAGGCCACAGCTGGAGTATTGTGTTCAGTTTTGGTCTCCTTACTTGAGAAAGGACGTACTGGCACTGGAGGGTGTGCAGAGGAGATTCACTAGGTTAATCCCAGAGCTGAAGGGGTTGGATTACGAGGAGAGGTTGAGTAGACTGGGACTGTACTCGTTGGAATTTAGAAGGATGAGGGGGGATCTTACAGAAACATATAAAATTATGAAGGGAATAGATAGGATAGATGCGGGCAGGTTGTTTCCACTGGCGGGTGAAAGCAGAACTAGGGGGCATAGCCTCAAAATAAGGGGAAGTAAATTTAGGACTGAGTTTAGGAGGAACTTCTTCACCCAAAGGGTTGTGAATCTATGGAATTCCTTGCACAGTGAAGCAGTTGAGGCTCCTTCATTAAATGTTTTTAAGGTAAAGATAGATAGTTTTTTGAAGAATAAAGGGATTAAGGTTATGGTGTTCGGGCCGGAAAGTGGAGCTGAGTCCACAAAAGATCAGCCATGATCTTGTTGAATGGTGGAGCAGGCTCGAGGGGCCAGATGACTTATTCCTGCTCCTAGTTCTTATGTTCTTAATAAGCAACTGCATTACACAAAAGAGAATTCAAAGAAAAAAATATATATATTGGTAACTACTGTAAAATCCTACAGTTGACACATTAGATTATAATAGAACTCAAAGTAGTGATTCTGTCACCACAGGTGTAAATTAATTGTTAGTGCAATTAAAGTAGTTGAATTAACCAGTTCTTTCCTGCTTCCCATCAATTTAGTACTGGACCAGTTCTCTAGCAATCAGTATGTCCCCTCCTCTGGTGTAAGTTTTAAATTAGAAAACAGAACAATTACCAAATTACTGAAATAATGCTGTAGTACTGGTTTGATCATCAATGTCATAAGGGGAACCATTCACAAATGTAAGGAACCCTCTTGTTAATCTTCGTTGGACTCTTGCTTCTGCTTCAATTTTGGCTGTTATAATTCCTGCACTTGGGCATTGCTGGGGCCTTCACCTTTAGTTTTAAAAATAGTGCAGAGGATGCCGACTTCGGCGGTGACACAACTTGAAAGACTTGGCTGACAGTCAATCGGCTTCTTTCATTTCCTAGGATATGTCAGATTCTCCATGCGGATTGGTCCGGATTATTGTCGATTGTCGGGGTGGTCTTTGTGTTTTTCAGTTTCATTTTGGTGCTCCAGAGCCAAGCTGACTCTTTGAGAGTCTCTCTCGCAGAAATGGGGAATTCTCTCTCAAATCTTAGCTGGAACTCCCTTCGGGTATGCAGAGCAGTTTGTGAGTACGCAAAGCCTGAAGCTAGAGCTGGGGGAAGGGGAACTTTCCAGATTCCTCTCCTATTTAAAAGGTACCAGACCACTCAAAGGTCTTGCGAAAACTGCTGCTCTGATATTCTGTTTTCCTGAGACAAGCTGTTGCTGAGTTTGCTGAAGGGACCACACCTCAGAAGCCGAGCAATCCTGATCCATGGGCAACAAACTTCGAGGGTGGCCCTAGAGGGGATCCCACAGACTGAGAGACCAGCCCGAGTGGTCCAGCCTGAAGACCCAAAACCAACCGACGATTCAACATCTTGCCTTCTGAAGGGAATCACCTTCCACAAAGTCATTAACCCCAGCAGCAAAGATCCTCATATCGCTCATGCCTCCTAATCCCTGTATTTTTTTTTTAAAAACTCTTCCTACTCCATTATCGTCTTGTGTGTCTTTCTGTTTTAGTTCTAAATTTGGTGCCTGTACCTCATTGGAGCAATCACGGGTTGAAGATTTCCATAAAATACACAAATTATTGGTTAGTGTCATAACATACACACAAGTATATGATGGTGCACAGGCAGACATTGATTGATACACAGGATGACCAATGAACACACATAACACAGCAGCCAATCACCAGACAGGACACAGCCACTATAAAGCCAGAGGGCACTAGTTTTCCCGCTCTCTTGGGCTGCAGCCTCTGAGACAGCCAGAGCCCATGAGCAACAACACAAATATCCACCATGTGGTAGCAAGATAGTCTGGTCAGGTTAGCCTCAGGTCTCCAGTCAACTCAGCATAGTGTCAACCCACAGTCTAAGTATGTTTAACTGTTGGTAGTTCAATAAAATAGAGTTGCATTTCTCCAAGTGTTGGAAGCCTGTCTCTCTCACTGCTATGGTAAACGCAGTCCTCGCAGACCCAGCATACCCAACACATCATGGTACCAGTGCGTGATGTTAGAGTTTGACGGACCTACCTTGAGATAGTCCGCCTTTGACCAGCGATCAGCCATCCGGTAATATGGACAGCGTCCACCCTCCCCTGCTGCTCCGCATCACCGGGAAGCTCGGTGCCAACTGGAAGAGTTTTAAGAAAAAGTTTCAGCTGTATCTCGAAACCACCGACCTCGAAGCCGCATCAGATGCCAGAAAGATTGCTCTCTTCCTCGCTACAGTCGGGGACCACGCTATCCACATTTTTAACTCCCTCACCTTTGCTGAAGGTGATTACAAGTCCAAGTTCAAAACAGTCCTGCTGAAGTTCGACAGCCACTGTGACATCGAAGTCAACAAGAGCTTTGAACGTTACGTGTTCCAACAGAGGCTTCAGGGATAAGGATGAACCTTTTCAATCCTTCTTAACCCATCTCCGTATCCTCGCACAATCCTGTAACTACGGCTCCACCTCCGACTCCATGATCCGCGACCAAATCGTTTTCGGGGTCCACTCCAACCCCCTTCGCCAGCAGCTCCTTAAAGTGAAGCAGCTCACCCTCGCCATCGAGACCTGCGTCCTACATGAGCATACTACTAACCGGTACTCCCCATATTAAGGCGGCAGAAATGGCGTGGCAAGGCCCCCATGATGCGGAGCGGGTGCAGGCCGTAAAACAGCTACAGGGACCGAGTCTGGATGAGGGCAGACATTTTGTGCGCTTAACCCGGGACCCTGCGCGCAACGACCGAGGGAACGGCGAGGCCAAGGACCGGACTGTGCAGGTGCGCACATCGTTCGACCGCACCACGCATGCGCGCACGGAGCGTCCTGACATCGCCGCCATGACGTGCAACCATGGCTCCTCCCACTTAAAGCGGCAATGTCCCGCAAAATCTCGACGCCGTCTCCAGTGTGGCAAGCTTGGACACTACACAGCCCTGTGCAGATCTGCTCAACTGCCCACCTCACATCGATCCCAGCAGCAGCGCAGGAATATCCGGTCCGTGCAGCAACCCGTTGCAGATTCCGACTCCGAAATGTTCCAGATCCCGACACCGAGGATCTCACATCCCCATTCCGGGTGGGCATCATCACCAAGCATACAATGCTTTCCTCAAGAAAGGCCAAGCCCCTCCCAGTGCTGAGCATTGATCCGGACGACGAGTGGTGTGCCATCCTGACCGTCAATAAATCTCGTATACGATTCAGGCTGTACACCGGCGCTTCAGCCAACCTCATTTCGCAGTCTGACCTGGATAACATCCACGTCAAGCCGAACATCCTTCCATCAGCCTGCCAGTTTCTCGACTACAATGGCAATGCCATTGCTGCCAGTGGCTCATGCCAGCTTGTGGTATCACACCGTCCCTTAAGAGCCACCCTGCGTTTCGAAATTGTATAGTCCAACAAAGCTTCCTTGCTCGGTGCTCAGGCCTGCAAGATCCTGAATCTCGTACAGCAGGTTCACTCCATGTCGCCCGCTAGGCATCAGCCTCGCCGGATGCCAACTTCCAAACACAATTAAATGACATCATTGCCCGATGCCACAGCGTCTTCGAGGGTATGGGCACACTCCCCAACACATACAAAATTATTTTGAAACCGAATGCCACGCCTGTGGTTCATGCACCCCCTCGGGTGCCGGTGCCACTTAAGGATCGCCTCAAGCAGCAGCTGCAGGACCTCCAGGACCAGGGCGTCATTTCTAATGTTACGGAACCCACAGACTGGGTTAGCTCCATGGTTTGTGTCAAAAAACCGTCAGGGGAACTGTGCATTTGCATCGACCCCAAAGATTTGAACCGTAACATCATGAGAACACTACCCTATCCCAAAGCACGAAGAGCTCACCTGTGAAATGGCTCACGCCAAATTTTTCACAAAGTTGGATGCCTCCAAGCGGTTTTAGCAGATACAACTTGACGCATCCAGTCGGAAGCTCTGCACTTTTAACATCCCGTTTGGCTGGTATTGTTACAACCGGATGCCCTTTGGCATCATCTCCGTCTCGGGGGTGTTCCACCGAATAATGGAGCAAATGATGGAGGGCATTAAGGGGGTGCGGGTGTACGTCGATTACATCATTATCTGGTCCACGACTCCGCAGGAACACATCGATCAACTCAAGCAAGTGTTCCAGAGGATCCACGAGCATGGCCTCCAACTCAACAGAGCTAAATGCTCGTTCGGTCAAGCAGAAATAAAGTTCCTCGGTGACCATATTTCGCTGTTCAATGTGCAGCCAGATGTAGATAAGGTGTCGGCGATCAATGCTATGAAGACACCCGAGGACAAGAAGGCGGTCTTCTGCTTCCTGGGGATGGTCAACTTCTTTGGGAAGTTTATCCCCAACCTTGCATCTCACACCATAGCTCTCTGCAATCTTGTAAAGAAAACCACCGACTTCCAGTGGCTCCCCGCTCATGAGCGAGAGTGGCGTGAACTCAGGGCGAAACTCACCAAGGCCCCGGTACTGGCATTCTTTGACCCTGCCAAGGAGACGAAGATCTCCACTGATGCGAGCCAGTCTGGCATTGGGGCAGTACTCCTCCAGCGCAACAAATCCCCCTCCTGGGCCCCAGTCGCATATGCACCCAGAGCCACGACACCTACTGAGCAGCGCTATGCTCAAATCGAGAAAGAGTGCCTGGGCCTCCTCACGGGGATTGACAAATTCCATGACTACGTGTATGGACTCCCCAAATTTACGTTCGAAACGGACCACAGTTCACTGGTTCACATCATACAGAAGGACCTCAACGATATGACGCCACGCATACAACGCACCCTCCTCAAACTCAGACGCTATGATTTTGAACTGGTCTACACCCCGGGCAAGGAGCTCATTGTGGGAGATGAACTCACTTGCTCCATCACCACGCTGTGCGAGCAGTCGGACTTCGTCTGCCAGATCGATGCCCATGTTGAGTTCTGCGCATCCAACTTTCCCGCCACTTACGAAAGGGTCGTGCAGATTCGTCGTGAAACGGCCAAGGATCCTCTACTCCAACGGGTCATGCGTCATCTCACAGAAAGGTGGCAAAAGGAACCAGTGCCCACAATTCTACAACATAAAAGATAATCTGGCAGTGGTCGATGGCATTCTGATGAAATTGGACAGGATCGTCATACCTCAAAGTATGCGAGAGCTCATCCTTGGCCAGCTCCACGAGGGTCACCTGGGGGTGGAAAAGTGTTGCCGGCGAGCCAGAGAGGCAGTGTACTGGCCAGGCATCAATCAGGACATCGCCAACACTGTTCTAAATTGCCCAACATGCCAACGGTTCGAGCCGGCTCAGCCGAAAGAGACTTTGCAGCCGCGTGAACTGGTGTCGTCCCCATGGACCAAGGTTGGCATTGATCTCTTCCACGCAAAAGGCCGGGACTACGTCCTCATTGTGGATTATTTCTCTAACTACCCCGAGGTGGTCAGACTGCATGACCTCACATCAGCAACAGTCATCAGGGCGTGCAAAGAGACCTTTGCCCGTCATGGCATTCCACTCACGGTCATGACCGATAATGGCCCGTGTTTCTTCAGTCAGGAGCGGACAGATTTTGCCCAACAGTACAATTTCACGCACGTCACCTCGAGCCCCCACTATTCCCAGTCAAATGGGAAAGCCGAAAAGGGGGTACACATTATCAAACAACTCCTGTGTAAAGCGGCTGATTCGGGTTCAGATTTTAACCTCTTACTGCTAGCCTACAGGATGACTCCCTTGTCCGCTGGCCTGTCCCCAGCACAACTGCTGATGAACCGCACACTACGGACGACGGTGCCTGCAATCCACATCCCGGACCTTGACAATTTTCCGGTCCTGCAAAGAATGCAACTGTCTCGGGCCCAATGCAAGTTGGCGTATGACACCCACGCCACGGATCTCCCCGCTCTCATCCCTGCTGACCAATTTCGTGTTCAGCTACCTGACGGTGGCTGGTCTGCCACAGCTGTGGTGGTCAAGCAAGTGGCCCTCAGATCATTTCTAGTTTACATGCATGATGGCTCTTTACTTCGGAGAAATAGGCGGGCACTGCGGCTGCTTCCACGCTCGCCACCTGAACGTGATACCCTGCCTCGCCTGATGATTCCTCAGGACACACCCTTCCAAGAGGTCACTGGTCTGCCTCTTCTTTTGCCACCCTCTACAGTCGCTGCAGCTCCGCCCATTCCAGAGCAGGTGGCCCCTGGCCCACCCTTGAGGCGGTGAACCAGAATTCGTCGCCCGCCACAGAGACTGAATTTATAGACTGAATGTTTTGTTGCCTTATTCCTCGTTTACTCACCTGTACATTTTGTTCTTTATAATTTGTTATATGCACTCTATCTGCACTAGACACCTTCCCATGTAAATAAGTTCATATTTTTTGTATATAATCAGGTTCCTAGTCATGTAAATACGCTCACATACTTTGTACATAGTCAGGCACATTCACATACTCACTATTTATTGACATACACACATTTGTTTAAAAGGGGGGAGATGTCACAATATACACACAAGTATATGATGGTGCACAGACAGACATTGATTGACACACAGGATGACCAATGAACACACAGAACACAGCAGCCAATCACCAGACAGGGCACGGCCACTATAAAGCCAGAGGGCACTAGTTTTCCCGCTCTCTTGGGATGCAGCCTCTGAGACAGCCAGAGCCCGTGAGCAACAACACGAACATCCACCATGTGGTAGTAAGGTAGTCTGGCCAGGTTAGCCTCAGGTCTCCAGTCAACTCAGCATAGTGTCAACCCACAGTCTAAGTATGTTGAACAGTTGGTAGTTCAATAAAATAGAGTTGCATTTCTCCAAGTGTTGGAAACCTGTCTCTCGCACTGCTATGGTAAACGCAGTCCTCGCAGACCCAGCATACCCAACACATCAGTTAGTTCACTTATGTTGGGACTCTGGGGTCTGTGGGGCAGGAACTGACCAGGGTGTCGTAACACAAGTCTGCAGTGTAATTTAGATATGTTAAGTGACTGAGTCACATGTATTAATGTGGACAAGGGCAG
The DNA here is from genome assembly GCF_902713615.1 of Scyliorhinus canicula. Taxonomy (NCBI): domain Eukaryota; kingdom Metazoa; phylum Chordata; class Chondrichthyes; order Carcharhiniformes; family Scyliorhinidae; genus Scyliorhinus; species Scyliorhinus canicula. The sequence goes on along the minus strand of NC_052157.1, from coordinate 11,576,585 downwards.
TGTTATGAATTTGGATTTGGCCATGGTAAATTTTAGACGTGATCACACTGTGCTTGGATGACTAAGTTTGTATTTTTTGGAAGAAAATACTTCCATCCCTGGAAACTGTGGTGATAACTAAAAGCAAGATATAATTTAACTTGCTCTCATTTGTACTTGCTCGATGGTTTAGATATTTCCTGTTATGTAGGGAATCCAAAACTGGAAGCAGCACGTCAAGCGTAGCCATTACAAGAAAGAGAGCCCAGGATCATAGCTGATTAATGTGAAAAACCAATAGAGAAGGCAAATGACATCGTACATTCTGTAGTTTGATATTTTACTCCAGCCAGGGGCGGCACGGTGGCACAGTGGTTAGCACTGCTGCCTCACAGCGCCAGAGACCCGGCTTCAATTCCGGCCTTGGGTTACTGTGTGGAGTTTGCACTTTCTCTCAAGTGTCAGCATGGGTTTCCTCCCACAGTTAAAAGATGTGGTTAGGTGAATTGGCCATGCTAAAATGCTAAAGGGTAGGTTGGGTTACGGGGATATGGTGGAGGCATCGGCTTAAGCAGGGTGCTCTTTCCAAGGACCGGTGCAGACTCAATGGGCCGAATGGCCTCCTTCTGCACTGTAAATTCTATGAATAAGCTTATGCTGCACGAGTCCTTGCGGTAACACATTTACAAAATAAATATTTTGCAGGGAAAATGCAATAAGGAAGAGAAAACAGCAAAATATTAGTACATAAGCCCAATTCAACATACATAATGATCAAATAATTTCTACCAGAAATAAATATATTCTTATTGCTCAGACAGCCTGTGTAGCAGCAGATAATGCAAAAGGTTGACCCAAATTACAGAGCAGAATGTACAAGTCATTTAACCATACAAGTGGCAATATAATTTATATTGCAAAAGAGAAATGTCACAATGTAACGGTGTAACGGATAGTACAGCTGGAATATTGAATAGATTAGTGCTGTAAAAACATTGCATGAAAACTTATATACAGCTTCATTCCCCACCTGCATCGAACTAATGTTTTTTTTCACTATAATCAAGTAAATGCAAGATATCCTTTGTACTCAAATGATTACTACAATACACAGCCACGTTTTCTTCCTGCCCCCTTCCCTAATTTATGTGCAGCCACCTTATTGGTTGTTCAACGTAATGAACAAAGCCAGCTTTAATAATTCAGATGTAACTAGGCAAAGACGATATGCTTGTCAGAAGCTTTCAGCTAGCAAGTCAGTAAATGGTGCAGCTTCACTTAGGCTTTGCATGAATTTAAATGTTCACAGATCCTCTTTTCAGTGCTCTTTTTGGAAACATTAAGCTGCTTAAATAAGTTTCAAACACAATTTTCTTAGATAAATCCATCAGTACCCATTGTCAGCAAATTCCACTAACCACACATTTTAAGTAATAAAAAGGTTAATAAACCAGAATCAAAACAAAAATATGTACAAATATGTAAGCCTTCTCTCTTCAAACAGTCCCCACTCCCACCTTTCTAGGCTTCAAGAATGTGTGTGTTGTTTTAACACTGTCACTGGGTAGAAATCGTGGAACTCCCTCCCTGTGGGGTACCTACACCAAATAGTCTGCAGTGGTTCAAGAAGGCTGCTTACCGGCACATTCTCAAGGGCATTTAGGGATGGGTAATAAATGCTGGCTCAGCCAACAAAGCCCACAACCCTTGAATTATTAAAAACTGTCCTGATACAATCAGAAATGTATCTGCTATTGGAACCAAGTATTTACTGGTTCCGCTATTGGAACCAAGTATTTTACTGGTAAAGAAAAAATGGCATCCAATGCAGAAGTTAAGTTATGATATAAAACTGCCACTTTTTGGCAAATCTATTTATTTTAGTTGACAACAGAATCACTCAAATGAAATGAAAAATGCAAATAGTTTATTGTCACAAGTAGGCTTCAAATGAAGTTACTGTGAAAAGCCCCTAGTCGCCACATTCCGGCATCTGTTCGGGGAGGCTGGCACAGGAATTGAACTGTGCTGCTGGCCTGCCTCGGTCTGCTTTCAAAGCCAGCGATGTAGCCCTGTGCTAAACTAGCCCCTGACCAAACGAGAAGTCTGACAAAAAAGATCCTTTTTAAGTGGGAAACTTAGTATTGAACATTTTTCCATATATCCAGCCAAATGTTAAAGAGGAAAATGAGAAATGGACTATCCCAAACAGACTATATTAACAATATGACTTGGGTATTAAAGTGTAGGCAACAGTAAACCTTTACGAATAAAGTTTTGCTTTTCAAAAACAGTAGTTACCCAATTCTCCCCATGCCTTCCTTTTCTGGACTGTAAAATCATTTTACTGTATGGGTTTTTAAATGCAAAGTCATAATTTTCTATGGATTAGAGCAGAGCATCAGATCAAAACTTCATGTTCTACGCTTTTCTCTCCCCTTGCCCAACCCTCCTTGTGTTTATCCTGTATTTGCATTTTACAGATTCTCAGAATACAGAATTACCAAGAAGCGTGCCTTCATTTGCAGATTTTTGATTAACAAGAGGGTGAAAGGTTATTGGGGAAGTGGCGGAGGATGCTCAAGTGGCCCTCTCCTAATGTGTAATCACATAAGCAAATTAAAAAAGAAATTGATAGATTTTAGGGATTCTGCACATTTGAATCTTAGGAAGTAATCACAGTGGGAAGAGGGCACATTCCTCTGCCACACTGTTAACTCAACACTATTACAATTACGCAGCTGTTCCTCGAGTTTTTCCGTGCTTGGCTGATGCTCTTAAACTACAAAACTGAAAAACATTATGAGCCCCATCTCACTGAGGAGATGTTAGGCCAATCCACATCCCAACAACCTGCTCTGAAAACACTGCTCACATTTTTACAGCTGCAACAAATTCCTGCAGAGCAGCTGACACAATCCAAAACATTTAGAAACAATCAATAACATTTTAAATAAAACAACCCACAATATTCTAAAAAATAAAATCTATTCCTCCTATTGCTCAATATTAATGGATCCTCTTAAAAGAAATTCCAGCATCCAGATCTTCACCAAAATTTAAATCAGTCCTTCCTGGACCATATCCTATCTGAATACCAAATATCATTTTGGAGATATATAATTTACAGACACACTGTCAAACAGCCCAACAGGGGCGAAAGAAATACCTTCATCCACCTTCAGTGGCGTGGTGGAGATGATAAGTCCATGGCCAGCTTCAAGCCAGTCATGATTTTCTCAATTGCTGTCACGTCAAGGATGTTGAAATTGTACTGTCCTTTGATAATTCTTATTGTGCGCCATTGTACAGGCTACACTGTTGTCCTGTCTTGGTCAATAACATTAAATTGCAAGACAGCAATATATCGGGGCAGCAGGGTAGCATGGTGGTTTGCATAAATGCTTCACAGCTCCAGGGTCCCAGGTTCGATTCCCGGCTGGGTCACTGTCTGTGTGGAGTCTGCACGTCCTCCCCCTGTGTGCGTGGGTTTCCTCCGGGTGCTCCGGTTTCCTCCCACAGTCCAAAGATGTGCGGGTTAGGTGGATTGGCCATGATAAATTGCCCGTAGTGTCCTAATAAAAGTAAGGTTAAGGGGGGGGTTGTTGGGTTATGGGTATAGGGTGGATACGTGGGTTTGAGTAGGGTGATCATGGCTCGGCACAACATTGAGGGCCGAAGGGCCTGTTCTGTGCTGTACTGTTCTATGTTCTAGAAATAGGAAAAATAAGACTGGCAACTACTGGCGACTCTTATTCCAAGTAGATTCTTCCCTCGACCCTGTCTCAAAGATTGCTTCTGAAACAATAATCAAACCATAATAAATTAAATTTTCAACTTAAATGCGAAAATGAAGATCTCAAATTTCTCTACTGAAAGATTTTTAAAAAATGGATTTGATCAAATGTTGCTAACTTATGTAACTATGGCAATGGGAAGTAAAGATTCTTGCAATCAACGTGTTACAACTTCCAAGCCGTTTCACTTTATGACATTAAGGCCTAGAACATATAACTACCTCACTTCATCAACTCTTTTGGTAGAAAGCAACCAGCGGGTACAGTTAATTGTATTCCTGCCTCCTTAATGTTTCCTGGGATGAGGCCCATTGGAGAAAATTGCACTACCCCATTTGTTGGCAGGTGTATGTTAACAAACTGTAAATGAGGGAAGATTGCCTTCATAATAACTGTATCATCTGCACGTTTAAAATGCTGGTTGCCTGGGCTACTATTAGCCCCGAAGTCTAGCATTCAGAGATGACTGCCTTTGTTCAAAAATTGGATAAGAAACCTATACAAGCACTTTGAGCACAGGCATGCACAAGTGCCCATTACGAGATTTTTTTTTTTTTTTTACAAAGTAGGATATTTTTGGTTTCAAACAGGCAGATTCCCAACCACTTTCTTCTCCTGCGGTAGCAAGCCAGGTAGAAGGGATGCTTGAAAACAATTTGCAAGAAATTCCAGTGTTGGAAAACAAAGGGTCAGGCAAATGGAGTTGCATACAGAGCTTAGCCTCAATCAGAAATGTGGAGAATACAGAGAGGAAAATACAATGGTCCTGGGCCAAAATGCCAAACTGCACTGACACTGGTTCAATAGTAATCTTAACCTTACTATTGTACAAAAAGCCCAACTTCAGCCCTTTAATTCAACTCAATAATATCTTTGAATTGGTTATTCTAATTGGTTATTGGTTGAATTGAATCCCCATGGTTAATGCCATAATATTAACTACTGCTGTTCTTGATTCTTCCATGGGATGGTGCTATTAACTATTATTCTTGATTGCTCCATCTTGATGCTGCAAACTCCCACAACAAACAAAACTAAAACACGTGACTTTTCCTTTGGCCAATGATGCATAAAGCCACATGAAATTATAATTTTTTTTTTTAAAACGAGTAGCCACATGGCATTTTAGTAGCTTAAAGGAAAATCCTCATTTTTCTACGGTATTTGGTGGAGATCTTCATGATATTAGTCGATCTTCCAGATAATTTCTCTTGTTTCTATCTCAATTCCTATTTTGTTGTCTCTGTAATGTTTTGTGGTTGAAAAGAATATTGTTTTTGGAACTTGTGTGACATCAACATAGTAGTACTCTCTGCTCATGAGGGCACCAAAGGTTCAACGACAGAGTGTAGGAATGAACTTAGACCTACATTAAGTCACTGAAGAGACGAAAATGTTTCCCCCATGAAAGACATCAGCAGCCAGCTATATTTTTGCAACATTTTGATAATTTTCCTAAGTATTTTTCTACCTACAAGCACAAACACATACCAGAGGTTTTGGCATAATATTGTCACTGGACTAGTAATCCACTTGTAATCATAAAATTTGAATTCAATTTTTAAAATCTGGACTAAAATTTTAATTAAACCATTGTTTAAAAATTCATCTGGCTTATCTGTGGTCCTTACCTGGTCTGGCCTACATGTGACTCCAGATCCACAGCAATGTGGTTGACTCTCAAATGCCCTCTGAAATGGCCTATAACTTACAGCTGACACTAAATGAAAAGACTAAGCTGCTGTACCTGTCCTGCGACAGCACATGAAATACACACCAAAAGTCCATAAGGCTGTCAGCATTCTGGAGTAGCGTCTCCCAGGAGTAACCAGTGCCGAGTAAAACAAGCCATTGTTGCTATTGCCCTCCACAACGACCTAAATATGTGAGATTTGATTTTTGCATTCTCACAATGAAAATGGCTCAAAGGAACTGGCAGAGGTCTGCACCCAATATGTGCACTGCCCTCACTTCTTGTAAATCTGACTGAGGTGAGATCAAGAGGATCAAGCAGGCTCCTCTTTCGCATTAAAGATAAGCAGACACGGCGTGTCGTGAAGGTCGGCCAGTGTGGGTCGCGAAGATCGTCCAGTTGGCAAAAGTGGGTCCGAGGAAAAAAATAGTTTGAAAAACACTGCTCTAAATAATCATGTCCTGACCAACCCCTGCAGTCTATTTAGATTGAAGCACTTTCACGGAGAAACTCTGCCTCTCACCAAAAATGCTAAATTTACTAAAGGCGAGTGGCCTATATTTACTGTTCCAACAGAAAGTTCACGTGTGCAAAAGAAGATTTTGGTTGTGATTAATTATTGGCATGCCTTACAAAAATTCTCCAAGTTTGTTAACATTTCCCAGTGTAGGCACTGCTACGTGCATTCTACTTTGCTACGTTACTGTTAATAGCAGTATTCAGAATGCCAATTACTTACTCTTGACTCACTCTCATTCTGATCATTTTATGAAAATGCCATGTTTTCAGTTATAATGTATCTTACCCATAGATGCATATATCATGAATGGTGACAAATAAAATTATTTTTTGAAAATAAAGTCATGCCTCAAAAGTGCTGTATTTTGTATTCACCCTCACTACTGAATGAGGAAAACATGTGATTCAAATGCATTGTAATCATATTTATCTAATAATTGTATGTCAACACTGATCCATGTACTTCAGGGCAATTTATACCAAATAAATTTTTCAATGGTTTGGTTTTAATCCGTACGGAAATGAGCGACACAGCTTTTACTAGAGTGCAAGAATGTGTGGAAGACCACTTTTGTGTTCTCTATTTCTGTCAGTGAATAAATGGGTCATTTCAAGCTTTTTCCTAATATGGAACACAAGATTTACAATCTTAGAATACATAATTAACAATTGCTAGGAATCTTGCTAAAATGCACTTTTGTTCAATTTGTATCTAATGAAACAGTAGAAGGTAATGAAGTGAATCTTCCAAATGAGCCATAGTCTAATGGCTTCAATCGTTCTATCGATTGAAAAATGAGCAACATAATGTGCATACAAGATTACTGGTGAATCAAACCAAATAGTCAGTGGTTTCCAAATTGAAACTTTATCCAAAACAAAAGGGCAGGAATTTTCCGAAAAAAAGTGAGTGTCATTTTTCAGCGAGAAAGCGGCTGCCATTCCTGCCAGCTTCAGCAGCACAACCCGACTGCCATTTCAGGGACTTCATCAAATGTATTCCCCCACGTGAAAAAAGGCATGAGGCATCTAATTTTCCTGGTCCATGAGTCATCTGAGCGCTTCACGAGGGGCTGCATTTAAATGACTTCACAGCACTTGCTCTCATTCAAGTCAGAAGCGAGGAAACCAACTCCTCAATTTACGGAGCGAGCCCACACCCGTATTCAGGTAAGGTGGGCTACAATATACCCTCGGACTGGCATGGGACCATCTAGCTTAGAAAGATTACGAATCCTGTCTGGGAGACGGTCGCAGCACTGTGCCAGCAACCTGACCTAGAGGACGGATGCGCAGTGCAGAAAAAAGATGACCGACTCTAATCACAGCCAGGCCAAGTGCTCCCAGTCTCCTCTCGGCACTGTCTCCTTCCATCGCCTTCCTGGAACGTTACCTCGATCCCAGTGCCACCTGAGAGTAGCGCCGTTCCTCCAGAAGACACCTGCTAATGGCATCTCAGGCAACAGGGTGAGGAAGACATCAGGCTACCTTGACCTTTCATGTGCATCCTGGGAACACATATAGATGTCGTGGAGGGTACGGAAGTCAAAGGTATTGTAGGGGCATGGTGTGGACACAGGTGAAGTTAAACACAGTTAGATGGGAGGGCATATCACTTGCTAAATCTGCATATCATTGTTCTTCACCACCTTAAAGCTTCACATTGCTTAACCTTCCTCCCATTGGCATAGCGCATGCTCCAATCAGGACACAGTTGTTCTCACTGGCCCTCAATGTCTGTCACTCAGTCACACCCATTCAGTAGGACTCTAGCATGATTCAGTGAAACATAGACACCCGTCTCTAATACTCCTATAGAGCAAATGGACAATGAAACGTAGGACAAAACCTCACTCAGACATGAGCCGGGGAGGCAGCGTGCTGGCAACAGACAGGAGCGGAGAGATAATGCTATCAGACAACATGCTAGTTCTCGTCCATAAAGCGGGAGGAGATGAGGGCATCGCTAGCCCTCCTGCCCATACTTGCCCTTGCCTCCATTCTCCGGACCCTCAACAGTCTCTTCCTCGACTCCCTCTTGAATGCCCTCCACAACAGACCGTTCCTCCAGGTTTCCCTCAGGGAGGTTATCCCCCCCCCCCCCCCCAACAGAAGAGCAAGACAATGTGGAGCACAGAAGGCCACCACAATGCAGGAGACCCTTTGGGAGCTGTATTGGAGGACCCCACCGAACCTGTCAAAGCTGTGGAACTGCATCTTTAGGTGGCCTCTGTACCGTTCTATCACAGGTCAGGTAGTACTGTGAGCATTGTTGCACCAGGACTCTGCTGGTCTCTGGCCTCTGCCCTGGTGATTGAAGCAAATACTTCAATAAAGGTGGATCCAATTTGTCAGTTTTAGTTTTAAAATTCCAATTTCATGATGCAATCTCTCCACAAAAACAAACTTTAACCCTTTTCACTACTTTAGTTATGAAAGGGGGATATTTAGCATTTTGATATTTTACTACAGTAAATGCAAAGGTTTGCACAAAGCAAAGCTACTTTCATCCAAAAGGCAGTACATTCATAACGTGGAGAAACGCAATAGCATTAGTCATTTTAAACCAAGCAGAAAATGTGCACCAAATTCAACTTTTAAAATGTGTAGAAGCAGTGTTGCAAATATGCTTTTATAAATGAAAAATCTGGTCCTGAGGAAGTTACCAAAAACATGCATGAAGGTGGGATATTAGTTAAATATTATAAAAATAAAATTCAATTCAGGCAGCACTCAGTAACATTTGGAACATATGGAAATGTATGCAGAAATGTATGTGCCTTGGAAAGAAAAATGTCCACTCATGGAACATTGCAATAGATATATTGAACATAGCAGGAGTTTTGAGCTAATTCTGCACCTACATTTTTAATAAATATAAATATGAAAATAAAGCCAAAATTAATTTTTTGGTGGTGTTCGCCTTTTATTTTTCCTCTGCCAAGGTTTATGTGAGGCAGCCACTCATGTACACAAGCAACCATGTGCTAGGATACCATTCAACTGAATTGGAGTGGGCTTAGGGGCAACAATCGGCAACACATTTTCAGCAGCAGTCACTGTAAGTAGCAAAACATGGAAAGTTTCCTGATCAATATATGCCTCAAGTTGACCACATTGGCAAAGCTAACAGTACTGTATTTCTAAGCAAGTACACACACACTCAACATATGAAGTGGTTTCTTAAGGAAAACGTCAATTCTTTCACATTCCTTGCATTCCCAAAACCCTCGGTCAGCAATTGAATACTATTCTCAACCAGCTAAAGAATGTCTCTTTCTATACAATGTACAAAGAATCAAACTTGCCACTTGTAGGAGACATGTTATTTGCTAGTTAGGGTGTTAAGCAGCACATACTTGCACAAGCCAGCAAAGCAGTATTGCTGGCACTATCAAGTTTTTTCCCACATTTTACTAGAAAGGTATGCTAGCTAGACAAATAACAAATTTAGAACTGGTGGACATGGTTTTTAAAATATTGTCCTGGCTACTATGAAAACTCCCACACCATAAAAATGCATGCCTCTAATTTTGCAGAACAGTTTCCAGAGGCAGAAAAGATACAGGCATAGAGTGCTCTTACACAAAATAAAAAACCTGCAAATTTAGGAAGACAGCATAAAATAAAACAAACATTATGGTGCGCTTTCGAATTTAGACAGGATAATTTTGAGGAACAAGATTCCATAACACAAGTTACCCAGAATATTCCAAAATAAAATCTCCTCTTCCAAATGCAAAGTAGACAAGACTAATTTATAAAACATTTGCAATGATACAGTGGGTTCTAATCATGGGTATAGCTGGCTTTAAAGATTGCAAATTAAAACCAATATAATTCTCCAATCGTACAGTGATCCAAGCCAAGGTAACAATAGCACCGGTTCGGAATTAGAATTGGTGTCAGTTTTATCTTCCATGTATGTTAGAGAGAAATGAAAAGGAAGACAAAGACTAAAAAATCACCTTATATTTGGTTCTCTTTCATTTTCTTACTCTTATAAAAGGTACATTGAGTACATTCATTCAAAACATTGAATCATAAGCAATCCAAAAAATTTGAGCTTTAATTGAACTTTCAATTCTGTATATACAAGATGTTATAAAGTCTGCCAAATTTTTCAGCCCAAAATAAGAGTAATTTATTCTAAAAACTGGTAACAAGTTAGACTGGTAAGCCAAGTGGTTTTGAAACTTAAAATATCTTCAATAGCACTAAAAAGACATCCTTTTTCATTGCAATATGCATGAACTATTCCAGAGATTTCATTTTTTCAGCTGAAATGACATGTTGGTCAGGATTCTCTGGACCTGCACAACCCCCACCCACGGGTTTCCTGGCAGTGTGGGGTGGCTCCCATTGGCAAGACTGGAGAATCCAGCCCAATGGCAAGTGTGAGAAGTGTGGCACTGCGTTGTCTCCTTTCCATTCCCCACACATTTCCCTCTAATTCCAACAGAAAGTAAAAACAAAACACATTGCCTCAGAAAGGCAAACATGAATGACCATCAAAATTATTTTAATGTAATTACTTCCACGCAGTATAAAAATGGTTGCTGTTACATACTGTGTGGTCTCACCAGTGCACACAAAAAAGAACGTTATTAAATGTTATGCTTTTTATTAAAACACGCGATGAAGAAAAGCAGTTCATTAATCGGGCCTGGAGCTGGGAAAATGTTAGACGGACAAGTTGTTATTCCTTCTAACTTCAAGATCTTACAGTTGTCTTTGTTCAATGTCACACACACTCATTTTGTTCTGCTCCAAAGTGCTTTAGTTTTGCTCAGATGTATTTGAAAAGGAGGCAACAGACACAGGAATAGTCCATCTGAAAGTACTACTTTCAATGCACACCAATTTTAAAAGGGAACTACTTAGACAGGTTTCAAACTAGGTGGCCCTGACACAGTACTTCCTGACACTATCAACATGAAGTTTCAAAATCAGAAATCCATTGCTCAGTATTGTTATGCCAAGAAATGTTGGCATTTTTTAATGCAATTCTACTACTGAAAATTTAAATATCAGGGTTTAAAATCAGAATATTTTGTAATATTCTGAACTGAAGAGGTAGCGATGTAAAAAACTGACCCGCAAAAAGTTCTTAAACTTACCCACAAATCATGGATAGTGCACATCAGGCATTTCCAGTAATATTAAAGGATTCCTTATCTCAATCGGCTAAAATGCTAAGATTTGGGGAGATCTGTTGTTTTTCTTTGCTCCTTAGACTATTCCAGACTGCTCATGCTCATGGAAGAATGCTTAAATCTTTTGCAAGGGCTTCAGCAGAGCAGCTTTTTTTAAACCATGAGGCTCTTTCTCACAATTCCGACCTGGTAAACAGGATTACAGTTGAAAAAAAAATAGATTTTAAGGAACTGTCAGCCACCTTAAGTAATCACCACCCACAGAATTTCTCACCGTTCCAATCAGCAAGCTTTGGACAGCAAGCAAGCAAGCGATGGGTACTTCAACGTTAAATCTTAACCGCCCACACAAAAAAGGTCCGGAAGCAGCCTCAGCCTGCCTCTGATCCTGGCCTTGGCAGGGGCTGAAAATCATGCCCTTGGTGTAAGTCGAGAGGAGTGGATAGCATGGTTTTCTTTTTATCTTGATAATTCAGGGGAGCTGCATTAGGTCCAGTGGGCAGAGATTACTTCAAGGTGGCTGACAGTACCGTAAAATCTATTTGATTTCCCTGCGACCATAATTCTACTTACCAGAGTGGAATTGTGAGTCAAAACTGCGCTGCCACAAGCAGTCTGAAATAGTCCAAGGAGCAAAAATAAAACCAATCCTACATATTTAATTTATTTCCACAAGTCTTTAGACATTACTAGTACAGCTAGTTGGAATCAACTAGGACGGCACGGTGGCACAGTGGTTAGCACTGCTGCCTCACAGCTCCAGGGACTCGGGCTCAATTTCAGCCTCGGGTGACTGTGTGGAGTTTGCACCTTCTCCCCGTGTCTGCATGGGTTTCCTCCGGGTACTCCAGTTTCCTCCCACAGTCTAAAGAGGTGCAGGTTAGGTGGATTGGCCAAGCTAAATTGCCCCAAAGATTAGGTGGGGTTACTGGGATTGGGTGGAGGCGTGGGCTTAAGTGGGGTGCTCTTTCCACGGGCCGGTGAAGACTCAATGGGCCGAATGGCCTCCTTTTACACTGTAAATTCTATGATAACTACATCGCTTCAAACCGGCAAAAACATTTAATGTGAACATAAAAATTGAAGCCAGCAGCTCATGATGCTATGAACCATTATGTCAGATAACAATAATGGGGTACATCTGTACAATTCTTCACGGGAACATATTTCCAAACTAAAAGGTTATTAAGTGTGGCTGGAATAGGTGACAGGTGACAGCACAGGAGAGAGCAAAGCAAATAGAAAACAAAAAACTCCCAAGGCTTCTCAAAAGCCAAAGATCAGCACTAACTAAGAGCCTGCAGATGGGTTGATTGAGGAATGGCGAGCAACACAAAGAATCGAAATATTGCTCACACCTTCAAAGCAAACAAATGTTGAAAATTTAATTCCCACTTTTGTAACTCCATAAACTTTTTGAAAAATCAATGTCCTTGGCAGTATCCCTCTAAAATTGCCCTTCCCAAATTATTTTGAATTTTTAATGGGCTCCATGACTTGTGATGCCACTAAAAATCAAACTAAAAAGATTACTCTCCCCTGTTGGAAGTATAGTTTGACAGCTATAAGTCCTCACTCTGCTGATCCCCCATGTTAATTCCCAACTTCCCTTTGCTTGGCCACTGGAAACTGATGTTCTAGACGTTGCTGCAGTTATGCCTTTACCTTCTAGAATTCTCTCAAAAGGCTCTATTTGCTACCTTAAAAATAAATTGTGAATTAAATCCCTTCTCTCCACTATTACTTTTCTTTTTTTAAGAAACATTTTATTGAGGTATTTTTTTGGCATTGTAACAGCAGCAGCAATATAAACAATGTACATGAAAGTATAAACATAGTGCAAATACCACGTCCCTCCTCAACAAGTCCCACCATTAATTAACCCCCTAACCTACGCTAACCTAACCCCCCACCCTGCTGACAATTAATTCTCCTCAAGGAAGTCGACGAACGGTTGCCACCTCCGGGCGAACCCTAACAGTGACCCTCTCAAGGCAAACTTAATTTTTTCCAGACACAGAAAGCTAGTCAATTCCAATAGCCAAGCTTCCGACTTCGGGGACCTCGAGTCCCTCCATGCTAGTAATATCCGCCTCCGGGCTACCAGGGAAGCAAAGGCCAGAACGTCTGCCTCTTTCTCCTCCTGGATTACCGGATCCTGCGACACCCTGAAAATCGCCACCTCTGGACTCAATGCCACCCTTGTTTCTAATACCTTGGACATGACGTCCACAAACCCCTGCCAAAATCCCATCAGCTTTGGACATGTCCTGAACATGTGGACATGGTTCGCCGGTCCTCCCGCATTTTACACACCTGTCTTCCACCCCAAAGAATCTGCTCATCCGGGCCACTGTCATGTGAGCCCGGTGAACGATCTTGAATTGAATCATGGGAGCCTGGCACATGTTGCAGACATGTTGACTCTACTCAACGCATCTGCCCAAAGGCCCTCCTCTATCTCTCCCCCCAGCTCCCCCTCCCACTTTCGCTTCAGCTCCTCGGTCTGCGTCTCCTCTGATCCCATAAGTTCCTTATAAAAAGGTCAGAAACGCTCCCCTCTCCTAGCCAAACTCTGGAAACTACCCTGTCCTGAATCCCCCTTAGCGGCAGGAGTGGGAAGGTTGATACCTGTCTACACAGAAAGTCCTGCACCTGCAGATATCAAAATTTGTTTCCCCCGCCAATGCAAACCTCCTCCGGCGCCCTCATACTCGGAAAGCTCCCCTCTATAAACAAGTCCCCCATCCTCTCAATCCCTGGACTCCACCATAGTCGGAACCCCCCTCCATCCTCCCCTGGACAAACCTGTGATATCTCCTCCATTTCCTCCAGACTCTCAAGGCCGCCAATCACCACAGGGTTGGTGGAGTACCGTTCCGGCGGGAATGGCAAAGGCGCAGTTACCAGCGCCCCCAAACATGTGCCCTTGCAAGAAGCCGCCTCCATGCCGACCTCCCACCACTTCCTAATCATGGCTATGTTAGCCGCCCAGCAATAATTGCTAACGTTAGGCAGCGTCAGCCCTCCCTCTCCCCAACTCTGCTCCAGCATTACCCTCCTCACTCGCGGGGACTTGCCCCCCCACCCATACGAAGCCCTCATTAACTTTATTGACCCGCTTAAAAAGGGCAGCAGAATGAAGATGGGGAGACATTGAAATACAAACAGGAATCTCGGGTTTGCAGTCCAGGCGAGGAGTTCACCGTCATTTTCACCGTTTGGACTCTCCCAGCTAGAGACAACGGGAGCGCATCCCATCTCCGGAAATCATCTTTCATCTGATCCACCAACCGGGCCAAGTTCAATTTACATAGCCGGTCCCAATCCCGCGCCACTTGGATACCTAGGTACCTGAAACTGTCCCCTACCAATCTAAACGGCAGTTCCCCCAGTTGCCTCTCGTGACCCCTCGCCTGGACTGCAAACATCTTGCTCGGCCCCATATTAAGCTTATACCCCGAAAACCGGCCGAATTCCCCAAAACTTCCCATGATTTCTTCCATCCCCTCAATTGGATCTGAAACATACAATAGCAGGTAGTCCGCATACAGCGAGGCTCTGTGCTCTCCCCTCCCCCCCACCCCACCGACCAGCCCCTTGAGGCCCTCAAGAGCAATTGCCAGCGGCTCTACAGCCAGCGCAAACCGCAGTGCGGAGAGGGGGCATCCCTGTCTCGTCCCCCGGTGCAGTCTAAAATAGTCCAAAGTCGTCCTGTTCGTCCGTACTCTTCCCACAGAAGCCTAGCGACCTGACCCAGTCGATAAAGCCCCTCCCAAATCCGAATCGCCCCAGAACCTCCCATAAATAATCCCACTCAACCTGGTCAAAAGCTTTTTCCGCATCCATCGCGACCACTACCTCCACCTGCCTACTTTCCGGGGACATCATGATCACGTTTAATAGCCTTCTTACATTGGCCACCAGCTGCCTGCCCTTAATGAACCCCGTCTGATCCTCCACAATGACGCTCGGTACACAATCCTCAATCCTGGAGGACAAAATTTTGGCCAGCAGTTTGGCGTCTACGTTCAACAAGGAAATCGGCCTGTAAGACCCACATAGCTCATGGATCTTGTCCCGTTTCAGGATAAGCGAAATCGTGGCCTGTGACATCGGCTGGGGCAGAACCCCTCTTTCCCTTGCCTCATTAAACACCTTCATCAGCACCAGTCTCACTATCCCGGAGAACTTTTTGTAGAACTCCACTGGGTACCCGTCCATTCCTGGGGCCTTACCCAACTGCATGGCCTCAAGCCCTCCACCATCTCCGCCAACCCGATTGGGGCCCCCAGTCCTTCTACCACACTATTACTTTTCTGATCAGTATAAAGTACTGCACATTGTTTTGCACGTCAAGCACTCTGTAAATGCACGTTGTTTTCAAAGTTGATCTGTGCAAGCTGGAGAAAATAAACCAGAGAATGTGTGAAACAAAGATGAGAAAAATATATACAGTACAGCCAATCATGTAGGCATCTGTACCAGATGGGCAAAAGCCATTTCATTGCAGAGTTTTGACTGCGACAGCAGCCCATACAAGTCATCCATTACATTTAAATGCTGTTCCTTTGAAATGTGGGAATGTAGATATCAGGCTAGATTTACAATTCAGCAAATAGTCTAATTTGTGTTTTTAAAAAGGAGCAATTTAGCGTGGGCAATCCACCTAATCTGCATATCTTTTGAGCTGTTGGGTAGACCCACGCAGATGCGGGGAGAATGTGCATACTCCACACGGACAGTGACCGAGGGCCGGGATCGAACCCGGGTCCTAGGCAGCAGTGCTAGCCTCCGTGCCGCCCACACAGTCTAATTCCTGCTCAGCTCTATCCTCAATATCAAATTTGTAATATGAAGGTTTAGTGCACATCAAAAAGGAAACGGATCTAGCCTGCAAAACATATTCATTTCAGATTTATACAATTCAAATGGAACCCGACCATAAACATCCCCACCACTGACAGAACTCTCAATTCTACCTCCTTAAGATTCTTCAGCTCAGAGCATGAAAAGCTAGGGAAAGAACTTACAGAGCCATGTGTTAATTTTTTAAAGTTCAACTTGTGCAAGGGCAAATTTTAGCATTTGAGTGAGGAATGATGGTTGAGATTTTGGTTATGAGTAGAAAGCAATTAGCCATCTGATGTCCTTAATTTCCGAGTCCATAAAATCAGAAATGGGCATACAGGCTATAAAATAAAATTAGTTTTTTTGTATAAATTTAAAGTACCCAATTTTTTTTCCAATCAAGGGCAATTTAGCATGGCCAATACCTACCCTGCACATTTTTGGGTTGTGAGGGCGAGACCCATGCAGACACAGGGAGAATGCGCAAACTCCACACGGACAGTAACACGGGGCCGGGATCGAATCCGGGTCCCAGCCCCATGAGGCAGCAGTGTCAACCACTGCACCACCGTGCCACCCTTTTTAAAAATAAAATTCTTAATTGATTTCCTTTGAGTTGTCTTCTGATCATAGAATTTACAGTGCAGGAGGCCATACGGCCCATCAAGTCTGCACCAAGGGCAATTTAGCATAGCCAATCCGCCTAACCTGCACATCTTTGGGCAGTGGGTGGAAACCGGAACACCCGGAAGAAACCTACACAGCCACAGGGAGGACGTGCAGACTCCGCAGAGACAGTGACCCAAGCCGAGAATCGAACCTGGGACTCTGGAGCTGTGAAGCAACTGTGCTAACATGCTGCCCACGGTTTACTCCTGATCACTTCAGAGTCATCAGTTCCTACACATACTTTTGTTCATGCATTAAATTCACAAAGAAAAGGCCAATAATTGGTGTTAATATAGAAAAACATCCTATGGTACTTGATAAGAGCATTATAAAACTGAATTTAACATTGAGCTACATAAGGAAATATTAGGGCTGATGATCAATGGTTTGATCAAGGTAGGTTTCAAGGAGGGTCTTCAATTTTTAAAATGAGGATTTTCACCCAGCATCAATAAATGAATGGCAGCACATTTCCAAGTCAGGAAGGCGTGCGATCTGGAGGCAGTGGAATACTCATGGACCTGTCACATGTGATCTTCTAGGCAATGTTGGTCACGAGCTTGGGAAATACTATCAAGTCGCTTTGGTAAATTGCTGCAAGGCATCTTGTGGATGATACACACTATAACCATGGTGTAGCCAGCAGTGCAGGGAACAAATGCTTACGGTGGTGGATGAGATGTCAATCAAGCAAGCGGTTTTATGCTGAATGGTGTTGAGCTTGAGTGTTGTTGAGTCAAGTGGAGTGTTTCCCATTATGCTCCTGATTTAGGCCACGTAGGGGAGTCAAGAGGTGAGATTAAAAATCGGGATGTTCAAGAGGTCAGAACTTGAGGAGCGCAGGTACCGCTGAGGTGGTGTAGGCCTGCAGAAGAGTGGAGAAATTATCAGAGTTGGGGAAAGTGGTCGGGACAGTGGATGAATTGAAAAGAAGGATGAGAATTTTGAAACTATGGTTTTGCTTAACTGGGAACGAACGTAGGTCAGTGAGTACAGACGGGTGAATAGGACCTGACGCAAGTTAAGGTTGCCTCAAGTTTACAGAAGGCAGAACATGGGAGGCCAGCCAGGAATGTATTGAACAGTTAAGCAGAGCTAACAAAGGCATGTGGGTTCCAGCAGCAGATGTGCTGAGGCACAGACAAAGTTCAGCAACGGTACTGGGGTGAACGTAGACAGTCTTAATGATTGGAAGCCCAGAAACCTGGACAATGCCAACCCGGCACTTCAATGTTGTCCGATATTGAGCACTTTCATAATTGTTGCACAACTAAAGCTTTATTTTCCATTATATACTGAAGAAAGACATTTGCACGAGTGAATTGAACAGGTTTTTGTATCCCATGTCACAACAAAGCACACTGATAGATTAAATGAATTTAAGTAAAGCTCTCTCTACTCCATCCCAAAGTCCCCAACTGCATCATTGTTTGTACTTTGCAGCAATCCAGATAATTTCAGAGTGCAGTTACCAGTTCAGTCCCAAACAAGTCTACCGAAACATCCAGTCACATTACTCTATTTTAGGATATTTCAAGTGTAGAAAAGTTCCACTTTTGTGCAAATTGTAAAATGAATAATTGATTATTTGGATTCAATTAAATTGGAAAATTACTGTGCACCACAGAATTTCATTTAAATTTCAGATGTCCTCAGAATAATGCAGACGTCCGCCAAGAATATTCATCAGTATCCTGAACATTCCTAATTTATTTAATCATATAGAAACAGAAAATAGGAGGAGACAATTCAACCCTCTGAGCCTGCTTCGTCATTCATTATGATCCTGGCTGATCATCCAACTCAACAGCCGGATCTCACCTTCCCCATATTCTCTGATCCTCTTCGCCCGCAGTGCCATATCTAACTGCTCCTTGAAAACATACAATGTTTTGGCCTCAGCTGCTTTCCATGGTAGTGAGTTCCACAGGCCAACTATTCTCCGGGTGAAGAAATTTTTCCTCATCACAGTCCCAAATGGTCTATCCCCTATCCTCAGACTGTGACCCCTGGTCTGGACACCCCACCATCGGAGACATCTCCCCTGTCCAGTCTTGCTAGGATTTTATAAATACGCAACAGGCTTGCACAAGTTGACTACAAAATGTTAACCACCAGTATTACATTGAGAATCTTTTCAAAAAAGCATCATTGAAAGATTTTGTAAAAGTAGAAGACATCAAGCATCTAAAATGACCATACCAAGGAAGCAAATATTTTTATTAAATTAATAATTTAAATATAGATTGCTTCAAGGCACCAGGGACCCAGGTTCGATTCCAACCTCGGATGAATGTCTGTGCAAACTCCATACAGACATTCTCCCTGTGTTGAGTGGGTTTCCTCCAACAGTACAAAGCTATGCAGATTAAGTGGCTTGGCTGTGCTAAATTGCCCCTTGGTGTCCAGGAGTGAGCAAGTTAGGTGGGGTTGTAGGGTTACGGGTATGTATAATATAATCTTTATTGTCACAAGCAGACTTGCATTAACACTGCAATGAAGTTACTGTGAAAAGCCCCTAGTCGCCACATTCCAGCGCCTGTTTGGGTACACAGAGGGAGAATTCAGAATATCCAAATTACCTAACAGCACACTTTTGGGGTCAGATCTCAAACAACGATGAGTCAGAGTACAGGAGGAAGTTAGAGAACTTAGTGGCATGATGCAATGACAACAATATCTCCCTCAGTGTCAGCAAAACTAAGGATCTGGTCATCGACTTCAGGAAGCAAAGAGTCATACACGCTCCTGTCTACATCAATGGTGCCGCAGTGGTGATGGTCGACAGCTTCAAATTCCAAGCTGTAAACATCACCAACAATCTGTCCTGGTCCACCCACAATAACGCTACAACCACGAAAGCACAACAGCATCTAATACTTCCTCAGGAAATTTGGCATGTCCACAATGACCACCAATTTCCATAGATGCACCATAGAAAGCATCCTATCTGGATGCATCACAGCCTGGCATGGCAACTGCTCAGCCCAAGACCGTAAGAAACTACAGAGAGTCGTGAACACAGCACAGTCCATCACCGAACCGGTCTCCCATCCATTGACTTTGGCTACACTTCCCAATGCCTTGGGAAAGCAAGCAGCATAATCAAAGACCCCTCCCACCCGGATTATTCGCTCTTCCAACCTATTCCATTGGGCAGAAGGTACAAAGGTTTGAGAACACACACCAACAGATTCAACAGCTTCTTCCCCGCTGTTATCAGATTCCTGAATGGCCGTCTTATGGACTGAACTACTGTTTCTACGCATCTTCTGTTCAATTGTAGGACTATACTGTGTATGGTTCAACCGATGTCTATGTATTTGCATTATGTATTTATCGTATGTTTATGTTTTTTGTGTATGGAGTGATCTATCTGGACTGCACACAGAACAATATTTTTCCACTGTACCTCTGTACACGTGACAATACATCTAAATCCGATCTGAATATGTTTCACCTTTTCAGGCACACAAATATTAAATTAAACTCACTTAAAACTATATCTCATTTCTAATGTTTACCAATACAAATATAAATCCTTTAAAACTACCCTTGTTTTCTTAACATGCACGTTGTAGTCTGGAGCTACAAATAGTGATGATGGAGACTTTATTTCCATCACAAGGCTGACCAGAAATCCCTCCCACTTCCTGACATCAGCATATGTTCAAAGGGTTTGCAGGTTGAAAATCAACTTGTTTGGCCAGGTTATGAATGCATCTTCCTTGGCCAACAAGATCTTGGGTAAGACTCAAATTCAGAGCTTCTCATTCACTGTCAGGGGCACTACCCACTGCATCACAAGACTTTCCCCTTTATATATGTCCTCATCACATGTGCTTCTGTTGCTGTTTCAGAAGATAGGTCTCTACTTCACCTGAACATTCTGTACTTTACAGATCAGCCTTCTCTGAATTGCCAACTGGTTGTATTCTGTAGGCCCATGCTCATTATGACACAAGTTCATTTTACAGGCACAGCAAACAGGAGTCAGTTTGTCTAAATCTAGACCGGATCTCACTCTTCTGTGCAGTTGAAAACCATAACAGAAAGAAGTTTAGGAACAAGTAGAGCTGGAAAACAGTAGGTAATAACCTGTGCTCACTTTCTACAGACTCACAACTTCTTGTTCCTTCTTGTTGCCTCTTCAATATCAACCAAGCACTTGCAACTCTGCCAAGGAAATCCAAACTACCAATATGCAGTCTTGCACGCATTTTAAAACATGCAGTGATTCAACAAGTACATTAAAAAAAACTTGTTTTATCTCTGAAATGTTATAGTACTTGTTTTACACATTTAAACTAGTTTAAATGAATAAGGGAAAGACAAGATCTGGAGGAACATGATTGATCAAACTGTGAAAACATTTTTGGCATCAATCACTAACAAGTTCAGACACAAGTGTTTTCTGAAATTCAGCAATGTTTAAAACGTTATATGTTCTCCAGCTCACTGACTGATTGCTTCACCCTCTCCAAATGTTCACTTAAAATTAAATCCATAAGTGTTCACTCGACATCCATACAACTCCAAGTTAAACTTCAAATGTGACAGAGTCCATTTGCAAAATCATTCACTTCCAACTCAATGGCACTCCGCTTACAACCCTAAATCACCAACTTTGGGACCAGAAAACCTGAATTCTCTCAGGCTACTCTGACCAGTCCCATCTTTCACCTACACATGGCAACACATACAAATTTCCACCATCTCTGTCCTATTGATCACTGGCTCGCAGCCTCGTGTTTCAAATTCCTCCATGCCCTGCTGCAGCACTTCATTTCAGCTGCATTTGTTCACAGCTGACTTATGGTGAGATCATCAACTCCACCACCATGGAGTAAGCAGCTTGTGGCATCATAGCTTTGTACAATCATTTTCCCCACGTCTCAACTTGTGACCTATTTTCACGCTTTTTGTTAAAGCTAAGAAAAACATATTTTATTGAGAACACATTCAGTCATTTCCATAAACTTCCTCTTGCTTCCTGTTGGTTGGTCTCCACTGCTTCCTCCTGTAAAAGTGCTTTGAAATATTTCTTTACATGAAAAGCACCACATTACAGTTTGTTATAAATACTAGCTTTTGTTTGGGCTATACTCTAAAATATAGCCACCTGCTGTATTACCTAAACCATGTATGCATCAGTTAATTGGAGCCACCTTTTTCTATGTTGCACCATATTTTGTTTTACATAAAATGTTCCAACAATTTGACGATAAAGGTAATGTCACTATTCCCCTGAACAGCACATTACAATGCACACAATCAATCTACTAGTTTCAGCCAATTGAGGTAAACCAATTTTGAGTGTCATATATTCACATTTGCAACTTTCTGGTGAAGAATGTTGCATTAACACCATTTAAGTAGCTCACTTCCAGCACCAGCTAAAACTCTAAAAACAAAGTTTACATGATTGTTAACTAGGTTGTGCAGTAGGATGTAAACTACCCAAGTATTCATCAAATGCGGTTTTCATTCGTCAATTACCACTGTCTCTGCCCTAGCATAGTTGAACTAAACCTTTATGCATATAACTGAAATAATGAAAGTTATCCAAATTGTTAAATGCAAAGGCTGGATTTAAAAGTATGTAGCATTTCCATAGAAACCATCGAAGACGACCTTTCTACTTGCATGGTTTTCAATATTTGCAAGCACTAAATAGCCAAATGATCTTCTTTTAGTTAGCATTGATATGTTTGAACAGAGGGCAGCACGGTGGCACAGTGGTTAGCACTTCTGCCGCATGGCATTGAGGACCAGGGTTCAATGCCGGCCTGTGGAGTTTGCACATTCTCCCCGTGTCTGTGTGGAACTCACCCCCACAACCCAAAGATGTGCAGGGTAGGTGAATTGGCCATGCTAAAATTGCCCCTTAATTGAAAAAATAGAATTGGGTACACGAAATTTAAAAAAATAATATATGTTTGAAATATTTGAGAAATCAGAAGGTAGTTTTTTCATTGTAATTAATTGTTTCTCCATGGCAGATATATTTTATACTGCTGTGGTTTATGGAAATAAGTAGTGAGTATTTGCCAAGTGCCATCAGGTCTTCCACAAAGCTTAGAACCACTCGAAAGGCCTTTCAAAAAAAAATGAAATGCCCGATTGTTAGACACTTGATATTTCAGGAGCAGCCTCACGTTTTAGCTTTGTACATGTCATGCACATCGAATGAACCCTCCAACCTGTCAACCATTTTAATGAAAATGAAAATCGCTTATTGTCACGAGTAGGCTTCAATGAAGTTACTGTGAAAAGCCCATAGTCGCCACATTCCGGCGCCTGTCCGGGGAGGCTGGTACGGGAATTGAACCGTGCTGCCGGCCTGCCTTGGTCTGCTAATACAATGGAACTTACCTATACAATAAAAGTGACATTGTTTGAAAAGGATATCCCAAGATTAAATTTGTCCCAGAACACTGCAAGGGACGTTTACAATAAAATAAGTTAAATATACATAATTGTTATTGGATCTCAGATGTAATCCTTTGCACATCAACCAGAAAAGAAGGCATATGGTGTGTTGGCTTTCATTAACGGGGGAATGAGTTTTGCTGCAGCTTTATAAAACCCTAGTGAGACCACACTTGGAATATTGTGTCCAGTTCTGGTCGCCTCATTATAGGAAGGATGTGGATGCTTTGGAGAGGGTACAGAGGAAATTTACCAGGACGCTGCCTGGACTGAAGAAAGGCTGAGGGAGCTAGGGCTTTCCTCACTGGAGGGAAGAAGGCAGAGAGGTGACTAGATAGAGGTATACAAGGTGATGAGAGGCATGGATAGAGTGGATAACCAGAGACTTTTCGCCAGGGTGGAAATGGCTGTCATGAGGGGACATAATTTTAAGGTGATTGGAGGAAGGTATAGGGGAGATGTCAGAGGTAGGTTCTTTACACTGAGAGTGGTTGGTGTGTGGAATGCACTGCCAGCAGAGGTGGTGGAGTCAGAGTCATTACGGGCATTTAAGCGACTCTTAGACAAGCACATGGACAGCAGTAAATTGAAGGGGTGTAGGTTAGGTTGATCTCAGATTAGGATAAATGATCGGCACAACATCGTGGGCTGAAGGGCCGGTACTGTGATGTTCTATGTTCTAAAATATTCCAGCCCCGAAGCCAAAATAGCTACAGATATTTGTTTTCCAAAAGCTACAGTTGATTGGGAGATCTTGCATGTTTGAATGATTGAATGTTTTTGAAGTTCTTGGGTTGGGGGGGGGGGGTTAATAAGCACCTTTTCCACAGATCAACTTAAAAAGCAGGTAGAGTCATGATAAACTTCCTAAAGGAAACATCCCATACAAAAGCCTGCACATCTGTCTGTTTCCTCATCATCTAACATTTTTAAAAATAAATTTAAAGTACCCAATTCAGTTTTTCCAATTAAGGGGCAATTTAGCGTGGCCAATCCTGCACATCTTCTGGGTTGTGGGGGGGGCGAAACCCATGCAAACACGGGGAGAATGTGCAAACTCCACACAGACAGTGACCCAGAGCTGGGATCGAACCTGGGTGAGGCAGCAGTGCTAAGCACTACACTCATCATCTAACATAACATGTATGGAAGTGACTAGTATTCAAAATAACGAGAACTGGCGAAGATAATTTACAGTGGATAGATGAAAACGGGTAAAGCAACCAAGAGGTTACAGTTTTAAGATAAGGGGTCGCAGATTTAAAACAGAGATGAGAATAAATTACTTCTCTCTAAGGGTCGTGAATCTGTGGAATTCAGTACCCCAGAGAACAGTGGATGGTGGTACATTGAGTAAATTCAAGGATTAGATAAGACAGATTTTTAATTAGTAATGGGTTGAAAGGTTATGGAGAACAGGTGGGAAAGTGGGGTCGGGGCCGAGATGAGATTAGCCATGATCATATTGAATGGCAGAGCAGGCTCAAGAGGCTCAACTGCCTACTTCTAGTTCTGTTCTTCACGTATTTGATTAGAATTGCAAAAATGAAACACTGTGGTCAGTTTTTTAAAAACTACAATTTTTGTTTTTAATCTTGTAATTGGCCCAGAACAGTCCTCATTAGTATTTAACAGTAATGTTTCAACACAATTTATACGATAGTCCGGTGAATAATCCCTGGCAACTAAGTCGGGCATAATGGTCCAGCATCCAGCATTTATATCGCCATTCCTTCACTGGGTCAAAATCCTGGAACTCCTTTCCTAAGAGCACTATGGGTGTACCTACACCACACAGACTACAACAGTTCAAGGCAACTCATCGCCACCTTCTCAGGGGCAATTGGGGATGGGCAATAAATGCTGCCCGTGCCAGGAACATCCACATTCCATGAGTGAATTATAAAAATTCCTCCTTGTTAAACCACCATTCTCCAAAATATGTATTATGACATAATCCAGAAAAAAATTGATGAGATGAGGTGTGGGCAACAGCTCAATCAGTGATATCATTAGCTGTATTCAAAAGGGGAGCTTTCACAATTTTCTTGCAGAAAAGCTACTTTTCACAAATGTTGATCATAATGTTGGAAATTAGTGATGGCTTGGATTGGAGATCGGAAGCCAAGTTCAGGGTCAAAATCAAGGGAGTGCAGTCGGAGTCGAAACTGTGTTTCATTGATGCATGCGGAAGCCAACTCTATTCTTACAGATAATTGCTAAGTGGCAGAATGTATATCAGGGAATACAAGAATTGTGGGACATACTGGAGATGGTGGTGGGAGCATGGAGGCATTTCTGGTGACATGTTGGCTACTCTTAGAACTGTCAGGAATGAAAACAGAAAAGGGAAGTGCCAACGAGGCGAGGCCGTTCAATAACAGCACTTCACATGCTAGTGATGGTGGAAATTTATTAGCGGTACTTGAAACCAACAAGAAAAATATACCGTACTGGCTTCACAACATGCCCTACAATGTAACATGTGACAGAAAAAATTACGAACAAAATCACAAGCCGCTTTAATCTATCAAGTTACTGCAATTTGGCACTTAACAATTATTCATATCTTTTGATTAGCAGAAAGGACTAAACAAAATGTTAAGCCATCTCATACTACCATGAAAGGCAACCTTTCGGGTGAAGAGAAAAATAATCAGAATAGAACAAGCTTCAGTTCACTATGGATATAATTGGATAAGCTAATTAAAAGACACAGTGAAAAAGGCTAGTTACTTTAAGACCTTGCACCAATCAGTCACCTATCCACAGAAGATTAAGGTCATTAAAAAAAATCATAAAATGCATTCATTCTCAAATGCTACTAAGTTAACTGGAAGCAGCTTCCACATTTTTTTGTAAATAACTTTTCCCCTTTCCAGTTTTCAGTGAGCACAGAATAGAGGCCCCATTTTCCTATTCAAAAAAAAGTAAAACTAAATCTCACTATTCAGGACAGTTCCATTTTAAACGGAAGGAATAGTTATTTAATTGAATTTGCTCCTGGGGCGTGGGTGTCGCTGCCAAGGACAGCATTTATTGCAATGCTTATCTACACATCGGTGACTGCACCTCAAAATAACTGGTTATGAAACATTTCTCCGATGCCTTGAGAACACAAAACACACTATACAACTTCAACTTCTTCATTTGCAGAAACAATAATCTGCCCCTTCCAATCTTGGGACTTTGGAAACATTTAGAAAGCACACTGTACCCTGGATTGAGGGCTCTTCCAGCAATTTTTACTAGTTGAAAGCAGAACCATCTAAATAATTAATGCAGAGCAAGGGAAGGAGGGCAGGTGAGAGAAAAAGAGAAGTAATTAGTTTTGATTTTACTTGGCTTTTCGGGGCATTTAGAAAACTGTAAATGCCATAAAAGCGCTGGTTTTATGCATTCAAACAGTAAATTAGATGCTAAAGCTTTTACAGAGAGCTAGGGAAAAACTATCACCAGAGACCACCATCAGTCTACCTGGCATCAAACTCTGACTGCTTCACAAAAGCTACCTGGGATATACCTGGGTTTAAAGTGCTTTAAAAAAGGGAGAAGAATTGGAGGTAGAGTATGGTAGCGTTATGGTTACAATACTGGATTAGAAACTCAGGGGACAAGAGTTTAGACTCCACCCCGGCAAAATATTCCAACAATGTAAAGTAAGAAAAAAAAATTCCAACAATTTGTGTGAGCTTTGACTGTGATGTGCGTGAGACTTGGCACTGGCACAAATCAGTGATGTGGCTCACCAACCTCCTTTGGGGAAAGGGTCCAGCCACCCCTACATGCGGACACAATGTTCGCAGGGCATATACCGACACTTATTGCTCCAGTGTCATCCACATCCACAGAAAAAATAAGCAGAACAAAAATTTAAGGCACAGCTGCCAACACACACACATTTTTAACAACCTGTCCAGGCAGGTATGTGATCAATTTCTCCCCACATTCAAAGCTTATTTTCAGACTTGCATAAAGAAATACATATCCAAAACCAAGTTCTGAAAAACTGCAAGAGGAAGACGAGAAAGAAAATAGACAATGACACAGCTATTTTTAACAATTCCTTTTTTTTGATAAGCCCCTTTGCAGTGAACATACGGAACAACTACTTCAAAAGGAGCAAGAAATTCCAAATACAACTGAACATAACCAAGGTATAAAGAAAGTGAAAAGGATTGATGGAATGAATTGATACATGTATTACCTCATTAATGCCACTCCAGAATAAAATTATATTGATTGTTTGGTTACTAAGATTTGCATGCTCATGCTATCCAAGCACAACTTTCTAATTTCAATAAATTAACATTCATTTATACAAAAAGTGACCCACATTTTAAACAAGTGCTTGCAAAATCTTAATTATCACTACATTTATAAATATACATAGTGGACAGAATGATTCACCAATTTGTCCTTTCAAGTTATTCTATCAACCAAACACATTTGGTGTTAGGTATCAGTTATCTAAAAACTGTGTCAGGCAAACCACAATGCAGCGAGAGTTGTAATGGTCTAAACCACATCTTTCAAATCATGCAATTCATCCAGAGCTTCAGCCAAAAATATTTTTAAAAAGCATTTAAATGCTTATGGCAAATGCCTTGCCTTCAAATAATCATGATAATCCTTCAATACAATTAATGCTATATTATGATAAAATGAGCGGATGAAAAATGTGCAATGTAGTGTATGAAGCTTCACTTTAAACTGACAACCTCCCTGTTGCAGTATTGAATGCAGTGCAACGAAGAGGTGGAACAAAATCACGTTCCCCACACGAAGAATATGAATACCTGATTATCCATTTCCCAATCAGAAATGATATTGTCTTTCTTTATCACTCATCCCCAAAGTAGAGCACATAAATGCATGTACTACATTTCAAATTTGAAAGAAGAATATGGCCCATGATTAAGTTGAGAATGCCTCCTTTACTAATCTGCACTTCTCTAGCCAGATCTAAATTTAAATGAACAATTGCCATACGGAGGATACTTCACATACCCCACATTACAGCTGCCCATGATCACTTTGCGAACAGAATTACCCAGAGGCGTATTTAGCAGCAATACACAAGACAAAATGCACTTAAGCAAATATGATTAAACGTTGCAAGAATAACCTTCTTATGCGTCACTCCTTACCATCACAAATTGTTCCCACAACCAGTGAAAGTTGTAATCAATATGTATCACACCTTACCCTAACGCATTTCAAAATGCATATCTCAAATCACAACATTGCAAGGTCAAAATGTTGAATTTGTTGGGATTTTTGTCATTGCTCAAATGACCATTGTACAAAAGAATTAATTCTGTATTAATGAAATGCGAATGGCTGTGTGTTGGAACTTAGATAATGTTATAACTCCACAGACCTTAATACACCATTTTGGTATATTCTATTTTAAACAAACCAAAGTAATGGAGTAGTTACTGTTAAGGGAAACTGTCAGCAACTTACCAAGTGCCCAACCTTTAAATTTGTCCACGGGTTTTAGACACAGACAAAAACTGGTGCCATGAATGTTGGTGCATCTTCCACGCACTGCAACCCCGAGATGTACCAACTAACCTAACAAGTTCAGCCTTTTTGCCCATTCCATCTGTTACCTGGGGGATAATTTTTGAAAGGTCAGAGTGCGGATTGAGGACTGGGCAAAAGGGGCTCTGTTGGCCCGGAGAACTTTCAACAGAACCGAACAAAAAAAAAGAACCCTTATTGTTATTGTGCAATGGCTGGGGCTGGCATACCTGTTACTCCCTCGCTAAGATAAAAGGGTCGCTGGCTGGTTTGGAGCAGGATTTCGGATCTTGAGGTTTGGGTATTCCACACGCACCATCTGCCTCACAACAAAATAAAAATCTAACTGCTGCACTGGATAAAGCCGAGCATCGCTCACCGTACGTTATCCACTGGAGAAAAAGGGATAGGGACAACATCGCGGTTTGAACTACTGCCGATGGGCACAGCGATTAACAACAGCAACAACAAGGAAGCGACTTACATTTCAGTCCCGCGGGGCAGCTCCACTCATCACAACAGAGGCACCGGTTTGGACACCGGCAGGTTTTGTTTGACTTGAAGCACCTCCCAACATGTTATCCCCCCTCCCCTCCCCTGGCCCAGCAAACGTGGAAGATGTTCAGGGACAGAATGTGGGTGTGTGAGCGGACAGCGGCCGCACTCCAAATGCTCCCTGGCTAGCCACCTATTCGCCCGGTCGAGAGCAGGAGGAAAGCGCCACTCGCCAACTACATCCCCGGGCGGGCACCCGGAAGGGGGAGGAGGGGAGCGGCTACGCATGCGCCGGCCGGCCCTGATTGACACCCGGGCTGACCAACCGGCGGCCGCTCAGCCAACCGCGTACGCCCGCTCCCACCCACTGATTGGCACCCGAGCCGACCAATCGGTGACCGGAGAGCGAACAGTTCCCACCCCCTCCCTGATCGCCGGGCCGACCAACCGGCGACCGCGGAGCCAGCCCCCTCTCTCACTGATTGACACCAGGGCTGACCAACCGACGCCTGAGGAGCCAACCCCGCCCATCCGGTCCACTGATTGACATCCAGGCCGACCAACCGGCGCCTGCGCAGCCAACCCCGCCCCATTGATTGACATCCAGGCCGACCAACCGGCGGCCGCGGAGCAACCTCTCCCATCCACCCCCCCCCTTCCCGAACCAGCCAATCAGCGGGGGAGGGGGAAAACCAACCGTTGCAGAGCGTGAGTGTTGCCAACCCTCCGTCCAAAACGGGGATTAAATAAAAGTAATGGGACGGAAAACACCTTCCAATCAAACCGCCTACCTGCACCGAAGGTAATCCGGAGAACAAATCCTCTTTTTAAAAAAATGATTTTCACGTCATGTTTTTTTCTCTTCAAATATAAATAAAAGGCTTGTGTATCGCGGCGAAACCGCATTCTTTACCCCCCCCCGTCGGTTTATAAAGGTGGATTTTATGAGTGAGACTCGGCTGGAAGAAGCTGTGGCCGGACGCAACAACCCGGCGGGTTTTCTGTTTTTGTTAGTTTTTGTGTATGTGTGAGAAAGCCGCGGCTCAACCTAACTTGACGAACGGCCGCCTTCACGCGGGGAAGATGTGATTGACAGGTGACCCCGGGCGGGAGGCGGGCACTGGCGAGGAGGAGGGGAAGGACCGAGCCAATCGGTGGGTGGTGCTGGCGCGGCTGGGGGTGTGACGTAGGCGTGGCCAGGGTAGGGGGCGGGGTCTGTCCATCACGTCCGCCGGGAGGCAGGGCACTGTCTGGGACCTGAGGCGGCTGATTCGCTGGTCAGGCTGGCCAATGAGAAGGCGCAGGGCCTGGCTCGCCAATGGGAAGGCAGGCTGCCAGGCTGGCCAATGGGAAAGTGCGGACAGGCTGGCCAATGGGAAGGCGCGCGGCCCGGCAGCAGCTGGTTAGTGCAGAGAGCAACATGAGACAGACAAGGTGGCGTCTTCATGATGCCCACTTGCAGTCTGTGCGAGTGAGAAGATGCCATTCCATCTTTAAATTGCGGTCAGGCTTTGCAAAGAAAACAGCGCCAGCGCTGGGAATCTGAAATAAAAACAGCTAACGTTGGAAATGCACAGTTGGTCTGCAAGGAGAGAGGAATCTTAGGCGGCATGGTTAGCTCTACAAGGAGAGAGGAATATTAGGCGGCATGGTTAGCTCTGCAAGGAGAGAGGAATATTAGGCGGCATGGTTAGCTCTGCAAGAAGAGAGGAATATTAGGCGGCATGGTTAGCTCTGTTGCCTCACAGCACCAGGGTCCCAGGTTTGATTCCCGGCTTGGGTCAGTGACTGTGCGGATGGAGTCTGCACGTTCTCCCCGTGTCTGCGTGGGTTTCCTCCGGATGCTCCGATTTCCTCCCACAAGTCCCGAAAGACGTGGCTGTCGGGTGAATTGGACATTCTGAATTCTCCCTCAGTGTACCCGAGCAGACGCCCCACTTTCGCAACGAGGGGCTTTTCACAGAAATGTTGCAGTGTTAATGTGTGACAATAATAAAGATTATTACATTGCAGAAGGAGGCCATTCGGCCCATAGAATAAACACGAACCCTCTGAAAGGGTACCCCACCCTCAGCCCAGTCTATCCATGTAACCCCATCTAACCTTTGCACACTTCGGGACAATTTAGAATGGCCAATCCACCTAACCTTAACATTTTTGGACTGTGGGAGGAACTGGAGCACCCAGAGTAAACCCACGCAGACATGTGGAGAATGTGCAAACTCCACATGCTCACCAAGGTTGGAATTGAACCTGGGTCCCTGGCGCTGTGAGGCAGCAGTGCTAATCACTGCTGCTGTATGTTTCATAGAGTCCGTTGAATTCCTACAGTGCAGAAGGGAGCCATTCATCCCATCAAGTCTGCACCGACCCTCTGAAATGCACCTGACCCAATCACACTCCCCCACCCTATCACCAGCTAACCTGCACATCTTTGGACTTATGTTTCGACTTATACGTCTTATTGGACTTAAAACTCTGTTCTTCTCTCCACTGATGCTACCAGACCTGCATTTTTGCAGCGCTTTCTGTTTTTATTTCAGATCTCCAGCGCCTGCAGTATTTTGCTTTTCTAAGTACATCGTGTCTTAATGAAACAGAATCACGGACTGGTTGCAGCACAGAAGGAGGCTGTTCGGTCTTTTGTGCCTATGCTGGCTCTCCAAAGTAGCAAAAGAAAGTTTGGCCTGAGGGATGGCATTCGTTAAATCACAGTGAAATATCTGCTTTGTTGTTTACAGAAGCCTGAACCAGTATCAGACAAGCTGAGTTTTTCCAGCATTTTCTGTTTTTAATTTCAGATTTTCAGCATCCACAGTATTTTACTTTCATTCAATCAGTGATTTGCGGTGCTGAAAAGCCCTAAGGTGCTTTGCAGGAGCTTTATAAGACAAAATATAAGGAGATATTCGGGCAGCTTCCCAAAACTTGGTCAAAGAGGTAGATTTTACAGAAAGAAAGTGGGGTAGTGAGGCAGAGAGGTGTATGGGTTGTATTCTAGAGCTGAGGATGTAGGAGGCTGAAAGTGTGGTCATCAAAGATGGAGTGGTTGAAATTGGGATTCTCAAACTGAAATTAGGGCAGGAGGAGATTTTAAAGAAAGGAAGAAGTGAAGCCTTGTAAAGAAGGCGCATTATTTTTATTATTTATGACTGTTTATCTGTAATAACACAGACAGTCCTAGAGAAGCTGCCCCAGGGAGAGTTTCTTTTCCAATGTTATTGTTTATGCTTGACTGTGAAGTGATGAGCTTGGTGGGCCCTGTGACCTTTCATCACATGGAGCTGGTTTAGCACAGTGGGCTAAACAGCTGGCTTGTAATGCAGAACAAGGCCAGCAGCGCGGGTTCAATTCCTGTACTGGCCTCCCCGGACAGGCGCCGGAATGTGGCGACTAGGGGCTTTTCACAGTAACTTCATTGAGGCCTACTTGTGACAATAAGCGATTATTATTATAATTATCAGTGGAGCTTTACTGCTGCTGGCACCCTCTTCCATGCCTTCTAATGCGCACCCAGCCAGGCTCAATCATTTATTCTCTGAAAATGTGAGGTCATCCAAAACTCTCTTTGTCTGTATCCTAACGCAAACCAGATGCCATTCATCCATGATCCCAGTGTTTGCTGCCCTACACTAGCTCCCAGTTAAAGTCTCGCTTTAAAAATGTTCCTTTTTTTCAAATCTCTCCATTGTCTGGCTCTTGCCATTCTCTAATCTTCTCCAGCCCTACAAACCACCCGAGAGCAGGTCATTGGATATATTGAGGGTTGAGTTAGACGGTGTTTAATTTACAAGGCAGTTAAGGATTATCAGGCAGGCAGGAAAGTGGATTTAAAGCTACAATCAGATCAGTCATGATGTACTGGGCCCTCAGTTTAACATTTTATCCACAAAACAAAATGCATGTTCAACAATGCTGTACTCCCTGAGTGATGTACTGGAATGTCAACCTGGATTATGTGATAAAGCCTCTGTTGTGGGACTTGAACCAACAATCTTCTGCCTCAAAGACTCCTATTGCTACCACTGAACTAAAACTGAAAGTCAAATGAAATAAATTAATATATTCTATGCTTTTTAATCTGTGATATTGTCAGCACATATGAGAAGGTATTAGAAGTAGTCCTAATATGTATGTGAATATCCTAGATTAACAAAATCCAAAATGATTAACGTTTATAAATTGTGCCCATTAAAGGTGGATCTGATAAGCTTATTTTTCGCTTTTAAATTAAATAAACAAATTATTTTGCCCCATCTCTCCTGAAGATACTGACCTGTACAATTATCCCAAGTACTTTTCCTGAGGGACCATTCTTCTTGGGAATTCAGATAATTAGTATCTGTAGCTATCTATGAGTAATAGAACAAAATAATGGTTGTATTTGGCAGTGGAGGGAATCTCAGCCAATCGTGTCATCACTCAGCACCCAGAAACATTTGGTCACAGGTTAACAATCAGAGAAAAGGATTTTTGTTGATTTTCTTTTTGTCAATCCTACCCCTGAGTTGCTGAAATCAGTTATAGTGCCCCAGTTCAGAAAAAATTCAATTAAATCAGCACATAACAGGATGGAATCTTCAACCCTCCAGGTCTGCGGCTCAGTGCCACACAACAATCTGCATTTATCATTATGTCATCAAGGGAGTTAGCTTTTATTTATATTTTTTGAAACAATTTTAGACTTGAAACCTCCTTGCAATAAATAGACAATGAAATGATTTAAAGAGTATGTTTGTGTTACATCATATGTGAACTGAATATTAACTTCTAAAATTAGACAACATACGAAACAACATACGCACATGAATATCCAGTTTGGCAGTCTTTTAAACTATTGCTTTTGGTGCCAACATTTTGTACCAGCCTTAATTGTCTAATGTTTGGTGCAACATCCAATTGTTGAAGATTAAAGCCATTATTTGAAAAGAGTGAAAATGTTGACTGCTGTTTACTGACCGCTGTTTACTGACCGCTGTTTACTGCCATTTCATGACGAGGAAAAAGGCAGCCTGCTTCCAGAACTCCCTATTGCCATTTGGACACATGACACCACAGCAAATATGTGTTGAGCTGCATGAATAGGTTTGCCATAATGCTAAGTCCACGTGTTTTATTTATGGGGCACATGAAAGAACTGGATTGGCAATCTCCCAGTGAATTGGATCTGAATAATTCACATCCGGCATATTCGGTAGTTCACATTTCACAAAACACAATCCCTGATTTGTGTTCCCTTCCTATACCTCCAGCAGAGTATTGGAACAGTTGATACACTGGGGATGCAAAATTTAATGGATGTTGATGAAGGAGTTCAGATAATATAAAGGCCCTAAAATACTCGATGAGTTGGGGTTTGTGTAAGATTGAGCCAGGAGAAGCATTAGGTTTTGCAGTGAAGATGTGTAAACATTTCAAGGGTGATCACTCTGGAGCTCGAGGCAAATAGCCCTGACATGGAACCAGATGTGAACTTTAAAACTAAGATCAGGGTTGAAGGAATGGTAGCATTGCAAACCTTTGGTTTCTATATGAACATGTGGCTAGGAGGGGAAACAAAATTGGTTTGTGCCAGGAGTTGAACAGGATGGTTTCAGCCTTGATAATGTTCTGGCTTCACATTTAAAATGTTAAAGTTAATGCAGAAATTGCTAGAATTTTGTACTCCGTGGAGCAAGATTATTTAAGTATGACGGATGTCCATGCACTCAGAGAACAAATTTTAGGCAAAGACCTAAAATTCTCAGCAAGCCTTATTTTCCCACCCTGTGCTTGTTACATAATGACTACACACCAGTTGGAACAGATTCCAATCAAACAAGGTTCTTGCTCTGTTGGACAGTAGCATTGATTGATAGAGGTAAGGTCCGCAGTTATGAAGGAGTCTGATGTAACTGTATGCAAACAATTGCACAAAACAAAAATAGTATTCATTGTGATGGTGGCAGCACGTCTTGCATTTATGAAGTGCCTTTCACATATTAAATTGTCTCAATGCACTGCACAGGAATATTATCAAAATAACTTTTTCACTGAGCCACATGGGATATTAGGGCAGATGACCTATCAAGATCATGATCAAATCGTTTTTTAAAGAATAACTTCAAAGAAGAGAGGTAGAGGGATGGAAGGGAAGGAATTGTAGTGCTTTAGGGCTTCGGCAGCTGAAGACATGACCTCCAAAATGGAGTGATGAAATTAGGGTTGCACAAGAAGCCAGAAATTTGACGAGTAAAGAGTATTGTAGAGTTGGAGGAGACTGCCGAAATCGAGAGGGATAAAACCATGGACCAATAATATCACCTCAAAAGAATAATAAGGGAATAAACATCCAGACTAAATTGTTTTTAAAACATGTCCTTGAGTCTTACTTAATTTTAATTACTGCAAAACGTCAGTTGCCTCCCAAGTGACACAAGCATACACATTCAGCAAAGCTGGTGCAAACATTTAAAGCTGCAAGCTCTGCAGTAGAGTGCTCACAAGAAAAATGGGTTAAGATGGGTTGCAGGCACACAGGTTTGAGCAGCTGTGTTCATCACCTTATTAAAATAAATACATTTTCCTGTTTTGGCTACCTCATGCAATGAAGAGGTGGATGGAACATGAGCAGGAAGCAGAGGTTCCTTTGAATCTTTATTATCCTCTGCATCTGAGGCAGTTGTTGCTGCTGTGCAAGGGTTATCATCGAGTCTCATTAAAATCTCACCTACTTGTTTATACATGACAGGTTGCAATGATACGGTAACTTCAGGCAATGGACAAAGGTGCCTTTTCTGTGAAACAATTGTCAAAATATCCAGTGCTCAAAAGTCAGTATAGGTATCAATAACCAATCTGTTTCTCCTCCATTTATTCAACAAATGAGTGACCTTTTCAGCTTGACAAAACAGCACAAGATTTGTTGTCTGTTGTGTACTGCTATCCCTCAACCTCTCATTTGCAGCCTTTTTATATTTTCTCAATGCTATTATGGTAATGCTATTATGGTAATTGCTCCTTCGAGCATTCCCTCATGCACCCTAATCTCCACATATGTGAAGCTTCCTACTCCCTAGATCCTCACTGTGGAATTCAAGACTCATTTTTATATAAACCATTGGTTCACAGGCCCTCAAAATTGAAACTTCTGACCTCTGTCAACCTTCCTTTCCTCTTACAGTCTGCAAGCGTCTCGAAACTCTTTAAAGCTATTTTTCTCCAGGAACCGCAATTCTTCCCCTTAGGCTTGGTTTTGAGAGATCCTAGAGCCATATTGTCCAGTGCTCTTGTCAACACAGACACAAAATTGTAGCTGCCCCTATTGTGACAACATAACAATTGCTTTGCCCGTCTCTGCAGTTTTCATTTTAATATTTGATTTCATTTTTAAGATTTATTTTGTAATGGAAGAATCTTTAGAAGGATAGGCTGATGGAGGTACACGAAGGATAGGAGGAGGCTCTTGTGGAGCATATATGCTAACATCTGTCTGCCGCCCAGGAAACGGTGTCCAAAGTTCTATTCCAGAAAGCCAGTTAGTCGATGATACTCGGACACATCTTTACTCAGTCTTACATTTATTTACAAACGTGGAACACAATTCAGCTTTTGTAAGTATCTCTTTACAACAATTTCATAAACACCATTAGGCCACATGGCCATTGGGTCTCTTTATACTCTTTAAAAAAAAAATCTTTTTATTAGCTTTTCTCATATTTATAAACAGTTGTTGTGTATATACATTACATTTGGCTTGCCCCCGCTAATTTACTTTATTCTACAGAGAGGTTTGTTTTGTCCTTCATTTAACTAACTATGTACATTTAGATACCCTCTGGATCGGACTATGATACTCCGCCCACCCCCTGCCCCCCAGTAGCTTCAGCACCATTCCTCTCCTCTTGTGGTTTCCTCACCTTCCTTGCGCAGTCCTTTAGTTCCTCATTTTTTTTTCCTAGCTTACTCTTTATACTCTTTTTTTAATAAAACAATAACTAAATCAACCAAAAATGACAGATTGGCACTGATGAGTCACTGTACCAAAAAGATATTAAAACATCAGAGGAAACTTATAAAATCAAACCAGAATACAGCCAAAGTGTCATTACTGGAGGTGATGCACCCCAGAGCGCCCACTGGTTGCTAAAGCATGACGTTTGCCTCCACCCTCCTTGCCCCCTCCGCACCGGATGACCGAAGATTAGAAGCATGGGGCCAAAGTGTTACCAAAGGTTGACTGCAGCCCCTTTAAATAGCTTTAAAAAAAAGGGGGCCAGCAACCTCGGGCAATTTACATAAATATGGAAGCTGGAATCTCCATGGCTGCAGAAAAGGCATGCAGCCTGGAAGTCCATGAACCACCTTAACATACAAGTAAATGGCACTGCTGAATGCTACAACCTCCACCCCAGGTCCAGATGGAAAAAGGGAGGACACCCATGTAGAGAGCCTTCCACAAGGGACCTCCCCATTGCCAGATAATAAAACAGAGTGCCAAGGCGTGTCTTGACAATAGAAGAAGGGAAGAATCAGTAGGTTGTGCAGCAGCAGGAAACCCTTCCAGATTGAATGGGAAGGCACAGAGGGAATTTCTGTGAGACGGCTCAAATTGTGAGGTTGCAGCTCCTGACAAAGATGTCGGGGCACGAGACCAAACAGGGTCAGTTCGGAGAGGAGTCTACCGCACACTTGAACTGCCTCAACATCACATGTGCCATCTGGGCCTAGTACCAGCTTTCAGGCTGTAGATGGCTTTGGTCACGAGCTGGACATTAACCAACGCACGCCTTGTGGTGACATCCAGTCTGCTCCTCCAACACCCAGCACGTCCCTGACTCTGGTCACCCTATCAGCCTGAGCATTCTCTTCCATCAGCCATCTAAATCCATATTGATGGTGGTGTACATTCCTGAGCCACAGCTCTCTGATGACAGCCCCTATTCCTGACGAGAGAGTGCTGCTGCATGAGGTGACCATGTTCCAAACCTTAATAGGTTCCCTAGAGAAGACAAACAACTCCTGTAAGGAGGCATGTAGCTATCCCAGATCTATAAACAGGAGCTGCAGGTCATAGTTGAGGCCATGCACCTGGCAAAAGAAATACGTTGCCAGGACACGCCATTGGGGATGGGTCTTCACGTGAAGTTATCACTGCAGGGTCTGGAGACGGAAAGTCATTACCTGGGTGCAAAGGAACACCAGTGACTGACCACCCTCCCTGAGGGGGAGATACAGAATTTCGGTATAGACCCAGTGCCCCAGAAGAAGTCGTTGAGCCTTTTCTGCATTTGCATCTCTATATCTGCTCAAGTGAATCCACCATAAATGCCCTCCATCTTAATACAATTAAAAACAATTTTAACATTCAACAATTTAATTTGGATCCTGTGGTTCACTACAGCAGAAGCTTCAACAAACCTGAATTTTAGGTTTTCAGGCTGCATATTTTTCTTGCCCAGATTGTTTGGCATAGTACGTCTCTTTGCCACCCTGAATGGTTGGCCTTTCAATACGCTGACTGACTATTAGGTCAGAATGCTCAGTTTGGATAATCCGGAGTTTGCAGGAATTTCGCTAAATTTGAACACACTTTTGTTCAGGGGCAGTGGGGGTGGTTAATGAAGTTAAAACGAAATTGGGCAAAATTCTCCATTTGGGAGACTATGGGTGGGATTCTCAGTCCCAGAAAGTGTTCCCCGATGGGTCAGAGAATCCGGTGTCGGGGCAAAATAGGGATTGGCACCGGGCGCCGACCCAAATGCCATGCTCCGACCCCTGGCTGGCAGCGTGAGCGGGTTCCTGCTGCACGCCAGTGGGAGCATTGAAATAAATTGTAAATGGGTCGTAATGACCCATTGACATCTATTTAGTCAGCTCGGCACCCTCTGATGATTCCTCTGGTCCCCACAACCGGGAATCACATGGTCGAGTACACTTGTGGTTGCTACATCGTGGACCTGATATGGGGCACCCCCCCTACGAACCCCTGTAATAGGGGGACCCCGATAGGGACCCAACAAATGTGAGGTTATCCATTTTGGTAGGAATAACAGCAAACGGGATTATTATTTAAACGATAAAATATTAAAGCATGCCGCTGTGCAGAGGGTGTGCTAGTGCATGAGTCACAGAAAGTTGGTTTACAGGTGCAACAGGTGATTAAGAAGGCAAATGGAATTTTGTCCTTCATTGCTAGAGGGATGGAGTTTAAGACTAGGGAGGTTATGCTGCAATTGTATAAGGTGTTAGTGAGGCCTGGTATTGTGTTCAGTTTTGGTCTCCTTACTTGAGAAAGGACATACTGGCACTGGAGGGTGTGCAGAGGAGATTCACTAGGTTAATCCCAGAACTGAAGGGGTTGGATTATGAGGAGAGGTTGAGTAGACTGGGACTGTACTCGTTGGAATTTAGAAGGATGAGGGAGGATCTTATAGAAACATTTAAAATTATGAAGGGAATAGATAGGATACATGCGGGCAGGTTGTTTCCACTGGCGGGTGAAAGCAGAACTAGGGGACATAGTTTCAAAAGGAAGTAGATTTAGGACTGAGATTAGGAGGAACTTCTTCACCCAAAGTGTTGTGAATCAATGGAATTCCTTGCCCAGTGAAGCAGTTGAGGCTCCTTCATTAAATGTTTTTAAGGTAAAGATAGATAGTTTTTTGAAGAATAAAGGGATTAAGGGTTATGGTGTTCGGGCCGGAAAGTGGAGCTAAGTCCACAAAAGATCAGCCATGATCTCATTGAATGGCGGAGCAGGCTCGAGGGGCCAGATGGCCTACTCCTGCTCCTAGTTCTTATGTTCTTATGTAATATGGGGACCCCCAGGGGAGACCCTGCCAAAAGGAACACCCGCCACAGCCAACCCCACACACAGACACCTCCCCCAAGTAGACCCCCCACACCCTAGAAAAGGGACCCCAGTCTGGAAGCTAGAGAGCAGTCCAGGGAGTCCTGACTGATAGCTAGAGAGCAGTCCAGACGGGCTGTGGGAAGCATTATAGCTGTAATACTTACCTTGCAGCTCCAGGAATCCATTTCACCACTGATAACAGCTGTGCCTGTGTCTGGTTCCCACAGATTCACTGTCTGCAATCCATTCATGGTTTTCTGTCGTGTTTGTGATTGATAGCTCATGAAAACGATCTGCAGCTTTGATCCATTCATATCCCTTACATTTCAGTGGCCTGAGTGGTGAAACCCCAATGTTTGTAAACATTTACTACATCAAAGAGAGTTAAGTGCAGTGAAATCACACGCTTGAGTGATTGGAATGCACTTAGTGCACTTTCATCTCTTTGCTGTGGGCAATGTTTACAAACATTTGGATTTCAAAACTTTTGCCACTGAACGTGATGGCGGGTTGGGGCTGACACGCAGTGGGGCGATGTTGGGCCAACTTGTGTGTCGGGGGGATGGCTGGCCATGCAACTCCACTATTGGGCTACCGCTCAAGATAGTGGCCCAATATCAGGATTCCCACGGGAATCCTTCGTATTCTGCACCATGCATAGATTTGCATGGCATTGGGGTGGCACAATAGCACAGTGGTTAGCACTGTTGCCTATGGAGCTGAGAACCTGAGAGCGAGACCAGTCTTACACCCTTCAGAACCTTGAGTGATTAACAGTTTCCACACACACAGCTGTGAGTCTTGCTTCATTCATTTTCCTTCATGGTTCAGTAACGCTGAAGTGCTCTGACCACAATTTTACAAATGTCACCACTTCAAAGAGAGTTAAGTGCTGTCAATTTTCAGCTTAGCAACAGGTTTCTCTTTCCTGGTGTGGTATGGCTTCTTAACAGGTTTCTCTTTTCTGGGGAGATTCCTGATAGGTTTGATAGAGAAACACAGCACAGAACAGGCCCTTCGGCCCACGATGTTGCGCCAAACTTTTGTCCTAGGTTAATCATAGAATTTTGGACACTAAGGGCAATTTTTCATGGCCAATCCACCCAACCTGCACATCTTTGGACTTTTCTTTTCTGGAGGGCTTCCTGACAGGTCTCTTTCCTGAGGGTTTTGTAGGGGGACATCCCCCATAGCTAAGGGCTCTCTGTGGGCACTTCCCTATTTAGGGGGTCCCCCTATCTAGTGAGTCTCTGTGGGGGGGGGGGGGTTACCCCTATCTTGGGGGTCTCTGCAGTGTCCCCCTATTAAGGGATCTCTGGGAGGGTTTATTTATTTAGGAGTCTCGTGGGGGTGGGGTTGACAGGTCTGGCATTGCGGGGAGGTGGCCCTCAGATGGACATTGGGGGTAACTCTCTTAAGGGTTACCCCCTCAGGGCCATGCTGGGAAATACCAGCAGTGATTTGCACCAACATGATTTCCTGCCCAAATGACCAGAGAATCACGTGGGCCTGTATATGGTCCACTAAGTGGATGCAAAGGAGTCATTAAGACCTGTATACATCCATTTGCATCGTCTTGCTGACACGCAGGACAATGAGCCCTGATCCTGCTGGCAGTGGGGGCGAGAGCATCGCAAATGGATCAGCGCCGTTTTTACCCCGGACGTCCGATTCGCCACCACATCAGGAAACCGCTACTGGCGGCAGAGAATTTAGCCCAAAGTGGGAAAGAATAATGGGGAAGAGACGGAGACAAAGTGGGAAAGGGGAGTGGGAAAAGAAATAGAGAGAGGGACACAGTGGGAAGGCAGGAGAACGAGAGACACCGATTTGAAAAGGGGGAGAGTGCGAGACAGTGGGACAGGAGTGAGAGCCATATTGTCTCTCATGCTTATCATTTCCCATGCTGTCTCTCCTTTTCTAATTTAAAACAAACATTTCCAATTAAGAGGCAATTTAGCATGGCCAATTCACCTACCCTGCACATCTTTGGGTTGTGGGGGTGAGCCCAAGCAGACACGGGGAGAATGTGAAAACTCCACATGAACAGTGACCTGGGGCCGGGGTCGAACCCGCGTCCTCGTTGCCGTGATGCAGCAATGCTAACCATTGCGCCACCGTGCTGCCCCTCTTTCCTTTTCAAGTTTGTTTCTCTCACTCACCCTTCCAGGGCAATGAACGGCTAGCCAATGCAACAGGTCTAGGAAAGAAAAAAATTGCTTGCAGGGCATGATATCTATCTCCCCTTAGCCCCCAACACTGCCCCTCTTAACCGTCAAGTTCATAAGGGTGTTCAATAAATATAACAAAGTGGGAGATGTCATGGCAACAATATATCATCCATCCAGATGTACTAATTACCTGGACCATTTTTGATCCTGTCACTTTGAAATCTCGTCTTGAGTAATGATCACACATTCAGCAGAACTTCAAAGAAAGCAAGGGTGTCATTTGCAATAATATAGACAGTACTTCTTAATGCTTCATTCTGAAGACTGGAGAATACAAAATAAAAAACAAATTCATGAAATGACAAGCATTTGAAATGGAAATTTGTACCCTGGAGGTTGTCAGTGCAGCTCAGTTTACAATACCCACATGACAACAGAGGATCCAATCAGGAAGAGTTTCTTCAGAAGCAGGACAGGTACACGGTTGAAATTTTGATTATGTTTTCAAATTATTTTTACAGCTAGTCATGATAAGGCAAAGAAAGGGATTAAATAGGGGACTGGTTAGGTCAGTGGCTGGATGGCTGGCATGGTATTCAAAATAATGGCTAAAGTGTGATTTTGATTCCTGTTCTGTCCAAGGCAGATGTAGGACCTGCCTCCTTATCCTGTGCCAGAAAATGGAAGGCAAAGTCAAACCAACACAGACAAAACAAGGCACAGGTGGCTAGCACTGTTGCTTCACAGCGCCATGGTCCCAGGTTCGATTCCCGGCTTGGGTCACTGTCTGTGTGGAGTCTGCACGTTCTCCCCGTGTCTGTGTTGGTTTCCTCCGGGTGCTCCAGTTTCCTCCCACAAGTCCCGCAAGCCATGCTGTCAGGTGAATTGGACATTCTGAATTCTCCCTCTGTGTACCTGAACAGGCACCGGAATGTGGCGACTAGAGGATTTTCACAGTAACTTGATTGCAGTGTTAATGTAAGCCTACTTGTGACAATAAAGATTATTATTAAAAAAACGCTGCTGATAATTCCATGTGCAGCATCCACAAAACAAAGAACAAAGAAAAGTACAGCACAGGAACAGGCCCTTCGACCCTCCAAGCCTGCACCGACCATGCTGCCCATCTAAACTAAAATCTTCTACACTTCCGGGGTCCGTATTCCTCTATTCCCATCCTATTCATGTATTTGTCAAGATGCCCTTAAACGTCACTATCCCTGGCAGCGCGTTCCAGGCACCCACTACCTTCTGTGCGAAAAGACTTGCCTCGTACATCTCCTCTAAACAGATAGTGAGCCAAGGACCTGCCTTTGGGCTGAGCATACGTGACATAAAGTGACAAAATATCATTTTAAATCAGTGGTAAATTGAGTAGCTCCTACATGAACCAACCAATCACCACATCACCAATCCTCACCCCTCACAATCACAGAACTGTCAATATCACATCATCACAGATTCGCCATTGACCAGAAGCTTAACTGGACCAGCCAAAACAATGGGATTGTAACTTCTGGGTTCCCCAATGTTGAATCGAAGGGGCAGGGGGGTGG
Source organism: Scyliorhinus canicula (assembly GCF_902713615.1). NCBI lineage: Eukaryota > Metazoa > Chordata > Chondrichthyes > Carcharhiniformes > Scyliorhinidae > Scyliorhinus > Scyliorhinus canicula. Next base: position 11,532,904 of record NC_052157.1, on the reverse strand, counting down.
TGGGTGAGGTAAGCACCCCAAACATGTGCTGGGGAATCCCTTGGAACTTTTCAAGTAAACATTTGCATGGCAATTGCCCAGAAGCGCTAACTTCATCTGGGCAATTGTGCTGGGAAGCATTGGAAAATGCAAACCGACGTTCTGTCTTGGTTACACTAATAGTTACTTGGATAAAGGTAAAAGAGTCAGAACCTCTTCCAGCCTCTAGTTAACTATTTTAAACACACAAACCGATCTCTGTACAAGACTCCCTCCACACCTTCGATACCCCTCCAGGGGATTCCCCCAGACAAACCACCCCACCACGGTACTCCCCACCCCCTGATCTCCCCACGCTCTCCCCACCCGCATGGGACCTCCCAACGCAACACCCCTTCCACCACAATTGGATCATCCCTGACCCAGCCCCCTGACTGGATAGACTTCGCCACCCTCCATGCCTGTTACATTTCTCAAAATTAACACATTTTACCACAAATTAATAATTTGGAGAAAACCAAGGGTAATGTGTGGCCACAAATCGGGTGAAATGTCCAGGGGAAGCATTCCTAGCCTTAGCTCACAAGGAGTATATAAAAAGCACTTGCCTTCTGGAGTTGCCAATACCCTTCTCCCTTTCACTGCAAAACTCCCATATTATTAAATCCAATTTAAATCGGGTACTCAACTGCACAATGATTTAAATATGCTAATGAAGTGCACCACATTTCCAAAACAAGACAGTCACACAGTTCGAAATGCACCACCATGTGTACGTGTAGATTGGGGATATGTTCCCTGTTGTTTAGAGTTAACACACCCGGCTAGATGCGGAGAAGGCCTTTGATAGGGTCGAGTGGGGGTACTTGTGGGAGGTGCTGGAAAGGTTTGGGTTTGGGGAGGGGTTTGTCAGTTGGGTGAGGCTGTTGTATGAGGCCCCGATGGCGAGTGTGGCCACGAATACGAGGAGGTCGGAGTATTTTCGACTCTACCGAGGGACGAGGCAGGGGTGTCCCCTGTCCCCCCTACTTTTTGTGCTGGCAATTGAACCCCTGGCTATGGCGCTGAGGGAGTCGGGGGATTGGAGGGGGCTGGTCCGGGGTGGGGAGGAGCACCGAGTGTCGCTCTATGCGGACTACCTATTGTTGTATGTGGCGGACCCGGTGGGGGGAATGCCGGTGGTGATGGGGATTCTCCAGGAATTTGGGGATTTCTCAGGGTATAAGCTTAACTTTGGGAAAAGCGAGCTGTTTGTGGTACACCCGGGGGACCAGGAGGGGGGGATTGGGAGGCTCCCACTGAAAAGGGCGGAGAGGAGCTTCAGGTATGTGGGAGTTCAGGTGGCCAGGAGCTGGGGGGCCTTGCATAAGCTAAACCTCACAAGGCTGGTGGAGCAAATGGAGGAGGAGTTTAAGAGGTGGGACATGCTGCCGCTGTCTTTGGCGAGTAGGGTGCAGTTAGTCAAGATGATGGTGCTCCCGAGGTTCTGTTTCCTGCTCCAGTGCCTCCCCATCCTTATCCCGAAGGCCTTTTTCAGGCGGGTTAACAGGAGCATTATGGGGTTTGTGTGGGCACATGGGACTCCAAAGGTGAGACGGGTGTTTTTGGAGCGGGGTAGGGATGGGGGGGGGGGGGGGGGGGGGGGGGGGGGCTGGCATTGCCCAACCTCTGTGGGTATTATTGGGCTGCCAACGCAGCGATGGTGCGTAAGTGGGTAATGGACGGGGAGGGGGCAGCAGGGAAGAGGATTGAGATGGCATCCTGTGTGGGCACGAGCCTGGAAGCACTGGTAACGGTGCCGCTGCCGTTCCCTCCAACGAGGTATACCATGAGCCCGGTGGTGGCAGCTACCTTCAAGATTTGGGGGCAATGGAGGCGGCACATGGGGGAGGTGGGGGCCTCAATGGGGTCCCTGATACGGGGAACCACCGGTTTGTTCTGGGGCGAATTGATGGCGGGTTCCTGAGTTGGCACAGGGCAGGTGTCAGGAGGGTGGGGGACGTGTTCATAAATGGGAAGTTTGCGAGCCTGGGTGAGCTGGAGGGGAAGTTTGGGCTTCCCCCGGGGAACACCTTTAGGTAAATGCAAGTAAGGGCATTTGTCAGGCGGCAGGTGGCGGGGTTCCCTCAGCTGCCGCCGCGTGGGGTTCAGGACAGGGTGCTCTTGGGGGTATGGGTTGGAGAGGGGAGGATCTCGGAAGTGTACCAGGTGATGCAGGAGGTAGACGAGGCCTCGGTGGAGGAGCTGAAAGATAAATGGGAGGAGGAGCGGGGTAAGGAGATTGAGGAGGGGATGTGGGCGGATGCCATAGAAGGGGTGAACTCCTCCTCTTCGTGTGCGAGGCTTAGCCTCATACAGTTTAAGGTACTGCATAGGGCTCATATGACCGGGTCAAGGATGAGCCGGTTTTTTGAGACCGAGGACAGGTGTATTAGGTGCTCAGGGAGCCCAGCAAACCATGTCCACATGTTCTGGGCATGCCCAGCGCTGGGGGAATTTTGGAAGGGTGTAGCAAGGACGGTATCGAGGGTGGTAGGATCCAGGGTCAATCCAGGCTGGGGACTCGCAATATTTGGGGTTGCAGTGGAGCCGGAGGGCAGGAGGCGAAAGAGGCCGGTGTTCTGACCTTTGCGTCCCTAGTAGCCCGGCGGAGGATTCTTCTTCAGTGGAAGGATGCGAGGCCCCCAAGCGTGGAGACCTGGGTCAACGATATGGCGGGGTTTATTAAATTGAAGATAGTGAAATTTGCCCTAAGAGGGCCAGTGCAGGGGTTTTTCAGGAGATGGCAACCATTCCTAGATCTCCTGGCAGAACGGTAAAAACAAAAGGTCAGCAGCAGCAGCAACCCGGGGGGCGGGGGGGGGGGGGGGTTGTCTCTTTGTTTTTGTTTTGGGTTGAATATCTGTTTTTTGCCAACGACGGGCATTAATTTATTGTTTCGCTTTTTTATATGGGGGGGGGGGGGTCGGTGGTTCTGTTCTTTTTGTTCTTAGAATTTTCTGTTATTGGTTTCTTTTTTGTGAAAATTTGAATAAAAATTATTTTTTAAAAAAGAGTTTAACACACCCTCCACTGCGCCCCAACCCCCTCCTGATTTTTCTTCCCACATCTTGGGAGGTAACATTGAGACCCATGTCCTCCTACATAGTCATAGAGATCTACAGCACAGAAAATGTCCTTCAGCCCATCATGTCTGTGCCTGTCAAAAACAACCACTTGACTATTCTAATCCCATTTTCCAGCACTTGGCCCATAGCCTTGTATGTCTTGACATCGCAAGGGAGGCGGAAGTACTAACCACTGTGCCACCATACCACCCTTTGGTGAAAAAGGTTTACTCACATTCCCACCAAATCACCTGCCCCTTATCTTAAATCTATGCCCCCTGGTCACTGATCCCTCTACCAAAGGAAAATGTTTGTTCCGTCAATTCTATCTATGCCCTCATAATTTTTAAATATCTCTATCATGTCCCCCCTCAGTCTCCTCTGCTCCAAGGAAAGCAACCGCAGAATATCCAATCTCTCTCCATAGCTAAAACTCTCCAACCCAGGCAAACATCCTGGTAAATCTCCTCTGCACCCTTTCAAGTGCTATCACATTCCTCCTATAATGTGGATTCCAGAGCTGCACACCGTTGTTGCCGAACCAGCATTTTATGCATAACAATATTTCATTCCTAAAACACACAAGATGTGTTACTTCTAATGCTTAGTTTTGTAACACCATCAGCTAGTGCACAGTCAATTCCAGCCCCACTTGACCCGGAGTGGCAACACAATTAAAATGAACTATTAATTTTTAGAAAGTACCTGAAGTCTTTGTAATTTGGTTGACCAATAACTACAGGAACCAGGGGCGGCATTCTCCCCTACCCGGCGTGACGGGGGGGTCCCGGCGTAGGGGAGTGGCGCCAACCACTCCGGGGTCGGACCTCCCCAAAGGTGGGGAATTCTCCGCATCTTTGGGGGCTAGCCCCGCGCGGAAGCTGTTGGCACCAGAAGACTGGCGCAAACAACCAGCGCCAGTGGCAGCGGGGCTGGCCGAAAAGGCTTTTGCCGGTCGGCGCATGCGCGATGTGGGTTTATCTTCCGCTTCATGGCGGCCGCGGTGGAGAAAGAGTGCACCCAGGCACTGGCCCGGAGTCTGAGTGGGGGGCCCCGATCGTGGGCCTGGCCACCGTGGGGGCACCCCCCCGGGGTCCGATCGCCCCGTGCCCCCCCCAGGACCCCGGGGGCCTGGTCGCTCCGCCGATCCCGCCGCCACCAGAGGTGGTTCAAACCTCGGCGGCGGGAGAGGCCTCCCAGCGGCGGGACTTCGGCCCATCCGGGCCGGAGAATCGCCGCAGGGGCCTCGCCGATCAGAGTGGCGTGATTCCCGCCGCTGCCACTTCCCGGGTGGCAGAGAATCTCTGCCACGGCGGGGGCGGGATTTTCGGCGGCCCCAGGCGAGCAGGGTCGGAGAATTTCGCCCCAGGTTGTAAATTTAAATACAATTAATTTTTATTAATAGCAATACTAAATTGAATAGGCAGCAAATACAACTAACCCTCCTCTTTAACTCACCCGACCCTCTACACACATACACAATACAGACAAACACAGAGGGGAAAGAGGGGTGCAAAAAGAATAATACGAAATGTAAAAGGATAAAAGTCTCTGTTTCAAATGTACATCTTCCAGTTTGATTCTTTTATTCCAAGCCTTCAGTTGGATGTTCTTGCTTTCAGTCGGTAATGGTTTTACTGTAGATTCACCAAGATCACAAAACTTCTTTGCAGACTCGGAAACAGCAGACAGGATACCTCTTTTTGGAGATAAAGAGAAAGGGCAACCCATAGCTTCTTCTCTGAGCATCCAGGAGCGTCCTCTTTCTGGGTCCTCTGAAACCCCCCACCTGGCTGAACCCAATCACCGCCTGTCGCCAGGCAGGATATGGTCCTTATCCAATCCATTGGCCACCAGCCAACCAATCGAACCAATTCCCTCTGATCTCTCAGTGGCTAGAAAGTCGCAGCTCTTCTGTTCAAACTTTAAATCTTCAAGCCACAATGTACTATTTTTCAACTTTTGAGTTCCTCACTTCCTCTGCTTGATTGAAAGTTATATGTCCATTAAATATCCATGGATTAAAAATGATAATGACAAAGTAAAAGAAATAGGAAATAAGGGAATCAACAGGAAAAGCCTTTACATTAGCCTTCATCCATACTTGAGGGCATTATTGAGCATATAGTACAAAATGTATTCTTTCACAACTCTGAGATATCTTCGTTCCTGCAGTTCTGGCCTGATGCACCAACCTGAGTTTCATCGCTCCATAATTAATGGCATGCCTTCAATCACCTCCACTCTTAAGTTCGGAATATTCTTCCTAAACCTCTTGTCTCTCGACTTCTCCCTCTGTTTTCTTAAACCTACATCTTTGACCAAGCTTTTGGTTACCTGAGCTGATATCTGCTTATGTGGTTCAGTGTCAGATTTTGTTTGGTAATATTCCTGTGAAGCATCTTTACTTCATTGAAGCCGCTGTGCAAGTGGGAGTTTTTGCTCTTACGACAATGGTGCCAACAGCAAGTGTCAATTTTCCAAAGTGAACCTTGAGAGTGACTTTCAGAAGGATACTTAGTCACAGGAAGCATCACATCTTTGCCCACCCGTACCTCATGTAGGAATATAGGAAGAGGAGTAGGCCATTCAGCCCGTCGAATCTATTCCACCATTCAATACGATCACTTCAATGCCTTTTACACCCACTATTCCCATAACCCTTTATGTTATTTGCTAATCAGGAATCTATCAATCCCTGCTTCAAACATACTCAGTGACTGAGCTTACACAGCCTTCTAGGCTAGAGAATTCCAAGGATTCACTGCCCTCTGTGAAAGAAATGTTTTCTCATCTTGATCCCATGTAGCATCCCCCTTATTCTGGAATTGTGACCCTTGGTTACAGACACCCCAAACAAGGGGAACATCTTACTTGCATCTACCCTCTCTATTGCTTTAAATATTTTATAGATTTCAATTAGATCACATCTCATTCTTCAAAACTTTTGAGAATGCAAGCCCAGTTTCCCCAACCTCTCTTCATAAGGCAGTCCTGCCACCCCCGGAGCAAGTCTGGTGAACCTTCGTTGCACCCCCTCTGTGGTAATAATATTCTTCTGAGGTAAGGGGATCAAAACTGTTCTTGCTGGCCCGGTACTCCACATGTACCTGTACCAGGCGGCCCTGAGAGTCTGGGGGCAGTGGAGGAAGCATATGAGAGTGGAGGGAGCATCGCTCTGGGCCCCGATTTGCAGTAACCATCAATTTGTACCGGGAAGGCTGGATAGGGGGTTTCGGAGATGGCAGTGAGAGAGGATTGGGGGATCTATTTATAGATAGCAGCTTCCCCTGTTTGAAGGATTTAGAGGAAATTTGAACTGCCAGCAGGAAATGGATTCAGATATCTGCAGGTGCGGGATTTTTAGCGAAGGCAGGTTTCACCCTTTCCGCTCCTACCGCTACGGGGGATACAGGACAGGGTAGTTTCCAGAACGGGGGTGGGAGAGGGGAAGGTTTCAGATATTTATAAAGAACTCATGGAGTCGGAGGAAACGCAGACAGAAGGGCTAAAGCAAAAGTGGGAAGATGAGCTGGGGGGGGGAGATAGAGGCAGGTCTTTGGGTGGATGCGTTAAGCAGAGTCAACGCGTCCTCATCATGTGCCAGGCTTAGCCTGATACAATTTAAGGTGGTCCACCGGGCACACATGACGGTGGCCCCGATGAGCACATTTTTGGGGGTAGAGGACAGGTGTGCGGGATGGCCAGCGAACCATGTCCATATGTTTTGGGCATGTCCGAAACTTAAGAATTTTGGCAAGGTTTTATGGAGGTCATGTCCACAGTGTTAAAAACAAGGGTGGTGCCGAATCCAGAGGTGGCAATTTTCGGAGTGTCGGAAGATCCAGGAGTCCAGGGGGTGAGAGGCTGACGTCTTGGCCTTTGCCTCGTTGGTAGCCCGGAGACGGATATTGTTAGCGTGGAGGGACTCGACGCCCCCAAATTCAGAGATCTGGCTCAGTGACATGGCTTGGTTTCTCAGACTTGAGAAAATAAAGTTCACCCTAAGAGGGTCAATCCTACGGTTCGTCCGGAGGTGGCGGCCGTTTGTCGACTTCTTTGGAGAAAGCTAAGTGTCAGCAAAGGTGGGGGGGGGGGGGGAGTTGGATTATTGTTTAGAGGAGGTGGGACCTGTGAGGGAGGTAGACGGTCTTTGCACTATGTTTATATTTGTATTTGTCCTGTTTACTGTCATTATTATAAAATTATAAATGCCTCAGTAAAATGTTTTTCAAAAACAAAATACAAGTACATGGATGAGCATATGAAACGTCATAACGTTCAAGGCTATGGGCCAAGTGCTGAAAAGTGGGATTAGTGTAGATTTAGTCCAGTTTTTGTGGTGCAGACACGATGGACCTGAGGCCCTCTTTTGTACTCCTAGTTTTATGACCAACTGCTGCTCTTGCGAAGATCAGCTAACTCAGCACAGAATGTGATCACTAGAAACAATGAACATGAATACTTCATGTAGAATTAATTGCATAATGCAATTGTTACCTTAGGCAAATGCAAAAGGATTTGTACACAGCACGGTGTCACAAACATAAATTAGAGTAGTGGCCTATTTTTATTATTATAAATTTAGAGTACCCAATTATTTTTTCCAATTAAGGAGCAATTTAGTGTGGCTAATCCACCTAACCCATCTTTGGGTTGTGGGGGGGGGGGGGGGGGGGGGGGAACCCACGCAAACACGGGGAGAATGTGCAAACCCCACACGTACAGTGACCCAGAGCAGGGATCGAACCTGGGCCCTCGGCTCCGTGAGGCAGCAGCACTAACCACCGCGCCACCGTGCTGCCCTATCAATCATTTCTTTTGCTGGTGTTCTTTGAGAAAGGATTGTTGGGAACTCCTTACTCTTCCTTGAATAGTCCCACATTCACTGGACTACTGACAGCCAAGGCTTTGGTTTAACAACTTGTCTGAATTTTGACTAGGAAGCACTCCCTCTGCACGGCAATGGAGTGTTAATACATCAATCTTTATTGTCACAAGTAGGCTCACATTAACACTGCAATGAATTTACTGTGAAAAGCCCCTAGTTGCCACATTCCGCCACCTGTTCGGGTACACAGAGGGAGAATTTAGAATGTCCAAATTACCTAACAGCATGTCTTTTGGGACTTGTTGGAGCAAACCGGAGCACCCGGAGGAAACCCACGCAAACACGGGGAGAACACAAACAAGCCCGACACAAATTCCGTTACCTGGGGATCCAAATAGCCCATGACTGGAAAGGGATCCACAAATGGAACCTCACCAGTCTGACGGAGGAAGTTAAAAAGGACCTGCAAAGATGGAACACACTCCCGCTCTCCCTCGCGGGGAGAGTCCAGACGATCAAAATGAACGTACTGCCCAGGTTCCTCTTCCTGTTTAGATCCATTCCGATCTACATCCCCAAGGCCCTTTTCAAAGCGCTGGACAAACTAATCATGGCGTTCGTATGGGGGGGTAAAAATGCTAGGATCCCAAAGAAGGTCCTACAAAAAACAAAATCCAATGGGGGGCTAGCCCTCCCAGACCTACAATTCTACCACTGGGCGGCAACAGCCAAGCGAGTAAAGAGATGGATCCAGGAGCCAGAGGCCGAGTGGGTGCGCGCGGAGGAGGCCTCCTGCATGGGAACCTCCCTCCGGGCCCTCGCCACGGCAGCACTCCCATCCCCACCCAAAAAACACTCCAGCAGCCCAGTGGTGACAGCCACCCTCTAATCCTGGAACCAACTGCAGCAGCAATTTGGCCTGGCCAAAATGTCGGACAAGGCTCCCATCTGCAACAACCATAGGTTCACACCAGCACTGACTGACGCCACCTTCAAAAGGTGGAGGCAGGACGGAGGGACACTGACAGTCAGGGACCTATACACGGACGGCAGGATTGCAACACTGGACGAACTGACAGAGAAACTTCGGCTAGCCAGGGGGAACGAGCTACGGTATCTGCAGCTCAAAAACTTCTTACGAAAGGAGACAAGGACGTATCCACAACCGCCACGACAGACACTACTGGAAGACCTACTGGACACAAGTATCCTAGAGAAAGGGAACTGTAGTGACATGTACGACCGACTGACAGAAAGGGCCGACACCATACTGGACGCAACAAGAAAGAAATGGGAGGAGGACCTGGGGATTGAGATAGGGTGGGGACTCTGGAGCGAGGCACTGCATAGGGTCAACTCCACCGCCACGTGCGCAAGGCTCAGCCTGACGCAACTAAAAGTGGTACATAGAGCCCACTTAACAAGAACCCGTATGTGTAGGTTCTTCCTGGAGGTGGAGGTCAAATGTGAACGGTGCCAAAGAGGCCCGGCCAACCACGCCCACATGTTCTGGTCTTGCCCCAGACTTGTGGAGCACTGGACAGCCTTCTTCGAGGCTATGTCCAAAGTGGTGGGGGTGAGGGTGGAGCCATGCCTGATAGTGGTGGTCTTCGGCGTTTCAGACCAGCCAGATCTATTCCTGGGGAGGAGGGCGGACGCCCTTGCCTTTGCCTCCCTGATCGCCCGCCGTAGAATCCTGTTTGGCTGGCGGTCAGCAGCACCGCCCAGAGCTGCAGACTGACTGCCCGACTTCTCGGAATCTCTCCAAATGGAGAAAATCAAATTCGCCATCCGAGGGTCGGACGACGGCTTCCACAGAACATGGGAGCCATTCATGCAATTGTTCCGGGACCTGTTTGTGGCCAACGAACAAGAGGAAGAATAGCCGGGTGGCCAAGAATCAGGGGAAAATGGTCGGGAGTCGGGAGAAGGTAGCCGGGGCATGGAGGGGAGAGATGGACTGGGAGGGAGGGGGGGAGGGGGGCTAAACCTGAGGAGGGAGGGGTGAACCATGGGGGGGGAGGGGGGAAGACAGCTAAACCTCGGGAGAGGGAGACGAACCGTGGAGGGGGGGGGGGGGGGCAGGCAAGTGGGAGCCGGAGGGAGGACACGAGATGCCAAAACGTGCATGACATCTCCAGGAGCGGGAAAAGAGGAAACTGGAGATGGAGGACGGAGGAGCGGCAGAAGCGGGGGCGAGCGTGGGACGGCAGCGAGACCCATCCAGGAAGGGCGGGCGACAGCAGCACACAGCACAGCCAAATATCGCATGCTGTGATTTTCTCCCCGGCACCCAAAGGTGTGCTTGCCCCCCCAGTCCCCCCCCCCCCCCCCCCCCCCCCCCCCCCACAGGCAGTCGCCTACTTCTGTGGGTGCGGAATTTCTGCCAGATGTACAGAGATGCCGCTGTCGAGCTGGTGCACAATACCCCACCAGTTATTCCATTGCATATGTTATTGGTTTTGTTTATGTTGGGGTGTGCCGTTCCCCTCTAAATGTGTGTATATATATGTGTTTCTTATTCTGTGTACATAACGGTAATTATACCTTGCTCAAAAAAAACCCCAATAAAAACATTTATAAAAAAAAACACGGGGAGAACATGCAGACTCCGCACAGACAGTGGCCCAAGCAGGAATCGAACCCTGGACCCTGGCGCTGTGAAGCAACAGTGCTCACCACCTGTGCTACCGTGCTGTGTTTTGTCGGTGTTGATTTGAATTTGCCTTCCACTTTCTGGCACAGGATAAGGAGGCAGGTCCTACATCTGCCTCGGACAGAACAGGAATTAAAATCACACTTTAGCCATTATTTTGAATACTGAGACCCTGGTTAGTCAAGACATTCAATAAATACTGGCTGAGTGCAATCAAATTATACATCATCGATCAGAACCTTAACAGATTCAGGTGAATGCTTTTTGTTATTTGAACTACTTGATTAAATTATTAACTTACATTCATTAACACTAATTCACCTCCAGAAGACTGCAAAACCAATGCTATCCATTTGCACTTGAGATTTTATTTTCTATATACAGTCCTCATACTTATATGGGGGTGTTGGTGCTAATATGATTTGCCTGTTATATGCCTTGAAAGGTCTGCACATGAAAGTGTTCCGTTTAAAGCTAGTTAACCTCCTGTCGCTGGCTATACTTGAAGTATACTGTATTTCAGGTATTAGGAGGCGCTGATGGAACTCAGCACTCTAATTCTTACTGTAGTATAATGTGCACCATAGTAATGTTCTGCATTCACAAAGTGTGAATTTGCTGAGTTCATAATGCTAATATTTAAATGGAAACAGTCATTTGATGCCCAAAATGTTCACACTTAGACAAAAACTCACTATAGCGAAAATATATAATTTACACAGATATTAGGTGCAATTTTGTTCCTGTTTGTGCCTCGTACTTATAGCTGTGTCTAAGATGACATTTTGCAACCACTTACCTCAAATAGCTCAGCTGATTATGGCAGTGAATAGTAAAGCTGCACAGATTAGGAAGATCACAAATCCCTGGTTTCTGCTGGATGAGTTGATTTCAGTCGGAGCTGCAGTTGAGGGACTTAACACTTTGAGGGAGGGGGAAAAAAAATCATTGAATGTTTCTTTTCAGGAGTGTTGCTGTTTGAGGGCAAGATTTCTCTTGACAGATTTGTTTCACTGAATCACATACTATCCTTGGACAAGGTGGGGGAGGGAGGGGGGGGGGGGTGTTGCGCAAAAATCTCTCAAATCTTCAACAAAGCTGCTCTGAATCTGCCCCCCTGGGGTATCAGAAGAGCAGCATTCCCCATACATCTCCTGCTGTGTTATTTATAACATTTAGTGATAATTGAAGATTTGGCCACCATGCTCTCTCCCTTCTTGGAGGTTGGGTGCAGTAGCGCTATTTTGACTGAGATCAGCATTTGGAATTGTGTGAATACTTTCTGAATTCTGTTTTTCTTTTCTGAAGGTGATGATTCTTACTGGATCACGGTCACACACATTTCCTGATTGTAAAGCAATAAGGGATTGGAACGGTGTCTTATTCTCCCATCCCTGAAGGCCATCAAGTATCCCCAACTGCTTCTTGAATAAAGTAATCTAACTCAGCCCAGACAAGGGATTGAGCCTGTGATCTTTCGACAGCTCTGCTCCTGAATATTTTAGTCAGCTGAACTATTGGGATGAAGGTTTTGTAAAATGCGAGGCTAAACATCTCCTAAATTTGTTACAGCTAAAACACTAGAGCACAGGAACAAAATTACACTTCACATCTGTGTCGTTTTACATACTTTATTATAACAATGTGAGGTGCTAAATTTAAACATTTCTGGTGTCCAACTACTGCTAAAGGTTGAAATGTTACTGCTGAATCCAGCATGTTGACACTTTGTGAGCCAGTAATAATATGTATAGAAATTAACAGGAGTCAGTTGTACATTCATAGCAATAATCTATTTTGTAGATTTGTGATGGCAATGAAAGCAAATACAGTAACTTAGCATCAGGGGATGGACAATAAAAATGCTCCCTCGGCAACGACGTCCCTGTCCTGTGAAAGAATCAAACAAAATCATCCTGATTACACATTTTCACATTTACTACAGGACGTTTGATGGCGAGACAAAATGTTTTTTCAGAGAGTTAGGAGTGTGATTTCTGGTTTCTGGTTGAGGCCAACACAGTTTTCAAAATAAATTTTACACCAATAAAGCTTTTATTTGTCTTCTATTATCTCTTTAGAACATGCTTCAACAGATACACCATTGGTAATGCAAGAAGTTGGCAGGCAACTCTGTGTCCTTCACCAACAATATTTGGCTTGCAATTACCTGCTATGCCACAGTAAAGTGAATTGACTCTCGTTCTGATTTTCACCCTTCCTTTTGATGGAAGAATCTTATCTCTATTGTACACTCCCTCCCAATGGCTTCACTTAAATTAGAAATGCTATATGACCTTGAAATTACACTGCACAATATTAGTACATGAATACTTAATACATTCGTATGTAATTGCTTCTCCATTTTAATGGAAGAAATAATTTGTTAATTTTGAATGGTTTAATACCTCAGTTCAAACAGCAGAAATACAGGTTTCATACAGATGCATTATGTGTACATTGTAGATTGTAATTTCAAGGCCCTTGTCATGAATGGAAAGCATGACCAATTTCATCATTCAGTGGCGTGCTATTTTGATTTATCAAAAGGGACAGATTAGTTGGGTCTAATGTTTTTCTGTTCCAAGAAATCCGAATGTTCTATTGAATTAGTCAATACCATATTCCAGCTACTTCCTAGCTGTTCTCGATTCTTCAAAGTAAGGTGGGTTATACAAGAGTGCCTTCGGCCAAAAGTGTCCACTTTGTGACTTTGTGTGCCATTTCAGTAGGCCCATTATGTGGAACTACAAGGGCCACAAATCAATTGAATCAATATTCCCATTAGTTTTCACGTCTCTCAAATTACTAACAGTAACAGGTACTGGTGTCCTAATGTAAGATTACTCCACCCAATTGAGGCAGCAACTCTCAGAAAACTGCTTTATAAAACCCATGAAATTTAAACATGGTCACTATTTAGCAATGTAAGGATAATGTTTAAGCCCTGTCTCTGACTCAGAATGCCTGGACTACGAGTTAAGATTAGCCAACACATGTGGGATCAGGGTATTGAGCTCGATGATCAGCCATGATCATAATGAATGGTGCGGCAGGCTCGAAGGGCCGAATGGCCTCCTCCTGCTTCTATTTTTTACATTTCTATGTTTGTACCTACGCTACATGGACTGCAGCAGTTCAAGAAAGCAGCTCACCATCACCTTCTGAAGGGCAACTAGGGATGGGCAATAATGCTCGCCTAACCAGTGACACCCACATCCTGTAGAAAAAATCAATTAAAGAAAAGACCACCACCTGGGTTTTGTGGGTCGAATTATAAGGATTGAAGTGCTGTAAGTATCAAGGAGCTACGGTTGGAGCATGCCTTCTTTAGACTAATGTTTCACAGTAAGTACAGTATTGAGTTAGGTGGATTGGCCATGCTAAATTGCGCTTCATGTCCAAAAAGGTTAGGTGGGGTTACGGGGATAAGGTGGAGGTGTGGGCTTAGGTAGGGCACTCTTTCCAAGGACCGGTGCAGACTCAATGGGCCGAATGGTCTCCTTCTGCACTGTAAATTCTATGATGATCTACACAGAACGCCAACAAGAAACAGTCATTTGACTCATCATATTGTTTATGCTCCACAACACCTTCCTATCACATATCGCTCGATTCCTTTCTTCGTCATGTCCTTAACTAGCTTCCCCTTAAATGCATCTATGTGATTTAATTCCTCCATGGCCTTGCCATCCTCCAACTCTGCAAACTCTTCCAGCCCCCCACAACCCTCCAAGATACCTGTGCTAGACAAGTTGATCATTTAGAGGTAGCAGAGGAGTTGACAGTGTTAGTGGTGAAGTAAAGCTAGTTTTCAGCAAAAACAAAAACTAACAATGTGCTTTTGGATGATGACGCCAAGTGCTAGTAGATGTCCTTGGAAGACACAAGAGGTAACAATGCAGAAGAATGAAGAGAAGCCACGGCACGTGATTCTCCCGCTTTACTTAAATAGAGAAGAATGGATCGAGGTGTGAACAGTCTCACCCAGCTGGATAACAGGCAAAATGTCCTAGCCTCAGTTTCATTGGAATGTCAGGCAATAACACTCATCTGAGACATGGCACATGTACCCACGAGAATGCACTTAAAAATATTTTGTTTATGAAATGGTCAATGGTAACAAAGTTGTAAAAATCAACTATGTAACATTCCACATGTCACACTAACCATTAAACAACAAGGAAACATTACCGTTCCGTACTGGTACCATACAAAGCTATATCACAAAATACCCTAGACAAACAGTATCACCCCTCGCAGGTTCTTCAACAGAAACAGACGATAAGCCTGAGAATGTGCCGTCACGTCCAGAACAACCTGCAGCTGTGAAGAGCTCTCACAAGTGCTCTCACAACTAACAATGCCAGTTCCTTATCAGCAATATCCTTCAGCTCCTTCAGTCAAAGGGAGTTAAAGTGACGTTGATGCACTATCAATTACCGCAAAGACGAGAGTAGTGGAATAATCGAGGCTTTATTGAGCAAAGATGTTTTGCCTCCTGTAGCTGGAACCAGAATGGCTGCAGTACTGACGAGCACACACATTTATACACCGCCTACTGGGCGGAGCCAGCAGGCAGGGATTTACCCATGTACCTCTACTATACATGTCTTACCGTAATACATATAATACTGCTAGTGGTGACTACCACATGCACCCCCTGTTTAAAAAAAAGAGTCTGGAGGGGGTGGTGGAAAAAAATTTACAAATTCAGTCTGTCGGGGGCCTTGACCCTCCTCTGCGATCGCCTCAGTCCTGGTGGTGATGTGGGCGCCGACTTGGTCACCTGTGACTCCGGGAGTGTGTTGTCCTCGTCTTTGTCACCCCTGAGTGGAACCAGTGGGAGGACGGATCCTCCTGGGGTGGGGGCTGCGGTGGGGATCGCTGGAGGGAGGGTGAGTGGCGTAGGGGTGAATGAGGCAACCGGGGGGGGACGGACCTGCCCGCCTGGTTGAGGGTGGCGGCCAGAGCTACGTCTGATGCACCGCTCTCGACCTGAAAGGGGAGGGACTCGTCGACTGCGTGCATCATGGCCTTGGCGATGTCTGCCTTGATGCAGTTGAAGGCCTGGCGGGCCTCAGCCGTCAGGGGAAAAGCTGTGGACTGAATGAGTGGGCAGGCCTTGTCCGTATAATTAGGGACCCACTGGCATAGTAGAAGAAAAACCCCAGGCATCGTTTCAGGGCATTGGGGCAGTGGGGGAGTGGGAGTTCCATGAGGGGGCGCATGCGGTCGGGTCCTAGAACTCCATTTTCTACGACATAGCCAAGGATGGCAGCACTGTACCATTGTGGTGAGCACAATTGCTTCACAGCTCCAGGGTCCCAGGTTCGATTCCCAGCTTGGGTCACTGTCTGTGTGGAGTCTGCACGTTCTCCCCGTGTGTGCGTGGGTTTCCTCCGGGTGCTCCGGTTTCCTCCCACAGTCCAAAGATGTGCAGGTTAGGTGGATTGGCCATGCTAAATTGCCCTTCGTGTCCAAAATTGCCCTTAGTGTTGGGTGGGGTACGGGGTTATGGGGATAGGGTGGAGGTGTCAGCTTGGGTACGGTGCTCTTTCCAACAGCCGGTGCAGACTCGATGGGCCGAATAGCCTCCTTCTGCACTGTAAATTCGATGAAATTCAGTATGGCTAAGCGATTTATGCGGAACACGCATTTCTCCTTATTGTACGTGAGGTTAAGGAGCTTGGCGGTCTGGAGGAATTTTTGGAGGTTTGCATCGTGGTCCTGCTGATCATGGCCGCAGATGGTGACGTTATCTAGGTACGGTAAAGTGGCCCGCAGTCCGTACCGGTCAACCTTTCAGTCCATTTCTCGTTGGAAGACCGAGACCCCATTAGTGAAGCTGAAGGGAACCCTAAGGAGGTGATAGAGGCAGCCTTCTGTATCGGCGGTCCTCCGGGCGGATGTGAAGCTGGTGGTAGGCGGACTTCAGTCCACTGTGGAAAAGACCTGATACTGCGCAATCTGATTGACCATGTCAGATATGCGTGGGAGGGGGTACACGTCGAGCTGCGTGTACCGATTGATGGTCTGACTGTAGTCAATGACCATCCTATGCTTCTCCCAAGTCTTTACTACTACCACTTGATCTCTCCAGGGGCGATTGCTGGCCTCAATGACCCCTTCCCACAGAAGCCGTTGGACCTCCGAGCTGCTGAAGGTCTTGTCCTGGGCACTGTACTGTCCGCTCCTGGTGGCGACGGGTTTGCAACCTGGGATGAGGTTCGCAATCAAGGAAGGAGGATCGCCCTTAAGGGTCGTGAGGCCGCATACGCTGAGGGGGGGGGGGGGGGGTAGGGGTCCGCCGAATGTTAAGCTTCAGTTTTGGAGGTGGCACTGGAAGTCCAGGCCGAGTAACAGGGCAGCGCAGAGGTTGGGGAGGACGTAGAGTCTGAAGTTGCTAAACTCTACGCCTTGGACGGTGACGGTCGTGATGCAGTACCCCCGGATTTCCACAGAATGGTATCCGGAGGCCAGGGAGATCTTCTGGATGGCGGGGTGTACCGCGAGGGAGCAGCGCCTTACCGTCGTGGGGTGGATGAAGCCCTCTGTGCTCCTGGAGTCAAAAAGGCAGGTCATCTCGTGCCCATCGATCTTCACTGTCGTCGTTGCGGTCGTGAGGTTGCGGGGCCGGGACTGATCCAGGGTGGTCGAGGCGAGATGCAGCAGATGCTGGGAGGTCCCGGGCTGGTCAGCAGTGGTGGAGGTAGCGGCAGGCGATGAATGGCCAGATAAGCAGGGGTCCTGAGGCGCCATCCAAAATAGCGCCGAAGATGGCGGCGGCATCAAAGATGGCGGCACCCAAGGGCCGCACGTGGCTTGCGAGGAGGAAAATGGAGCCGCCCCTGGGTCGCACGTGGGGGGTGCAGGAACGTTGGGCCTGGAAACAGCGGCGTCCGACCGGGCCTGGCAAACAGAAACAAAGTGTCCCTTCTTTCCACAACTGTTGCAGGTCACGCTCCGTGCCGGGCAGCGCTGCCTGAGGTGTCTGTTCTGTCCGCAAAAATAGCACTTGGCCCCCGAGGGCTGGCTGGCTGCCGCGCGGTGCAGGCTTTCAGTGAGCTGGAGTCGGCAGCTGGTGGGGCCTACGATGCCCATGAGGGTGCCGTGCGATCGGGGGCGTACGACTGGACGCTACGGGAGGCCACTTCTAATGGGTTCTCGAGCTGCCTAGTTCCCACAAAATCAAGCGTACCCCTTTCCAGTAGCCGCTGGCGGACGTACGCAGGCCTCATGCCTGTAACAAAAGCGTCTCTAATTAAAAGTTCTGTGTGCTGGACTGCCAAAACTGCTTGGCAGTCACAGTTCCCAGGATGTGCAGGGCACGCCAGAAGTCGTCCAGAGACTCCCCCGGGAGTTGCTGTCTCGTGGACAGGAGGTGCCTGGCGTATAGTTGATTGACTGGTCGAGCGTAATGTCCCTTCAGGAGCTCCATCACTTTGGAGTAAGTGGGCGCATCCCAGGTGAGAGGAAAAATGTCAGGGCTCACCCATGAATAAAGGACTTGAAGCTTCTCTGAGTCCGAGGGTTCCTCAGCGGATGTTCAAAGGGAGCTTTCGAAGCAGGCTAGCCAGTGGTCTAAAGCGGACATAGCGTTGGCTGCTTGAGGGCTCAGCTGCAGGCGATCACGCTTGATGCGAAAATCCATCATTTTAAAAATCTTTGCTCAATAAATTGATACACTATCAATTACCACAAAGACGAGAGTAGTGGAATAATCGAGGCTTTATTGAGCAAAGATGTTGTGCCTCCTGTAGTTGGAACCAGAATGGCTGCAGTACCGGCGAGGACACACATTTATACGCCACCTACTGGGCGGAACCAGCAGGCAGGGATTTACCCATGTAGCTCTACTATACGTGTCTTACCATAATACATATGATACTGCTAGTGGTGACTACCACAGACCAACAGCATATAACCATGAACAAGGCTCTGTCCTGGAAGTGTTCAGTAGGACAGACAGGTAGCAGCTGTAGTTGCCCCAGTTATGGGTATGCACATATTGGAGGACGGCCCTTTAGGCCCTGCAGATGCTGAGCCCTCACCCGCCAGGCCAAGGGCGACCCCGGTCTATAGCACCCACCCCCTTGCAGAGGCTCATCCCACCCTGAGGTGTCCCCCCCCCCAGCTCCGAACTCTGGAGCAGCATGCCAGGGATTAGAAATAGCTACTGACCTCCCCTCAGCAGCCATTGAGCTAACTTCCCACTTTTAAATAAACTTCCCACTTTTAAATAGGAGTGCTAATAGTACCTGCGTGACCTCCTGCTGGGGAACTGGATAGTTCCCGTGAGGCTGTTAGATTGGGCTTCTATCACATTCATGAGATGGAGATTGCTGTTAATTGTCTGGATGGGATCTGGGACTTGCGAACGGGAGAGGGCCGATTAAATCATAAACAAATTTGGGCCTGGCCCAGATCCTGATTTTGGCCCCTCCCGCGATTGAATCAGCAGGCCCAGATCCGCGAAGGGCGTAACGCCGCCAATAAATTGCGCCCATAAGTCCACCTGTTTAACCATGGTCTTCATTTCAGATTTTTCTCCTTGCATTAATTTAAGCTAACTTGCAGAATTAAATAAGTTATGCGTACAAGCTATTGATGCAACTTCAAATTATCTGTTTTATCATAGACTTGCTCTTCCGATCTGACTGTCAGATCAATGAGATTTAAGACAGCTGACTGCACCATTTTCATGAAATGCAAAACTTAAAATGCAGAACAAAAAATTGATTGATTAATTTGAAGAGTTGTGAATCAACCAGATCCACTGCTACAGTGCCAAATTGATTCTGTCGTTTTAGTGCTCGTCAATTCCTGCTTAATTTCATAGCATTAGCACTGGAGACTTTAATACAATTAAGACAGTTGTAAAATTAGACAATCTTCAGCCAAATGAGCGCAAAGATCAGTCTCACATTGCAGTCCATTATTGCAATTATTTGCATTCTTTTAAATTTTTTATT
The DNA here is from genome assembly GCF_902713615.1 of Scyliorhinus canicula. NCBI lineage: Eukaryota > Metazoa > Chordata > Chondrichthyes > Carcharhiniformes > Scyliorhinidae > Scyliorhinus > Scyliorhinus canicula. Next base: position 11,513,356 of record NC_052157.1, on the reverse strand, counting down.
ATATATTTAGAGTACCCAATTTTGTATTCCAATTAAGGGGCATTCTGGGGGGTTTATTCATCTACCCTGCGCATCTTTGGGTTGTGGGTTGAGACTCTCGCAGACACGGGGAGAATGTGCAAAGTCCACACGGGCAGTGACCCAGGGCCAGGATTGAACCCGGGGTACCGCCTAAGCACTTACGTTGCGTTCTTATACTGAACAATATCAGAGAGTACAGAGCAGGACAAAATATTGAAGCCAGCTGCTTTTATGTTAGTTTTTGCAAAGACAGTGCTGCCTAATCCCAGTGCGCAGGTTCTATTCAGCTGGGGGAAAACCCAGAGCACACCTGCTGGATGTGGTCAAGCAGGACTAAGTGAAATTAAAATGAGTCTTCCCAGCAGCTGACTACAGACTTATTGCCACACCAGCTGAGTTTATGCTTGTTTTAGTGGGTGTTCGTATCACTCTCGCTGAACAAGCAGATTTTGCACAGCGACCCAACAACAACTTGAGTTTATAAAGTATTTCAGGCAGTAAAACATCCCGTGATATTTCACAAAAGCGTTATGACGCTGAGTCACAAAAGGAATAGTTAGGTCAGATGACCAAAGGCTTGGTCAAAGTGGTGGATTTTAAGGAGCGTCATAAAGGAGGAGGAAGGCAGAAGTTTAGGGAGTAAATTCCCAAACTCGAGCTTTGGCAACTGAAGGCGATCAGTGGCGGAGGAATTAAAATCAGGGATGCGCAAGAGACCTGAATTGGTGGAGTGCAGAGATCTCAGAGGGTTGTGGGGCTGGAGGAGACTGCAGAGATAGGGAACTTTGAGGACATAGAGATATTTGAAAACAGGATGAGAATTTTGTCATCTCGGCGCGGCTAAATGTGGAGCCAACGTCGGCCAACAAGCACCAATCATTTTTTAAAAGTATCCCAATCTTTTTAGCATGGCCAATCCACCTACCTTGCACACGCAGACACGGGGGAATGTGCAAACTCCACATGGATCAAACCCGAGTCCTCGACGCCATGAGGCAGCAGTGCTGACCACTGCACTACCATGCCGCCCTAACAAGCACCAACCTAATTGGCTGGCAGCTCCCCAATCCCTCCAGTAATGGCGCTGCAGTGGCCAGAAGAGGAACTGCACACAGCTGTCTGGAACAAGTCCCAGGAACCAGACACCAAGGTAAGTGTAAGGAGTCCCCAGGACAGGGATGGTAGGGAAGGCCTGGGGAGAGCGGGTGGGTTGGGTGGGGGGGGGCGGTGGCAAGGGGGGCAATCAGTGTCTCAAGGGATAGGCCGGGGAAATGAGGGGGGGGAAGGAAGTCCAGAGGTCACTGAACCTTAAGCGGTGGACGTTGCTGGTCAGAAGAGGGCTTCATATCCCAGTCCTTGCCCATCCCAGCGTAATAACACTACGAGGTTAGGGTAGTCAGGGACCTGGAGGGAATCCCGTCATTGTAACAGATATAAATGTATTAATGTCTTCAGTGACAATGCTATGACAATAAACAGGGAATAACGTGGGCTAAACAGTCAGAATCAATTTGGTGCTGTGGAATTGGGCCTACTTGGGTACACTGGTGGTGCAGTGGTTAGCACTGCTGCCTCACATCGCCGAGAACCCAGGTTCGATCCCAGCCACAGGTCACTGTCCGTGTGGAGTTTGCACATTCTCCCCATGTCTGCGTGAGTTTCACCCCCACAAGCCAAAAAGATGTGCAGAATAGGTGAATTGGCTTTGCTAAATTGCCCCTTAATTGAAATATTAGTTACTCTAATTTAATTTTTAAAAAACCAATGCAAGCAGACCAAAGTAATATGAACCAGAGCAGGCAGACTGATGTTTCAGACAGAACATCATCATCTGATTCCAGCTTAACTTTCCTTTCAGACGCTGATAGGTCTGCTGTCCATTTCTAGCATTTTTGTGTTTTATTTCAGATTTCCATCATTTAAAGTATTTTTGGAGCATCGTCCAATTATGATGGTTGACTCAATGTACAAGAACTGAACAACAAGCTGTGCTCATGATGTGGAGGAGGAACAGAGAATAATCATTTTATTTTCTTTCCTTGTGTCAGCACACCCTAACCAACAGATTTCAAAGCAGACCTGGTGTGGGAAGCTGTGGGAAGTAGAAGGCTGACTAATTATCAGTTTTCCTGTAACAGAAAGACCATGCAATGAGGTTAAAAAGAGCAGTGAGCAGAAACATTGCAAAAAAACTTTAAGATTACAGTTATTCATTTCACTTTCCACCAGTAAACTCCTACCCTTCTAAATCACTCCTAATCAGCCTTTAATAATTTAACTTGCAAATTGATAGATTTATGGACACACAAGGTTTCACTGAACCCTGTTTCTTATGAAAGTCATAAGACCTGGTCCATGTACCTCTTTTACCAACATCTGCGAATGGCATCTGGTACAGTCTGAAAACCTTCATCTCATATAATTTTCATAAGATTGATGTGGCCTCAATAAAAGTTCCTCTGAATAATATATAACTAGTAAATGAGATGAAACCAGTGAATTTTGATATCGGTTTCCAACCGTAACCCCCAACCACCATAATTTTCAACGCTGCGTAATATATATATTTTTTGGAAATAAATTAATGCACTTTTTGCCCATTTATTTCCCTGACCTATCCTGAATTGTGCCCCTTAACCCGAGGATGCCAGCAGTCCTCAGAGAGCTCCTCACCTCAGTAGTTATCCTTCATGCGTGAAACTAGACAGCAAACATCCACAGAAAATCACAGTATTACAGAATTGTTACAGCTCAGAAGGAGGCCTTTCAGCCCATTGCGTATCCCCTCCTCATCTGGCGTCAGCTTCACCCGGCATCTCCCCGTAACCCTGCACATGCTTCCTTTTCAGATAATAATCCAATTCCTTTTCGAATGCTTCAGTTGAACCATCACACTTCCTTCACACTCTCGACGATTTGGAGTGGAAACATCTGAACTAAATCCTTTCCACGCTGAATGTCCAAGTTGACTCATTGTTTGTCACCGGACCCTCAGCAGTCAAACTAACTTACCAGCCAGGAGGTAATCAGGATGGCTGTAGTGGAAGAGGTGGAAGAGAATGATTGGCAGACTGTGAAGCCTTAACCTCCGGCCCCGGTGACAGTCCAACTAGATTTCCAGAAGGCCTTTGACAAGGTGACTGTTAAATAAGGTAAGAGCCCATGGTGTTAAGGGTAACTTCCTGGCATGGATAGAGGATTGGCCGACTGGAGGAAGGCAGAGAGTAGGGATAAAGGGGTCTTTTTCAGGATGGCAGCCGGTGACTAGTGGTGTGCCTCAGGGGTCGGTGCTGAGACCACAACTTTTCACAATATACATTAATGATCTGGAAGAAGGAACTGAAGCACTATTGCTAAGTTTACAGATGATATACAGATCTGTAGAGGGACAAGTAGTATTGAGGAAGCAGGGGGGCTGCAGAAGGACTTGGACAGGCTAAGAGAGTGGGCAAAGAAGTGACAGATAGAATACAATGTGAAAAAGTATGAAGTTATGCATTTTGGAAGGAGGAATGGAGGCATAGACTATTTTCTAAATGGGGAAATGCTTAGGAAATCAGAAGCACAAAGGGACTTGGAAGTCCTTTTTCAAGATTCTCTTAAGGTTAACGTGCAGGTTCAGTCGGCAGTTAGGAAGACAAATGCAATGTTAGCATTCATATCGAGAAGGCTAGAATTCAAGACCAGTGATGTACTTCTGAGGCTGGATAAGGCTCTGGTCAGACCCCATTTTGAGTATTGTGAGCAGTTTTGGGCCCTGTATCTAAGGAAGGATGTGCTGGCCTTGGAAAGGGTCCAGAGGAGGCTCGCAAGAATGATCCCTGAAACGCGTTGGAGTTTAGAAGGATGAGGGGGAATCTTATTGTAACTTACAGAATACTGCAAGGCCTGGATAGAGTGGACGTGGAGAGGATGTTTCCACTTGTAGAAAAAACTAGAAGCAGAGGACACAATCTCAGACTAAAGGGACGATCCTTTAAAACAGAGATGAGGAGGAATTTTTTCAGCCAGAGGGTGGTCAATCTGTGGAACTCTTTGCCACAGAAGACTGTGGAGGCCAAATCACTGAGTGTCTTTAAGACAGAGATAGATAGGTTTTTGATTAATAAGGGGATCGGGGTTATGGGGAGATGGCAGGAGAATGGGGATGAGAAAAATATCAGTCATGATTGAATGGTGGAGCAGACTCGATGCGCCAAGTAGCCTAATTCTGCTCCTGCGCCTTGTGGCCTTATGGTCAATGCTCCAATCACCGTGCGTACGCTGCAACACCTAGCTAGCATGCCAACGGCACAAGAGATTTTGGAACTTGGTAGCAGCCGGCTATGGCTGACAAGGAAAATAATGCCACTGAGCCCTCTCCTCATCCACAGGTATGATCTTTCTCAGCCACAGAAGACATTGAGGCAACCCACACGATGATGGAAAGAAGCGACAAGGAGACAAACACCACATTGTGCATCGACAGATTAGAGTCGCAGGAACCACCATTCAATACAACAACCGGACTGACCAAGTGCACTTCAACACCAAGGAATAGAAGAGAAGAATGGAAGCCAGATGCCAGTTCTAGACAACAGCTCCATCGTCCGACAGAACTACATACGAGAAATGGAAGGGCTGTAAGGCCTCCGGACTGCCTGCACATTTAAATTGAAGGATTTCAATGGGAGAGATGGGATAGTGATAATTTAATATGAGAAATAATGTAGTAACAGCAATATAAATGTGTGAGGCTGATAACAATGACATGATGTAAACTGGTATAACTCCCAATGCATTCGACAATGACTTAGGCAGGAGGTATAGTTTCATCGTCTGGCACATTTGGGTTAATGTGGGACTGAGTAGAGCACCACCCACACTGTGATGTAAGAAGGCACATGACCCAGAGATAGAGTCAGTGTTGAGTTGAGCAGAGACGCGTACAGGCCTAAAAATGGAGACAGCTTTTGAATTTAACAAGTTCAGATCCGAACCATCGCACCTATGTTTTTGGACAGGAGGTGTTAATGATGATTCTGCTCCTCTGGACCCATCTTTTGTTTCTTTACTTGTACTAGCTCTCCTTTTGCCTTGCACCATCTTCCCATTTTTCGTTCAATCTCTCCTGCCTTCCACCCTATCACAGACCTATAAGACATGGGAGCAGAAGTAGGCCATGCGGCCCATCAAGTTTGCACTGCCATGCAATGAGATCATGACTCCCATGACCGATCTGATGTGATAATCTTCAATTGCACAAGACTTAACATCCTTCCTTGCTTCTGTGCTTGGTTAAAGCCTATTGCATCTCTGACATTTTCCAGTTCAGATAAAGTCATTGATCTAAAACATAAAACTGTTTTTCTCTCCACAGGCGCTGTCTGATAAAGAGTATTTCCAATATTTACATTGTGGTCAATCTCCATGAGCGATGTCAGGCATTGAGTAGTAAATGGCTATTTAGCAATGGAAGGCATCAAGGCTATATGTCACCCAGTATGTTCTTTTTTCAAATTCATTTATGGGATCTGGGCAATGCTGGTTAGGTCAGCATTTATTGCCCCCGTCCTAGTTGCCCTTCACAAGGTGGTGGTGAACTGCCTTCTTGAGCCGCTGCAGTCCTTGAGGTGTAGGTACACCCACTGTGCTGCCAGAGAGGGAATTTCAGGATGTTCATATCCCACTGAATGCACTGCTCGAAAAGGTGATGCTAGCAGGTTCAATGGTAATTTTCAAAATGGAATTGAAGGGGAAAATCAGATGGACAATTGGGGAAAGGGCAAGGAAGTGAAACTAACTGGATAACTCGTTTAGAGCTGGCACAGACACAGTGGGTTGAATGGCCTCTTTCTTTGCTGTATCACTCTCTGCGAAAGGAATCCACTGCAAGACCCATGGTCAGCATCCCCACGAAATGACAGTAATCGCTGTGGACAGAAAGGAAATCCAGGCCAACAATGCTAAACATGTGTCGTTAGTTTATACAGGTGAGACTGTAGCAGAGGGAGACTGTGGAGTCAGGGAATAAAAACGAAGGAATATTTCATTGCCTGCACTGACTGTGTGAAACAGATTATGAACACGTCTGAATTGACATGAACATTGGCATAAAGGGAGCTCCAGTCCGGCTCTTTGTGGGAATGGGTTTCGAGCACATAGTCTGATATCACATTCCGTGCCTTACTCTGAGGGACAGTAAAATAACAACGTTAGGGCAGAGGCACATTTTCGAGGAGAGGGTTGGGAACATAACTGAAAAAGTCAGATCCAAAACTCATCTTTCAATCCAATCTTCCAATCTTTCTGGCCTCATTTTTTTTTACAAATCTTGCTTAAATGCCATTAAAAAAACAAGAGATTATTTAAATGTAAATCATGAGCACCACTCCTATCATCATGGAAACAGGCTGAAAGCAGTATCCTAAGGCGTGACAGCATGATGGAGCTGAATTAACATGCACACAGTTGAAATGACAAGAATGCTGAAGCACCCCAGTTTAATGACTACATTGAGTAAAGGTAATTTGACTCCCTCGTGTTACTGGGATCATGAGGTCGCCCCCTCACTGCGCACCCCACCTCCACACCCCCCTCCCCCCCCCCCCCCCCCCCCCATCACCACACACCACACACTTTACTCAAGACCTAACAACAACTTGGTTTTAAAAAGGGCGGCACGGTGGTGCAGAGGTTAGCACTGCTGTTTACGGCGCTGAGGACCCGGGTTTGATCCCGACCCTGGGTCACTGTCTGTGTAAAGTTTGCACATTCTCCCCGTATCTGCGTGGGTTTCACCCCCACAACGTGCAGGTTAGGTGGATTGGCCACGCTAAATTGCCCCTTAATTAGAAACAAAAAAATTGGGTACTCTAAATTTAATTTTTAAAAACTTACTTTTAAACAGCAAAATAGCATACACCACATACAATCAGGTAAAGAACCAAGAAGATGCTGAATCGAATGACCATCTCATTTTTTAAAAAAGGGTCACAATTGATAAGATCCCCATCTTTAATTATACCTGAGGCAGGTCAGAAAGAAGCACGCTGGCTGATTTCCATCGCTGCCTCATCGCCCCCCCCCCCCCCTATCCTCCCCAACTCCTACGCCACCCACTCCTTGTTAACACAGAGGTCCTGAGGCCAACGTCAGTGCCCCAGCTGTTGCCCCGACTGAGCCAACTCTTTCATCATTTCCTCGGTGGGCAGTTCAAACGTCAGACACGACAGCAACTTTTAACACTGCGGTGTGAAAAATGGCATTTCGGAGAACCATGTCCGAAAGCCACACCTAAACGCAGATCGATTTTTCAAAAATCTATAATTCATTCTTCTGCTTCCCCCAAACATCTCCCTGACTTTCATAATTTCCTTCTTGTATTATTTTATTGACAATCAGGAGAATTTCATACAGTCGCCCGCATAGCAGGCTGTTCTTTTATCTGCATTTGCAAAATGACTCACAATAAATGGATGGTCTTAATAACACAATCAGTAGACATAGCTGCAAGACAGATAGCCACAGCATAACCCTCATAACCTCCTTCCTTTAAAGGCCCTTAGGCTGCAAGAAAAAAAAAGCATGTAATAAATATTCAATAGAGGAGAACTGATTTTATCCCATTTTCTTATTGCATAGATCATTCACAGTGGAGTTAGGAAGTGATCCTAATGTTCAGTGTGAGCTTTGTAGGCTGTCAGGAAAATGATAAATGAGTCAGGGAGAGAGAATGTAAAAATCCAGTGGGTTGGTTTGAAGTCTATCAGGTTGCTGGTGATTTGTATTCAGAACGGGTTTCTAATTGTCACATTGTGATGTGTTGCAGTGCCAGGCTTTAACTTATTAGGTCCTGTATCTGTTATTAACCTCTCTGTCATGCTTGAAGCCACTGGAATGAAGAAAACAAAGAATCTGATGGAATCATTTTAGCAGAGTGTGTTGCGTCTAAAACATTCAGCTGGAAGCAACAGCACTTTGGACAGCACGTAGATTTATACCTTGTTCTACATTTGGTTTTGTGCTTGGTCGGAAATTCTGACATTGTAGTGTTTTTAAAAAAAAAATCCTTATTGTCCAATGTATTTTTTTTTCAACCTGCCTCAGGCAATCACATATTCAGTCCTTACTTTCCACTCGTTTTCACCCTTTCTTCCCCTTCTCGTTCATAAACCCAAGTAGACTGAAGAAGGCCATTCATCCTATCATGCCTCTGCTGGCTCATTAAAAGAGCTACCACTCCCTGAGAAAGGGCTGGGTGGGACAAACCTACCATTCCTGCTATGGGACAAGGGCCAGGGGGGTGGCGATCCTGATCGGCAAGAGGACAATGTTTAGGGCGACAAAGACGGTTACAGACCCAGGGGGGGCGGTATGTCATGGTCAGCTGGGCCCTGGATGGGGCGCCGGTAGTTCTAGTCAACGTGTACGCGCCCAGCTGGGACGACACGAGTTTCATCAAAAAGACCATGGCAGAAATCCCGGACATAGCGACGCATCGACTAATCATGGGGGGGGACTTCAACTGTGTACAGGACCCAAAGACGGACAGATCAAACCCCAAAACGGGGAAAACCTCAAACATGGCAAGGGAACTCAGTCACTTTATGGAGCAGATGGGAGCAGTGGACCCCTGGAGGTTCGCCCACCCGGGGGAGAAAGAATTCTCCTTCTTCTCCCCAGTACACAACGTGTACACCAGAATTGACTTCTTTGTAGTGGGGAAAACGGTGCTTCCAGGGATAGACAAAGTGGAATACTCCGCAATTGTAATATCAGACCACGCTCCACACTACATGGACGTGCGGCTAGAGACGGGAAGGGCCCAGCGCCCCACATGGAGGTTGGACGGTGCCTTACTAGTTGACAAGGCCTTCAGCGAAAGGATAGCGCGGGCCATAGCGGAGTACACGGAGAACAACTAAAATGGGGAGGTCTCATCCTCCACGTTCTGGGAAGCGCTTAAGGCCGTACTAAGAGGGGAAATCATTGCCTTCAAAGCGCAAAGAGATAGGGAGGATAGGGTGGCTAGGCAGAAGCTGGTCAACTCCATACTGGAGGTAGTCCGAGGCCCCGATCGTAGAACTCCTGGCGGAGAGAAAAGAACTACAAAGGAACTTTGACCTGCTCTCCACCAGGAAAGCAGTGCACCAACTCCGCCAGGCGCGTGGGACCCTGTACGAACACGGAGACAAAGCCAGCTGCCTGTTGGCACACCAGCTGAGAAAGCAGGCAGCCACCAGAGAAAATGCGCAAATCAGGGGTACCAGAGGCACGTTGGAAACAGAACCAGAGAGGATTAACAAAACCTTCAAGGCCTTCTACCAAGAGCTGTACACCTCAGAGCCCCCAACGGGGAAGGCTGGGATGAACTGGTTCCTTGATGGACTGGACATACCAGTCATGGGAGAGGGCAGAAAACGGGACCTGGAAGCACCACTAGCACTGGGAGAGATCATGGAGAGCATTAGCTCCATGCAGACGGGGAAGGCGCCGGGACCGGACAGATTCCCGGCGGACTTCTACAAAAAATTCGCGACAGTGCTGGCCCCGCACCTGCGGGAGATGTTCACAGACTCGCTAGCTAGGGGCACACTGCCACCCACGTTAGCACAGGCCTCAATCTCGCTGATACCTAAGAAAGACAAAGACCCAACGGAATGTGGGTCATACAGACCCATATCTCTGCTGAACGCAGATGCCAAAATACTGGCCAAAATCCTAGCCAAAGGGCTAGAAGACTTTGTACCTGAGATGGTCACAGAGGACCAGATGGGCTTCGTCAAAGGTAGACAGCTTACCTCGAACATCAGGCGCCTGCTGAACGTGATAATGACCCCCCTCCGGGGAGAGAACACAAGAGGTGATCGTCTCCCTGGACGCAGAAAAGGCCTTCGACAGAGTCGAATGGAAATACCTCATAGAGGTACTGGAGCGGTTCGGGCTTGGAACAGGGTTCACCGCTTGGGTAAAGCTCCTATACAACGCTCCCATGGCGAGTGTACGGACCAACAATACCAACTCCCAATACTTCCAGCTGCACAGGGGCACCAGACAAGGATGCCCACTGTCCCTGCTGCTGTTCGCACTAGCAATCGAACCGCTAGTAATCGCGCTCAGGGCAGCAAAAAATTGGAGGGGGATCCGAAGGGGAGGCAGAGAGCACAGAGACTCACCCTATGCAGATGATCTGCTCCTCTACATTTCGGACCCACAAAGCAGCATGGACGGAATCATCGCGCTCCTGAAAGAGTTTGGAGCCTTCTCGGGCTACAAACTCAACATGAGCAAAAGCGAGATCTTCCCAGTACACCCGCAAGGGTGGGGGGGGGGGGGGGGGGGGGGGGGGGGGGGGGGGGCAGCACTAAAGGGGCTGCCGTTCAAACAAGCCCGACACAAATTCTGCTACCTGGGGATCCAAATAGCCCATGACTGGAAAGGGATCCACAAATGGAACCTCACCAGCCTGACGGAGGAAGTAAAAAAGGACCTGCAAAGATGGAACACACTCCCACTCTCCCTCGCGGGGAGAGTCCAGACGATCAAAATGAACGTACTGCCCAGGTTCCTCTTCCTGTTTAGATCCATTCCGACCTACATCCCAAGGCCTTTTTCAAAGTGCTGGACAAACTTATCATGGCGTTCGTATGGGGGGGGGTAAAAATGCTAGGATCCCAAAGAAGGTCCTACAAAAAACAAAATCCAGGGGGGGGCTAGCCCTCCCGAATCTACAATTCTACCACTGGGCGGCAACAGCCGAGCGAGTAAGGGGATGGATCCAAGAGCCAGAAGCCGAGTGGGTGCGTGCGGAGGAGGCCTCCTGCATGGGGACCTCCCTCCGGGCCCTCGACATGGCAGCACTGCCATCCCCACCCAGAAAACACTACAGCAGCCCAGTGGTGACAGCAACCCTCCAATCCTGGAACCAACTGCGGCAGCAATTTGGCCTGACCAAAATGTCGGACAAGGCTCCCATCTGCAACAACCATAGGTTCACACCAGCACTGACTGACGCCACCTTCAAAAGGTGGAGGCAGGACGGGGAGACACTGACAGTCAGGGACCTATACACGGACGACAGGATCGCAACACTGGACGAACTGACAGAGAAATTTTGGCTAGCCGGGGGGAACGAGCTACGGTACCTGCAGCTCAAAAACTTCCTACGAAACGAGACAAGGACGTACCCACAACTGCCACGACAGACACTACTGGAAGACCTACTGGACGCAAGTATCCTAGAGAAAGGGAACTGTAGCGACATGTATGACCGACTGGTAGAAAGGGACGACACCGTACTGGACGCAACAAGAATGAAATGGGAGGACGACCTGGGGATTGAGATAGGGTGGGGACTCTGGAGCGAAGCACTGCATAGGGTCAACTCCACCTCCACGTGCACAAGGCTCAGCCTGACGCAACTAAAAGTGGTACATAGAGCCCACTTAACAAGAAACCGTATGAGTAGGTTCTTCCCGGAGGTGGAGGACAGATGTGAACAGTGCCAAAGAGGCCCGGCCAACCACGTCCACGTGTTCTGGTCTTGCCCCAGACTTGTGGAGTACTGGACAGCCTTCTTCGAGGCTATGTCCAAAGTGGTGGGGGTGAGGGTGGAGCCATGCCTGATAGTGGCGGTCTTCGGGGTTTCAGACCAGCCAGATCTATTCCTGGGGAGGAGGGCGGACGCCCTTGCCTTTGCCTCCCTGATCGCCAGCCGTAGAATCCTGTTTGGCTGGCGGTCAGCAGCACCGCCCAGAGCTGCAAACTGGCTGTCCGACCTCTCGGATTCTCTCCAAATGGAGAAAATCAAATTCGCCATCCGAGGGTCGGACGACGGCTTCCACAGAACGTGGGAGCCATTCATGCAATTGTTCCAGGACCTGTTTGTGGCCAACGAACAAGAGGAAGAATAGTCGGGTGGCCAAGAATCAGGGGAAAATGGATGGGAATCGGGGGAAGGTAGCCGGGTTGGGGGGGGGGGGGGGGGCTACGGGTTCGTTATGGGGGTTTGATGGCTAGCTAAGGCCCAAAACCAAACTGTAAATAATTGCCTATAAACATGTGCCTCGGCCATATTGGGGAATGTAAAATATGTATGCCGGCTAAAGGGGGCGGCCACAATTGTTATTATGAAGATGCTTACCTGTAAATATACATGTTAATTTTTGCGTGCTTTTTTTTTGTTTTTTTTTCTTTTTATCTAATAATTTGTAATTTGTTGTATATAAAATATGAAAACTCAATAAAAAATATTTTTTAAAAAAGGTACATTTCTTAAACACCCATTTCTGAAAGGTACTCTCACATGTACCTCAAGAAAAAAACCCCCCATCAAAGTCAAGATGGTTTCATTTTTCACCTTTTGAATGAAATGGGCAGCACGGTAGTATTGTGGATAGCACTACTGCTTCACAGCTCCAGCGTTCCAGGTTCGATTCCGGCTTGGATCACTGTCTGTGCGGAGTCTTCACATCCTCCCCATGTGTGCGTGAGTTTCCTCCGGGTGCTCCGGTTTCTTCCCACAGTCCAAAGATGTGCAGGTTAGGTGGATTGGCCATGATAAATTGCCCTCAGTGTCCAAAATCGCCCGTAGTGTTGGGTGGGGTTACTCGGTTATGGAGATAGGGTGAAGGTGTTTACCTTGGGTAGGGTGCTCTTTCCAAGAGCCGGTGCGGTCTTAATGTGCCGAATAGCCTCCTTCTGCACTGTAAATTCTATGAAATGAAAATCGCTTATTGTCACGAGTAGGCTTCAATGAAGTTACTGTGAAAAGCCCCTAGTCGCCACATTCCGGCGCCTGTTCGAGGAGGCTGGTACAGGAATTGAACCGTGCTGCTGGCCTGCCTTGGTCTGCTTTGAAAAGCCAGCGATTTATCCCAGTGTGCTAAACCAGCCTTTCACTATCCTTTAAGAAATGCACACAGTAAATATTCTCTTTAGTTTCAAAAAACAACACACGCAAAAAGGTATAATAATATAGTCCTTTTTTTTTGTTCCTGCAACTGAAATCCTTCTCAATTGACAGCCTCTTTGAACAAGAACATCACTGCACTATCCATTCATTTCTCTATGTCTCGGCATTTCTCTTTAAAGTCAGATACTTTAGTTCAATCTGATCACAGAGACCCTTGCAATTCTCCAACACATGAGCATTGGTTATCACCGTTTTCAGGCAGTCAAATGCCTGTTGAAAGTCCGCTGTCCACTGAAATTTTTGACGCTTCTACAGCAAGTCCATCAGTGGAGCAACCATGCAATAAAAATTTTTCACAAATGTTTGATCAAATCCACTCATGCCAAGAAATCGCATTATTTCCCGTCGTCTTGAGGGTATCGGAAACTCCTCAATAACTCTTGTCTTCACATCCCATGGACCATTCAACCCTGTCCATTTGTATGGTCAAGGAAAGTGACTTGGGCTTTTCCAAATTCACTTTTGGCTAGGTTTATCACCAACCTCGCCTCCTGAAGTCGATCGAATAACTCCATCAGATGTTTTATATGTTCTTTTCATGTCTGGCTGAAAATTACCAGATCGTCGATGTATACCGCACAATTGGGTAATCCTAAAACGACTTTGTTAGTTACCCGTTGAAATGTGGCTGGTGTGTTTTTCATGCCAAATGGCATAACTTTGAATTGGTACATACCATCTGGAGTCACAAAAGCAGAAATCTCCTTCACCCTTTCGGATAAAGGTACCTTCCTTTAAGTAAATACAGTTTAGAAATATAAGCTGATTGTCCCACTTTCGCAATGCAATCCTCCAAATGTGGGACAGGATAAGAGTCCATTCTTGTAACTGCATTAACCTTTCTATAGTCCACATACAACCGTTGGGTACTATCTGGTTTAGGTACCATCACTATGGGTGACCTCCATTGGCTGCAACCCACTTCAATTATGCCATTTTTAAGCATACTCTCAATCTCTTTGTTAACCTGTGACAATTTTAAAGGGTTAAGTTCTTTGGATGTTCTTAGATTGGAACAGCTCTTCCCACATCTACATCATGTATAGCCATTTTAGTACTTCCCAATTTATCTCCACAAACTTGCCCATGTGATATCAATAACTCTTTCAGGTCAGTTTGTTTTTCCTCTGGAAGGTAACAACAATTTATCCCAATTTTTAATGAACATCCTCATTTTCCAATTTAATTTGAGGTATGTCAAATTCACAGTCATCTGGATTGGTTCGTCACTTTGAGTTAGAATCATTAAAACCTCCTCCTTTTTCTCTCCTTCCCTTTCAAAGTACCTTTTAAGCATATTAACATGATACACTCGGTGAATTTTCCTTCTATCCGGAGTTTTTACCACATAATTCACCTCACTTAATTTCCTTTCAATCTGATTATGCCCACAAAACCTAGCTTTTAAAGGTTCACCTACCACTGATAACAATACTAAAACTTTATCTCCACGGGCAAAACTACGAACTTTGGATTTCTTGTCCGCTACCCGTTTCATCACATTTTGTGCAACTTTTAAATGTTGCCGAGCCAATTCACCTGCTCTATTTAATCATTCCCTAAAATTTGACACATAATCCAATAATGTAAGTTCTGATTTCTCATTCACCAATTTTTCCTTCATCAATTTAAGTGGTCCTCTTACCTCATGACCAAAAATTAGTTCAAAAGGACTAAATTTTGTTGACTCATTAGGTGTATCCCTAATTGCAAACAATACGAATGGAATTCCTTTATCCCAATCCTCTGGATAATCGTGACAATAAGCCCTCAACATCGTCGTTAATGTCTGATGCCACCTTTCTAACACTCCCTTCAATTCTGGATGGTACGCAGTTGATTTAAATTGTTTTATTCCTAAGCTATCCATAACTTCTTTGAATAGCCTTGAGGTAAAATGCGATCCTTGATCCAATTGTATTTCTGTGGGTGGTCCATATCTAGTAAAGAATTTAAGTAACTCCTCCACAATCTTTTTAGCTGTATTACTACGTACTGGAATGGCCTCTGGAAACCTAGTAGACACATCCATTATAGTCAAAAGATATTGATTTCCACTTTTCGTTTTAGGAAGCAGTCCTCGCAATCAATTAGGACCCTTGTAAAGGCTCCTCAAATGCTGGAATGGGTATTAAGGGTGCTGGTTTTATCACTGCTTAATGTTTCCCTATCACTTGACATGTGTGACATGATTGACAAAATTTAACTACATCTTTATGTAGTCCAGGCCAATAAAATGTTTCCGGATTTTAGCTTGAGTTTTCCTTATTCCCAAATGACCTCCCACTGGTACCTCATGTGCTACTCGCAACACTTCCTTTCTATACCCTACTGGCAATATCACGTGATGAATTTCTGCCCACTTTTCATCCGCCTGCATATGTAGGGGTCTCCATTTTCTCATCAAGACATTACTTTTGAGGTAACAACACTCTGGTATACACTCAGATTCCTCTTCCGGATATACTTTCTGATACATCCGTTTTATTTCTACATCTTTCTGTTGTAACTCCGCCAATTTTCCTGAACTAAAAATATCCGCCTCATCCGCCACCTGTTCTTATTCTTTTTCAACCATCTGATCAAAAATCGTTTCTGATAATTGCACTTCAACTTCACCTTCACTCTCTGATTTCTCCTCTTGTCTTAACCTATGACTTTGCGACTGGGTTACTACACATTCCGGAAAAATCCCAGGATATTCGTCCTTCAACACTTCAGTTGTCTGATTTCGCACTGGCTTATCAACCACAGTAGGCATCACTCCCACCTGCGATCCAGCTATATCATTACCCAAGATAAACTGTATTCCTGGACAAGATATTTTCTCTATTACTCCTACTACCACTTCACCATTCTTCACTGGACTTTTCAACCGTACCTTATATAATGGAACTCTACTCCTCTCACCCTGAATTCCACATATTACCACCTTTTCTGATAATATTTCCAAACTACATAACTCCTCATCTCTTACCATTAAAGATTGACTAGCTCCCGTAACTCCTAAAATTGTGACTTCTTTACCTTCTCCTCCTGATACACGAGTAAACTTTCCCCACACAAGTAAATTCTTTAAAGAAATCTGACGCCTTCTTATCAATCATTTCTTGATCAGGCTGTACAATCTTTTGCACCTCCTTCACTTCACTTGGGCTTTCCTTTACCACTTTCACAAACCCCACTGTCTTATCCTGTTTTACCATATCAGCCTTCCCAGTGCTTTTCTTCAACCACCAACACTGTGACTTTACATGGCCTAGTTTATTACAGTGAAAACATTTCAAACTTTTCAAGTCTCTTCCACCCTCCTGGATTTCTTTTTCAATCTGAGGTACACTCTCCTTATTATCTCCCATCAGATCACCTTTACCTTTAACACTTGAGTATTTCTCATGTCCCCAGTTTCTATTCCTCACCGGTTGAAACTGATGGCGGAAACCAAATTTTGATTTCTGCACAAATTCACAATCGTCTGTTGCAAACCTCGCAGTTTTAACCATCTGCTCTTCCACACGAGTTCTCACGACATCAGGAATTGAATTTTTAAACTCCTCCAAAAGCATAATTTCTCTGAAAGCTTCATATGTTTGATCTATTTTTAAAGCCCTTATCCACCTATCAAAATTACTCTGTTACCTAAGCACCTAAGATGGATTTTTTCACCTCCTCATACATCCGAGATACCCCCTCTGGTAGTGATGCAAACACTTAACTAGCCCTACCTACCAGTTTTGTTTGAATCAGTAATACCCACATGTCCTGTGGCCATTTCATTTGTATAGCTACCTTCTCAAATGAAATGAAAAAGGCTTCTACCTCCTTCTCATCAAACCTTGGCAATGCTTGGACATATTTAAATAGATTCCCACCAAGTCTTTGACTCTGACGCGCTTTCTCACTATCCTCATCACTATCTTCAAACTGTGCATTTCCCTTTACGCCTGCCAATTTTAACTGACTGTCATGTTTCATGGCTATTTTCTGAAGTTCAAACTCTCTCTCTTTATCCTTTTCCATGATCTGTATCTCCCTTTCTCTTTCTTTTTGTTCTGCTAGGGCTATTCTTTGCCAAATCTAACAGTCTGGTTTTAGTCTCTGTCCGTAAGGTACTGCGTGTGACTATCTCCACCCTAAACAACTTCAGAGCCTCTAAAAGAGCCATTGTCCACAACACACTCCCCACTTAAACTAGAATACCACACCTGATAAGCAACAACAATATACTCACCCCTCACTCTCTTTAAGTTCACTTAGCCAATCCAATAGGTAGACCTTTATCCTGGACGAGCCCCCAATTTGTTATGGGCCAAGGTTTAGAGAACCCCAAAGTATATCATGGAGTTCACCTGACCCACAACTTTTAATAAATTGTGATATGGAGAGCACACGCCCACACGACAGGTGCGGTACAGCAGAAATGGAAAAGTAGTTTTTAAAGCAAACAATGTTTATTCTATGAACTCAAGTTAACCTTTTTAAAACATACAGTGAACATCTTAGCAACCATCAACTCAAATACAACCCCCAAAGAATACAACACTAATTAATCCTTAATAACTTCCCAAACAACATCCAGAAGACAAAAGAAACACCTTTTAACAGAAGCACATTAGGTTTGCATTCACTATGGAGAACATTTAGAATTCTGAATTCACCAAATGATCAAGAGATAGTCTTTTCATGGCAGAGAGAACAGCAGTACTCCTGCTTTATCTGGCCTCAGCTCCAACACTGAAAATGAAACTTAAACACATGCTGCAGCAAACAGCCTAAAATGAAAGTAAAAAGCTGACAGACAGCCCAGCTCCACCCACACTCTGACATCACTGATAAACACCCATTTCTTAAAGGTACATTTCTTACACACCCATTTCTTAAAGATACTCTCACATGACACTATCACTTTCTATGCTGTGCTGTCATAGAACATAGAACAGTACAGCACAGAACAGGCCCCTCGGCCCTCGATGCTGTGCCGAGCAATGATCACCCCACTCAAACCCACGTATCCACCCTATACCCGTAACCCAACAACCCCCCCCACCCAACCTTACTTTTAAGGACACTATGGGCAATTTAGCATGGCCAATCCACCTAACCCGCACATCTTTGGACTGTGGGAGGAAACCGGAGCACCCGGAGGAAACCCATGCACACACGGGGAGGACGTACAGACTCCGCACAGACAGTGACCCAGCCGGGAACCGAACCTGGGACCCTGGAGCTGTGAAGCATTTATGCTAACCACCATGCTACCGTGCTGCCCCTGTCATGTGGTCTTAAGTCACTGATGATGCAGACTATATATTTACGTGTTTAATATTAACCATTTATACTGCGGAAGGTGCTGTCTTTCGGATGTTCCATTCAACCAAAGCCCCATGTGCCTGCTTGGACAAATGTAAAAGATCCCTAGGCATTATTTTAAAGAAGAGCAGGTGAGTTATGCCCAGTATCCAGCTCAATACTTATCCCTCAGTCAACATCACAAAAACAGATGATCTGGTCACTGTCACATTACTGTTTGCGAGATCTTGCTATGTACAAATTGGCTGCAGTGGTTCAACTGTTGGCAATAGTGGCTACACTGTACAAGTACTTAATGGGATGTAAAGTGTTTTGAGACATCTGGTGCTCATGCAAAGCGTCATAAAAAATGCATGTTTTTCTTAAATGATTTCAAATCTGTGTCCTCAGATTACCAATCCCCCCTTTTTCTCCACCCTATCTCTTCTACCAAAATCTCGAACATGTTTCCACATGAAGCCAGTCTCTCTTTGAAGAATCCATCCTTCATGTCGGACTAAAGGCAGTGAGTGTCAGCAGGCTGACTATGAAAGGTCTGACACAGACTTGGCCCTAAACTCTTGCCTCTGTTGTGGGCTATCATTGAATCTCTACAGTGCAGAAGGAGGTCAGTGGGCCCATTGAGTCTGCACCGGCCCTTTCTCCGATAGAGCACCCTACCTAGGCTCAATCCCCCGCCCCTGTCCCCATAAACCTACCTAACCTTTTGGCTAATATCAGTGTGGCTAATCCATCTAACCTGCACATCTTTGGACTGTGGGAGGAAACTGGAGCACCCGGGGGAAACCCACACAGACACGGGGAGAAAGTGCAAGCTCCACATGGAGAGTCACCTAACGTTGGAATTGAACCTGGGTCCCTGGCACTGTGAGGCAGCAGTGCTACCCACTGTGCCACCATGCCGCCCCAAAAGGATTCAAGCCCTTTTGATTGTGACGTTAGACTACAGCCCCAACTTGATTGTAAAAGGCCCATTATTGAAGAAGAGCATGTGACTTCTGCTGGTGTTCTGCCTCATGTTTATCCTTCACCAAAACCAGCAAAGCAGATGCTTTGCTCAGGTTGCACTGGTGCACAGAAAGCAGCTCCATACCTACGTGTCTGATGACCATCAAGCTCCAGTGTGATGAATGTCGGACATTTTTACACAGGTTATATTATATATCCGTTGCAGTAGATTTTAAAAATCCTGGTTGAACATAAGGGTAGATGATGTGTCTGCCATTTAAGATGTCATAACAATGAGATAATCATTCAGTCCAACCATGTACTTGTTTACCTATATGGGATTAATGGAACTTTGTCCGACGATTCCCTGGGGTGTAGATAATTAGAAAGGTTGTGGTTAGCCTTAGTTATGATGGCCATGGGGTCTGAGTGGGATAGAGATGATGTAATTAATTGGAAGAACGTGGTCTGAAACAAGCAGTTTTGCCTGCAGGATTTTATAATCTGACAAGGACAGCAAGATTTCAGGGTTGTGCCTGAAAGGGTCTCTCTATGCAAGAGCACAGCATGTATCCCTGTGTTTGCTACCTTTATTTCCAAGTGGCTTTTGACCTGTGATAGGCTGTGGTTAATTAGAAATAGAGAAGGTGTGCTTTAGTAGTTAAAGTGTTTCCTGGTTTATTTAACTGTTAATTGTAGAGCTATTTTTATTTGATCACAGTAAGAAGTCTTACAACACCAGGTTAAAGTCCAACAGGTTTGTTTCAAACACTAGCTTTCGGAGCACTGCTTCTTCCTCAGGTGAGGTTCCAACCATCTACAAGCACAAGTGAGGAGTGTGCTGGGATATTCTACCCTTTCCTGGGTGAGTGTAGCTCCAAGAACACTCAAGAACCATTACATCATCCATGACAAAGCAGCCCACTTGAATTTTTTTTTTTTTTAAATATTTTTTATAAATTTGGAGGACCCAATTATTTTTTTTCCCAATTAAGGGACAATTTAGTGTGGCCAATCCACCTAGCCTGCACATCTTTGGGTTGTGGGGGTGAGGCCCACTCAGACACGGGGAGACTGTGCAAACGTCACACCGACAGTGACCTGGGGCCGGGATTGAACCAGGCTTCTCAGTGCCGTAGTTAGCAGTGCTAACCACTGCGCCACAGTGCCGCACAGCCCACTTGAATAGCGCCCCATCCACAAACATTCACTCCCTCCACCACCGACGCACAGTAGCATCTCACCAAGGCTCCTTAGACTGCATCTTCCAAACCCACAACCACTTTCATATAGATGGATGAGGGCAGCAGATATCTGGAAATCCCAACGCCTGGAAGTTTCCCTCCAAGTCACTCACCATCCTGATTTGGAACCTTATTGCCGTTCCTCCTCTGTCACCGGGTCAAATCCTGGAACCCCCTCCCTAACAGCACAGTGGGTGTATCTACACCACAAGGACTGCAGCGATTCAAGAAGGCAGCTCAGCACCACTTTCTCAAGAGCAATTAATGCTGGCATAGCCGGCGACACCCACATCCTGTGAATGAATTTTTAAACACACTTTACTCTTTATCTTATGAACTGTCGAATAACGAGGGTTACTTCCATAACAAACAGCATTGCTCTTCCATGGATGCTTAAGCAACAGATTAATTTCTCCCGTTCTGACCTTTGCAAATGTGAATCAATCAACAGTTTACCTAAACAGTTCTGTTTTTAAATATTTCATTATTCACCAGCTCTCACTTGACCTTTCAAATGCCAGCAGGCTCAAAGGGAACCATCTCCCTGAGCTAATTAAGCAACAATTTTCACTGCCTGAGTTTAAAGCTGAAGGGTGGTCACTTGATGAGATACTAGAGGGTGTTGACACATATATTACCATAACCCCAGTCACCTTCAGCGGGAAAGGAAAACCTAGAAAATTGGAAGCAAAAGTAGTCCCCTTAAAAAGAAAATTGCTCAAAGAATCATGATTACCTTTAAAATTCTAATGCTCTTTTCTGTGCCGCCCCATTGATAATTATTCCACTTTTTTGGGGAGTTACTTAGTGTTAATGATGATATTGTGACCACTGGCTTGATGACGTTAGTGAGGTTGAGGACAGTGAACTTGCAAACTGCTCTAAATTTCTTCAATTCTGCATGCAAGAAATTCAGCCTGTCCTTGAATTCTGCAGACGCACATCTGGTCAGCCATCTATGTTGAGGAGAGAATGTGTAAAAAGTTGAACTCTTCCCACACCTTGCCAGCCACCTCTCACAAATGGCCACCATTATTGACAAGCAGATCCAATGCTGAATCAGCTGTGTCAGCTCAGCCTTCTGCAAGTAATGGCAGTGAATGTTTGACAACAAAGACCTTCCCAAGTCAACAAAAACGTCCACTGCAAAGAACAGTTATCGACAACACAATTCTGTATTGTAGTGGACTGTGCACATAACTCGAGAGAAAATCTCTCAGCAACGCCTTCACCGTGTCTTCCTGATTCAATGGGAGGATGTTAAACAGGTGGCAGTGTTCACCTTGAAGCCAGCTACCCAAGCATTCAGGAAAAACTCCTACAAAATCAACTTGGATGCACTGGACTTGGTCTCTGGATGGCTGAAAACCATCTCTCCTGCCAGGTCCTGTTTTCTCAACCCTCAAATGGCCAATGTTCCAGGGGAATGAAATGAAACGAAAATGAAATGAAAATCGCTTATTGTCACGAGTAGGCTTCAAATGAAGTTACTGTGAAAAGCCCCTAGTCTCCACATTCCGGCGCTTGTTCGGGGAGGCTGTTACGGGAATCGAACCGTGCTGCTGGCCTGCTTTCAAGGCCAGCGATTTAGCCCTGTGCTAAACAGCCCCTGTTTAGGGGAGGACAAAGGAAAAGCTTCAAAGACATTCAGAAGCTCTTTTTGAAATGTGGCATCATTGGCATTCATGTCCGGAAGGAGCTTGTTACCAATCATTCAAAAGGGTGAAAATTTGTTGTTGTATTTTTGTTGTTTGCTTCAAAGAGAAAAGAAGTCGAGGTGTCACGCTCCAGGCACGTAAAAAACATAGTGCCGGGTTTATTAAGAGGTTTTGCTTCAACAGGGGAAAATGATGGACTGAAAACCCGCATAAATACTCTGCTGATGTCACTGCAGATCATGAGACCTTCCGCCAGCAGGCTTTATCACTTGAATACATGACACCAATCCCCATTTATTCCTTTAGAGAAGGCCCCGCCTTCTCAACCTTGTCCTCACCTGAGGTGTGGTGATCCTCAGATTAAATCATCACCAGTCAGCTCTCTCCCTGAAAGGGGAAAGCAGTTTATGGTCATCTGGGACTATGGTAACTTTACTCCTTTCGTGCAAACAACTTTTCTTTTAAACAGTTCAGCAAAGGACCCAACTAAATATTCCTTACATTACACCATTATGTTATCTGTACATATATACATTAGTTAGACAGTCCCTTTGGAGGACATTTGTCTCTTTTAGCTAATATTCAACATTCAGGAATTTGACTTTGTGAGTGTGGTAGTCACCACTGTTTGTATATATTACGCATATGAAAAGTAATACGGTAAGGCTCCTGTACTACAGGTACGGGGGTAGATCCCTGCCTGCTGGCTTCCCCCAGTAGGCGGAGTATAAATGTGTGTGTTCACCGAGCTCAGCCACTTCGGCAGCAGCTGCGGGAGGCAACACCTCTGCTTAATAAAGCCGCAATTATTCTCCACTCTCATCTCGTCATAATTGATGGTGCATCAGTGAGATCACGGATGTGCCTTCCTGTTCACTTGTTGGGGGTATACCTTGAGAAATTAACTCAGTATCTGTCTCTGTTGGTAGTGACGATTCTGCAGCGTCAGATTCTGTAATTTCCCCTGTAGTAGATCTCGATTCGGATACATCACTGTCCATACATTCCAATGTGAGTACTTCTGGTGAAGACTCACATTCACTTCATGAAGCTAGTAATTGGTCAGCACGACCTCGCCAAACTCTTTCACCATCCACCTGGGCGATTTAAGATATTGGGCCTGTCTTTGCTAGAATGATGGCTGGTGTCCATTTTTCACTCGCTGGATAGCTCCTAGCTGATACTTGTTCTCCACGGTTGAAGACGTTATTCTTTAAGTTTTGCTCTCTCCTAGTAATTTGTGCTTGTTGGTGTCATTTTCAATTTCCTCTTGAAGAATAGCATCGTTGGTGAGCTCTGCATTGTTGCATGAGCAGAATTTCTACACAACTTTAGACACCTCAACCGTTTGCGTGATTTCACACATCATTTGGCCAATCTATTTGTTACAGGTTGATAAGGAGTAGATTTGACATGGTAGCACAGTGGTTAGCACTGTTGTTTCACAGCACTCGGTTCCCAGAATAATAATAACCTTTTATCGTCACAAGCATGAAGCTACTGTGAAAGGCCCTTCGTCGCCACATTCCGGCGCCTGTTCGGGTAAGCTGGTACGGGAATTGAACCCGCGCCGCTGGCCTTGTTCTTCCAGAGTGGAGTTCTGCTATGAGGAATTTGAGTGATTATCCCTCCGTGCCTGTGGAACACAATCCTTGATCAGCTACATGAAAATGAAAATGAAAATCGCTTATTTTGAAGCCCATCCTTGTGGTGAGATGAAGTAATTGGCACGCTGTTATTTTTGGTGGCCAGGATTAAATGCCCAAATTGAGAGGAAGTTGGGGTAATGACAATCCTGAGCAAACTAAGAAATATTCCACCTCTGCATCCCTTCCAACTGTGGGATTGGTCGACACAGCCATGGCAGAGAATACATATAGACTATGCTGGGGGAACATATGTTCCTAGTTTGGTCGATGCACACTCAAAATGGCCAGAAGTCACAATCGTGAGATTCACTGCGACTGAACAAACCATTGAGAGACTAGATGTGATATTTGCAAAATTCGGAACAATTTGTAGGTGATAATGGAATTCAATTTACATCAAAAGAGTTAAGATTACTTAAATAATAATAATAATCTTTATTGTCACAAGTAGGCTTACATTAACACTGCAATGAAGTTACTGTGAAAAGCCCCTAGTCGCCACACTCCGGTGCCTGTTCGGGTACACGGAGGGAGAATTCCGAATGTCCACATTACCTAACAAGCACGTCTTTCGGGACTTGTGGGAGGAAACCCACGCAGACACGGGGAGAACGTGCAGACTCCACACAGACGGTGACCCAAGCCAGGAATCGAACCTAGGTCTCTGACGCTGTGAAGCAACAAGGCTAACCACTGTGCTACCCAATAAGCAATAGAGAAGAGTGATCTGCACACAATACTGGGTTAATTGTGGTGTTAAAATTTCCACATATTCTTACTGAACTGTCACACTTTAACAGAGGAACACAGATGAGCAAGGATTCACCAGTGTCAATAAAATAAGAGAGAGAAGAAAGAGTACAAGAGAGATTGGAATGTAGATGTAAGAAAGATTCTGGGCGGGATTCTCTGAGCCGAGAGGCGGGCCAGAGAATCGCCGCAACCGTGCCACGCCACCCCGGTGCCGGCACGCGATTCTCTGAGGAGTGTTTGGCACGGCGCCCGTCGCAGGCCACTGTCCGCGGCCTGGCCGCCGATACTCTGGCCCTGATGGTCCGAGCGGCTTTGCGGAAACGGCAGAGTCCCACCGGCGCCGTCCACATCTGCTCACAGCCAGCGGGAACTCTGCACGCAGGGTCGGGGGGCGGCCCGTGGGAGGGGGGGGGGGATCCTTCACCGGGGGGGGGGGGGGGAGGGGGTCCTCCAATGGGGTCTGGCCCACCGATCGGCGGGCAGGCCTCTCCAGCCCCGGCCCTATTTTGTTACGCGGCCGGCCCCTGAACCCCCTGTTGCTTCGGGGCCGGCACGTTGAGGAAGTCCCTCGCGCATTCGCGGGTTGGCGCAGTGCCCAGTTGGCGCTGGGAAGGGTGGTTGGAGCGGCGTGAACCCTCTGGGGGCCAGAATTGGTAGTGGCCGCGCCCGTTTCGCACCGTCGTGAATCGCAACGGCGTTCACAACGGCGCGGACACTCTGCCTCCATTTCGGACAATCCCAGCCACAGTATTAGGTAAAAAGCTCTGATGCGATTCATGAAATATGGAAGAAAGAACAACATTGTTTTAGATAAGAGCCGGAATTTTACGGCCTTTGGGATTCGCGACAACAATCTCTCCCTTAATGCCAGCAAAACTAAAGAGCTGGTCATCGACTTCAGGAAGCAAAGTACTGTACACACCCCTGTCAGCATCAACGGAGCCGAGGTGGAGATGGTGAGCAGTTTCAAATTCCTAGGGGTGCACATCACCAAAAATCTATCCTGGTCCACTCACGTCGACGCTATCACCAAGAAAGCACAACCGCGCCTATACTCCCTCAGGAAACTAAGGAAATTCGGCATGTCCACATTAACCCTTACCAACTTTTACAGATGCACTATAGAGAGCATCCTCTCGGGCTGCATCACAGCCTGGTATGGCAACTGCTCGGCCCAGGACCGCAAGGAACTTCAGAGAGTCGTGAATATCGCCCAGTCCATCACACGAACCTGCCTCCTATCCATTGATTCCATTTACACCTCCCGCTGCCGGGGGAAAGCGGGCAGCATAATCAAAGACCCCTCCCACCTGGCTTACTCACTTTTCCAACTTCTTCCATCGGGCAGGAGATTCAGAAGTCTGAGAACACGCACGAACAGACTCAAAAACAGCTTCTTCCCCACTGTCACCAGACTCCTAAATGACCCTCTTATGGACTGTCCTCATTAACACTACACCCTGTCTGCTTCAACCGATTCCAATGCTTATGTAGTTACATTGTATATCTTGTGTTGCCCTATTATGTATTCTCATGTATTTTCTTGAATTCTGTTTAATTCCCTTTTCTTCCCATGTACTGAATGATCTGTTGAGCTGCTTGCAGAAAAATACTTTTCACTGTACCTCGGTACACGTGACAATAAACAAATCCAATCCAATTCTTGGTTCCCGCGACAGCATACCTCCCGCCCTTGGGTTTCCCGGCGGTGTGGGACGCCTTCAAAGGGAAATCCCATTGACAAGTGGGCAGCACGGTAGCATTGTGGATAGCACAATGGCTTCACAGCTCCAGGGTCCCAGGTTCGAATCCGGCTTGGGTCACTGTCTGTGCGGAGTCGGCACATCCTCCCCGTGTGTGCGTGGGTTTCCTCCGGGTGCTCCAGTTTCCTCCCACAGTCCAAAGATGTGCAGGTTAGGTGGATTGGCCATGATAAATTGCCCTTAGTGTTCAAAATTGCCCTTAGTGTTGGGTGGGGTTACTGGGTTATTGGGATGGGGGAGGTGTTGACCTTGGGTAGGGTGCTCTTTCAAAGAGCCGGTGCAGACTCGATGGGCCGAGTGGCCTCCTTCTGCACTGTAAATTCTATGAAATGAAAGTGGCGGGAGTGGAGATTCCCGCCGCCAGCGAATGGCGCGCCACCAAGAAACACCCGGCTGGGGGATCGGAGATTAAAGCCCCATGACCCAGTCCCACCTGCTGGTTAGTCAGAATTGCAGAATCTTTACAGTGCAGAAAGAGGCCATTCAGCCCATCAGGTGTACACTGGGTCTCTGAAAGTGCAGTCTAGTTTAGTCTGGTCACCTGCCTCCGCGCCATCGACTCTATTTTGATGCAGTCACAATCTCATCAGAACACCAGGAGACACATTTAAACACCAAGAACATCAGTAGGTGAATGCCTAACAGTTTTGGTGCCATATTCCCGTTTTAACATAGGCATTATCCCATTCATATTAAATAGGTTAACATCTGAACTACATGTGACCTTGGCTAATATTAACAACTTGTTAGGCTAGTATCTTACAAAACTTTTATTTTCTTCATAAATAAATGTGTGATGATGCAAAAGGGAAACAAGCAGAGTAATAGGCTGGCATTGTTGTTTATTGTCAATGTAATCACTTAAAACAAGTCAAAATAAGGGCCAAGGCCAGTATAGTACAGGATGTCACCGTGTTTATGAAGAGGAGGAGACAAGACAACATTAATTAATCAGATGCCGAGGAGTGCTCTCCCCCCCCCCCCCCCCCCCAGCAAGTGCCATTACGCCTGGTGAGGTCTCCAAGACGCTTTGGGAGACTCCAATGCCAACATTGTTAAGGGAGCCTAACAGCGCACTTAAATAGGCAAATCTGAATCCCACTCTTTGAGGGCAAGGATCCAGCTTGCGATGTCTCACGAGGTCTCGTTAGATCTCATGAGGCGCTGCGAGCATCGTAAATCTCGCAAGAAGCCTCTCATGAGATTTACCAGCCTCGTCGCATCACCCAGTCGGGTGCAACGGGGCCTTGCGATGGAGGCCAAAAATCTACCGATTAAACTATTGTCGATTGTTGTAAAAATCCTTCAGGGAAGGAAATCTCCCACCTTAACTGGTCTGGCCTACATGTGGTTGACTCTTAACTGTCCTCTGAAATGCCCGAGCAAGCCCCTCAGTTCAAGGGCAATTAGCGATGGACAATAAGTGCTGCTCCAGCCAGCGACACCCACATCTGATGAGCGAATAAAGGAAAAGACTGAGGGGAGGGAAACTGGACTCTGAGAAGGCTGCATGAAGAGTTCACAAAAATCGTTTACTGGAAGAAGGGATGTGCAAAGACTCCAGATACAGTGAGTAGAGGTCCATGTAACCAGATTCCCACCTCCAGTGAACCCGCTGGCTGACAGTGGGCTGACCAATCAGCTGTCGGCTTGCCAGGTGACTCAGAGAGAAAATCGGCTCTGCATAATGTTTTTTTTGGAAAAATATTTTAATTCAAATTTTCAGCATTTTAACATTTTTACAACGATACAAAAGCCTCTCTCCCTCAATGGCCCCCCTTCCCACACTCCCCCACCTCTTGACAGCGACCAGGGTCCCCTAAATGTAAAACAAACTAAAGCTATCTCGTGTGGAACCCCTCGTCCACCTCCTTAGAGCACATTTCACCTTATCCAAATACAAGAACTCCATTAGATCCCCCAGCCACACCGAGGCATTGAGGGGGGGGGGGGGGGGCAGAAGCTGACCCCCGGCCCCAAAAGAACCCTCCTGCGAGCAATCAATGATGCAAAAGCTAAACGTCTGCCCCCACTCCAGTCTGCAGCTCCGGCAGGTCTGACACTCCGAATATGGCCTCCAGCGGACCTGGCTCCAAGTACACATGCAGAACCTCGGACTTGGTGCTGAAAAATGATCCCCAATATTTCTCCAACATCGGGCAGGACCAGAACATTGGACATGATTGGCTGGGCCCCTCCCACACCGCTCGCAGCTATCCTCCACCCCCTCAAACAGCCAGTTCATCCTCACCTTTGTTTAGTGTGCCCTATACACTACTTTTAACTGAATCAACCCCACCCTCGTACACGAGGTCCCTGAAAGATGTGCTGTTAGGTCATTTGGACATCCTGAATTCTCCCTCGGTGTACCCGAACAGGCGCCGGAGTGTGGCGACTAGGGAATTTTCACAGGAACTTCATTGCAGTGCTAATGTAAGCCTACTTGTGACAATAATTTTTTTTTTTTAAATTTAGATTAGCCAATTAGATTTTCCAATTAAGGGGCAATTTAGCGTGGCCAATCCACCTACTCTGCACATTTTTGGGTTGTGGGGGCGAAACCCACGGAGACACGGGGAGAATGTGCAAACTCCACACGGACAGTGACCCAGAGCCGGGATCGAACCTGGGACCTCAGCGCCGTGAGGCGGTTGTGCTAACCACTAGGCCACCGTGCTGCCCTCCTTGTGACAATAATTAAGATTAGAAAAGATTATTATAAAAGGCATTGAGCCTTTGCAGCACTTCGCACCATGATCCTTCTTCTAGCCCAATCCCCAACTCTTCCTCCCACTTGGCCCTAATCCCTTCCATAGACTCCTTGTCCTCCTCCATGATCCCCTGTAGATCGCTGAAATTACCCCACTCTCCAGCACGCCCCCCCGTCCCCCCGTCCCCCCACCAACAGCACCTCCTGTTTAGACTCCTGAATGATCGTCTTATGGACTGAACTGATCTTTTCGTACATCTTCTATACTGAGTAGTACTACACTCTGTATGTTTCACCCGATGTCTATGTCTATGTATTTATATTGTGTATTTTATGTATGTCCTATGTTTTTTCATGACTGGAATAATCTGTCTGGACTGTATGCAGAACAATACTTTTCATTATGCCTTGGTACACGTGACAATAAATCAAATCAAATCCAATCCTCCGACAAGGAAGAGGGCAGTGTCACCGGAATGTTTGGGAAGATCTTTCTTGCAAAATTCCGCACCTGCATATACCTGAAGCCCTCCTCACGCTTGAACCCATACTTCACCCCCAGCTCCTCCAAACCTGCGAACCGCCCCTCCAGAAACAGATCCTTCATCTCTTTTACCCCTTTCTTCCCCCATCCTGTACTTCACATCCATCCTCCCTGGCCTGAACCCATGATTCCCTCCTACTTGCGTCACCCTTGAATCTGCCCGCAACTTGAAGTACTGTTTGAATTTCCCCCAAATCTTCAGCATGGCTACCACTACAGGATTACCAAAATAATTCCTGGGGGCGAAAGGGAGGTGGCGCTATTGCGGCACCTGCGCCCGCAGCCCCGACCCTTTATAAGAACGCGCCTCCATCCGCACCCACAAAGCCTCCATCTCCTTACTCCAGCCCCGCACCTTCTCCCCATTCACCATCCAGTAATAGTGTAACCCTAAGGGACTGCCGGGAAGATGGCAGACTTTGGGTATGCCAGCATCCCACCTAAGTACATGCCCTACCTGCCTCCAGGCTCAACACTAGCTAGAGCCCACGGCTCCACCCATGTGGATCTCATGCCTAGGTCAATCTCGACTTTGTGTCACCTCAGCTGATTTTAGTCAGATAAGTGGCACAGGTGGTACAACAAGCTTTAAGGAATTAAGGAGAGAAAAAGTCAGACAGGTGGCTTGCTCCTGACCTAACAATTCATACAAAAGAATAAATGCCCATCCCTACATGGTGTGGGCAAGGCTCTAGAAGTGAATCATATGGCTACATGGTCGGGGTTTTGATAGAGAAAGTAGGGAGAAACTGATCTCACCAGCGGGAGGTCCAGTAACCAGAACCTACAGATTTAAGATAATGGGAAAAATTCCAGTGGGGGAAGTATGGAGAAATATTTTTGATGCAATAAGTCCCAAACTAGAGCCCTCTGTGGTAAAGAATTCCGCAGATTCACTACCCTCTGAGAGAAGAAATTCCTCCTCATCTCTGTCTCAAATGGATGACCCCTTACTCTGAGTTTATGCCCTTTGGCCCTAGACTCTCCCACAAGGGGAAACAATCTATGTGTCTACACTGTCAAACCCCCTGAGAATCCTGTGGGCGGGATTCTCCGTCTCGTCATCCCCATTTTAGATCATAGAATTTACAGTGCAGAAGGAGGCCATTCAGCCCATCGAGTCTGCACTGGCTCTTGGAAAGAGCACCCTACCCAAAGTCAACACCTCCACCCTATCCCCATAACCCAGTAACCCCACTCAACACTAAGGTCAATTTTGGACACTAAGGGCAATTTATCATGGCCAATCCACTTAACCTGCACATCTTTGGACTGTGGGAGGAAACCGGAGCATCCAGAGGAAACCCACGCACACACGGGGAGGATGTGCAGATTCCGCACAGACAGTGACCCAAGCCGGAATCGAACCTGGGACCCTGGAGCTGTGAAGCCATTGTGCTATCCACAATGCTACCGTGCTACCGGCGCGCCCACGCTGGCAGAGGGATTCTCCGTTCTCGCAGTCGGCGAGAAACCTGCGGGCGTGGGTGTGCTGCCGGTGAAGTGGAGGATCCCGCCGACGGAGAATCCTGCAGTGTATGACCCAATAAGGTTACCTCTCATTCTTTGAAGCTCCAATGAGTACAGGCCCAGCCTGTCCTCATAAGAAAATCCCTCCATACACGGGGTGAACTCAGAGAACCTTCTCTGGATTTCATCCATTACCAGTATATCTCTCCTTAGACAAGGGGACCAAAACTGTTCACAGTATTCCAGGTGTGGTCTAATAATCCCATGATTCTGGAATTGGATATTTGGGGACATTTGCAGGGCTTTGGAGCAAGGGGGAGGAAGCAACACAGATTAGAAAGACCTTTCAGAAGGCCAACGTGGACATGCAGAGCAGAATGGCCTATTTCTTTGCTGTAGTATTTTGCATGAGCACCTTCAGAAGGGAAGCAAGGTTGGAAGGAAGAATTGAAAACTTTCAGGAATTGGCTATGTTATGGCATGTATTTGAGATAATAAAGATGTACAGGTTAGAGTGCTGCTTCAAGGCAGTTACTGTACACATCTTAAGCTGGATTCTCCGTTTTTGGGACTACGCCCCCACGCTGTCGGGAAAACTGTGGTCTTTTACGCCAGGACAACTTATGACAGCCATCATAGGGCTCGCAGTTCTAGCTGCTGGTACGGCCCCCGCACTTCCAGGTCAGAGGCCGTGCATCCGCACGGCATCAGCCTATAGCGGCCATGCAAGCTCCATGGCGGACTCAACCCGCGGACCTGGACCGGCAAATTAGTGCCCCCCTCCGACCGTTTGCGCGCCCCGGACCGCCCGCCCACATTGCCCCCAGCCCTGAATGAAGCACCCCACCCTGCCCGCCGATCGGCCCTCCCCCAACTGTGGCGGCAGCGGACTATGTCCGCAGCCGCCATGCGAGGATCACGGATGGTGGGACCATGTCAGAACCATGCTGTTGGGAATTCGGCCGGTCGGCAATGGAGCATCGAAAGGCGGGTCTCAGGCAGTGGCCTGAGGTAGTGGATACTCATGTTAGCCTCTGGCTTCCCAGTACACCCGCAAGGGGGGGGGGGGGGGGGGGGGGGCAGCACTAAAGGGGCTGCCGTTCAAACAAGCCCGACATAAATTCCGCTACCTGGGGATCCAAATAGCCCATGACTGGAAAGGGATCCACAAATGGAACCTCACCAGCCTGACGGAGGAAGTTAAAAAGGACCTGCAAAGATGGAACACACTCCCACTCTCCCTCGCGGGGAGAGTTCAGACGATCAAAATGAACGTACTGCCCAGGTTCCTCTTCCTGTTTAGATCCATTCCGATCTACATCCCCAAGGCCTTTTTCAAAGCGCTGGACAAACTCATCATGGCGTTCGTATGGGGGGGTAAAAATGCTAGATCCCAAAGAAGGTCTTACAAAAAACAAAAACCAGGGGAGGGTTAGCCCTCCCGAATCTACAATTCTACCACTGGGCAGCAACAGCCGAGCGAGTAAGGGGATGGATCCAGGAGCCAGAAGCTGAGTGGGTGCGTGCGGAGGAGGCCTCCTGCATGGGAACCTCCCTCCGGGCCCTCGCCACGGCAGCACTCCCATCCCCACCCAAAAAACACTCCAGCAGCCCAGTGGTGACAGCCACCCTCCAATCCTGGAACCAACTGCGGCAGCAACTTGGCCTGACCAAAATGTCGAACAGGGCTCCCATCTGCAACAACCATAGGTTCACACCAGCACTGACTGACGCCACCTTCAAAAGGTGGAGGCAGGACGGGGGGACACTGATAGTCAGGGACCTATACATGGACGACAGGATCGCAACACTGGACGAACTGACAGAGAAATTTCAGCTAGCTGGGGGGAACGAGCTACGGTACCTGCAGCTCAAAAACTTCCTACGAAAGGAGACGAGGACGTACCCACAACCGCCACGACAGACACTACTGGAAGACCTACTGGACGCAAGTATCCTAGAGAAAGGGAACTGTAGTGACATGTATGACCGACTGTTAGATAGGGACGACACCGTACTGGACGCAACAAGGAGGAAATGGGAGGACGGCCTGGGGATGGAGATAGGGTGGGGACTCTGGAGCGAAGCACTGCATAGGGTCAACTCCACCTCCACGTGCGCAAGGCTCAGCCTGACGCAACTAAAAGTGGTACATAGAGCCCACTTAACAAGAACCCGTATGAGTAGGTTCTTCCCGGAGGTGGAAGACAGATGTGAGCGGTGCCAAAGAGGCCCGGCCAACCACGCCCACATGTTCTGGTCTTGCCCCAGACTCGTGGAGTACTGGACAGCCTTCTTCGAGGTTATGTCCAAAGTGGTGGGAGTGAGGGTGGAGCCATGCCCGATAGTGGCGGTCTTCGGGGTTTCAGAACAGCCAGATCTATTCCTGGGGAGGAGGGCGGACGCCCTTGCCTTTGCCTCCCTGATCGCCCGCCGTAGAATCCTGTTTGGCTGGTGGTCAGCAGCACCGCCCAGAGCTGCGGACTGGCTGTCCGACCTCTCGGAATCTCTCCAAATGGAGAAAATCAAATTTGCCATCCGAGGGTCGGACGACGGCTTCCACAGAACGTGGGAGCCATTCATGCAACTGTTCCGGGACCTATTTGTGGCCAATGTACAAGAGGAAGAATAGTCGGGGGAAGGTAGCGGGAGGGGGGGGGGGGCTACAGGTTCGTTACGGGGGTTCGATGGCTAGCTAAGGCCCAAAACCAAACTAAATAAACATGTTGGGGGGGGGGGGGGGGCGCAGTTACTACTACGAAGATGCTTACCTGTAAATATGTATGTTAATTTTTGCGTGTTTGTTTTTTTTTTCTCTCCTAACAATTTGTAATTTGTTCAATATAAAATATGAAAACTGAATAAAAACATTTATAAAAAAAATGTTAGCCTCTGGCTGCTGTTGTGTAAAGAGTCAAGAGTTCTGCTCCTTTTCACAATCACCTTTATTCCCTTTGACACACTCTGTACAAAAACTCTATCACAACATCATCTTCCCCAAGGGCCACCTGCAGCCTCTTTACATATCAGTGTCAATTATTGAATACTTAACATCAATGAGACATCTAATTGGACTGTCTCTTTACCCATTCTGTAACAGTATCCCCTTTCTTGGAGAAAAAAATAATTTGGTGACAACAAAATTACAAGAAACTCAAAAAAACCCTGCAATTTCCCGCCCCTTTTTTTCTTTTTTTTTAAAGAAAAAAAAGTCACAGAAACAGGCGCCCTTCATTAACAGTATCCAAATGTTTCTGTGAACTAACCCCTCTTTTCGTAAAATAGTCGCACAATTGATAGCTACTGCCGACCCATTTAATTTTTGCTATCTCCCCTCTCTCTAACATCTGCCTCAAACTTGTGATGTCTACCCTTAATCTTTTCGTATTGACACTTTTTGTAGAGTGCACATTTTCCCACAGGGATTTATTGTCAATGTGACACTCAATGGGTATGTTACCCAAATCCCCTAATTCCAAAGTGTCTGTCAATATAGCACAGTGGGCTAAACAGCTGGCTTGTAATGCAGAACAAGGACAGCAGCGCGGGTTCAATTCCTGTACCGGACTCCCCGAATAGGCGCCGGAATGTGGCGACTAGGGGCTTTTCACAGCTTCATTGAAGCCTACGTGTGACAATAAGCTATTATTATTAATATCTGAGATATATAAAAGACCATATCCACTGCCTCTACAAAGCTTAACGTCCCACCAGCCAAAGTGCTTTTGACCACTCTCTTTATTTTCTTTGTTTCCCACACAAGAGGGCAACATTTACCATTGTTCCCCAAAAGGAAAATTATAAAACCTCCTTCGCTTGAAACCCCATCACATAAATTTGCATACGACACATCACTATAAACTATGAGTTTCAAGTGCCTCAGATCACCTTAAACCGGGAACCTCAAAACACACTCCTGCACTTTTAGTTTGACCAATGCTTTATATGCTCTCATTATGTCTTCCACTTCAGGATCATTCAGTTTGTACTCAACTCTAAGACATAAAAACTAACGTCCGGTGTAGTCTGTCTACCTAACCAATTCAGTTGCCCAATTAAACTTCGCAGTTGCTCTTTTTCCATCTTTGAAACCACTGCGTTTTTCTGTGAAACCCGACCACAACTAATTGCTGTTGGGATGATGGTCTCCAAAAAAGATTGCTGACATAAAGTTGCCCCTAACTGTCTGATTTCCAGTCCAATATATTTATATGCACCGGAAACCTGACTTCCAACCCTGAATTCTTTCCTCAACGCAGAGATTACAATAGCTTCAAAATCACTAGTCCCCCCCCCCCCCCCCCCCCCCACACACAAAAAATAATCGACATGCATCATAAAAGATGCCAGAAATATTTCCTTTATAGTGCCAGTAGAACATTGCCGGATCTGCTTTCAACTGGCAACAGCCTAACTTTAACAAAACTGACGTTACCGAAAAATACCAGACTCTAGACACATCATTCAATCCATATACACATTTGTTCAATTTCCAGAGTATCCCTTCTGTGTTAACTGCCTCTTTGGGAGGACGGAGAAAAATGTCTCTCTGAAGCTGATGCCTCTGCAAAAAGGCAGCTTTTATACCGACAGTAAGTTTTCCAACACCAGGTTAAAGTCCGGTCAACAGGTTTGTTTTGAATCACTAGCTTTCGGAGCACAGCTCCTTCCCCAGGTGAATTCACCTGAGGAAGGAGCTGTGCTCTGAAAGCCAGTGATTTGAAACAAACCTGTTGGACTTTAACCTGGTGTTGTAAGACTACTTACTGTGCTCATCCCAGTCCAATGCCAGCATCTCCACATCATTTATATCTATAGATTTGCATTCCCATGCCTTTATGGCTAATAGAACCAAGAACGTAGTTGAATCTACCCTTAAATCCTGATCTTCTAAGTTTTCTTCAAATCCCCTTGCCACAAGCCTGGAAGAACCTTTTCCGTGCAAATCCATCTGTGGGATAGAGCTCTTTGTTCCCTATCCGGTACTTCCGTGTATACCCCAAATTCACTCCAACTATGCAGTTATTGCTGTTTGGCGTCTTTGATAACTTTTTCATTTAATTTATTGGAGGCCACCAAAATCTCACGAGCATGTGGGCTTCTATGTCTAGTGGCATTCATAGTCTTGCCCATGTTCCCGTACCAGCCTCCCCGAACAGGCACTGGAATGTGGCGGCTAGGGGCTTTTCACAGTAACTTCATTTGAAGCCTACTTGTGACAACAAGCGAATTTCATTTCATTTCATGTTCCGAGACCTTGACAAATTACGTCCCCTATCCCGCTTGGTATCTTGTTCTGTACTGCTACTGCTTGATCTTTCCCTTCTGCTGTGGGATGTCCTTTCAATGGTTCTCGCCCTTTTCCTGTGAACCTGTTCACTATCTGATGTACTATCTGAACTGGCACTGCATTCCTGTGCCCTCAATTTTTGAACTTTGTGTTCCCAATCCATTGTCTTGACACCCTCCCTGTATGCTGTACATTCTACCAGTGTTTATACTTTCCAGTGGCCTTCCCTGCTCTACCAATAACTGTTGCTCCTTCCATTGACTAGACCCTTCAGGCAAGTATGTCACTTTTGTACCAACTTTTGGCAGTTGGCCTTTAGGAAAAATGGCCTGTTCTAATTCATCAATAGTATTATGTTCCTCGACAGAAACCCTGTCTATATCAGTTAACTGGTACTCATAGTTCTGCAACACATTCTGTAATGATGACCCTGGTTCCTCATCATGTCTGTCTGCTTTGTCTAAATTTGAAAATTTGTAATCTGTACCCATTATCCTTGATGAATGTACCCTAACAGTCTGATTGCCATGTTGCAAAATAATTGTTTTGCCATCTATGCCTATGATCTTCCCTGGGCATTTCCATTTATTAAAATTGTCTTCCTTACAGTATACTATGTCTCCTTGCTGAAAAACGGTATTTTATGACCGTACATTATGCTCTGCGAATACTTTCAGAGACTTCTGCTTCCAAAAAGGCTTTTCTACTGCTATGTTATGCATTTAAATGCTCAACAAAGACAGAGCTGATTGTAGTCCCTTCCCAAGTTGGAGGCTGGCCATCCAAAATGGACGGAATTTTAGGATTTCAACCAAACATTAATTGATAGGGATTATAGCCCCCAACCATCTGCAACGAATTCTTCGCATGTACCACCCATTCTAAGGCTGAATTTAACTTGCAATTTGTTCTATCTGCCAATATTTTCTGGAGCATGTCATCTATTACTGCATGGTTTCTTTTACACACACCATTACTAAATGGGCTTTCTGCAGCCGCATTCATAACTGATATTCACGTTTTCACACATTTCCCTAAACTCATCATTAGCAAATTCTCCCCCGTTGTCTTTAAGGAATTTTGGCGGTCGGCCCATTCCTGTCCCTATCCATTATTCCATGATCTGATCCAGGGTTACTCTTTTCTTTACTTCATACAATGGTTGATTGACTAAATATGGTTGGTAAATCTACAAAATGCTAAATAAATATCATAGAATCATAGAATTTACAGTGCAGAAGTAGGCCATTCCGTCCATCGAGTATACACAGTCCCATGGAAAGATCACCCTAACTAAGCCCACATATCCACCCTATCCCCATAACCCAGTAACCCCATCGAACCTTTTTAGACACTGAGGGCAATTTAGCATAGCCAATCCACCTAACCTGCATATCTTTGGACTGTGGGAGGAAACCGGAGCACCCAGAGGAAACCCACGCAGACATGGGGAGAACATGCAGACTCCTCACAGACAGTGACCCAAGCCAGGAATCGAACCTGGGACCGTGGAGCTGTGAAGCAACTATGCTAACCACTGTGCTACTGTGCCGCCCATTGTTAGCTTTATCCCAGATCTTAAGGTCCATGGCTACAGTGTTATTAAAATCCTTGGCCAAAGGTACGGTTACTATTGGACGTGATGGTGTCCTTCTGTACTTCCTACTGTTATAGGCCAGGGTTTAGAGAACCCCAAAGTGTATCATGGAGTTCACCTGACCCACAACTTTTAATAGATTGTGGTATGGGGAGCACACAGCCCACTCTACAGGTCTGATACAGCAGAAACGGAAAAGTATTTTTAAAGCAAAACTATGTTTATTCTATGAACTCAAGTTAACATTTTTAAAACATACAGTGAACATCTTAGCAACCATTAATTTAAATACAACCCCCAAAGAATAAAACACTAAGTAATCCTCAAGCTGTCCTTTTAACATCCATCAGACTTAAAAAATAACTTTTAACAGAAGCATATCAGGTTAAAGTTACTACTGTGAGCAGTTATTAGTTTTAAATCACCAAAGGATCGATTCACAGTCTTTAGATTACAGAGAGAGACTCTAATACACCTTCTGGCTGTGACTGCAGCTATCCAGCTCTGAAAACGAAACTAAAAAACACCCTGCAGCAAACAGCCTAAAACAAAAGTAAAAAGCTGACAGACAGCCCAGCTCCACCCACACTATGACATCACAGATAAACACCCATTTCTTAAAGGTACTCTCACATGACACTACAAACCACATAGTGATTACTAACCTGGTCTATCAGCTTAGTATAGTCTTCATCTATTATCCCGCGTTCCTTATCTGTGGACGTAAGGCATACCCGTGGTTACCAGAACATTGTGAGGGCTCCTGCTATTTGGGATATGTAGTCTCCTATGAACATCACGTCCAGCAACTGCAGGACCATCCCCATCACAGGACGACACAAAGTGTTATGACATGGGCACAAATGCTGGGAATCATGATACCACCATTAGGAATAGCCACTAATGCATACGAACTACACAAACTACGAGACATCCTTGAGCAGGCAGCTAATGACACTGTGGAAACTGTTAACCAGATAGAAACTGAGATGGTTGCTATAAGAGCGGTTGCCCTGCAGAATAGGATGGCCCTTGATTTCTTGTTAGCTGAAAAGGGAGGTACTTGTGCACTGATTGGCAGTGACTGCTGCACATACACCCCTGATAACGCAGAGAAAATTGATAACCTGGTGGATCACATTCGTAGAGTGGTAGCAGGATTGCATGAGGATGGGGGATGGGACTTTGGCTTTGGGTGGTTGGGAACATTAGGACAGAGGATTGTGATTTGGATTATGATCATCGTTGTAATCCTGATTGTTGTATGGTTACTGTTTAAATGTTGCTCGGGATGTTGTCAGGGCATGGGGGGGGGGGGGGGGGGCGAGTATGTCAGCATTGCCTCCGTGGTCCCAGCCACTTAACAATCAGGTGCCTGTCATACGCCCATTCCCCTTACATTATAGCCCAGCCTTTGCTACTGAGGACACTCTAATTTACTAACAATGTGTTGATCATAAGATCAACAAGGAGGGAATTGTAGAAGGGACTTTAGTTGGCGGATTAGTTGCCTTAATACACTGTATTCATTTTAACCAGCTGCTTGCCTATATTTCATGGAAATAGGCTTTGGCAAAGCATGATGGATATTTAGCCTTATTTTTAGTCAAGACGTTCTGCTTGAAACAGTCAGAAGGCCATACAATGTAAACAAGCATACAGCTGCACATTGTTTTGCTGACAGCAGACAATTATTATTTTTCTTAGGCGAGGAACTCAAGACCTGTTATTAAACCCTAACTCCAGCCTGCTCACTTTTCTGGCTTTTTGCTAATCTAAAGAATGCCTTTTGTCCTAGATATTGCTTAGTGTGTCATATAAATTGCATGCCTTACCTTTGTAAAGCGGGGACATTTGGAATGACTGTGGTCTCTCTAATCCCCCCACGAACTTCGTGTTTATTAAAGGACCTTTGGCGAAAACTCGAAATGCTGACTTATAATTTCTTCAACAAATCGGTATAGTCGTGCAGTTTCCCTAATTTAACGGGAAGTGAACCCCGAAACGAATCTCTAAACAGGACCCTCTCAGCTGAAAGGGAGAGAGCCATAGCGGGACCCCAGCTGAAAGGGGGGTCTGCCGCTCGGCAGTATAATTACTGATAGCTGCATGAGAAGAACAAAGTTGCCTTAGAGACCAAAAAAAAACCTGAACAATCAACAGGCTTCGAGATTCGCAAAAGGACAAACACCAGTGTGCGGTACCTGTAGTATTTGTAAATGATTTCCGCAGTCGATATTGTTATATGTATATGCGCTAAAGTATTTTTCAGAAGGAACGATGAGCAATAAACTCGATGTCCCCTCACAGTTCGTCCCGAAGCCTCGGTAAAAACATCCGGAGCGAGAAAGAAGGTGAACCCCTTAAAGAAGACAGATAAGGGAGTCAAAATGAGTTAGAAAATGAAAAGAAACAATCATAAAGCAACGGAATGAGGTAGGAAAACCTATATGTCATGCATAGGAATCTAATGAAGCTGACCCCCTCTCGAAACAAAAAAGCTGGAGTAAATAGAAGATTAAGGTAAAAGCGTAACAGATGGGTTCCTATCTAAAGGGAATTCAGATGTGTCTGTAGCCGTGAGATAAGGCTAACGGTTAACTGTGATATTTGTGAGCTGTAAGAATCTGTGTGTTTTGTTTAACCAATTAATTTTATTCAAAGCGTGAAGTGCTAAGTGGGTTGTATTTTTTATCGTCTTTCATTGTGAGTCTGAGCTTATAACTTAAGTGATTTTTGTTGAGATTTCTCTAATGCACTGAGACATTGGAAATTAAAATCAGTTTAAAAGAAAGAAAATGCCTTTACGAATAAAAGTAATTGCATATGAATAAATTTATAGATTACGTGAAAAGACGTAAATCGCATCATTCCAAGTTCTCCGCCCCCTTAGGTTCTGCAGGAAACATTAACCATTTCAGCAGACAGTTGTCCTTTTCTGAATTGACAAAGAAAAATATACGTCTCTAAGAATAGCTAATGCCTATAAAATCAGTCATTGGAAATTGACTTCAATGTGTGGTATTTATAGCCCCTCCCAGGGAATGTTTTGCTGCTTCTAAAATACTCTTATGGCGCATCTTGGCCAGATTGAAGGATGGGATTGCAGTCCCACCCGGCATAAATGGGGGCTGGGTTCCAAATAATGATAATCATTTGAATGAAGAAAATGAGTCCCTCGCACACTGGTTAGCAAATAGAGGGAAAGAGGTTATCATGCAAGGGGCCAAGAAGCATTTAACCCCCAAGAAGGATGTACCCCACCTAGCGACACCTTCTCCTATTAGGCAGACACTCTGCAAATTAGGAGCGGTCATACATTGCATTGATAATGGAATGTTTATCGAACTGTCTCAAATACAAGCTCACCAGCTGCAAAATTTAATAACTTCTGAGCCTGCGCCCGATCGCTCTGTGTCTGTGTTTTATGCTGGCAGCTGAACGTTAACCCTTACAGTACCACTGTTAAAAAATAAATTTTAAAAATTTTAAACTGCAGGAAGTCTTACAAAAGGTTAATGACCCTTGGGCACAACTATTAAAATATTTGATAGAGTCCAGACGAGAGAATATAGCGACCCATTGCACGGCTTGGTATGCTCGTGAGGATGAGCCCACATACAATTTAGAAGCGCAATGTCACCTCGGAAAGCAGACATTGCATGTCACCCCATTTTTATTTTTCGGTGTTGTGGGATTAGGAATGTTAGTACACTTGACCGATAGTCAGAGGGACCTCTTTAGGATGGGTTTAACTTCGGAACCCCATTCAACATTGGCTAAAGGCAAAGCAAATAGGAGAACTGTTCAAAGAAGCCAAAAGAAAAAGGAAAGACATGGGATTTATATTGAAATGGACGGACAAAATTGCCTGATAGAATTTTATGACAAACAGGAGGACAAAGTGACCTGGAAAGAGGAGCAAGGGCCCGCTACATTTGAAAGACAACAACCTCCACGAGAGAGCCATCATTTACTCCCTTCAATCCTGGCCCAGATACTGGCACATCTATGGGCCCAACATAAAAATCATTTTGGAAAAGTACATTCTGCCCCAGCGCATAGGGTGCAGTTACAGAAGAACGTCGCCCTGCCCTGCTTAAAACTATACAGGTTGGCACTGGAAGCAGAAAAAGGGATAGAGGGAGTGATCAATATACTATTACAGCAAGGGGTGCTGAAGAGAACACAAAGCCCCTGTAACACCCCTATACTCCCCATTGCAAAGGTAGGAAGACCCAACAAGTGGTGGTTTAGACAAAATGTCAGAGCCATCAATAAAATTGTTATCACTATTGCTCCATTGGTGCCAGACACAAATGTCATTTTGTCTTCTATACAACCAACAACGGATACTTTCTCAGCCTTTTTCTCCATACCATTGCACCCAGAAAGTCAATATCTATTTGCCTTTACAAATCGGAATCAACAGTATTAAAAAAGACTTGCACGAGTGCCAGTTGTCTACAGGCTCCACATTCCCTCAATATGATGATGATTTATTGATAGCCTCAGAGGGAGGGACAGTTTGTCAACAGAATACCCTTTTGTTATTATCACATCTGGCAGAAAGAGGGCATAGGGTCTCAATGGACAAGCTGCAATTCTGTCAGGAGACAGTTCAGTATTTGGGATTGAGCTGCAGCAAGGACAGCGAAGGCTTGGGTCTGAAATGATACAGGCTGTGGCAAGGGTTCCAACTCCGCGTACGATAAAGGAAACCCTTACCTTCCTCGGCATGGTGGGCTATTGCAGGCAGTGGATACCAGACTATAGAGAGACGGATGCAGTACTGCGCAAGGCTACGCTACAGGACACCCCTTCAGTTGTTACCTGGACCCCAGAGAGGGAGCAAGCATTTTGTAACTTGAAACAAGCCATGATTAGCGCCCCTGCCTTGGGACTTCCTAATTTCACCAAGCCCATTATTCTTTATGTGAATAAAGCAGGAGGATTTGCAAAAGGGGTCCAGGTGCAGGAGCATGAAGGAGGGAAAAGACCCCTTGCCTATTACTCGTTCGCCCCATGTGCAGTGGTAAAGGGTATGTCAAGTTGCTTAAGAGCAGTAGCAGCCACGGCAGCCATAGTAGAAAAATCAGTTACCCTTGTACTTGACCACCCGTGTACAGTATTGGTTCCACCCGTGTACAGTACTGGAGTTCTCCCAGTGAGCCAGCGAAGACACAGCC
Source organism: Scyliorhinus canicula (assembly GCF_902713615.1). Classification (NCBI taxonomy): domain Eukaryota; kingdom Metazoa; phylum Chordata; class Chondrichthyes; order Carcharhiniformes; family Scyliorhinidae; genus Scyliorhinus; species Scyliorhinus canicula. The sequence continues at coordinate 11,470,255 of NC_052157.1, read as the reverse complement.
AGAGTGAGGCACAACCAAGAGTGAGTTTGGGAATTTGAAGCTGGGTGGGAATTGAATCCAATCGGTAAGACTGTTCCTTTTTAAATTTCAGGAGTTTAAATTAATCTAGAATTGTGCAGTGAAGGTTAATAAGGGCTGCCCCACCCACTCACATAACTGGTGAGCAGTTAAGTGTCAGTCACCTTAATCTACTTTGATCTAAAAGCAGGGCGGGGGGGGGGATGGGGGGGAGTCAACTCAGGCCAATTTTAAAGAGAAACTTGTAACTCACTCCCAGTGAGCCAGAGAAGAGACAGCCAGAGTGAAGCACAACCAAGAGTGAGTTTGGGAATTCAAAGCTGGGTGGGGAGGAGGTGCTTTTTATCCCTGGTAAGTGACTGGTAAGTAGTTTGTCCTTTATCTTTCTTTTCATTGTCTAATTTATGTATTTATTTTTTCTTTTGTTTTTTTTTGGAATTGTAGTTCTATAAGTTAACCAAAGGTTTATGACATGGCAGGAGATCCCAAACCCACGTCATGCTCCTCGTGTGAAGTGTGGGAGCTCAGGGACATGTCCACTGTCCCTGGCTCCTTCACGTGCAAGACATGTGTCCGGCTGCAGCTCCTGTTAGACCACTCGATGGCTCTGGAGCTGCGGATGGACTCACTTTGGAGCATCCGCGACGCTGAGGACGTCGTGGATAGCACGTTTAGCGAGTTGGTCACACCGCATGTGAAAGTTACTGAGGGAGATAGAAAATGGGTGATCAAAAGACATAGCAAGAGTAGGAAGGCAGTGCAGGTGTCCCCTGCGGTCATCTCCCTCCAAAACAGATATGCAGCTTTGGATACTGTTGAGGGAGATGGCTCACCAGGGGAAGGCAGCAGCAGCCAGGTTCAATGCACCGTGGCTGGCTCTGCTGCGCAGCAGGGCAGGAAGAAGAATGGCAGGGCTATAGTGATAGGGGACTCAATCGTAAGGGGAATAGACAGGTGATTCTGCAAATGCAATCGAGACTCCTGGATGGTATGTTGCCTCCCTGGTGCAATGGTCAAGGATGTCTTGGAGCGGCTACAGGACGTTCTGGGGGGAGGGTGAACAGCCAGCTGTCGTGGCGCACATAGGCACCAACGATATAGGTAAAAAACTGGATGAGGTCCGACAAGCTGAATTCAGGGAGTTAAGAGTTAAACTAAAAAGTAGGACCTCAAAGGTAGTAATCTCAGGATTTCTACCAGTGCCATGAGCTAGTCAGAGTAGGAATGTCAGGATAGATAGGATGAATGCGTGGCTCGAGAGATGGTGCAAGAGGGAGGGATTCAAATTCCTGGGGCATTGGAATCGGTTCTGGGGGAGGTGGGACCAGTACAAACCGGACGGTCTGCAACTGGGCAGGGCTGGAACCGATGTCCTGGGGGGGGGGGGGGGTTGCTAGAGCTGTTGGGGATGGTTTAAACTAATGTGGCAGGAGAATGGGAGCCAGAGTCAAAAATCAAAAAGGGCGACAGTACAAGGTACAGTGACTGAGGGGAGCTCAGTGAATAGGCCAAGTAATACTAAAAGGAATAAAATGGGAAGTAAAAACATAAACAGTAAGCAACGCGGCAAGTTGTTACATGAAGAAATGGGTTCAACGACAAGGAAAATTAGAAGAAAGGTTAAGAGGAAATATAACTTAGGAGAGGTTACTGATCGAAGTGTTAAGATTCAAAATAGAGGTATAAAAGCCAACATAAGTGTATTTTACCTGAATGCTCGTAGTATTCGGAAGAAGATAAATGAGACGATGGCGCAAATCATCGTGAATGACTATGATTTAGTGGCCATTACTGAAACATGGTTAAAGGGTGGTTGCTACTGGGAGTTAAATATCCGAGGGTATCAAACTATTCGGAAGGACAGATTTAATGGTAAAGGATGTGGTGTAGCTCTGTTATTTAAGGATGACATCTGGGCAATAGTAAGGGATGACATCGGTGCTATGGAGGATAAGGTTGAATCCATTTGGGTGGAAATCAGGAATAGTAAGGCGAAAAAGTCACTGAGAGGAGTAGTCTATAGGCCACCAAATAGTAACATTATGGTGGGGCAGGCAATAAACCAAGAAATAACTGATGCATGTAGAAATGGTACAGTAGTTATCATGGGGGATTCTAATCGACATGTCGATTGGTTTAACCAGGTCGGTCAAGGCAGTCTTGAGGAGGAGTTTATAGAATGTATCCGCGATAGTTTCCTAGAACAGTATGTAATGGAACGTATGAGGGAACAAGCGGTCCTAGATCTGGTCCTGTGTAATGAGACAGGATTAATTAATGATCTCATAGTTAGAGATCCTCTCGGAAGGAGCGATCACAATATGGTGGAATTTAAAATACAAATGGAGGGTGAGAAGGTAAAATCAAACACTAGTGTTTTGTGCTAAACAAAGGAGATTACAATGGGATGAGAGAAGAACTAGCTAAGGTAGACTGGGAGCAAGACTTTATGGTGAAACAGTTGAAGAACAGTGGAGAACTATCCAAGTGATTTTTCACAGTGCTCAGCAAAGGTTTATACCAGGCATTGTCAAACTCAGGAGTGCTACCCGTGGGTGGCTCCCAGGCAGGTGTCGGGAGGGTCACGGAGCCATCCGTCGCAGCGCTCCCAATCGTGCAAATCCGCGCGCAACACCGCAGCAGCCGTCTTTTAATAATGCCGGCTGCGAGTGGCCTTCAAAATGGCCAGGAGCAGATAAAAAAATTTGGTCGCACTGCGCATGCGCACCAATCATCGGGCACGCATGTGCAGTGCATCCGCATTTTTCAAGTTCGGGGGGCCAAAGGGACCATTGGGGCCAAAACCATTTCCTCCATTTTTGTCAGCAACAAACAAGGTAAGAGAAAATGGTGGGTCACGCAGGTAGGCCGGCGTGGGCTGTAAAGTTCGGTCGGCATGCGTCGCGAAGGTCGGCTGGGTTGGGTCCTGAACGTTGGCCGGTTGGTAAAAATGGGTCCCCGGAAAAAAAGTTTGAAAAACACTGGTTTATACCAACAAAAAGCAAGGACGGTAGGAAGAGGGAAAATCGACCATGGATATCTAAGGAAATAAGGGATAGTATCAAATTGAAGGAAAAAGCATACAAAGTGGCAAAGATTAATGGAAGACAAGAGGACTGGGAAATCTTTAGGGGGCAATAAAAAGCTACTAAAAAAGCTATAAAGAAGAGTAAGATAGATTATGAAAGTAAACTTGCTCCGAATATAAAAACAGATAGTAAAAGCTTCTACAAATATATAAAACAAAAAAGAGTGGCTAAGGTAAACATTGGTCCTTTAGAAGATGAGAAGGGAGATTTAATAATGGGAGATGAGGAAATGGCTGAGGAACTGAACAGGTTTTTTGGGTCGGTCTTCACAGTGGAAGACACAAATAACATGCCAGTGACTGATAGAAATGAAGCTATGACAGGTGAGGACCTTGAGAGGATTGTTATCACTAAGGAGGTAGTGATAGGCAAGCTAATGGGGCTAAAGGTAGACAAGTCTCCTGGCCCTGATGGAATGCATCTCAGAGTGCTAAAAGAGATGGCTAGGGAAATTGCAAATGCACTAGTGATAATTCACTAGACTCTGGGGTGGTCCTGATGGATTGGAAATTAGCAACGTGACACCACTGTTTAAAAAAGGAGGTAGGCAGAAAGTGGGTAATTATAGGCCAGTGAGCTTAACTTTGGTAGTAGGGAAGATGCTGGAATCTATCATCAAGGAAGAAATAGCAAGGCATCTGGATGGAAATTGTCCCATTGGGCTTAATTCATCCACAAAGCAGCATTTTACTGCGGCTCAACGCACTGGGTACAAGGTAATCCTTCTCTCTGAGACTAACTTTACCTACAAGCGAGCACCAGCTATCAACCCTACTACACCCTTACCCACGCCCTCGGAAGCAGAACATCTGTTTCATCATGACTGTACAATTGGTTGAAGCCACCACAACCCCTCACCCTGATTTATTGAGTTACCCACTCCAAAATCCAGACATCATCTTTTTCACCGATGGGTCAGCAAACCGCCCAAATAATATGACCCTCCTGGCTGGCTATCCAATAGTAACTCCATTCAAGGTAGTGGAAGCTTTTGCTCTGCCTTCGGGAAAGTCTGCTCAAGCAGCCAAAGAGTTTGCCCTTACGTATGTATTCTATTATGTATTATGTATTCTAGCTAATAATGAAACAGTCAATATTTATACTGATTCTCAATACGCTTTTGGGGTAGTACACGATTTTGGCCAATTATGGAAAAACAGGGGGTTCATAACTTTCTCCGGCCAACCTATTAAACATGCTAAATTGGTTTTAAGTTTACTAGATGCTGTTCAGCCGCCCAGCAAGATAGCCGTTTTAAATTGTGAAGCGCATACTGCTGCAGACAATGAAGTCTCCAGTGGTAATAGATTTGCTGATAAAATAGCAAAAGAAGTGGCTCTCAAACAGCAGCCACAACTGTAAGCTGCTGTAGTAGAACTTCCGTCCACCATAACAGAACCAGAGTTAAAACAGGCACAGGAGCAAGCCTCCCCACAGGAGCATCGCTCTTGGCTAAAATCCGGTTGCTACCAAGACAATCATCAAATCTGGATCCACCCAGATACCCGCGCAGTATGCCCCAGAAGTCTGTTTTTGCCACTATGTCGCCTTACCCATGGGCAGGCTCATGTGGGCAAAGGAGAGATGACACATGCCGTATGTCAACAATGGTATGCTCCAGGTATTATGGTAACAACTTAAAAAGTAGCCCGCGCATGTATGATTTGTCAGAGGAATAATCGGGGCAAAACACCCGCTGTCTTTGATCATCTCCCACAGCCCAAAATGCCTTTTGAAAATTTGCAGATAGATTCTGTGCACATCCCAATGGCTAAGGGATTGAAATACATGCTGGTGATAGTGGACATGTTTTCACGGTGGGTAGAGGCTTTTCTGACCAAAAGAGATGATGCTAGAACAGTGGTAAATATTCTATTGAAGGAAATAATACCTAGGTTTGGAATACCGATGGGTATTAATAGTGACAGGGGAACTCATTTCACTAGCAAATTGACCAAAGCCCCAACAGAAGCCATGGGATTTGATTGGAAATTGCATAGCCCATATCAGCCACAATCCTCAGGTATGGTAAATGGGTGAATGGAATAATAAAACTGCAGTTACAGAAGTATGTCAACATAATGGGCTGCTATGGCCAGATACCATACTCATGAGAAATCAGACAAAAAGCACTAAACAAAGATTCTTTTTCTCCTAGGTGGAAAGGACCCTACCAAGTGCTACTAACAACCCGAACAGCCGTTAAAGTAAAAGAAAAGCCAGATGCGATCCACGCAACTCGTGCAAACTACATCATACACAACTTTGAGAGTACTAGCGAAACGCTGACCTGAAGAGAATGACAGCGCTGATGTTTTTACATATTATCATATTATTCCAGCATCATATGGAGGGTAAACTGAAGACTAACACCTTGATATACATGTCTCACTCATATGCAGAGAGGGTATATAAATTCGATTGTTGGGTTTGTACACAAGTTACCACATGCTCGGGGGAGGGCATTCCCGTGCGACCCATCCCATTCACCAGTAACGAGATAGCAGAATGGGCCCTAAGACGGAATAATACAGGGAATAGGGAAGATACACAGGATATGTTAGATTGGAGATCAGCTGGATACGATATAAATAGGTTTAAAGGATGGTGGTTGCCTAGATTAAATGTGACATGCCAGTCGCCCTGTTTGATCCTTCCTAATTATACTGGAGTCCAAAGGGTAGTATATGCTTTAGGAAACATAAAACATATGGGACCTACTCAGTCGGCACGAGTCAGTGCGACCTGACCTTGAATTGGCAACCTCCTATGCTCCGCCTTACAGTGAAAGGACTATTCATCTTTGACTGGTCAGTGGTTGAAAATCGAACTAGAAGAGGCCCCTGGGGAGGGGATCCAATTAGACTAATGATGACTGATAGTAAAGGAAACCTGACTGCATATAATGGCACATATTCTATCTGTGGACGTAAGGCGTACCCGTGGTTACCAGAAAATTGGGAGGGCTCCAGATATTTGGGATATGTAGTCTCTTATGAACATCACGTTCAGCAACTGCAGGACCATCCCCATCACAGGACGACCTGAAGTATTCTGACGTGGGCACAAATGCTGGGAATCATGATGCCACCATTAGGAATAGTCACTAATGCATATGAACTACACAAACTACGAGACAGCCTTGAGCAGGCAGCTAATGACACTGCAGAAGCTGTTAACCAGATAGAAACTGAGATGGTTGCTATAAGAGCGGTTGCCCTGCAGAATAGGATGGCCCTTTATTTCTTGTTAGCTGAAAAGGGAGGTACCTGTGCCCTGATTGGCAGTGACTGCTGCACATACACCCCTGATAACTCAGAGAAAATTGATAACCTGGTGGATCACAGTTGAAGAGAGGTAGCAGGATTGCATGAGGATGGGGGATGGGACTTTGGCTTTGGGTGGTTGGGAACATTAGGACAGAGGATTGTGATTTGGATTATGATCATCGTTGTACTCCTGACTGTCGAATGGTTACTGTTTAAATGTTGCTCGGGATGGTTTAGCACACTGGGCTAAATCGCTGGCTTTTAAAGCAGACCAAGGCAGACCAGCAGCACGGTTCAATTCCTGTACCAGCCTCCCCAAACAGGCGCCAGAATGTGGCGACTAGGGGCTTTTCACAGTAACTTAATTGAAGCCTACTTGTGACAATAAGTGATTTACATTTACATTTTACATGTTGTCAGGGCATGGGGGGGCGAGTATGTCAGCATTGCCTCCATGGTCGCAGCCACTTAACAATCAGGTGCCTGTCATACACCCATTCCCCTTACATTATAGCCCAGCCTTTGCTGCTGAGGACACTGTAATGTACCAACAATGTGTTGATCATAGGGAATTGTAGAAGGGACTTTAGTTGGCGGATTAGTTGCCTTAATACACTGTATTCATTTTAACCAGCTGCTTGCCTATATTTCATGGAAATAGGCTTTTGCAAAGCATGATGGATATTTAGCCTTATTTTTAGTCAAGATGTTCTGTATGAAACAGTCAGAAGGCCATACAATGTAAACAAGCATACAGCTGCACATTGTTTTGCTGACAGCAGACAATTATTATTTTTCTTAGACGAGAAACTCAAGACCTGTTATTAAACCCTAACTCCAGCCTGCTCACTTTTCTGGCTTTTTGCTAATCTAAAGAATGCCTTTTGTTCTAGATATTGCTTACTGTGTCATATAAATTGCTTGCCTTACCTTTGTAAAGCGGGGACATTTGGAATATCTGTGGTCTCTCGAATCCCCCCACGAACTTCGTGTTAAATAAAGGACCTTTGGCGAAATCTCGAAGTGCTGACTTGTAATTTCTTCAACAGATTTTAAATGGGTTTCTGTCCTCATAATCTCCGGGTCCCGATCTCCTCCCATACTCTCGTAACCTGTTTGTAGCCGTACAATAACGCCACCCTGTCAGTAGTGTATCTTCCATAGTCTGCTGTATTGCTGACTGACCCATTTGTTTCATAAGAGCCATAAGAATTGAATGTTTCCCCAGAAACTTCTTTAAGGCCTCTGTCATCTGATCGAATAAGGTATCATTATCCGCAAATTTATCTCCTGTCAAAACCAGGAGCCTATCCATATTGATCACTCTAGCACAGTCCAGTAACTTAAATGCCAACACAGACTGTGGAAATTCCAGACGGTGTTTGTGCAGCCTTCTGTATAGTCTGCTAAATTCCATTATATAGTCCTCAATAGAGATATCCGCTGTTTACCGGAATCTATCAAATTCTGACCAGGCTTCATATGCACTTAACAAGTCATCCTTTGATAAACCTTATCCATAATACGTAATAGAGTCTCCAGACCTCCTCCTGAATCTAATTCTTCCAATTCCAGTTCAGAAAACACTTTGCTTCGGATTTTACTCTCATAATGTAGAGAAAGAGCCAATGCCATACCTTGTTTCCTCTTTCCCAAGTTACCTTAGTCCACATAACAACTGCCCTTCTCCATTGGTCGTACGATTCCCTTTCAGAAAATAATGGCGGATAGTCATATCCGGCCATCTTTATCCTAGGTCCAGCCATATATTTTTTTTTCTTCTCACTCACTCCTTGGTTGAGTCTGGAAAAGTTGTATCTTTCAACCCTTCACATTTTCACAGCAACCGTCCTCTGCTACCACTGTTCGCCTCTGGCTGCTGTTGTGTAAAGAGTAAAGAGTTCTGCTCCTTTTCACCAACACCTTTATTTTCCTTTGACACACCCTGTACAAAAACTCTATCATCACATCACGTGTCCCAAAGGCCACCTACAGCCTCTTTACATATTACTGTCAATTATTGCAGGCATTGTCAAACTCAGGGGCGCGACCCGTTGGGTGGGTCGCGGACTGGTGTAAGGAGGGTCGCGGAGCCATCTGTCACCGCGCTCCTGATCACGCAAATCCGCGCGCAACAGCCGCAGCAGCCGGCTTTTAATAACGCCGGCTGCGAGTGGCCTTCAAAATGGCCAGGAACAGGTTTAAAAATTCGGCTGTACTACGCATGCGCATCGATCACGGGCACGCATGCGCAGTGCGGCCACATTTCTTTTATATGGTCGCAGCCCTTTTTTTTCAATTTCGGGGCGGCCAAAGGGACCATTGGGGCCAAAGGGACCCAAACCCATTTCCTCCATTTTTGTCAGCAACAAACAAGGTAAGTGAAAATGGTGGGTCGCGCAGGTCGGCCGGCGTGGGTCGTGAAGGTCGGCTGGCGTGGGTCGCGAACGTCGGCCGGCGTGGGTCGCGAAGGTCAGCTGGCGTGGGTCGCGAAGGTCGGCCGGCGTGGGTCGCGAAGGTCAGCTGGCGTGGGTCGCGAAGGTCGGCCGGCGTGGGTCGCGAAGGTCGGCCAGGTTGGGTCCCGAACGTTGGCCTGTTGGTAAAAATGGGTCCCCGGAAAAAAAGTTCGAAAAACACTGAATTATTGGATACTTACCATCAATGAGACATCTAATTGGAATGTCCCTTAACCCATTGCTTAACCACTCGGTGCGGCGTACTCCACGAGTATGCTGATTTTCAGGGGGGAGAATTTGAAAACCGGCAGCGCTTCCGCTTTCGACGGCAAAACGGATTCTCCGCCCTGTCGCCGAATGCGATTTCAGCGTCGGGGAGCAGAGAATCCAGCCCCTTATGTTTAGTATGCTGTTCATAAGCTGCCTGAGTGAACAAAGCCGTTGCAACTATTTAATGTGTTACTGTCTTCAAACATGTGTTGCCACCATTTGTGAGTGTTGATACTGCACTCAATTTGGTTTTTGAGAGCCACGTTTTTTGTGTGGAAATTTTACAATTTAACTGAAGGAACATGTTGAGAAAGAGTCAGAAGTCAACTTCAAGGGATTATTTTGATGTTGACAATGTTATTTGTAGAAAAGCTCTTTTCACCCTTTTACCCCCATTTTCTTCCCTTCTCTCGTAATGATGTTGCCCCATTGCTAAAGTTTGGTCCAAAAGGCATCCGCTGCCCTGTTCATGCTTAAAATGGCCACTCTTAGGGCATGATTCTCCAGAAAGATTTTTATGTGAGGTAACGAGCGGGAGTTGCCGCAAGCATCCCGGCGCTCAGCCCTGCGAGGCCTGCAGCCTGGGGAGCCTGCCAGACACGGTGGAGGCCAGGAGGGATGCCCTGTTCCCCCGAGGGTCCCGGAGGGTGAAGCACAAGGCAGCCAATGCTGCCTAGGATGAGGTGGCGGCAGCTGTCAGCTCGGGGATTGTGACCAGGACGACTGGCTTCAGTCGGAAAAAGATCAACAACCTACACCGGGCAGCACGTGTGAGTAGACATCAATGCCCCCACCCCCTCCACACCCATTACAAAGGGAGCATCCACATCCCCAACCCCCCCCCCCCCAGGTGGTCCCCAACCCTTCCTCCACCCTCTCCCTTCAGCCCCATCTTCAACCCCACCACCCCAACCGTCCCTCCACACCCCCCTCCCAGCATTGTAAACCACCTGTGTGGCTAACGATGTCCTCTCTGTGTTTCCTCAGGATAAGCTCTCCCATAATCATCGGGGGAGACGGCCCAGATTGGTGGAGGTGTGCCGGACCTAAGAATCCTCACCTCCTTCGAGGAGCGGGCCCTGGAGGTGAGTGGGTGGCCGAGGACAGATCAGTCACCCAGGCAGAAGCTGGCGGACGTTGCAGAGGTGAGGAACCACCAGGCTCCACCCGGAGGACCTGTCAAACGCGAGTTGTTATTGCCTTACTGACTGACCCATCCTTCCCACTGACCACATGTCCATTCTCCTGCAGGTCCTCCAGCCAACTGCGCTGGCCTGTCCCGGGCGGCCCCTTCTCCTGACTCTGAGGAGAACACCTTGGAGGAGAGCTCCGAGGATGCAACTGTTATAGTCACGGCACATCCCCACCCTCCACCAGCGCAGATACACACACCTCGGTGGGACATGTTAGCGGTCAGGCTTCTGGGGCACAATCTAGTGAGCACCACACAAATGCTGATGCACATCAGCTGGTGGCAGGAACCCCCCCCCAGGCGAGACAGCAGTCGGGGGGCTGCTGGAACCCAAGCGTGACCACCTGCTGGGGAGGCCGCTGAATGACAGGAGGCCGTTGGATATGGGGTGGCTCCTGTTAATTGTATGGGAATACGGCTTAAGTGAATGGCTTCTCGCCACGCTATGGCAAGATCCCGATTTTGCCTACACGAGCGGGCCAGTTGCATCACAAACTGTTTGGTGCCTGCCGCAGATCTCGTTTTTGGCTTCTCCTGCTATTCATCGGCCTCATTTTGCTTGAGCGAGAGCGTAACGAGTCTCGAGAATCACACCCTTTGTCCGTTGGCCTAGACAGTGAGTTCTATTCAACTGTAGTGGGCATCACCACGGAACTCGGTCTAATCCTGGCTTCACCTTTCATCCACAGAAACACACTTTCCAGCAAGAGTAATTGGATGTCAGCCGGAAAAGGAACGCCGGCTGACCTTTACCCTCCGCATAAGGCCATTTGTACTGATTCACAACCGCTGAGCTAAAATCTCCTTGACTCAGCTAAAAACTGGGATTGAATGTTGGATGACGCTAAACGGTATTGCTCTGTTCAAACGTAGCACAGTACCCAATCACAGAAACCGTAATAGGTATGGAAGTGTTGAGGACGACTGGTGATTGAATTGTCACACACATCATACAACGACAATGTTAATAGTTTATACAAGCAGGATTGTTTGTGCCTTTCGATGGCTCACTGGAGTATAGGACGCAAATCTAATTTTGATGTTCTCTAACCTTTCCCGTGCGCTAAGATGTGATTTAACAAGAGTTGACTTGTACACCTGTATGGTGGAGAAATGCTGAAACTTGTTTAGTGCTGAAGTGAATGGAAAAGTCCTGAAGGTGTTGTTGAATCTGTGAAGGAGAATTTTAAAAATTCTCCAGTCTGGTACAAAATGTAATTTCCAAGATATTCCCCATGTTCCTCGGCTAGCTGCAGAGTCTGGGATAGGGGGCATAGTCCAGAAATTAGAACCCGCCCTTTCATGAGGGAAATTAGGAAATGCTTCTTGAAACAAAGGGCAGTATTTAATGGTGGTGATAAGATAGCCCTGTCACTCTTTGGGAAGGCCTGCTAAATTAATATCATTTAATACGCAGCAATGGTGGGGCCTATCCTGGGACTAAAGGCCCTGGGGGTGGGATGGGGCAGAAGTCCCAGCCATCAAGAGCTCCCAGCCAATCAGAGGTTGGCAGCTCTTCATTGGTTAGCAGCGCCACCCAGGGATGAGGTGCATGCTGCCGGTACTGCATGCAGCCGAGATTTAGGATCTCCTTGGTTCCAGGCACAGGTGAGTGATGGCAGGGGGGGAGTGGTAGGTTGAGCTGCAAGGGCAGAAGGGTGGTTCTCAGCAGGCTGCCCCCCTTCTTGATGCCAGCTCCCTCGATCAGCCACTGAATGCCTGACAACACCCCCTCCCCAGCCCTGCCAGGTGCCCACAAGCAAACAGGTTAGGTTCTGCATTTCAGGCTCCCTACATGTTGAGTTGCCCACCTGCCATTGAGTGCATATCAGCGGTGGCAGGATGACCCCTTAAGTGAGTATTAAATGCCTGCTTAAAGGCCTCAATTGGTGGTGGGGCAGGAAGACAGACTGGACCTTCATACCATGGACATACTTGGGGCAATGGGGTCCCTACCTGCCACATTCCCACCTGAGCCCTTCCCTCACCAAATCCACCATGGTAGCAGACATTTAACTCCATGCAGACATTAAGCAAACACCAAATCCAAGGTGGAATGAATTTATGTTTGTTTAACACCGGTGCCCTCAAGTTACTAAACTGGTGACGAGAAATAAAGGAAACTAAATTTATTCCGTTATCGCCTGGGCGCATTGTTAAAATTACCATCTAGTGTTTCTGGCAGTAAGTATAAGTGACTAGTATGAATTTTGATCTGGCATATCTTGGGACTAACCTTGTAGCACTTGATCTGGACACCTGTGTTGGGTACTTGAAATGTTCTATTTTCCAAGAACACTTGTTATTACACACTCCTTTCACATAACTGAATGGACTATGATGGAGCATTCATGCTGCAATTGTTAAAGTGCACTTTATACTTATCTTGGTTTGTAGCATTAGTATTAACCCAATGTGAATCACTGGCAAAGCATTGAACATCTCTCCTATATCTTTATTCTCGGCTCTCATAACCCCCACGAAGACCACGGGGAAGGTATCATTGATCTCCCCGAGGGACGCATGGAGCACGACCTCCCCAGAGGGGTGAGGAGGGAGGGGGGCACCCGGCTGGGGTTGGTTATGTACTCGTACAAGAACCGGCCCAAAGCAGGGCCGGGGAATTAGCCCTCCCAGCGAGGACTGTGCTGGGAGTGTTATGCTGCTTTGAGCATAACCATGTAATTAGTTAATAAATCAATGTTAGTTTATCACCAGCGCCCTCAAGATACTAAACTGGTGACAAGGAATAAAGGAAACTCTGGACTCGCTTGTAGAACTGCCTGACTGCTGGAGTTGCTGATTGGAAGGTCACGCCGTAACCATTTGAGATGCCGTTGAAAATTAGAAGCCTTAGATCCAGGCATGGAAGATTGGAACCAGTATGGGGAGCGCATGCGATATTTTTTCCAGGTCCTCCTCCTGACTGCTTGCGGGACCCAGACGTTTGGAATCATAAAGAGTCTGACTTATCTGGTGGCACCTGACTCCAAATCTGTTGATGAGCTAATCGCATTGGTTTTGGGAAGCTCTGACCAAAAGCCTTCCATAATTATTCAGCAGTATCACAGCAGTGTGGTCTCTGGGCGAATAAGTTAAGGACTTCTTGACCCATTAAAGACATTTGGCTGAACATTGTGTGTTCAGGCCGTACCTCTCTGGGATGCTGCGGCATCAACAATACGGCCACATAGAGGAAGATATTAGCGGAACCCACTTTGATTTCAAATGGGTCATTGATTTTTTCACTTGAGAGCATGCGGAGAAAGGAATACAGGAGTTGCAGGGGTCCATGGACTATGGTGTCCATAGTTTGACTCGCCCTTCCTTCTGAACCCCCTTGGCATCATGGGATGGTGCTGGTCTGGCCAGACTTCCTCCAAAAGGGCAGCCTCAAAGGCAGTTTCACATCAGGGTTAGGATCTCGGGTGCTACCTCTGACCGGTGGGACACCTCCCCCAAGGGCAACGGGGACAGCCAGCCACATTACCAATTGTGTGGGGGGCGATCAGGGCCACCAGGTTCGATGCAGAGTACGCCGTCCACGACAAACACCTAGATCGCCGCTAACCAGGGCTGTGCACCCTGGATGAGGATGACTGTGCACCCAGGGCTATGCCACTGCTCCAAAAGTAGCACTGATCCGGGTCACACTACAGGCTAATGGTCATCTGGTGACTTTGGAAATGGCCACTGCAGCTTCGTGCAGGAACCATGCTACTGACACTTTGCAATACCGAGGTGCAATTGGAAACCTACACTGGGGAGCCTTTAAAGGATGTGGGGACCTCCGTGATTCCGGTGACACATGGGAAGCAGTCGGTTCACCTTCTGTTGGTTGTGGTGCAGGGGCCTGGGCCAAACATATTGGGCCAAGACTGGTTAAGAGTCCTCTGTTTTGACTGGCGTGGGCACCGGAAGTCTGTATGGTGTGATGGCTAAATACCCCAAGGTGTTCCAGGAGGGTCGGGTTAGGAAAAAGGGGGCCAAAGGGATCCGGAGACTCAACCCCGATATTTGACATGGAACTTCAGCGCCTGTAGGATCTGGGGGTTCATACACCCAGTTCAGTTGGCTGCATCTCTGGTGCCTGTAATGAAACCTGAGAAAACAGTCCATCACCCTGGCGAATTTAAACTTCCAGGAACAGGGCCTCACGACTGTACCGTTATCCGGGGCCCAAGTTGAGAATTTATATGCCAAATTGGTTCGAGGATGATCCTTCACAAAGTTGGTTATGAGCCAGGCATAACTGCAGGTGGAACTCAATTGGGAGTCCAGAAAGTTTGCCACCATCAATACCCATCAGGGTTTGTTTGTGTACACCTGCGTACCATTCAGGGTTTCAACGATCCCGGTAACCTTTCAGCGGGTGATGGAGAACATCTTGCAGGATTTACCGATGGTGGCCATCTAGTTGGATGACATGCTCATCACAGGATCCACAGAGCAGGAACACATGGATAACCAACAGAATGCACTCCAGTGTTTTTCCCATGTCGACACAGGGCTGAAGAGGAGCAAGCATGCATTCCGCTCTAGAGCAGGGACCTATCTCCATTACAGGATGGGCAGTAACGGTCTACACCCAGTGGAAGGTGATGTCTGCGCAATAAAAGGGGCCCTGACCCCAAAGAACCCCACTGAGCTCTGGTAATATTTAAGCCGAGTCAAAGGGGGTTCATAATAATAATCTTTATTGTCACAAGTAGGCTTCCATTGACACTGCAATGAAGTTACTGTGAAAAACCTCTAGTAACCACAGCCCGGCGCCTGTTTGGGTACACAGAGGGAGAATTCAGAATGTCCAATTCATCTAACAGCACATCTTTCGGGGATTGTGGGAGGAAACCAGAGCACCCGGAGGAAACCTACGCAGACATGGGGAGAATGTGCAGACTCCGCACAGACAGTGACCCAAGCCGGCAATCGAACCTGGGACGCTGGCGCTGTGAAAACATAGTGCTAACCACTATGCTACCGTGCTGCCCATTGGTCACTCTGATAGCTCCGCTCTATGGTGCTATTGAGGAAGGAGCAGGAGTGGTGCTGGGGCCCTTCGCAGGAGAAAGCGTTTGTTGCTGTTAAAAAGCATCTGTCCTCCACTTCTTGCACATTCGATTCAGCTAGGCCCCTAATCTTGACATGAGATGCTTCCCCCTACGGTATCGGGGCAGTGTGGCCCACGGATGGGGCGATGGCGCGGAATGCCCCGCCGCATTCGCTTTGAGAACTCTGGCGGACCCAGTGACATTACGCTCAGATAGAGAAAGGGGGTTTGGCGTTGATCTTTTGTCATTGTAACCGACCACAAGCTGCTGTTTGGTCTCTTCAGGGAGGATAAAGGAATCCCTCCAATCGCATTGGCTAGGATCCAGCGTTGGGCGCTCCTGCTCGCTGTGTACCTGCACTCATTTAAGCTCCGCCCAGGCAAGCAAATTAGTCATGTGGATGTCCTCCTCCATCAGCCATTGCCTGTGAACACCCCATCCCCCAATGTGGTGGGTGAAGTAATTGCGACTCTCAATTTCCTGGACTCCTTGCCGGTGACGGCTGCTCAGGTGCGCACGTCGACACAGCGGGACCTGGGATTGGCGAAGTTTCACCTCATGCTGCTGAGCAGTGGGGAGAAGGAGGTCCTTCCCATAACCATACAGCCTATCGCCCAGAGGTTTGTCGAGCTCAGTGTGGAAGACGGCGTCCCATTGTGTGGAGACCGGGTCCTTCCACAGGACCCAGGAGCCTGTTACAGGACATTTACAGTGGCCACCCAGGAGCATCTAAAATGCAAATGTGTGGAGTTTGTGTATTCTCTCCATGTCTGCGTGAGTCACACCCTCACAACCCAAACATGTGCAGGGTAGGTGGATTGACTGCACTGAATTGCCCCTTAATTGAAAAGAATAAATAAATGAAATGAAATAGTTGGCCCGCAGTTATGTCTGGTGGCCCGGTATCGCTGTGGAGATCGAGGGGGTCCTGTGCAGCTGCTCAGCATGCCAGGAGCATTAGAAACGTCCACCGGCAGCGTCCCTTCACCCTTGGGAATGGCCGGCTCGGCCATGGGTACACCTACACTTTCGTTTTGCGGGACCATTTCTGGGCTCCATGTTCCTCATGCTTGTTGATGCTCATCCAAAGTGGCTAGAGGTGTATATGATGGCCTCCACAATGTCCAGGGCCATGTTAGAGAAGTTCTGGGGCATTTTTAGCACCCATGGAATCCCTGAACTCCTGGTGATGGATAATGGGACGCCATTCGCTAGTAAAGAATTTGCCGTATTTAAGAAGAGGAATGACGTTTGGCAAATTCGAATTGCTCCTTAGCACCCCTCCTCCAGTAATCTAGCAGAAAGAGCAGTCCAGACCCTCAAGAAGGGCTTAAATAGGCAATCCACAGGGTCGATGGACATACATCTAGTGCGATTCCTTTTTAATTATCCAACAACACCCCATGTGACAACCGAAATGAACCCGGCAGACCTGTTGCTGGGTCACAAACCTGGCTGAGTCTGGAGTTTCCAAGTCTTGGCAGGAAGATTGAGGTACAACAGGAAATGCAGAAACACCACCATGACTTGTGGACGCCTGGGCGCACATTTCACTCTGGAGATAATAATCATAATTTTTTTTGACACAAGTAGGCTTACATTAACACTGCAATGAAGTTACTGTGAAAAGCCCCTAGTCGCCACATTCCGGCGCCTGTTCGGCTACACTGAGCGAGAGTTCAGAATGTCCAATTCACCTAACAGCACATCTTTCTGGACTTGTGGGAGGAAACCGGAGCACCCGGAGGAAACCGACGCAGACACAAGGAGAACGTGCAGACTCCGCACAGACAGTGACCCAAGCTGGAATCAAACCTGGGACCCTGGCGCTGTGAAGCCACAGTGCTAACCACTGTGCTAAGGTGCTGCCCTCTAGATGTGGTCTACGCTTGTGATTTTGGTGCTGGAGCGTTGTGACTCCCAGGGGTAGTACTGGAACAAAAAGGTCTAGCTTCTTATAAGGTCCGGATTCAAGGCAAGGTCCACTGCAAACACGTGGACCACCTGATGGGGCGGGAATCAGGACAGCTCGACACCTGACTGGCAGTATTGGATTCTCCACCGTGTCAGGAACCGGGCCCTCAGCCTGGGGTCTCAGCCATCCGGGTCGTAACGCCCGATACAGCAGGAGAAGGATGACTCTGAATCCGACATGGATGCAGAAGAAACAACCCCGGCAGAAGAAGGAAGGGGGGGGGGGGGGGTTCGCGGCCGGTGGTCCCAGAGATAACACTTCGGTGGTCGGCCAGGAAATGACGGTCGACAAATCGATACAATCCACTTGACCCAGCGCCGCGACAGGTGGAGGCCCAGCCACGGGCAAAGCGGCACAGAAGGCCCCCACCATTGGCGGCTGGGGAAACTATCACTGATCGCCCCATAGGACCCATGGAGTAAGAGCTCCCCAGGTAGGGGGTGGAGGCCACCCGCATGGGTCTTGTTATGCACTAATTTAAAAGCTGGCCCGAAACAGGGCCTGGTGAGGTTAATCCTCCCAGCAAGGACTGTACTGGGAGTGATACGCTGCTTTGAGCAGAACTATGTAAACAGTTCATTAATCAATGTTAGTTTATCACCAACTTCCTCAAGTTACTAAATCAGCCAATTAAGATGTTACAAGAGGTTAGAAACTCTCAGACTGTGTGAAAAATACAGATGGTGGATGAGGGAAATTGCCAGGAACTGTCCGTGGGGATGAGGAAAGCAATGGCTGTTGTTCAACGTTCAATGTGTTGCTTGACCTCGCGGTTTTAAAATCATTCATGGCCTGTTTTGTCTTCCTGACGCTAATTATTTTTGCATCTTTTTCGAACGTCAGCTCCAAACACAGCATTTCTTTTAAAAAGAATGGTCTCTAGCTGATATTTCTGAGCTACTTACTGTCCCTTTTAATGATGTTTAAAGATGATTAATTAAAATGTTCTCGATGTTGGCCAAAGCACTTACTCTCGGCTGCTATTTGTTGATGAGTTGTATTTCTACATATCCGGTGACAATCTGTGGGAGGTAGTCAGATTTCACCACCTGCTTCGATTTAAAAAAAATGAAACGACGTTTCTTTTTCTTGTTTAATTTCCTAGCATTGCTGAAATTATGGTCTGGATACTTGGTCATGCACGGGGTGGGGTGGGGGGGGGGGGCAATCTAACCATGAATCACTGGCTGCATGGCTGGCACTGCGTTGCAGTTGGAGAGGGACACATGCGAGGGTGTCGTCGGCAACACTGGAAGGTCGCATATCAGCACTATCCTGACATCACACAGCCCAACTGGCTGATGCAGCAGGGTTCCAAACATGGACCATGTACTTCCTGTGTTTGTTCAACACCTTTCAAAGATCAGACATGCACTAGCGTTCCTTAAAGGACTGGGAACCCGAATTGAAGGTAATGTAGTGTTTGACCACTTTCTCTGTGGCATCGTGTCTGGAAATACACTGGCGTGTTTCTGGAGCTCTTGCTCGTTGAGGGGCTGGACCTGCTGCAGAGTGTGGCCGCATCAACAGCGCGAGGGCAGAGGACTAGATGACCCGCTCACACAAAGTCAGCAATAGGTGGTAGGGGGGTGGGTTTGGGGGAGGTAGTGGTCAGCAGCATGGACAAGCACTATGCCATTCTCTCTGCCAACGTAGAGCTGGACCCCTCCATGCTCATTGACAGCAGCAAAGCAGACAATGCAGCCAGCACCCTTTTGCACTTGGCAATCAGCTCACCCATGCATGCTTTCCCACAGAAACCCTCATCAAACTTCTCGGCAGCAGAACCCGAGTGTGAATACATCCTCTTTTTTTGGGGGGGGGGGGGGGGGGGGGAGCAGGTGGCAAATACACTACCCCTATTTCACAACTCAGGCTCTTTGAGGTCAGAGCATGAGTCAGGATTATGAATAGGATTACCAGTCCACTGGAATTAAAGGCACCAAATCATGTCCAAATGTAGCAAACAAGATATTATTTGTGGAGTTCAGTGACTGCCGCTATGTAGGCAAATGCATCAGATGTTCTATGCCAATAATGTTGCAACAAAATGATGATGTTTGAGGGCCAGTCAGCCTGGTTGTTTGGTGGTATTAGTTGGTGGAGATATACTGCCTCAACAACAGACAGTTGAGACCAACCTTATCATTACACAGAAATGTAGAAAATAGGAGCAGGCATAGACCATTCATGCCTTCAAGCTTTCTCCACCATTGAACATGATCTCGGCTGATCCTCTATCTCGGCACCACACTCCAGCTCTCTCCCCATACCCGTTGACACCTTTAGAATCTACCTATTTGCTTCTTAAATATATTCAGTGATTTGACGTCCACAGGGGGCTGGTTTAGCTCACTCAGCTAAATCACTGGCTTTTCAAGCAGGCCAGCAACACGGTTCGATTCCTGTACCAGCCTCCCCGGACAGGCGCCGGAATGTGGCGACTAGGGGCTTTTCACAGTAACTTCATTGAAGCCTACTCGTGACAATAAGCGATTTTCATTTCATTTCATTTCTGTGATAGGGAATTCCACAGGTTCACCGCCCCCTTAGTGTCCAAAAGGCTGGGTGGGGTTACTGGGTTACGAGGATAGGAGGGGGGCATGGGCTTAAGTAGGGTGCTATTTCCAAGGGCCGGTGCAGACTCGATGGGCCGATTGGCCTCCTTCTGCACTGTGAATTCTGTGATCCTCTATCTCTGAATGAAGGGGTTTCTCACCTATCTGAGTCCTAAATGGCCTACCCTATATCCTGAGACTGTGACCACCCCCCCACATTGTTCTAGACTAATCCCCCAGGCCCCCCTCACCCCAGCCAGAGGAAACAACATCCCTGCATCCAGTCTGCCCAACCCTGTCAGAATGTTATATGTTTCAATTGGATCCCCTCTTATTCTTCGAAATTCCAGTGAATCCAGGCACAGTCAACCCAATCTCTCCTCATACAACAATCCTGCCAACCCAGGGATCAGCCTGGTGAACCTTCACTGCATTCTCTCAATGACAAGTTTATCTTTTCTTGGATAAGGAGACCAGAACTGCACATAATCCTCTGTGGTGATCGTAGATCTGAGTAGATGCAATACAACTGAGCAAGCACTAGAGGGAGCACGGGAGAACTATATATACACAGGGACAGGAAGTGACGACACACTTCACGGAAGGCAGAACTCCTAGCAGGACACAGACACAGGAAGGCAGCATTTGAGGTAGCCGTATGTTAAGCTCTGAAGAGAGAACAAATTCACAATAAAGCATCTTCTCCACATTTGAGACTACGAGCTTTATTAAGACACGAGGAACAACACATGGTACCAAGAGTGGCTTCAGGCGCTTACTACAGGACAACTCAGCTGCAGATACAGAAAGAACAAAATGGCATGGAAATCTCCTACTGGACATTGGACTTGGGAAGACATCGCTTATTCAAGGAACCCCACCTCAGCTGGACACGACCGGCAATGTAAGAAATGTCTGGAAAATGTTTAAACAAATGTTCGATTTATATATCATAGCTAATGATGTAGCAGCAGCCTCAGAGAACAAATTCACAATAAAGCATCTTCTCCACATTTGAGACTACGAGCTTTATTAAGACACGAGGAACAACACATCCTCCAGGTGCGGCCTCACCAAGGCCCTGTACAGCTGCAGTAAGGCATCCTTACTCCTGCACTCCAGACTTGTCGCGATGAAGGCCAACAATGCACAGCGCTGGAGTTCCAGGCTGCATTATCTGCTGGCAAGAGCCTAAAGTGAGATTAGCTGAGGTAATCTGATGTACAGTACAAATCAGAGGGCATTCCAGGGCCCTTAACACGCTGGTGCAGGAAATTGAACTTGATAACACTAATTGAATTCTCTCACTTTGCTTTCGATGGAGAGGCAATGGGGAAACAAAACTGAACCTGATGCAAGCCAACAACTGTGTTGCATGCAGCAGCACGTCTGCTGTGTGCTTCAGGTGAAGAACTGAATGCAAAATGCTCTTTGAAGTGTAGCAACCACGCTTCAACATGTTCCTGGTAATTGCTGTTCTCGCCTCAAGTCTCCTAGTATTATATTACAGCAAAACACAAATATGCATTGGGGAGAAACCGGTGCTTTGGTATGTCCGATGGTAGTGAAAAGCCCGACATAAATGCAGACCCTTCCTTTTCTTATTTCCCTAGTCCACGGACTCCAAATTATTTCCAGCCCATTAAGTCAGCTAAGGCAGCACAATAAAACTAGAAATTAAATCTGGACATTGCAGCTTCATAATGAGCAGTTTTGTTCTGGGCAGTGCACCCAGTAGTTAGGCCTTTGGGATTTTTAGTGTCTCGTTTTACAAATCGGCAAAAAAGGGGAATTGAGAAAAAAAGAAGCGGAAGCTTGAGTGGTTGATAAATTCCAGATAAGTTCCAGCAAGATGAAAAAGAAGCTTTGAATTATCTCCAGAATATTTCTTTCCGTGCATTGTACACTTTTATTTGTGCCTTGCTGCAGATTATGAAACTGATAACATATCTGCTCTGTGACATTGATCTGTGATGACAGTCATAGTGAAGGATTAAAACCTGTGATGCACTTTTTGCAGGTTTACTGAGAGATTCATCATCATTTATTATGAAATCCTACAAAACACATTTATTGCATTTTGTTATTTTGTCGCATTTGATTAAAATATCTTCATAGTTTAATTACTTTGTCAGCCCTGTGCTTGCAAGTTTACTTTGGTCTCCATTCCGACAATACCTCAATTTTAAAATGTTCATCCTTGTCCCCGTCCTCACCCCCACCTCCTCCAGATGTCCTCGTCTGTAATATCCCCCAGCCTGACAACCCCTCAAAAAACTCTGTCTGCCTCCAGTTCTGGTCTCCTTGATTTTATTGGTCAAATTCTCAGCGGTTCGCGCTGCTGCCTCACAGCGCCGAGGACCCGGGTTCGATCCCAACCCCGGGTCACTGTCCTTGTGGAGTTTGCACATTCTCCCCGTGTCTGCGTGGGTCTCATCCCCACGACCCAAAGATGTGCAGGGTAGGTGGATTGGCCATGCTCAATTGCCCCTTAATTGGAAAAAAATACACTCTTAAAAATCCGCTTCTCTGACCAAGCTTTTAGTCACCTGCCTTAATACCTCACATGTAGCTCAGTGTCAAACGTTTTTGATAACATAGAACATAGAACAGTACAGCACAGAACAGGCCCTCGATGTTGTGCCGAGCCATGATCACTCTACTCAAACCCACGTATCCACCCTATACCCCCAAAACCCCCCCCCTTAACCTTACTTTTTTAGGACACTACGGGCAATTTAGCATGGCCAATCCACCTAACCCGCACATCTTTGGACTGTGGGAGGAAACCGGAGCACCCGGAGGAAACCCACGCACACACGGGGAGGACGTGCAGACTCCGCACAGACAGTGACCCAGCCGGGAATCGAACCTGGGACCCTGGAGCTGTGAAGCATTTATGCTAACCACCATGCTACCGTGCTGCCCTAAACGACCCTGTGTTTTGCCTTGGGATGTGTTTCCTTGCTAAGGGTCCTATATAAATGCAAGTTGTTGTTTGTATAACCTTACTTGTGGATTTGTGCTGTGAGTTCTTTTAAGGAGTGTCTTAAAGATTGAAATAGGAAGGAAATTCAAAATCCTCGCACCCAGAAGGCATGGTACAGGAAAGCGAATTGAGGTGCAAGAGTCCAAGATTGGATAAATGTAGAGAGCTAAGAGGGTTGGCTGGCTAAAGGAAGTTACAGACATGGGGAGGGACAAAGCCAAGGGGAGATTTGAAAACAAAGGTTCGGAATTTTAAACTTAAGTTGTCGCTGGAATGGGATCAGCCATACCGATTTCTGTTCCGATGATTTTGGCACGTGGATGAACATTGGCCATGGTACCGAGAGACATCACTGCTCTTTTTCGAATAGTTCCACGGGATCTTTCATGGCCCACCTGGGAGGACAGACTGGGTTTTGGTTCAACAACTCATCTGAAGGGGAGATACCTCCAAACAACTCAGCACCCCCTCAGTACAGCTCTGTAACCTCAGCCAAGTCTCAAGGGTGCAGCTGAGTGGAAGGGAGATTCACTCACATTCGGCCAGATTACTCTTGAGCATTGCTGAAAAAATACATTTTGTCGAAGTTTTTCACCTTGGACTCATCAGGACAATCCCAAGAATACCAATGTCAGGGGGAAACGACAACTTTATACTGTATGAGAAGTGGGTGCTGATTGGTTGGCAAGGACTCTGACTGAGAGAGGTGTTACCATGGAAAATGCACCAGTTGACGATGCCTGACAGTTAAGACATTTAAAAACGTTTTGTTTTTCCCAGCAACTCAAAATTGTTCAACTCCTCAGCACTGCCCATACTTTCCTTCATTTTACACCCAACAGGTTTTTGAGGAAATTAATTTGGCACACTGCCTTCCTGATTTGCTTCAGCTCCTGATCCTTTTCTTCCCTAACTGGGCGGTGCCCTATGCATTCAGCTCCAATCTTCCCTTATGAACAAAAATATAAGTTGTCTCACAAGGTGCATTACCATGGCAACAACAACTCTTTAAACAGATTTACCAGTGCTGCGCTTTTGTTTCAAAGTTCTCTTTCCTTCACGTGTTGAGCTTGGCAGTTATATCTGCATGGCGTAGGGAGAAAGGATTGTTCAAAACAGTGAGGCCTTGCTCCGACACTGCTATCAGTTAAGCTGGGTGTTGTGCTTTTGCTGTATTAGGAACAATGATTGGTGGGTAAATGGCAGGTTTGCTCTGTCTAATACTGCAAACAAAGCTGGGTAATTACAGCATCTGTTCCATTGGGAGCAGGAAAAAAACCCCAACAAAATAACCTAACGACTAACCTAGAATCAAGAGCTACAGCACTTAAAACGGTTGATGGTCTCAGCTCAGTGCCTATTACGAGACAGACAGACCAGATGAAAAAAATCCCGAAATGCAGGATCTGGTGGGCCTGTGAACAATTATGAGCCAGTTTCAGAATGAGCGGAACCCCGGGGGGGGGGGGGGGGGATATTACAGCGTGGATGACAATCATCAGCGGCTTTAAAAACTTGCAGTGAGTTATTAGAGTCAATAATTAAAGGAAGGAAAGAGTGGCCAAACTATGGCCGGGATTTTAGCCTGGCAGCGATTTCTGTGCAAGGGTTGGGGGAGGGGAGGGGTGGGGAGAGGGGGGGGGGGGGGGGGGAGGGGGGCGTTGTGTAACGTTGGAAAATCCTCAGAAGAATTTTCCCCCCCATACCTCCCGCAGAATTGAACTCCATTCGTTTTTTTTCCTGTGGATTCCTGCCTAGAAGGGCTCAGAGGCCTCTTGGGCATCTAGCCTGCGAGATGAGGTAGGGGTATCAGGGAGTGAGGGCAATCAGGGAGTGGGGTGAGTTCCTGTTTGCATAAGGGTAGGATTCCAATTTCGCAGAGCATCCAATGGTGGTCCGCTGCCCCAAGTTGCCCGTTGAGGATCGCATGATGGTGTCAGTGATTGTGATCATTGGCGGTGGGGGGGGGGGGGGGGGGGGGGGAGGGGGGGGGGGGGAGGGGGGGGGGGTTTGGCGGTGATAGGATGGTGGTTTGGGGAGCAGACAGTGGTCAGGGTGAATTTGCCGTTGACTGGGTGGGAGATGCAGATTACTGGATGGGGAGGTAATGATTTAGGATTGGATTTGGATTTGTTTATTGTCACGTGTACCGAGGCACAGTGAAAAGTATTTTTCTGCGAGCAGCTCAAACAGATCTTAAGTACATGGGAAGAAAAGGGAATAAAAGAAAATACATAATCGGGCAACACAAGGTATACAATGTAACTATATAAGCACCGGCATCGGAGGAAGCGTTCAGGGTGTAGTGTTAATGAGGTCAGTCAATAAGAGGGTCGTATAGAAGTTTGGTAACAGTGGGGACAAAGCTGTTTTAGAATCTGTTTGTGCGTGTTCTCAGACTTCTTTATCGCCTACCCGATGGAAGAAGTTGGAAGAGTGAGTAAGCCGGGTGGGAGGGGTCTTTGATTATGCTGCCCGCTTTCCCCAGGCAGCGGGAGGTGTAGATGGAGTCAATGGATGGGGGGCCGGTTCGTGTGATGGACTGGGCGGTGTTCATGACTCTCTGAAGTTTCTTGCAGTCTGGGCCGAGCAGTTGCCACACCAGGCTGTGATGCAGCCCGATAGGATGCTTCCTATGGTGCATCTGTAAAAGTTGGTAAGGGTCTGTGGTGAATGTATTCACCATAATGTATGCACGATACCATAACCTGTAACCTGTGACCTGGAAGAGGTGATTATGAACTGCTTCCAGGTACTGTACTGTAACCCCGGTATGGCTCCGCCTCTGGCACCACCCA
Organism: Scyliorhinus canicula; assembly: GCF_902713615.1. NCBI lineage: Eukaryota > Metazoa > Chordata > Chondrichthyes > Carcharhiniformes > Scyliorhinidae > Scyliorhinus > Scyliorhinus canicula. The sequence goes on along the minus strand of NC_052157.1, from coordinate 11,444,590 downwards.
CACTGGGGCCACATATAAGCCGGCCTCTTGTGGGCGGCATTCATCTGTACTACTGACTGTGGCTAGGCAAGTTCATGACTAATAAAGCCTACTGTTCACATGCTCTCTGCCTCACGGTGAATTGAAGGTATATCAATTTATTAGTCATAGACAGCACTATGGAAGTCGCTCTGAAGCCTGACAGACTCGAACTTGACGCCCGCACGTCCGAAGCCAAGGAAATATTCGAACATTGGCTCCGATGCTTCGAGACCTACCTCGACTCCTCCACAGCACCTCCCACAGAGACTCTCAAGCTGCGACTCCTCCACGCCCAGGTGAGCCATCAAATCTATGTAATGATTGAAAAAGCGGCCACATACGAGGCGGCAGTCGCATCTCGCAAGGCACACTTCGTGAAGCCCGTAAACGAGGTGTTCGCTAGACACCTCCTCACTACTCGCCGTCAACGCGCTGGAGAATCGCTGGACAAGTACCTCGAAACCCTGATTCTACTCGCGAGGAACTGCAGCTATCGAGATGTGACGGCGGAGGAACATATGAACTCACAGATCCGGGACTCCTACATGGCGGGGATCCGCTCGAACTATATCAGGCAGCGCCTGCTGGAAAATGGGACCTCCGACCTGTGGGAAACGGTAAAGCTAGCGACCTCACTGGAGGTGGCTTCCCAGAACCTCAGCGCGTTCCCCGCGGGCCTGCCGAACCCCTCGTGGACGCCCTCGTCGCGACCCCCGTCGGACCCGACTACGTCGCAGGCCTGTGCTGCGCGTCTGCTAGCCCAGCCCGGGGAACTGCAGCGCTACTTCTGCGGCCAGGGCCAACACCCCCAGCAACGCTGCCCAGCCCGCACATCAACGTGTAGCGATTCTGGGAAAAAGGGGCACTTCGCTAGGGTCTGTCTGGTGCCAGCCTAAGGCCCAGAAATCGAAAGCACTCCAGGCCCGACCCATGGACTCGCAGCCCCACAGACCCCGCAATGCGGCTGCGTGCCTGCCCGGAATGCCCCGGTCCGATGCGTCATCGGCAGCGTGCGACTCGTGGGGGCCGCCATCTTGGTCACCGGCCCCAACACCGACTGACACGTGTGACCGATGGGGGCGGCCATCTTGGCTGCCGGCCCCGGCACTGACCAAAACGTGCGACCGATGGGGGCGGCCATCTTGATCGCCATCTTCACCCCAGCCTGACACGTGCGACTCATGGGGGCCGCCATCTTGTGACCTCACTGACCACACAGACTACCCACAGCTGGGCGCAGTCATCCTCGACCAGTCGCAACCAAAACAGCTGAAGAACTCCATGATGGTCGTCAGGGTCAACGGGCATGAGACCCCCTGCCTTTTCGCCTCCGGGAGTACAGAGAGCTTTGTCCACCCCAACACGGTAAGGCGCTGCTCCCTCCACACATACCCAGCCTCCCAAACAATCTCCCTTGCCTCCGGGTCCCATTCGGTTCAGATCCGGGGGATACTGTATCTCCAATCTCGCAATGCAGGGCGCAGAGTACGCGGGTTTTAAGCTCTACGTCCTCCCCCACCTCTGCGCCCCCCTACTGCTTGGATTGGACTTTCAATGTAACCACCGAAGCCTAACCCCACAGTTCGGCGGACCCTTGCCCCCCCCCCCCCCCCCCCCCCGTCACGGTGTGCAGCCTCGTGACCCTCAAGGTCTCCCCCCCTTCACTCTTTGCGAACCTCACTCCTAACTGTAAGCCCATAGCCACCAGGAGCAGACGGTACAGTCTGCTGGACATGATGTTTATCAAGTCGGAGGTCCAGCGACTGTTGAGTGAAGGGATCATCGAGACCAGCAAAGCCCCTGGAGAGCGCAAGTGGTGGTCGTCCGTACCGGGTGATGCACAATCAATGGACACTTATCGTAGGTATAGTCCGAAACGAAAGGCTTTAATCAGCAAGAAGTGAGCCCAGCAGCAGGAGCACAGAAATGACCTGGCTGCTGGGGAACACGGGTTCTTATACCCCGCCTCATAGGCGGAGCTACCTTCCTCTCGATCAATGAGAATACAGAGGACACGATACTTGGGCCAATGGGCAACGAGCCATCTGCACCAATGGCAGCTCACACTCCCAGGTACCGTAATACCCCTAGTCATACTACCACACCATGGAAAAGAATCGGATGGTTGTGGACTACAGCCAGACAATTAACCGATTCGCGCAACTCGATGTGTACCCCCTCCCCCGCATAGCGGAGATGATCAACCAGATCGCACAGTACCGTGTGTTTTCCACGGTCGATCTGAGGTTGGCCTACCACCAACTCCCAATCCGCCCGGAAGAGCGCCACTACACTGCTTTCGAGGAAGCCGGCCGACTCTTCCACTTCCTCAGAGTCCCCTTCGGCGTCACTAACAGGGTCTCGGTCTTTCAGAGAACGATGGACCGAATGTGGACCAGTACGGTTTGTGAGCTACATACCCGTACTTGGACAATGAGACCATCTGCGGCCATGACCAGCAGGACCATGACGCCAACTTCCAGAGGTTCCTCCAGGTTGCCCAATCCCTCAATCTCATGTACAAAAAGGAAAATGCGTCTTCCGTTACTACCCGATGAGCCATTCTCGGCTATGTTGTAGAGAACGGAGTCCTAGGGCCCGACCCCGACCCATGCGCCCCCTCACAGAACTCCCCCCTCCCCACAGCCTCAAGACCCTAAAACAATGCCTGGGGCTGTTCCCTGTACTATGCCCAGTGGGTCCCCAACTATGTGGACAAAGCCCGCCCACTTATTCAAACAACCACCTTTCCCCTGATGGATGAGGCCCGCGCGACCTTCAACCACATCAAGGCCGATATCACCAAGGCTGCAATGTATGCGGTGGATGAGTCCATCCCTTTTCAAGTAGAGAGACACGTCAGACGTCACACTGGCCGCCACACTCAACCAGGTGGGCAGGCCAGCAGCATTTTTCTCTAGGACCCTCCACGCTTCCGAAATTTGACACCCCTCATTCGAGAAGGAAGCACAAGCCATAGTGGAAGCCGTGCGGCACTGGAGGCACTACCGAGCCGGTAGGAGGTTCACCCTCATCACCGACCAGCGGTCGATCGCCTTTATGTTCGACAACGTGCAACGGGGCAAAATAAAAAATGATAAAAGCTTGAGGTGGAGGATCGAACTCTCCACCTACAACTACAATATCAAGTATCGTCCTGGGAAGCTCAATGAGCCCCCAGATGCCCTGTCCTGCGGCACATGCGCCAGCACGCAAGGTGACCGACTTCGGTCCAGCTTCTCCATGCTAACCCTCAGTACACTTACATCGCGCACCAGGACGGACGGCAAGACACGGTCTCCCTACGGGACCTGGTGCCAGCTTGTTCCCCTGCCAATGCGCCCCCACTGCCTACATCCCCCCCTTCCCGCTGCCCGCCGCCGCTCACAGCGCCCCATATGCTTCCCTGGGTCTCCTGTATTGTCCTGCGCCAACACTGCCACCACCCATCTCCCCCAACCCTGCCCCCACACCCCAACCATCTCCGACACCCCAGACTGAGGCTCAAGCTCCAGACACAACGCCCCTGGAGTCACCACCTGCGACAACTGTGCCCGCCGCACCGCCAGAGCTGCGGAGGTTGAAGAGAACGATCCGCCATCCGGATACACTGAATATGTAACGACCCCACGTCACGCCCGCTGGACTTGATTTTTTTAACAGGGGGTGAATGTGGTGAATGTATTCACCATAATATATGCATGATACCATAACCTGTAACCTGTGACCTGGAAGTGGTGATATGAACTGCTTCCAGGTACTGTACTGTAACCCCGGCATGGCTCCGCCTCTGGCTCCGCCCACACTGGGGCAATATTTTAGCCGGCCTCTTGTGGGCGGCATTCATCTGTACTACTGACTCTGGCTAGGCAGGTTCATGAGTGATAAAGCCTACTGTTCACTTGCTCTCTCTGCCTCATGGTGAATTGAAGGTATATCAGGGTCAATGTGGACATGCCAAATTTCCTTAGTTTCCTGATGAAGTATAGGTGTTGTTGTGCTTTTTTAGTGGTAGCGTCAACGTGGGTGGAACAGGACAGATTTTTGGAGATGTGCATCTCTAGGAATTTGAAACTGCTAACCATCTCCACCTCGGCCCCGTTGATGCTGACAGGGGTGTGTACAGTACTTTGCTTCCTGAAGTCAATGACCAGCTCTTTAGTTTTTCTGGCATTGAGGGAGAGATTGTTGTTGCTGCACCACTCCACTAGATTCTCTACCTCCCTCCTGTATTCTGACTCATTGTTATTCGAGATCAGGCCCACTATGGTCGTATCTTCAGCAAACTTGTGATTTATGTGATTGTTTGCTATATCTAAAGAATCTCTGATCCTCCTGGCCCACAAGCAGTGCTGTAAAGACACTTTCCACAGGTATTAAAGCCCTGCTCATCTCTTTTAAGCTTCTGAGTTTCTTGAGGCCTGGGAAAACTGGCCACCTGTTGTTATAGAATGGAAAGACTGTTATAAATGGCCAACTAGGGGCAGCACGGTGGCACAGTGGTTAGCACTGTTGCCTCACGCGCTGAGGTCCCAGGTTCGATCCTGGCTCTGGGTCACTCTCCGTGTGGAGTTTGCAAATTCTCCCCATGTTTGCATGGGTTTCATCCTCACAGCCGAAAGATATGCAGGGTAGGTTGATTGGCCACGCTAAATTGTCCCTTAATTGAAAAAAAAAGAATTGTGTACTCTGAATTTTTTCCAAAAAAAAATGGCCAGCTGGTTAGCCCCCACCCCTTACCATGGAATCATAGAATTTACAGTGCAGAAGGAGGCCATTCGGGCCATCGAGTCTACACCGGCCCTTGTAAAGGAGCACCCTACTTAAGCCCACACTTCCATCCTGCCCCCATAACCCAGTAACCCCTCCTCACCCTTTTGGACACTAAGGGGGCAATTTAGCTTGGCCAATCCACCTAACCTGCACATCTGTGGATTCTGGGAGGAAATCCGAGCACCCGGAGGACCCCCACTCAGACACTGACCCAAACCGGGAATCTGGGACCCTGGAGCTTTAAAGCAACAGTGCTAACCGCTCTGCTACTGTGCCGCCCTTTTCCCACCTCCGTTAAAACCAGAATAGGGTTTCTGTACCAGATTGTTTGCATTTTAACCTCCGGCGCGACCACAACCCCTGTTTCTGGGAGTTAAGATTCAGCCCAATCTGTTTAATGACATATTTTGACAAGATAATGAATCAATAATTGTACTGAAGCTGAAGAACTTTCTGGGCATTTGCAATTGGCTTGATCTTGGGTGACCTCAGCTAAGTTTCCAGTAGGGGGAACAGCTCAAGGATTGCTAGGTGCAGGAAGGATCTCACATCCTGGGGGTTACCATTGACCAGAAACTGAACTGGGCTCACCATGTATAAATCCCACGGATACAAGAGGTTAGGAATCCTGCGGCAAGTAGCTAACCCCCTGATCCCCCAAAGCCTGTCCACCATCTACAAGGCACAAGTTAGGAGTGTGATGGAATAATCTCCACTTGCCTGGATGAGTGCAGCTCCAACAACATTCAAGAAGCTCAACACCATTCAGGACAAAGCAGCCCACTTGATTGGCACCCTTTCCACAAATTGTCACTCCCTCTACCACATAGGGGCAGCACGGTAGCATTGTGGATAGCACAATCGCTTCACAGCTCCAGGGTCCCAGGTTCGATTCCGGCTTGGGTCACAGTCTGTGCGGAGTTTGCACATCCTCCCCGTGTGTGCGTGGGTTTCCTCCGGGTGCTCCGGTTTCCTCCCACAGTCCAAAGATGTGCAGATTAGGTGGATTGGCCATGATAAATTGCCCACAGTGTCCAAGATTGCCCTTAGTATTGGGTGGGGTCAGTGTCTTCTTCAGTGTGGTTTTTCGCTGTGCTGCGTCGGAACTCAATCTACCCAGCCTTCAGGAGAACAGTGACCACAACACAACACAACGCTGCCATGGCAACCTCTGCAAGATATGCCGGATCATTGACATGGATACTACCATAACAATGTTGGCCGAGTCTCATGAGCATGTGACCTGTGTACCTGGTACATACCATAAGGACACGGTACATACTCATGTGGCTCGGGCAACTTTGTCTAAGGAAAGGATGGCCCTAGGTGTGATCCATCAGTGAGACCATGCAGATGCTACGACAACGGACGAACGTTCCATTCCAGTCGGGGAACACTGGAGTCAAGGACATTCAGCCTCCGATCTTTGGGTAAACATTCTCCAAGGCGGCCTTCAAGACACATGACAAAACTGAATCGCCAAGCAGAAACTGGTAGCACGTATGAGGACGGCCTCAACCAGGATCTCAGGTTCGTGTCACATTACTTGTAACACCCACCATACCACCCAGTTTGCAAAATCCTATCAACTATCCTGGTTTGAGACAATTCACACCTTGATTACCTGTGATTATCCCTCACTCCACTCTCACTGTAAAGACTTGTTTACATGTTCCCGGTCCCGGGTCACTGTCCGTGGGGAGTTTTCACATTCTCCCCGTGTCTACGTGGGTCACGTCCCCACAATCCAAAGATGTGCAGCCTAGGTGGATTGGCCACGCTAAATTACTCCTTAATTGGAAAAAAATAATTGGGTACTCTAAATTTAAAAAAAGAAGACTTATTTACCTGTAAAGACTCTCATTCCAACCATTTTTCACATTCCAATCTGTATTAATTTTGCAATTGTGTCTCCTATATATGCTGTGTTTGTGAACCTGCCTCCACTTCACCTGATGAAGGAGCAGCGCTCCGAAAGCTTGTGATTTCAAATAAACTTGTTGGACTTTAACCTGGGGTTGGGAGACTTCTTACTGTGCCCACCCCAGTCCAGCACCGGCGTCTCCATATCACCAAAGTACTGATAGCTCAAAGACAGCTGGGAAGGTGAATTCATGATGTCTCGCTCTTCTTCCTCCCCCATTCTCCTCCCCCTCATCCTCAATTACACACTGACACTTTCTTCCACCTCAATTCAGGCTTTGCCAATTGGTCCAACTTGGATCCTCTATGCTGCTGCTGCTTTCTTCGAGGATCCATACTCTGTCCTGCAGAGTGTACGGGCAGCTGCTCCCATCCCACAGAGGACACAGAGTTTGATCTCTGGAGCCAAGCGATATCCGATACTAGCTGGAGGCGGAGGTGAGGGGTGGAGCAAGGTGCGGCAGGGAGGCAAATCAGGTACTGTAGCAGGACCTTTACAGCTGAACCTTGGTGACTCATAAGGCACTGTCCACGGAGGGTGCAAACTTAAGTGCAGTGCAATTTATAACCTTTCAGCCTAGTTGGGCCATGTTGGCCTTTGTGCTCCACTTGAAGCCCATTTCACCTCATTACATCAGCAATCCCTCCATTCCTTTCTCCTTCGTCTACATATCTAGCTTCACCTTAAATACATCTTTGCTAAAACCTCAACTATTCCATGTCGTAGGATGTGGAGATGCTGGCGTTGGACAGGGGTGGACACAGTAAGAAGTCTTAAAACATTCACCCGAGGAAGGAGCTGCGCTCCGAAAGCTAGTGATTCGAAACAAACCTGTTGGACTTTAACCTGGTATTCCATGTTGTAGCAAGCTCCACGTTCTCAAACATTCCCTGGGTAGAGAGATTTCTCCAGAAACCCACACTGGAATGATTAGGTGTCTATCTTATGAGCCCAAGTTTTAAACCGCCCACAAATGAAAGGATTTTCTCTGCACCGACTGTACCAAACCACTTCATCATTTGTCAGCTTGTAGCCTTTTCTTTTCGAGAGAAAAATCAGCCCCAGCCTAACATTCGGTCTTTCATTTTCAGCTGCAACCATAGACAAGCAAGTATCAGGCCCAGCTGCTGACAGCCCACTTAAAATGGCTGGCAAGTGTTGTGTTATGTAATTTGGAATAACACAAGCTGCCACTCGATGCAGTTTTGAGCAAAAGAAGCTCCAGACTTTGAAGTGAGTTCAATGTGTTTTATTGAACCATTAGCACAGTTCTCAATGAGTTTGACTCTCTGCTAATCTAAATGTAGTAACTCAGTCTAACTGAACCAGCCTTGCTCTAAGCCACGTGCTGGGGTGTGATGCTGAGGATACACCCTGTCTCACTCTGTAGATGTTGGTCTGTGGAAAGAGGCGGGGTGTGAGCGCCTCATCCCTTTTATAGTGAGATACCACCCCTGAGTGTCCCGACTGCTCATTGGTCGTGTCCTATTGTATGTATTCATTATCTGCATGTTTGCATACCATGACAGCATGTGCATGTATGACTGAATCATTTTTTTCTCCCAATGCATATCTCATTCAGTACTGGCGCATACTGCCAAAATTCTGAATGGATTATTGATTGCTTGCCCGGTGAGTTTTAAAACAGCATCATTTACACTTATTCCCTGATGCACCATCAATTGGACTCGAGTCGTAGTGAAGTTCCAAACAACAGGCTTTAATACGCTAGATGTGAGCCTGGCAGTGGTCGTATAGAGAAAGGCCGACTGCCAGCCAACACGAGCTCTTATAACCCACCTTGTAGGCGGAGCTACCAACCTCTCAGCCAATCGGCGGGGAGTCACATGACCAGCCATAACCAATTGGCAGAGAGGCACATGACGTGCCTGGGCCAATGGGCAGCGAGGCTGCTGTACCAATGGCAGCTTGGTTCTCCGGTAATATGATCTCTCTAGCCATACTACCACATTCCTCCAACCAGTCTACAACTCGCAATGCAGACTGTGCTTTGACAGAGAGAAAATGCTGCTTTGCAGGAATGTCGTGGATTCTGAAAAATAGATATACCCCATTACCTGACTCTACCATTTCTCAAACATGACCCCTGCCTTATTCTCTGCTGGCTTCCCCACAGCTTAACAATCCACCAAAAGCCCCAGGACTGTGGCAGTCTTAATAATGATGAAATAGCTCAAATCTGTTCAGCCAGTGCGAGAGCCCAAGTCAATCAACTTGACCTTAGAAACCTCGGAAACCAATCCAGTGCTGCTGCACTTGGGTACGACTGAGTATGCTCCGTTGCTATAGGTGACCTCAGATCAGGGTTGGATGTTAATTCCCATGCCCACTATTATTAGCAATCTTTGGCAGGGAGGCTACAAACACCCATGGCAGCCAGATTACAGCAGTGTTTTCATGTAGAGTGAACTTTACCCTCCCCTTTCTCTGACCTGACTTGGAAAATTAGGGCGATTTGAATTGGATTTGGATTTGGGTTTATTGTCAGGTGTACCGAGCTACAGGGAAAAGTATTGTTCTGCGTACAGTCCAGACAGATCATTCCATGCATGAAAAACATAGGACTTAGGATAGGTACACAATGGAAATACACAGAGACAGGCATCAGTTGAAGCATACAGAGTACAGTGCTACTCAGTAGAGAAGATGCATAGAGAGATCAGTTCAATCCAGGACGGCATGGTGGTGCAGTGGTTAGCACTGTTTCCTTACGGCGCCATGGACCCAGGTTTGATCCTGGCCCCAGGTCACTGTCCATGTGGAGTTTGCATATTGTCTGCATGAGTCTCACACTCACAACCCAAAAGATGTGCAGGGCAGTTGGATTGGCCACGTTAAATTGCCCCTTAATAGGAAAGAAATGAATTGGGTACTTTAAATTTAAAAGACAAATTCAGTCCACAAGAGGGTCAATTAGGAGTCTGGTAACAGCGAGGAAGAAGTTGTTTTTGAACCTGTTAGTGCGTGTTCTCAGACTTTTGTATCTCCTGCCCGATGGAAGAGGTTGGAAGAGAGAATAACCCGGATGGGAGGGGTCTTTGATTATGCTGCCCGCTTTCCCAAGGCAGCGGGAGGTGTAGATAGAGTCAATGGATGGGAGGCAGGTTCGGGTGATGGACTGGGCTCCAATCACAACTCTCTGAAGTTTCTTACGGTCTTGGGCCAAGCAGTTGCCATACCAGGTTGCCATGCAGCCAGATAGGATGCTTTCTATGGTGCATCGGTAAAAATTGTAGTCAATGCGGACATGCCGAATTTCCTTAGTTTCCTGAGGAAGTATAGGCGCTGTTGTGCTTTCTTGGTCATAGCGTCGATGTGGGTGGACCAGGACAGGTTGTTGGTGATATGCACACCAAGGAATTTTAAGCTGTCAGCCACCCCGACCTCGGCACCACTGATACTTACAGGGATGTGTACGATACTTCGCTTCAATATCCAGCATCTTAGTTTTGGTGACATTGAGGGAGAGATTATTGTCATTACACCGCTCCACTACGTTCTCTATCTCCTCTTGTGCTTGACCCACTATGGTCGTGTCATCAACAAACTTGTAGATGGTATTGGAGCCACATTTTGCCGCACAGTTGTGGGGGCGATATATCCTGTCTCCGATATATCTCCACATCCTACAGTAGGGGGCGAAGTACGCGGCATTGCGGGGCCCCAGTACTGAGGACTATCGTGGAGGAGGTGCTGTTTATCCTGACTGATTGTGGTCTATGGGTCAGGAAGTCGTGGATCCAGTTGCAGAGGGAGGAGCTAAGTCATAGGTTTTGGAGTTTTGATATGAGCTTGGCTGGGATTATGGTGTTAAAAGCGGAGCTGTACTCAATGAATAGGAATCTGAAGTAGGGGTCCTTGTTTTCGAGAAGTTCGAGGGATGAGTGTAGGACCAACGAGATGGCGTCTGCTGTGGACCGGTTGGGGCGGTATGCAAATTGCTGTGGATCAAGGCGTTCTGGGAGTGTGGAGTTGATGTATCTCATGACCAACATCTCGAAGCACTTCATAATGTTCGATGTCAAGGCCTCCGGAGGGTAGTTGTTGAGGCACGTTGTCTCGTTCCTCTTTGGCACCGGTATAATGGTGGTCTTCTTGAATTAGGTGGAAACCTCGGAATGGAGTGAGGAAAGGTTGAAAATGTCCATGAACGCACCCGCCAGGGTTCATGGTTCCCAAAATGGATGGTGTTCGATTTGCCATATACCAACATTTTTCGTCTTAATGGGCGTAAACTTCATGCCGAAAAGTTGCCCATTCAATCTTCCAAAACATGAGCGATTTGGCACATTGGTGATTGAGAGAAATTCTCCCTGACCATCATTCAGGGGCTGTTTAGCACAGGGCTAATTCGCTGGCTTTGAAAGCAGACCAAGGCAGGCCAGCAGCACGGTTCAATTTCCGTACCAGCCTCCCCGGACAGGCGCCGGAATGTGGCGACTAGGGGCTTTTCACAGTAACTTCATTTGAAGCCTACTCGTGACAATAAGCGATTTTCATTTCAGTACTGCAGCCATCACCACTATTCCGTACACACTACAGGTCTCTCTGGAAAGGTATTCCCATCTATAGGGGTCAGCACCTTCTGGATGGTTCGACCCCAGACTACACACTGCATTCACCACCTCGGTGTGTGAATAACAATGACTTCCTCATCGTGGGTACAGACAAAATGATTCATCAATATGTGTCTTTTATCTAACTGTGGAAATGAGGTACACCAAAAGCAATCCCGGGCCTATTGAGCTAGCCAATCACGAACCCTGACTGACAGCAATATTTAAAGAATGCGTGGATGGGTAGTGGGTTGTGGGGAAGGTGCTGAGGGGGGGGTGTAAATAGCCTGTAAAGTAGAACTGTCTTCCCTGACGGACCTAAAAGTTGCCCAGAACCTTTTTAGATGAAATGCTAAACTGAGTGTGGCCCTGCCTGCTCACACAAATGAACATAAAAGTCAACATTTTGAAGAAGGGCAGGGGAGTTGATTCCTGATGTCCTGGTCAATATTTGTTCCTTCACCAACATCGTGAAAATACACAGTCATGTCAGATTGCTCACGGTGGCGCAGTAGTTAGCACTGCTGCCTCATGGCACTGAGGACCCCGGTTCGACCCTGTCCCGGGTCACTGTCTGTGTGGAGTTTGCACATTCTCCCCGTGTCAGGTGGGTCTCACCCCCATAACTTAAAGATGTGGAGGGTAGGTGGATTGAACACGCTAAATCGCCCCTTAATTTGGAAAGAAGTAATTGGGTACACTAAATTTGTAAAAACAAAAGTGAGATTGCTGTATGTGGGAGCTTGCTATGCTTAAATCGTCTGCTGCATTTCCTGATTAACAACAGTGACTACACTTCAAAGACGTCAGTTGCATCGGGCCCGGAAATGTCCAGGGGTCCTGATAAGTGCTCCAAAAATGCAAGTATTTCTTGTTCAAAATAGCGTGAAAGGGCAGCAGTGGAAAAGTTACCAAAGTACTTAACTTTCGCTTACTTTTTTCACTGATTACTTGTTGAGCAAGAAACCACTCTTTCACTGAATTCTATTTTTTGCCACGAAAGAGTTACGGATTTAAGATTTAAAAAAGGGAATAGTATCCGGATAATGGAAGCTGTGTTGCCAGGTTGCGGAACGAGCTTTTCAGAACAGTCTGTCGCAGGTACCTCTGAGGTCCTCAGGTGCTGAGTGAGTACATGCTAATCTCGGTCCAATGGATTTATTCCGATCGGATTCCATTTACTCCTTTCAAATATTGCTTACCATTCCCAAAGCATAGGGCACCATGTGCTTTCATCACCAGAGCGGCTTGTGAAACGAAGAGATTGTTTACAAATCTTAAAGCGCCTGGACATTGCTAATGATTACCGATAGTAACATAAATCCCAGCACTTTCATGTGTAACAGGAGTTAAGTGAACAATTTGTCAGCTACAATCTCCTTTATGGAGCAATTGATATTAAACCCTCGATCAAGGGGGCCTTGGTAATGCTTATATTTACTAATAGGAGCCAACAGTAGTTACAGGGTCACCTCAAAGTCCCTGCTGCATATTGACTGTATTGATTCTATCTCAGCAGAGAAAATGGGTCCACTTGTCGAGGGATCTCAAAACTAAAGGTCATAGATATGATCGTCTCAAATAAATTTGATAGAAATTTCAGGAGAAACTCCTTTAGTCTGAGAATGGTGTGAGTGTGGAACTCACTGCCACAAGGAACAGCTGAGGAAAATAACACTGATTTGTTTAAGGGGAAACTGATTAACAGACAAGGGAGAGAGGAATTGGGTTGGAAAGGTTTGGGTCCGGGGAGGCTCATGTGGGCCATAAGCACCTGCAGAGGCCAGGTGGGCCAGATAGCCTGTTGCTATGATTTATATTCCAGGCATAATTGGACAGACTTAGCCTGATTGTTAGTGAGCATGGTCCGACAGCACAAAACTGCCAAAGTGTACACAAAGCAATTCACGTACAACGAGGCCCCACGTGTTTCTTGCCCCACATGAAGGCTCGCCAGCCGATTCAACGCCTTGCTAACAAGGTCGAGCAGCACTTGCTCAGTGAACCCCAGCCAGCTCGCAACAATGGTGCCCAAGAGTTCTTTTTTGTTCTTTTATGCACAGGGTGGATAGCAACAAGCTTTTTCCAAGAGTGGGGCTGTCAATTACAAGGGGGTCACGATTTCAAGGTGAGAGGGGGAAAGTTTAAGGGAGATGTGCGTGGAAAGTTTTTTACGTAGAGGGTGGTGGGTGCCTGGAACGCTTTACCAGCAGAGGTGGTAGAGGCGGGCATGATAGCATCATTTAAGAAGCAGCTAGACAGATATATGAACGGGCGGAACAGAGGGAAGTAGATCCTTGGAAAATAGGCGACAGGTTTAGATAAAGGATCTGGATCGGCGCAGGCTGGGAGGGCCGAAGGGCCTGTTCCTGCGCTGTAATTTTCTTTGTTCTTTGTTCTTTGTTCAACAGACCGGCCCCAAGATTCAGGGATGCAGACTGGGGGCGTCTTCTGTACGAGTGGAGGCCAGGAGGAATATCCCATTCCCTTGAGGGTCCCGGGGGAGGGGGGGGAGGGGGGGGGGGGTTAGTCACAGGGCAGCCAGTGCTGCCTGCGACAAGGTGGCAGCGGCTGTGAGCGCCGGGAGTGTGACCAGGGGACCTGACCTCCAGTGCCGGATAAAGGTCAACGATCTACATCGGGCAGCACGGGTGAGTCAACACCAAAACCATCCACCACCCCCACCCCACCCCCGAGACCTTTCTACCCCCACACGAGCATCCATCCCCCAACTCTCCATGTGACCCTCCAACCCTCCCAACCCTTCCTTCACACCCCACCACCACTATGAACCTCGCATGTGGCAAATGATGCCCTCTCTGTGTCTCCTCAGGGGAAGCTGCCGGGAGAGGGCCCAGACGGGACGGTGAGGTGCCGGACTTAAGAACCCTCACCTCCTTTGAGGAATGGGTCCTGGAGGTGACTGGAAAGGGCAAGGACAGGGCAGTCACCAACACGGAGGCTGGTGGATGTCACAGAAGTGAGGAACCATCAGGCTCCATCCTGAGGACCTGTCAAACGTGAGTTGTTACTGCCTTACTGACTGACTGACCCATCCCTCCCACTGATTCTCCCGCAGGTCCTCCAGCCAACGGCGCCAGCCCATCCCGGGTGGCACTCACTCCAGCCTCCCAGGCGACCATCTCGGAGGGGAGCTCTGAGGAAGACACCCTCCACCAGCGCAGAAATGTTCGTGGTCAGGCTTCTGGGGCACAATCTGGTGAACACAGCACAGCTGTTGATGCACATCAGGTGGAGGCTGGAATCCCCAAGTGAGACAGCAGGCAGAGATCTCTTAGATCCCAGGACCCAGCTGGGTCCCAGCCTGATGCTGAGCCTGTGGAAGAGGTCATCCCGGAGCTGATGGCGATGTTAGGGAGCTGCCAGGACATTCAGAGGGAGATGTCAGCGACACTCCATCAGGTCCATAGCCGATTGGAGGTGTCCCAGAGTCTACGGGCGCAGGAGATGTCGCCGGCAATAAGTGGCACCGAGGCCAGCACTCAGGTGGTGACCGCAGTGGGGAAACTGATGCACGATGTCAGCACCATTAATGTCCAAGGCGCCGCGCAGTCGGTGACAGCCATGGCTGAGGGCCTCGACATAATGTCCGCCTCACTGGGGGATGTGACCCAGTACCAGGCTGACCTAGATGAGGTTCTGCGGGACATGTCCAGCTCTCAGATGGGAATGGCCGAGGTGCTGCAGAGCTTGTCCCAGTTGCAGGTGGGCATTGCTGAGGCGCTGCAAAGCATGGTCCAATCACTGAGCAGCATCGGCGAGGGCATCGACATGATGGTGCAGACATCAGGGAACCACCAGAGCTCGCAGAGCCAGGTGATGCAGGGGCAGGCAGGGCTCGAACCAGCTGCCCCTCCGCCCCAAGGTGAACCCCAGGGCCCTATAGGTACCAACCGGGAGGAGGGGGCGCCGGGTGCCAACCCAGATTCATTCCATGGAGTGGTGACAGTGGCCACCAGTTCCCCCGAGTCCCACCCCTCTGATCTACGTATCTATGATGAGGCCGGATCTCACAGTCAGCACACGGGACAGGACGGCACGGCTGCACACGTGCCGCTCACAAGTGAGCCGGGACCCTCCGTCCCCAGAACCCCCAGAGGACACCCGCCAGGGACATCAAAGGCCACGGGACGTGGGACACAGCTGGCTACCTCCACCTCTGATGTGTATCCTAGGGGCACAACTAGACCTAGCGGTAGAGCTAGGAAGGCAAAGCACATCGAGGAATCACTGAGAGCACCGGGAAAGATGGTGGGAAGTAGGTAGGGGGGTGGGGGTGAAGGGGGCGACGCCATTGGGAGAGTGTGGAATTGTTAAACACAAAATAAACACCGTTTGTGCACAACCAGTATAATGCCTCTATCACTTTCTTCCACAATGCGGGCCGATCTCCAAACCTTTGGCCCATCTCTTCAGGCCCCCCCTCCCCGTGGCACCCAACCACCCTCCAGCCATGGACATGACTTTGTCCCGTCTCCTGGGTGTTCAGATGTTGGCTGCTGTGCGTGTGTAGTGTTGCCTCCCACAGTGTTGAGGCACAGTGTCCAGGGCATCGTGGTCTGATTAGAATGCTAGGCAGTGACTCCCACATGCTACATGGCCCAGCCACACACAGGGATCCACTTGGACTGTGTGAAGTGCTCACGTAACCACGGTTGCCAAATCCCTATTAGCAATAACCTTCAGCCCCATGGCCAGAGGCCTCGGCAGTCGGTGGGGGTTATGGGTGATCGGTGGGGCAGAAGGGCAGGGTCAGGGGTTGCTTCCGGAGAGAGTACACATGATCCAGGGGTTGGCACGGTTCCCCCCCCCCCCACCCCAGTGCCTGCCCCCCATCCATCCATGATGGCCCACCACTGCGGGGGGGGGGGGGGGGGGGGGGGAGTCCCCCATCCCCAGCCGAGAGTCCCCCATCCCCAGCCGAGGGTCCCCTATCCCCAGCCGAGGGTCCCCTACCCCCAGCCGAGGGTCCCCTACCCCCCCATCGAGCAGTGTAGTGGCAAGCCCAGCGCCCCCGGCTCTTCACCTGTGAGCAAAGATGGCTACTCACCTCCTCAGCTCCCCACAGAAGCCCGTCCGCTAGGTTGAATGCTAATCGGCGACAGCGTGACCACTTGCTGGGGAGGCGGTTGAATGACGGGAGGCCGTTGGATATGGGGTGGCTCCCATTAATTGTAGGGAAATACGGCTTAAGTGGGGATAATTGGTTTCTCACCACACTTCGGCAGTTACGAGGACAGATTGGAGAGGTTGGATCTATTCTTCTTGGAGAGGAGAAGGCTGAGAGGAGATTTGATAAAGATGTTCAAAATCATGAGGAGGCTAGACAGAGTAGAGAGGGAGAAACTGTTTCTCCTTGGAAAAGGATCTAGAACGCAAGGGTACAGATTTAAAGAGATTTGCAAAAGAAGCAAATGTCATGGATCCTCACTCTGTAACTGGATCTTCGACTTTCTGACCCATAAACCACAATCAGTAAGGATAAACAACAACATCTCCTCCACGATAGTCCTCAATACCGGGGCCCCACAAGGCTGTGTACTTGGACCCCTACTCTGCTCCCTATGCGCACACGACTGCGTGGCAAGATTTGGTTACAACTCCATGTCAAAGTTTGTTGAAGACACGACTGTAGTGGGTCAGACCTCGAACAACGACGAGTCAAAGTACAGGAGGGAGATAGAGAACCCAGTGGAGTGGTGCAACAATCTCTCCCTCAGCAAAACTAAAGAGCTGGTCATTGACTTCAGGAAGCAAAGTATCGTGCACACCCCTTTCAGCATCAACGGGGCCGAGGTGGAGATGGTTGACAGCTTCAAATTCCGAGGTCTGCACATCACCAAAAATCTGTCCTGGTCCACCCACATTGACCCTACGACCAAGAAAGCACACCAGAGCCTGTGACTACACTTCAAAAGTACTTTTTTGGCTGTATGAAAATGAAAAATGAAAATCGCTTATTGTCACGAGTAGGCTTCAAATGAAGTTACTGTGAAAAGCCCCTAGTCGCCACATTCCGGTGCCTGTCCGGGGAGGCTGGTACGGGAATCGAACCGTGCTGCTGGCCTGCTTGGTCTGCTTTAAAATCCAGCGATTTAGCTGAGTGAGCTAAACCAGCCCCTTAGTCCATTGAAACATTCTGAGGTTGTGGAACGCGCTATATTAAGGCAAGTCTTTGTTTCTTTAAAGTGACACGCACTCTCCAGCACAAGTAAGGCTATAAATATCAGAGTTGGGCTGCTGAATATGAAGTAAGCCGCCGGCATTGTTGGGAGTCACAGATGAAGCCCGGGCCTTCCCTGTTCATTTCCTTCCCTGCCCTCTCCTCTCAGGTTCGCTCACAATGTCCTCTGCAGCAACTATTTGTTTTGTTTGTCTGGCTCTGGAATCAGACAATTCACACAGACAATGAGTTTAATGGCCAGTCTCCAAGGTGCAGCCTCAGCATATATTGTGGCCAGAAAAGAAAATGAAAAGATAATCCCATGCCTCTGATGTATGGAGCGCTTCACGGCATCCGGGTATTGAAGATTTATGATAAAGATGCATGAGAGATGGACAATAACGAGAATAATCATAACAATAATATTTATTATTGTCACAAGTAGGCTTACATTAACACCGCAATTAAGTTACTGTGAAAATCCCCTAGTCGCCACACTCCGGCGCCTGTTCGGGTACACTGAGGGAGAATTCAGAATGAACAGCAAGTCTTTTGGGACTTGTGGAAGGAAACCGGAGCACTCGGAGGGAACCCACGCAGATATGGAGAGAGCGTGCAGACTCCGTACAGACAGTGACCCAAGCAGGAACATGCCTCAAAGTGTATAATTCCCTGGAGTGAGTTACAGGACATAATCTCATAAAGTCGTAGAGGCTTTACGACACAGAATAAGGCCATTCAGCCCATCAAGTCCATATCAGCTCTCTGTAGGGCAATCCAGTCAGTCCCATTCCCCTGTAACATTGAATCCCTACAGTGCACAAGGAGGCCATTCAGCCCATCGAGTCTGCACCGAACTCTGAAAGAGTACCCTACTTCGGCCAACTCCCGGAACACCTGGAGGAAATCCGCGCAGATACAGGGAGAAAGTACAAACTCTGCACAGATAGTCACTGAAGACCGAAATTGAACCCAGGTCCCTGGCACTGTGAGGCAGCAGTGCTAACCACTGTGCCACCCTTGCCGTGTACTATCCTCTCTCTACCTACTTTCTTACTTTATAAATATCTTTAAGTAAAGAAGGATGGCACGGTGGCACAGTGGTTAGCACTGCTGCCTCAGAGTGCCATAGACCTGGGTTCAATTCCTGCCTCAGGTGACTGTCCCCGTATCTGCGTGTGTTTCCTCCGGGTGCTCCGGTTTCCTCCCACAGTCCCAAGATGTACAGGTTAGGTGGATTGACATTTTCTCCCCTTGTCTGTGTGGGTTTCCTCCGGGTGCTCCGGTTTCCTCCCAAAGTCCAAAGATGTGCAGGTTAGGTGGATTGGCCATGCTCAATTGCCCTTAGGACGGCGTTACAGGGTGGGGTATTGGGCCTGGGTTGGGTGGTCTTTCGAAGTGTCAATGTAGATTCGATGGGCCGAGTGACCTCTTTCTGCACTGTGGGGATTCTATGATTCTAAGTATGTCTCATTTCACCTCACTATATCCTCAACAATGCCTTGAGAAACAAAATTCTGAAACATCTTGGCGAATTATTGTTTTCAGAGAACTTACAAACTGTGTACTTCTACCTCATGACATCATTGGATTCCATTGCATTACCGCAATACTAAATATCCTCTGTCTTCCCCAGATGTAATCAAGGTTGTTGCAAACCTTTCGAGTTCCTTCTTGTAACCAAATGCTGCAGGCCTGTTTTAGTTCTTAGATTCTGGTCACGTTCTTCCTGGTCAGTTTTCTTTTCCCACTGTTTCTATCAGAACACAAGAAATTCGAGCAGGAGTGGGCCATTTGGCCCCTCGAGCCTGTTCTGCTATTTGGTGAAATAATGGTGAATCTAATTGTGGCTTCAACCCCGCTTTCTCGCCCAGCCCCCACAAACCTTGACTCCCATGTCAATCAGGCATCAACATAACTTGGAAGTGGGGGGGCGGCGCGTGGCACAGTGGTTAGCACGGGGACTGCGGCGCTGAGGACCCGGGTTCGAATCCCGGCCCCCGGGCCACTGTCTGTGTGGAGTTTGCACATTTGTCTGCGTGGGTTTCACCCCCACAACCCAAAGCTGTGCGTGTTAGGTGGATTGGCCACACTAAATTGCCCCTTCATTGGAAAAAAAATAATTGGGTACTCTAAATTTATTTTAAAAAAGCATAGCTTGGAACCTGTTGCTAGCACTGTGGGCTAGTGGGTTTTTAATTTAAGAATGTCAGCAGAGAACAAAATCCTACCTACTGTTTTCCAGATGTGCATCAAAAGAAACAACATCTGTGTATTACTCTTTATACAATTAGGTCATAACAGTATGGTTTTACAGCTGGTATGATGCTAGACGTGAGGTTCATTCTCACTTGTGAGCCATGAGCGGTTTGATTCCAAGTCTCAATGCAGAAACTTGAGCGTACAATCCAGGCTGGCACTCGAGCGCAATTCTGTGGGAGTGCTACACCATCAACAATGCCGTTTTTTAGATGAAACATTGAACTGAGTGATGCACGATCAATAACTCTCAAAGCGAGATTGGAGTACAATTGAAGGCCTTATTGGACTAGATGTTTCCCCCAGCAGCGCAGGTACAGAATGCAGCAGCTAGGGAAACACAGACTCTTATACTCCGCCTTACTGGGCGGAACCAGCAGGCAGCCTTCACCAATGATCTTGCTGTCTCAGGTACCTCCAACACCAATGGTCTTACAGGCTCAACCTGGGTACCATAATACCCCTAATACCGACTACCACATTCACCCCCTATTAAAAAAAGAGTCCGGCGGGGGTGGTGGACTCGCGTTATACAGTGGTGGAGATTGAGATTATGGTGGTACCCGTCGGTGGTATAGTGTTTTGCCTTGTTACATGTCACAACTATTTACATATCAAAATGAAGCAATTAGTTGATCGGGGGCCCTGGTCGTCCTCTGTGAACGTCGCAGTTTTGGCGGTGATGCAGGCGCCGGCTCGGGCATCCGTGACTCCGGGAGCGTGACTTTGGCTTCTTCGGCAGCTTCATCACCCCTAGATGGGACCAGTGGGAGAACTGATCCACCTGGGAAGGGGGCGGCTGTGGGGTAGGTGGGGGGGGGGGGGGGGGGGGGGGGGGGATCCAGCGGGCGGCAGGTCCCGTAGGGAGACCATATCCTGTCGGCCGTCGGGGTACGCCACGTAGGCGTACTGAGGGTTAGCGTGAAGGAGGTGGACCCTCTCGACCAATGTGTCCGACTTGTGTGCCCGCAAATGTTTGCGGAGCAGGATGTGTCCAGGAGCTGCCAGCCAGGTTGGGAGCGAGGTCCTGGAGGAGGACTTCCTAGGGAAGACAAGGAGACGTTCATGAGGTGTTTCGTTTGCCATGGTATACAGCAGTGATCGGATGGAGTGGAGTGCATCGGGGAGGACCTCCTGCCAGCGGGAGACTGGGAGATTTCTGGACCGCAGGGCCAGCAGGACGGTCTTCCAGACCATTCTGTTCTCCCTCTCTACCTGCCCATTTCCCCGGGGGTTATAACTGGTCGTCCTGCTCAAGGCAATGCCCTTGCTGAGTAGGAATTGACGCAGTTCGTCGCTCATAAAGGAAGACCCCCTATCGCTATGTATGTAGGTGGGGAAACCAAACAGTGTAAAGATACTGTGGAGGGCTTTTATGACGGTGGCTGCGGGGATGGCGATTGGGAACCGGGAGTACCCGTCAATCATGTGGAAGTACGTGTTGCGGTCGGTGGATGGAAGGGGCCCTTTGAAGTCCATACTGAGGCTCAAAGGGTCGGGAAGCCTTTACCAGGTGCGCTTTCTCTGGCCTGTAGAAGTGCGGCTTGCACTCCGCGCAGATTTGGCAGATCTTGGTGGAGGTCTTTACCTCCTCGATGGAGTAGGGCAGGTTGCGGGTCTTGATAAAATGGAAGATCGAGTGACCCCCGGGTAGCAGAGGTCCTCATGGAGAGCCCGGAGTCGGTCCACTTGTACGTTGGCACATGTGCCGCGGGATAGGGCATCAGGAGGCTCGTTTAGCTTCCCGGGACGATACAAGATCTCGTAGTTGTAGGTGGAGAGCTCGATCCTCCACCGTAATATCCTATCGTTGTTTATCTTGCCCCGCTGTGCATTATTGAACATGAAAGCTACCGACCGTTGGTCAGTGAGGAGCGTGAATCTCCTGCCGGCCAGGTAATGCCTCCAGTGCTGCACAGCTTCTACTATAGCCTGGGCCTCCTTTTCAATTGAGGAATGATGGATTTCTGAAGCATGGAGGGTGCGTGAGAAGAAGGCCATGGGTCTGCCCGCTTGGTTGAGGGTGGCCGCCAATGCTACGTCGAACGCGTCGCTCTCGACTTCGAATGGAAAGGATTCGTCGATTGCGTGCATCGTGGCCTTTGCGATGTCTGCTTTTATGCGGCTGAAGGCCTGGCGGGCCACTGCCGACAGGGCAAAAACCGTGGATTGGATTAGTGGGCGGGCCTTGTCCACATAATTGGGGACCCACTGGGCGTAATATGAAAAAAAATCCCAGGCATCGTTTCAGGGCCTTGGAGCAGTGGGGGAGGGCAAACTCCATGAGGGGGCGCATGCGTTCGGGATCTGGGCCTATAACTCCATCATGCACTACGTAGCCGAGGATGGCTAGACGGTCGGTGTTGAACTTGTTGTAGGTGAGATTAAGGATTTGTGCGGTATGGAGGTCGATGTTGTGGTCCTGCTGGTCGTGGCCGCAGATGGTGACATTGTCGAGGTACGGAAACGTGGCTCGCAAACCGTACCGGTCAACCATTCGGTCCATCTACTGTTGGAAGACCGAGACTCAATTTGTGACACCGAGGGTGTCATAATATACACACAAGTATATGATGGTGCACAGGCAGACATTGATTGACACACAGGATGACCAATGAACACACAGAACACAGCAGCCAATCACCAGACAGGACACAGCCACTATAAAGTCAGAGGGCACTGGTTTTCCTGCTCTGTTGGGATGCAGCCTCTGAGACAGTCAGAGCTCGTGAGCAACAATTAGAACATCCAGCATGTTGTAGCAAGATAGTCTGGTCAGGTTAGCCTCAGGTCTACAGTCAACTCAGCATAGTGTCAACCCACAGTTAAGGTATGTATGATAGTTAAGAGTTCAATAAAATCGAGTTGCATTTCTTCAAGCGTTGGAAGCCTGTATCTCTCACTGCTACAGGAAACACAGTCCTTGCAGACCCAGCTTCCCAACACATAAAGGGAACCCTCAGGAAGTGGTAGAGCTGCCCATCTGCTTCGAATGCAGTGTATTTGCGGTCGTCCGGGCGGATGGGGAGCTGGTGGTCGGCGGATTTGAGGTCCACCGTGGAAAAGACCTTGTATTGTGCAATCTGATTGACCAAATCAGATCTGCGGGGAGAGGGTAGGCGTCGAGCTGCATATACCTGTTGATGGTCTGACTATAATCAATGACCATCTTGTGCTTCTCCCCGGTCTTTACAACCACTACGTGAGCCCTCCAGGGGCTGTTGTTAGCCTCGATAATACCTTCTTTCAATAACCGCTGGACTTCCGACCTTTTGAAGGTCCGGTCCTGGGCACTGTACCGTCTGCTCCTGGTGGCGACGGGTTTGCAATCCGCGGTGAGTTTCGCAAAAAGGGAAGGCGGGTCGACCTTGAGGGTCGCCAGGCTGCAGGCAGTGAGAGGGGGGTATAGGGCCGCCGAATTTAAAGGTTAAGCTCTGGAGGTTGCATTGGAAGTCTAATCCTAGGAGCGTGGCAGCGCAGAGGTGAGGAAGGACATAGAGTCGGCAATTTTTAAATTCCCTTCCCTGGACCGTGAGGTTAGCTATGCAGTACCCCTGGATCTCTGCAGAGTGAGACCCGGAGGCCAGGGAGATTCTTTGGTTAACTGGGTGTATGGGAAGAGAACAGCGCCTTACCGAGTAGAGGTGTATGAAGCTCTCTGTGCTCCCAGAGTCGATCAGGCAGGGTGTTTTGTGTCCGTTGATGAGCACGGTCGTCATCGCGGTCGTGAGCGTTTGGGGCCGAGACTGGTCCAGGGTCACCGAGGCGAGTCGTGGTAAAAGTTGAAGATTTTCCTCGGGCGGTGTGTGGTCATCGAATCGGGGTCCTGAGATTCCAGCCAAGGTGGCGGCGCCCACGGGTTGCACATAGCTGGGGGTGTGCAAGATGGCGGAGCCCACGCGTCACACGTGGTCCCTGGGGAACAAGATGGCGGCACCTAGGGCCCGCACGTGGCTCGGGAAAATGAATATGGCAGCGCCCGCTGCCCGCATGTAGCCCGTGGAGAGAGTTGTGATGGCGACCCTTTCTCTTGCAACTGCTGGCAGATTTGGGAGGACAGCATACCTGCAACGAATGCGTCCCGGATTAAACGTTCTGTGTGGTCGTTGGCTGAAACTTACGGACAGTCACAGTTCCTACCTAGTACCAGAAGTACCTAGAATTCGCCTAGCGATTCCCCTGGGATTTGTCGCCTTGTCACTAGCAGATGTCGGGCGTAGACCTGGTTTACTTGGCGAATGTAGTGTCCTTTCAACAGGGCCATTGTGGCCTCGAAATCGTCCGCATCCTCGATGAGGGTGTAGATTGCTGGACTCACCCTTGAGTGGAGAACTTGCAGTTTCTGGTCCTCCGTGGGTGTGGTCGTGGCCGTCCTGAGGTACCCATTGAAGCACGCCAGCCAGTGTTTGAAAGGTTGCCGCTGAGTTTGCCGCATGGGGGCTAAGTTGCAGACACTCCGGCTTGATGCGGAACTCGATTCTTCAAAATCTAGTCCAATAAATTGATGCATGATCGATAACTCTCGAAGCGAGTTTGGAGTACAATTAAAGGCTTTATTGAACTAGATGTTTCCCCCAGCAGCGCAGGTACAGAATGCAGCAGCTGGGGAGACACAGACTCTTATACCCTGCCTTACTGGGCGGAACCAGCAGGCAGGCTTCACCGATGATCCTGCTGTCTCAGGTACCTCCCACACTAATGATCTTACAGCCTCAACCTGGGTACCATAATACCCAGAATACCACACTGAGGCCCTGCATGGCCTATCAAGCAAGTATAAAATATTCCCATCCAATTTTGAAGATAAGCGGGAGAGTTCTGGAGTCTTGGCTGAAATTTATACCCCAGCCATTGGGCAGTGTGGGGGAGATTTTTAGAGCACCTTTGAAGCAAGGGAAAATGGCCAAAAAAAGGTGTCAGGCTGGCTCCTCGTAATTTTACCAGACACAGGTCAGAGTGGATGTATGCGTGGTTTCAATTCCAACTGTGATTTTATTGTGCTTAGAGAGGGTTATGTCGTGAAGAATAAATAGAATTAGCAGGGTTGCTTAGCCACTGGAGGCCCTTGTAAGGATAAAAAAAGCTTTAAGTTTGTTGCCAGGCAGAGACTGGACACTGAGGAGCGAACCTCTAAACTCTGCCAAAAGAAACTGGAGAGGACAAGGGAGTTGAAAAGCTGCAAGCTTCCTAAGGAACAAGTTACAATCCAGATAACCAGGGAATTGGGACGGAAAGAATGTTTAAGATGACTAGAGTAAAGAGAACAGACACCAAGGTATTGTTCAGAAGAATTTAAGGAAGAATAAACAAAAGGTTTGGAGTTAAAGAGAAAATTTCAGTGACCAGATTTTAGTGGGACAGCAGACCTCAATAGTAAGTCAAAAGGGTGATGCCATTTGAATACTGTGAATTGAGTTAAAGCAATTGTGAACAGTTTATATAGCAGTCAAGGCAAGGACATCCAAAAAGGGGTTGGTGTAAAATCCTGGACTAGATTTTCTGTTCAAAGTGGAACTAAAGCTTTGTATAAAAGTGTAATTTGGAAAATCTGGACAGGATTTCAGAATACAAACTGCTAAGGAAAAGCATTATTTTGAAATAATATTTTAAAGTGTGATTTTGAAAATGGAGTTTGGAAACTCTCATGTGCCAATCATCTCGGGGGGGGGGGGGGGTGGTTCTGAAGGGAAATCCACAGACTAACCTAGGTTCAGAGCAGATTGTGGATTTGACCACAGTCATCTTGTGTGCTTAAAAGGGACTTTGTATGTCAATGAGAACATTGTAGTTTAAGATGTACTTTGTAAACCAGGGGCTGGTTTAGCACAGTGGGCTAAACAGCTGCCTTGTAATGCAGAACAAGTAATGCAGGTTCAACTCCCGTACCGGCCTCCCCAAACAGGCGCTAGAATGCGGCGGCTAAGGGTTTTTCACAGTAACTTCATTGAACCCTACTTGTGACAGTAAGTTATTATTATTAATCCATGTTAACCCCAAAACCTGTGTGTAATTGTTAAGATAAAGGAGATGTAAAGGAGTCTTTTATTATAATTCAATTTTTTCATGTTTAATGAATGTTTTTCCCTTGTTGCTAAAACTAATTAGCTCCTTCGCATTTTATTTTTTAAAAAGTACAAATTACGGTCTTTTGAGCTAGTCTTCCATTTTGGGATCTGCCCATCGAGTTATAATATCAACTAGTATCTTAACATCTTGCAATCAGCCGACTGTATAGACCCCAGGAATTTTAGGCTAGTAATCTTCGTTGCACATTGCACAGCAAGTTAAAATGGCACAGAATGGTTCACTTTTATTTGAAACTGGACTCCACAAATGGAAGGTTTCCATCTGTGCCTCTTGGCGGTGATGAGGTTTCATTACTAGCTCATGGCTAAGACTTCAGAGCATAAATAAATCCCTCAGATCAAACAAAGTTTATCTCTCCTGCTTATAATTCAGTGCTCAAAGCTGAAATTGTAGAAATTGCCTCTGACACAAAGGCAGCTGCTAATCACCGCATGCCTCCAAGTCAAAATCTACCTGAAGTGTCAGATTCTTTTCTGTTTCAAACATTATCAGCCCTC
The DNA here is from genome assembly GCF_902713615.1 of Scyliorhinus canicula. Lineage (NCBI taxonomy): Eukaryota > Metazoa > Chordata > Chondrichthyes > Carcharhiniformes > Scyliorhinidae > Scyliorhinus > Scyliorhinus canicula. The sequence goes on along the minus strand of NC_052157.1, from coordinate 11,418,268 downwards.
TCTGACATGCCAAGAGTGCACATTTAAGGCAGATGCAGACAAAGGTGTATCGTCTTGAAATATTTCATAGATTGTGGAGTTATGTAATGTGCCTATTTAACAGATTACAGAATATGAAGGGTGCAGCTTTCCAACTTATTGACAAAGAAGGTTTGAACACTGTGCTCTATTCTTGTTTTTCAATTTTGAAATGTGGTTGGCAGCCTCCTGAGTGATATTGGCAACAAACACATTGACATGTTCATGCATGAGATTGACTCAATCTCTCAGTTCAACCCTCTTGTCAAAACAGGTTAAATGTTCCCGAAGATACTGAACAAAGAGACTATAAACCAAAGCGTTGACATGTTTGTTGCAAATATCGCACAGTGTGATTCCAACCCAATGTATTTTTGAAGGTTCTGATCAAGTTGTGATACTGTCTTCGTCGTTTACAACAGTGTTTTTCAAACTTTTTTGCCCGGGACCCATTTTTACCAATCGCCCATCCTTCGGGATCCTTCATGATCCATGCTGGCCGACCTTCGCGGCCCACGCCGGCTGACCTTCGTGACCCACCATTTTCACTTACCTTTAATGTGACAGGTGAGCCTGCTTGGTCCTCACGATTTCACTTGCTTTGTTATTCAATGTTACATTCCTGATAATGACTTCAGCTGATGATTTAAGATCTCACTGCATCCGTTGAAATGCCTTCAAATGCCTTTGAAGTTTTGAGGGATTTAAACTTTTATTTGCCAGTACTTCCCTACATATAACACATATGAACTTTGAATCCTGACTTGCAGTGGCAGCACGGTAGCATCATGGTTAGCACAGTTGCTTCACAGCTCCAGGGTCACAGGTTCGATTCCCCGCTGGGTCACTGTCTATTAAGAGTGTGCACTTTCTCCACGTGTCTACGTGGGTTTCCTCCGGGTGCTCCGGTTTCCTCCCACAGTCCAAAGATGTGCAGGTTAGGTGGATTGGCCATGATAAATTGGCCTTAGTGTCCACAAAGGTTAGGTGGGATTACTGGGTTATGGGGATTAGGGTGGATGCGTGGGTTTGAAGTAGGGTGCTCTTTCCCATGGTCGGTGCAGACTCGATGGGCCGAATGGCCTCCTTCGTGACATCAGTATACCTGCTGTCTGTCGCCGTAACAGGCAGGAAGTTTCCAGCGATTTGAAAAGAAATCTGCTCCTGGGTCAGCGCACTGACGTCAGGAGGAGATGTTCTGCCCCGCTGGGCTCCGGGCCTGCCCGCTGATGAGGGGTCACGCGTGGGTGGAACAGCCAGCATTCTGAAAGCCGGTCGCAGCTGGCACTTTTAAAAGCTGGTCGCGCTGTTGGGCACCATTTCCCACAATCAGGAATGCCGCGACGCATGGCCCCGCACTCGGGAATACCGCGACGCATGACCCCGTGACCCTCCCGATCCTGAATTCGAAACTGACTGGTTTATAATGAGGGACGGTTCGCCGAAAAGAGATCCCGAAGCGATTTGGTTGGAAAAACCTCAGGAGGAGGTGATCAAAAGACACAAAATTCAATTGAGTGCCGCCTCTGTCTTTGTCCCAGATGGAAATGATATCTGATGACTTGGCACCGCATCAGCCAAAGAGACAAGCAACGCAACTATTGGAAACCTGACAACTTTGAAAGCAAAATCCACCCGAGCAAAATAGCTCAAGAAAATTGCACGTGGATGATTTAAAACTTTTTTTAAAAGCAGTGCCATTGCAGTTTACACTGCTTCAGATCAATAAACATGGTAATGGTAAGATCATTTTGTTTGACCATTATAGTTATTACGAGCCCTGTCTTTCTCTGCAGGCCAGTAATGAGCATCTCTGAGCTGGTAATGAGCATAGTTGTCGCCAGGAAGTCATTGCTTTATTATTTTTGAGATTGATCAGTATTTGCTTCAATGTAAAACCCAGCCATGACCCTGAGTGTCTAACTATACAGAGATGTGACCATTCATCAAAGGAATTGGAATGTGGATTTTTGATATCATGGACTAGAAAATCTCCCTTTGCGTCTCATTAGCCAAACTTCCTGATTATTAATGCAAAAGGAAAATACTGCTGATGCCGGGAATCTGAAATAGGAACAGAATAGAAACAGTTCAAAGATGTGCAGGTTGGGTGGAATGGTAACGTTATATTGCCCCGTCGTGTCCAAACATTAGGTGGGGTTGCTGGGTTACCGGGATAGGGTGGAGGTGTGGGCTTAGGTAACGTGCTCTGTAAGACTCGATGGGCCAAATGGCCTCCTTCTGCATTGTAAATTCTATAAGATGCTGGAAATACTCAGCAGATCGGGCGGTATCAGAGGAAAGAGAAATAGAGTTCACGTTTCAGGTTGTTTTTTTTAAATATAGAGCTGCCAATTCTTTTTTTTCCCAATTAGGGGGCAGTTTGGCGCGGCAAATCCAACTAACCTGTACATCTTTGGGTTTGTGGGGGCGAAAGCCATGCAGACACAGGGAGAATGTGCTAACTCCACACGGACAGTGATCCGGCGCCGGGATCGAACCCGGGTCCTCAGCGCTGTGAGGCAAGGTTGAAGATCTTTCATCCTTTTGCTCGCTTTTGATGAAAGGTCCTCGACCCCAAATGGAAAGTCAGCTATGTTTTCCTCTTCACCAAGGCTGTTTGACCTGCTGAATACTTCCAGAATATTCCGTTTTTAATCCTGGCAATTATTTCATTCAGAACACGGCAGCACAGTGGCTAGCACTGTCGCTTCACAGCGCCAGACTCCAGGTTCAGTTCCCGGCTTGGATCACTGTCTGTGCGGAGTCTGCACGTTCTCCCCGTGTCTGCGTGGGTTTCCTCCGGGTGCTTCGGTTTCCTCCCACAAGTCCCAAAAGACGTGCTTGGTAGGTGAATTGGACATTCTGAATTCTCCCTCCGTGTACCCGAACAGGCACCGGAGTGTGGCGACAAGGGGCTTTTCACTGTAACTTCATTGAAGTGTTAATGGAAGCCTACTTGTGACAGTAAAGATTATTTTAAAAATCCACTACTACATATCGTACTCTGCAGAATCCTCATAAATGTCTGTCCTAAAGATGACAGATATTTCCCAGTTTACTTCTGACTGTTATCTCAACAGGGAAGAATATTCTTCATCCCACATTATTGCAGCATTGCAAAAGCCGGTTGGGATCAATCTATCAATGCAACCAGTTTGGGGGTGGGGTGGAGAAGGTGTGTGGGGGGGAGGGAAGAAGGTGTGGGGAGGGGGAGAAGGTCTGCGCGGGGGGGGGGGGGGGGGGGGGGGGGCGAGAGAATATGTCTCAAACGGTGACTCTGTTATACATTGTTTAACAATAATTTGATGCTTGTGGATTCACCCATGGCATGCTGGAATTAAAGTCGAATTCTTGTTCTGACTTAAATTTTAAATAGTTTGTTGATTGCTGGACAGAGATCAAAGAATTACCTCGGGGGGGGGGGGCAGATAGATATAGCCACCCACAGACATCTGCAGGGAGTAGGAGGAAATGGAGGAATATGCAAAAACATTTTCTATCTAAATCTGCCACATGCGGCGAAGCAACATAATTAGTGCCCTTTTTGTACTGACTCTCATCAGACCTGATCTGTGGCATGTTTTGTGCTCCTCCTCACATATTTAATAAAGGAACAGTTCTTTTAAACCCTGGAAAAGCATTCCCACTCAAAACAAAGAGACAGAAAATTTTACATTTTGTTCGCAAGGTATACTGTTCACCTGGAAATGTGACCTGTTTTCAAAATTCTAGTTTTTAATATTTATAATTCATAATTCACATGATCAGTCTTGTGCGATGGTTTAGTTGGCAGAAGCTATACGTATATGTAAAAGTTACCAGGGCAACACAATATCCTGAGAGAAGGTTAACTGCCAGGTTGAGTGAGCTGCAGCAAGAATATGATGATGTGTTATTGTATTAGTTTGCTGCGGTACAAAAGTAATGTGATTCCTGTTCATTGATCAGCTCAAATGTGTTTGCCCAATAGAAACATAGAAAAATAGGAGCAGGAGGAGGCCATTCGGCCCTTCGAGCCTGTTCCGCCATTCTTTATGATCGTGGCTGATCATCCAACTCAATAGCCTAATCCCGCTTTCCCCCCAGATCCATTGGTCCCCTTTGCCCTGAGGGCTCTATCTAACTGCTTCTTGAAAACTTGCAATGTTTTGGCGTCAACTACTTCCCGTGGGAATGAATTCCACAGGCCGACCATAATGGTTGCATTCAATGAAGGGTTGCTTCATTGTGTTCACATCATTCATTTGATCAATTTCAACGGATCCAAGAACCTTGGGAGTGTAATTTCAACAGGTTTCTCCTCTCCTTGCTCCCTTTCAATAAGACTTTGGCCAGAATTTTCCACGTCTGATCAGACCGGGCGTGCTCAGTGGCATGACTGGAAAATACGAGAAGGCCCGAGGCGCATTTCCCGCCTGCGTAAACCCAGGACGCAATCGTTACCTCTCTCTCCCTGACTCTCCTTCCAACCCTGTCTCCCCATCAATGGCGAGCTGCATTTCCTGCTGTTAAACATCGGGAATGTAATTATAATAAATTTGCATGCTATTATTCGCTTCGACCTCGCCCTGTGGTAGCGCGTCCCACATTCTTACTGGTCTTTCGGTAAGGAAGTTTCTTCTGAATTCCCTACTAGATTTCTCGGTGACTACTGTATATTGACAGCCTGTAGTTATGGCATTCCCCACAATGGAAACACTCTCTCTGTCTCCACTCTCTCAAAACCCCGAAATAATTTTTAACATCTTTAGTAGGCCTAGTTAAAGGGTTGAAACTGTCCTTCATAGCATAGAAGGGGCTGGTTTACATAGAACATAAAAAATACAGCACACAACAGGCCCTTTGACCCATGATGTTGTGCCGAACTTTTGTCCTAGATTAAGAACAAATCAATCTGCACCCCAGCATTCCACCGTAATCCATGTACCTATCCAATAGCCGCTTGAAGGTCCCTAATGTTTCCAACTCAACTACTTCCACAGGCAGTGCATTCCATGCCCCCACTACTCTCTGGGTAAAGAACCTACCTCTGACATCCCCCCTATATCTTCCACCCTTCACCTTAAATTTATGTCCCCTTGTTTAGCATAGTGGGCTAAATAGCTGGCTTGTAAAGCAGACCAAGGCGAGCAGCACGGGTTTGATTCCCGTACCAACCTCCCCGAATAGGCGCCGGAATGTGGCAACTAGGGGCTTTTCGCAGTAACTTCATTTGAAGCCTACTTGTGACAATAAGCGATTTTCATTTCATTTCATTCAAGCGAATGCCAAACACTAGTGATTAGTCCCAGGGATAAAAGAATTCCATCCAATCCCACAACATCATACACTCCTGTTTTTATTACACTTCAAAAAAAAAACTATTCTGACTACAAAGGAACCGTTCTGGAGTGGTGATCTCAGATGTAGACCAGTACATTGTTGGTGTTCAGAGAGACTCACAATCTGAGGGAGCAGTCTTCTCTACTCGCTTTGGATCAAAGACTCTCTGACTTCCTTTGAAGCAATGCCAAGGGATTCATCGACTTGGGTGTGAGCTAACAGCACAGTGAGCGAACTTGACCCAACTGGTTCCTCTGTCGTTAATACTCAGCCAATTCACTGACACTCTGTCCTGACACTGAGCTCTCAGCAGTCTTTATTGTAAGACGCAAGGGCAAGTTCACTTATCCCTCACCTCTTGTGGATAGCTGCATTCCAAGGGGTCTTGGAGATGAAGATTGGCAGCAACACGGTTGTATGGACTGGATTAACCATATTTCTGGTGCTGATGCCAATTGTAGTCTCTCATCCCAGCCCAACGGAGATCAATTCACTCTAAACAGCTGAGGGATCATATTTGGGATCCTTCTGCTCTGCAGTTCAGCTATTCACTCACAGACCTATGAGGGGATCCCTTTATCTCCAGGATGTGTTCCATTTCGGTCTTTGTTTTCTGGCCCATTGGCATGGTACCACAGGACAACAACAATCATTTACATTTATAAAGCACCTTCAATATAATGCAATGTTCCAGGACGATTCGCAGAAGAATGCTCAAAGTATTTCACCAAACCACAGAAGGAGGTATTAGGGAAGAAGACCCAAGGGTCAAAAATGTAGGTTTGAAGGAGCATCGTAAATAGACGTTGGGGTGGTGTCTTGCTGCCCGGCCCACTCCGCCCTCTGTAAGAGCTGCGGGAAGAAGGGCCACTTTTCGACGGTCTGCCAGGCCAAATCAGTCGCTGCTATACCGCGCAGCGACCGGGGATTCCCCCCCTCCGGGCCCTTGCGGGCCCTTCCAGCACACCGCGCCAATCTCTCCCCCCCGCCCCTGGGCCCCTGCGCGCCTCCCCCTCTCCCCCGGGCCCTTCCAGGCCCTTCCAGCGCACCGCGCAAATCTCTCCCCCCTGCCCCCGGGCCCCTGCGCCCGGCCTGCGCGCCTCTCTGCCCCCGCTCTCAGCAGCTCCGGTTGGCCCGCCGGCACTGCTAACCCCGCCCCCAGCAACCACGAGGGTCCCGCGGGCGCCGCCATCTTGGGCCTCGGACGCCATGTGCGGGTCCTGGGCGCCGCAATCTTGGGATCCCGACTCCACGTGCGGATCCTGGGCACCACCATCCTGGACTGGCACGCAAGGTTCTGCCAGCACCTACTCGGCTGACGATGACTACGACGATGGTTTTTCTCCACGGCTCGCGGCCATTCAGCTCGACCAGTCACGGCCACGCACGCTCGCCAAAACAACGACGCTGATCCACCTCAACGGCCACGAGACGGGCTGCCTGCTGGACTCCGTGAGCACGAAAAGCTTTGTTCACCCTGCCACGGTAAGACGCTGCGCGCTCCCTGTCCATCCTGTAAAACACAAAATCAGGTTAGCCTCAAGTTCGCACTCCGTCCGCATCACCGGCTGCTGCATCGCGGACCTCACGGTCCAAGGGAAGGTTTTTTAAAATTACAAACTCCTTGTCCCCCCTGACCTTTGCGCACCGGCACTCCTAGGACTGGACTTCCAGTGCAACCTGCAGAGCTTGACCTTCCAAATCGGCGGCCCTATACCCCCCCTCACTGTCTGCAGCCTCGTGTCCCTCAAAGTGGACCCCCCCTCCTTGTTTGCTAATCTCACCCCCGATTGCAAACCCGTCGCGGCCCGGAGCAGACGGTACAGCGCCCAGGACCGGACCTTCATCAGGTCCGGGGTCCAGAGGTTGCTGAAGGAAGGGGTCATCGAGGGCAGCAACAGTCCCTGGCGAGCCCAAGTGCTGGTGGTCCGGACCGGGGAGTAAAACCGGATGGTCATCGACTATAGCCAAACCATCAATCGGTTTACGCAACTGGACACGTATCCTCTCCCCCGTATTTCCGCCATGGTAAACGATATCGCGAAATACAAAGTCTTCTCCACTGTGGACCTGAAGTCTGCCTATCACCAGCTCCCCATCCGCGCAAGTGACCGCAAGTACACCGCGTTTGAGGCTGATTGGCGCCTCTACCACTTCCTTCGGGTTCCATTCGGTGTCACAAATGGGGTCTTGGTCTTCCAACGGGAGATGGACCGAATGGTCGACAAGTACGGATTACGGGCTACCTTCCCGTACCTCGATAATGTCACCATTTGCGGCCACGACCAGCAGGACCATGACACCAACCTCCGGAAATTTCTCCAAACCGCAAAACTCCTTAACCTCACTTACAATAAGGATAAGTGCTTGTTTAGCACCGACCGTCTAGCCATCCTCGGCTACGTAGTGCGTAACGGAGTGATAGGCCCCGACCCCGAACGCATACGCCCCCTGATGGAACTCCCTCTCCCCAATACCCTCAAATCCCTCAAACGCTGCCTGGGTTTCTTCGCTTACTATGCCCAATGGGTTCCCAACTACGCTGACAAGGCCCGTCCTCTCATTCAGACCATGACCTTCCCGCCGTCGACAGAGGCCTGCCAGGCCTTTCGCTGCATCAAAGCAGACATCGCAAAGGCCACGATGCGCGCCATCGACGAGTCCCTCCCCTTCCAGGTCGAGAGCGACGCATCAGAAGTAGCTCTGGCGGGACTTCCGGGCGGCGAGCAAGGAGGTCGCAGGGAGAGGGGCTCCCGCAAGCGCCAAACAAGGAGAACACCCCCCCCCCCCCCCCCACCAGGCCGGACGGCGGAAGAGGAGCCGGAGCGCGGCAGCGGAGGAGCCGGAGCGCGGCAGCGGAGGAGCCGGAGGAGCCGGAGCGCGGCAGCGGAGGAGCCGGAGCGCGGCAGCGGAGGAGCCGGAGCGCGGCAGCGGAGGAGCCGGAGGAGCCGGAGCGCGGCAGCGGAGGAGCCGGAGCGCAGGAGCCGGAGCGGAGGAGCGGCAGCGGAGCGGCGACGGCAGAGGAGAGGCAGCGACTGGGGGGCCCAACAGCAGCAGGTCCAACCCCTCTCCCTCCCCTCCCCCCCCTCCACGCGGGCCAGGAGCGGTGCGGCGGCGGCGGCCCCTCTTCTCTTCCCCCCCCCCCCCACGCGGGCCAGGAGCGGTGCAGCGGCGGCGGCCCCTCTTCTCTTCCCCCCCCCCCCCCACGCGGGCCAGGAGCGGCGGCGGCGGCCCCTCTTCTCTCCCTCCCCCCCCCCCCCACGCGGGCCAGGAGCGGTGCGGCGGCGGCGGCCCCTCTTCTCTCTCCCCCCCCCCCCCCCACGCGGGCCAGGAGCGGTGCGGCGGCGGCGGCCCCTCTTCTCTCTCCCCCCCCCCCCCCCCCCCCAGCCAGCAGCGGGGACACCCCCCCCCCCCCCAGCCAGCAGCGGGGCACCCCCCCCCCCAAGCAGAGGGGACACCCCCCCCACAAGCAGCGGGGACACCCCCCCCCACAAGCAGCGGGGACACCCCCCCCCACAAGCAGCGGGGACACCCCCCCCCCACAAGCAGCGGGGACACCCCCCCCCAAGCCAGCAGCGGGGACACCCCCCCCCCCCCCAACCGGCAGCGACCACCGGCCCACTCGCCCCCCCCCCAACTGCAGTGACCACCACGTGGCAAGGACAAAGAGACAAAGGGACTCTCTCTCTCTCTCTCCTGGTTGAGTGGGGAGAGAAGACAAAAGAAAAAAAGAGACTTGTATTTCTGTTCAACCCAAAAGAAAACTGGTAAAGAGAAAAGGGGTAGGGGAAATAAATTAAAAAAAAAAAAAAATATATATATATATATATATATATATAGATATATAATAATAAATAAAATAAAAATAGGGTGCGGAAAAGGGGGAAAAGAAGAACAAGGAGAGAAGAAAAGATGAAGGGGAAGGGGGAGAAAAAAATGCCAGAAGGGAACCAAGAGAAAGGGGGCACCGGAAGTAGACGGGGCAAAGGGCAAGCCAGCTCGGGCGAACGAGTCAACACGCGAAGCGGCGGGAAGAATGTTTCGCCGCATCCAGAAGAGCTGGACGGGCGGGCAACCTCTCCCCTGGGGTTAGAGGGGGGCGTGAATTGGAAGGAAGCCTTTGCCGAGGTGGTGAGGGAGCAGCTGCAGGCAATCAAGGCAGAGTTAAAAGCAGACGCACAGGCAGCAGTGACCAGGGCCATGTCAGGGGTGCAGCAGGTTCTGACCAGACTGGAGAAGAAAGTGGATGCCCAAGGGAAGATACTGGAAGCCCAGGGGGCAACCATTAAAGAGCTGGAGAAGGCAGCGACTGACGCGAGCGACCGGGGCATATCCCTGGAGAGGGGAATGGTGAAACTGAGGGCAACACAGGGGAGCCTGAAGGGCAGGGTAGACGACCAGGAGATCAGCTCGAGAAGGCAAAATATTAAGATAGTGGGCCTGCCAGAGGGGATAGAGGGTAGAAATCCCACAACATTCGTGGCTGCGATGCTGGGCTCCTTAGTGGGGCGGGAAACTTTTCCCACCCCACCGGAAATGGACAGAGCTCATCGGTCACTGCGCCCGAAGCCCAAGGAAGGGGAAAAACCGAGAGCAGTTATAGCCAGACTGCACCGGTACCGGGATAGGGAGACAATCCTGCGCTGGGCCAAGGAGAATAGAGCCTGCAATTGGGACGGGCACGCCATCCGAATCTACGAGGATTTTGGAGCGGACATAGCTAAGAGACGGGCGGAGTTCAACAGAGCGAAAGCAGCTCTCTATAAGAACAAAGTACGTTTTGGTATGCTGTACCCAGCAAAACTCTGGGTCACATACCAACACAAGGAATATTTCTTTACAGCCCCTGCCGAGGCGAATAGATTCGTCGAGGAGCACGGGCTGGAAAAAATAAATGGGAAGTAGGGACGAGGGGCCCATGGCAAGGAGATACGTCATGCCAACGGGGGGGGTGGGGAGGGGCGAGGCAAAGCCAGCCCCCTCCCCCCTGGCAGGAACACCTAGAACGAAAAACAACCCAATGCCCAAGGGCCCTCTCCAGGTGGGAGGCCAGGCCCCGGCACGAGGGAACGGGAGTACTGGAGAGGGGAGAGGGGAAGCGGGACAGCAACCTCCGAGAGGGGAGCCACCGTGCTAGCAGGAAAGCTAGCGAAGGGGGCGCGCAACAGAGCAGGGCCGCAGCGCACCCCCAACAGGGGGGAAGGCGCCAGGCAGGGGAGGGGGGGGATCACCCATCAAAGGTGGGAGAGCAAATGGGGACAGGAATGGGGGAGAGAGGGGCAATGGAGGGGTATACAGGGGTATCCCCGAAAGGGATAGAGCGGGGGGGGGGGGGGGGGCACTCGGGGGGCGAGAGACCAGGGAGGGGAAATGCAGGGACGAAGGGACAAAGGAGGCCAGTAAGGGAATAGGGCCACAAAGTGCCACAGACAAGGGCTCGAAACAGGGAACTGCTGCAAGCACCCACCCAGTACGGTCTGTGGGTGAAGGGGCCCCCCGGAGTGCAGGGGACTACCCGCGTGGCGGACACACAGTGGACGGCCATGGCGGGTGTCCCCGGGACAAGGGGGAACCCCGGAGCGCAGGGACCCGACCGCATGGGGAGAGCAGTGATAGTGGACATCCTGGACGGCCCCCTAACAAAGGGAAACCCCAGAGGGCAGGGGCGCGTCCACCGGACAAATATGGTTAACCCCACAGGAGCAAGGGGGCAGAGGCCCCCCACCAGAATAGTCACCTGGAACGTAAGGGGACTTAACGGCCCAGTGAAGAGATCTAGAGTCCTCACCCACCTTAGAAACATGAGGGCCGACATAGTCTTCCTCCAAGAGACGCACTTGAGGGAGCAGGACCAACTGCGGGTAAGAAAGGGCTGGGTGGGACAAACCTATCATTCCTGTTATGGGGCAAGGGCCAGGGGGGTGGCGATCCTGATTGGCAAGAGGACAATGTTTAGGGCGACAAAGACGGTTACGGACCCAGGGGGACGGTATGTCATGGTCAGCGGGGCCCTGGATGGGGCGCCGGTAGTTCTAGTTAACGTGTACGCGCCCAACTGGGACGACACGAGCTTCATCCAAAAGACCATGGCAGAAATCCCGGACATAGCGACGCACCGACTAATCATGGGGGGGGACTTCAACTGTGTACAGGACCCAACGACGGACAGATCAAACCCCAGAACGGGGAGAACCTCAAACATGGCAAGGGAACTCAGCCACTATATGGAGCAGATGGGAGCAGTAGACCCCTGGAGATTCGCCCACCCGGGGGAGAAAGAATTCTCTTTCTTCTCCCCAGTACACAACGTGTACACCAGAATTGACTTCTTTGTGGTGGGGAAAACGGTGCTTCCAGAGATAGACAAGGTGGAATACTCCGCAATTGTGATATCAGACCACGCTCCACACTACATGGATGTGCGGCTAGAGACGGGAAGGGCCCAGCGCCCCAAATGGAGGTTGGACGGTGCCTTACTAGCTGACAAGGCCTTCAGCGAAAGGATAGCGCAGGCCATAGCGGAGTACACTGAGATCAACCAAAACGGGGAGGTCTCACCCTCCACGTTCTGGGAAGCGCTTAAGGCCGTACTAAGAGGGGAAATCATAGCCTACAAAGCGCAAAGAGATAGGGAGGAAAGGGTGGCTAGGCAGAAGCTGGTCGACTCCATACTGGAGGTAGACCATAAATACTCCGAGGCCCCGACTGTAGAACTCCTGGCGGAGAGAAAAGAATTACAAAGGAACTTTGACCTGCTCTCCACCAGGAAAGCAGTACACCAACTCCGCCAGGCACGCGGGGCCCTATACGAACACGGAGACAAAGCCAGCCGCCTGTTGGCCCACCAGCTGAGAAAGCAGGCAGCCAGCAGAGAAATTGCGCAAATCAGAGATACCAGAGGCACGTTGGAAACAGAACCAGAGAGGATTAACAAAACCTTCAAGGCCTTCTACCAAGAGCTGTACACCTCAGAGCCCCCAACGGGGAAGGCTGGGATGAACCGGTTTCTTGACGGACTGAACATACCAGTTGTGGGAGAGGGCAGAAAACGGGATCTGGACGCACCACTAGCACTGGGAGAGATCATGGACAGCATTAGCTCCATGCAGACGGGGAAGGCGCCGGGACCGGACAGATTCCCGGCGGACTTCTACAAAAAATTTGCGGCAGCGCTGGCCCCGCACCTGCGGGAGATGTTCACAGACTCGCTAGCTAGGGGCACATTGCCACCCACGTTAGCACAGGCCTCAATCTCGCTGATACCTAAGAAAGACAAAGACCCAATGGAATGTGGGTCATACAGACCCATATCTCTGCTAAACGCAGACGCCAAAATACTGGCCAAAATCCTAGCCAAAAGGCTAGAAGACTGTGTACCTGAGGTGGTCACAGAGGACCAGACGGGCTTTGTCAAAGGTAGACAGCTGACCGCGAACATCAGGCGCCTGCTGAACGTGATAATGACCCCCTCCGGGGAGAGAACACAAGAGGTGATCGTCTCCCTGGACGCAGAAAAGGCCTTCGACAGAGTCGAGTGGAAATACCTCATAGAGGTACTGGAGCGGTTCGGGCTTGGAACAGGGTTCACCGCTTGGGTAAAGCTCCTGTACAACGCTCCCATGGCGAGTGTACAGACCAACAATACCAACTCCCAATACTTCCAGCTGCACAGGGGCACCAGACAAGGATGCCCACTGTCCCCGCTGCTGTTCGCACTAGCAATTGAACCGCTAGCAATCGCGCTCAGGGCAGCAAAAAATTGGAGGGGGATCCGAAGGGGAGGTAGAGAGCACAGAGTCTCACTCTATGCGGATGATCTGCTCCTCTATATCTCGGACCCACAAAGCAGCATGGACGGAATCATCGCGCTCCTGAAAGAGTTTGGAGCCTTCTCGGGCTACAAACTCAACATGAGCAAAAGTGAGATCTTCCCAGTACACCCGCAAGGGGGGGGGGGGGGGGGGGGGGCAGCACTAAAGGGGCTGCCGTTCAAACAAGCCCGACATAAATTCCGCTACCTGGGGATCCAAATAGCCCATGACTGGAAAGGGATCCACAAATGGAACCTCACCAGCCTGACGGAGGAAGTTAAAAAGGACCTGCAAAGATGGAACACACTCCCGCTCTCCCTCGCGGGGAGAGTTCAGACGATCAAAATGAACGTACTGCCCAGGTTCCTCTTCCTGTTTAGATCCATTCCGATCTACATCCCCAAGGCCTTTTTCAAAGCGCTGGACAAACTCATCATGGCGTTCGTATGGGGGGGTAAAAATGCTAGGATCCCAAAGAAGGTCTTACAAAAAACAAAAACCAGGGGAGGGTTAGCCCTCCCGAATCTACAATTCTACCACTGGGCAGCAACAGCCGAGCGAGTAAGGGGATGGATCCAGGAGCCAGAAGCTGAGTGGGTGCGTGCGGAGGAGGCCTCCTGCATGGGAACCTCCCTCCGGGCCCTCGCCACGGCAGCACTCCCATCCCCACCCAAAAAACACTCCAGCAGCCCAGTGGTGACAGCCACCCTCCAATCCTGGAACCAACTGCGGCAGCAACTTGGCCTGACCAAAATGTCGAACAGGGCTCCCATCTGCAACAACCATAGGTTCAAACCAGCACTGACCGACGCCACCTTCAAAAGGTGGAGGCAGGACGGGGGGACACTGACAGTCAGGGACCTATACACGGACGACAGGATCGCAACACTGGACGAACTGACAGAGAAATTTCAGCTAGCTGGGGGGAACGAGCTACGGTACCTGCAGCTCAAAAACTTCCTACGAAAGGAGACAAGGACGTACCCACAACCGCCACGACAGACACTACTGGAAGACCTACTGGACGCAAGTATCCTAGAGAAAGGGAACTGTAGTGACATGTATGACCGACTGGTAGATAGGGACGACACCGTACTGGACGCAACAAGGAGGAAATGGGAGGACGACCTGGGGATGGAGATCGGGTGGGGACTCTGGAGCGAAGCACTGCATAGGGTCAACTCCACCTCCACGTGCGCAAGGCTCAGCCTGACGCAACTAAAAGTGGTACATAGAGCCCACTTAACAAGAACCCGTATGAGTAGGTTCTTCCCGGAGGTGGAAGACAGATGTGAACGGTGCCAAAGAGGCCCGGCCAACCACGCCCACATGTTCTGGTCTTGCCCCAGACTCGTGGAGTACTGGACAGCCTTCTTCGAGGTAATGTCCAAAGTGGTGGGAGTGAGGGTGGAGCCATGCCCGATAGTGGCGGTCTTCGGGGTTTCAGAACAGCCAGATCTATTCCTGGGGAGGAGGGCAGACGCCCTTGCCTTTGCCTCCCTGATCGCCCGCCGTAGAATCCTGTTTGGCTGGCGGTCAGCAGCACCGCCCAGAGCTGCGGACTGGCTGTCCGACCTCTCGGAATCTCTCCAAATGGAGAAAATCAAATTTGCCATCCGAGGGTCGGACGACGGCTTCCACAGAACGTGGGAGCCATTCATGCAACTGTTCCGGGACCTATTTGTGGCCAATGTACAAGAGGAAGAATAGTCGGGGGAAGGTAGCGGGAGGGGGGGGGGGCTACAGGTTCGTTACGGGGGTTCGATGGCTAGCTAAGGCCCAAAACCAAACTAAATAAACATGTTGAGGGGGGGGGGGGGGGGGGGGGGGGGGCGCAGTTACTACTACGAAGATGCTTACCTGTAAATATGTATGTTAATTTTTGCGTGTTTGTTTTTTTTCTTTTTTCTTTCTCCTAACAATTTGTAATTTGTTCAATATAAACTATGAAAACTGAATAAAAACATTTATAAAAAAAAAAAAAGAAGTAGCTCTGGCGGCCACCCTGAACCAAGCGGGCAGACCCGTGGCCTTCTCCTCCAGAACCCTCCAGGCTTCCGAACTCCGCCACTCCTCAGTGGAAAAGGAAACCCAGGCCATAGTCAAAGCTGTGCGATATTGGAGGCACTATTTGGCCGGCAGGAGGTTTACCCTCCTCACAGACCAACGGTCAGTGGCCTTCATGTTCGATAATGCACAGAGGGGCAAGATTAAGAATGACAAGATCTTACGGTGGCGGATCGAGTTGTCCATGTACAACTATGAGATCTTGTATCGTCCTGGGAAGCTCAATGAGCCTCCTGATGCCCTGTCCCGCGGTACCTGTAACCAGCGCGCAGATAGACCGCCTCCGCTCCCTCCACGCGGACCTCTGCCATCCAGGGGTGACCCGTTTCTACCATTTCATAAAGGCCCGCAACCTGCCTTTCTCCATCGAGGAAGTCAGGACAGTAACCCGTGACTGCCACATCTGCGCAGAGTGCAAACCGCACTTCTACCGCCCCGAGCGCGCACACCTGATCAAAGCATCCCGCCCCTTCGAACGTCTCAGCATTGACTTCAAGGGGCCCCTTCCCTCTAGCAACTGCAACATTTACTTCCCGGCGGTAATCGACGAATACTCCCACTTCCCCTTCGCCATTCCCTGCCCCGACATGACCATATCGACCGTCATTAAGGCCCTCCTCTCCATCTTCTCCCTGTTCGGCTACCCCGCGTACATACACAGCGATCGGGGGTCTTCCTTTATGAGCGACGAGCTGCGTCAATTCCTGCTCAACAGGGGCATTGCCTCTAGCAGGACGACCAGCTATAACCCCCGGGGTACCGGACAGGTCGAGCGGGAGAATGGTACCATCTGGAAGACCATACTACTGGCCCTCCGGTCCAGAGATCTCCCTATTTCCCGATGGCAAGAGGTTATCCCCGATGCCCTACATTCTATCCGCTCACTCCTCTGTACCACAACAAATCAGACACATCATGAACGTCTTCTTGTTTTCCCCAGGAGGTCGTCCTCCGGATCCCCTCTCCCGACGTGGCTGGCTGCCCCCGGACCCATCTTGCTCCGGAAGCATGTGCAGGTGCACAAGTCCGAACTGTTGGTGGAACAAGTCCAGTTACTCCGAATTGTTGGTGGAACAAGTCCAGTTACTCCACGCTAACCCAGCGCCCCACCCAGGCCACCCGTTCCCCATCCATGGCGTCTCCACCACCAGCCCGGGTGACGGAGACAGTTCAAGGACCGTCGCTCCCGGACTCCAGGACATCAGCGGAACCACCACCATCGGCTGAACCAGCGTCACCAACTCCATTGCGGCGGTCTGCCAGGACGTCACGGGCAATGAAAAGGCTGATCGAGTCTATTTAATTTTCAACAACACCATGGACCTTGTATGGACAATATGTACTATTGTTAAATGTCTGGGCCAGTGGGAAGCCAAACACTTTTTTTCCCTTCTCTGGCTACTGCTCATACCACCAGTTCTCCCCCCCCCCCAGCTCTCGTTGATACCCCCCTCGGCTTCTTTCTCCGCAAAGGGTGAATGTGGTGGTATGATTAAAATAGCTGCCTGCCATTGGTGCAGAACACCGGCTTACCATTGGCACTGGTCGGTCATGTGCCTCTCGACCGATTGGTTGAGACCAGTCATGTGACGGCTCCCCGATTGGTCGAGAGGCTGAGTTAACCCCGCCTCCAGGGCGAGGTATAAATACCCAGCACGGCCTGCGGTCAGCCATTTACTGTAGTCGACCGCAGGGCTAACATCTAGCTTATTAAAGCCTACTTTTGTGCAGCAACTCGTCTCGCGTTCAATTGATGGTTCATCACCTGGTTAGGGGACCTAATGTCATTTCTGAACCTTGAGAAGATCAAATATGCGATGAGGGGGTCGGTGGACGGGTTTTACTCAAGGCGGCAACCGTTCATTGCCTTTTGCAGGGAGCTGGTTACTGTTGGGGGGAGAGGGGTGTTAGTCAGTCTTTTTGGGTCTTCTTTGGGGGGGAGGGGGAATCTGGGGGATGGGGGGTAGTCCTGGTATATAACTGGGTTGGGATGGGTTGTGTTGGGAGTTATTTGTGTAACATTGAAAATTCTGTTTTAATAAAAATATTTAAAAATAAAGAATGTGGAACTCGTTCTCACATGGAATGGTTGAGGCAAATCGCATTGATACATTGAAGGGAAAGGTTATGCTGATAACATAAAATGTAATAAGGTGAGTGGAGACTTGTGTGGAGCGTGATTCAGTTGGGCTGAATGTCCTGTTGCTGTCCTAGAAATTCGATGCCATTCCATAAGGAGATTGTTATTTGTGCTAGAACACATTGGAGCTGAAAGGGTTAATCAGTGCAGGAGTAGATTGTTACAAACAGGCGGACGGAACATCTGTACAGAATGTGAACAATCAAGACTACAAGCTGGAGCATTTACTTTATTGCTGACTTTAATCCATAATTCTTAAAGAAACAAATTAAATTCAATCACGCAACATGTACCTCATTTTTCACAGACACTGTTGTTGCCAGGACATTTCAATGACCTGCAAACTATTATTTTAATGGGTGTCTGTATTCAAATTCTGCTACTGTACATTAGAGGGCCTTTCAGTCAGTAACTGAATTACCATCTATAGTCATGTCAGGAGGAATTTGTCTAACAACCTGAGCCAGTAATTGAATGTAAACATTTTAAAGTACCCAACTAAAAGGCTGACATACCTAAAGGCTTTAACCCTTTGCTCGCGCATTCTGCCCACTAGACAGAAAGACTTTTGCACTGTGTTACACCTGGAGACAGCCCTTCCTAAACTAGTTTTGATGAACTTTTAACATGCGTTGAAAGGGCAGATGGAGCCTGGTTTTAATGAGGACTCCCTCCCTGACGATGCAGCACTCTCTCAGTGCTGCACTGGTGTATCAACCTGGATTGTGTTCAAGCCCTGGGGGAGGGGAGGTGGTTTAAACCCTCTGAATCAGCGGTAAGAGCTGGCTAACGCATCCACTTCATTAAAAATGAAGCCCTGTACAGAAGTTCAAGAAAATGTATTATCGATTCTCCCAAACTGCAGAACTATTGAGCAGACTGTACGGCAGTCGCTCGGATTAATCATCTCCCGATCCCCTACCAGCACAGCAGTTAGGACGTCAGAGCAAAGTGTGCGGGAGCTGCAGACTCGACAGCTTGCGGGCAAGGTGGAGGAAATGGTCGGTAGGCCTGATTGAGAAAAGCTTTGGGAACAAAGAAGCTGATTCCCCTAAGGCTGCCTTCCTTACAACACCTCACGGAGACCACAACTGACCTTCGTGTGAATGAGCAAGAGGGAGAAAGAGAGAGAAAGGCAATAAAGGAGAATGAACCCATTGCATTCGCAGTTATACCTCAAACTTTGGACTGTCAATCACAAGCAGTTCACAGGGTGACTGCAATCACTTCCCACGAGACCAGTGGCAGCTGGTAGTTGCCCAAGATATTAGCGTTGTAATTGTCCCGACAGAAAGCTGCATTAACACATGGCAATTTCCGGGGGTTAGTGAATGAGATCAACACTTATTCCCCTGGGTTAAATCGTAACTGCTGCTCAACTATTTTGAAACTAGTCATCTTTTGCCTCTTTGAGATTTGCTGCACATAATATTGTGCAGTTCTAAAATCCAATATTTCTCAACTCCCTTAAACCACCGAGCCCATTACTCACTGACATGTATCAGACCGCACACACCCAGTTCATTGATTTTTTTGGGGAGTTTGGATCCTGTAAGGGCAGGCAATGGATTTTCTCTTCAGGTTGTCGACCAGTTGGCTATCAATATTCCATCACCAAGGGGATACAAAGTTTGTAGAACACTCAAGTTGCCAATGGTAACAAGTATCATGATGAATTCTACACATGTTTGTGGCTGAGTTTTATTCTTGTTTGCCCCAGAGCAGGTCAGATATAATTACCAAGCCAAACCTATGTGTGCAGATAGCTTCCAAGCCCCAAATGGGTGCGCAGGTATATCTTTGTCAAGGAGTTGGTGACTTGGTCCTCTCATTGGCAAAGACATCACACTATTTGAGGGCAGCACGGTAGCATTGTGGATAGCACAATTGCTTCACAGCTCCAGGGTCCCAGGTTCGATTCCGGCTTGGGTCACTGTCTGTGCGGAGTCTGCACATCCTCCCTGTGTGTGCGTGGGTTTCCTCCCGGCGCTCCGGTTTCCTCCCACAGTCCAAAGATGTGCAGGTTAGGTGGATTGGCCATGATAAATTGCCCTTCGTGTCCAAAATTGCCCTTAGTGTTGGGTGGGGTTACTGGGTTATGGGGATAGGGTGGAGCTGTAGACCTTGGGTAGGGTGCTCTTTCCAAGAGCCGGTGCAGACTCGATGGGCCGAATGGCCTCCTTCTACACTGTAAATTCTTGAAAAATATTGAAGAAGAGTTGTATGGACTCTGCTGTTAACTCTGCTTAGCTCTCTCCCCAGAAGCTTCAAGACCTGCTGAGTTTTTCCAGCACTTTCTGTTTTAGTTCAGATTTCCTGCATCCGTCGTATTTTGCTTTTATTAATATTACATCACACCGTTTGTCTATCTAATATCTGAGTTGGTCATGATCTTTACACCTTTTGGATGAACATTTGAAGTTTCTATTGTTATGAATGGACCCCAGGTGAGGTCCTCCAAGTTTGCCAACCTGGGCGTGATCCCTCAATTTATTACCGTCCGATTGGGCGCCTCAAATTGTTACTACCCAAGTGAGGAGGGATGAACTGGCTCCTTTTCTTTATTCAGCCCTCTCTGCTGGTCGCAACAAGATTAATGTTAAAAAAATGATCCATCTCTTCGCAAATCCCTTTCCTCAATCCCCAATATTTATGCTTTAAAAGGACTCAATTTAACCAGACTTTCTTGAATTAGAGATAGAGTGAGTTTATCAATTACTAAAGTCAAGAAAATGGCAAAACACATGCATATAGGATGGCACAACAGCACAGTGGTTAGCACTGTTGCTTCACAGGCCAGGGTCCCAGGATCGATTCCCGGTTTGGATCACTGTCCTTGCGGAGCCTGCACATTCTCCCCGTGTCTGCGTGGGTTTCCTCGAGGTGCTCCGGTTTCCTCCCACAAGTTCCAAAAGACGTGTTGTTTGGTAATTTGGACATTCTGAATTCTGCCTCTGTGTACCCGAACAGGCGCCGGAATGTGGCGACTAGGGGCTTTTCACAGTAACTTCACTGCAGTATTAATGTATTAACCAGCAGAGGGCAGCAGAGCAGAGCTACTGATCAGCTGTTCTGGGGAAATTTGCATACGTGCAGTGCGGTCAGCCTAAGTGGAAGGTCAATCTGCGAAGGGGACCCGAGGAGTTTGAGTGAAGGCAATCATCCAGCAGAGGGCAGCAGAGCAGAGCTACTGATCAGCTGTTCTGGGGAAATTTGCATACGTGCAGTGCGGTCAGCCTAAGTTGAAGGTGGTTTGTGGAGAGGCTGATGGCAAGTGACAGTTAAACCCGAAGCACTTCGTGAGTGTTTCCCACCCTACCTCCTCCTCTAACCAACCCCCCCACCCCACGGTGGTTGGGAAGCGGGCGCAGGGGCCTGTCGTGAAGGTGAGTGAGTGCCTTTAAATTTACTTACCTTTGAGCGGGAGCAGGGTTTGAGGTAATATCAGGTAAGCTCTTCCTTTCTTTTTCTTTTTCTTGTTATTTTTTAAATCTAGAGGTGATGTCAGGGAAGGCAGTACAATGCTCCTCCTGCAGAATGTTTGAGGTGAGGGACGCCGTCAGTGTCCCTGCTGATTTCATCTGTGGGAAGTGCACCCAACTCCAGCTCCTCAAAAACCGTGTTAGGGACCTGGAGCTTGAGCTGGATGAACTTCGGATCATTCGGGAGGCAGAGGGGGTCATAGATAGGAGCTTCAGGGAAATAGTTACACCAAAGACTGGAGATAGATGGGTAACTGTAAGAGGGACTGGGAAGAAGCAGTCAGTGCAGGGACCCCCTGCGGTCGTTCCCCTGAGTAACAAGTATACCGTTTTGGATACTTGTGGGGGGGGACGACTTACCAGGGGTAAGCCATGGGGTACGGGCCTCTGGCACGGAGTCTGTCCCTGTTGCTCAGAAGGGAAGGGGGGAAAGGAGTAGAACATTAGTAATTGGGGACTCAATAGTCAGGGGCACAGATAGGAGATTTTGTGGGAGCGAGAGAGACTCACGTTTGGTATGTTGCCTCCCAGGTGCAAGGGTACGTGATGTCTCGGATCGTGTTTTCCGGGTCCTTAAGGGGGAGGGGGAGCAGCCCCAAGTCGTAGTCCACATTGGCACTAACGACATAGGTAGGAAAGGGGACAAGGATGTCAGGCAGGCCTTTAGGGAGCTAGGATGGAAGCTCAGAGCGAGAACAAACAGAGTTGTTATCTCTGGGTTGTTGCCCGTGCCACGTGATAGTGAGATGAGGAATAGGGAGAGAGAGCAATTAAACACGTGGCTACAGGGATGGTGCAGGCGGGAGGGATTCAGATTTCTGGATAACTGGGGCTCTTTCTGGGGAAGGTGGGACCTCTATAGACAGGATGGTCTACATCTGAACCTGAGGGGCACCAATATCCTGGGGGGGAGATTTGTTAGTGCTCTTTGGGGGGGTTTAAACTAATTCAGCAGGGGCATGGGAGCCTGGATTGTAGTTTTAGGGTACGGGAGATTGAGAGTATAGAGGTCAGGAGCACAGATTTGACTTCGCAGGAGGGTGCCAGTGTTCAGGTAGGTGGTTTGAAGTGTGTCTACTTCAATGCCAGGAGTATACGAAATAAGGTAGGGGAACTGGCAGCATGGGTTGGTACCTGGGACTTCGATGTTGTGGCCATTTCAGAGACATGGATAGAGCAGGGACAGGAATGGTTGTTGCAGGTTCCGGGGTTTAGGTGTTTTAGTAAGGTCAGAGAAGGGGGCAAAAGAGGGGGAGGTGTGGCGCTGCTTGTCAAGGACAGTATTACAGTGGCGGAAAGGATGCTAGATGGGGACTCTTCTTCTGAGGTAGTATGGGCTGAGGTTAGAAACAGGAAAGGAGAGGTCACCCTGTTGGGAGTTTTCTATAGGCCACCTAATAGTTCTAGGGATGTAGAGGAAAGGATGGCGAAGATGATTCTGGAAAAGAGCGAAAGTAACAGGGTAGTTGTTATGGGAGACTTTAACTTTCCAAATATTGACTGGAAAAGATATAGTTCGAGTACATTAGATGGGTCATTCTTTGTACAATGTGTGCAGGAGGGTTTCCTGACACAATATGTTGACAGGCCAACAAGAGGCGAGGCCACATTGGATTTGGTTTTGGGTAATGAACCAGGCCAGGTGTTAGATCTGGAGGTAGGTGAGCACTTTGGAAACAGTGACCACAATTCGGTGACCTTTACGTTAGTGATGGAAAGGGATAAGTATACCCCGCAGGGCAAGAGTTATAGCTGGGGGAAGGGCAATTATGATGCCATTAGACATGACTTAGGATGTGTTGGTTGGAGAAGTAGGCTGCAAGGGTTGGGCACACTGGATATGTGGAGCTTGTTCAAGGAACAGCTATTGCATGTTCTTGATAAGTACGTACCAGTCAGGCAGGGAGGAAGGGGTCGAGCGAGGGAACCGTGGTTTACCAAAGAAGTGGAATCTCTTGTTAAGAGGAAGAAGGAGGCCTATGTGAAGATGAGGCGTGAAGTTTCAGTTGGGGCGCTTGATATTTACAAGGAAGCGAGGAAGGATCTAAAGAGAGAGCTGAGACGAGCAAGGAGGGGACATGAGAAGTCTTTGGCAGGTAGGATCAAGGAAAACCCAAAAGCTTTCTATAGGTATGTCAGGAATAAAAGAATGACTAGGGTAAGAGTAGGGCCAGTCAAGGACAGTGGTGGGAAGTTGTGTGTGGAGGCTGAGGAGATAAGCGAGATACTAAATGAATACTTTTCGTCAGTATTCACTCAAGAAAAAGATAATATTGTGGAGGAGAATGCTGAGACCCAGGCTATTAGAATAGATGGCATTGAGGTGCGTAGGGAAGAAGTGTTGGCAATTCTGGACAAGGTGAAAATAGATAAGTCCCCGGGGCCGGATGGGATTTATCCTAGGATTCTCTGGGAAGCCAGGGAAGAGATTGCTGAGCCTTTGGCTTTGATTTTTAGGTCATCATTGGCTACAGGAATAGTGCCAGAGGACTGGAGGATGGCAAATGTGGTCCCTTTGTTCAAGAAGGGGAGTAGAGATAACCCCGGTAACTATAGGCCGGTGAGCCTAACGTCTGTGGTGGGTAAAGTCTTGGAGAGGATTATAAAAGATACGATTTATAATCATCTAGATAGGAATAATATGATTAGGGACAGTCAGCATGGTTTTGTGAAGGGTAGGTCATGCCTCACAAACCTTATCGAGTTCTTTGAGAAGGTGACTGAACAGGTAGACGAGGGTAGAGCAGTTGATGTGGTGTATATGGATTTCAGTAAAGCGTTTGATAAGGTTCCCCACGGTCGTCTATTGCAGAAAATACGGAGGCTGGGGATTGAGGGTGATTTAGAGATGTGGATCAGAAATTGGCTAGTTGAAAGAAGACAGAGAGTGGTAGTTGATGGGAAATGTTCAGAATGGAGTTCAGTTACGAGTGGCGTACCACAAGGATCTGTTCTGGGGCCGTTGCTGTTTGTCATTTTTATAAATGACCTAGAGGAGGGCGCAGAAGGATGGGTGAGTAAATTTGCAGACGACACTAAAGTCGGTGGAGTTGTAGACAGTGCGGAAGGATGTTGCAGGTTACAGAGGGACATAGATAAGCTGCAGAGCTGGGCTGAGAGGTGGCAAATGGAGTTTAATGTGGAGAAGTGTGAGGTGATTCACTTTGGAAAGAATAACAGAAATGCGGAATATTTGGCTAATGGTAAAATTCTTGGTAGTGTGGATGAGCAGAGGGATCTCGGTGTCCATGTACATAGATCCCTGAAAGTTGCCACCCAGGTTGAGAGGGTTGTGAAGAAGGCCTATGGTGTGTTGGCCTTTATTGGTAGAGGGATTGAGTTCCGGAGCCATGAGGTCATGTTGCAGTTGTACAAAACTCTAGTACGGCCGCATTTGGAGTATTGCGTACAGTTCTGGTCGCCTCATTATAGGAAGGACGTGGAAGCTTTGGAACGGGTGCAGAGGAGATTTACCAGGATGTTGCCTGGTATGGAGGGAAAATCTTATGAGGAAAGGCTGATGGACTTGAGGTTGTTTTCGTTAGAGAGAAGAAGGTTAAGAGGTGACTTAATCGAGGCATACAAAATGATCAGAGGGTTAGATAGGGTGGACAGCGAGAGCCTTCTCCCGCGGATGGAGGTGGCTAGCACGAGGGGACATAGCCTTAAATTGAGGGGTAATAGATATAGGACAGAGGTCAGAGGTGGGTTTTTTACGCAAAGAGTGGTGAGGCCGTGGAATGCCCTACCTGCAACAGTAGTGAACATGCCAACATTGAGGGCATTTAAAAATTTATTGGATAAGCATATGGATGATAAGGGCATAGTGTAGGTTAGATGGCCTTTAGATTTTTTCCATGTCGGTGCAACATTGAGGGCCGAAGGGCCTGTACTGCGCTGTATCGTTCTATGTTCTATGTTCTATGTAAGCATACTTGTGACAATAAAGATTCTTATAGTATTATGTACCTTCATGAAGATTAGCTGTGAGAATTGAGTCCAAAGTAAGTTAGCAAAAAAAAGGTATATGAGGGATAGATGATTAAGTATTGTTGCTGTTGTGATTCGAGATTCTAGGAGCGCTGAATAGTTCTAGTAGCATCAGGTGAATAGTTGGTTTTCAGATTCCAGTGTTCTGCAGTTTGGAAGAGAAACTTCCCTGTGTTTGTTTCAGCTGTGGTCTTTGCTGATTTGGCTTACTTCAGCCAATCAGAGAGCAAGGTGGAGATTTTCCTGCAATAGCCTTTTGCAGGGGTGCTGCTGCTGCTGGCTGACCTTTTGATTTTGTGTCACACACCCTCTGACACTTCCAGAACCAGGACACTCACTCACTCACCCACTCACTCTTGAGCCAGCTGTTCAGCTGGCTTCTATCCAAGTATGTTCCTGGAAGGCAAAATCTTCAAATCTGCCTGGAAAATTAACCCAGGATATCTCTTGATAAATGGTACTAATCTCCCATTGTTTCCACCGGGGATGGCAATTATGTTCTGTCTGCTTTGGAAATATCTTTGTCTGGAAACAGGCTGGGGTTGCATTGCCTCTCAGAGTTTCATCCACTAGCAATTCAGCCAGCGACTGACTTTACATCCTCAGCCATCTTTGGATTATATGCCCATTTTTAAAAAAACTCACAGGTCTTATTTAGAGTTCAATATTTCCAGATGTAATTTGGTGTTTTTCCTTCAGAACTCTGAAGATCACCATTGTTGGTAATAAAATGTGCTTCTTTCGGAAAATGTGATTGTAAATGCATTGACCAAGATGAAGAAAGGTCAGTAGCTTCACTTTGGGAATCTCGAGTGAATAACAAGGATTCCCAGATCAGATGGTACCTTTAAATCTGTCTTGGCTCTGTCCCAATAAATAGGTTAAAATAATCCTGTGTTATATAAATGCATTCAACATTTTTGACCAATAACTTAAAGGCATTAGATTAGTTTAGTTTAATCAAGTCTGACAATAATATTACAACATGCTTTTAACCCAAAATTACTTCAACCCTCAACGTCAGAAGAAATAGTCATGCTGCATTAGAGTGAATTTTCATTTCCAATGTCTTCAGTGAGATTTGGAAATTTATACTAAAGTTTGTGCGGCTTTATGGATGAGGGTAAGGAACTCTGAATGCTTACCGTCAATTTGATGTCTCGCTTTGCAAAGGGTCCTGTCTCCACTTTCCAGAATGTTCTGCCAGAGGAGAGAGGGCAGGTAGGTGACTTATTCCCCGCAGCTTTGTAAACAGCTGCCAGAAGCCAGGCTGTAGCCATCTGTCTCACCTTTCTCCCTGATTTTCCTTCTCTACTTTTGACCAATGATATGATCCAATATTCCTCTTGTTTACCTCACCCATCAGCAAATTTTTGCCTAATCCAGCAGAATAATACTTTCAGAATATTACAGAAGGATTGGGAAACCTATTTTTGAATTTTCTTTTCACACAACGAAACCAAACCTATTTGTAGCACATTCCGAAAATGATGTGATCTCATAAGCTGATCAAATGTTTTTGCTAATCTTATATGTATTTGGATCTGTGGCGGCTTACGGTTTATACAGTTTAGTAAGTACGGCTAATTCAAAATACAATTGGTGCGTTTACCCAAGCAGAAAGCAATTACAAACCTCACTGGATTACTTCAGGGGAAAGAATAGTCCAAGGGGACTAATCCATGTCCATAGATCCCTGAAAGTTGCCACCCAGGTTGAGAGGGTCGTTAAGAAGGCGTACGGTGTGTTAGCTTTTATTGGTAGAGGAATTGAGTTTCGGAGCCATGAGGTCATGTTGCAGTTGTACAAAACTCTGGTGCGGCCGCATTTGGAGTATTGTGTGCAGTTCTGGTCGCCCCATTATCGGAAGGATGTGGAAGCATTGGAAAGGGTACAGAGGAGATTTACAAGGATGTTGCCTGGTATGGAGGGAAGATCATATGAGGAAAGGCTGAAGGACTTGAAGCTGTTTTCGTTAGAGAGAAGAAGGTTAAGAGGGGACTTAATTGAGGCATACAAGATGATCAGAGGATTAAATAGGGTGGACATCCAGGGCCGGCTCAAGGCACCGGCAACTCGGGCAGTCGCCCGGGGCGCCATGTGCTCGGGGGCGCCAGAGACTTGGGACCCGCGCATGCGCAGTTGGGCCGGTGCCAACCAGCGCATGCGCGGTGGCCGCCCGCCCCCAGGGCGGCCCCCCGGCTCGGTCCGCCCCCCCGCTCAGTCCCCCCCGCCCTCGGGTCCGCCCCCCTACCCTCGGGTCCGCCCCCCCACGTGTCCGCCCCCCTCTCGGGTCCGCACCCCCGCCCCGCCCTCGGGTCCGCCCTCTGGCGTGTCCGCCCCCCCCCGCCCCGCCCTCGGGTCCCCCCCCGCCCTGCCCTCGGGTCCGCGCCCCCGCCCCGCCCTCGGATCCGCCACCCCGCGTGTCCGCCCCCCTCTCGGGTCCGCCCCCCCGCCCCACCCTCGGGTCCGCCCCCCCTTTGGGTCCGCCCCCCCCGCCCCGCCCTCGGGTCCGCCCCCCCGCCCCGCCCTCGGGTCCGCCCCCCCGCGTGTCCCCCCCCCCCCTCGGCCCCGCCCCCCCCGGCCTCGCCCCGCCCCCTCGGCCTCGGCCCCGCCCCCCCCCCTCGGCTCCGCCCCCCCTCAGCCCCCCCCCCCCCCCCCCTCGGCCCCGCCCCCCCACCCTCCCCAAGGGCGCCGAAGTTCAGCTTGCCCGGGGCGCCAGCAACCCTAGAGCCGGCGCTGTGGACATCAAGAGCCTTTTTCCTCAGATGGTGATGTCCAGCACGAGGGGACATAGCTTTAAATTGAGGGGAGATAGATATAGGACAGATGTCAGAGGTAGGTTCTTTATTCAGATAGTAGTAATGGCGTGGAATGCCCTGCCTGCAACAGTAGTGGACTCGCCAACACTAAACGCATTCAAATGGTCATTGGATAGGCATATGGACGATAAGGGAATAGTGTAGAGGGACTTTAGAAGGGTTTCACAGGACGGTGCAACATCGTGGGCCGAAGGGCCTGTACTGCGCTGTAATGTTCTATGTTCTATGTTCTATGTTCATCTCTATCTAAAGAAGGTACTGTAACCCATAATCGTTATCTAACCAGCTCCCTTCCACATTCAATGGCATTACATAGAAACATTAGAAGATAGGGGGCAGCACGGTAGCACTGTGGATAGCACAATTGCTTCACAGCTCCAGGGTCCCAGGTTCTATTCCGGCTTGGGTCACTGTCTGTGCGGACTCTGCACATCCTCCCCGTTTCCTCCGGGTGCTCCGGTTTCCTCCCACAGCCCAAAGATGTGCAGGTTAGGTGGATTGGCCATGATAAAATTGCCCTTAGTGTCCAAAATTGCCCTTAGTGTTGGGTGGGGTTACTGGGTTATGGGGATAGGGTGGAGGTGTTGACCTTGGGTAGGGTGCTCTTTCCAAGAGCCGGTGCAGACTCGATGGGCCGAAAGGCCTCCTTCTGCACTGTAAATTCTATGATAGGAGGAGGAGATCATTCGGCCCTTCATTATGATCATGGCTGATCTTCCAATTCAATAGCCTGAATCTGCTTTCCTCCCACATATTTTGATCCCCTTTGTCCCAAGTGCTGTATCTAACTGCTTGAAAACATTACCAGCGCTGAACCCTCATCCTGCCAAAAAGCTTAACTGGACCAATGATACTGCGGCTTCAAGAGCAGTCCAGAGGCTGAGAATTCTGCCGAGAGTAACTCATCTCCTGCCTCTCCAAAGCCTGACCATCGAGTCGGGAGTGTGATGGAATATTGTCCATCTACCTGACTGAGTGCAATAAAGCCCGCCTTGCAGCGACACTCCAGTTTCACAAATGAATAAAATGTTTTGGTAATTCTTTGGTCATCAAATTCAATTGAAATCTCCTTTGAATTGATTGATGCTAAAGACAGAACATTACAATGGATAATGAATGTGCTCAATAATGACTTGCATCTATTTAGGGCTGGATTCTCCGGAAAGTGTGGTAGCGAGCGGGAACTGCCAGAAGCTTCCCGGCGGTCTCCCCGGTAAGGCCGGCAACGCAATACAACGTTAATTGGTCCACTTAACAAGGCCCCCCAAGCCGCAAATGAACGCTCGCCAGCTACCCCCACTAACAAGGTCAAGCAGCACTTGCACAGCCAACCCCACTCAGCTCGAAGCCATGGCGCCAAAAATACCCCAGGGTCGTGTGCGCACCAACCGGGAGGAGGGGGTGTAAGGTGATAACCCGACCCATCCTATGGACTGGCGACAGTGGCCACCAGTTCCCCTGTGTTCCACCGCTCAGATGAGGCCGCATCTCAAAGCCAGCCCCTGGAACAGGGCGGCACTGATGTGGCATGTGCTGCCACCAAGTACGCCAGGGCCCTCCGGCCCCAGAACCGCCCCCCTGCCCCCCAGGAACATCGAAGGCCATGGGATGTGGTAAGCAGCTGGCTGCCTTCACCCCTGACGTGGATCCTGGGGTTAGTGGAAGAGCAAAGAAGGCCAAGCTAGCACGTTGACGATTACTGAGAGGGCACTCACCACAACCAGTATGACGCCTCCGGCTCATTCTTCCGCAATGCGGGCCTACCACCCACCCAATGCCCCCCCCCCCCCCCCCCCAGACATTGGGCCCTGCGTGATTCACGTTTTTGGCCTCTCCCATTATTCACCGGCCTCATCGCGCTCTCGCTTGAGCAAAATGAGGCCACTGAATCGTACCCATAGTAAAATGTTTTAAGATATTTTAAAATACTTCACACAAACGTTGTATCTCTGAAAATGTGACACACAGACACATGGTAGACTTCATGGAAAATAACTTGGTCAAAGAGGCAGGTTTTAAGGAGCAACTTGAAGGGGGAGAAAGATGTACAGGGGCAGGGAGGAAAGATTTCCTGACCTTGGTGTCGAGCCAGCTGCAGGTACGGCCGACAATGGTGGAGCGAATCAAACTGATGATGGGCAAGAAACCAGAATTGGAGGAGTGCTGAGATAGAAAATAGAAGCAGGAAGTAGGCCACTCGACCCTTCAACCCTGCTGGTGGGACTGGAAGAGGAAACTGAGATGGTGAGGGGTGAGGCCATGGAGAGACTTGAGAACAAGGACAAAAATGTAAAAATTGAAGCACTGTCAAACTGAGAGCCAGTGTAGGTCAGCGAGCCCTGACTGATATACATTCAGGAGTCTGCATCAGAGTTTGCACCACAGCGCGGTTATTTTCAACCCTTTCTACCCTCCAGCCCCTGACTCTTCCTGTCATGTGGTTCATTGAAAGCAGGGCCATCTGCTCCCTCCTACTACCCAAATGGCCGTCCTTCTCTGTAAGCCACTATAGCAGGTGTGAGCAGGTATCCTTGAGAGTGCTACATCAGAGAAAAGTCTGATCCTTTCTCCACTCAGCATTTATCTGCTGCAATTCAGTCTCCAGGATGGATGACTGACCTCCTTCGCGCGGCAGCTGGCAGCTCAGGAAGAAAATAGGTTCTTGTGTATTCAAAGTGTTTTTAGTGTTCCTTGGAAGCAGCCGTGTAGCTGAACAGCGGCCCTTTCAGAGAACGCTGTTGGCCATTTACGTGGGCAAACGGGCAGGCTAACATCACAACCTGTAGCGCTGTCATCTTCTAAATAAAGCTC
This sequence comes from Scyliorhinus canicula, assembly GCF_902713615.1. Taxonomy (NCBI): domain Eukaryota; kingdom Metazoa; phylum Chordata; class Chondrichthyes; order Carcharhiniformes; family Scyliorhinidae; genus Scyliorhinus; species Scyliorhinus canicula. The sequence goes on along the minus strand of NC_052157.1, from coordinate 11,387,802 downwards.
TGCGTTTTGGTTGAACCTCCAAGGCCTTCAGACTCAACCTTGAATCCACCACACAAAAAACTGGCGACGAGGTCGATGAAGAGCGTTTGTTGACATCCGAAGAAATGATAGATAATTGAAATCATTGCTGGCGACGGGGGGGAAGCCACGCAACAGTTTCAGCCGCTGGGGGTGTTGCAAAACACAAAAGCGAAACAGGCTGTGCTCGGGTTGTGCTTTATTTGGGAGAGAAGGGAAGCAAGGTAGTGCTAAAAATTAGTGGCGCATTTTGCACACACAGGTCCTTCCATAGGGAAAAACGGTGGGCATTTCTGGCGCTCTGGGACCATTTGATAAGAATACAGAGCGATGGAGCCCATATGCAGAATGATTCAATCAATGTGTTGAAGCTAATAGAGAGCAGCAGATATAAAAGTCCCAACATTCCTGAGCATAATGGGGGAGAGGGAAACATGTACCCCCCCTCCCCCCCGCCCCCTCAGGAGTCTGGTACAGCCGGAAAAGTGGCACAAAAACATACAAAGAAATAGTGGAAATCTTCCAGGGCCACTATTCACCAAACATTTAGTCATTGCAGAAAGGATTACATTTCATAAGCACAACCAAGAAGCAGGTGAATCGATTACTCAGTTTGTAGTTACCTTGAAAAGACTGGCTGAACACTGCAAATTCGGGGATGTGTTAAACGATACCATTAGAGATAGATTAGTCTGTGGTTTAAGGAGTGAAGCTATTCGAAAGCAATTGTTAACCAAAAGCAACCTGACCTTAAAGAAAGCTTTGGAAGTTGTTATATCCATGGAATCAGCGGCCAAAGAAGCTCAACAGTTGAGTTCAAGCACAAGAATTCACAAGATGTCGGCTGAAACATGAATGCAAGCACAGACTCGCACTTTCCATTGGGGTGCAAAAACCGGGAACCCAGCAGCAGACTGTTGTTAGGGGCTGGTTTAGCACACTGGGCTAAATAGCTGGCTTGTAATGCAGAACAATTCCAATACCAGTCTCCCCGAACAGGCGGCAGAATGTGGCGGCTAGGGGCTTTTCACAGTAACGGAATTGAAGCCTACTTGTGACAATAAGTGATTATTATTATTGTTGCAAAGACAAGGGGCGGGATTCTCCAACCCCCCCCCCGCTGGGTCGGAGAATCCCCGGGGGGCGGCGTGAATCCCGTCCCGCCACTCCGACGCCAGCTGCCGTAATCTCCAGGACCGGTTTTCAGGCAACGGGCGGGGTTTACGCTATGCCGGTCGGGGGCCGTTGACAGCGGCCCCCCCCCCTGACAATTCTCCGGGCCCTGATGGGCCCAGCGGCCGTCAGTTCCTGGCCAGTCCCGCCCGTGTGAAATGGATATGGTCCCACATGGCGGGACCTGGCTGGTCGGCCGTCTAGTGGAGTCCTCAGGGGGGCCCCGGGGGTCCCCCACAGTGGCCTGGCCCGCGATCGGGGCCCACCGATCTGCGGGTGGGCCTGTGCCGTGGGGCACTCCTTCCTTCCGCGCTAGGCTCTGTAGGGCTCCGCCATGGTCAGCGCGGAGAAGAACCATCCTGCGCATACGCAGAACACGCCGGCCGGTTTGCGCATGCGCGGAACCACGCCGGTGGTTCAGTGCTTGCGCCAACTCATGCCAGCCCTTCAGCGCCGGTTGGCATGGCACCAACCCCTCCGCCACCAGCCTAGCCCCCAGACGTGCAGAGGATTCCGCAACTTCTGGTTTGCCCGACGCCGGAGTGGTTCGCGCCATTCTTGGCGCCGGCGTCGGGCCATCCCGCCAATTGCGAGAGAATCCCGCCCCTTGTGTGCAGACATTGTGACAGAAAGGGCCACACATGCTTGTTGGAAAAAGAAACAAGCTTCAGGTAAAAGCTGCAAGAAGTAAGAACCCAATAAAACAAATGGCAAGCTGAACCAAGTAACAAGTGTCCATGTTGGTCAGAACGCAACTCCTCAAACCTGTTAATGTGAGTGAGTGGACGATACCGATCATACCCGTGATGGAAGATGGATCTGTGTGCATTTGTGGTATTTTAAAGTCACCATTAATCCCGTGCTGTGTGCAGAAGGTCTCGCTGCTCTTCAAGTGCTCCACATGCATATGAATGGTCTGTCCCTCAACGTATGAAATGGATCTGATTTTAGAGACAATGGGCGGAATCTTACTATAGTGACAGACTCAGACTGAAAACTAGAGTGTAGCTCTCCAGTTGCACAGCCCAGTTTTCATTCCAGATCTTGAGCTTCTTTAAAGAAAAAATGAGTCTGTGTCGTTTATGCCGTCTCTCTGGTGACGTGGGGCCTGATAGAGCTGGCACCACAGAGATTGGGCACCATTTTTAAAAGGCACTCAGATCAGAGATACCCCTGTCCTCCACCACGGAGGTATTGGACCTCCCAGACAATCACTGGGGGCCACTACACTGACAATCATCATGGCGGTGCCAAACTGGCATTCTCCCTGTGTCCTTTGAAATATTGCATATGCTGAAAAAGCCGCAAAAGGCAGATGCGTGTTCAGGACTAGGCCTTTGTGTGTGTTTGTGGTGACATAATCCCGGGAAGCATCATCTAATTCAGTTACTGGTACACGTGACTCATATCCAGCTTTGTGTAAGATTAGCCTCCTGCCAGCTTTGCACACAGGTCTTCAATTCTGGGGATTGGATATTTATCCTACATCGTGGCCTGATTATCTGTTGGCTTATAATCGCTGCAAGTGCGAATTATCTTGTCCGGTTTCAATACGGGGACAATGGGTGCTGCCCTTTTCAAGAAATGAACTGGCTGGATAATGCTGTGTTCTTCCAACCTGCTTAACTCAGCAGCCACATTCTCTGGTGAGGCATATGGTAAAAAATCAGGTAGTAACGTCTGTATTCACAGAAATCTTAACTTGGAGCCCTTTGATTTTGCCAAACTCATCACAGAACACACTTTCGTATTTTCTTACCAGTTCAGGCAGTCCCCCTTCCCGCACTTGAATAATCTTGGCCCAATTCAACTTTATTTCTTTAAACCAATCGCAGCTGAGAAGGCTTGGTCCTTCACCCGTTACTGTTATCACTGGGAGTTGGGTAGACTGTTGTCCCAGCTCACAGGTACCATTACGGTGCCTTTTATTGTCATTGCTTCTCCCATATAAGTCTTCAGCTTGGCAGAAGTGCTGTTCAAGTTCAAAGGCTTGACTCCTCTTAGCAACTGAAATGTCTGCTCACCCATACCAGTAGCTAATGCCCCTGTATCCACTTCCATCTTAACAGGCTTCCCATTTACCCGGAGCGTGACAGTAATAGGGTCTATCTCTTGCCTGTTTTTAGATTAAACAGGGAGTGAATACCAGAATCACCGATGTTCAGTTCTTCCACACTGTATACTTGTAACATCTTGGTTGATCAATTACTCAGCGATCTTGACTTAACCCTGCACAGCTTCATTGAATCACCTCTTTTGTGATGATAACAACACTCAGGGACAAATTAACTAAATGGGAACAGAGTCCTATGCGAGCACATATGGCTGTATGTTTCCCAGCGCTCGCAGCCGCAAGAAACACAAGGCTATAAGGCTTGTTTTGGGCCTCAACAGAATATGCGCAGCCGAGGCCGTACATCGCCCCTTATGGTACACTGAGCAGGTTCACTCGCCGCATCTCCTCAGTGCGACAAGATATCAATGACGTCCCTATCTTCGAGGCCCCCAGAGCGACTCCCAAAACCACCCAGTCCTAACGCACCCCGCCCCCCCCCCCACACCCCCCGCACCTCCCCTCACCCCCCAACACTGGCGCAGGGCACCCTTGGCCAGATCACACCCGCACACAAAATGCCAGCTTGGCAACTTGGCAGTGCCAGGTTGGCACCCTGGCAGTGCACCTGACAGCTGGCAGTGCCATCCGGGCCAACTGGTCAAGGTGCCAAGCTGGCATTTTGTGTGCGGTGGTGATTGGGCCGGGGGTTGCCCTGCATGGTTGTTGGGGAGGGTGCAGGAGAGAGAGGGAGCTTGCGGGGACCCCTCCCATAGTGTGTTGGGACTTGGAGGGGGGGGGGGGGGTGGAGTCGGGGGTTGCTTTGGGAACTTTATTTAAAATTGCCATCCCGATCTCTCGCTACACTGAGGAGTTGCAGAGAGCGGAAATCCTCAGTGCACAAAACGCTGAGGCTCCCGATGTAACCGGGGTACCGTTTGATAGTATTATGTTTCTCAGCGCTGCGAGCACCAGGAAACACGGGGCCAAACGCGTCCCCTGTGGCACCTTGTTCCCACTTAGTTAAATCGCAATCAGAGTATCGACAAGGACATCGATGAGAACACAAAAGATCAAAATATCCATAAAAATATCACGAGTAGAGTCAGAAAAATGACCCGAAATGAATCAAAGAGACAATTGATGATTAAACAAGAAAAATAAGTTTGCAATAGGTTGATTGGCAAGAGTACAGGAAACTTCAGAAGTGTGTCAAAAGGGTGATCAGGTGAGGGGGGAGAGGCAGAAATCAAAATTAATTTGATTTTCTTCTCATTTTATTAAACAAAATTCCAGTTCAGGAAGAAGCAAGCAGATCAAGGGGGATCCAAAGGGGATGAAATGGCAACAGAACCAGAGGCAATATGAGGAAATAAAATCTGCAGTGGGTTGCTGTGATCTGCCAAAAAGGGCAGTGCAAGCAGATTCAGGAGGAACTTTTAAAAGGGAATTGGACAAGTCCCTGTAAAGAAACCATTTCCACCTCCACAGAGAGAGAGTAAGGGAGTGGATAGTTCTTCACAGAGCCCAGTACACACACAAAATAGGCCAAATTATATTCTTCTGGATCTTTCTATTATGCTATAAAATGGTGGATGAATACAAAATGTTTCATCTATGTGCAATGAATTTCTCAAATTATTTAAGACATCATGTGAACAAGAATACAGCAAACAGGGATTGGCAGCAAACACATACAAACACACACAAGCATTATACAGCTGGAATCTTTGGATGGAAATCATAGAATTCTCCGACAGCGCACAAGGAGGCCATTCGGCCTGTTGAATCTGCTCCAGCCCTTGGAAAGAGCACCCTACTTAAGCCCACACCTCCACCTTATCCTCGTAACCCAGTAACCCCACCTAACCTTTTTGGACACTAAGGGCAATTTATCATGGCCAATCCACCTAACCTGCACATCTTTGGACTGTGGGAGGAAACTGGAGCACCCGGAGGAAACCCACGCAGACACGGGGAGAACGTGCAGACTCCGCACAGACAGTGACCCAAGCCGGGAACTGAACCTGGGACCCTGGAGCTGTGAAGCGACAATGCTAACCACTGTGCTATCATGTCGCCCCAAATCTGCACGCCTTTGGATTGTGGGAGGAAACGGGAGCACCCAGAGGAAACCCACGCAGGCATGGGGAGAACAAGCAAACTCCACACAGGCAGTCACGCAAAACCGGAATTGAACCTGCTGTGAGGCAGCAGGGCTAACCACTGTGCCACCGTGCTGCCCCCATAAGTGCAGAACCATTGGTGACATTCCTCTTCCATAGCTTTAGAGCCCCGAGACACTTAGGAACCTGCTGTTGCCCAAGTTTGAAACACTTAACAGGGGGCAGGACCATCAATGCCAAAAGCCTTCTGATTTGGTCCCGATGAATATTCACGCACTGTGGCAGCAGACACGCTACAGGTTGTACTTTAGCTCGCAAAACATCAGAGAGACTTAAATCCTTTCAACTTATATTATTATCACTTGAAAAACAAAAATAACTTACAAACAAAGCATTATAGTTTGCAGGAAAAGTCAACTAATGATCCAGCACCATTCAAAGGGAAGCGGTTGCATAGCGGTATTATCACTTGATTTGTAATGGGGAAATCCTGGGTTTGAACCCCACACCAGGAGATTGGATACAAATCTGGAATTGAGAGTCCAATAGTGACCATGAAACCTTGTAAAAGCCCATCTGGTTCAATTATTAAAAAATGTTTTAATTAAGGGGCATCTTAGCGTGGCCAATCCACCTACCCTGCACGTCTTTGGGTTGTGGGGGTGAAACTCACGCAGACACGGGGGAGAAAGTGAAAATTTCACACGGACAGTGACCCGGGGTCGGGATCGAACCCAGGTCCTCGAGCCGTGAGGCTGCCCATTTGGTTCATTAATGTTCTTGAGGGAAGGAAATCTGCTGTCCTTACCTGGTCTGGCCAACTTGCGACTCCAGATTCACAGCAATGTGGTCGACTCTGAAATGGCCTCTGAAATGGCAGAGCAAGCCACTCAGTTCAGAGGAAATTAGGGATGGGCAATAAATGCTGGCCTTGCCAGTGAATACAGAGAAAAGCATAACGACACTTGCAACTGATAATTCATGAGCTCAATCACAGACATGAATATGGCAACAAGATTGGCATCAGCGAATCACTACGCTTTGATTTATGCTTTCTCTCAGCTTTGATTGTGGTCTTTCATTCAAGCCTCTGACTAAATAAAGTGCAGCTTCTCAGAACGCGAGTGTCACGCTTATGCAAGGCCTGCTCAGACACATTTCAGTGCTTTCCCCAGAATCTTCTATAAAACTTCACTGCTTACCTGAGCTGATCTCATTATCACAGCCACTATAATTGCTGCTTGCCGAACATCTCCTGAACAGCCATTACGCATGAACAATGGTGGATAGGAATTACCTATGCAGCCAGTGTCACAACTGCTTTGTATTATGTATTGTAAAATATATAGATATATACACATGGCAGCCCAAAATCCATGTTATCCGAGTGTATGTGTCTTATGCTATCATAAAAATCAATGTTGCTCCCTTGGTCATCGAGACACACACAGCACGTGAAGGAGGGCTATCTGGGCAAGTTACTGCTGTCTGTCCAACCTAATCCCACAGAGACCTTCACCTGAAAGAGAAAACAGGAGGGTGTCAATTTGGAAAAGCCAAAAGAAAACCAAATTTTACTGGAAGGTCAATTATCTCTGCAGCTGGGCAACACGGCGGCGCAGTGGGTTAGCATTGTTGCCTCACGGCGCCGAGGTCCCAGGTTCGATCCCGGCTCTGGGTCACCGTCCGTGTGGAGTTTGCACATTCTCCCCGTGTTTGCGTGGGTTTCGCCCCCACAACCCAAAGATGTGCAGGGTAGGTGGATTGAACACACTAAATTGCCCCTTAATTGGAAAAAAAATGAATTGGGTACTCTAAATTTAAATTTTCTTTTATCTCTGCAGCCTAACAGGCAGCAACACTGCCATTAAGGCCTTCTTAGTGCCATACCTGTCACCATTTTGCTATATATTTGCTCATTAAATTTGATAATATTCACAATTACCAGAGATTTTAACATTCAGTAAGTGTTGCGAGGAGCCTTTTCTGCTATCCAAAGTATTTATGTATAAAACCCATATGAGGTAATTAACCGTTCAGAAATTACAGTGCGTTGGAGTGGTGGTCAGTAAGAGGCAGAGTGGATGATGAGCAGGACAAATCTGAAATCTCAACCTCAGATGTGATGAATGGATGGAGCATAATAAGAATATAATAATCTCTATTAGTGTCACAAGTAGGCTCACATTAACACTGCAATGAAGTTACTGTGGAAAAAATCCCCTCGTCGCCACACTCCGGCGCCTGTTCGGCTACACAGAGGCAGAATTCAGAATGTCCAATTCACCTAACAGGCACGTCTTTCGGGACTTGTGGGAGGAAATCGGAGCAACCCGGAGGAAAACACAGGGAGAACGTGCAGACGGAGAATCGAACCCTAGTCCCTGGCGCTGTGAAGCAGCAGTGCTAACCACTGTGCTACCGTGAAGGCTAGGAGAGCTCTTTGAATCAAAAGACTAACTGTAGCTTGAAGGTGTTTGCGATGATAGGTAGACTATCATCTGTACATAATGTGAATAGTTCATCATCACTGTAAATTCTATGATCTGCATGTGCATTATAAGTTATATGTTTTATTGTTGTAGTTATAGATGTTTACAGCATGGAAACAGACCCATTCTCCCAGCTGATAGTTCTACCATCCGACCAGCAGGTGGGGCGAGTACGGAGTCTCAGGACTCGGACCGCACCATGTGCTCGGGCAGAAGGTGTTTGTCAGGAGTTGATAGCAGTCGCAGTTAGTAGTAGCTCTGTTGTATCTTAGTGTAAGTTAGTGATAGACGTTATTCCCAACTGTATTCCTCTTCGACATTTTAGTTATTTGCGAATGTAGTGTTAGTAATAAATAGTTTTATTTGTAAAACAAACTTTAATGTTCTTTGTTCATCTCAGCCCAATCAAAAAACATTTCAGTGTTCTGTACTAGAATTTAGCATCATGAGAGGACAGTAAACTAAATACTCAGGAGCTACGGATGCCACTGTCCTTTTTTTTTAACGAGTTCCTGCTTCTGAAAGAGTTGATGTGAGACCAACCTTCTTACACTTTCTTCAGTTAATGCAGTTGTGTCTAATGGAGATTTGGGTTCTGAGTTCATCATTCTGGTGTTCGCCTCCTTTTTGTTAATAGAATTGTGGTGGTCTTGTGGCGCAGTGGGTAGCGGCCCTGCCTCTGAATCAGAAGCTGCGGGTTCAAGTCCCGCCCAGGACTTGATGGCCAAGGAAGGTGCGTTCATAACGCGGTCAAATAGGTTGAGTGTGTCAACCTGCAAATCCTTCCAACAATGCCAGCAGCGTGGGTTCAATTCCCGTACCAGCCTCCCCGAACAAGCACCGGAATGTGGGGACTAGGGGCTTTTCACAGTAACTACATTGAAGCCTACTTGTGACAATAAACGATTATTATTATTATTATAACATGCCAATGACCTGTGGTAAGAGTGGGAGAGAATCCTGGTCACCCACAATGTGGAGTGGCACCTCCTCAAGCCCCTGGTGACAGACTAGTGACCTGTTCTGGGAATTACTAGCTGTGGAAATGGACAAAAGTTTGCATTAGTGCATCACTAGGTGCGGGAAGAGAATTGGAATAATTAATAGAATAGCCAGGCCCATGACCATTCGATATTTTTCCTAGTTCCGTGGAACAGTGCAGGGACGCATTCAAATCTGAGCTCCTGGATGTTTTATTATGCCTTTAAGGGATAGTGAACACTTTAGGGGAAGGTGCGTCATGTGATTTACCCTCAGTTTCACTTTGGGTTGGAGCAGAACACAGCACACACAGCCCTGCTGCTGATGTTCTCAAACTTTCTATCCAGGTTCATATACGGTTCTTTTTAATAAATGAATGCACGGCGGGTTACGTCAACCCCTCATGTACAATCAGTGACTTTATGTAACTATTGAAACACAGGACACAGAGGCGGGAGGGGGGGGGGACACACATCATTTATGAATCCAAAATTCAAATGTAGATTCTGCCACAACCACTCCCCACCTCCACTCACTCCCAATAAGCCAAGCTCAAATCTCTTTGTTGCCAGTGGATAAATTAAGGAGCAGTTTTTAAAAAATGATTAGCTTTTTTCATAGAATTTACAGTGCCATTCGGCCATTCGGCCCATCGAGTCTGCACCGGCTCTTGGAAAGAGCACCCTACCCAATGTCAACACCTCCACCCTATTCCCATAACCCAGTAACCCCACCCATCACTAAGGGCAATTTTGGACACTAAGGGCAATTTAGCACGGCCAATCCACCTAACCTGCGCATCTTTGGACTGTGGGAGGAAACCGGAGGACCCGGAGGAATCCCACGCAGACATGGGGAGGGTGTGCAGACTCCGCACAGACAGTGACCCAAGCTGGAATCGAACCTGGGACCCTGGAGCTGTGAAGCATTTGTGCTAACAACAATGCTACCGTGCTGCCCTTATTTCACAGTTACCTTCACAGTAACTTCATTGCAGTGTTAATGTAAGCCTAGTTGTGACACTAATAAAGATTATTATTATTATTGGCGCTCGCACATAGCTGCAATGATATTCAACCATAAGGCAAGTTTTGTCAGCTAATGGTTCAATTTCTCTGCATCATTCAAAGAATCCAGACGTCTCTAGTAACGCTTGAGGTAGTGTCATGTGGGGAAATATGCTAGGTTGCTTCAGGAGAGACAATCATATTAACTGTGTTTATTAAGGGCTTAGATGATAAGGTAAAAAGCCACATATACAAATTTGCTGCTGACACAAAGGTATTGTAAGCAGCATGGGTGGAAGCATAAAATTACAAAGAGCTATTAATAGTTTAAGTGACTATTATGGTAAAGGGAGGAAAATGTGAAGTCTCCGGCATTATATCTAAAAAGGAAAGAACGGGTATTTACTAAAATGGCAAGAGGTGGAAAACAGTAAAGGTCCAAAGGGATTTGAAAATAAATTATTAAAATGTCATTTGCAGATACAGAAAATTTGAGGCTAATGGAATGCAGTCCTTTATATCTCGGGGACGACAAAGGGGGATAGGTCATGTTACATTAACGATCTGGAAGAAGGAACTGAGGGCACTGTTGCTAAGTTTGCAGATGATACAAAGATCTGTAGAGGGACAGATAGTATTGAGGAAGCAGGGGGGGCTGCAGAAGGACTTGGACAAGCTAGGAGTGTGGGCAAAGAAGCTGCAGGTGGAATACAATATGGAAATGTGTGAGGTTATGCACTTTGGTCGGAAGAATGGAGGCATTGCCTATTTGTTAAATGGGAAAAGGCTTAGGAAATCAGAAGCACAAAGGGACTTAGGATTCCTAGTTCAAGATTCTCTTCAGGTTAATGTGTAGGTAGGGCAACACAGTGGCCTAGTGGTTAGCACAGCTGCCTCGCACGCTGAGGTCCCAGGTTCGATCCTGGCTCTGGGTCACTGTCTGTGTGGAGTTTGCACATTCTCCCTGTGTCTGCATGGGTTTTGCCCCCACAACCCAAAAATGTGCAGAGTAGGTGGATTGGCCACGCTGAATTGACCCTTAATTGGAAGAAATAATTGGATAATCTAAATTTTTTTTGAAAAGGTTAATGTGTAGGTGCTTCAGTCGGCAGTTAGGAAGGCAAATACGATGTTGGCATTCATGTCGAGAGGGTGAATATACAAGATCAGGGATGTACTTCTGAGGCTATGTAAGGCCCTGGTCAGACCCCATTTGGAGCATTGTGAGCAGTTTTGGGCCTCGTATCTAAGGAAAGATGTGCTGGCCTTGGAAAGAGTCCAGAGGAGGTTCACAAGAATGATCTCTGGAATGAAGAGCTTATCGTATGAGGAACAGTAGAGGACTCTGGGTCTGTACGCATTGGAGTTTAGAAGGATGAGGGGGGGATACTTATTGATACCTACAGGATACTGCGAGGCCCGGATAGAGTGGACATGGAGAGGATGTTTCCACTTGTAGGAAAAACTAGAAGCAGAGGACACCATCTCAGACTAATGGGATGATCCTTTAAATTACAGATGAGGAGGAATTTCTTCAGCCAGAGAGTGGTGAATCTATGGAACTCTTTGCCGTAGAAAGCTGTGGAGGCCAAATCACTGAGTGTCTTTAAGACAGAGATAGATAGGTTCTTGATTAATAAGGGGATCAGGGGTTACGGGGAGAAAGCAGGAGAATAGGGATGAGAAACATATCAGCCATGATTGAATGGTGGAGCAGACTCGATGGGCCGAATGCCTGATTCTGCTCTTATGTCTTATGGTCTTACAGCTATACAGGGCTGTGGTTAGACCACACCTGGAATATTGGTCAGCATACAAGAGGATGGGTACACGGCGCACGTTTACCAGAATAAAATCTGGACTCCAAGAGTTAAATTATTAGAAGGGACTACACAAAATAGAAATTCGTTTCCTGAAATTTAGAGGGTGAAGTGGTGATCTAATCATTAGATTTAAGATGAGCAGGAGATTTAGAGGGGATGAGAGGGGAAACCTTTTCACCCAGAGGGTGGTTTTAGTGACCACAGAGGAGTCCAAAATGAGAGGTGTAAATAAACTTATTTCATTACAGAGTAAACTATGTACACAGAATACTCCAGGTCCCAGGGACTGCTCATGCCCAGTCCCATCTGGGCCAGCTTTTATGCTAAAGTCCAAGGAGGTGTTTAGTGTAATCTCTAAAGTGATGCACGTGAAACTGGACCCGGGCCCTCGGGAGGCCATATTCGGTGTGTTGGACCAGCCGGGGTTGGAAACGGGTGGGGAGGCAGATGTTGTAGCCTTCGCCTCGTTGATTGCCCAAAGACGGATCCTGTTAGGGTAGAGATCAACCTCTCCACCCTGTGCCCTGGCGTGGCGGGGGGACCTGCTGGAATTCGTGACTCTTGAGAAGGTCAAATTTGAACTGAGGGGAAGGATGGAGGGGTTCTACAATTCATGGGCCTTATTCATTATGCTCTTTCGAGAATTGGATCACATCGAACATGGGGTGGGGGGGGGGGTGCTGGGAGGGTTTGGGGGAGGGGGACTGTATATGTTAATGGTGACTGTGGGTGATTCCTGATTCCTTTTTGTCATTTGTTTATGTTAACATGCGGGCTAATGTTTGGGCGTTTGGTGGGAGGATCGGGTCGTTGTTATTGATATGGGGGTTGACATTGCATTCATTATTGTTGGGTGTAAATTTGGGAGAAAATTTGAAAAAGGAGAATAAAAATATTTAAAAAAAAGAATTGACAGGTGCCTCATGGCCGACGTGGATACGATGGGCTGAAGGGCCTCGTTCTGTGCTGTAAAACTCTCTGGCTGGGATTTAACTGAATGGGAGCAAAGTCCCAAAGCATTTAGCCACATGTTTCCCGGCGGTCGCAGCATTGAGAAATACAGGGCAATAAAATGGCACCCAGGTTAGATAGGGAGCCTAGGCGGGGAACGCACATAGCCCCGTTTTGTGCACTGTGGAGCTCCCCTCGGCAGAACCCATCAGTGTAGTGAGAGATCAGGACACCATTTTGAAATGGCGCCCCAATCTCTGGAGCCCCTGAAGCGAGCCCTGCCCCTCCCCAAGCCCCAACACACTATGGGAGGTGCCAAACCCCCCACCCCCCTCCCCCCACCCTGCACCACCCGCACAGGGCACCTCTGGCCCAATCATCACCACACAACAAAATGCCAGCTTGTTACTTTGGCAGTGCCAACCTGGCAGTGCCCCTGCCTGTGCCAGGGTGCTAGGCTGGTATTGTCAGGGTGCCCAGGTGGTACCAGCAGTGTCAGGGTACCACCCTCCCCAAAGGGCATACACCTGAGGGCCTCCGATCCCCACAAGTGTCGTTCTATCTTGTCCCCATTTGTGGAGACCCGCACTGAAGGGCGCTCGCCCAAGGTCTCCAAGGCGAGGGGGATCCCAATGCCTCAGGTACCTCGGGAAACTGCACCTGACAGTGTGACTAGCTGTCTTGCTTGAATATGCAAATTTGCCTGAAAGTGATCCCGCCCACAATGGGTGGGATTTACATCGCAGCGTCTTGCGAGATGGGGTTAGATCTCGTGAGGGTTGAGAGCAGGGTAGATCCCGGGAGCAGGTTCCCTGGCTTCCAATTGGCTACGCTGCGCCGCGACGAGCTGCTTTTCGGGAGCAGGGTGGCCGTCCGATTACACCCTCTGAATTTTCAAAATGTTAAGATGGGCCAGATAGAAAGAAGCCTTTTCTGCTGGTCGTGGAGTCCAGAACAATGGGGTATAGTCAAAAAATTAGAGCCAGACCTTTCAACAGTGAAATTAGGAAGCACTTCTTCACACAAAGCAGAGTGAAAATGTTAAACTCTCTTTCACAAAGGACAGTTGATACGCGATCAATCGTTTAATTTAGAACAAAGAACAAAGAAAAGTACAGCACAGAAACAGGCCCTTCGGCCCTCCAAGCCTGCGCTGACCATGCTGCCCGTCTAAACTAGAATCTTCTGCACATCCTGGGTCCGTATCCCTCTATTCCCATCCTATTCATGTATTTGTCAAGATGCCCCTTCAATGTCACTATCGATCCTGCGTCCACCACCTCCTCCGGCAGCGAGTTCCAGGCACCCACTACCCTCTGTGTAAAACACTTGCCTCGTACATCTCCTCTAAACCTTGCCCCTCGCGCCTTAAACCTATGCCCCCTAGTAATTGACCCCTCTATCTTGGGAAAAAGTTTCTGACTATCCACTCTGTCTACGTCCCTCATAATTTTGTAGACCTTTATCAGGTCGCCCCTCAATCTCTGTCATTCCAGTGAGAACAAACCGAGTTTATTCAACCTCTCATCATAGCTAATGCCCTCCGTACCAGGCACCATCCTGGGAAATCTCTTTTGCACCCTCTCTAAAGCCTCTACATCCTTCTGGTAGTGTGGCGACCAGAATTGAACACTATATCCAAGTGTGGCCTAACTAAGGTTTATACAGCTGCAACATGGCTTGCCAATTTTTATACTCAATGCCCCGGCCAATGAAGGCAAGCATGCCTTCTATCATCAAGGAAGAAAGAGCGAGGCATCTGGATAGAAATAGTCCCAATGGGCAGACGCAGCATGGGTTCATAAAGGGCAGGTCATGCCTAACTAATTTAGTGGATTTTTTGAAGACATTACCAGTGCAGTCGATAACGGGGAGCCAATGGATGTGGTATATCTGGATTTCTAGAAAGCCTTTGACAAGGTGCCACACAAAAGGTTGCTGCATAAGATAAAGATGCATGGCATTAAGGGTAAAGTAGTAGCATGGATAGAGGATTGGTTAATTAATAGAAAGCAAAGAATGGGGATTAATGGGTGTTTCTCTGGTTGGCAATCAGTAGCTAGTGGTGTCCCTCAGGGATCCGTGTTGGGCCCACAATTGTTCACAATTTACATAGATGATTTGGAGTTGGGGACCAAGGGCAATGTGTCCAAGTTTGCAGATGACACTAAGATGAATGGTAAAGCGAAAAGTGCAGAGGATACTGGAAGTCTGCTGAGGGATTTGGATAAGTTAAGTGAATGGGCTCGGATCTGGCAGACGGAAAACAATGTTGACAAATGTGAGGTTATCCATTTTGGTAGGAATAACAGCAAACGGGATTATTATTTAAACGATAAAATATTAAAGCATGCTGCTGGCAGAGAGACCTGGGTGTGCTAGTGCATGAGTTACAGAAAGTTGGTTTACAGGTGCAACAGGTGATTAAGGCGGCAAATTGAATTTTGTCCTTCATTGCTAGAGGGATGGAGTTTAAGACTAGGGAGGTTATGTTGCAATTGTATAAGGTGTTAGTGAGGCCACACCTGGAGTATAGTGTTCAGTTTTGGTCTCCTTACTTGAGAAAGGACATACTATCACTGGAGGGTGTGCAGAGGAGATTCACTAGGTTAATCCCAGAGCTGAAGGGGTTGGATTATGAGGAGAGGTTGAGTAGACTGGGACGGTACTCGTTGGAATTTAGAAGGATGTGGGGGGATCTTATAGAAACATTTTAAATTATGAAGGGAATAGATAGGATAGATGTGGGCACGTTGTTTCCTCTGGCGGGTGAAAGCAGAACTAGGGGACATAGCCTCAAAATAAGGGGAAGTAGATTTAGGACTGAGTTTAGGAGGAACTTCTTCACCCAAAGGGTTGTGGATCTATGGAATTCCTTGCCCAGTGAAGCAGTTGAGGCTCCTTCATTACATGTTTTTAAGGTAAAGATAGATAGTTTTTTGACGAATAAAGGGATTAAGGGTTATGGTGTTCGGGCCGGAAAGTGGAGCTGAGTCCACAAAAGATCAGCCATGCTCTCATTGAATGGCGGAGCAGGCTCGAGGGGCCAGATGGCCTACTGCTCCTAGTTCTTATGTTCTTATGTTCTCCACCTGTGTTGCCCCTTTCAGTGACCTGTGGACCTGTACACCAAGATCTCTCTGGCTGTCAATACTCTTGAGGGTTCTACCATTCACTGTATATTCCCTACCTGTATTAGACCTTCCAAAATGCATTACCTCACATTTGTCTGGATTAAACTCCATCTGCCATCTCTCCGCCCAAGTCTCCAAATGATCTAAATCCTGCTGTATCCTCTGACAGTCCTCATCGCTATCCGCAATTCCACCAACCTTTGTGTCATCTGCAAACCTGAGCTTAAATCTGAGCTTGAAGGGCAGCACGGTGGCACAGTGGTTAGCCCTGCTACCTCACTGTGCCGAGGTCCCAGGTTCGATCCCGGCTCTGGGTCACTGTCCGTGTGAAGTTTGTACATTCTCCCCGTGTTTGCGTGGGTTTCACCCCCACAACCCAAAGATGTGCAGGGTAGGTGGATTGGCCAAGCTAAATTGCCCCTTAATTGGGTACTCTAAATTTATATTTAAAAAAATAAAAATCTGAGCTTGATAGATTTTTATTAATCAAAGCTATTCAGGGATATGGGGCAAAAGTGGGTCTATGGAGCTACGTCTCAGATCAGCTGTGGTCCCATTGAATGGCAAAATCGGCTCGAGGTGTTAAATGGTCTCCTCCTATTCCGATGTTACTTTAGTGAAGTCGAGGTTTCATAGAACATAGAACAGTACAGCACCGAGCAGGTCCTTTGGCCCTCGATGTTGTGCTGAGTTTCCTCACTAGAATGTCAAAGGATCGTTGATAATCTACTGGCTCAAATGAATTCTTAAATTACAGCTTGCAATCAGAGGCCTAGTAGCAGCTCCCAGCCTTATCTGTGTGAACACCTGCCAGTGCACTTTACTGGAACGGCAAGAGGGAACCTCCAATGTCCATTAAAGATCTAAACCGGGGGAATGAAACGAATCAATTATCAGTCATGAATGAGCAGTGAATTTCAAGCCAGTCCCTACTGAAAGTACAATTTGACAACGTGGCTCTGTAGACCCAAGGACAACTCACTAAAGATATTGCAGGTGACACAGCTGATGTAGCTGTAACTGGCGATATCACTGCACTGTCAATTAATTAATAGGAGCAGATACGTTTGCACATCCTATCCCTTTCTGATTTCATAAGCTGTCATGATCATGGTATAATTACCATCACTGGTGCTCTTAATTTACAAAGACACTGCTTCTTTCACAACTCAGAATAAAGAAGGGAAAAAAATGACACTTTCATTTAGCATCATATGTCCCAGCACTAGATATAATTTGCAGAGTTTAAAAGCCTTTATCGCAAGGGACTATGCCAGCATTGTTATGCAGAATCAATACTTTTCATTGCATCAAGTCCCAATGAATCTGATTGACATTCTCATAAACCTTAAACCAATGTCTCCTATAAACTCTCTCCTTTAATGTCACTTGATCACGCAGCCTAGACTTTAATATATTCTATTATTCACTAGTCCCAGTGGACCAAAATTATTGGGTTAAATGTGTCCATGTGAAAGATTCAAAGTACCACAACGACAACGTCAAGGCAAGGCGTAATAAGTTCATTGCAAAGGTTAATTTCATTTATTAGTGAAGCTAGATGTGTTCTATGGAAGAAAACCCAACATGTTTTCTGAATTCAATTTCGCATGAAATGTCTTGAGTGAGCGAGCCATTTCACCCATTGTAACCTGTAATTTGTTTTCTGTGATTGGTTAGTTAAGTGAAGTACCGCATCGTGGATGGAAAACACTTGCCCGGAGCTGTGCAATAATAGGTATTTTCAATCGTCATTATAAGGATGTAGGATCCGTCACGCCGTTCGATTCTCTCCCCTCTGCTGGCACAATTATATTCTTACGAGGGTAGGATTTGTCCTTCAATCAAAGAGCCTTGGTTCTTTGAATAATTTACTTAACATCACTTATAGGAGCGTCGGATAAGGTGAAGGGAAGAGAAAATGACAGTTGACTCTGCTTCTCCTGACGGAAAGGACTTCATTAATTTTTCATTGCCATAGTTGGGATGCATGCAGTATGGTATTCATCATGTCAGCAATGACCTTGCTTCCACATTCATTCCCCCCTTTGAGAGCTGTTTTCTACCATCTGGTTGTTATTAGTCAATCTGCAGCACCCGCAACCCTTGTCAGAGGCAAGAAGGGAAAGTTAATGTTTTGCAATGCTTCCGAATGGAACTGGAGTGCAAGGTCAAGATTATTGTCAAGCCTCTGAAACGTGGCTGGATCTGCATCAGGAATCAATTAGTTCGGAGAGCATTAAACCCAAACTCAGCTAAACAGTCCCGCACAGCTGGCACAACAAGTATCATGACAAGCACTTAATAGAGTTAATTATTAATAGTTTTGCCTTTCACAACTTACTATATTTACACATTTTAAATTGCACATGAATGTTCTCACCAGCTCTCGAGTGTGAATTTCATAGTCAGCTTATTCCAACCCTCCCCCGAAAGTGAAAATAGAAACTTTGGCCATGAATCATTTTGGACTAGTGTCTATCACGTCAGCATGGCAGCTATTTCGAACACCTGAAGTAGGTTTTTAATTGAATCTCATGTGTATTCTGTATTTATGTTATTTTTATAATCCTGAGACATCAGTTAAATGACGCTGAAACAGCCACCTGGAAACAAGCAGATTGGCCAAACTAGCTGTTTATCCTCCATGCATTGTGCCATGTGTACCCACACTTATTCTTCTTTTCCTGGAACCATCTCCATCGCAGTCTCAAATGTCAACATGGTCTCTGAATCAATCATTGATTTTTAAAAAATTTTAGAGTGTCCAATTATTTTTCTTTTAACCAATTAAGGGGCAATGTCAAGAGGGCTAAAATACAAGACCAGGGACGTACTCTTGAGGCTGTATACAGCTCTGGTCAGACCCCATTTGGAGGATTGTAAGCAGTTTTGGGCCCCGTATCTAAGGAAAGATGTGCTGGCCTTGGAAAGGGTCCAGAGGAGGTTCACAAGAATGATCCCTGGAATGAACAGCTTGTCATATGAGGGACGGTTGAGGACTCTCGGTCTGTACTCGGAGTTTAGAAGGATGACGGTTAATCTAATTGAAACTTACAGGATACTGAGAGGCCTGGATTGGGTGGACCGTGAAGAGGATGTTTCCACTTGTAGGAAAATCTAGAACCAGAGCACACAATCTCAGGCTAAAGAGACGATCCTTTAAACAGAAATGAGGAAGAATTTCTTCAGCCAGAGGGTGGTGAATCTGTGGAACTCTTTGCCGCAGAAGGTTGTGAAGGTTAAATCACTGAGTGTCTTTAAAACAGAGATAGCTAGGTTCTTGATAAATAAGGGGATCAGGGGTTATGGGGAGAAGGCAGGAGAATGAGGGTGAGAAACATATTAGCCATGATTGAATGGCAGAGCAGACTCGATGGGCCGAGTGGCCTAATTCTGCTTCTATGTCTTATGGTCTAATTTAGTGTGGACAATCCACCTATATTGCACATCTTTTGGGTTGTGGGGGTGAAACTCACGCAGACACGGGGAGAATGTGCAAACTCCACACAGACAGTGGCCCAGGGCCGGGATCGAACCTGGGTCCTCGGTGCCGTGAGGCAGCAGTGCTAACCACTGCCTCACCGTGATGCCCCTGAACCAATCATTAATGCCAGTAATAGATTCCACAGTTTCACAATTCCCGCTGTGCCAAACAATCTCTCCTGCATACAGTCCCAAATCCCTTAATAACTACCTCACCTCGCCCAGACCACTCGATCTCTGGAAACAGTCTATTTCTATCTGTCTCCATTGAAAACGCTTTCTGATCTCAAACTAATTGAATTATAAAGCTATGAATTAGTGCTGCTGATCAAAGAACATGAACCACTACAGTTTCTGGCTGACATTTCTTTGTTTTAATGGAGGTATTAACCTATTTAAATTAATATACAAGGACTGTCATAAGAGCACATTAAACATTCACTACTATTTATTATTTACTGCTGGTGTTACTGTGGAGAAGTGCTATAAAAACATTCCTACTGAACAGCAGGTTTATTCCGCTTACATTATCACCTATATCAAGGTGAACTCCAAAGCTATGTTTCTGAATTGGAACTAACTATGGGTTCAGCCAAGTGTCCACTGGATCATTAACATTTCAACTTGTTGCTTTCAGATCTCTCTGCATGGCTCATGAAACAGCCATTCCATTTCTTGACTCCTCACATTACAATGTTGCAAGCAAACCATTTGAGGGCCATGTTCCAAGAGGAGAAATGGTAAAACATATGTATCTACATTCAAAGGGATTAGAAGTAAGAATCGAGTGCAATCGTATGTAAATATAAATAAAACGTTATGTGGAACAGTCCTTCAGTTGCGATGCAGCCAGTGCCGGTTGATTC
The DNA here is from genome assembly GCF_902713615.1 of Scyliorhinus canicula. Classification (NCBI taxonomy): domain Eukaryota; kingdom Metazoa; phylum Chordata; class Chondrichthyes; order Carcharhiniformes; family Scyliorhinidae; genus Scyliorhinus; species Scyliorhinus canicula. The sequence goes on along the minus strand of NC_052157.1, from coordinate 11,367,692 downwards.
TAGCCGTTGACTTTGGGAGTCGCTGATTATTCGATATAGGTGTTCTGTGGCTTGGCAGAAAGACTTCAGTTCTTTTTCCAGCTGCAATCCTTCTGCTGGCTAAGTGACCTTCACTTCCAGACACAAAGTTTTAGATGTTCCTGCAAAAGCAGGTGATATTTGCAAGGGCCCTGCCTCGATTACAGTATCCCCTTCAGTGTGGCAAATGTCCAGCTGCTTTTCTCGCAGCACACACACACATAGCCGACAGACACTGGGCCACTCTCTTGGCTAGCTTTTACTTTCTTTTTTAAACGCATTTTATTCAAACTTGCATCAAAGTAGGCTGCAGCGAATAAACATTCTTCCCAACAATCAACGATACAGTTTGTACAGATTTTCCTCCATTTTCACCCCCTCCTCCCCATCACTCCCCCCCCCCCCCCCACCCCGCTCCCCCCGCAACGAACAGCTCCTCAAACACGGTCACAAACATCCCCCACGTTTTCTCAAACTCCCCCGCTGAGCCCCTTAACTCATACTTTATCTTCTCTAACCGCAGGAAATCGCACAGGTCACCCAACCATGCTTCAACCCCTGGTGGCAATGCCGACCGCCACTCCAGCAAAGTCCGTTGCCGTGCAATCAGAGAGGCGAAGGCCATGACATCGACCTTCCTCCTCTCCATGAGCTCCGGCTTCTCTGAAACCCCAAATATCGCCACCAAAGGGTCCGGGTCCACTCCCTCCTCCTCTATCCTGGCTGAGACCGCGAACATTCCCGCCCAGAATCTTCCCAATTTTTCACAACCCCAAAACATGCGCGCATGATTCGCTGGCCCCCGCCCACACCTCTCACACCCATCTGCTACCCCCTGAAAGATCCCACTCATTCTCGCCCGAGTCATATGCACCCTGTGCACCACCTTAAACTGTATCAGGCTCATCCTTGCACAAGAGGAGGTCCCGTCTATCCTTCGCAGTGCCTCACTCCATACTCCCCAATTGATCTCCATTCCCAACTCAGCTTCCCATTTCTCCTTGACCTTCACCACCTGCTCGCCTCCCTGCTCATCCAGCCACTTATATATATCCCCAATTCTTCCCTCCCCTTCCACATCTGGAAGCAGCAGTCGCTCCAGCAGGGTGTATCCCGACAATCTAGGGAACCCCTTTCAGACCTTTCGTGCAAAGTCCCTAACCGGTAGATACCTGAATTCACTACCCCTCGGCAGCTCTACCCTCTCCCTTAGCTCCTCCAGACTAACGAACCCCCCCTCCTCCAAATACAAATCCCTCTCCTTGACCAGCCCCACTTCCCTTCACCTCCTGTATACACTATCCATCCCTCCCAGCTCAAACCCATGTTTCTCGCACAGTGGCGTTAGCACCACCATCCCGTCCACCCTAAAATGCCTCCTCAGCTGATTCCATATCTTCACTGTAGACTGCACTACTGGGCTCCCTGAATACCTACTGCTGTCACCATAGCCCTCAAACTAGACCCCTTACAAGATTCCTCCTCCACCCTAACCCACTCTACCCCTTCTCCTTCCCGCCACCACCGCACCTTGCCCACATTCACTTCCCAATAATAATGAAGCAGGTTTGGCAATGCCAACCCCCCCCCCCCCCCCCCCCCCCCCCCCCCCCCCCCCCCCGCTGCCTGTGCCTCTGTAGCAGGGTCCTCCCCACCCTTGGCACCTTTCCCGCCCATACAAAGTCAGAGATGATTGTGTCCACTTTCCGAAAAAAGATCTTTGATATAAAGACCGGGAATGCCTGAAAGATAAACAAGAACCGTGGCAGAATATTCATTTTCATCACTTGGACCCTCCCCGCTAATGTTAAGTGCAGTGTATCCCACCTCTTAAGATCCTCCCTGGCCTCATCCACCAGCTTCGTTAAGTTCCACTTATGGAACCCCGTCCATTCCCTCGCGACCTGAATCCCCCAGTACCTAAACCTATGGCTTTTCCCTACATTCAGCTTGGATCCCGAGAACCCTCCAAACCTCCCCAACAGGCCCATAATCCTTCCCATGCTCTCCAACAGATCTGAAACATACAGCAGGTGGTCATCGGCATTGAGCAACACCCGATCCTCTTGGCTAGCTTTTAAAACTCATCTTTGTGTTTCCAAATTGGAGCCCACTAGTCGGTCAAGGCAATTATACTCAGGGGGGCTGGATTCTCCTTTGTTCCTGAAACAAAGTGTTGACGCTGGGGCAGGATTCGTGAACTTCCACGACAGCAAAACTGGTGCTGAACCTGGACCGATTCACAACTGTGGAGGGGCTAGCACCGGTCCCATGTGCAACACAATCAATTCTAATGAAAAATGGTGCGGGGTCCGCCGGGTCCGTGATTGACATTCGGGACACTGACAAGCTGCAACCACGCATACACATTACAATCCTCACACACCTATATAGCATGCCCATATAGCTGACGGGTTGGCTGGGGCCAGAGGGTACCTAGGGGGTGGCCTGGGCGTACACCCATACGACCTGTAGGCTGTCAGTGGGGTGCGCAACTGCATGGCTGCCTTTCAGGCTGTGGCAATGGTGTTCCTTGCCCGTCTACCCCAACCCCACAACCCACCTCCTGGCCACCCCCCACTACTCCCCCAGCCCTGGCAGAAGCCCCACAGCCAGCAGCACAACTGTCGGTAAACTATGGAAATGTTAGATACTTTCCGTACCACCCCTGCCTCCCTTCGCAGCTCGACTCCGGTTTCACGATTTTTGAAAGCACAAGTGAACCGCGCCGTCGGAAACTCGGCCCATTATAGAACATAGAACATACAGTGCAGAAGGAAGCCATTCGGCTCATCGAGTCTGCATCAACCTACTTAAACCGTCACTTCCACCCCATCCCCGTAGCCGACCCACTTAAGCCCTCACTTCCACCCTCGCCCCGTAACCCAATAACCCCGCCTCACCTTTTTGGACACTCAGGGCAATTTATCATGGCCAATCCACCTAACCTGCACGCCTTTGGACTCTGGAAGGAAGCCAGAGCACCCGGAGGAAACCCACGCAGATATGGGGAGAACGTGCAGACTCCTCACAGACAGTGACCCAGCAGGGAATCGAACCTGGAACCTGTCATAATATATACCAATATATCATGGTGCAGACACACACTGATGGACAGACACAGGGACCAATCAACATATACAAACACCGCAGCCAATCACCAGTTAGAATACACACACTATAAAAGCAGAGGGCACCACGGTTCCCGTTCATTCTGGGTGCTGCCTCTGAGTGTAACAGGAACTCATCCAGCCCAGCACAGACTCACACCACGTGCTGAGAGAATCAACTGGTTCGGACAAGGCTTAGGTCTCTAGTTCAAGTTAGCATTATTTAGACCCACAGTCATCATGTGTTAGTTAGTTAGAAGTAGTTAATAAAATTGAGTTGAACCTTCATCAGTGTTGGAAGTGTCTGTTCATCTCTCAAGCCTACACTAGCCAACACTTCAGAACCATCGGAGGCAGAGAATCATGTCGGACCCGGAGAGTGCCGGGTCAGGCCCGCTAATGACATGCAGCGGTGTTTACTGGACGTGCGTTCCAGACCGCATTGTCGCCACTGTTGAGGTGACGGAGAATTGCAATTTGACATCAAATCGGCAGCCGCGATTTTGGTGTCAGAACCTATTCTCCACCCAATCATGTTTCCCAATTTTGGCAACAGCCAACAGAGAATCCCGCCCGGGTTCCTGGGATGAGATAGCCAGTGTGTTCCTTTGCCTTTACCACTGATGGTTAGTCAGCCTTTGGATTCTTCTAGAATGACCTGACTGGAACAACAGAGAGGGCTTCTATTGTTCCTTAGAGAAAGCCCCGGCTGCCATTTCTGTCAGTGAATGTAACATAAAACCCAAGTCTTCTTAAAATCCAATATTTATGGATATAATTCCAGGGATTTTGCTCCATTATCATAACAGGTTGCATGTGGCAGTCCCTTTAATAGAATTTAGACTCCGAGGCCACCTGTAATTTCTGCAGGGGTCTCTACTTCAGACTTATATAGTCTTACGCTCCTGATCTTTGACCAGCTGGTGCAGAAGACCTCAAGTGTACCGGAGGACACCATGTGTTCCAGGGATCCAGACACGGATGTAGCCACAGTAGAGAGACAGATTGCAGGATCTCCTCTTGGCACTGTTCCTGGGCAAGGCCACGGTGGCCATTCACAGATCCAGGCAGCAGGCGGCTGAAGGAATTTTTCAGCCGAAGAGTCTACTTCTCTTTTGCGGCTATTGTTGTCCCGGGAGAAGAAGTGACTGGTGGGAATCTGTGGGACTGGAGTGTTTCACACCCTGACAAGTATCACCTTCAATAGTTTCTTTTAATGTTTATTTTTTGTTGAAAGAAGACAATGTATTAGTCTGTGCCCCATTAAGGGGTGGACAGTTATTGCCTTTTAAAACTGACTTTCATTGATTAATATAAAAGAGGTAGAAATCAGGACGCAGATGATTTGGATCATTCTGGGTGACTTGGTAAGCACACAAGGGTAAACTGTCATGTGAGTGTCCCTTTAAGAAACGTATTCTCTTATCACATGTCTTCAGTGATGTCATTGTGTGGGTGGAGCTGGGCTGTGGCTCTGAGTTTTACTTTCGTTTTTGAGCTGGGAGCTGCGCTGTGGCTCTGAGTTTTACTTTCGTTTTTGAGCTGGGAGCTGGGCTGTGGCTCTGAGTTTTATTTTTGGTTTACACAGTTGGAAGCTGAATTCAGACAAAGAAGGTTTCTCTTCCCTCTCTCTTGCTGTATGTTAAAAGGTGTCCAGATCACTTGGTAATTTAAAAGCGATAATTGTTTTCTGGAAATAATTCAAACCTACTGTTTTGTTCAAAAAGGATTTTCCTGGTTTGGTGGATGTTATCAAATTGAAACAGTTGAAAGGGAAGTTATTAAGGCTTATTTATATATGGAGAACTGTAGATGTGTGAGGGATTTATGTTTGTAGTTGATAAAAATGCTTACTGTGCGTGTTTATAAAATGTTAACTGAATTTGTAGAATAAACTTTGTTTTGTTTAAAGGCGCTGAAGGCCTCTGTTGAATAACACCTGAAAAGTACGTCCTTGTGCTCCCCATAACCAAAATTAATAAAGAGTTGTAGGTCAGGTGAACTCCATGATATACTTTGGAGTTTTTCTAAACCCTGGCCCAGAACAAAACATTCACTGGGGTGAAACTGAGAGTCCATGACAACAGCAGAGTCACATGTAAAATACTGAAACTCAAAAAAGTTGTGAATCCATTGGTCTGATTATTAAGTTCGCAGTTGACACCAAGGTTGGTGGAGGGGCAGATGGTATTGGGGATTGTCAGAGAATACAGCAGGACATTGATGGGTTGGAGACTTAGGCAGAGAAATGGCAAATGGAGTTTAATCCGGACAAATATAAAGTAATGCATTTTGGTAGGTCTAACATGGAGGGGAAATATACCGTAATTGCCAAAACTCTTAGTTATATAGAAAGTCAGAGAGATCTGGGCGTGCAGGTCCACAGATCTTTGAAGGTGGCAACAAAAGTGGACAAGGTGGTCAAGAAAGCAGACGGAATGCTTGCCTTCATTGGATGGAGCATTGAGTATAAAAACTGGCAAGTCATGCTAAAGTTGGATAAAACCTTGGAATATTGCGCACAATTCTGGTCGCCACACTACCAGAAGGATTTGGAGGCTTTGGAGAGGGAGCAGAGGAGGTTTACCAGGATGATGCCTGGTCTGGAGGGTGTTAGCTATGTGGAGAGGTTGAATAGACTCGGATGTTTTCATTAGAAAGATGCAGGTTGAGGGGTGACCTGATAGAGGTCTACAAAATTATGAGGGGCATAGACAGAGTGGATGGGCAGGCAATCTTTCCCAGGGTGGGGGGATCAGTCACCAGGGGGCATAGGTTTAAGTCCATGGGGCAAAGGTTAGAGGAGATGTGCGAGGTAGGTTTTTTACGCAGAAGGTGGTGAGTTGTAATGCGTTGCCAGGGGAGGTTGTGGAAGCAGATACATTAACAGCGTTCAAAAGGCATCCTGACAAATACATGGATAGGATTGGTATAGAGGGATACGGCACAAGGAGGTGCTGAGGGCTTTGGCAAAGGTTGGTATCATGACCGGTACAGGCTTGGAGGGCCGAAGGGCCTGTTCCTATGCTGTATTGTTCTTTGTTCTTTGAACTCATAGACAAGGTGCCAGTGACTTTTCAATCAGACAACTAAGGTCTTGTCAATATCTTTTGAGATGATGCGCTACCTACGAAGCAGCAATTGATGTAATATTCATGTTCTGCCCCTAGATGTCTGTAACACGCCAGCAAATAATAAATGATGCAAGATCTCATGAAGTCACCCAGGGGCAGATCATTATCAGCTCAGCTTTACTTCCTTCCACTTGTCAAATTCAGCTCCCAGATTTGCAGTTTTGGATCCAGCTCTGATACCGGCTGATCCCAATGGGTCAATTGTGACTGTCACAAGCTGCTGTCAGTGTGGATGAGACTGTTTTCCAACCACAATCAGACATCTTCTATAGATTAGGGTTTATTTCACATCTCCTACCTTTCGACAGTGTCAATGATGAAAGGAAGATCGGAAAACAATGTGAACGTTAAGCCATAACAATAGGCTCTATTCAAATCATAGAGTCCCTACAGTGCAGGAGGAGGCCATTCGGCCCATCGAATCTGCATCAACGGTTTGAAAGAGCTCCCTACCAAATGCCCCTGCCCTATCCCCGTAACCACACCTAACCTTTTGTGCAATAAGGGGCAATTTTAGCATAGCCAATCCACCTAACCTGCACACCAAGGTGCAATTTGTCACGGCCAATCCACCTAACCAGCACATCTCTGGACTGTGGGAGAAAACCCACGCAGACACAGGGCGAACGTGCAGACTCCGCACAGACATTCACAGACAAGCACTGTGCCACTTTACCGCAGATGCAACACAGTTGCATCTTTTTTTTAAGAATTCCTTCTCTAAATTTATAATACATATCCATGGCAGAAATCCAATTTCGACAATCAGACCCACATTTCCTATGAACTAGAATCAATACATGGATTGAGCATATGCCATGTGCTAACTTTCATTTTTTTTCTTTTCTTCAATTTTTTTTCCAATTAAGGGGCACTTTAGCGTGGCCAATCCACCTACCCTGCACATCTTTGGGTTGTGGGGGTGAGACCCACTCCTGCTATCGTTCACTTGAACACCCCATTCTGTTCACTCCGTAGGGTCCGAGAGACTGCCCTTTCAGATGGTTGCATTCAGGCTCAGACTGTGAGATGGATTTACTTCTAAGTAAGAGGATTAAACAGAATTGGAAAATACAAGTTAAATAGCTGCATCATTCGTGACTGACATGACCTTTTATACTGCAGATAAAACAATGGGTGGGATTGACCGTGCCACGGGAGGTGGCCCGCTATTGACTGGCAGGGGGGTTTTCTGGTTGAATACACCCTTTGCTGCTGAAAGACCTGCGACGGGGTGTGATGTCAGTGGGATGGAAAGATCGCGCCAGCGTGAATGGCTGGACGACCTCGCCCAATGTGTATAATATAAACTAATACTATATGATTCCAGAGTTAGCGAATGTTGGCCGCCACAAAGCCCTACTTCACTATCTAATGTGAACAAGGCTGAATGAAACAATCCGCCAGTGGCACATTCGGTGGGATGTTCAAATCTTCCGCTTCTGACAAAGACATCTTATCCCCCACCCCGAGGCGATTTCCCGACGCAAACTGTCGTAGACTTCGTTGGGGCTGGAAGCTCCCACAGCAACCAATGGTAATCTGCCTTCACTGCCAGAAAACACGCTGCAAGGGGACCCGGAAAATCCTGTCCACAGTCTCCAGCCTTCTTGTGCGATCATACAGCCCCGTCGCCTGACTTGACGATGCAATGAGGTTGTGATATCTCCCGAGAGGCCTCTCGCGGGATTTGCGACGCTCGAATCGCCTCGTGAGATCTCGCAAGAAGTCGCGATCTGGATCTTGCCCTCGTGCCTCATTTAAAAATGTCTCTGCCAGATTCCCCTGAGGCCTGGAAGCCAAAGTCCAAGCCAGGGAGACCACGCCATGGCCCTGATTAACACTGGCCTACAGAAACGTGGACCAGGCGCAATCGCACTTGGAGGGCGTCTCCTAGGCCATTGGGTGGTCGGGGTAGGGTGGCACCCTGGCTCTCCCTCTGACACGTGGCCACCTAGTCAGTGCCAGGCTGGCACCGTGGCACCTTGGCAATGCCTCACTGGTACTGCTACCCTGGCACTGCCAAAGTGCCTGGGTGGCACTGCCATGGTGGAAGCACCAGGGTTCCTGGGTGCCAGGGTGGCACTGCCAAGGACCGGGGCCTGAGGGGGCTGTGTGCATGAAAGGGAGGATGAGGGAGAATATGAAGCGTGGGGGTTGAAGGGCTGGTAAAGTTTGGGGGTTGATGGGTGGGGGTCCTGAAAGGGATTGGGCCCGAATGTGGGGGATGGGGAGGCCTGAAATAGCGGTCGCTCAGTGAACCCACAACAGGGTGTCCTCACACGGGGTGTGTGGGGTACTGCGCATGGGTGCGGGGGGTGGGGGGAGGTGACATTGCCTGTGGGTGAGGGGTGTGTGGGACCCTCAAGCTCACGAGATTGGGGCACCCTTTCAAAATGGCGGCCTGATCTCTGAGGAGCCGGTCTGGCCAGTGAATTCAGCTCCCCACTGCTGAAAAAATTTCCAGTTGTGGGCTAGACCAGGGAGAAACTACCCAAAGCGCCAAAAAATAAATAAGTGTGGTTAAATATCGGTGTGGATCCCACTGAAACAGCCAGAGCGAGAAACAGCCAGCCAAACTAGCCCAAAATGACACTTGGAAATGTTTCCACTAAATCACGCCCCTCGTGTCCACACTCGAGATTTATTACATCTTTTCTAAACCTGAAAAACATTTTTAAAACCGAACACTTCAACAGCACCTCCTCAACCCTTTTATATTCCAGACTAAACGCCAACAGCCTTAGTACCTTTGATATTCTAAACACCAGGGGCTGGATTCTCCAATAATTGGCTGTGGATATGGGCCCCGCACTTCCGGTCGGGAGTCCACTCATGCGCACGGTGACGGCCTGCAGCGGCCGCATCATGGGACACGGTGGACTCAGACCGGGAAGAGGCACCAAAAATGTAGGACCGCCCAGGATCGTGTGCGCCCACGGGTCCATGGCACCTGATCGCTCCTCTGGCTGGCAATGAGGCCCCCTCGGTGAACGATCCATCCGCCCCCCACCAGGGCGGCCACGGACGGAGTCCGCGGCTGCCACCCGACATTCCCGAAAGGTGATTAGTGGTTAGAACCACGCCGTCGGGAACTCGACCGTTTCGTGCAGCGAATCACGAGGGGGACCTCTGTCAGTGGCCCCCTACCCGTGCCACGTAGTTCACGCGCGAGAAACTCCCGAGTGATTCTCCGGGGACCGAAGAATTGCAGGAGTGACGCCAGTCAAAATTCCGGGTTTGATGACCATTCTCCACCCTCGCGCCGAACGCGATTTCAGTGCGGAGACTCGGAGAATCCAGCCCCCTATTTATACACAAGCCATTATTGTTGGTAGTGAAGCTTCTTTAAAAAATATTAAGTTGCATTGTGAGTGAGAGTTGGGGTTTAGTGCCGCCTCTTCATGGTTGGAATCTTTGGTCATAAAGACCCACTCTGTTTGATCAGCAGCAAGTGCTTAAGATGTTAAACCCAACAAAAAAAATGTAAAGGTGTTAATTTGTCTTTCCATTGGAAGATCTGGAGAGTAGGGTCTTTGCATTTGAGAGAATGGCACCTTGATGATACCTTTGGTTTTCCTTCTGGAAGAATGTCAGTTTGTTTGCAATCTTCTAGTTCCTTCCATTCCCATTAAGATATAAATGTTATCTAACATAAGTAGGCATTTGAGGTTAGCCCTCAATTCTTTGCCACAATAAAACGGTGAGGGGTTATGATTGCCAAAGGAAAGCATGCTGAAAATACATTTTGAACACAAAATTGGACTTGTGAACCGTGAGAGGGATTAACAATCCAATTAAATGAATTAAAGATAATTACATCTTGAAGAAAAGAGTCACATCCCGTGGATTTAGAGACCGAAGAGATTTGATGAAGTGGTGGTATTTTCTACGAATAAATATAAAAGCAAGAGAAGGTCATTAAGGGCGTTGCTCTTGCTCCACCACTTCTGATAGTTCTGTCCTTTTAATCCCAATTCCCTGCCTTTTATCAAATTTTAAATCCCAAGGAAAAACAGAAGAAAATTAGTGCAATGTACAGGTAAAAATATATATCTGTGTTAGTGTTTTGAAAATCTTTCACCTACTCCCAAGTTTGCTTTTCCCCCCATTTTATAGTCCATAAGATATAGCAGCAGAATTAGGCCGTTCGGCCCATCTGTTCTGCTCCGCCATTCTATCATGGTTGAAATGTTAAAGCCCGGGTTTCGTTGTTTTAATGATGGCGAAACTGTCAGCGCTCGGCATCATTCCAATGGTAAAACTGACAGTAACTTCTGACACCTGCACCTGAAATTCAGAAGTTGCTGTCTGCGATTCACTGCCTTTCCACAGGTTGTTCTGTTTAAATGTCCTCACATACGACGTATTATCTTAGAAATTACTGACAATAGAACTTCCCCATTTATGCTGTTAAACTTCCCCCTCTTCCCACCACTCCCCCCCCCCCCCAAACCCCTGCCACCCCTAGAAAAGATACGCCTTGTTAACGCATACAACATTATAACTACTTCTGAACAACCTCTCTGGCCCGGAATTGTCTATTTGTGTAATGTCAAATCATTCTATCATGATCAAAACCTTTCTTTTTTCGTGTTATAAAAAGATTATTTATGACATTTCAGCTTCTAATGTGTGTGCCCCAATCTTTGTTTTGCTCCCTGCAAAATGTATATTCAAGTGAAAGATTAACTATGCATTGTACTTCCTTCTTTGCCTTTTATGAGAATGCTTTGATGTGATTGGCTGCTTACCCTGCTTGGTGGTACTACTGCTGCTGGCTGCCTGCCAATCAGCTTGACCTGGTGCCAGATTCAAGTTAATGTTGGAAAAAGGGGAAATCCATGCTGCAGATATTGTCGCATCTTTGTGGGCGGTTTTCTTTGAGGTCAGTGGCTGGCTCCTTCACTTTGCAGCTAACCACAAATCTGGCCAATGACGTTCTTGTGGCATCTTCTGACCCAACGTACAGCTGCAGCGCCATCACTGACAGGAGGGCCAAATTACAAGATGACCCATTTAGAAAGGCAACTTCCATAGGAATGTAGAATAATAATAATCTTTATTATTGTCACAAGTAGGCTAACATTAACACTGCAATGAAGTTACTGTGAAAAGCCCCTAGTCGCCACATCCCGGTGCCTGTTCGGGTACACTGAGGGAGAATTCAGAATGTCCAAATTACCTAACAGCACGTCTTTCTGGACTTGTGGGAGAAAACCGGAGCACCCGGAGGAAACCCACCCAGACACAGGGAGAACGTGCAGACTCCACACAGACAGTGACCCAAGCCGGGAATTAAACCTGGGACTCTGGAGCTGTGAAACAACAGTGCTACCCACTGTGCTACCGTGCTGCCCATCCTGCACCTTTCAGGAACACAATCCTCTGACCCAGGTCACCAGGGATCATCAACTTAAATGGTTTTGTAACCATCCATAGCCAGAATGTTCTAGTCCTGCCACTGAGATGCGGTGAGCCATTCAAACGCCGATTGATGTTGGCGGGACAGTCTGACCATTATTGGACACGATTTGGCACTGAGCCAAAGAGGTTGTTGGGAGTGTCTTACGGGCAGCGGGAGAGGCAGATAGGTTTGGAGATGGAATCCCAGAGCTGAGGGTGAAGGAAGCTGAATGCACAGTCACCATGTTCGGGTACGCAGGAGAATTCAGAATGTCCAAGTACGTCTTTCGTGACTTAGAACATAGAACATAGAACAGTACAGCACAGAACAGGCCCTTCGGCCCTCGATGTTGTGCCGAGCAATGATCACCCTACTCAAATCCACGTATCCACCCTTTACCTGTAACCCAACAACTCCTCCCCTTAACCTTACTATTAGGACACTATGGGCAATTTAGCATGGCCAATCCACCTAACCCGCACATCTTTGGACTGTGGGAGGAAACCGGAGCACCCGGAGGAAACCCACGCACACACGGGGAGGACGTGCAGACTCCACACAGACAGTTACCCAGCCGGGAATCGAACCTGGGACCCTGGAGCTGTGAAGCATTGATGCTAACCACCATGCTACCATGCTGCACTTGTGGGAGGAAACTGGAGGAATCCCACGCCGACACGGGGAGAACGTACGGATGCCAGAACACAGACAGACCCAAGCCGGGAATCGAGCCCAGGCCCCAGCTGGTGTGAAGCAACAGTGCTAACCACTGTGCTACCGTGTGCCCAAGGCAGATGTGAAAACAATGACAGAATGGATTTTAAAATGGGGACTGTATGTGATCTACACATCCCTGGTTCAATAATTGCTCATTTTCTAAGTCCCACTTAAACTGATGACAACTTTTGATCTCAACTCCCTGTCGGTATCATCACCGAGGGCAGGTGTGAAGATCCACACAAATCGGCTTTTGCCCTGTGTATTTCTTCATTTCGTCATTTCAGACTTTTTGCCTTCTCTTCTGCGTCGCTCCCTGCTGAAACCAATTGTTTACACTTTTGTGTTGAATCCGAAAGGAGAACTGAGTTTTCCAAGGACACACACACACACACTCAAAAGTCAGCCTTATCATCTAAAGCTGCATTACATCCAGCTGGCACAGAGCTGCTGGGCCGAATGGCCTGTATTTGTGCTCTGTCGTTCACCTACTCACTGGTAACAACGTGCTGCAGCGATAAAACAAACATTAATTCATCAAAGTACCACTTAAGCCTCATATTTAAGAAATACAGCATCGATTCACAAAGAGCCTCCGAGGAGCTTTACATCATCGCGTGGCAGGAACAAGGGAGCAGGCACGGACATGGGTAACTCCGCATACATTTCTCTCTGAACGTAACATTATATGTGGCAGCTTTGACGAATTAATTTCTCCTTGAATGCCGCTCTGCTCAAGTGGCCAAACCGATAGCTGGTTCAAAGGTTCATCGTGATAATGGGTGCGGAGTGGAAAGAAAACACAAACAGCTATTTCATAACATAAATAACAAAAGAACCAGCTCTGCCACCATTTGTTACCGTGGAAACCAGATATCTCTTTTATTGCATTTTATATAATCTATCCGCCTGCATCCACTGTAATGGGGTGTTACAGTGGAGTTATTTATAGCTTTATTCCTGACACAAGTGCCTATCACAGTCAAGAACGTAGAATATAAGTTGTGCCTGAGCTTGCTTTTTAACATCTGCACCATCCATGGGGTCGAATAAAATCAGGGGTGTGGGGAAGCTGTTAAACTACGGTGTGGATGGGAAGACTTTGGGATGTGCTTTCCACCATCACGTTCTGTGGGCACAGTAAGAAGTCTTACAACACCAGGTTAAAGTCCAACAGATTTATTTGGAATCACTGGTTTTCGGAGCGCTGCTCCTTCATCACTAGCTCCGAAAGCTAGTGATTCCAAATAAACCCTTTTGGACCTTAACCTGGTGTTGTAAGACTTCTCACTGTGCCCACCCCAGTCCAACGCCGGCATCTCCACACCACATTGTGTCGGGATGGCATTAAGGAGACAGAAACTTTGTCCCCACGTACGACAAACGATTAAACAATCAATTAATCTGTTCTGCTGGTGTCAGTCCAGGCAGGACTATTGCTCTGGACACAGAAGACCAGTTCCCTGAGTGGTGCTCCGAGCCCTTTTGTGGAACACGCAGACGTGCAGTTTAACAACTCCTCCAGGGGACAACTCCTGCAATGTAGCACTCCCTCAGTGCTCAGAATCTGCCGCAGCTAAGACTATGAGCTCGAGCCCCGAAGTGGAGCTGGAGTCAATGATACTTTACAGGATTTTATTTTCTCCAAGCATTGATTTGTTTTGCAATTCAGAACTGCAAAAGCAGTGGCAGATTGCTAAGGATTCCAGAGGAAATAGGTTAAAACCTCCCTCACGGGTATTCATTCCATTATACAAAATGCAGACATACTGAGATGGGCCTGCATCAGGTCTGTTTTATATCAATGGCAAAGCCAAACTTGAAACTCTTCCTTGTTGTCGATTAATTGAAATAAAGTCTTAACCCTTTCAAGCATTCAAAAGATTAAAGTTTACATTTCTGTAGCGCCTTTCACAACCTCCGGATGCTCCAAGCCAATGCAGTACAACTGGTGATGTAGTCACAGTTGCAAAGGAGGAAATGTACCAGCCAGTGCACGCACAGCATGATACCGCAACCAGCAATAATTTTAGGGCTGGAAAATTTGTTTCAGTAACTTTGGTTGAAGAGGGCGCGCGGTGGCGGTGGTTAGCACTGCTGCCTCACGGCGCCGAGGACCCGGGTTCGATCCCGGCCCCGGGTCACTGTCCGTGAGGAGTTTGCACATTCTCCCCGGTCAGTGTGGGTCGCACCTCCACAACTCAAAGATGTGCCGGGTAGGTGGATTGGCCACGCTAAATTGCCCCGTAATTGTAAAAACAAAATTGGGTACTTTAAATTTATATTTAAAAAATGTAATGTTGGTTGAAGGATAGATTTTAGTCACTGAGAGAGCAAACAGGCCCCCGGGTTTCATATCTCATTCACAAAAAAAAAGCACTTTAAATAATAATCTTTATTATTATCACAAGTAGGCTTACGTTAACACTGCAATGAAGTTACTGTGAAAAACCCCTCATTGCGAAGGTGCGGCGTCTGTTTGGGTACACTGAGGGAAAATCCAGAACGTCCAATTCACCTGACTGCACGTTTTTCGGGACTTGTGGGAGGAAACCGGAGCACCCGGAGGAAACCCACGCAGACACGGGGAGAGCGTGCAGACTCCGCACAGACAGTGACCCAAGCGGAAATCAAATATGGGACCCTGGTGCTGTGAAGCAACAGTGCTAACCACTGTGCTACCGAGTCCCGCCGGCGTGGTTTACGTATGGTCCCACCTGGCAGGACCTCGGAGTTCTGTCTGCGGGGGCCGTCCTGGTGGGGCGGGGGGGGCGGAGGGATCTGACCCTGGGGGGGGGGGGGAGGGGGGGCTCCATGGTGGCCTGGCACGCGATCGGGGCCTTCTGATTGGCACGCGGTCTGATTCCGTGGGGGCTTCTGTTCCTCCGCGCCGGGCCCCTGTCGAACTCCGCCATATTGCCCAGGGGCCAACGCGGAGACGGAAACCCGCGCATGGGCGAACTCGTGCCGGTCGTGGTGCACATGCGCAAACGCGCGCCAGCCATGGCAGGCGTGCGTGAGCTCGTGCCGGTCATGGCGTACCAGCTTTTGGGCGCAGGAGCTGCGGAGACCACTCCAGCGCTGTACTAGCCCCCTGGGAAGGGGTGGATAGCTGCCAGTTGAGGCCCGTTGACGCCAGAGTGGCTTGCGCCACTTTTCAGCGGATTGGCCCTTCCTCGACTGTGTCGGCGCTGGACTGAGTCCGCAGCCACCACGAGTTCCCGACGGGTGGGACCACACGTGTCCCACGCCATTGTGAACTCAGTCGGTCGGGGGTGGAGCATCAAGGGCGGGCCTCAGGCAATGTCCTGAGGCTGTCAATACGTGGCGCGATGTACTCGGAGAATTTGCCGCTTTGGAGAGGGCGGATCATGGTGAAAGCACGCGCTGCCCCTGATTTGGTCGGAAACTTGGATTCTCCGGCCAATCGCCGAATGCAATTTTGGCATAGGGGGCCGGAGAATCTAGCCCGTTATATATTTCCTCATTGACAATCCCGGTCTGCTTCGTCAGGGATGCTCCGAGAAATTTGGTACAAATGTGTTCAGCACAATATTTTTCCAAAAGCAATTAAATGGCTGCCCTCAGTAAAGAGGATAGAGTTCCCTTTGGGAGCTGTTAGCCTGTGTAGGTGAGAACTATGCAGCTGGGGACTGGATATTGAAAAGAATGCTTTACATACGAGAGAGGAGTCGAGTTGATCATGGGGTCTCCTGCTGACAGGCTTCTGGTCTGAGCAGAGCACACACACAAGGAAGTGCTGGAGTAGCTGCATCAAGTGTCGGGTCTTTCTGGAACTATTTCAGTGTGATTGAAATGAACACAGATTGTATGAGCAGGGCAGATGATGTGGAGCGTAGAAATTCTCATTCTCCAGAGTATTATGCAAGACCAGCACTTGTCCTCGTGAAAACCATTGTATAAAACCCCAGCCGCCTCCGAATACATAGCTTTCCGCATTCTGCTTCTCTCTGACAATCAGCCACACTGATAAGATATTTGTCACAGCTCCTGCATGCAATAATGACAGTCAAAATTAATTTTTGCTGCATGCAACGCACTGACAGTTGTGCACTTATCTAGTTACAGGGAGTGTAGAAGATTGCTGCTGTATGATAATCGACGCGGGGTGCTTGTGGGTAGTGGGTGGGAGGCAAGGTTGTGCACAGTCAGGGGGAGAACTGTCCATTAGCTGAGTAACTATGAATTCACAATTATGTAAGTCAGTCCCCCCCCCATTTCCTTGTCAATGACAGCACTTTGATACACTTGACACATGCTTGCAATAAGCAAAAATGAGAGTAATACTTAGAAGGAAGATTATTTGAGCAAGGAATAATAGATCTCTGAAACGTATGCTCCTCTCTAGCACAGTCTGACTGAACGTCAAGAGCTATTTGTCCAAAGTAAACTTTCTCAACATTTTCAACAACTGAGTAGATAGCAATGTACTTGATTTTGATGCACAGTCTGGTCAGAATTATTAATACTGTTAAGAGCATAGCTGATGTTAAATGCTAAGGGAAGCAACTGTAATTTAGCAATTTGGTATAATGTGAGGAAAGTTGTGAAGACTAGTGAAGGATGTCCCAAACATTTTTGTGATGATTTTAAACAAAATAAATGTTCATAGTCATAGATAGTCATAGAATTTACAGTTTAGAAGGAGGCCATTCGGCCCATCGAGTCTGCACTGGCTCTTGGAAAGAGCACCCTACCCAAGGTCAACACCTCCACCCTATCCCCATAACCCCACCCAACACTAAGGGCAATTTTGGACACTAAGGGCAATTTATCATGGTCAATCCACCTAACCTGCACATCTTTGGACTGTGGGAGGAAACCGGAGCACCCGGAGGAAACCCACGCACACACGGGGAGGATCTGCAGACTCCGCACAGACAGTGACCATCAAACAATGAAACACACCAGAAATACATTTAACTACCTTTATAGCTATACATAGCATTTTTAAATTTACCCAGTACCAAATCACTTTGTGTTCCTAACTTCAGAGCTAAACTTCCCCAAACAACACCTCATAGGTTTTAAAGCTGTAGACAAATTCCAGCAATAGTTACCACACCAGGCACTTATATCTTCGGGCTTGCTTCAAACAGGGTTTTCTCCAAGCACAGTTTGTTGGGAGTTGACACACCTTCCTGCTGTGGGCTGAGGTCTAAAAAAACAGCTAACCTGGATAGCGTGAATGTCCCCTCTACACACTGGTTTCCCTTTTGATCTTCCCTTATCTGAACTAACCTCTCAGAAGCAATTCGTAATTACCTTAATTTAGTGAGTCCGCCTTTCAGAATGTAGTTGTGAAATTCACACCCCGGGCGCTATTTCCGGGACAATCCGACTCTCATGAAAATCCAGTCATTGATGCTAAATCTCGAGAGAGGGCCAGACGGGATTTGCACTGTAGCAATCTCAGCTTGAGATCTCTCCGGCCCCGCCACCCAGTGATGTGATCAGGTGCGTGCCATAATTTCCATTAATTTAAATAATGAGGAGAGTGCCCCCTGATACTTCTGTGGTGGGGAGGGGTCACACCATAGCTTGTGGTGGGAGGGTCATACATGCGGGGGGGGGGGGGGTGGAGTTCAGTGTTCTCGCTGATCAGGGTGCCCATTAATGACATGATCTCTGTGTAGTCGGGTTTGCCAGCTCTACGAGGCCACACCACGCCAGAGCGATGGAATGAGACATGCTCACCGATTTCTTTCTGACAAATGTCAGACGATCTGGGCAGAAAACCTGGCTCAGTATCTGGGGCGAAACGCTTCGGCTTTCAGTCAGAACATGAAAAATTCCGCTATCGTCTTCCCCTTTGAACTTTCAACATCTTTACTTGTACTCTTGACATTTTATCCTTTATTGTTACCAACATGCCCTAGGAAAACATCTGTTACAGTGTGACTAGGCTTATCAACAAATCATTGCAGTTCCACCAACCCAGCCAACCTGTCTCTGCTATAGTTTCCACTTTTAGATAGTTTGTTTTGTTCAAGAACACACAAACGCCAGAACACATTCCCAATGACTGGATTTCCTTGCTTTACATTTAATCAGGATTTCCTAACAATAGTCATTTGTTAGTCTCAGAGTCCTTTCACAGTGGTGGCATTACCATTTAATGCACTTCCCTCAGTAGAATTAAAATAGTACAAGCTTCTAAATACTGGGAAAGGTTGTCTGCACGCCATGCCTCATGGGGGAATTCCAGTCGGAGGATTAGTATAAGGGGAGTTTAAGCTTGGAGGTGGGGAAAAGAAAGTTATGTTTCATTCTTTGAAGTGGATAACAGTGGTACCAAGTGGTGGGAAGTCCAGAGATATGCAGGTCCCTTTCTTTTGATATCTCCTAGGGCTGGATTTGCCGTTTGGGAGTCTCCTGACAGGGTAGAATTGCCCCTGGTCTGCGGTACCACTAGGAACGGTGCCCAAAAGCAATTCCCTCTCTGTTGCCATGTAGATTTATGCATGGCCGAGAGTTTGCGGGCCATTTTGAGTGGGTGGCGCGATACCGAGGTCCGGCGGCAGGACCTCGCCCCCCTCCCCCCATCCACAATGTAAAACGTACCCCGCCCCCGCTGACAAGTAGGGACAGCCTCCCCCCATCACCATGGGAATTATGGGTCACTATCCCCCACAGTACGCATGCATGAGGGTGACCTGACCTCCCCCACGATCCCCACCAGACCTCCTACAGAGACTCACCATCAGATGCCCCATTAGACCCAAAATTCATAAACATTCAAATTCTCCACCACCAATAATCAATGGTTGGGGTGCGCACCATCTACAAGATGCATTCACGTAACCTGCCAAGGTTCTTTAGACTAGTGTTTTTCAAACTTTTTCTCCGGGGAGCCATTTTTACCAACTGGCCGACCTTCACGACCCACGCCGGCCGACCTCCGCGACCCACGCCGGCCAACCTTCGCGACCCACGCCGGCCGACCTCCGCGACCCACGCCGGCCAACCTTCGCGACCCACGCCGGCCGACCTCCGCGACCCACGCCGGCCGACCTTCGCGACCCACGCCGGCCAACCTTCGCGACCCACGGTGGCCGACCTTCGCGACCCACCATTTTCTCTTTCCTTGTTTGTTGCTGACAAAATGGAGGAATCGCAATCGCACTCAAGGCACGTGATGTTTAAAAATCAAGATTTAAAAAGTTGACATCCCTTGAAGTTACAGCTGGGGTGAAACAATCGTTGGATCTCTCACCATTCTTGGAGTAAGAGACTTCCACTTCATCAGCATCAAAGTTCAGAACGCAACCAATCATATCATTCTTCCCGAACTTGAATTGCCTTCAAAAAGGCTGCGGCCAGATTTTTTAAAATGCGGCCGCACCACGCATGAGTGCCCGCTCATCAGTGCGCATGCGCAAAACCCGCATACGCACCGATGAGCTGGCACGCATGTGCAGCGCGGCCACATTTAAAAAATGTGTTCGTGGCTGTTATGCGCAGATTTGCGCGATCGGTAGCGCCGCGACAACAGCTCCGCGACCCTCCCAACTCCCACCCGCAACCCGCCCGTGGGTCGCGCCATCAACTTTGACAATGCCTGCCTCAGTCAGTACGTTCCAAACCCACGACCGCTACATCTAGAAAGAGAAGAGCAGATACCTGGGAACCCCACCACCCCGATGTTTCCCTCCAAGTCACTCACCACCCTGACTTGGGAATATATCACCGTTTGTTCATTGTCGCTGGGGCTAAATCCTGGAACTCCCTCCCTAACAGCACAGTGGGTGCACCTAGACATCAGGGGCTACAGTGGTTCAAGAAGACAACTCACCACTACCTTCCAAAGGGCAACTAGAGATGGGCAATAAATGCTGGCCTAACCAGCGACCCCCACATCCCATAAATGAATTTAATAAAGACCCCCCATATCAGAGATCCCCCCCATCAGAGACCCCATAATAAACATCAAAGAGATAAGAGCTTTCACTTCCTCTTTTTCTCAGCAGAAAGCATTTAATACCTTATGATGTGGTGAGGACCTGTCAATCATAGCTAGATGTTTATTAATGTTGCGGTTAGCTTCAAAACAGGGTAATTGAGATGCATTCAGGGATGAAAGGAAATGAAAACAAACAATCCAGATGCCTAGCTGTCAGGGAACTATTACCCGTCAGTTACTACCTACTAAAAGCTGTCATAATATACATCTATGTATATAATGGAGTGCAGACAGGCAATGATTGACACACAGGATGACCAGTAAGCACACAGAACAGAGCAGCCAATCACCAGACAGGACACGGCCACTATAAAGCCAGAGGGCACTAGGTTTCCCGTTCTCTCTGGACCCAGCCACTGAGACAGTCAGAGTTTGTGAGCTAGCCCGTGCAAACACCATGTGGTAGCTAGTCAGTCTGGTCAGGTTAGTACTAGGTCTCCAGTCAAGTCAGTATAGTGTCGACCCACAGTTGAACATTTATATTAGTTAAGACGTTAAATAAAATCATGTTGCATCTTATCCAGTGTTAGAGGTCTGTTTCTCGCTACACTCGACCCAGCCTGCCTAACACATCAAAAGCTATTTCTCTTTGAAAGTGAATAAAAGGATCTGAGGACGTTTAAAGCTTTGTGATGTGTTTGGAAGTAACTCTGAAGTAACAGCTGCTGCTTCCAACCCTGTCTGAGGCAGCAGGTGTAAGGGGCTGGTAAGTGAGTTAGCAGTGATTTTTCACTGTTTCTGTCTGGACAGGTCTTAAGCTTCCAGGCAGGGGTGACTGATGGAAGGGGGGGGGGGTGCGGTACCTGATATGGGGGTCTTTGCTGGGGATGGTCTCTGATATGGGGGTCTCTTATGGGATGGTGTCTGATGGGGTAGTCTCTGCTATGGAAGTCTCTGTTGAGGGTTTGATGGTGGGGGGGGGGGGTCACTGTTGTCGGTCTGGGAGGGGATCTCTGCTGTGGATCTGATAGGGGGCTGGCGGTGGGACGGGCAGGATTTGCATTGTGAAGGTGACCCTCTGGTGGACCTTGGAGGCAACAACGTTCCATACTTCCCCTTTGACCCACCGGAGGATCCACCTTGTCAGGGCCAATCCACACCCACATGAATCCCGGCCAAGAGGGGCTGGAGCGTCACAGAGATCTGGAGAAGCAGCTTTCCAGCCTATTGATCGAATGCAAATGGGGTAAAATCACCCACTTGCATCCTCCCACTGGCGTGAGGCGTATAGCTCACTACCGCCGGCAGGGGACTGGAGCACCGGATTGGGATTGTCGCTGTGCGACTCTCCGCCGCATCGGGAACGTCGCTACCGGCAGCGGAGGATCCATCCCCAAGTCTTTCCCACTCCTCTTCTCCTGAAAGCGATGACAGCTGCTGGCCATCATTCACATGTGAACGTGGATCGGATTCTCCCACCGTTTGCTGGCACGGGTTTCTCTGATCCCAGCGGCAGTGGACCGCCACCTTCCCCTCCCACTGTAGAGAAACACGTGGCTGGGGGGACTGGAGAATCCAGCCCATTGTCAGCGGGCTGTTTGCTGACACTAAGATGCAGGGGCACAACACGAGAGGGAGGGAGTGAGTGACACTGCTGTCTGGCCCAGTTAAATGGGACAAAAGTCTCCTGTTTACAATCACTGTGAAGGTCCTAATTGAAATGGACATAAGAAAAGCAATTGGATCAAGTTGAGTTCCCAGTGGACATGAGTATAGAGTATAAGGCTGCCCTCACACTCAATGATGATTTGTTCATCTCACTCAGGGGATGGATGGTGAGATCTGGACCGTGCACACCACTGTCTAGACAGCATATACCTCGATAGAAGAGATTGTTCCTTGCATCAAAATCAAATTCATTACTATCTACTTAGTTGTTTCAAATGTTGAGAAGGTTTGCTGTGGACAAATAGCTCTTGACTTTCAGTCAGACTGCGCTTGAAAGGAGTATGGGCTTCCGAGATGTATGATTCCTTACCTAAATAATCTTCCTTCTATGTAGTGCTCTGAGTTTTGGTTATTTCAAGCATGTACCAAGCATCTAAAACTGCTGTTATTGAAAAGGAAGCGGATGTGGAAGGAGTTGGGGGGGTGGGGGGTCACTTGCATCATTATAAACTCACAGCTACTCCTCTGATCCAGTAATGAATGGGTTATGTTATTTCATGGGTTTAGTATCTGTAGAATCGATGGGCGAAATATCTGGAGAAAGGAATCTGCTCTTGGTGTTTAGAAGACAAATTTAACAAGACAAGGCTGGGAGCCAGCATGCGCAGAGAGAATTTCTTGCATGTATCTATCTTTCACAACCTCAGGACATCCCAGACGAGAGGCAATGAAGCACTCTTGAGATGTGGTCACCGTTGTAATGGGGAAACAGGGTGGCCAATTTGAGCACAGAACCCTTCCTCAAACAGCTTCTTCAAAGCAGAGCCATGGAATGTTTTTATGTAGCAGTCAGGAGTTTGGCTAAACACCTCATCTGAAAAACGGCTAAATGTACTTTTATCATCTGCTGATGCGAGTGAGTTACAAAAGCTCACTTCAAGATGTTCGGAGAGACGTCGTGTGGGCTCAAAACAGGACAGCACGGTGGCCTAGTGGTTAGCACAGCTGCCTCACGGCGCTGAGGTCCCAGGTTCGATCCTGGCTCTGGGTCACTGTCCATGTGGAGTTTGCACATTCTCCCCGTGTCTGCGTGGGTTTCGCCCCCACAACCCAAAAAAATGTGCAGAGTCGGTGGATTGGGCACGCTAAATTGCCCCTTAATTGGAAAAAATAATTGGGTAATCTAAATTAAAAAGAAAAATTATTGGACTCAAAACATAGACTATTTCTCAGTCCACAGGTGGCTGTCAAACCTCCTGAGTTTTTTCAGATTGCTGGTACCTGCAGTATTTTTCTTTAATTGCAAGGTGCAGGCCCTTGTCCTTTGACTTCAAACCTGACGATAAACAGACGCGACTCCCCCAGGCCAGTGGCTGGGAAGCTGCACTAAGGTCAGGTCCGACCATTCCCAATGACTGAGCCTGGTCTCATGCTCGGCTACACAGAACCTCAGGGAACCGGCAGCGGCACTAGTGCGGATCCTGGGGGGTAGAAAGTGCTTTAATTTCCTGTCTCCTTCAGGATTTCTTGTCTGGTACAATCTTTTTCTGTTTGAAGCAACATGAAGGGGAGAATCAAGCAGGAGTAACTGAGTTGAACAATCTAATCGAATTGAATGAACAGCAGTAGAGGCAGTCATTGAAAGCGGTTGATTGAAATCTAACGGAGTGCACACATTCCAGAATTCAGAAAACTCTTTTCATCAACTTGCGGTTTATCTTTCTGCCAGTTGTTTTTCTCCCCTCACAATCTAAAAGTTAGAACGTTTTCATATTACAGAATAGTTTCAAATAACATGGGTCCCTTTTTCATTGGTATGATTGGTGTAATGGCGGCACAATAGCACAGTGGCTAGCACTGTTGCTGCACAGCACCAGCACTCGGGTTCGATTACCGGATTTCCATAGAATTTACAGTGCAGAAGGAGGCCATTCGGCCCATTGAGTCTGCACCGGCTCTTGGAAAGAGCACCCTACCCAGGGTCAACACCGCCACCCTATCCCCATAACCCAGTAACCCCACCCAAAACTAAGGGCAATTTTGGACACTAAGGGCAATTTATCATGGCCAATCCACCTAACCTGCACATCTTTGGACTGTGGGAGGAAACTGCAGCACCCGGAGGAAACCCACGCACACACGGAGAGAATGTGCAGACTCCGCACAGTGACCCAAGCCGGAATCGAACCTGGGACCCTGGAGCTGTGAAGCAATTGTGCTATCTACAATGCTACCGTGCTGCTTGGGTCACTGTCTGTGCGGAGTCGGCATGTTCTCCCGTGTCTGCGTGGGTTTCCTCCGGGCGCTCCGATTTCCTGTGAAAGACGTGGAAGAAAACAGCAAAAGTGAAATGGAAAAATGAAAATCGCTTATTGTCACGAGTAGACTTCAATGAAGTTACTGTGAAAAGCCCCTAGTCGCCACATTCCGGCGCGGCTGATACGGGAATCGAACCGTGCTGCTGGCCTGCTTGGTCTGCTTTAAAAGCCAGCGATTTAGCCAAGTGAGCTAAACCAGCGTCATGTAAGTTGGAAACATCACTGGAGAGACAGCATGGCTGATGAGGAAGTCAGAAGATGGGTCACAGGCACCTGTGGAGTATTGTGATAGGGAGGCGACTGCCGTGGCCAGAGTGACAGCACGATAGACAACACCAGATGAGAGAAGAAGATGGGGTCGGCCAAAGAAGACCCAGTGAAGTACATTTAAGGAGGACCTTCAGGAGCAGAGCATCATCTGGGCTGGAGGGAAAGAGATGGTGATGGACCAGATCCTGAGGCAGAATCACACTATTCTTTGACCTGGATGGGACTCAGGAATGAAGCGCAAGTAAGTGTCTGGTCCAGTATATTACCGTATATTAACTCACAGTAAAGGAGTAAACTCTATTTTATCTCAAATGGGTTAATTCCTCCACTACAATAACAGCAATATTTGAACAGGAATACATTGACACCCGAAATGGAGAAGGTGTTCTTGTTAGGCTGGTGTGAAAAGTGTCACTATCTTATTAAAGCAAGAAGTGAAAACTTCGAGAATGATTAATTAGTTTGTGTAAAGGAAAAGCAAAATCAATCAGCAGATTTCTGTCGGATCAATTTGTGGTACAGTTAATTCAAACAGCAAATCAGCTCAAGTTGTGTGAAAGCTGCCACAGGGAGAGTTGATACTCTCCTGATAGATCTGAGCAGAGAGTCAGACATTATTTTCATCAATATATGGGTGAACGTGGTAAATGAAACAAAGGGAAAGAATTTAGATTTCAATCCTTGAATCGACATGAAACGTGCAACAGTAGACCGAGTGATCCTGCTGTTGTTAAGTGCTGTGTTCGAATTCGGGCTCCCAATCTCATGATGTGGACTCGGCGTGGGAAGCTGAATGGGGCCAGGAAACCTTTACTGAGGTCAGAAATGGGAGAGCTCGGCGCTACTGTACAAGTGAAAATCGCTTATTGTCACGAGTAGGCTTCAATGAAGTTACTGTGAAAAGCCCCTAGTCGCCACATTCCGGCGCCTGTCCGGGGAGGCTGGTACGGGAATCAAACCGTGCTGCTGGCCTGCTTGGTCTGCTTTAAAAGCCAGCGATTTAGCCTTGTGAGCTAAACCAGCCCCTAAGTCAGATGGTCTGGTTGAAATCCATGGCCCCTAACTCCCTCCGCTTCCTCACACTGGTTTATCAATCTCACCCATCACCTGAAGGTGCTGAATACAGGCTGGACGGGTGACGGAGAGGTGATGGCGGCGCTGGTGGTGGTGGAGGAGGGGGTTGTGAGTGATGGTTGGGGGTGAGC
The DNA here is from genome assembly GCF_902713615.1 of Scyliorhinus canicula. Lineage (NCBI taxonomy): Eukaryota > Metazoa > Chordata > Chondrichthyes > Carcharhiniformes > Scyliorhinidae > Scyliorhinus > Scyliorhinus canicula. Next base: position 11,341,921 of record NC_052157.1, on the reverse strand, counting down.
AGGTGGTGGGAGGGGAAAGGGAAAATCAAGGGGTCAGGGGATAAGTCAACGGGTCAGCTGGGTGCCTGTGATAAGCGAGATGCCATTGATGGACGAGTCTCGTTACAGGCCCTAATGATGTACAGCCAAAGATGTGCCTTTGAAATGCAGACACTCTTGCAATGTCGGAAACAGAGCAGCCAATCTATGCAGAGGAAGCTCCCAAAAACAGCAACGCAATTATGACCAGATATTCTGATTCCTTTTTTTTGGAATGTTGATCGAGGGATGAATGTTGCCGAGGACGTAAGGAAGAACTCCCTAACTCTTCTTCAATATAGTGCTCAAGGGATCATTTCATCCCACCTGCCAGGGCTGATAGTTTCGCAACTCAGATAACCAGGTGTGAAGGACAGAACTGGAACTTTATCTGCAAACCCTTCTGCATTGTAGGGATTCGATGATTCAAATATGGCAGCTGTGACAATGCAGCACCCACTCAGCACTGCACTGCAATGGGAACTAACTTTTCTACTCAAGTCCTGGACTGGGCCCTCTCCATATTTTATTGGTGCGGTATCCTTTGATTTTCCCGTTTGCGTAGTCAGGTCCATGAATCGAAAACCTGGATCCAACACAGAGGTGACCCTCTGAAGCCTCTGTCGCACCGATGCAACCTGTCTAGTGGCAACTCAAACTCTTAAACTGTTCCCATGCTCCCTCTAGTGGAAACAGAAAAATAAGAATACTTTTGGCTTTCCATCACAGAATTGTTAACCGTGCTGAAGTCCCTTGTGTCAGCACGGGTGTGGTGAATGTACTTCACCTAATGCATGAGCTGTCTGGTCTGTACTGTCTGTACAATAATGTGACCCATGACCTGGAAGTGATGATACGGGCTACTTCCAGGTACCGTACTGGAACCCCGGTGGGCTCCGCCTCTGGCTCCGCCCTCACCGGGGCCATATATAGTCGGGCCACCTGTGGGTGGCAATCATTTGTACAGCCGACTCTGGCAGGTGAATTCATGGATATTAAAGCCTAATGTTCACTTGTTCTCACGGTCTCACAGTGAATTGACGGTATCACAATTTAATATCCATCGACAGCATCATGGAAGTCACTCTAAAGCTAGATAAGCTCAAACTCGACGGGCGCGCATCAGAAGCCAAGGAGATCTTTGAACATTGGCTCCGCTGCTTTGAGGCCTACCTCGACTCCTTCACAACGCCTCCCACTGAAACCATCAAGCTGCGACTCCTTCAGGCTCGGGTGAGCCATCGAATCTCCGTGATGATCAAGAAAGTGGCCACGTACGAGGCGGCGGTCGCAACCCTCAAGGCGCATTTTGTGAAGCCTGTAAATGAGGTGTACGTCCTACATCTCCTCACGACACACCATCAACACGCTGGGGAATCGCTAGATGAGTACCTGGAAAAACTGACGCTACTCACGAGGAACTGCAGGTACCGGGACGTGACCACGGAGGAACACATGAATCTACAGATCCGGGACACCTACGTGGCTGGGGTCCGATCGAACTACATCAGGCAGCGTCTGCTGGAAAACGGGACCACTGACCTGCGGTACACGGTAAAGCTGGCTACCTCATTAGAAGTGGCCTACCAGAACCTCAGTGCGTTCCCCGAGGACCCAGCGAACCCCTCGTGGACGCCAACGTCATGACCCCCATCGGACCCGACTACGTCGCGGGCCTGTGCCGCGTGATTGCCAGTCCAGCCCCGGGAACCGCAGTGTTACTTCTGCGGTCAGGGTCAACACTCCCGGCAGCGCTGCCCAGCCCGCACAGCGACGTGCAGCGACTGTGGGAAAAAGGGACACTTCGCCAGAGTCTGCCTGGGCCGACCTAAAGCCCAGAAATCGAACACTCACCAGGCCCGACCCGTGGACTCACAGGCCCGCAGACCCTGCAACGTGGCTGCGTGCCTGACCGGAACGGCCTCTTCAGACACGTCATCAGCCTCGTGTGACTCGTGGGGGCTGTCATCTTGCCCGCCGACTCCAACACCGACTGACACGTGCGACCGATGGGGGCGGCCATCTTGGTCGTCATCTTCGGCCCGGCCTGACACGTGCGACTCGTGGGGGCAGCCATCTGGAAGCGTGGAGGATTCTAGAAAAGAATGCTACCGTTCATAGTGGAAGAACGCCACAACACTGCTTTTGAAGTAGCTGGCCGACTCTTCCACTTCCTCAGGGTCCCCTTCTGCGTCACTAACGAAGTCTCGGTTTTTCAGAGAACGATGGACCAAATGGTGGACTGCATACCCGTACTTGGACAATGTCACCATCTGCGGCCATCATCAGCAGGACCATGACACCAACCTTCAGAGGTTCCTCCAGGCCGTCCAATCCCTCAACCTCACGTACAACAAAGAGAAGTGCGTTTTCCGCTCGACACGACTGGCCAGACTCGGCTACGTCATGGAGAACGGAGCCCTAGGGCCCGACCCCAACCATATGCATCCCCTCACAGAACTCCCCCCTCCCCACAGCCTCAAGGCCCTCAAACGATGCCTGGGGCTGTTCTCCTACTACGCCCAGTGGGTCCCTAACTCTGCGGACAAAGCCCGCCCACTTATTCAAACCACCACTTTTCCCCTGATGGATGAGGCCCGCTCGGCTTTCAGCCGCATCAAGGCCGACATCACCAAGGCTGCTATGCACACGGTGGACGAGTCCGTCCCCTTTCAGGTAGAGAGCGACGCGTCAGACGTCGCACTGGCTGCCACACTCAATCAGGCGGGCAGGCCAGTAGCATTCTTGTCTGGAACACTCCACGCTTCCGAGATCCGACACTCCTCGATCGAAAAGAAAGCGCAAGCCATAGTGGAAGCCGTGCGGCACTGGAGGCACTACCGAGCCGGTAGGAGGTTCACGCTCGTCACCGACCAGCGGTCGATCGCCTTTATGTTCGACAACGCACAACGGGGCAAAATAAAAAATGACAAAATCCTGAGGTGGAGGATCGAACTCTCCACCTACAATTACAATATCAAGTATTGTCCTGGGAAGCTCAATGAGCCCCCAGATGCCCGGTCCAGCGGCACATGCGCCAGCGTGCAAGGTGACCGACTTCGGGCTATCCACAATGACCTCTGTCACCGGGGGTCACCCGGCTGACCCACTTTATTAAGGCCCACAATCTGCCCTTCTCCACGAGGAGGTCAAGGCCATGACCAGGGACTGCCAGGTCTGCGCGGAGTGCAAACTGCACTTCTACCAGCCAGACAAGGCCCACCTGGTAAAGGCCTTCCGGCCCCTTTGAGTGCCTGAGCATGGACTTCAAAGGGCCCCTCCCCTCCACCAACCGTAATATATACTTTCTAACCGTCGTCAACGCGTACTCCCGCTTCCCCTTCGCAGTCCTGCCCCGACATGACCTCGGCCACTGTGATAAAGGCCCTGCACAGCATCTTCTCACTGTTCAGTTTCCCTGCCTACGTCCACAGCGACCGGGGCACATCGTTCATGAGCGATGAGCTACGTCAGTACCTGCTCAGCAAAGGCATCGCCTCGAGCAGGACGATGAGCTATAACCCGCAGGAAAACGGACAGGTGGAGAGGGAGAACGCGACGGTATGTCAGGCCATCCTTCTGGCCGTCCGGTCAAGAAGTCTCCCGACCCCCCGCTAGCAGGAGGTCCTCCCCGATGCCGTCCCCTCCATCTGCATAGCCACGACAAGACCCCTGACGACCACTTGTTTCTCTTCCCTAGGAAGTCCATCTCCGGGGTCTTGCTTCCATCTTGGCTGGGACCTATCCTTCTCCGGAGGCACATAAGGAGCCATAAGACCGACCCCCTGGTCGAGAGGCTCCAGCTGCTGCACGCCAACCCCCAGTACGCCTACATCGCGCACCAGGACAGACGGCACAATATGGTCCCCCTACGTGATCTAGCGCCAGCTGGTTCCCCTGCCAACGCACCCCCCCCCCTCGCTGCCTACAGCCACCCCCTGCACCCTTTGCGCCCCCCCGGGTCTCCTGTCTTGGCACATGCCGGCACTGCCGCCACACGCCACCCCCCTTGCCTACCTCCACCCCCCACCCGCCTCCGATACGCCGGACCGAAGCTCAAGCTTCAGACACGACGCCCCGGGAGTCACCATCTGCAACGACCGTACCTGCCGCATCGCCAGAGCTGAGGGGGTCTAAAAGATCGATCTGGCCTCCAGACAGAGTGAATCTCTAATGACCCCACATCACTCCCACTGGACTTGATTTTTTTAACAGTGAGTGAATATGGCGAATGTACTTCACCTAATGCAAGAGCTGTCTGTACTGTCTGTATAATAATGTGACCCATGACCTGGAAGTGATGATACAGGCTACTTCCAGGTACTGTACTGGAACCCCGGTGGGTTCCACCTCTGGCTCCGCCCTCACCGGGGCCATATATAGACCAGCAACCTGTAGGTGGCAATCATTTGTGCTGCCGACTCTGGCAGGCGAGTACATGGATATTAAAGCCGAATGTTCACTTGTTCCCACGGTCTCACAGTGAATTGACGGTATCACAACGGGCAATTTAAATGAACATTTCACCTCACGCCATTCTCCCCTGCCTTCACCCCTAACACTGCAGGTTTACATCTTTTCAAATAATCATCTACCTCCTTTCGAATGCCTCAGTTAGAACCTGCCTGTCAGGCATATTCCAGACCCTAATCACTCGCTGCGTGAAATGACTTTTTCTCATACTGCTTTTGCTTTATTTGCCAATTATTTTAAATCTGGGCCCTCTCGTTCTCGATCCTTTTTTTTTTAAATTTAGAGTGCCCAATTATTTTTTTCCAATTAAGGGGCAATTGGGCATGGCCAATCCATCTACCTTGTGTTGCGGGGTTGAGACCCACGCAGACATGGGGAGAATGTGCAAACTCCACACGGACAGTGACCCGGGGCCGGGATCGAACCCGGGAACTCGGCGCTGTCGTCAGCAGTGCTAACCATTGCGCCACTGTGCCGCCCCCTCGTTCTCGATCCTTTCGCAAGTGGGAACATTCCCCCCCCCCCCCCCCACCCCCTCCCGGCCTCAGTCAGCGGGCTGTGAATCTTGGGAATTCCCGACTACAGAGGGTTGGAGATGCTACATCGGTGAATAGATTTCAGGCTGGGAGAGACAGATTTTTAGACCCTCGGGGAATCGAAAGATAAAGGGAGCGGGCGGGAAAATGGAGTTGATCAGCCATGATCGTATTGAATGGTGCGGCAGAATCAATGGGCCGAATGGTCTATGATTGCTCCCGTTTCTCATGTTCAAAAGGTACTGTGCTGGGAGTGGTGGCTGAGGAACTGTGCTCAAGTATTGGACCTGCAACCTTCCTGCGCAGAGGTAAGAGTGTTACCCAATGAACCACACTGACATTTAAAAATGTCTCAACCTTCAACACAAGAAGTGTGAGGAGTGCACTGCCCCAGTGAGAAAGATTCCAGTTTGCAAGTGCTGCACTGCTGGAAGCCATCATTACACGGACTTGGAGCCTAATTTTAGTTAAAACTAGAATCGCCTGCTCATCAAATAATAACACCCAGCTGAATCCTTAACTTTACAATATCTTCACTTTACTGGTCTAACCCCTTAGTCCCGTTTTGTTGCCATAATCACTACGACAGTCAATCATTCTCTTGCCCTAATTAAACCAGCTCCAACCAGTCTCTGGAGTCACTTTGATGCTCCGTTCTGCTAATGAAAAATAGATTGAGCTCCTGGGACTGGAGTCCCGAAATAAGGCAATTTTTACGATCACTTTCTTTTTAACTAGGCTGGCTGGAGGCAGGGCTGCGCGACGCAGGTTTTCATTGCATCCATCGCGCTTAATTCCCCGAAGTTGGTGACGATTCTGCCCAGCCTCTGTCGCCTGGCCCTGAAGATGCTGGGGGTTTCGCCTCCACCGAAACCAACCCGCCTCCTGCACCTCGACCAATGTGAGAGGGGCGGAACATGATTGAATGGCGGAGCAGACCCAATGGGCTGAGTGGCCTAATTCTGCTTCGATGTCTTACGGTGGGACTGGCGCCAGGGCCAGGATCGAACTGAGACCTCAGCGCCATGAGGCAGCAGTGCTGACCCACTGGGCCACCGTGCTGCCCCGAGTGAACACTATTCCTGCAGCCAGTGCTTATGGTACCTGATGCTCTCCGCCTACCGTCGAGAAGATGTGACCTCCTCCCCAGCGGTCGATAGAAGGATTGTGGAGTGTAAGCACTCACTGCACAAGCTGGATACACATTCCCAATGTCTCCTCTCCTCTGGGTTAAAGATCTAGTCTATCCCCTGTTCTTGCATAATTTATAAGTGCAATCCCATCCCCATCCTTCCCTAATCTCTCAAAATATTTCCCCTGGTATCCTGACTAATATTTTTCTCTCAATCGACATCACAAAAATGGATGAGCTGGTCATTGTCACATTGCTTTTTGTGGGGTCTTGCTGTGTGCAGATTGGTTGCCACAATTCGTGATTGCAACAAGGGCCAAACTTCAGAAGTACTTTGTGGGCTGTGACGAACTTTGAAAAGTTCCAGGTTGTGAAAAGTCCTATACAGTATATATATATATATATATATATATATATATATATATATGCAAATCTTTTCTTTTTCTTTCAATTGCCCATCATACCTTTGCCAGCTCTCTGAAAGAGTTATCCAATTAGTTCCGCTCCCTCAGTCTTTCCCCACAGCATTGAAAATGTTTCCTTTCCAAGTGTATGTCCAATCCCTTTATATTCATAACGATTGTATTGCTGGATTGTGGTGTTCAGCCTTATTCTCTGGTGTAAAATTGCAAAGAGTGTAGGGAGACGGAATACAAATTAAGGCAAAAAAACATAAGATGTATTCATACCTTGGGATTTGCCCGTGTGTGCTTCAAGCTTGCTGTGATGTTGAAAGGCAGGCCACATTAAAAGATTACTTCCAACTTCATCCGTCCCTATTCCCCTCACTGTGGCTCCAACTGCCTGTCGAAGAGCGCAATAGGATCAGAGTCCCATCAGCTGCTTGCACGCGCGGGATTGCACTTTGTAAGTTAGTTGTATACTCTGGTGATTGACAGTCAGTAATTTTATAATTTCATAATTTAAGGGCAAGTTGCGAGGGATCAAGAATGACGTAATAAGGACACCAACTTTCATTATCCAGCCCATTTCCTCTCTGACCTCTCTGTCCTTTGCCTGCTATGCTGTTCCATTGAAGCTCGATGCAAGATTTGAGAAACAGCAACTTATCTTTTTATTAAGAACTCTATAGCCTTCAAGCCTTAACACCAAGTTTAATAAGCTTAAATCTTGCTCCCATTTACTCGGTCAGTACTTGGTGCTGGAGGAGGGCTGAACAAGCGTCACAAGGAGCTGGGGAGGTGCAGGCTGCTGCTCGAAGTGGGCATATCCTAATATGCACAGCTGGTGTGGTGGATCATACTTCTGGGGGCTACCCACCTTTCCATGGCCCCTTCAGCGTGTTTTAACTTTCTAATGTTTTACAATGTTAGTGTCATCCTGCATCACAGGTTCTCCATTGTGTCATATTCTCCCTGCCTCGCTCCTTTCTCTATTGTTTTGCTGTTGCCATTTACACCTGGGTCTTCTTAGTGACTAAACGTAGCCTCAACCCTGCAAGTTTGCTTTGCTACCCCCAGACCCTTACATCAGGAGCCGGTGCCTTGGCACAATTCTCCTGTAATATTAAAGTAGCTAATACACAGTTTAAAAGTAAACCGGGGATATTATCATCTGAGTTTTCAATACCTTGACACCGTCCCGTAACTTCAAGGGGCAGAAACTCATAAAAGCATAGAAAATAGAAGCCGGAGGCCATTCAGCCCTTCAAGCCTAGCTGATCATCAAGTTCAAGTTCAACTCGCCTCGCTTGTTGGCGCAAAGCAGACACTCTTGAATATTTAGTTTCATTGCAGTCAATATCAGGTGCTCTGTGTGACCGATGTCCAATCTGACACCGCCCGTCTTTCACCAATGGCCAAGGTGAATTTCTACCCCAAGATCATCCACCTTAATGAGGAGATACTTCATCCAAAAAAAGTCACAAAAAACAGAAGTTACTATAACCAGAGTTACTATGCCAACCCGAGGGTATAGCTGAAAGGGTATTGATTAAACAATACCAATGGCCAGACCTGGCAAATGTCTTTTCAACGTATTTGGTTGCTGTGATTTAGAACGTGCTGGTTACTGCTGGGGGCAGGAGGCAGATTTAATGGTAACCTTCTGAAGGGAAGTGGATAAATACTTAAAAGAAAGAGACATTTTCAGGCGGCACGGCGGCACAGTAGTTAGCACCGCTGCCTCATAGCGCTATGGACTTGGGTTTGATTCCGACTCTGTGTGGGGTTTTGCACGTTCTCCCCGTGTCTGCATGGGTCTCCTCCGGGTGCTCTGGTTTCCTTCCACATTCCAAAGATGTGCAGGATAGGTGGATTGGCCGTGCTAAATTGCCCCGGGATAGGTGCGGTTACGGGGATAGGACGGGGAAGTGGGCCTAGGTAGGGTGCCCTTTCGGAGGGTCGCTGCAGACTCGATGGGCTGAATGGCCTCCTTCTGCACTGTCGGGATTCTACGGGAAACGGGTCCAAGAGCAGGGAAGTGTGACTAACTGCTTCGTCTTTCAAAGAGCTGCTATATTCACAATGGGCCAAATGGTCTCCTGCTGTATGATTCTGTGAATAACCTGAAGGTCAACCAGACATCTATACCACATTCTGATCCATTATCATTCGCCTAAATCAATACATATCTTAGTTGCTGGACCATTACCGTCTGAGTGTACTGTTGCCACTTACAAGTTGACACTGTGACATTTTAGGTGCCATTTTTCACAATGATAAAGCGGATGCCGTTTTGATAACTATGTGTTTGAGATTTTATTTTCCCCCATCCCTTTCCATCATTCTTTACAACATGCTTTCAGACACCGTTTTATTTCTGTGCCTCACTTTATAGAGCATTCATTTGGATTAATGCATTGTGCAGGCAGAACATATAAATATCTGCGGCCGTGCTCTGTACAGATTGATGCAGGTAAAACCAAGACAAGCAGTTTGTAACATGGTAAGAGGATTGGGGTGGGGGTGGGGGTGGGGTGGGTTTTGCGGGGGGTGCGGTGTTGTTGTTGGTGGGGGGGGGGGGGGGGGTGCAGTTGCATAGAGAATTCCTTCCACGCAGTGAGTTGCTGTCATTTTCCACAGCTGCCAAGACTGGCGGAAGCAGATTCATCCACAACTCAGAACATAGAACATAGAACATTACAGCGCAGTACGGGCCCTTCGGCCCTCGATGTTGCTGGAACGAGGTTGGACGAATACTCAAAAAGGAAGAAAAATCGCAAGGTTCCAGTCAAATTAAGAACAGGGAGTGGAAATAAATGGAAATTTCTTTCCGAGAACCCACACAGGCACAGTGGACCAGGTGGTCTCCTTCTGGTGTGGAATGATTCCATCGATCTCTGAGTTACGTTGGAAGCTGCTGCACTGTTTTTAAACACTGTTCCTGTCACCAACCATGTCCTGCTCTGAAGGGCCTGACCTGCACTGTGTCCAGGTCCAGCTAGCCCAGTGGTATCTTTCTCAAGTGGCCGAGCTTTGTGTATCAGCTCAATAATTAAACCAGTATGCCGCTCCATCTCTGGCCGGTCCTGTCACCTCTCAGATCACAGAATCACAGAATTTACACTGCTGAAGGAGGCCATTCGGCCCATCGGGTCGCCACCGGCCCTTGGAAAGAACACCCTGCCCAAGCCCACACCTCCACCCTCCCCGTAACCCAGCAACCCCACCCAACATTTTTGGACACTAAGGGCAATTTAGCATGGCCAATCCACCTAACCTGTACGTCTTTGGACTGTGGGAGGAAACCCGCGCAGACACGGGGAGAGCGTGCGTACTCCGCACAGTCACCCAAGCCGGGAATCGGACCTGGGACCCTGGAGCTGTGAAGCAACTGTGAAGCTCTATGGTACCGTGCTGCCCTGCAAATTAAAGCACATTACTGCGGATGCTGGAATCTGAAAACAAAAGAAAAAATGCTGGAAAGTCTCAGTAGCTGTGGCAGAAGCTGCAAGGAGAGAAAAGAGCTAACGTGTCCAGTCCAGATGACCCTTTGTCAAAGTTAAAAGGCAGAGAAAATGGAGGATATTTATACTGTAGGGTGAGGGAATGAAAGATGAGTCATAACCACAGAAACCAAGGGAAAAGAGTGCTAATGGCAATCCCCAGAGAGAATAATAGATGTGAAACGTCAAACAGCAGAGAAACTAAAATCAGACGGTAAACTGTGACAGATGTAGACGTGGGGGGAGGGAGGGGACATGGGTGGGAGAGAGGTAAAATGAGAAAAAGAGGGAAAGGAGGAAGCAAAGGGGAGAAAAGGTAAGGAAAGGGGGGATAAGATAGGGGGAACGTGACGGGGGGGGGAATATATATAAAGAAAGTAAGACAAGAAAGAAATAAAAGGTAAAAGACAGTGAAAATGAAACGGAATGAAAACAAAGGGGTCGAGGTGGGGAGGGCTGTCACCTCTCAGTCCTGATAGCTGTCCATATGGCACCTTGCTGCAGATGCCGGTCAGGAATGGGACTACAAGGGCGGCACGGTGGCACAGTGGTTAGCATTGCTGCCTACGGAGCTGAGGACCCGGGTTCGAATCCCGGCCCTGGGTCACTGTCTGTGAGGAGTTTGCACATTCTCCCCGTGTCTGTGTGGGTTTCACCCCCACAACCCAAAGATAGAAATATGATAGAATTTACAGTGCTGAAGGAGGCCATTCGGCCCATCGAGTCTGCTCTTGGAAAGAGCACCCTACCCAAGGTCAACACCTCCACCTTATCCCCATAACCCAGTAACCCCACTTCCCCCCCCCCCCCCCCCCCCCACCCCCCCGCAGTTCTGGGTGCTGAACTCCATTACAGGACTGTTATTACCACCCTGACTGAGCATAATTTAGAAGCCAGAGATTGAATTATATCATCATTTTCTTCAGTTCCGACTGGGCAAGGCAGGAATCAACCAAACCATTGAGAGAAATATTGTTTGCCACCTTGTTGAGGAGTTTGGCTTTCTGCTCAACTATTAGTAACCTCAACCAGACCCAGTGACCCCCTTAGTAATTAGTAATGAAGTAATAATCTTTATTATTGTCACAAGTAGGCTGACATTAACACTGCAATGAGGTTACTGTGAAAAGCCTCTAGTCGCCACATTCCGGCGCCTGTTCGGGTACACAGAGGGAGAATTCAGAATGTCCAATTCACCTACCAAGCACGTCTTTTAGGACTCGTGGGAGGAAACCGGAGCACCCGGAGGAAACCCACACAGACACGGGGAGAACGTGCGGACTCCGCACAGACAGTGACCCAAGCCGGGAATTAAACCTGGGAACCTGGAGCTGTGAAGCAACAGTGCTACCCACTGTGCTACCGTGCTGCCCATCCTGCACCTTTCAGGAACACAATCCTCTGACCCAGGTCACCAGGGATCATCAACTTAAATGGTTTTGTAACCATCCATAGCCAGAATGTTCCAGTCCTGCCACTGAGATGCGGTGAGCCATTCAAACGCCGATTGATTTTGGCAGGACAGTCCGACCATTATTGGACACAATTTGACACCAAGCCAAAGAGGTTGTTGGGAGCGTCTTACGGGCAGCGGGAGAGGCAGAGAGGTTTGGGGATGCAATTCCAGAGCTGAGGGTGAAGGAAGCTGAATGCACAGTCACCATTGGTGGAGCGAAGGAGAGAGAGGATCTGTAAGAGATTAGTGATAGAGAAACACACTGTTTACCTTTCCAGTCATTTTTATTCATTGGACATTTCTGCAACAGCAGAAGATTTGAGGAATCAAGCCTTGCGGAGTTTATACGATGCACTGTTGTGCAACATTTATGTATTGTGCTTCGTGGAAACAAAGGCCGGTCGAGGAATTGCACAGTAACTTTTATAGGAATCTTTAAGACTTCTGCATGAGGGATAACTCGGTGAGATCTAATGTGAAGTACACTGATCCATGCCCACTGACATGACACATAACTACACTGCACTGAATACTAAAGAAGCTGCCTCTCGCCCTGGAACTCAATATAATCCATCACCTCTTCATCAACTTTCAGGTTTATTTTTCTTTACACGATATTAGACGAAGGAACACAAGCCGAGATACCGTATTGATGTCAAGCTCATACCTTAATAATTGTTAATAATCCTTATTGTCACAAGTGGGTTTACATTAACACTGCAATGAAGTCACTGTGAAACTACCTAAACTTGTTCAAGTTCAGTGTTGAATTATCATCATCTGCGATTTGCTTGTGTAAGGTTTCAAACTATTTGATACACAGCAGCGCAGCCTCTGATTTGCAATTCCATTTTGCAATCGCTTTCGCAAACTTGGAATTGATTTTGTTCTGAGAAGATTGTGGGTTCAAGTCCTCCGTATTCCAGACAGCTGAAGGCATGCTCCAGCCGACACTTTCCACTGCAGTACTGAGGGAGTGCTGCATTGTTAGGGGAACAATCTTCCAGGTGAAGCGTTAAGCCGATACTCACTCTGTCATCTCAGGTGAGCTGTGGCGATCCACACCAGTATTTCAAAGAACAGCAAGGAAGTTCTCTCCAGTGTCCGGTCCAATAGACTTCCTTCAGTCAGTATCACTAAATAATAATAATTATCTTTATTATTGTCACAAGTAGGCTTCCATTGACACTGCAATGAAGTTACTCTGAAAAGCCCCTAGTCGCCACACTCCGGCGCCTGTTTGGGTACACAGAGGGAGAATTCAGAATGTCCAAATTACCTAATGGCACGTCATTCAGGAATTGTGGGAGGAAACCGGAGCACCCGGAGGAAACCCACGCAGACATGGGGAAAACGTGCAGACTCTGCACAGACAGTGACCCAAGCCGGGAATCGAACCTGGGACCCTGCCGCTGTGAAGCAACAGTGCTAACCACTGTGCTACCGTGCCGCCCCAAAAAACAGATCTGGTGTTATTCGTCTCAACGCTGTTTATGAAATCTTATGATGACTGCATTTTCCACATTACTACACTGGCTACATTTCAGAAGTACTTAATTGGCTGTAAAGCACATTGGAACGTCCTGCTGTCATGAAAGGGACTGTATTAATAACAATTCTTTATTCTTTCTGAACCTTCTTGTGATATAATAACTTGTGTAGAAGCAAGAGCTCCTCATCCGCAATGCCGCGGAATTAAGTTCAATGCCTCACTCTCCAATTCACTGCAACTATCCAGCTTTTAGCATATTGACAGATTCCGATATGCCTCTTCTGCCTTTTTCAAGTATCATTATCAACCAAAGCAAGCTTCTGTCTCATGGTCTTTAACACACAGTCAATTCAGGCAGCGTCCTGTTAATGATTAACAAATGAAAGTGGCAGGAGGCTTTGTCAGAAAGCTCAGGCGATGCCAGCTCGCCTCTTTAAGGAGCAAAGACTCTCTGAGCCTGTCTGGCACGTCACAGAGAATGAACAAAGTGGACTGCCAGCCATCGCATTACAGATGGTGCCCCACCACACAATGTGGGCCGACCTCGAGGAGCAGGAATTGGCTCGGTGCTTCTGGTCCCAGTTCCAGAACTTGCAGCGTTGGCTTAGCCAACGGGTGAAACAAGGTTTGGAGCCGCACTAATGTCCCCGGAAGTAGCTCTTGAAAAGCCTGTTTACATAACGTGTTTAATGCCTTTAGAAGCGGGCCTTAGAAACTGGGTGTTCACTCGGAAAGACTTTCATTTCGTAGTCTCCGCACAGCTGAATTCTAACAACTGCCGAGGCCCGTCAAATGTTTTTGCGTAGCGAGCTCAGTCAGTTGGGGGGGGGGGGGGGGGGGGGGGGCTGGAACAAATTGCCACTGGCTGCAAACACCTTTCTTTTGGTGTACCCACATGGTTCACAATGAACAGTTTAGCTTTCTTGGTGGTCTTGTGTCAATATGCATCGTGCCATACGTCTCGTGACAGGTTAGCCTTGCCAGTAGATTACTACTAATAATAATAATCTTTATTAGTGTCACAAGTAGCCTTGCATTAACAGTGCAATGAAGTTACTGTGAAAATCCCTTGGCCGGCACATTCTGGCGCCTGTTCGGGTGCACAGAGGGAGAATTCAGAATGTCCAATTCACCTAACAGCACGTCTTTCGGTACTTGTAGGAAGAAACCGGAGCTCCCGGAGGAAACCCACACAGACATGGGGAGAACGTACAGACTCCGTGTGGTAGTCACCACTGTTGTATTATACACTGCCTACAAGTGTATTACGGTAAGGCCCCTGTACTACAGGTACTGGGGTAGATCCCTGCCTGCTGGCTCCATCCAGTCGGCGGAGTATAAATCCGTATCTCTGCTTAATAAAGCCTCGATTACTCTCTACTCTCGTCTCGTCGTAATTGATAGTGCATCACTCCGCACAGACAGGAAGACAAGCCGGGAAATAGATCCTGGGACCCTGGCACTGTGAAGGAACAGTGCTAACCACTGTGCTACTGTGTGGCAGACATTTTGAGTCAATAAAAGATTCCAAATTCCACTTTGCATCTACCACTTGATGCAGTAGTTATTCAGCTGTTTGTCTTATCTGTGAAAGTTCATTACAGGAGTATGTCAAGCACCTCTATTTATTCCTTTACTTCCGCCAATATTTGTGCACATCAGGTTGAGGGATGTTGGTGTCAGAACTGTTACGATCTCATTTCACCTTCGGATCGCACCAAGCACTCCCAGCACCAGTCCAACTGAGCCGACTGTCAGTGTAAAAGCCTCTGATGCACTGCAGGAGGTTTAAAAATTCATTTTAACAGGATGTGGGTGTCACTTAGATCTGATGTGTTGGCTGTGGAATCGCTTAGCTCAGTCTATCACTTGCTACTTACGCTGTTTAATACACATGTAATCCTGGCCGGGATTCTCCCCTACCCGGCGGGGTGGGGGGTCACGAGGGGCCCCGGGGGGTCTCCGCACCTTTGGGGGTCAAGCCCTAACCTTGAGGGGCTAGGCCCGCGCCAGAGTGGTTGGCGCATGGCCGGCTGGCGGGAATGGCCTTTGGCGCCATGCCAGCCGGGGCCGAAGGGACTTCGCCGGCTGGCGGAAGTCCGCGCATGCGCCGGAGCGTCAGCGGCTGCTAACGTCATCCCCGTGCATGCGCAGGGGAGGGGGTCACTTCTGCGTCCGCCATCATGAAGGCTATGGCGAACGCAGAAGGAAAAGAGTGCCCCCACGGCACAGGCCCGCCTGCCGATCGGTGGGCCCCGATCGGGGGCCAGGCCACCGTGGGGGCACCCCCCCGGGGTCTGATCACCTCGCACCCCCCCCTCCCCCCCAGGACCCCGAAGCCCGCCCGCGCCACCTGGTCCCGCCGGTAAGGAGGGTAGTTTGACCGGCATGACAGCGGCAGGACTTCGGCCCATCGCGGGCCGGAGAATGGCCGGGGGGGGGGGGGGGGGGGGGGGGGGCGCCGACAGGTGCGGCGCGATTCCCGCCCCCGCCGAATCTCTGGTGCCGGGGACTTTGGGAGACGGCGGGGGCGGGATTCACGCCGGCCACGGCGATTCTCCGACCCGGCGGGGGGTCAGAGAGTCCCGCCCCCTGTGTTGTCGCTTCACCAGGTTAACACCTCATTTTCTGGTACACCTGGTGTTGCTCCTGGCATTCTCTCCTGTGCTCTTCATTGAACCAGGCTTGATCCCCCATAGTCATGGTAGAGTGGGGGATATGCCAGGCCATGAGTTTACAGATTGTGGTTGAATACGATTCTGCTGCTGCTGATGGCCCACAGCGCCTCAGGGATGCCCAATCTTGAGTTGCATATG
Source organism: Scyliorhinus canicula (assembly GCF_902713615.1). NCBI lineage: Eukaryota > Metazoa > Chordata > Chondrichthyes > Carcharhiniformes > Scyliorhinidae > Scyliorhinus > Scyliorhinus canicula. Next base: position 11,326,091 of record NC_052157.1, on the reverse strand, counting down.
TTCGAAGTCTATCCCGTTTATCACAGTGGTCGTGCCACATGAGAGGATGGACGGTATCCTCAATGTGAAGACGGGACTGTGCGGTGGTCACTTCTACTGATACTGCCATGGTCAGATGTATCTGAAGCAGGCAGGTTGGTGAGGATGAGGTCAAGTATATTTTTCCCTCTTGTAGGTTCCCTCATCACCTGCTGCAGTCCCAGTCTAGCTGCTATGTCCTTGAGGACCCGGCCAGCTCGGTCTGTGGTGCTACTATCGTTGATGGACATTGAAGTCCCCCACCCACCCGGAGTACATTCTGGGCCCTTGCCACCTCAGTGCTTCCTCCAAGTGGTGATCAACATGGCGGAGTAAAGATTCACCAGCTGATGGTGGTCGGTACATGGTAATCCGCAGGAGATTTCCTTGCCCATGTTTAACCTGAAGCCGTGAGACTTCATGGGGCCCAGAGTCGATGTTGAGGACTCCCAGGGCAACTCCCTCCTGACTGTACACCACTGTGCCATCACCCTATGCTGGGTCTGTCCTGCCCGTGAGACATGCCATACTCAGGAATAGTGATGGCGTATGGGACAGTATTAACTACGTTAATGAATTAAACATCAGAACAGTCAGCACCCTGTCCGTCTGTCTCCGTCCGCAGATACTCCCTGACCTGCTGAGTGCTTCTCACCGTTTTCTGTTCTTATTTTAGAATTTCAACATCTGCAATGTTGTGCTTCTATTTTCGGGTGGATGAACCTTTCTTCGCGAATACGTCCTGCCTCACATTTGCAAGTTTCTTCCGTGCCACCATCTACCTCCTAATATTGCACCCATGAAGAACCCATTTGTCTGTCTGCCAGAACCCTCGGGCAAAGTTCACATTGGCGATGGTGTCTTTGGCCCTCGCCATGTGCCCGGCTTCACTGGCTGGGGGGTGTTTCCTATTACTCGGGAGCTGCTGCTGTGACTAAGGCGGACTGCAAGCTACCTGCATCGAATTGTCCCCTGCTGCAGCGGAATGTCCCACAATCACGCTGATTTGTTGTGTAGCATCGTGTGATAATGCGATGGCTTCCGTACACGGTAAACAGTTACTCAAACGCAGACCGACCTCTCCATCCAAACAAATCACCCTGAATTGATTGAAAAACTTTGACCTCTACAGCAAAGGCTTGATGTTACCTTGTAAATGTTAGAGTTACCTCCCAGTAGGAATCTTCAATAATTCATGAGGTGTTAATACTGGACAGTCTGCCTTCAAACAAACTATGAGCAAATACATTTCCTCCCAAAGCAGCAAAATTCACTTCATTTAGTTTGTGTTCAATTAGGGTGATTGCTGTGATGTTGCTAAGCTTTGTGCTGTTTGCAACTTGTTGAATCCAAAGCCAATCACTCACAGCCTCGAGGTTTAACCACTGGGAGGGAATTTTAAATCTTGCAGATCAGTGAGAATGGGGAGCACTCCAAGCAGGTCCATTGCCAACCCCATTCTTGCCAACCACCTATATTTAATGTCACTTCTTTATTTAGGGATGAAGTATATTAATGGGCCGGGATCTAGCTCAAAATAGGCAGGTAAGGCATCAGGAAGAGGTCAACGGAACATTCCTCAGTGTGGCCAGAGGGGGCACCAGTGCTCCTGTGGGCACCGCAAGGGAGGGTTGCGCCTCAGCTGTCCCATCTTCCTCCTCCCCATCCCGTTGCCCAACCACGCTACCCTTACAAAAACCCCTTCACAACGCCCATCCACTTGTCACATCGAGACCTATCTTTGTCCCGGTGCAGAGATGACACTAGTTTCTAATTGCACGGCAAGTTTATTTCTGAGAGTTCAAACCACAAATGTCTGCTTATCCCAGCTCAGCTTCAGCTGCCTTCCATGTTACTCCAGTACTGAGACACTCAGGCTTAACCAATCGAGCACAGTGAGCAAACATCAGTTATCACACTCTCAAAATCAAACACAGAATAATTGAACACCCTTCTCCCCCACTCCCATCAACTACAATACCCCTGACTGCCCACTACTAGTCCTCGGAGGAGTAAACTTGTTAAGTCTACTTGTAACACTTGAACTGCTATTTTGTCTGATATTATCCAACCAGTGAGTGGAACAGCCTCATCTACATTGGGCCAATTGTTTTCCTCATGTCCATTTTATGAATGGGTTGAGAGCACCCTGAACCCAACGTTTATTCTGGGTTTAGCATCATTATCACAACCCACAACTACCCCTAAACTCCTCTAACCCCTTCCAAGCATCCTCTACCTCCACTCCCAACCTCCTCGAACCCCACCCTCAACCTCCTCTAACCCCTCACCCAACCATCTCTAACCTCGGCCCCAGCCACCTCTACCCCCACCCCAAACCTCATCTAACCCCGCCCTCAACCTTCTCTAACCCCGCCCCAACCTCCTCTAACCCCGCCCCCAACCATCTCTCACCTCGGCCCCAGCCACCTCTACCCCCACCCCATCCACCTCTACCCCCACCACCCAATCTCCTCTAACCCAACCCACAACCTTCTCTAACCCCGCCCCAACCTCCTCTGCCCCCACTCCCAACCTCCTCGAACCCTAACCTCAACCTCCTCTAACCCCTCACCCAACCACCTTTAACCCCGGCCCCAGCCACCTCTACCCCCACCCCCAACCTCCTCTAACTCAGCCCACAACCTTCTCTAAACCCGCCCCCAACCAACTCTACCCCCACCCCGAACCTCCTCTAACCCCTCACCCAACCATCTCAAACCCCGCCCCATCCACCTCTACACTGACCCCCCAACCTCCTCTAACCACGCCAACAACCTTCGCTAACACCCCCCCAACCACCTCTAACCCCGCCCCAACCACCTCTACCCCCACCACCCAATCTCCTCTAACCCAGCCCACAACGTTCCCTAACCCCGTCCCAACCTCCTCTAACCCCTCACCCAACCACCTTTAACCCCGGCCCCAGCCACCTTTACCCCCACCCCCCAATCTCCTCTAACCCAGCCCACAACCTTCTCTATCCCACCCCAACCTCCTCTACCCTGTAGCCACCTGAGTTGGCCACTTCCCCACACAAAATGGAGAAACACAAAGACAGCTGGGAAAAATGGACAGTCTAACCAAACAAGCAGTTTTGCAGAATTCCTGTGTATTCTGCCTGCAAAGAAAGCAGACAGCACTGAAACCAACAGTTATACATATTGATGAGCGATCCCCGGGAACAATAGCTACAACAATTAGCTACATTTAAGACACTCAATAGCAAGTCAGACACCTCGGCGCCAACGGGAGTCCGAAAGAAAGGAGACAAACAAGCCAGGGAGAACCGCCCAGCGATCGAGAAACATCCCCAGTATTGGGGAATTCAAACCAATCGATTGGTATGGGATCCAATCGATTGGAAGTAAGCTCGGGGTCCGCCCAAAAGGGCGCGAAGCCCCTGGGACCTATAAAAGACAGGTCCCAAGTTCAGTTCACTCTCTTAGCCGGCCCTCCCAGCAGAACATCTTAGCAGCTCTCGAAGAACTTGACCGTAAGAAGGAGAGGCCTGGCCAATTGGTAATTAGTAATTGGTGTATTGAGTCATTGATCTGAACTTGAACTTGAAGCTCGTGGTGGTATCATAAGGATACCTGGCGACTCTAGAGCTAAGTAATAAAACAGAGCCAAATGAGTGTAGAGCGCACTCACCAGAACGAGCAACAACCCCCATTCCCAACCTCCTCGAACCCCACCATCAACCTCCTCTAACCCCTCACCCAACAATCACTAAACCCGGCCTTAACCACCTCTATCCCCACCCCCAACCTCCTCTACCCCCACCCCCAACCTCCTCTAACCCTGCCCCCAACCTCCTCTACCCCCACCCCAACCTCCTCTACCCCCACCCCCAACCCCTCCTCTAACCCTGCCCCAACCTCCTCTAAACCCGCCACCAACCAACTCTAGCCCCACCCTCAACCTCCTCTAACCCTGCCCCCAACCTCCTCTACCCCCACCCCAACCTCCTCTACCCCCACCCCCAACCTCCTCTAACCCTGCCCCAACCTCCTCTAACCCTGCCCCAACCTCCTCTAAACCCGCCACCAACCAACTCTAGCCCCACCCTCAACCTCCTCTAACCCTGCCCCCAACCTCCTCTACCCCCACCCCAACCTCCTCTACCCCCACCCCCAACCTCCTCTACCCCCACCCCCAACCCCTCCTCTAACCCTGCCCCAACCTCCTCTAAACCCACCACCAACCAACTCTAGCCCCACCCCCAACCTCTGCTAACCCCACCCCCAACCACCTCTAACACTGCCCCCAACACCCTCTAACGCCTCCCCCAACCACCTGTAACCCCACCCCCAACCACCTCTATCCTCACCCCCAACCTCTGCTAACCCCGCCCCCAACCTCCTGTAACCCCGCCCACAACCTCCTCTAACCCCGCTCACAACCTCCTCTACCCCCACCCCCAACCTCCTCTAACCCCGCCCACAACCTCCTCTACCCCCACCCCCAACCAACTCTACCCCACCCCAAACTCCTCTAACCCCGCCCACAACCTCCTCTAACCCCGCTCACAACCTCCTCTACCCCACCCCCAACCTCCTCTAACCCCGCCCACAACCTCCTCTACCCCCACCCCCAACCAACTCTACCCCACCCCAAACTCCTCTAACCCAACCCCCAACCTCCTCTAACCCTGCCCCCAACCTCCTCTAACCCCGCCCCCAACCAACTCTAGCCCCACCCACAATCTCTTCTAATGCAGCCCACAACCTTCTCTAACCCCGCCCCAACCTCCTCTAACTCCGCTCCCAATCACCTCTACCCCCACTCCCAACCTCCTTGAACCCCACCCTCAACCTCCTCTAACCCCTCACCCAACCACCTCTAACCCTGCCCCCAACCAACTCTACCCCCACCCCCAACCACCTCTAACTCTGCCCCCAACCCCCTCTAACCCCTCCCCCCAACCATCTGTAACCCCGCCCCAACCACCTCTATCCTCACCCCCAACCTCTGCTAACCCCGCCCCCAACCTCCTGTAACCCTGCCCCCAACCTCCTGTAACCCCAACCCCAACCTCCTCTACCCCCGCCCCCAACCTCCTCTAACCCCACCCCCAACCACCTCTACCCTCACCCCAACCTCCTATAACCCCGCCCCCAGCCTCCTCTACCCCCCGCCCCCAATCTCCTCTAACCCTTCCCACAACCACCTCTACTCCCACCCCAACATCCTATAACCCCGCCCCCAGCATCGTCTAACCCCGCCCCCAACCACCTCTAACCCTTCCCTCAACCTTCCCTACCCCCACCCCCAACCACCTCTACCCCCATCCCCAACCTCCTCTAACTCTGCCCACAACCACCTCTACCCCACCCCAACCTCCTCTAACCCCGCCCCAACCTCCTGTAACCCCACCCCCAACCTCCTCTAACCCTGCCCCAACCTCCTCTAACCCCGCCCCCAGCCATCTCTCACCCCACACCAATCTCCTCTAACCCCCACCCCAACCACCCCTACCCCCACCCCCAACCAACTCTAGCCCCACCCCCAATATCCTCTAACCCTGCCCACAACCTCCTCCTGCCCCGCCCCCAGCTCCTATAACACCGCCCCAACTTTCTCTACCCCCAACCACCTTCCTCAGTAACCTTCAGCAGAAAAGACTGAGCCAAATCGGTTGTTACAAATCTTTGTCCTAGTTCAGGACATCACTGGGCAATCATACTGTGATTAACACATTAACCTGTCTGGCATCAATCACCTGAATTTGTGCCTTGCTACGCACTGAGCCACCGCTGGCACTCCAGTGAGAACCCTTGTTGATTTCTCCCCCCTCCCCAGTCCATGGATGCTGAGCCCAATTGTAGCTTTCCCATGGTTGACCCAGGATGAAGATCAAGACATGATCGTGCAGGCTTCCATTGTCAAATAGTATGCCAGCAGACTAAATTGAATGAGGAGCTTTTAGGGATGCTGGGACCCGTGATAAAGTAGCCCGAGAAATTGTCAATATTTTGCAGAGTTTGGTTTTAGAGAATGGACCATGAAAATATAGACAGTGATTTATCAAGAGGCAGAGATTTCAAACACTGACATTGAAACCTGAGTATGATCCTCTTGCAGCAGGATTAGGGCGTCAGGGTGACGTAGTGGTTAGCACCGCTGCTTCACATCACCAGGTACCCGGGTTCAATTCCGGCCTCGGGTCACTGTCTGTGCGGTGTCTGAACGTTCTCCCCGTGTCTGCGTGGGTTTCCGCGGGGTGCTCCGGTTTCCTCCCACAGTCCAAAGATGTGCAGGTTGGAGGGATTGGCCATGCTAAATTGCCCCTTAGAGTCCAAAAGGTTAGGTGGGGTTGCTGGGTTACAGGGATGGGATGGGGCATGCGCCAAGGTAGGGTGCTCTTTCGGAGGGTAGGAATTAGACATAGACATAGAATTTACAGTGCAGAAGGAGGCCATTCGGCCCATCAAGTCTGCACCAGCACTTGGAAAGACCACCCTATCCCCGTAACCCAGTAACCCCAACTAACCTTTTTGGACAGTCACGGGGGCGAACGTGCAGACTCCGCGCAGACAGTGACACAAGGCGGGAATCGAACCTGAGACCCTAGAGCTGTGAAGCACCAGTGCTGACCGCTGTGCTGCTGTGCTGCCTGTTAAATTCTATGACAGCCCTCAGTGATGTCGAACTCGATTCAAGGTTTTGGTAACAAACACATTTGCTTCTGTGATTTTAAAGTCAAATTCTGATTTTGGCCAATATCCTACTCGTGTTCTGAATATTTTCTCGGATGTTTAGGCTGTAAAATTTTATAAAGATATGCAGACAGATTACAGCACCTTTTTGAATGGTGTTTAATTTTAATCTTTCAAGAAGTTGCATTTTTAAAAATTCCAGTATTTTGTCTCGGTGCACCAAATCTTGTACGATAATGAGTTATCACTTGTACTTTGCAGCAAAGAAAGTTTTGTAGAGTTTCCAGGTCAGATTAACAACTTGCTGGTTTGAAAATCAAGCCGGCTGTGTGTCCGACAGTCGGCGAGTGGGAGTTTGCAATATTTTTGTCTGCCGACACCTCTGGTTTCCCGGGGCAGCAGAAATTGAGCCCAAGGTTTGTTTACAGGAGCAGCTGTGAACTGCTCAGAGAATAACTAGTAAAATTAAAATCCAGAGATTGGAACAGAATCAGAACGGCGAATGTCAGGGGATTTATTTAATACTGGTGTGCGCTGATATGCAAAATGAAGGATCAATTATTGTGACACTCTTACTGTGATGGATGATAAATAAAAGCCGAGATTAAACAGCGACCTGAAACTCATTTTATTCCCCCTCTCATATTTTACCTTGTAGTGGCAGTGCTAACAACTGTTCTAAGGAGAGCTGTAACTACATTGATTGAAGTCTCGGAGTGGATATTATGATGCCACCACTATTGTCACTGATAGAATTGTGATGGGAATCAAGGTGATTGATGCCAGACAGGTTAATATGTCAACCACTGCTAATCACAGTATGGCTGGCCAGTGATGTTCACAACGAGGACCAGAAACATAGCCATTAAGTCCAGTTTGGCTCAGGCTCTTCTGCTGAAGGTTTGGCTCCTTAGGTTGAATTTTTACGGCCTGATAGAAGCAGGCATGGAGGTGGGCCGGGGGAAAAATTTGACATTTCCTGCCCCCTGGCCACCTTCCTGGATCTGGAATGGGGAATGGCAGGGTGGAGGGTGCTGCACTGCTCACCTGAGATCATAGAATTTACAGTGCAGAAGGAGGCCATTCGGTCCATCGAGTCTGCACCGGCCCTTGGAATGAGCACCCTACTTAAGGCCACACCTCCCCCCCCCTATCCCTGTAACCTGACCTAAGGGGCAATTTATCATGGCCAATCCAGCTCACCTACACATCTTTAGACTGTGGGAGAAAACCGAAGCACCCGAAGGAAACCCACGCAGACACGTGGCATGCGCGGCCACGGACCCAGACATTCTCCAGCCGTTTTTGCCGTGGGAGCCGGAGGTTTTATCCGGCACAGCTCCTAGCCCCTCACCAGTCACAGTATCGTTGAGGGTTCGGCGCTGACTTTTGCGTCGTAAAACAACACAGTTTCCATGCCTCCACTTAGCCTCCAAATCGGTGAATCCAGCCCAATATCTTTCAAACGAGGGAAGTGCCAAGAGAAGAGCCGAGGACACAGTCTATTGGCCGGGCATCAGTCGCGATATTGAAGCAATGGTAAAAGTGCGCACACCATGTAAAGAGTCAGTTAGTTGAAGCCCAGAGAGGAAACCGATCTTTCCAAAAAAGTTGGAAAACAGCCGCAAATTCAGCCGCCACTTAGAAGATCAACAAGGCTACGACGTAAACCTGAGAGACTGAATTGGTGATGAACTGTATATACTTAAATGTTTTAAATTTATTATGCATAGCATATTGGTTAGTAACAACAAAGTAATGAATGTCACTAATTACATTTCCAAAGGAAAGGGGATGTGATGATCTGCATAAAGCAATTCTGTCTATAATATTGTACTCAACCTCTGACCAGCAGGTGGCAGTGTAAGTCTACCATGTGACTCTGTCGTGTTGGTGGATAAACATATTTTGCAGTAGCTCTATCATAGTTAGTTAGTGTTAGCAGTGTATTATTCATTTATTCCAGTTAACTTTACCGCGCAGTTGTTATATAATAAATTACTTAACTAGATATTCTGTAGTACATCATTCAGTCTATAGAACATGCAGGTGGAGGGTGTTGCACTGTAGAAAGGGTGTGAACACATTGAAGCGAGTACAGAAGAAGTTTACAAGAATGATTTCAGGATTGAGAAAGTTCAATTATGGGGATAGATTGCAGAGGTTTGGTCTGTTCTCTATAGAAAGCCATAGAAACCCTACAGTGCAGAATGAGACCATTTGGCCCATCACCTATCCAATTTACCTAACAAAAGACGACTTGTTGGAACTCACGGAATAGGAGCAGGGGTAGCCCACATGGCCTGTCGACTGTTCAACAACATCATGGTCGATCTTGTGTTTCAACTTCTCTTTCCTGCCCGCTCTCCACACCCCTTGATTCCAAAGAGACCAAAACGTTGACTCTCTCTCCCAGCCCTAAACATAGTCAATGATGGAGCATCCACAATTCACTGCGGGAGCGAGGTCAACTCTCAGAGGCTGGCTGGAATTTTCCAAGTCCCCTGAGACATCAGGCGTAGCTGCTTGGAGATGGCCCCCAACGGCAGACTGAGGGTTGAAGGGGATGGGGGCAGTGCTCCAGGCAGGCTTAGTGGCCCTTCTTATCCTGCTAGCTTCAGCACCTTCAATCCCCTTCAGGGAGTGGCTCCCAACACAAGAGCAGCCAAGCTGCTAAGACAATAAATTGGAGAGAGAATGTGCCTCCATCCTGAGGTTCTGTCTCTCTTTCACTTACCTGAAAGGACATCGTTAAAGAACATAATGAGAACTAGCTTTGGCAGAACCTGCAACAAACTATACCCTGACTTGAGCTTGCTAATTATTTTTGCTGAAAAGATCGTGGGTTTCTCGATACTATTTAAGACCATGATGTCATTCACACAAAATACTTGTCTCAGAACAGTGCAATAAACAACGAGCAACCCTGAGTTATTGGAGATCTTGTGGCTCAGTGGGCCGCAACCCTGCTCAGAAGCTACGGAAAGGGGTACGTTAGGGAGGATAGAGCAAGGAAATTGAGATGGAGCTTTCTGAATTTTGAGCTGGTCAGACTGTAGCTTCATTACCAGTGGCAAGATAGCACAGTGGGTAGCACTGTTGCTTCATAGCTCCAGTGTCCCAGGTTGAATTCCCGGTTTGGGTCACTGTCTGTGCGGAGTCTCCACGTTCTCCGCGTGTCTGTGTGGGTTTCCTCCGGGTGCTCCGGTTCCCTCCCACAAGCCCCAAAAGACGTGCTGTTGGGTAATTCGGACATTGTGAATTCTCCCTCAGTGTACCCGAACAGGCACCGGGATGTGGCGACTGGGGGCTTTTCACAGTAACTTCATTGCAGTGTTAATGTTAGCCTACTTGTGACAATAAAGATTATTATTATTAATTATTACTATCACAAATAACATTTAGGGAAATACATGAGGAGGTCTTGTGACGCAGTGGGTAGCATCCCTGTCTCTGAGCCAGATGCTCCGGGTTCGAGTCCCAGCCCAGGACTTGATGGCCAAGGAAGGCGTGTTCATAACGTGGCCAAACCGGTTGAATGTGTCAATTTGCAAATCCTTCCAAAAACGCCGATGGCTGCCAGTAAGAGCGTGAGAGACTCCTTGTCCGCTACATACAATGTAGATTGGCGGCCCTCAAGCAATAAGCCCCTGGCGACAAACTGGTGAGCTGTTACAGGAATTACCAGCTATGGAACAGATGAAAATTTGCCTGAGTGCACAATGAGGTGCGGGGAGGAGAATTGGAAACCCGCGTTATATTGCTAGTTGCACCGCAATGTCTTGTTGTCCACAGGTGGAAAGCTCTGATTGATGGATCACAGATGTTTAATGTTTTCCAGCTGTGGGCCTGCATTCTATTAGTGATGAGAGATAGGTTTATTTAGTCCCCATGGGGCCCAATGGATAATCTGCCCACATTTGAATTTGGCGTCACACAAAGTGTTGTGATGTGGGGTTTACACCAAACTTAAAATAAATTAATTGAGCTTTGAGGTTGAAATACCCTCAATTACGACTCAGGAGAGAAGATTGGTAATTCAAAGGCTTTAATTACCAGAGAACCGGACAGCTTCCGAGAAGTGTGCTCACAGCACGCTGCCCAGTGAGCATCACCTTATATACAGTTTCCTGGGGGCGGAGCCAGAGGTGGAGTCCCCCAGGGTTCCAAGCCCGGTCTTAAAGGGCCAATGTATTAAAGGCAAGGTACAGTTACAGCAGTTATACCGATACCATTCATCACAGAGGTCAACCAATGTGAGGATACCTGCCACACCTCTCACCTCTCACCTTCAGTGTTTTTGGCTGTTAGATTGCCAAACTGACTGCCCAATTATACTGCTACCATTGCGTCTTGATGCAACCCTAAATCTGTTCTATCAAAGTAATATTAAAGTGACATCCTGTGAGACAGTTCCTTCCAGACGGGATGTAGCTCGGATTAGCATAACACGCACATTGATGAGCTTCAGGTATTCTACTGTTGCATTCTTCTATTTAATACAAACACACCAAACATACAACAAGGATTGGTAAAACAGTAATGTGGGGGCGGCACGGTGGTGCAGTGGTTATCACTACTGTCTCACAGTGCTGAGGACCCTGCCCCGGGTCACTGTTTGTGTGGAATTCGTACGTTCTCCCCGTGTCTGCGTGGGTCTCGCCCCCACAACCCAAAGATGCGCGGGGTAGGTGAATTGGCCAAGCTAAATTGCCTCTTAATTGGAAAAAAAAGAATTGGGTACTCTGAATTTATTTTTAAAAAACAGTCATGTGGGTAAGACTGTAGACAGGTAATGGTAACTGGGAAACCCTGTAGACACGCCTGACCCATGGGGTTGCTGCTTCACTCTGTCCACAGAGTCTACATCATATCCTGTCTTGTTGTGGGTACTGATGGACAGCAGTTTAAGATAAGCTCACTTAAAGGAACATGTGCGTCACATCACAACACTTTGTGAGGATTGGTCAACATTGAGTTAGCCGAGAGTCACAAGTTGCAAGTTTCTGAGTCAGCCTCCTGTCAAATATCAAGGCTGATACTCCAGTGCAGTACTGAGAGGGTGCCGCATGGCTTGAAGTGTCATATTTCAGATAAGACGTTAAACTGCCACCTCGGGTGGATGCTTTGCTTCCAAGAGGAGTGGGTGAGTTTTTCCTGGTGTCCCTGGGCAACATTTACCCCTCAATCAACACCACAAAGATGGATTATTAAAGTCGCGATCACGTTGCTGCTCCTGGAAATTTGCTGAGTGCAAATTGGCTGCTGCGTTTCTTACACGACAACAGGAACCACACTTCAAAAAGTACTTCATTGATTGTTAAGCACTTTGAGACAGGCATTGGTCATGAAAATCATTTTTTTTTTTTTTAAATTTAGATTAGCCAATTATTTTTTCCAATTAAGGGGCAATTTAGCGTGGCCAATCCACCTACTCTGCACATTTTTGGGTTGTGGGGGCGAAACCCACGCAGACACGGGGAGAACGTGCAAACTCCACACGGACAGTGACCCAGAGCCGGGATCGAACCTGGGACCTCAGCGCCGTGAGGCGGTTGTGCTAACCACTAGGCCACCGTGCTGCCCTGGTCATGAAAATCATGATATCAATGCGAGTCTTTCTTAATAAATTTCTTCCCACATTTGTAAATGAATGGTGTAATATTTCACACAAAGACACTGCACAAAATGGCTGTATGGCTTATTGCAACTTGCTCCAGATTTTAATAGTTGATTTAAATGCATATTTATTCCTCGGCTGATAGTTTATAATTCCTGTCATTAATTAACTCATGAATATTCAATAAGGTTCAGTCAACATCAGAGTCAAAAGTCTCTTCCAGGCAGTCAATGGGCATGAAAACCGAGTTAAATTGTACCCTCCCAATATTACTTGAGACAGAGAGGGGAAATAAGATAGAAAGCACCAGTTAGTTGAATTTCTTTGAATGAGATCCTCGTTATTGCGGGATCTCGCCTGTAGGAAGTATACAAGTGACCACAGCAAACATGTGACAGATCACTGGAGAGTGATTCCCTCTTCTGGCCCAAACTCTCCCCTTCACCTTAAGCAAGTCTTTATTGTTTGCAAGTACATCTAGCTTTCCCATAAATGACTCTACACCAGTCACCTCGGCCACTCCGTGTGGCAGCGAGTTCCGCATTCTAACCACTCTCTGAATCAACCCTGACTGACCCTAATCTCACTCAATGCGGGGCTTGCTCAGCTGCAGCCCAGGGAACAGCTAACACAGCACAGGCTGCGGGAATCGAAGTGGTGTCCTTTTATCTATGTTGGACAATATTTTATTATGGTTTAGCACAGTGGGCTAAAGAGCTGGCTTGGAATGCAGAACAAGGCCAGCAGCGCGGGTTCAATTCCCGTACCGGCCTCCCCGAACAGGCGCCGGAATGTGGCGACTAGGGGCTTTTCACAGTAACTTCATTGAAGCCTACTTGTGACAATAAGCGATTATCATGTCGCCATTGAAAAATGTATCAGAAGCCAGACTTTGGGGTAAAGCACCCCTATGTCTGTTGGACAAAACATTAAAAAAGGCAAAACTCTGTACGGAAGCTCCGGGCAGAATGTGGAACAAGTAGATTCATAAATGGACACACAGATTTATGAATGGCTTCAGACCAGAGAGTAATTATAGACTTGAGGACCAGATTTATGAGAGTGAACAATGCGTTTGGCGTCAGCATTGCTAATTTTATTTTATATTTTTGTTTGTTCCTGGGATGTGGGCGTTGCTGGCTAGGCCAGCACTGGTTGCCCTTAAGAAATAACTAAGGAACTAAATTTGTACTTTGCTTCTCATAGACTGCCTTCACAAAGGGGCTAGGGGCTGTTTAGCACAGGGCTAAATCGCTGGCTTTGAAAGCAGACCAAGCAGGCCAGCAGCACGGTTTGATTCCCGTAACAGCCTCCCCGAACAGGCGCCGGAATGTGGCGACTAGGGGCTTTTCACAGTAACTTCATTTGAAGCCTACTTGTGACAATAAGCGATTTTCATTTTTCATTTCAGAAGGTGGTGGTGAGTCGCTTTCTTGAACCGCTGGTGGCCTGACGTGCAGGTACCCCCACAGTGCGGTTAGGGATTTTGACCCCCCCCCCCCCCCAGAGACCAAGATCTAATTCCAAATCAGGATGGTGTGTTTCTTGGAGGTGGTGTTCCCATGTCTCTTCTACTCTTGTCCTTCCTCCTAGATGGTACGGGGTGGTGGTTCTGGAGGGTGCTGTTGAAAGAGGCTTGGTGAGTTGCTGAAGTGCATCTTGTAGACATCATACACTATTTGCAACGTGCGCCAGATGTCGAGGGAGTGAATATTTAAGGTGGAGGATGGGGTGCCTATCAAGTTCACATCAGGAAATAAAAAACGATACAGAAGCAGAAACATATAGGAAAGATCACCCATGTTTAATGACATCAGCAAACATCTATTTCTCATGAAATGCAACACATGTAAACAGACAAACTCCAGAGGCAGTGTCATTCATGGGAAAGCAAGCCAAGAATAATATGGAACAATACTACTTCAGCATTTACAAGTAGACTACTCCTTGCACAAATGCCCTTGCATGCCTGTAATGTTGGCCTGAACAGGTAACATTCACTCAATGTCAAAAATTAACATCCTTCTCTGGCGATTATATATTTTTCTAAGACATGAGCAAATTCTTGTAGCTTGTCCACCTGCCCCATGATATGTGGGGTCAGTTGGAATTCAAGCCTGGTGCTACTTTGTTTATTATATATTAACCGTAACATCTCTGATTCACCCGACAGGATTTGCAAAAGCCACAAGAGAATCAATCTACGCTTTTCAAAATCCTGACCAAATAGAAATTACATTGAATCACGAGGCTGAAGGACATTAAAAGAAAGCAAGATACAGACCCTGTTTAATTATTCCTGAAGCACGATGTTAATAGTTCATTGCAGACATTACTTTCAATAGCCCATATCCAATGTTGTTTTCATAATACAATAAATGGTGCCTCTGTTAAAACAGCACACAAATGGAATATGGTACCAAGACCGTTAGGTAGAAATTGCATTTGTTCTATTAACTGCACCTATTCAAACACTTGATGTGTTCGTGCCAAACTGCTCTCTGCTCCATTTTAGCATTCTGAGCCGATATGTATTGTAAAAAGGTGCAAAGTAGAACCTGGTAAACGTGCGCAAAGTATTGGTACGCAAGCATCGCCAATCACAGTTGCTATCTAATTGTCTAAATAATATTGTATAGCATAATGTCCGAGTCAGATTGGACCTCTTCTCAAGGGGCCAGCCACTATGAATGGAGGGCACCAGTGTGCATTGGCTTGCCAAATTCTTTCCTTGGTTCATCCAAATCTATTTAATTGTTTTCCAGAGAACACCAAACTCTAGAGGCACCACAGCAAAGCCACCTGCAAGTGGCAAAAGCACAGTTTAACATTTTAGGTAAAGTCCCTTTGTCTGAGTCAAGGTCCCGAGGCAGAGTCAGGTTGAAATGCTAACCCATCCTCGGACTCTCCCTTCCGTCAAAAAGTTAACGGTTCAAGTACCACTCTAGACACTTTAGCACAAACATCTAGGCTGACACCTCAGTGCAGTGCTGAAGGAGTGCTATAGTATCAGAGCTGTTGATGTGGTGTACATGGACTTTCAGAAGGTATTTGATACAATGCCACACAACAGGCTTATGAGAAAAACTGTAGTTCATGGAATAAAAGGGACAGTAGCAACGTGGATACAAAATTGATTGAAAAATAGGAAGCAGAGAGTAATGGTCAATTGATATCTGACAGGCTGGAGGAAGGTTTATAGAGGTGTTCCCCAGGGGTCAGCATTGGGACCCTTGCTTTTCCTGATACATATTACTGATCTAGATCTTGATGTGCAGAGGACCATTTCAAAGTTTGTGGATGACACAATACTTGGAAGCATTGTAAATTGTGACGAGGACAGTGTAAAACTTCAAACAAACATAGACAAGTTGGTGGAGTGGGCAGATAGGTGGCAGATGAAGTTCAATGAGGATAGGTGGGGGCTACTCGGTTATGGGGATAGGGTGGCAGCATGGGTTAAGTTGGGTGCTCTTTCCAAGGGCTGGTGCAGACTCGATGGGCCGAATGGACTCCTTCTGCACTGTAAATTCTATGATGTGTGAGGTGAAGCATTTTGGTGGGAGGAACATGGAGAGACAATATGAAATAAGGGTAAAAGTTTCAAAGGGCTGTAGGGGCAGAGGGACCTATATATGTGCAAAGATCATTGAAGGTGGCAGGACAGATGGAGAGAGCAGTTAATGAATTCTGAGCTTTATACATCGAGTAAAGAGCAAGGCTATGCTGAACTTATACAAGACACTAGTTTGACCTCATCTGGAGTACTGAGTACACCATACTTCTGGGCACCATACAAAAAGGACATGAACACATTGGGGAGACTGCATAAGAGATTCACAAGAATGTTTCCAGGGATCAGAAACTTCAGTTATTAGGATAGATTGGATAGGTTAGATCTGTTATTTATCGAAAGCCATAGAAACCCTATAGTGCAGAAGGAGATCATTCAGCCCATCAACCTGCACCGGCCCTACGAAGAGCACCCTACCTCGGCCCACTCCCCCATCATATCCCCACCTAACCTGCATGTATGTGGTCACTAAGAGACAATTTGTCAATTCACCTAACCTGCACATCTTTGGACTGTGGGAGGAAACCCACAGAGACAGGGGGAGAGTGTGCAAACTCCATACAGATAGTCACCCAAGGCCAGAATCAAACCTGGGTCCCTGGCGCTGTCAGGCAACAGTGCCAACCACTGTGCCACTCTTCACTCCTGGACAGACATGATGTGGAGATGCCCACATCACCAGCTTTCGGAGCACAGCTCCTTCCTCAGGTGAATGAAGAGGTAGGTTCCAGAAACATATATATATAGACAAAGTCAAAGATGTAAGACGATACTTTGAATGCATGCATTTTCAGATAATTACAGGGATTACCCCTCTCTCTGGATCTGTAAACACTTAATTACCTGCAAATGCTCGCATTCAAAGTATCATGGGCACCACAGTTGAACACAACATGCAACAAATGTCTCTCTGGGTCCAGCAGCCCTAAGGCTGCAATAGTCAACCAGTGCCGTGGCTAAGGTCAACCAACTCAGCACATTTTAGGGAATTTACCTGGGGGGGATCTTTGACTCCATGTGATAAATTATGCCAGGTGGAAATGGAACCTCCACTATCCACACTCCAACTATCTGCCTTCCTGATTATTGGGGAAATATCATGTAAGGTGAAAAATTTGAGAAGCCTTCCTCGCCAATCCACTCTGGCCAATCATTAATAAACCTCATAAATAGCAAAAGATTAAATAAAGGATGGTCACTTTTATTCATTACTGAGCTTAGCGTATTTCTGCAGCAGATTGGTACGGCCAAACTCAGGTTAACCAACCATCACCAAATTCCCATTGCCCACCGGGTGAATCCTTTCCATTGTGATGGATAGTGAAGGTTCCGGTGGGGTGTGTGAAACCTGTACACTGCACCGGAGGAAGACCCACATTGTTGACCATCGTTACCACATCACTGGAAGTTTTCTTTGTAGAACTTGAAGCCAAAATGCTCACATTGGGCCTTGATTGTTTTGGCCAGGACTGGGGAACCACAGAAGAAAACATGGACCTTCCCCTTCTTTTCTTCAGCAATTTTTTGGAAAACCTGTAAGATAAAAACACAACTCGTCAAAATTATTTGCTCAAATTCCACTTGCGACTGTGGAAGTTACTGGATACTTGACTTGCAAGGATATCCCTCTGACCGTGAATGGATACTTTTTCTTTTGCTCAGGAACCTTGGCGCTATTCTGCTTCCAAAACGGTTCCTTCCCCCAAATTCTCTGCTCCGCCCTGAACAATGTTTCTCGGTGGTGCGCTGTTTAACGGTGGGGGAATTCTCCACTCGCGCCACTGTCAATGAGAATTTCCATTGAAGCCACCACACTCCATAGGGAAAACTGCGGGGTGGGGGGGGGGGGGGGGAGGTGCACTACTGGCGGGATCGGAGAATCCCACTGCCAGCAATAATGGTTACCCAGACAGTCTGCTTAAATTATCCCCCCCCCCGCTAAATCTGCTTTCCTAAACACCAATAATACACCTCCTCCAAAAGAACATCCCATAGGTTTTAATGCTATGAGCCCAATCCACCAAATAATTACCATACCAGACCTGTAGTTTTTTGGGTGGATCGTGTAGTTTAGAGTCAAACTTATGGGGGTAGAATTTTAAGGATGGCGAGCGATTGTCACGCACTATCCTGAGAGTTGGCTCCGAACACGCAGTCGCCGTCTCCCAAACTCACACTGCAATTTACCACCCACTGGAACGTTGATTGGCAGTGAAAGGGTCTTCCCTTCATCCTCGGTGGAAGCCCCAAACAGATTGGCCAACAGCACTTTAACCCCGCCCAGCTACAGTGCTACAGTGGCTACAAGTGGTACTGCAGCAATCTGCCTGGGTCTAAGTTCCGAAACCTTTGAAAAGGTAAGTCCTGGGGGCGGGGGCAGAGGGGCTGAAGGATAGGGGACGTCCTGGAGGGTGAGACAGGGAGGGTGCGATCACGGTGTCACGGCGAGGGGGGGTGCTGCCGGGAGGGGGCCATGGAGCTCCAACATCCGGGGTGAGGGGAGAATGCCCCCACTCTGAGGGGGCCTAAAAGTGACACACACCCCACTCCTCCTTCCTGCTCCAGATGGGGATAAGTGTTAATGTCACTTTCCCATCCCACCCTAAAAGTTGAGGCTGGGTGGGATAAGGCACTTAAGTGGTCATTAAGTGGCCACTGACGGGCTTTAATAAATACTGGGGGGGAGGGGGGGTTTCCTGCCTGATGCCCTGCCCTCCAAAGGGCAAAATTGTGTCTGGATTTAGGGGGTGTGGGTTCCCAGGGGGGATCACCTCCGTTCAATTTTACACTGCCTCTGCCTCAGAACCCGACTTGGGATCAGCGACTGATTCCGCCCATGGAGCGTGACACAGATAGACCTCTTGTGCTCTCTTTCTTTACACAACAACCTGATTCTGTGGAGGAGCCCTGCTTTGCAACTGGATGTGGCTATGATCGAAGTCACTGGACTGCCGATCTCCACCTTGCTTAAAGTATCTGATCACCCTGCGGCGAGGAGAATGTGCATCTCATATGTCCTCAGTGCATAAATCCCGACCTTTTCCTTTTTCTCATCCAATTTTTTACTTTTAATTTCACTCCAACTTCCTAACATTACAATGCTCACAGATTTTGGGTGCGAATTAACCTTAAAAAAAAACCTGTGAACGATTTTGGGCGCGTTTAGTGGACTGTTCCTTGCCGGCTGCCGCACTAAGCAACATCTCGCTATTGAACGTACTTTGGACGCCCCGGGGAGTTTCTCTCCACACTGAGCCTGCTGGTGGGTCCAGAACCCGAGAACCTGCAGGAACCCCACGCAGACACACGGGGAAGAATGTGCAACCTCCACACGGACAGTCATCCGCTGATGGAATCGAACACGATTCTCTGGCGCTGTGAGGCAACAGTGATAACCACGGTGCCGCCTACAAATGCCCCCTCTCTTTTCTACGCACTGGGCTCAAACCAAATCTCTACCTCAAACCCAAGAATGCGGAGGAGAGCTCAGGGGATGAGTACATAAATGAGATGCTATTTTAATAATAATAATCTTTATTATTGTCACAAGCAGGCTTACATTAATACTGTAATGAAATTACTGTGAAAAGCCCCTAGTTGCCACATTCCGGCGCCTGTTCGGGTACACAGAGGGAGAATTCAGAATGTCCAATTCACCTAACAGCACATCTTTCGGGACTTGTGGTTAGAAACCGGAGCACCCGGAGGAAACCCACGCAGACACGGGGAGAACGTGCAGACTCCGCACAGACTGTGACCCAAGCCGGGAATCAAACCTGGGACCCTGGAGCTGTGAAGCAACAGTGATAATCACTGTTCTACCCGCCTACCACCAACTGGAAAATCTCAAGCATCTTGCCGATAATCATGCCAGGAAGCTACATTTCCAGTACAGGGGCTCCTTAGGCTGCAGCCTCATAAGATGATGGCAAAATGTGCTTCAAAAATTAACATCTGCTTGCAACATCTGTTCCCCCTTCATTTACTGTTATGCCTCCTCTTTAAGTATGAATGGTAACCATGACAGGACAGATGACAGCACAACAATGGAGCGCAGGCCACGGACAGGGGTTTAAAAATATCTGGAATGATGTTTCCCAAAACATTGACAAACATTCCGGAATGCCAAGCAATAAAAATTTCATTTGGCTTTATTCCATGCCCATGAATCACTGAGTATCATTGTAAATGGGAGGATATCATGGAATCCAATCCCTAAAAGTTCCAAACAGAAATGGAACTTGACTTTTCAGTAACCGTCAATCAGTGGCTCTGCTCATGTAGAGCTCAGAAGCTGCAGAAAGAGGAACGGTAGGAAGGATAGAGTAAGGAAGCGGCCATGGACCTTTCTGAATTCTGAGCCAGTTAGATTGTAGCGACACACCAACATATCACAAATGGCATTTCAATGGAAGCCAGGGAAGTACATGAGGTGGCCTTGTGGCACGGAGCATTCCTGCCTCTGAGTCAGATGCTCCGGGTTCGAGTTCCACCCTAGGACTTGATGGCTAGGGAAGCTGCGTTCATAACAGGTTGAGTGTCAGTTTGCAAACCTTTCTAATAATCTAATGACAGTCAGAATGGGGGAGTATTGTTTGCAGTTCTGGTCACCTCATTATATGGAGGATGTGGAAGCATTGGAAAGGGTGCAAAGGAGATTTACCAGGATGCTGCCTGGATTGGAGGGTAGGTCTCATGAGGAAAGGTTGAGGGAGCTTTTCTCATTGGAGTGAAGGAGGAGAGAGGTGACTTAATTGAGGTGTATAAGATAATGAGAGGGATAGATAGAGTGGACGTTCAGCGACTTTTTCCTTGGGTGGATGGAGCTGTCACAAGGGGGCATAACTATAAGGTTCATGGTGGAAGATATAGGAGGGATGTCAGAGGTAGGTTCTTTACTCAGAGAGTGGTTGGGGCGTGGAACGCACTCCCAGATATGGTAGTGGAGTCGGACACTTTAGAAACTTTCAAGCGATTATTGGATAGGCACATGGAGCGCACTAGAATGATTAGGGAGTAGGTTGATTTGATCTTAGTTTCAGACTAGTTCGGCACAACATCGTGGACCGAAGGGCCTGTACTGTGCTGTACAGTTCTATGTTCTATGGCTCGACGCTGGCATAAAAAACGGTGTGAACCACTCCGGCGTGAGGCCGACTGGAAGTTGTCGAATTCTCCGCACTTCCGAGTGCAAGGCTGGCGCAGGAGTGGTTGGCGCCGCGCCAGCCGGCGCCAGAGGGACTGCGCGAGTTAGCGCATGCGCAGAACTGCCAGCATGGTTCAGCGCATGCGCAGAACGGCCAGCATGGTTCAGCGCATGCGCAGAACGGCCAGCATGGTTCAGCGCATGCGCAGAACGGCCAGTGTATTCTAGCGCATGCGCAGAATGGCCAGCGTATTCTAGCGCGTGCGCAGAGGGGTGTCTTCTCCGCGCCGGCCATGGCGGAGTCCGCCAGGGGCCGACGCGGAAGGAAGGAGTGCCCCCACGGCACAGGCCCACCCGCAGATCAGTGGGCCCCGATCGCGGGCCAGGCCACCGTGGGCCCCCCCCCCCTCGATCCCCCCGCGCCCCCCTGAGGACCGCACTAGCCAACTTACCTGCCAGGTCCCGCCGTGTGTGACCGTGTCCAATCCATGCCGGCAGGACTGGCCAGAAACCGATGGCCACTCGGCCCATCAGTGCCTGGAGAATTGCCGGGCAGGCCGCTGTCAACGGCCCCCGACCGGCGTGGCGTGATCCCCGCCCCCACCCAAAAACCGGTGCCAGAGAATACGGCAGCTGGCGGTGGGGCGTGATTCCCGCCGCTGCCCCAGGGATTCTCCGGCCCGCCCGGCGGGGGGGGGGAGTCGGAGAATTCCGCCCCGCCCAAGCAGAGAGGCACCCCTCAAGCTATAAGCCCCTGGCAACAGACCAGCGACCTGTTCCAGAATGACTAACTATGGAAACAAATGAAAGTCTGCCTTCGTGCAGATGGGAAGTGAATTGGAGTGCAGGGAAGTACATGGTGGAGAAAGGATTAGAAGGATGTGCTGGTATGTTGTAATGATGCATTTTCGGAGACTTTATTAGTGAAAAACAGGGATTTATTCATAAGGAATTACAAGAGCAGCAGCTAGTTTGCAGCTTGCTCTAAAATGCCTCCGCCTAGTGGAACTCCTCCCACTTGTGGTGATTCCCGACTCAATGGCCACACAAGCCAAGTGACCCTTACTCTGCTGTGTGGCCCTTAAAGGGGCAATCACCACATTGGGGCTAAGATGAAATAGATCATACATCATGGAATTTAAAGTGCAGAAGGAGGCCATTCAGCCCATCGAGTCTGCATCGGCTCTTGGAAAGAGCACTTTGCCCAAGCCCACACCTCCACCCTATCCCCATAACCCAGTACCCCCAACCGACACTAAGGGCAATTTTGGAGTCTAAGGGCAATTTATCATGGCCAATCCACCTAACCTGCACATCTTTGGACTGTGGGAGAAAACCGGAGCACCCGGAGGAAACCCACGCGGACACAGGGAGAACGTGCAGACTCCGCACAGACAGTGACCCAAGCCAGGAATCAAACCTGAGACCCTGGAGCTGTGAAGCAATTGTGGTAACCACTATGCTACCATGCTAAGTTGGGAGCAGGAGCACAAGGAGCTTAAACACTAGCACAGAACAGCTGGGTCAAATGGCCTGTTTCTGAGCTGTAAATTCTGTGCAATGCTGTATATAAATCCAGGAGGGAATGGAGCAGCAAAGATTCAATTTCAACCAACCATTAGGTCTACTCTGCACCCTCTCCTGGATTTAAATACCGCTCTAGCTTGACTGCGCAGCACATTGGGAAAGGCTCAGTTCATTAAGGACTCTTGTTTGAAGTTCACATTTTTGCTGTCTTTGACCCAAATGGAGTGAAAATCTAATCAGCTCATCCTGAGTCCCGAAGGAAGGGAGTCTAGCCATCAATTGTTTCACTAGCGATGCAGGAAACCTCCAAATGTGAATTAGTACAAATAAAGAATTCAGACAAATGCCACAAACTCCCCTGCGGGAGGTTAATAGAGGCAAGGTTACTGCTGCTTGTGTTGAGCGACTCTCGGTTTTACAACATATTATTAAAATACTTCTTAATGCAACTTCGTCTTCGCAATGCATTAGTGATTGTTACTGTAAAACATGTATCATTAGATTAAATTGCTGTCTCGGCTTTGATACGCATTTCACACCCACATAATTACTGACTGAAATCGATAGTCTAGAGGAAAGATAGGGAGAATAAAAATCAATGATTTACAGCTTCAACAAGAGAGTAATCAATGTGTCACTCTGTCATAATCTAAAAGCTCTTTTTACAGTTGTTATGTAATTTAAGATGCTGTGTAAAGTGTCTGTGCTATAAATTATTTTTAATGTGTCCGTTCACCATTTTGCTTTTGGAATATGAAAAGGCTAGCACACTCACCCACACTCACCCACACACACACACACACTATTTTCCTCAAGTAACAGTTACTAGTTGATATAATTCAATTAGAATTCCCTTCTTGTCCTTTTCTTTCTTCCTGGTCCTGGATATTGTTCTTCTGTAACTAAGAGTTAAGGGTTGACAAGCTGTGCCAGCATCCGTGACCCGAGGCGCGTCATTGCACCTCAATTATCCCCGGGGGAAAAAAATCGCAAAATACCGAGCAAAGCTGGAAAACACACAGAAAAACAGAAAGTGCTGGATAAAAACTCAGCAGGTCTGGCAGCATCTGTGGGGATCGAGAGAAACTGAGATCACGTTCCCATTCCCTATGTCTCCACAGTCCCACGGACTTGAAACGTTAACGCTGGCCGCGATTTACCAGCCTCGTCGCCCCCCCCCCCCCCCACCCCACCCCAACGATTCAGGACGCAGGATTTAAGGGCCTCGATACGCCTCCCGCGATCTAACGAGAACTCGCAAGGGGGTCACGACCTGGATCCCGTCCATTAAGGTTGTGATCCAGATTTTCATATTCAAATGTGCAGTCAGGCTCACTTGAATCACAGATTTACAATGCAGAAGGAGGCCATTCGGCCCATCGAATGTGCACCGGCCACGGGAAAGAGCACCCTTTTTAAGCCCACACCTCCCCTATCCGCGTAACCCAATAACCCCACCCAACCTTTTTGGGCACTAAGGGGCAATTCAGCATGGCCAATCCACCTAACCTGCACATCTTTGGACTGTGGGAGGAAACTGGAGCGCCCGGAGGAAACCCACGCACACACGGGGAGAACGTGCAGACCCCGCACAGACAGTGACCCAAGCCGGGAATTGGACCCTGGAGCTGTGAAGTGACAGTGCTAACCACTGTGCTACCATGCCGCTTGAGTTACCCAAGGCACGGGATCTAACCCCCTCACCTCGGAGTCCCCTAGCAGGCAGTGTTTAAGCACTAGACTCCACCAGCATGGACCACATGTACCGGCACTTGGGGGGGGGGGGGGTCTCCCAGGTGGTCGAGGAGGTTGGGTCCGGACAGGGTGACACCCTGGCAATGCCATCTGGGCACCCTAACAGTGCCACCCAGCTTCCACTGACAGGGTGCCCAGCTGGCATTGGTGGGGGCACTACCCAGCTAGCAGTGCCAAGATGCCCATGTGGCATCTTGCCTGTGCTGGGGAGCAGGCCTGGGGGTCCCCTACCCTTATCAGGAGAGCTTGAGTATCCCTTCATTGGTACGTTGAGTCATTTGGGAAGGGAGTTCCGGAGTCTGCGGTGGGGGATCCAGAGAATTAAAAATGGTGCCCCAATCTATTCCTGTACTGTTGGTGCAGGAAATGGGATTAAGTGTGACCTCGGTGGGGCGTTCTTCACCTAGGCCCCGAAATGAAGCACCCATTTAATAAGAGGGTCATTCTCGGTGACGCCAGCGCCAGGAAACACCCGGCTAAACATGCCCGACAGGGGGCTCAGACGTTTCATTTCTCTCTCCAAAGATTCTGCCAGGCCTGCTGAATATTTCCCAGCATATTTCCCAAATTATCCCACATCCCCAAACTCCCCAACACCAACGTTCAGCTTTGAAAGGCAGCTGGGACGTGACAGCCCACAACAGTGCTTTGATGTGAGTTAGATGGCCAGCCAAATCCAGTCCTGTCTCCTGGGGCAACCCGACCTTTGGAGGAAGGACTATGATGCAAATGAGATGTTGCACCAGTCTGCAGGAACTGGGAAATAAACGTCTGACAAGGTGAATCTGGCACCTGCTCCAGCAAGGTAAGACAAGCAGTGTGAAAAGAGAATGCACAGTGAACAATCATTATCGCCATGATGTGGAGATGCCGGCGTTGGACTGGGGTGATCACAGTAAGAAGTCTTACAACACCAGGTTAAAGTACAACAGGTTTGTTTCAAACACGAATCATTATCGCATACTAGACTCAGAAAATACAGAATGCCAGTTCACATGGAAGAAATGTATAGAGTCCAAGATAATCTCTCTGGGGTGTTGTATCTGCTGTGTCTGCAGTGCAAGGACTGGTCTCTGTGAGCCCATTCTATCCATGTCAAGCCCACTTCTGTCAGCCCACCTCCAGATGCTGGCTTTTAAAGCAGACCAAAGCAGGCCAGCAGCACGGTTTGATTCGCGTACCAGCCTTCCCAAACAGGCGCCGGAATGTGGTGACTAGGGGCTTTTCACAGTAACTTCATTGAAGCCTACTCATGACAATAAGCGATTTTCATTCAGATGCTCTTTCCTTGACACTTCCCCCAGTGTTGGGGCAGTAAAGCTAATGGTAGCACCTCATGTCTTGCCACGGGTAAGATCAGTGAACTCATCACAAACCAGGGACCTGTATATTTTACTGCCCCACAGCCTCTCGAGCCTGCTCAGCCATTGAATTAGATCATCTACTTCAACAACACTATCCCACATTATCCACATAAACCTTGATGCCAGCAGCATCTCGAGCTTCATCGATCTCAGTCTTGAACATATTCAATGATTGAACTTCCACAGTCCTCTGGGCTAGGGAATTCCAAAGATTCACCACCCTCTGAAAGAAATAATTCCTCCTCATCTTAGTCCTTAAGTGGCTTGACACTTATTCTGAGACTGTGTCTCCTGGTTCTAAGCACCCCCAGTCAGAGCAAACATCCTTTCTTCATCTAACCTGTTGAGCCCCTTAAGAATTTTGTAAGTTGCAATGAGTGCACCTCTCATTCTTCTAATCTTTGGAGAATATGGGCCCAGTATCCTCAAGTCTCCTCCTCCTCGGACAATCCCGCAATCCCAGGGATTAGTCTGGTGAGCCTCCGCTGCTCTCCCTTGATGGCGAGTATATTCTTCCTTGGGACGGCAGGGTGGCACAGTGGTTAGCACTACTGCCTCACAGTGCCAGTGACCCAGGTTCAATTCTGGCCTCTGCAAGTGTGGAGTTTGTACATTCTCCCCGTGTGTGCGTGGGTTTCCTCCGGGTGCTCCGGTTTCCTCCCACAGTCTAAAGATGTGCAGGTTAGGAGGATTGGCCATGCTAAATTGCTCCTTAATGTCCAGGGATGTGCAGATTAGGTTCTGGGTTACGGGAATAGGGTGGGATGGCCGGGTGGGGGCTAGTGTAAATGGGTAGGATGATCATTCGAATGGTGGGTGCAGAAGTGATGGGCTGAATGGCCTCCTTCTGCACTGAAGGGATGCTATGAATAGGTAAGGAGACCAAACTGTACACAATAGTCCAGTTGCGGTCTAAACAAGGTTCTATACAATTGAAGCCCGACATTTTTGCTGCTGCACGCAATTCCTTTAACAATAAAGACTGAGGGCAGCACGGTGGCCTAGTGGTTAGCACAACCGCCTCACGGCGCTGAGGTCCCAGGTTCGATCCCGGCTCTGGGTCACTGTCCGTGTGGAGTTTGCACGTTCTCCCCGTGTCTGCGTGGGTTTCGCCCCCACAACCCAAAAATGTGCAGGGTAGGTGGATTGGCCACGCTAAATTGCCCCTTAATTGGAAAAAATAATTGGGTAATCTAAATTTATAATTAAAAAAAAAATAAAGACTGATTTCTCTTCTCTTTGTGAATGAAAACAGTTACCTTGCTCCAATCCGGCCGACCTGGTTGTGTCCTGGTTCGCAGGCCTGTAATTGAATCACGATTCTCCTTCTTCGCCAACAGGTCCAGAGCCATCTGCAGGCCTAAAGCTTTCATGTCATTTTTACTGAGAGCGGAGGTCATGTACATGTGCATCTCCAAGAATCTACCTTTACATTGGCAGGAGGAAATTGTAAATAGTATGTTAATTGTATTGTTAAAATATACAGGTGAAGGGCATTGTTTCAAAAAGTACACAGAGCACTTATAAGGAGAGATTGCTGGGATACTGGATTGGTAGGCAGGAGGCAAACATTTGCAATGTTGCATTCTGTAAGTAAACCAACTATCGGTAAAAGGATTTTGCACCTACTTTCATACATCACGGTCCGAAATGATCAACTAGCAATTCTGGAGTTTGGGCCTGAATGTTAACAGTAGAATCAAATAACCGACTTGCAATATTTTTGTGTGATGGGTTTTGCACTAATTAATGTAATTAAGTATTTTCTATTTTTACGCACATTGTCAGTTTTGATCATAGTCACATCAATTTTGACAGATTCATCAACCTCATCTCATTGAGTGATCTCCCCGGAGCATTAAAGGGATAGGCTGTAAACTCAGCCTTTCCGATGTTGTCTATATCTGGAACAAAAATTAATTAATTAAATTAATTAATTAATTTCCACTTTTTCTGAACGCCTTCCTCATAACACCTTTAATTATTTCTGTTCTCGTTAATAAACGGCATGTTAATATAGAAATAGCTTGCACATTTATACTACCTTTCATGCCCCCAGGATGTTAAAAAACATTTCAGAGTAATTTAAGTATTTTTTAAGTGCAGTCACTGCTGTAATGTAGCAAAGTAGAGCAGCCCACATATGCACAGCAAGCTGCCACTAATAGCAAACACATCTGGCTGGATTCTCCGATTTTGAGGCTATGTCCCCACGCCGGCGTGGGAACGGTGGCATATTACAACAGAAAAACGGCTTAAAACGGCCACCATCCTCTGTTTGGCTGGGGGCTAGCATGCCGGCAGCGTAAAGCACCCGGCTCTAGCTGCCAATATGGCCTTATGGCCTGTTTTAAACTGCCCTAGACTTTTTTAAGACTGGGAAACTAAGCACAGAGATAATGCTGGTCTTATGGGTTCTGGACATGTTTTAAATCTTAGTAACAAAACCACCAAGGAACAAGTTATTGAGGGTCAGACTTCTTGCTGCTAAGTTAAAAAGGCATCCAGAACATGCGCATGTAATGTAGGCTGACACTTTATTGTGATACTCAGACTGTACTGCCTTTCAAATGGTGTGTTAATTTAAGACCTGTCAATCTGTTCTGTGACAGATTCCATGGCATTTTCTTCAAGAAAGAGGAACAGAGTTTATCCAGTCTCCTTGCCAAAATTCATTCCTCAACCATCCAAAGCATCTGTCTGAATGAGTTTCATGGCAATTTACTTGCATTTGGCTATAACACTGACTACTCATCAAAGTTATTCATCAACTATGAAGAGCTGTGGGTTATATTGTGTTATTATAATGATACAATACCTAATTGCATAATGCATTAGGCAAACATGTTGTGGGTTCATTTATTAAGACCAAGCACATGATAATAGTTTTGCATAAGCTTAAAATGAAAAGAACTATGTGTGTGTGCTTTGCTCAAAGCAAAACTGGAAATAAGACTGATTACTTGACACACTTCCCTTCTAGTGACGTCATGCTGATATCCTTTAAAGGCACAGTACAAAAGGTTGCTGTGAGAATGTGAGAGGTGCCTAATGTGAAAGTTACTTTTCTTTTCTTAAACTATACAGTGCCCCAATTCCTTTTTCAAGAACTTAGGGTAGAAAATGTAGTTTGCACGTGCACATTTAATGTGCCTGTATTATATTGCGACAACTATTTATTACAATTGTATAGGACATTGGTGAGGCCACACCTGGAATATTGTGTGCAGTTTTGGTGTCCTTTAGGAGAAAGGATATTCTTGCTATGGAGGGAGTGGAGTGAAGGCTTACCAGGCTGATTCCTGGGATGGTGAGACTGTCAAATAAGGAGAGACTAAATCGGTTAGGATTATATTCATTGGAGTTTAGAAGATTGAGGGGGAAACTCAGAGAAACTTGCAAAATTCTAACAGGATTAGGCAGAGTAGATTCAGAAAGAATGTCACCGATGGTGGGGGAGTTCAGAACATGTTGTGGGTTCATTTAGTAGGTTCAGATCATAGTATGAGGATATGGGGTAAACATTTTAGAACTGAGGTGAGGAGAAATGTCTTCACCCAGAGAGTGGTGAATCTGTGGAATTCACTACCACAGAAAGTAGTTGAGGCCAAAACGTTGTGTAATTTCAAGAAGTAATAAGATTTAGCTCTTGGGGCGAAAGGGATTAAGAGATATGGGGGGGAAGGTGGGATCAGGATATTGAACTCGATGATCAGCCATGTTCATATTGAATGGCGGAGCAGGCTCGAAGGGCCGAATGGCCTCCTCCTGCTTCTATTTTCTGTGTGTGGTTTCTATGTATTACCATGTGTTATTTCCACACAAGCATTAACCATTTTAATTGAAACTGGTTAATGTTGTTGTAGCACACGGAACAACACATTAACATTCATCTGTGAACTTTGCTAATTGCAAATTCCATCTTCTTTTTGTTTTGCATGCTAAGGTGGATGATGCATTTGTTTACAATCAAGGAGTTGGTCAGATCACTTGAAGTGATATCTACCAACAGCCAACTGGCTGTTCTAATGACCGTTACATCAGCATGCAGACAAGGCGTGTATGCATGTATGTGTGTATCCATCCTAGACTTGTTCAGAACCTGGACAATAATATAATGTACAGAAAAGGAACACATATACTTTATTGTTAATACTTGATATTCAGACGACCATAAATGTTTATGGCACAGAAGAAGGTCAATCAGCCTATCTGTGCCAGCCAAAAATTAATTATCCATTTTCCATCGCTTAACCTGTAGCCTTATATTTAATTAATTAGTGATTTATAAATTAGCTGTTCACAACCACCAGTATGTCATCACAGAGCTATACAGTTCAAAATACCCTCTCAAACATAACCGAGCTCTGGAAACATAAAGTTGATAATTTTTAACTGCCAGGTGTATTTCACTGCCTAATTGAGAATAACATAATAATAATATTTATTGTCACAATTAGGCTTACATTAACACTGCAATGAAGTTACTGTGAAAATACCCTAGTCGCCACATTCCAGCGTCTGTTCGGGTACACGGAGGGAGAATTCAGAATGTCCAAATTACCTGACAACACGTCTTTCGGGACTTGTGGGAGGAAACCCACGCAGACACGGGGAGAACGTGCAGACTCCGCACAGACTGTGACCCGAGCCGGGAGTCGAAACTGGCGCTGTGAAGCAACAGTGCTAACCGCTGTGCTACCGTGCCACAGGAACATTTCTCATATCCATGTTCATATTCCAATTAAATCCAAGCGGGCATCACTGACCTGTGAATTAGGGTTAAACTGAGGCTCCATCGGCCCTCTCAGGAGGATGTTAATGATCCCATGGGCCAATATTGAAGAGGAGCAGGGACGTACCCCTCAGTGTCCTGGCCAGAATATATCCCCCAACATGACTGAAACAGATCGCCCGGTCACTATCACGCTGCTGGCTGCGGGATTTCTCTGTTCACGAATGGATGTCACGTTTTCTGCATCACAGCAGTGACTACAACTGTAATTTACTCTGGAACATTCTGGCACCATGACAGGTGCTGTACAAATGCAAGTCTTTGTTCATTTCCATATTGGCGGCTTACCTTCTCAGTGATGTAATTCTTACCCGTGTTCAAGGGTCGCATCACTAAATATAACATAATAACTAAAAATAGAGGATATACCAATTTATTGCTGCCAGCTGTGACTTGGCCATGGACTAGAACAAGGGGACAGGTCTACTGTTGACACTTCTTCAATTGGTCACAACCTACCTTGAGGCTCCTCGTCCGCCTGGTCCATTTCTAGTTTAGTTAGAAGGCTAACAAACCACTCAAACGATTTCTGATCCCTGTTGATCCAGATAAAGTCAACCTGTAACCACAAACTATCATCGTTAATGTCTTACAGACAGCCAACTGCAACGCGTAAACTCTGTCCAGCTGGAAGTTGCATTTATCACCCCAAAATTCACCAAAGCCCAACTCATCTCCAAATCTAACAGACCGTGCAAAGGACCTCATGGACATAAGAAATAGAAGCTGGAATAGATCATTTGGTCCCTCCATTCATTATGACCGTGGCTAATCAGCCTCAATTTTACTTTCCTGACTTTTCCCCATGGTCATTGATTTCCAGAGAGATCAAAAATCTGTTTCACCCTCATCTTAAATGGGTGAAATTGGATTGGATTTTTTCTCCCATTGAGGGAAGAATAATCGAAAATTCAGTCATTAAATGCTGCTCTCAACTGCCAGTTAGCTGGACAAAGAAGGAATTCAATCAGAAAGGAGAAAAATAACTACACACAAGAGAAATGAACAACTCTGCTAGATAGTTTGTTAATGAAAGTGTCTGACTGTTTTACCATTAATTCCTGACTATCAAACATTGAACATGTTTCATGTCCTGACAGTTGTAGCTTTGGGAAAGGCACATCGAGTTTAACTTGACAAAAATATTGCTTGGTAGTAAAGAACTTTACAGCTGAAAAGTAAGACTGAAGTTTTTCATCTGACACTCATCAGGACATATGCAAAAAATGCCACATTTCAAACATTCACATCAATGTATACTACAGGTGAAAAGATTGGTTGGAAAGTTGGCTGAACTATAGACCCCCCCCGCCCCGCCGCCAGCTGCGCGTAATTAAAAAATTAACAAAGCTTGAGCATATTTCTTTTGTTTGCAGAAAACGGTGCCCTGCATATGAATGTATGCTGCTTCTAGCGAGGATAATGAAATGAAAATCGCTTATTGTCGCAAGTAGGCTTCAAATGAAGTTACTGTGAAAAGCCTATGTTATGAGTTCAGTTGATTATCTTAAATTGGTTGTTACTGGATTGGATTGGATTTGTTTATTGTCACGTGTACCGAGGTACAGTGAAAAGTATTTTTCTGCAAGCAGCTCAGCAGATCATTCAGTACATGGGAAGAAAAGGGAATTAAACAGAATTCAAGAAAATACATGAGAATACATAATAGGGCAACACAATATATACAAAGTACTACATAAGCATTGGCATCGGATGAAGCAGACATGGGTGTAGTGTTAATGAGGTCAGTCCATAAGAGGGTCATTTAGGAGTCTGGTGACAGTGGGGAAGAAGCTGTTTTTGAGTCTGTTCGTCCGTGTTCTCAGACTTCTGAATCTCCTGCCCGATGGAAGAAGTTGGAAAAGTGAGTAAGCCGGGTGGGAGGGATCCTTCATTATGCTGCCTGCTTTCCCCCAGCAGCGGGAGGTGTAGATGGAATTAATGGATGGGAGGCAGGTTCGTGTGATGGACTGGGCGGTATTCACGACTCTCTGAAGTTCCTTGCGGTCCTGGGCCGAGCAGTTGCCATACCAGGCTGTGATGCAGCCCGATAGGATGCTCTCTATAGTGCATCTGTAAAAGTTGGTAAGGGTTAATGTGGACATGCCGAATTTCCTTAGTTTCCTGAGGAAGTAAAGGCACTGTTGTGCTTTCTTGGTGATAGCGTCGACATGATTGGACCAGGATAGATTTTTGGTGATGTGCACCCCTAGGAATTTGAAACTGCTCACCATCTCTACCTCGGCCCCGTTGATGCTGACAGGGGTGTGCACAGTACTTTGCTTCCTGAAGTCGATGACCAGCTCTTTAGTCTTGCTGGCATTAAGGGAGAGATTGTTGTCGCTGCACCACTCCACTAGGTTCTCTATCTCCCTCCTGTATTCGGACTCGTCGTTATTCGAGATCCGGCCCACTATGGTCGTATCGTCAGCAAACTTGTAGATGGAGTTGGAACCAAGTTTTTCCATGCAGTCGTGTGTGTACAGGGAGTAGAGTAGGGGGCTAAGTACACAACCTTGTGGGGCACCGGTATTGAGGACTATTGTGGAGGAGGTGTTGGTGTTCATTCTTACTGACTGTGGTCTGTTGGTCAGAAAGTCAAGGATCCAGTTGCAGAGTGGAGAGCCAAGTCCTAGGTTTTGGAGCTTTGATATGAGCTTGGCTGGGATTATGGTGTTGAAGGCGGAGCTGTAGTCAATAAATAGGAGTCTGATGTAGGAGTCCTTGTAACTTTTCTTTTAACTACAAGGAGTCCTTGTAACTGTAACTTTTCGCGCGCTCAAGATTATTCAACAAGTGCTGGCCAATCGTGGAATTGTATCGAAACGTAGACGTATTGGTTGCGGTTCAATGAGACAGGTTCTAAGTGTCACAGCGAGCAAGGTTTCCCGTTGGCCTTGAGCGGGAATTTCTGGGAGCAGGCCAGGAGCAACCTCAAAATCCCGCCCACAATTTCTTTACATTTACACTTTAATCACTCGATACGTCTGACAGATACGACCAAACACATTGGCTAATTTTAAAGTAAAAAAAGCTTTAGAGGCAGAGATGCAAACACTTTGCTGAGAGGTAAGTTAACTATTCTCGGGCTTTGCTATAATTTCGCCACATTAAAATGCACGGGGCTTTCGTTCTTTAGTGGCTGAGCTTGCTTCGCATTGATTCTTTAAATCTTGGATGAATAACTACATCCTGTAATGGGTACTCATCCATCTGCTAATGAGAGGATCATGCTGGAACAGTGCAGATGCTGCAAAAAGAGTGCGGCAGCTGACAACAAAATCAGGCTTTGCAATAG
Organism: Scyliorhinus canicula; assembly: GCF_902713615.1. Classification (NCBI taxonomy): domain Eukaryota; kingdom Metazoa; phylum Chordata; class Chondrichthyes; order Carcharhiniformes; family Scyliorhinidae; genus Scyliorhinus; species Scyliorhinus canicula. The sequence goes on along the minus strand of NC_052157.1, from coordinate 11,292,332 downwards.
TTGGAAACCTACCATGTACTCACACGTGAGGCTACTTTAGCGGGCGACTAGAATGTGACTAACATCTGGAATGTCAAGGAAGGCGGAAAGAAAACTGACGATTTATTTTAAAAAGGAACGATAAACATTTATCTCATATGTCAATGTCTCATCAATTACATTGTGAAGGTTTTTTACGGTTAAGGTTACGGTTGTTAAGGTTTGTTAAGGGGCTGGTTTAGCTCACTGGGCTAAATCGCTGGCTTTGAAAGCAGACCAAGCAGGCCAGCGGCACGGTTCGATTCCCGTACCAGCCTCCCTGGACAGGCGCCGGAATGTGGCGACTAGGGGCTTTTCACAGTGACTCCATTGAAGCCTACTAGTGACAATAAGTGATTTTAATTTTTAATTTTTCATTTTTAAATGTCCATTACACTGTTAAGGTTAAGAGAAACAGGTGATGGGTATTAATTGCCTTTGAACACACATAAAAAGGGGATAGCTGGGACACTGGGGCTGGGTGGGAGGAAAGCTGTCAGGCTTATCAAGTCAATAAACCCGCAAATAAAGAGAAACTCGGGGCTCGATTCTCCGTCGGCGGGATTCTCCGCTTCGCTGGCAGCGCACTCACTCCCGCGGATTTCCCCACGGCGTGGGGCTGCCCACAATCGGAAACACCATTGGTGCCGCACCCATTTTCCGGTGTGGCGGGACGGAGAATCCCACCCTCTGTGCCTTGGTTTCATCAGCCGACTGGATGCTGTTAACAACACGTTTTCTTTTACCACCTTTAACAAAAATGTTTCATGGGATGTGACATTTATTGCCCATCCTTAATTGCCCTTGAGTCAACCAAATTGCTGTGGATCTGGAGTCACATGTGGGCAAGAGCAGGTAAGTTATATATAGAACAGTACAGCACAGAACAGGCCCTTCGGCCCTCGATGTTGTGCCGAGCAATGATCACCCTACTTAAACCCACGTAACCCGTATACCCGTAACCCAACAAACCCCCCATTAACCTTACACTACGGGCAATTTAGCATGGCCAATCCACCTAACCCGCACATCTTTGGACTGTGGGAGGAAACCGGAGCACCCGGAGGAAACCCACGCACACACGGGGAGGACGTGCAGACTCCACACAGACAGTGACCCAGCCGGGAATCGAACCTGGGACCCTGTAGCTGTGAAGCATTGATGCTAACCACCATGCTACCATTTTCCTCCCCTAAAGGACTTAGTGAGCCGGATGGGTTTTTAAGGACAATCGACCATGGTCATGGTCATCATTAGATTTTTAAGTCAAGATATGGTGGGATTCGAACCCGGATCCCTAGAACATTCCACTGGATCTCTGGATTACTAATCTGGTGGGTACCGGAGCAGTAGGTCAGAAATTGAGAGAGAACTAGGGAATAGGGCCAGTATGGCTCTGAGGAAGAGCAGACAGGGAGATGTTGCTGAAAACAGCGGGTCAGGTGGCCTGAAGTGCATATGTTTTAATGCAAGAAGTATTACAGGTAAGGCAGATGAACTTAGAGCTTGGATTAGTACTTGGAACTATGATGTTGTTGCCATTACAGAGACCTGGTTGAGGGAAGGACAGAATTGGCAGCTAAACGTTCCAGGATTTAGATGAATCAGGCGGGATAGAGGAGGATGTAAAAGGGGTGGAGGAGAAAATCACAGCTGTACTGCGGGAGGACACCTCAGAGGGCAGCGAGGCTATATGGGTAGAGATCAGGAATAAGAAGGGTACAGTCACAATGTTGGGGGTTTACTACAGGCCACCCAACAGCCAGCAGGAGATAGAGGAGCAGATAGGTAGACAGATTTTGGAAAGGAGTAAAAGCAACAGAGTTGTTGTGATGGGAGACTTTAACTTCCCCAATATTGACTTGGACTCACTTAGTGCTAGGGGCTTGGACAGGGCAGAGTTTGTAAGGAGCATCCAGGAACAATATGTAGATAGTCTAACTAGGGAAGGGGCTATACTGGACCTGGTATTGGGGAATGAGCTCGGCCAGATGGTAGAAGTTTCAGTAGGGGAGCATTTCGGGAACAGTGACCACAATTGAGTAAGTTTTAAAGTACTGGTGGACAAGGATAAGAGTGGTCCTAGGTGAATGTGCTAAATTGGGGGAAGGCTAATTATAATAATATTAGGCAGGAACTGAAGAACCTAGATTGGGGGCGGATGTTTGAGGCAAAATCAACATCTGTCAATAGAACATAGAACAGTACAGCACAGAACAGGCCCTTCGGCCCTCGATGTTGTGCCGAGCAATGATCACCCTACTCAAACCCACGTATCCACCCTATACCCGTAACCCAACAACCCCCCCCCCCCCCTTAACCTTACTTTTTTTAGGATACTACGGGCAATTTAGCATGGCCAATCCACCTACCCCGCACATCTTTGGACCGTGGGAGGAAACCGGAGCACCCGGAGGAAACCCACGCACACACGGGGAGGACGTGCAGACTCCGCACAGACAGTGACCCAGCCGGGAATCGAACCTGGGACCCTGGAGCTGTGAAGCATTTATGCTAACCACCATGCTACCGTGCTGCCCCCTCAGTTGAAATGAATTCAGGACCGGCATGTTCCTGTGCGGAAGAAGGATAAATACAGCAAATTTTGGGAACCTTGGATAACGAGAGATATTGTAGGCCTCGTCAAAAAGAAAAAGGAGGCATTTGTCAGGGCTAGATGGCTGAGAACAGACGAAGCCTGTGTGGAATATAAGGAAAGTAGGAAGGAACAATTTGTAGGCTACACGGTAGCATTGTGGATAGCACAATTCCTTCACAGCTCTAGGGTCCCAGGTTCGATTCCGGCTTGGGTCACTGTCTGTACAGAGTCTGCACATCCTCCCCGTGTATGTGTGGGTTTCCTCCGGATGCTCCGGTTTCTTCCACAGTCCAAAGATGTGCAGGTTAGGTGGATTGGCCATGATAAATTGCCCTTAGTGTCCAAAATTGCCCTTAGTGTTGGGTGGGGTTACTGGGTTATGGGGATAGGGTGGAGGTATTGACCTTGGGTAGGGTGCTCTTTCCAAGAGCCAGTGCAGACTCGATGGGCCGAATGGCCTCCTTCCGCACTGTAAATTCTATGAAAATTCTATGAACTTAAGCAAGGAGTCAGGAGGGCTAAAAGGGGTCACAAAAAGTCATTGGCAAATAGGGTTTAGGAAAACCCAAGGCTTTTTTCACGCACATAAAAAGAAAGAGGGTAGCCAGGGAAAGGGTGGGCCCACTGAAGGACAGGCAAGGAAATCTATATGTGGGGCCAGAGGAAATGGGCGAGGTACTAAATGAATACTTTGTATCAGTATTCACCAAAGAGAAGGAATTGGTGTATGTTGAGTCTGGAGAAGGGTGTGTAGATCGCCTGGGTGACATTGAGATCCAAAAAGACGAGGTGTTTGGCGTCTTAAAATATTAAGGTAGATAGGTCCCCAGGGCCTGATGGGATCTACCCCAGAATACGGAAGGAGGCTAGAGAGAAAATTGCTGAGGCCTTGACAGAAATCTTTGGATCCTCACTGTCTTCAGGTGATGTCTCGGAGGACTGGAGACTAGCCAATGTTGTTCCTTTGTTTAAGAAGGGTAGCAAGGATAATCCAGGGAACTACAGGCCGGTGAGCCTTACGTCAATTGTAGGGAAATTACTGGAGAGAATTCTTCGAGACAGGATCTACTCCCATTTGGAAGCAAATGGACGTATTAGCGAGAGGCAGCACGGTTTTGTGAAGGGGAGGTCGTGTCTCACTAACTTTATAGAGTTTTTCGAGGAGTTTACAAAGATGATTTATGCAGGGAGGGCAGTGGATATTGTCTATATGGACTTCAGTAAGGCCTTTGACAAGGTCCCTCATGGCAGACTGGTACAAAAGGTGAAGTCACAGGGGATCGGGTTGAGCTGGCAAGATGGGGGGGGGGGGGGGGAGAAAGGGGGGGGGGGGGTTGAGGTGGTTAAACTAATTTGTCAGGGGGATGGGAAAATGAGCTGTAGTCCGGAAGCCAGTGTTGAGAGTAGTGCGGTACTGAGGAGGGTATCAAGGTCGCAGGGGTGTACTGGCAGACAGGAAGGTGGGTTGAAGTGTGTCTACTTCAATGCAAGGAGCATCTGGAATAAGGTAGGTGAACGTGGAGCATGGATTGGTACTTGGGACTACGATGTTGTGGCCATTACGGAGACATGGTTAGAACAGGGAGAGGAATGGTTGTTGGTAGTTCCCGTGTATAGATGTTTCAGTAAGAGTAGGGAGGGTGGTAAAAGAGGTGGAGGAGTAACATTGTTAATCAAGGAGTTTAAGGTCACGTTGTTAGGAGTTTTCTATAGACTCCCAAATAGTAATAGAGATGTGGAGGAAGAAATTGCAAAGCAGATTATGGATAGGTGTGGAGGTCTCAGGGTAGTTGTCATGGGTGACTTTAACTTTCCAAATATTGATTGGAACCTCTATGGGTCAAATAGTTCAGATGGGGCAGTTTTTGTACAGTGTGTGCAGGAGGGTTTCCTGACACAATATGTGGATAGGCCGACAAGAGGTGGGGCCACATTGGATTTGGTACTGGGTAATGAACCGGGCCAAGTGTTAGATTTGTTTGTGGGAGAGCACTTTGGAGATAGTGACCACAATTCGGTGTCTTTCATTATTGCAATGGAGAGGGATAGGGCCATACAGCAGGGCAAGGTTTATAATTGGGGGAGGGGTAATTATGATGTGATTAGGCAAGAATTAGGGAGCATAAAATGGGAACAGAAACTGTCAGGGAAAGGCACAAATGAAAAGTGGAGCTTGTTCAAGGAACAAATAGTGCGTGTCCTTGACAGGCATGTCCCTGTCAGGCAGGGAGGAAATGGCCGTGTGAGGGAACCATGGTTCACAAAAGAGGTTGAATGTCTTGTCAAGAGGAAAAAGGAAGCGTATGTAAGGATGAGAAAACAAGGTTCAGTTGGGTGGCTTGAGGGTTACAAGGTAGCAAGGAATGAGCTAAAAAAAAAGGGTTTAGGAGAGCTAGGAGGGGGCATGAGAAGTCATTGGCGGGTCGGATCAAGGAAAATCACAAGGCTTTTTACTCTTATGTGAGAAATAAAAGAATGACCAGGGTGAGGTTAGGGCCGGTCAAGGACAGTAGTGGGAACTTGTGCATGGAGTCAGAAGAGATAGGAAAAGAGTTGAATGAATACTTTTCTTCAGTGTTCACCAAGGAGAGGGGCCATGTTTTTGAGGATGAGAGTGTGATACAGGCAGGTAGGCTGGAGGAGGTAGATGTTTTGAGGGAGGATGTATTAGCAATTTTGAAAAACTTTAAGGTCGACAAGTCCCCTGGGCCGGATGGGATATATCCTAGGATTCTTTGGGAGGCAAAGAATGAGATTGCAGAGCCTTTGGCTTTGATCTTTGGGTCCTCACTGTCCACGGGGATAGTGCCAGGGGACTGGAGAGTGGCGAATGTTGTTCCCCTGTTCAAGAAAGGGAATAGGAATGACCCTGGTAATTATAGGCCAGTTAGTCTTACTTTGGTGGTCGGTAAGTTAATGGAAAAGGTCCTGAAGGATAGGATTTATGACCATTTGGAAAGATGCAGCTTAATCCGGGATAGTCAACACGGATTTGTGAAGGGTAAGTCTTGCCTCACAAATTTGATTGAATTATTTGAGGAGGTAACTAAGTGCGTAGATGAAGGTAGAGCAGTTGATGTCGTATACATGGATCTTAGTAAGGCGTTCGATAAGGTTCCCCATGGGCGGCTCATAAAGAAAGTAAGGAGGTGTGGGATAGAGGGAAATTTGGCCAATTGGATAAGTAACTGGCTATCACATAGAAGACAGAGGGTGGTGGTGGATTGAAAATTTTCAGACTGGAGACCAGTTACCAGCAGTGTACCACAGGGATCAGTGCTGGGTCCTCTGCTATTTGTGATTTTTATCAATGACTTGGAGGAGGGGGCTGAAGGGTGGGTCAGTAAATTTGCTGATGACACCAAGATTAGTGGATTAGTGGATGAGGTGGAGGGCTGTTGTAGGCTGCAAAGAGACATTGATAGGATGCAGAGCTGGGCTGAAAAATGGCAGATGGAGTTTAACCCTGATAAGTGCGAGGTGATTCATTTTGGTAGGAACAATTTGAATGCAGATTACAGGGTCAACAGCAGGGATCTGAGGAATGTGGAGGAACAGAGAGATCTTGGGGTTCATGTCCACAGATCTCTGAAGGTTGCCACTCAAGTGGATAGAGCCGTGAAGAAGGCTTATAGTGTGTTAGCGTTTATTAACAGGGGGCTTGAGTTTAAGAGCCGTGGGGTTATGCTGCAACTGTACATGACCCTGGTGAGACCACATTTGGAGTATTGTGTGCAGTTCTGGTCACCATATTACAGGAAGGATGTGGGAGCATTGGAAAGGGTGCAAAGGAGATTTACCAGGATGCTGCCTGGTTTGGAGGTAGGTCTAATGAGGAAGGACTGAGGGAGCTAGGGCTTTTCTCTTTGGAGCGGAGGAGGATGAGAGGTGACTTAATAGAGGTTTATAAGATGATGAGGGGGATAGATAGAGTGGACGTTCAGAGACTATTTCCTCGGGTGGATGTAGCTGTTACAAGGGGGCATAACTAAAAGGTTCAGGGCGGGAGATATAGGAAGGGTGTCCGAGGTAGGTTCTTTACTCAGAGAGTGGTTAGGGTGTGGAATGGACTGCCTGCTGTGATAGGAGTCGGACACTTTAGGAACTTTCAAGCGGTTATTGGATAGGTACATGGAGCACACCAGAATGACAGGGAGTGGGATAGCTTGATCTTGGTTTCAGACAAAGCTCGGCACAACATCGAGGGCCGAATGGCTTGTTCTTTGCTGTATATTCTATGTTCTATGGATACAGAACTGGCTAGGTCATAGAAGGCAGAGAGTAGCAATGGAAGGGTGCTTTTCTGATTGGAGGGCTGTGACTAGTGGTGCTCCGCAGGGATCAGTGTTGGGACCTTTGCTGTCCGTAGTATATATAAATGATTTGGAGGAAAATGTAACTGGTCTGATTAGTAAGTTTGCAGATGCCACAAATGTTGGTGGAATTGCAGATAGTGATGAGGACTGTCAAAGGATACAGCAGGATTTAGATCGTTTGGAGACTTGGGCGGCAAGATGGCAGATGGAGTTTAATCTGGACAAATGTGAGGTAATGCATTTTGGAAGGTCTAATGCAGGTAGGGAATATACAGTGAATGGTAGAACCCTCAAGAGTATTGACAGTCAGAGAGATCTAGGTGTACAGGTCCACAGGTCACTGAAAGGGGCAACACAGGTGGAGAAAGTAGTCAAGAAGGCATACGGCATGCTTGCCTTCATTGGCCGGGGCATTGAGTATAAAATTTGGCAAGTCATGTTGTAGCTGTATAGAACCTTAGTTAGGCCACACTTGGAGTATAGTGTTCAATTCTGGTCGCCACACTACCAGAAGGATGTGAAGGCTTTTGAGAGGGTGCCAGGTTGTGAGATCTTTTGAGATCTTTTGAGATTTACCAGGTTGTTGCCTGGTACGGAGGGCATTAGCTATGAGGAGAGGTTAAATAAACTCGGTTTGTTCTCACTGGAAAGACGGAGGTTGAGGGACGACCTGATAAAGGTCTACAAAATTATGAGGGGCATTGACAGAGTGGATAGTCAGAGGTTTTTTACCAGGGTAGAGGGGTCAATTACTAGGGGGCATAGGTTTAAGGTGCGAGGGGCAAGGTTTAGAGGAGATGTACGAGGCAAGTATTTTACACAGAGGGTAGTGGGTGCCTGGAACTCGCTGCCGGAGGTGGTGGTGGAAGCAGGGACGATAGTGACATTTAAGGGACATCTTGACAAATACATGACTAGGATGGGAATAGAGGGATATGGACCGCGGAAGTGCAGAAGAATTTAGTTTAGACGGACAGCATGGTCGGCACAGGCGTGGAGGGCCGAAGGGCCTGTTCCTGTGCTGTACTTTCCTTTGTTCTTTGTTCTTTGACAAACCACTACACCACTGTCTCTCCCCGTAATTCTTCATTGAAGCTATCATTTCCTAATGCGTGAAACTCCAACAACAGTAAGGAAGCTCGACGCCATCCAAGACAAAGCAACCCGCTTGATTGTCCCTCCTCCGCAAACATTCACTCCCTCCACCACCGACGCACAGGGGCAGCCGTGTGCACCATCTACAAGATGCACTGCAGCCACTCACTTTATACAGCACCTTCCAAACCCACGACCGTTACTATCAAGACGAGCAAGGGCAGCTCACCATCACCTTCTCAAGGGCAATTAGCGATGAGCAATAAATGTCGGCCGAGCTGCTGATGCGCACAAACCCCAAATTAATTTTTAAAAATCATTTTCTTCCATTCACTAATTTCTTCACAAGCCAGTTGATTATCTGGGAATATCAATGTCAATTAATATTTCACAACATTAACTAGCTTCTGGACTTGAAGTAAAATGCCCTTGAATGGCTCTGGCTAACCATGCAGCACAAACAATTCTCACAGTGACGGGCGAGGGTGACAACAGGTATTCAGGTTTAGGTCTCAGCGATCGCCCATGAGCTGATACCAACCCAATTACTGATTTCTCACAGCCCACTCGTACATCACACAACAGGGGCAATTGCAGCACGAATAGGTATTAGTCTTATCCTGGAAATCCTGCCTTGCAATAGACCGGTTCTGTCATTATTGCATTCTGTGTTCCAAAAAGTTCCAAACAGTTTAAACTATGGGCGCAATCTGCCCGAATGGGGATAGAGTCCCGGGACTCGGAGCGTCAAAAAGCACCCCACTATCTCAGGCCCATCCGGGTAGATTGGGGGCCTCCGCGGAGAACTCCCCGACGAGGCCGTATTTAGCCCCGTTCTCCGCACTGAGGACCTCCACTCGCCAAAACTCCCCCGTGCAGCGAGAGATCGGGATGCCACTTCTAAATGGAGCCCCGATCTCTTCAGCTTCCGACGCAACCTCCAACTCACTATAAGGAGGTCCCCAGGATCTCCTGCGCTACACCCCCCCAACCCATGCAGGCACACCCCGACCCGATCACCGGCGCACAGAAAATGCCAGTTCGGCACCTTGGCAGTGCACCTGCTGGCTGGCAGTACCACTGGGGCACATTGGCAGTGCCAAGTTGGCACCAAGGTGGTACTGCCAGGCTGCAAGGCTGGTAATACCAAGGTGACCAGGTGGCACTGCCAGGGTGCCAAGGTGGCACCAGCAGTGCCAGGTTACCACACTGCCCAGAGAACAATCACCTGGGGGCCTCTAATCCCCGAGATGACCCCCCAGGAATGCCGTTCCGCCGTCCCCATTTGTGGAGACCAGCACTGAACGGCACTCGCCTGATATCTGCAAAGCGAGGGAATTAGGGGCGGGATTCTCCAATCTCGCGGCAGTGTCTACGCTGTCGTAAACGCCGTTGCGTTTTATGACGTCATGAACGGGCCGCTCCCAGGACTAACACCTGGAGAGTTGGAGAGGTTCACGCCTCTCCAGCTGCCGACCCCGGCGCGAACTGTGCACCGGCACCAACAAGGACATGCACAGTGGCGCCGGTGCCAACGCGCGCATGCGCCGGCCCCGAAACAACATGGCGCAGGACTACAGGGGCCGGCGCGTAAGAAAGGAGGCCCCCAACCACAGAAGCCGGCCCGCCGATCGGTGGGCCCCGATCGCGGGCCAGGCCACATCGGAGGCCCCCTCGGGGTCAGACCCCCCCCACCCCCCCATCCGCCCTCCCACAGGCCGCCGAGGTACCGCCGGCTCAGAGCAGGTTAGAACGGCGCCGGGCAGGACTCGGCTCTTTTCCTACAGCCGCCCGGCCCATCCGAGCCCGAGAATCGGCGGGCCAGCCGTGTAGAGCGCCCCACAACCGGCGCCGCGCCAACCACAGCGGCGCCAATGGCGGCGATTTTCTGCTGGGCGGAGAATCGCGTGCCGGCGTCGGGGTGGCGTGACGCGATTTGCACGGCCCGCCGGCGATTCTCCGACCCGTCATGGGGTCGGAGAATCCCGCCCTAGATCCCATGCCTTGTTTGGTTCTCAGGATCTCAGCAGCTAGCTGTCTCACTCTAATATCCTGGGTTGCCAGAAAGTGATCCAGGCCACAATGGAGGGGATTCACATGAGATCGCGTTAGATCTTCAGAGTGATGGAGAGCCGGGTAGATCCCGAAAATGGGATGTCCCGGCATCTATCGGTCATGTTGCACCGCTCTGGTTTTTGGGCGCAATACAACAGGTAGATCCCGCCCTAAGTGTATTTAGCAATGGAAAATGGCGATCCAACCTTCCATTGAGAAAGTTTGTAGCTGCAAATTAGAGCTTTCTATAGCTTGAGGGGCACCACTGCGCATCAAATGTAGCAGATCAGGAGTCTCGCTCATTCTTACCGCTAGTCATTGGCATGTTTGGAAGGATTTGCAGGTTGATACACTCAATCTACGTGGGGCAGCACGGTAGCATAGTGGTTAGCACAGTTGCTTCACAGCGCCAGGGTCCCAGGCTCGATTCCCGGCTTGGGTCACTGTCTGTGCGGAGTCTGCACGTTCTCCCCGTGTCTGCGTGGGTTTCCTCCGGGTGCTCCGGTTTTCTCCCACAGTCCAAAGATGTGCAGGTTAGGTGGATTGGCCATGATAAATTGCCCCTTAGTGTCCAAAATTGCCCTTGGTGTTGGCTGGGGTTACTGGGTTATGGGGATAGGGTGGAGGTGTCGACCTTGGGTAGGGTGCTCTTTCCAGGAGCCGGTGCAGACTCGATGGGCTGATTGGCCTCCTTCTGCACTGTAAATTCTATGATTCTATCTGGTCGACTGCATTATTAATGTATCTTCCTTGGTCATCAAGTCCTGGGGTGCGACTTGAACATCTGAGCTTCTGGCCCATAGGTGGGGCGCTACCCACTGCGCCACAAGAAGAGGTGATAGTGCCCTCATTAAAAAAACTCAAACATCAGGGTCTGCAACAACCTACCATCCATAGGGAAATCTGGCACCTCTCCTGTTCCCAGTCTTCTTCCCTTCCTCCTTCCTGCCAACATCCCACCTCATCACTCCCTCAGACTGACCTTGGGTCCTGGGTCCCCTGATTGCATAAGGTTGCCAACCCTGGTTGGACGTATTCCTGGAGGTTTTGTCACTTGACCTCCCAGCTCTAAGTGTTCACTACTAATAAAGAAAAGTTTTCAAACAAAATTAAAAACATATTTTTCGTGCTCCCATGATTTCTCTTCCCGAGTTCCTCATTACTGTGTCCTGGTGATTAATGTTTAATGTCTGGGGACTACAGACAACTCTGGCGATTTGGCCTCCCGCAAGTCCATTTACCTTTCTCAAACTCATCTCATTATCCTTGACGTTTTCACACCAGGAGTAACTACAGCTGGGACAATTCTGCTTCCTCATGCGATACCTGTGACAATTAAGAGGCACAAAATTACCACAGTCAAAACTATTTGATATATTATTAAAGCATTTCATTTTATTATTTTTATAACTAAATACAAACAGGGTCTCAACACTTGCTTAAAGGTGACAATTAAGAGAAGAAACACTCCAAGGAAACTCTCCGTGGGTCGAATCTTATGATCCAATGGATCATAGAATGGTTACAGGGCAGAAGGAGGCTATTTGGCCCATTAAGCCCATGCTAGCTCACTGTAAGAGTGAATCAGCTAACCTCAGATCCCCACCCTTTACCCATAGCCTGGCTATTTTTTTCTAATCACATGCTGATCCAATACACCTTTGGCAGCCACAACTGAATCTGCCTCCAGCGCATTCTCAGATGATGCATTTCAGATGCTAACCACTGCGCACACAATGATCTTCGCTGTTTGAAGGTGGAGGACATTGTTGGAACAGAATTCAGGTAGCCTTGCTCTGCTTGTAACTGTGCTTTATCTTTCACTGCTGTCTTTTGGATGAGCTGTTAAACTAACGTCCTGACTGCTCTTTCAGGGTGATATAATAGGACCTATGGCACTGTTCCATACAAGGCCTGGGGAATTCACCCCTGTGTCGGGGACAATATTTATTCCTCACTAAACATCAGTAAAGGTTTATTGCCTGTCATTATCGTACAGTGCCTCGGTGGGAGCTTGCAGTCTGCAAATAGGCTGTTGCATTTCTTACATTGCAACAGTGACAGCACTTCAAAAGCACCTCGGTGGATTTGAAGCACTTTGAGACACCCAGTGGTCACAGAAGGCACAACATCAATGTGAGTTATTTCTTTTGTTCTTTAGGCGACTTGGGAGTGCTTGATGTTGACCCTGGTTTGCTGGATGGGAATATTTCCATTCCGCTGCATAGTCCCACCTTGCGACGTGCACAGAAAGCAGATGAATTGGCCCCTTTGCCCCTCACGTTGCTACTAGATGTCTAAGCTCACCTGTACATGATGCTTTGCAAAATGGAGGCAAACGGGGTGATCCCAATGCCAGCCCCAATCAGCACTGCGTGCTCGGAGGTGAAGATTGTCCTGGTTGGTGTCCCATACGGACCATCAATGTAGCACTGGCAAAGAGCACAATTCATTAAAATGGACATACTTTTAAATGGAAAAGGATACAAAAAAAAACGTGTTCATCCAGCACTCCCGTGCTCGCTGACCTGCACTGACTCCCGGTCAAGCAATGCCCCAATTTTAAAATTCTTGTCCTTGTTTTATAATCCTCCCATGGCCTTGCCCCTCCCTATCTCTGTAACCCTCTGACGTGTCTCTTTAGGGCCCCTTGAACATCCTGGATTTTAATCGTTCCACCGCTGGTAACTTTGCCTAAGGTGAAAGTGCCAAACTGTGGAGTACTCTCTCTAAACCTCACTACCTCTGATAAAACCGTCAGTCACCTGACCTAATACCTCGCTATGTAGCTCAGGGTCATATTTTGTTTTTCGGTTCAATGTTGCAATTCGGGATGTCTCCTACATAAAAGGAGCTAAATAAAAATAAATTGTTGATGTGAAAAAAGCCCCATCCAGCTCTGTTCACCCACATCCACACGTCTGATTTCTATAAAATGATGTGTGACTGATTATATAAAAATATAATGCCAATAATTAATCATATGTCAGTTCGTATTTTGTACAAAGTACAAATCAGCCTCGAACAAACCATGATTAATGTCTTGAAGGTCAATCTTATTCACGAGGCCTTGAAGTGGAAATGTTCTTGTAATATCCTGACAGACTGGCGACCACCATGTAGATTAACAAATAAACGGTCTATTAAATTATGAAACTATACACAGAGACCTCTAAGGCATAGGGGACGGGTTGAGCTCTGAAAAACTTGGGTGTGGCCTCTGGATTCACATAAATCCTTTTTTTGAGGCCCTGTATCTTGTCAAAATCATCTTGGAAAACCACCTTTTTTTAAAAAAAGACGTCAAAAAGACCCTCTCTCGTTAATTTAGAAGATCTCTGTCAATTTAGTTTAATGTGGGGAAGCCAATCCCAGCACAACAGACTTGGCCTTTGGTCCTTCACTACCATTAGGTTCCAGTAGCTTACGGGCATTATTGTCATTCCTAGGATTCTTAAAGCTTCCCCAGTATAGGTGCCCAGCCTGGCTGACATACTTCTTGACATCAGGGACTGGACCCTACCTTGCAAGTAACAATATGTATGTTCACCTACATCTGTAGGGGAGGCCACCGTGTCTAGCTTCATTCTAAGCTGACTGACAGTGTACCTTCATCGTCCAGTACTTCCCTGGAGCAGAGAAACTACGACATCTTCTTCGCAGCCTTCAACACGTCATCGATGAAGACGAACATCTTGCCCAGGTCATCCCCACTACTTGCCTTCAAAGAACCGCTCAACCTCAAACAAACGATTGTTTGCAGCAAACTACCCAGCATTCAAGAACAAAGGCACCACACATCCCTGCCATGGTAATCTCTGCAAGACGTGCCAGATCATCAATATTGGTATCACCATTACACGTGAGAACACCACCCACCAGGTACGCGGTACATACGCGTGCGACTTGGCCATCGTTGTCTACCTCTTACGCAGCAGGTAAGGATGTCCCGAAGCGTGGTAAATTGGCGAGACCATGCAGACGCTGCGACAACGAATGAACGGACATCGTGCGACAATCACCCGGCAGGAATGTTCCCTTCCAGTCGGGGAACACTTTAGCAGTCAAGGGCATTCAGCCTCTGATCTCTGGGTAAGCGTTCTCCAAGGCGGCCTTCAGGACGCGCGACAAAGCCGAACAGAAACTTATAGCCAAGTTCTGCACGCATGAGTACGGCCTCAACCGGGACCTGGGATTCATGTCGCATTTCATTCATCCCCCACCATCTGGCCTGGACTTGCAAAATCCTACCAACTGTCCGGGCCTGAGACAATTCACACCTCTTTAACCTGGGGTTACCCCTCTCTCTGGCACGGTAAAGACGTAATTACCTGCAAATGCTCGCATTCAAAATATTGTCTTGCATCTTTGACTTTGTCTATATATATGTTTCTGGAACTTAATTCACCTGAGGAAGGAGCAGTGCTCCAAAAGCTAGTGTTTACAAAGAACAAAGAACAAAGAAAAGTACAGCACAGGAAAAGGCCCTTCGGCCCTCCAAGCCCGTGCCGACCATGCTGCCCTACTAAACTACAATCTTCTACACTTCCTGGGTCCATATCCCTCTATTGCCATCCTATTCATGTATTTGTCAAGATGCCCCTTAAATGTCACTATCGTCCCTGCTTCCACCACCTCCTCCGGCATTGAGTTCCAGGCACCCACTACCCTCTGTTTAAAAAACTTGCCTCGTACATCTCCTCTAAACCTTGCCCCTCGCACCTTAAACCTATGCTGCCTTGTAATTGACCCCTCTACCCTGGGGAAAAGCCTCTGACGATCCACTGTCTATCCCCCTCATCATTTTGTAAACTTCTATCGGGTCACCCCTCAACCTCCGTCGTTCCAGTGAGAACAAACCGAGTTTATTCAACCGCTCCTCATAGCTAATGCCCCCCATACCAGGCAACATCCTGTTGAAACAAACCTGTTGGACTTTAACCTGGTGTTGTGAGACTTCTTACTGTGCTCACCCCAGTCTAACGCCGGCATCTCCACAGCATATAAATGACAGCAGCGACAATGCCCAAAAGTATTTAAGTACAATTTACTGTATAATTTGTCATTTGAATGCACTTTAGACAACTACTTTGAACATTGGACCTTTTTTTTTACCTTGATGTTGCAGTATCGATGGTTCTCACTGAGCTTTGTGGAGACCTTAAAAAAAGAATATTAATTACTAAGCTGGTTGGTTATGTCAGTGTTGTATATTCATCGACATTCCCTCCCACAATCCGCCCCCCACAAAGGCGCTGATTCTTGGCAAGGTCTCGGGTCTCAGTAATTACGGCAGCACGGTAGCACAGTGGTTAGCATAGTTACTTCACAGCTCCAGGGTCCCAGGTTCGATTCCCGGCTTGGGTCACTGTCTGTGCGGAGTTTGCACTTTCTCCCCGTGTCTGCGTGGGTTTCCTCCGGGTGCTCAGGTTTCCTCCCACAGTCCAAAGATGTGCAGGTTAGGTGGATTGGCCACGCTAAATTGCACCTTAGTGTCCAAAAAGGTTAGATGGGGTTACTGGGTTACGGGGATAGGGTGGGCTTAGGTAGGGCGTTCTTTCCAAGGGCTGGTGTAGACTCGATGGGCTGAATGGCCTCCGTCTGCACTGTAAATTCTATGATTCTATGATTGGGTGTCAGCAGGCATCCAGCACCAGAATAGATGTTCTCTAATCTGTGAGTCAAGGGGATAAGAAAGCCAGTGCAGAATCTGGCTTCCTCACTATCTCCACCTGCACACTTCCAGCGGCAGACAGCGCAAAGCAACCAGGCCGGGGGTAATCAGCAGGGTGTTCCCTTGCCCGTGTTTGACCTGATACCGTTGAATCAAACATTGAGGATTCACAGGGGGGCTGCCTCCCGACAGGATGCCACTGTGCTGCTACTGAGCTGCAGTGGAACACGACAAACCCAGGGATTGTGACCAAGGAGACTAGGAGAATGGCAATTAGGGGCGAAATTCTCCCCTACCCGGCGAGGCGGGGGGTCCCGGCGTAGCGGAGTGGCGCCAACCACTCCGGCGTCGGGCACCCCAAAGGTTCGGAATTCTCCGCACATTTAGGGGCTAGGCCCGGGCTGGAGCAGCACCCGCTCCGCCAACTGGCGTCAACGGCCTTTGGCGCAACGCCAGCTGGCGTCGGGGCTGGCCGAAAGGCCTTCGCCGGCTGGCGCGGTGGAGGGGTCTCTTCCGCCTCCGCCATGGTGGAGGCCGTGGCAGCGGAGGAAGAAAAAGAGTTCCCCCACGGCACAGGCCCGCCCGCCGATCGGTGGGCCCCGATCATGGGTCCGATCGCCCCGCGCCCCCCCAGGACCCCGGGGGCCCGCTCTCACCGCCAATCCCGCCGGCACAGAGGTGGTTTAAACCACATCGCCGGGATTGGCTTGTCAGCGGCGGGACTTCGGCCCTTCGAGGGCCGGAGAATCGTCGCGGGGGGCCCGTCGATCAGCGCGGGGGGAACGCCGACCGGCGGGGCTTAATTCCCGCTCCTGCCAATTCCCGGGTGGCAGAGAATTCCGGCCGCGGCGGGGGCGGGATTTACGCCGGCCCCGGGTGATTCCCCAACCCTGCGGGGGGTCGGAGAATTCCGCCCTAGATATCATTCGGGGAGTATGACTGTGTTAAGCTGTTGCTTGATTAATCTGTCGAACATCTCTCCCAATTTGGTCACAAATTCCCCAGGTGTTAGTGAGGAGAACTTTGTGGGGTCAAAAAGTCAATGCCCTTTTGTGAGGTGCTTAAGTCTGTCCAGTTTTATTCATATTGGACATTTTTGTAGTTGTTTTTCTGGGCCATTTAAAAGTCAGTAAAGACACAAGCTCATTTCTGTGTATCTGGAATCACAGAGGGCAGGTCAGGTAAAGGCAGCTGATTTTCTACCTTAGAGGACATTGGGGAACCAGATGAGTTTTTATTTTCTGACATAAATTTAGAGTACCTAATTATTATTTTTCTCCCAATTAAGGGACAATTTAACGTGGCCAATCCACCTACCCTGTATATCTTTCAGTTGTGGGTGTGAGACCCACGCATTATTGCCCGTCCCTAATTGCCCATGAGAAGGTGGCGGGGAGCGTCCTTCTTGAACTCGTTGCAGCCCATGTAGTGTAGGTACATCCACAGTGCTGTTAGGGAGGGAGTTCCAGGATTTCAATCCAGCGACAGTGAAGGAGCGGCCGATATATTTCCGAGCCAGGACGGTGAGTGTGGCTCAGAGGGGTACCCGCAGGCGGTGGTGTTCCCAGGTGCCGGCTGCCCTCGGGGAAGAATGTGCAAACTCCACACGGACAGTGACCCAGGGCCGGGATTGAACCCGGGACCTCGGCGCTGTGAGGCAGCACTGATAACCACTGCACCACCTTGCTGCCCTAACCAGATGGAGTTTTATGACAATCTGCTAATTTCATGGTCATTTTTACTGATATTAGGTACAGTATATATTCCAGTTTAATTTAATTTAAATTCTCTAGCTACTGTGGTGGTATTTGCACTAATCTCTCCAGACCTCTAACATCCAGACCTCTGGATCACTAGCCCAGTGACATAACTACTGTGCCATTGTTCTCATGGAATATATTTTTGGCAACTAATAAATAAAAGCTTTGCAAAGGAGGCCCCATCTGCTTTGTCAGGTAAATGGAACAAATCTCACAAACCCATCTACAAGACACAAGTCAGGAGTGCGATGGAATACTCTCCACTTACCTGGACGAGTGCAACTCAAGAAGCTCGACACCATCCAGAACAAAGCAGTCCCGCTTGATTGGCGGCCCATCTACACCCTCCAGCATTCACTCCCTCCACCACCACGCACATTGGCAGCCGTGCGTACCATCTACAAGATGCACTGCAGGAACTCACCGAAGCTCCTCCAGCAGCACCTCCCAAACCCATGACCTCCAGCACCCAGAAGGATGAGGGCAGCCGGCACCTGGGAACACCACCGCCTTCGGGTACCCCTCTGAGCCACACTCACCGTCCTGGCTCGGAAATATATCGGCCGCTCCTTCACTGTCGCTGGATCGAAACCCTGGAACTCCCTCCCTAACAGCACTGTGGATGTACCTACACTACATGGGCTGCAACGAGTTCAAGAAGGACGCTCCCCGTCACCTTCTCAAGGGCAATTAGGGATGGGTAAACATTTCTGGTGCAGCCAGAGACACATCCCATGAATGAATTATTTTTAATTTGAAGAAGAGCAGGGAGGCTCGAATCGACACCCTGACCAATATTTACCCCACTGGAGACAACACTTTGATCATTGTCGCTTTGCTGTTTGTTGGAGTTTGCTGTGCACAGATTTTGTGCCAAGCTCTCTGTACCGCTGCAAAAAGCAATTTGATGGCTGTGAAACACTGCTGGACGTCCTGAGGCTACAACAATGGATACTACATCAACGTAACTTCTCTCTTAGCCCATCGGGTCATCTCAAGGCTGGTCTTGAGCACCACCTTGTGGACAACCCCTGGATGACAGGTGCAATTCAGATAATGCAATTAAAAATGCCACGGAGATAAAGAACAACAATTAATATGCAGGCATGAAGGCAGTTCCTCATGTCATTCCAGGCAGGAACAGCGTATACTTGGAGATAAAGTTACTTTGCTTCAGGGATGATAAATTTAACAGATCTTCAAATAAACATCTCTGCAGCTTCTGGCCTCTCCGGGTTCCAGATTAATTAATGTTTTCTTTTCTAATTACTTATATAATTTGCAACCTGCAACAATAACTAATAAAAAAGAGAAATGTGTCTATTTACAGGGTGGATGAATCCAAATGTGCCATCGTACCGTTGTTGTGACATCGTCAACATTAGGGTTGCTACGTTACATTTTGTTTCTATTGCCCCCAGCACCCACCGTCCCATTCCCTAAAGTACACTTCTAAATCTCTTACCCTGCTGACTTGAAATGAAAATCGCTTATTGTCACGAGTAGGCTTCAATTAAGTTACTGTGAAAAGCCCCTAGTCGCCACATTCCGGCGCCTGTTCGGGGAGGCTGGTATGGGAATCGAACCGTGCTGCTGGCCTGCCTTGGTCTGCTTTCAAAGCCAGCAATTTAGCCCAGTGAGCTAAACCAGCCCCTGAACCTTTTGAAGGAATAATGCACTTGGCTGGCCCTCGCTAACTGAATGTAACAGTTCGTACGTCACCATGAGTGCCGTGTGACTGGCGTGTGCGCCCTACAACTTCACTGCGGCCAAACTCACTACAACGCCGCCCAGCCCTGCAACCTCTAACAATGAGCCGCCAGGCCAAGGGATGACCATTACCTCCAAGTTCCCCCCAAAGTTTCACACCACGCTGCTGTGGCTATATAGTCCCATTCCTTCACCATCACTGGATCATAGCCCGAGAACCCCAGGCTAACGGCACTGGTTGAAGCACCATCACCAAAGGCACCGGGCAGGTTCCAGGTTCGAGGGTCATCTCCCCAATATCTCTGCAGACCAAAATAACAAAGAAATTCTGGCCACGAGGGTTGTTCTCGTCAACCTGACCCTTTCCTGAGCCAGCCGCGAAGCCAGTGCAGGGGTCACGGCAGGGTTGTCAAGAGTGGTTTCGAAAGGGTTGAGCCACCTTCCTTACTGTTCCATTCCTCCCCGCACCCCTTCATTTTTCTCAGGCCCCCCCCCCCCCAGCCCCCCCCCCCCCCAGCCCCCAGCCCCCCCACCCCTCTTCCGAGGTGTTACTCCAGCCTGACAAGTGTGGATTTTGATGGAGGGTCCCATTCTGAACCTTGACCTGTCCTTCTCTTTGACACGTTAACTTGAACCTAGCTGCATTTCCAGAATTTTCTGCCTGATATTAGGGGGCCAGATTTCCCTGCAGACTTCTGAAACCCAGTGTCAGGCTCGAATGATGGGCAGAGGCCTATATACTGTGCGGGAAACAGTCACTCAGCGCGATTTTCCCTGGCCTGGCCAATTAATGGCCAGAAAAGCAGGCTTGACGTCCATCTAGTTGGATGTGCTCGGAAAGTCAATCGTGGGCCATCTAGTTTGAATGCAGCAGCAGTAGCTGGGTACCATGTGAGGTGAGAGAGAGGGCACTTCAGGGGCTCAAGATCCAGCCCCAGGTGTGTCTATCACCTGTGTTTTTAAAAAAAATCCTTTTCATCCTAAAACACTTAAATAATTGCGGTGGATCTGGTGTCTAAAGATTGTGCTGCTGGTTGATGAATAAGAAAAGCTGCCATCAGCTACAATGCCAAAACACATTACTTATTCAAACAAAGAGCTGGAAATAGGGCATTCGCTAAAGCTGCAAACAGCATTCAAGTAAGTTTTAAAATATTTCGTTAAAGGTGCAAGTGTTCTCCTGGCCACCAACACATTCAACATGACAAACATTCTTACAATCATATTTTGGCCTAGAAATTAGATGATTCTAATGCCTGTTTTTTGGGTACAAGACAGGTCTTTAAGCAGCTAATGTGATGGTCAGGAAATGTTTATTTAATATGAGCCAGAGGTATATTAAGCTCACTCTTGGTGAAGAAATACTTGCATTTATATCGTGCTTCTCATGACCATCAGTTGTGACAAAGTGCTTTACATCCAATAAAATACCTTTGACGTGTTGTCACTGTTGTAATGTAGGGAATAAAAGAACATGCCAAGGTCCTGCACAAGGAAATTTCAGTCTTTTATTTGCATTTTTTTTGTTCATCTTTAAGACTACCTCGAAGCATTGACGAGTTATTAGAGAAGAGCAGCAACTTCGCTCTAAATGTCGACAAGACCAAGGAACTGATCATCGACTTCAGGAAGCGCAGCACGACACACACTCCCGTCTGCATCAATGGCTCCGAAGTAGAGATGGTCAATAGTTTTAGGTTCCTGGGGGTCACCATCACCAACAGTCTGTCCTGGTCCACTCGCGTTGATGCAACAGTGAAGAAAGCCCAACAACTTCTCTACTTCCTACGGAAGCTAAAGAAATTCGGCATGTCTGCATCGACTCTCCCAAACTTCTACAGATATGCCATAGAGAGCATCCTATCCGGCTGCATCACAGCCTGGTATGGCAACTGCTGAGATTGCAAGAAACTGCGGAGTGTGGTGAACTCAGCCCAACGCATCACGCAAGCTTGCCATCCTCACATTGATTCTCTCTACACCTCCCGCTGCCTCAGGAAGGCAGACACCATTTTCAGAGACCCCTCCCACCCAGGCATTGCCTTCTTCCAGACCCTTCCATCAGGCTGAAGATACAGAAGCCTGAAGACCGGTGCACCCAGACATTGGAACAGCTTCTTCCCCACAGCTACCAGGCTCCTCAACGACTCCCCCTCGGACTGATCTGTTCCCTGTAAGAACACTATTCACAACGCCTTATGCTGCTCTTGCTCATGTATTTGCTTTGTTTGGCCCCTTGTTCCGCACTGTAACCAATCACTGTCGATGTACCATTTGTCAATGTACTCTGTCGATTATTCTCTTTTTGTGTACTATGTACGTACTGTGTACGTTCCCTCGGCCGCAGAAAAATACTTTTCACCGTACTTCGGTACATGTGATAATAAATCAAATCAAATCAATCAATCAAATCAAATCAACACTGATTCTGTGACTCGCATGTTATTTATACAGAGAACGTACAGAACAGAAATATTCGCTTGTTACCACAGGTACAAACCCGTATTTGTTCCATTCACGGGCCCCCCACCCCTCTACACCGCGCTTTCCCCGAACCCCATCGATATATCCCCTCGATACCCAGGTCCCCTTCTTACCTCCCTGAGCTGAGCACCATCTGGACCCTCCAGTTTGATGTTATCATCCAAGGACTCATTCTGGCAGCACCTGTGGGGCTTATACGATGTCAGCTCCACCATGTCTTCCCTGCTGGTCGCCACCGAATCGTTAGAGGCTTCCAAGTTACAAAGGTGCTCCTGGGGATAGGAAAAAGCAGGAAAAGAAAAGTATCCAAGTAGCCCAGGAAGGAATGAGAGTGAACTGTAAAGTGGGCAGATGACAGATGTGTTAAGTGTACAACAGCTGGCGGTGTTCATTACATGTTACAGATACCGGCTGGGTGTTTGAATGATGGTGTAGACCAGGGGTGGGTAAACTTTTCCGTGCAAGGGCCACATTCAGAAATTCACAATTTTAAAGGGCCGCATAGTATATTAAGTAAAATAATTAATATTTTAAATAGCCAAAATAAAAGGTCTTTAAAGAAAAAAAAGCACATTTATTTGAAAAACAAAGTAACTCAGTAAGTAACAGAACAATATCAATGAGAATGATGCATCTGACTGCAGTCATTTAGCAGTTTGTTGAAATCAGGTGTCAAGTTGCTTGTGCTGATCCTTAACACTGACAGAAGCACAGCCCAGCCGAGTCAACGATCAAAACGCACGTAGTGGGGTGGATGAGTGGGGCTGCCTTATTGGTCGGTTTAGTTGGGTGTGCGACCAATAGGATTCCAGGTTACAAACAATAATAAGGCTTATTGTTTGTAACCTGGACTCCTATTGGTCGCACACCCAACTAAACCGACCAATGAGACAGCCCCACTCATCCACCCCACTACGCGCGTTTTTATGCGGCCCGCCAATGAGGTGCCCGGAATCATAACCGGCATTTTTGAAAAGCTGCCGGGGAAAAGCTGCTGAAGTAAATGCGCTTATTGAATAAGCGCATTTACTTCAGCGGCTTTTCCCCGGCGGCTTTTCAAAAATGCCGGTTATGATTCCGGGCACCTCATTGGCGGGCCGCATAAAAACCTTTGTCGGGCCGTAGCTTGCCCACCCCTGGGGTAGACTATGAGCTTCATAGATTATCATAGAATTTACAGTGCAGAAGGAGGCCATTCGGCCCATCGAGTCTGCACCGGCTCTTGGAATGAGCACCCTACCCAAGGTCAACACCTCCACCCTATCCCCATAACCCAGTAACCCCACCCAACACCAAGGGCAATTTTGGACACTAAGGGCAATTTGTCATGGTCAATCTACCTAACCTGCACATCTTTGAACTGTGGGAGGAAACCGGAGCACCCGGAGGAAACCCACGCACACACGGGG
Source organism: Scyliorhinus canicula (assembly GCF_902713615.1). NCBI lineage: Eukaryota > Metazoa > Chordata > Chondrichthyes > Carcharhiniformes > Scyliorhinidae > Scyliorhinus > Scyliorhinus canicula. The sequence goes on along the minus strand of NC_052157.1, from coordinate 11,269,212 downwards.
AGGATGTGCAGACTCCGCACAGACAGTGACCCAAGCCGGAATCGAACCTGGGACCCTGGAGCTGTGAAGCAATTGTGCTATCCACAATGCTACCGTGCTGCCCATGTAAAGCGGGTCTCTCTCAATTTTCTATTTCCATTGATGTCAGTGTTTCAAAAGGCTGGTTGCTCGCTAACCTCCATTTTATACAAAGCCAAGAGCTACTCCAAAAAGTCTGAAGCTCAAGCAATTTGTCAATCTCGTCATAATTGCTCAATATGTTGTTGCCTAGGAACGCACGGGAGACTGTAATATGTGCAAAGCTGACATCGCTTCACGGTCTTTATGGCCCTCTTGGGCTATCCCCCAGGCATTGCAGGCGAAAGACTTCAGTAATCGATTCAGGAAACCTGAGCAGAAGCATTTTGAACAGAAGATGTGCAAACAGGTGACTTGAACACTTACTGTGCACCTCAATAGAAATGATAGAATCATAGAATCTTAGTATTCCTACAGTGCAGAAGGAGGCCATTTGGCCCACTGATTCTGCATCGACCGTCCGAAAGAGGATCCTAACCTGGCCCATGCCCCGCCCTATCCCCGTAACCCCACCTAACCTGCACATCTTTGAACACTAAGGGTAATTTAGCATGGCCAATCCACCTAACCTGCACATCTTTGAACACTAAGGGTAATTTAGCATGGCCAATCCACCTAACCGGCACATCTTTGGACTGTGGGAGGAAACTGGAGCACCCGGAGGAAACCCACGCAGACACAGGGAGAATGTACAGACTCCACACAGTCACCCAAGGCCGGAATTGAATCCACTCCCTGAAGCTGTGAAGCAGCAGTGCTAACCACTGTGCCACCCCATGGAATAGCAATAAACTTGGGTCTGCGTTATTTGTAAGATCAGGAGTTTTGCCCAAATTTCAAATATCCTCGGGTCAGAAGGACATTGGAAAGGCAGAGACCTGGAAATGTTGATGTTCAAATTAGTCAATATAATTCCCTGCAGGACCATTTTCTCCAGATGTATAGTATTAACACATCTGGGTGCCTGCACCTAGTGGCACACAAGACAGACTTTCATCTGTTCCCCTAATGAGGTTTTTCCTGGACTATCACTAGTCTGTTGCCAGAGGCTTAAGGCTTGAGGGGCACCACTTTGTATCAAGCGTGCTGACCAGGAGTCTCTCCTGCTGTTACCACCTGTCGTTGACGTGTTGAAAGAATTTTGCAGGTTGATAGTCAACCTGTTTGGCCACGTTATGAATGCTCTTCTTAGGCCATCAAGTCCTGGGATGGGATTCGATCCCAGAGGCCATTACCCACTACACCACAAAGCCCCCACACATCCAGGTAAGGATCAATAAATTAAATAATTGGTAGGTGCAGGTTTTGTGATCCACTAGATTTAGAGGGATTATCCTGGAAAACTTCAGCGAAATCCAATGAAAGGTTAATGGTTACATTGGCAGCAGTCGTGATCGGTTTGCAAAGCTTAAATCTCAGCACAAAGTCGATCAAAATGCTGAGAGATTGCTTCCCCTTGTGGGAGAGTCTTGGAAGAGAGGGCGTAATCTCAGAGTAAGGAGTCGCCCATTTAAGAGAGAGATGAGGAGGAATTTCCTGCTCCGCCATTCAATCAGATCATGGCTGATCTCGGCCTGGTCTCAAATCCACCTCCCTACCTCTTCCCCATATCAGAAACATATCTATCTCCTTCTTTAAGCCATTTAATGAAACCTGCTAATAAGACTTCAGTTGTAAAACCCGGATCGTAGCGATCGTAGCGAGGTCGAAGTTCACTGAAAACAGCAACAGAGATGGAGGACAGACCTGCGTGCTCTGGTGTTTCTTGTTCGTCATGTTTTTCGTCAACCGCTTTGGCTCATTGTCCAGTAGCTCAGGTTGTCGGAAGTATTCAAAGAGCTGGTTGGTCCACTGACCGAGGGACCTGATATGAAGCCAGATGGTGTCTGCAAGTTGAAATAAGTGTAAACATCACAGACGTCTTTCTGTCAACTGGGACGATTCAATAAACGGTCACAAAGATGTGCCACTAGATGTCACTCTTCGCAAATGGTTTAGGGTCCAGTGGGTGAGCTTTCAACTACTCACCATTCTGCTCAATGTAGAAGGTAGCTTGAATCTGGGATCTTCTTGGTCTGTTGGGTTCAGGTATTCCCTGTTCCTCTGTGATAATGGGAGTGCTGAGTTGTGGATCACTGCCTCCTAAAGGTGCAGTTTTGTGGGTTTCAATTGTCCTCACAGCGTCTCCTCGCCTTTTCCCACACTGCGGAAGGCTGTCCTCCCAGCGAAATATAACCAATTGTCTCTATCCAATGTGAGAGAGGCCTACGGCGCTTTTAGGGTTGTCGACTGTGATTAAGGGCGGGATTCTCCAGTCCCTCAGCTGCGTGTTCTCGGAGGCGCACCATTCACTGGCGGTGGTATTCTCTGCTCCCGTGACTCGTCAATGGGATTTCTCATTGAACCCACCCCACGCTGCCAGGAAACCCACGGGCTGGGATCGCTACCGCCGGGATCTGAGAATCCCAACACCTGGAGAATTCCGTACCAGCCTCCCCGAACAGGAGCCGGAATGTGGCGACTAGGGGCTTTTCACAGTAACTTCATTGAAGCCTACTCGTGACAATAAGCGATTTTCATTTAATTTCATTTCATTTTCAGAGGCTTCATCGCATGACTTGCTCCCACCCTCCAGCCATTAGTCAACTAACACATCCGTCCTTGTGACGCATTGTTTCCCTACACCAATTGGAAAGTAAAAAGGCTCATTATCCAATCGGATGATGCTTGACTGTCTTTCTTTCACCCATTTTTTATATTTTTATACCGTGGGGAAAAAAAAATGTTGATAAATGTCAATAAAACTTTAAGGAGCGGCTACCTCAGCCATTCAGCTGATGAATGTGCAGGAATAACGTTTAAGGTCGTTATTGTCCATTGATCTCATCGAAGTGACAAATAAGGGCAGTACAACTGGGCTCCATATTCTGGGCTGGAGAAGGGAGGGTTGCAGCTGTCTACTGACCCCTACTGGAAAGTGTCTGAATATCAAGTGGGACCAGGTCTGTTCCTGGCTAATGCTTCTCCCGATGGCTGTGTGGTAATTAGCCACAGCCCACAAAGGACTTTGGGTTTCCAACTCTCCTGGATTGGCCTGGAGTCTCCAGAATTGAAAACCAATCTCCAGGACGCTGCCGTGTGCAACCCGGGAGAAAAATCATCAGGACATTAACAAAAAGATAGTTAAAAAAAATCTTTGAACATTTCTTTTTCCAAAGTATAAAAATTATAAAAAACGGGTGAAAGGAAGACAGTCAAGCATCATCCGATTGGATAATGAGCCTTTTTACTTTCGAATTGGCGTAGGGAAACAATGCGTCACAAGGATGGATGTGTTGGTCGACTAATGGCTGGAGGGTGGGAGCAAGTTATGTGATGAAACCTCCGAAAATACATTTAGGCCGGAATTCTGCAGCTGTTGAGATTCTCAGATCCCGCCGGCAGCGCATCCCAGCTCGTGGGTTTCCCGGCAGCGTGGGGTGGGTTCAATGAGAAATCCCAGTGACGAGTGACGGGAGCAGAGAATACCGCCGCCAGCAAATGGCGCGCCTCCGAGCACACGCGGCTGAGGGACTGGAGAATCCCGCCCTTAATCACAGTCGACAACCCTAAAAGGGCCGTAGGCCTCTCTCACATTGGATCGAGACAATTGGTTATATTTCATTTGGAGGACAGCGTTCCGCAGTGTGGGGAAAGGCGAGGAGACGCTGTGAGGGCAAATGAAACCCACAAAACTGCACCTTTAGGAGGCAGTGATCCACAACTCAGCACTCCCATTATCACAGAGGAACAGGGAATACCTGAACCCAACAGACCAAGAAGATCCCAGATTCAAGCTATCTCTTGCCCTAATTGACCTCGACTGCAATGGTAGCAGAAGCTCAGCCACAGGCACTAAAACCCATGGGTGAGGCAGAGGAAAAAGGATTAAGAGTCAATCCGCCCTGAATGCTGCCCAATGTCACCTGTTAGAAACGGGCAATAATAACATAGCACAACTGACTAAAATCCCAACAGAATCTTGAGATTTTTCCTTCACTCTTTCATGGGCTTTGGGCATCGTTAGCAAGCTCAGCATCTGTTGCCCATGCTTGGTGGCAGTTAACAGTCAACCCCATGTAGGCCAGACCAGGTAAGCACGGCAGATTCCGTGAGTGAACCAGATGGGGTTTTTACAGCAATTGACAATAGCTTCATGGTCATCATTCCATCTATCATGGTGGGATTCGAACCTGGGTCTCTGGATTGCTCGCCCAGCGACAATACCATTACACCACCACCTTTCCGTGTGTGCATCTGTGCGTGTACGTATGTGCGTGTAAAATGATCCATTGGACATGGTGTTGGACGTTTGAAGGAATTAAAGACTTTGTGAGGTAAAGCTTTCCTACCTATCTTTCTCTCATCAGCGAATTTGACTGCTTCGTCCAAGTTATTAATACAGGTTGTTAATAGTTGATTCCCTAGCACTGATCCCGGTGGAACTCCTCCAGTTACCGTTCACCAAGCTGAAATCATCTCTTTATCCCAATACCTGTTTCCCGTTAGTTAGCCAACTCTCTATCATGCAACAATGTGAGATCTTATCTTGCATCATAACCTTTAACATGGCACTTTATCAAATTCCTTTTGATCATGTAAAGTATACACAATGATTTTAAACTGAATGCTAGTTTTAACTTGGGGATCGAGGCTTTTTATCCATATGGAGAAGGTACAAATGAACGTAAGTCCTTAAACAAACTGTCTAATAAACAGCCCCTGGTAGGTATGTGTCAGTATTATTTTTTAATGGGTTGAATATAAGATGGGATATGGGTGCTTTTTAGAAACAGGAAATGCATATGGCTCGATGAACATGTTCCTCTTTTCAATTAACCTCTTTAGACTCTTCAATCTTTTCTCTCCAACAACACAACCCATTGCTTCTTGAGCCCACATGGGCAGGATTTTCCTTCCCTTCCTGCTGGCGGGATTTTCCAGTCCCACCATCAGCGATCTCCGCTGCCCGGGTATGAACAATGGCAAATCCCATTGACAGCCAATGGCTGGCCTCCTTCAGTACATGGCGCAGGGGGTAAAAAGTCGCGTCCTCGGTCTACTTTCTTGTCCTTTCTTGGTAAATTATTTTCGTCTGTCATGCTTCAAAGAACTTCCACATGAACTACATTTCTTCTCTTAGGGCATGATCCAATGACCACGCTGCGCCAGAAAAGCAGCTCGCAGTGTGGCCGTTGAAAGCTGGAAGGCCCCGCTCCTGGATCGACCCGGCTCGCCACACCTCGTGTTGTTCAACGCGATCTCGTGAGACATTGCGATGTAAACTTTTTGGCAAATCTGCATATTAGAGAGAGGCAGTAAGCCTCACTCTAAAGCGCAGATTCCAATGTACCTTAGGCTTTGGGATTCAACCCTTTTGGGGACCTCAGTCAAGTGCCATATTAAGAAGTCTTACAACACCAGGTTAAAGTCCAACAGGTTTGTTTCAAACACGAGCTTTCGGAGCACGGCTCCTTCTTCAGGTGAATCCCATTCACCTGAAGAAGGAGCCGTGCTCCGAAAGCTCGTGTTTGAAACAAACCTGTTGGACTTTAACCTGGTGTTGTAAGACTTCTTACTGTGCTCACCCCAGTCCAACGCCGGCATCTCCACATCATAAGTGCCATATAGCACTAGTTTCCACAAATGGGGGACCAGATGGAATGGAACTTGTGGGATTCTCCCAGGGGAGGTGATGGCTGGTGCCACCTGGGCACCTTGGCAGTGCCATCTGGGTGCCAGGTTGGCACTGCCAAGGTGGCATTTGTTACATGTCTGTGATCAGGCCAAAGGCTTGGCATGGGTGTTGGTGGGGTGTGGAGGAGGAGATCCTTCGAGGGGGTGTGGGGGAGGGGACCCTCCATAGTGTGTTTGGGGGTGTGTGGGGGAGGTTGGGGATTGTTTCAGGAGCATCCCGATCTCTCGCTACTAGGATGTTCCGGCGAGTGGAGCTCCCCACTGTAAGAAAACGTGCGGCCTCAGTCGCGCATCTCCCATTCAGGCCCCTTATTCAACATGAGCCGCGTTGAATAGCCATGTGTTTCTGCCACTACAAGCGCCGGGAAACACGAGGTTAAATGCACTCGTTAGGGGACATTGTTCCCTTATGGAAGAATTGTGCCCTGATATCATGTTATTAGAGTGATTATGGTACTGGACTCCAGTGTTAGATATAATATGGTACAGCCAGTACTTCATGGGGTCACTTGACCTAGGGGGGGGGTCAGAGGTCAGATAGCACATGTAAATGTGAGTTGAAACCAGGCTGCACAGGCCTGCATTATGTGTACATATTCTGTTCTTAATAAAGTTAGTTTGCAATAATGATATTGATCCTGCAACATCAGGGCAAGACACCTTGGGCTGGATTCTATGCTGTCGGGATTCTCTGTTGTGCCGGCATCGCACCCCCACCCGGGAATTTCCCAACGGCTTGGGGCTGCCCACAATGGGAAATCCCATTGGCCGGCTGGCGAGACGGAGAATCCCACCGCCGGCGGCGGCGCGCCGCACCAGAAAACTGGTGCCGTGGGACAGAGAATCCTGCCCCTGGTATTTGAACCCTTAGTCACAGCGATCAGGTTGCTGATCAACTTTTGCCAGCTCTCTTCACAACTTTGAAAACTTAGGTCACCTGGATGCCTTCTCTTTTCGATTGAAGTCCATCTTTGACCCACTATTACAACAGAAGGAATAACATTTTCCGATCAACATTTCTCCTATCGTACCTTTCTGCTCTGGAGCACTGCTGATTGTAAATGGATGCCACTCGTATTTGGCTATTGCTGGAATGTTGACATACACATAGTCTCCTGGCTTATAGTGAAAGAATGGTGATCTCTTGATAACTAGATGGGTAACCTGAATATTAAGAAAGATATTTCCATTACAATTCCATGTATAGAAGTCAATTGCTCATAGTGTCTACTCGGCACATACACCACGGGTAGGATTTTCCCTGTGGGCTTCTGAACCCCATTGTCAGGTTCAAATGGGGGTCAGAAATCCAGACTGTGTGGGGGACAGTGATTTTTCAAAAAGAGACCTATTAATGGGCATAGGACAAGCTAGTTGTCCAATTACGGATAACAGGCGGGCTCTAGATGCTGGAGGGCCAAAGGCCTTCCAGCTTGGAAACAGCAGCAGAATGCTATCGCAGGTAAGTGGGGGAGGGGTCTTCAGAATGGAGTCACTGTGCAGCCTGGTTTCAACTCACATTTACATGTGCTATCTGACCTGTGACCCCCCCCCCCCCCCCCCCAGGTCAAGTGACCCCAACGTTTTCAAACTTTCAATTAAAAATGGCCTTTGCTGCTGGGTCACCACTGTGGAGAGAGAACCTGTCTCTGCTATACTCTGGCAGGCAAGGTGGGCCCCTAGGCCTCCCCGCTGTTGTGGCCTGTTGGCCCTGCTGCTCCCCGTATCCTGTCTTGAGGGAAAATGCCCCCAAGGACAAGATACAGCCGGGGAACTGGAATGGTGGCTGGTAGCATAGAATTCCACACCTGCTTGCCTTTGAACTCGGCCCTGGCAGAGCTAAAGATCTGGTCCTGGCATCACACTGGGCTGACATAGTGAGGCTGGTTGTTCACGGTCAACCTTTCTTCACCGACGTCATTTAATTTCCTGTGGTCAACCTAATTTGGATTCTTTTTCCTCAGGCTCTTGGTAGTGCCTCAGCAGGGAGTACAACAGGAAAGTCATTGCTGGGGCAGGTCTGGGGCAGTTTGAAGGGCCAGCAGCAACCTAGCGCATGGAAAAGTGGGAAGAAGCGTTTTAACTGGAGAGAGAACGTGAACAAGCAGCAGGACAAATGCGATATCCCTCTTCAGAAAAATTGCCCATGGGGATAACAACTTGCACTTAGGTGGTCGAAAGCTCAACTTGGGGGTCAAACATGAGACAAAAGTTTGAAGAGTCTGGTAGAGCCCCAGACAGTTGCCAGGCAGGGGGATGGAGTCAGTAACTAGCCGGAGTCAGTAACTGCCGGGTCACAATTGCTTCAGCGAATCCCTTGGCTGAGCCAATGTTAGATTAACATAAACCATATGAGTAAATTTTTTAAAATATGTATTCTTATAAGATGGCTTATCAACATCAAAATGTTTCAAAGTGTTCCACACCAGTGTTCTTCAAAGTCAGGGGCGTGACCCGCAGGTGGGTCGTGGGCGGGTGTCGGGAGGGTTGCGGAGCCGTTTTCCACGGCGTTCGCGATCCTCGCGCAGCAGCTGGCTTTTCATAACGCCGGCTGCAAGCGGCCGCAAACATGTAAAAAAAATATTTGCCCGCATTGCGCATGCGCGCCGATCATCGTGCGTGCATGCGCAATGCAGCTGCTTTTTTTTTTAAACGGTTGCAGCTTTTTGTTTTACAAGTTCTGTAGTGGTTTTTATTCATTTATTCATTTATTTTATTCATTTAAGTTTTATTTTTTTCATTTATTTTATTCATTTTATTTTTTTCTTACAATTTCGTGGGTGTTTTATTCATTTTTTTTCATTTATTTTACTCATTTTACTTTTTTTTTACAAGTTCGGGGGGGGGGGGTTTATTTGATAAAATTTTACAGGAAAAAAATGCAGAACTTTAGACAGATGGAGACTCCATACTTTCCGACACAGGAAAGCTTCACCTTCATCTAACAGGTTCCATTGGAGGAGCATGTATGAGGGCCAAAAGGACACAAAACCATTTCCTCCATTTTTGTCAGCGGCAAACAAGGTAAGAGAAAATGGTGGGTTGCACAGATCGGCCGGCGTGGGTCGCGATGGTCGGCCAGCGTGGGTCGCGAAGGTCGGCCGAATTGGGTCCCAAAGGTTGGCCGGTTGGTAAAAATGGGTCCCCGGAAAAAAAGTTTGAAGAACACTGCTCCACACAGTGAATTACTTTAACATTTCTCTCCCTTGACAATGTTTGAAATTCAAATCCCTTTGAGAGTAAACCAGGAGCAGCTTCAGAGTGAATTGAGAGCAGCTGGTGCTAATTGAAGCTTGTACTTAAGGGCGAGGATCATCGGATCTAGGAGCAGAAGTAGCCAATTCATCCCTTCGAGCCTGCTCTGCCATTCAATCAGATCATGGCTGATCTCTTCCTGGTCTCAAATCCACATCCCCACCTTTTGCTCAAATCCCTTTAACCCATCTTTTAAAATCAGAAATGTATCTATCTCCTTCTTGAAACTATTTAATGAGTCAGATTCCACTGCACTATGGGGCAGCGAGTTCCACAAATTCACCACCCTCTGCGGGAAGTAGTTCCTCCTCATCTCAGTTCTAGATCTATCGCCTCTCAATCTATATCCGTGACCTCTCATGGCAATTAGTGTTTGCACTGAACTACAGCAACACAATAAAACAGTCATACCTTAATACCTTCACAAGTCAGCATTATATAATTTGCAAAACACAATGAGCACCTGTACCAGACAATAACTGCATAATTCGGCGAATATCCATTCACTGTTTATCAATCCTCATTATTGAACTGGACTGACAACCAAGACACAAATACCTGGCCCAGAGACAATACGCTACCTGCTCAACAGACCATAGAACCATAGAAAAGGTACAGCACTGAAGGAGGCCATTTGGCCCATCTTGTCCATGCCAGTCCCACTTTTTCTTTAACTAACCTTTTACCATTAATATATTGGAAAGACATCTTTGGGTTTCTTTACCTTTACTTGCTAATCTTTCTTCATGTCCTTGCTTTGATTTCCCTGTTTCCTTTGTGACTTTGCCCCTGTACTTCCTATACTTGTCTAGGCTATCTGCAGTGCTTAGTTCTTTATGCCTATTGTACGCTTTCTTTTTCAGTTTGATCTTCCCCTGTATTCCTCTAGACACGCAGGGGGGTCTAGATTTGGCGGTACCACTCTTGTTAATGGAGGGGACATGTCTACTTTGTACATTTATCATACCAACTGCTGAATAAGGCAATCATTTTAAATCTTGGCACACGGTTGGCCGGACGATGATATGAATTTTGCTTGCTCTAGACCCCTTACCACCATTTCCCAGCACCTATCTTCAGCTAGGAGACTGAATTGAGATTCTACTACAGGCTGTCTGATTAGAAGATCATAAGATATAGGAGCAGAAGTAGGTCAGTCAGCTCATCGAATCTACTTCATATTTATAGATGATATTTTACTCCCTCCCTCAAATGGAAAAATCCTCAATCATGGAGAGATCCACTTCAAAGCTTCACCAAAAAGAATTGGCCAGTAAAGGCAGAGATTTAAATCCCAGTCAAGTTAAGCAACTTTCCCATGTTGAAACAGGAGGCTACATCACTTTGTCTGTCTATCTTCTTTAGTGAGAGCTCAAATGCAGCTCCAGGTCCCATATTACCTAGGTTGAAAAGAGTAGAAGGGATGAGATAATCAAGAAGCATCTGTAGAGAGAAACAGGGTTAGCGTTTCAGGCTGAGATGATCTATCCTGGGATGGCGGGACTGACGTACGAGGAGAGATTGAATCGCTCAGGATTGTATTCACTGGAGTTCAGAAGAATGAGGGGATTCTCATAGAAACCTATAAAATTCTAACAGGACTAGACGGGGTAGATGCAGGAAGGATGATCCCTCTGGTGGATGTATCCAGAAGCAGGGGTCACAGTCTGAGGATACAAGGTCGACCATTTAAGCCAGAGATGAGGAGCAATTTCTTCACCCAGGGAGTGGTGAGCCTGTGGAATTCATTACCACAGGAAGTAGTTGAGGCTAAAGCATTGCATGTTTTCAAGAAGCAGTTAGATATAGCAGTTAGGGCGAAGGGGATCAAAGGATATGGGGGGAAAGCGGGACAAGGCTATTGAGTTGGATGATCATAACAAATGGGGGAGCAGGCTCAAAGGGCCGAATGGGCTCCCCCTGCTCCTATTTTCTATGTTGCTCTCATCAGTTGCAGAGTATTTCCAACATTTCTTTGTTTCTTTTACAGATTTGAATCCACAGCATTTTGTCTCGTGGAGCAATGGCCACATGATCCATTTAAAGAAAGGACCTTCCATCTGTCAATCCGTCCATTCCGTGGCCAGTATGAACGCTCTCTGGAATATTGCCCACCTTAGATGGCAGCAGGTTGACCTCCACGACCTGAGTGGCACCAATTCGCGAAACTGCGATTCCGACTATTTTCTCTGTCAGGAACAAGAATCCCGAGAGCACAAACCACTTCCAGAAGTTGGAACCGTGAAGGATTAACAGAGCCCAGACCCATATATAGCTCAAGTGGGTCCAATAAAACACCTGGAAGAGAGGAATTTGGGATGGGGTTAGTAACTTTTATAGTTCAAAGAATAGAACCTAATTCAGCACCAAGAGACCTCCAGTCAACAGGTCATGCAGACAATGAGTACTGATTGGTGAATACTGGGCAAAACCTGTCAATCACAGTAAGTATACACACCATTACTACAGGCAGTAGTCCAGTGGTACCAGACTTTACAAAGATTGTTCAGAGCTCACATTATTCTGCAACGTCTTGCAAAATGCTTCACCCGATGTCCATGTCTATGTATTTACATTGTGTATTTATCATATGTCCCATGTTTTTCATGTATGGAAGGATCTGTCCGGACTGTACACAGAACAATACTTTTCCATGTACCTCGGTACACGTGACAATACATCTAAATCTAAAAACCTAATACCTGCATAATGCAAGGATTGTACAATCTGCACAACACAATTAGCATCTGTAACAGACAATAACAATCATTTTGCACAGCTCCTCTGTATTATACTGTAAGAGTCCTTCCTATTTATCTCCTGTGTTCCCATTTCTTTTATTTTATTTTATCATATTTGTCCATGGACCCATAATCGGGATGTGCCTATAAGCAGAAGACTCATGGTTGAAACAGCCTGCTTGTCAGGACACTGTGCTCCCAGGTTTTGTGGTTGGGAGAGGCAAGGCCAGATTCTTCAGCACCAGGTGGATCTCAGGAAGCAGTTTTGGAGGGAGTTGGTTCGATTGGTTAACTGGCAACCAGTGGGTTTGCCAGGAGCAGTGTTCTGCCTGACAATGGCCAATGATTGGTTCCTGCGTGACGCTTTCTGAGAGAACTTGACAGAAGCACCAAGGATCAGAGGGAGCTTGGTGTACCGGTCCCTTAAGGTAGCAGAGCAGGTGGATAAAGTGGTTAAGAAGGCATACGGCATACTTGCCTTTATTAGCTGAGGCATAGATTTCAGAGCAGGGAGGTTACGCTGGAACATAAAATGTTGGTTAATAATAATAATGTATAAAATTATGAGGGGCAAAGGTAGAGTAGACAGGAACTAATGTTTCCCCCTTGGTGGAGGGATCAAGGATTTAAAGTAAGTTTTAGAGGGGATGTGGGGTAAACATTTTCACCCATAGGGTGGGAGGAGTCACTGCCTGAAAAGGTGGTGGGGGCAGACACCCACATAACGTTTAAGAAATATATGAGTGCCTGGCACATCCTTTGCTGTGAACCTGAAATGATGCTGAGTGAGCAGAGAAGGTAGACAACCTTGCCAGAGAAAACCATCTCAAGCCTAGAAGGAAGAAGTATCAAATTGAAAACTTAAACTTCAGAAAGACATTGACTGGAAGTCATCCCAGTGCATCAGAGATCCTTATCCTAATAGTTTTAACAATATTTTCATACCCTTTCCACCCACCCTTTCCCCTCTCTGTTGTCAGTCTGTGTGTGTGTGTGAACATATATAGATATAGACATAGAATTTACTGTGCAGAAGGAGGCCATTCGGCCCATCGAGTCTGCACCGGCTCTTGGAAAGAGCACCCTACCCAAGTTCACAACCCCACCCTATCCCCATAATCCAGTAACCCCACCCAACACTAAGGGCAATTTTGGACACTAAGGGCAATTTATCATGGCCAATCCACCTAACCCGCACAACTTTGGACCGTGGGAGGAAACCGGAGCACCCGGAGGAAACCCACACAGACACAGGGAGGATGTGCAGACTCCGCACAGACAGTGACCCAAGTCGGAAATCGAACCTGGGACCCTGGAGCTGTGAAGCAATTGTGCTGACCACAATGCTAGTGGGGTTAGTTAGAAAGAGAGGAATGGGAAAGGGGTAGTAGATAGTCAGTTAAATTTTCTGAGGAAGAGCCATCCTAGGATTTTTGTTACTTATCGCATGTTGCTCAAGTTGTTTTCCCGCTCATACAATGCTCATTCCCTGTAGTCACCTAGCTATGCTCACAATCAGATATGCAGGCAAAGTGTCCAACGTCAGCACATAATTTTAAAGAGTAGTTAAAACAAGCAGTATCTGGGGTGCAAAGTCTAGATTTAGGGACAAAAGGGGGAGACACTCGGAGATACACAAAGACTGCAAACTTCTCTTCAGTGTTGGTCTTTATTTGCCACAACAAATAACTTGCCCTCAAACATTCCCTTGCAATTCACTAACAAGAAATAAGTGCAGTCTGGATTAGATCAGTGCTCGTCAAGGAGTTATCTGTTATTGTTTTAGTCCAGGGAAAGAGTGTGTTTGTTAATGCCCCAGGATGCTGGAAAAACAAGACTGCTTGAACAGAAGGGTTAGTGGCTCTGGGACCTTTGCTAGCTCACACAACGTGCCACAATGGAAGGGTGAGTTCAAAGCACCTGGGCCGATGTAATAATGGCCCGAATGTAATGGGAACCATGGATAGGAAGTGAAACAGTAAGGTCCTTCTGACCTTGAATTGACTTGATTTAGTGGTCTGACATCAATAACCAAATCATTATACGCGATTATCAAACTAAATTCGAGAGAATACCGACTATCGTTTCTGATACCTCAAAGTGTCCACTCCGGCGAACAAACGTACTTGAACAGATTAACATCAAAACGATCAGGAGCTGCAAGATTACTCCAGTAACGGATGCCAATCCATAAATCCAACCAATCCCTGGTCTTGTTGTAAGGAGATACTCCCACAGCTGGTAGGTCCCAACATTCTGAGTCAATTTCGCTGCAAAATGATATAAATCTCAATAAACTTGCTATCTCTTGCAGTAGTCATGGCAATTAGCGTGGATACATTTCAGGGGAAGCGAGACAAGGTGAAAGAGAATGGAAGGATTTGTCGATTGGGTTGTTGGGGGGAGGCAGGGAAGGGGGAAGTAGGCGCGTGTTGAGCATTGACACCAGGGTAATTAATGGAGTAGAGGTAGTGTTGGGTTGGTCATGACTGTATCCTGTCACCTCTTCCACTCTCTGGGATCATTGTGACCCTCCAGTTCCAGTCACTGAAGCATCCGTTTCATTGCTTCACTTCCAAGAGCTGTGTCTTCAGATTTTAAGCTTTGGAATCCCCACCCAAGTCTCCTTTTTTAAGAGACTCCTTAAAATCTAAATTTTCCACTAAGGTTTTGCTCATCTTCCCTAATGCCCCTTAGTGTCAAGTTTCATTTGACAATGTCCCTGTTAAACAACTTGGGACGTGTTATGATGTTAAAGGCATTAAATGTCTCCTCAGGCCCAGAGATCTACAGACTGCTCACCCCTTTGAGAGCTGATTGCTGGTGATTTAACCTGAGAGTCACCACACGTCAGGTGAGAGACAAGGTTGAGAAGGCTTCAGTCGCTACGGGAATTGAACTTGTGCTGTTGGCGTCGCTCTGAATTTACAAACCAGCCATCCAGGCAACTGAGCGAACCGAGCTCTGGTTGCTGTTACGGACAAATTTGGGAATTTGTATTCTCATCGGGAAAGCTACCAGAGAGATGGAGCGGAATTCTCCCACTTTGAGAGTAAGTGTGGTGATGGGTGGCTCTGGTGGTGCTTATCCCACCAATCAGAATGGCGAGATCCCGCACCAGATTCTGTACTGGGAACCTCAATAATTATGCACAGAAAAGTTTCTCTCCAACTCTTCTGGCGGGCTGGCAACTGATTTGTCCGCCCACCCTCAACAAATTGGTTCGAAGGTCCCAGCGACATATTTAAATACCAGTCCAGCGCACTCATATCACTCTCTCCTGCCCATCTGTCTTCGCCAGACGGGGCAGGATATCAGCAACCCAGAGGGATTGTCTATCCCTGAGGGATGTGGATGTTCAGTCTTTGAGTAGATTGAAGGCTGAGATCAATAGCTTTTAGACTCTCAGGAAATCAAGCAATCTGTGGATCAGGCAGTAGAGTGGATTAGAGATCGACGGTCAGCTATGGTCTTATTCAATGGCGGGGCAGGCTCAAGGGGCTGTTTGGCTTATCCCTGCTCCCATTGTTTATGCTCCTAAAATCAAATCATGCTGATAGTTTAACAGTTCTCTTCCAACAAAATCCTGATCTTCAAGCCCGCTGTCAAAAAACTGATTGAAAACACTTTCTTATCTTACAAAGAAGATGCTTTAATGTGCAAATCCGTCACTTTGTTTGAACTTACCAAAGTTCACAACATGTGCAAATGCATGGACAACGCTCAGTCCAAAAATGGCAAATCCCACCAGCTGGTGCAAGAGTACATGTTGGTCCAAAGGCAGGACTCGCACCACCCAGGTTGCTCTTAACCAGGTCAGACATCGGCGCAGCATGAGGACCTTTAAGATGGAAAAGCAATGAAGGTTTGGCTAAAATAATCTGAAATTCCTGTAACCCAGATAATAACAGGAACAATCATCATGACACAAATGTGTTCCGAGGTGCTACTCAAAATCTTTTGTTTCTGTTCAATGTTTCCGCTTGCAGAGTAGACCAGAACCATTGGCCATAAATGTAAGATGGTCACTAAATGAACCTAATAGGGGAATTCAGGAGAAACATCATCAACCAGAGAGTAGAATCCGATGTCGCAAGGAATAGTTTAGGCTACTAACATCGATGCATTTAAGGGGAAGCTAGACGATCGTGAGAGAGAAAGGAACAGGATATAGTGGTGGCATCAGATGAAGGCGATAGCAAGAGGCAGGACGAAAACAATAGCAAGCATTTGTTGATGTGTTGTCAATACAAACTACAAAATGTGCCATTTGTCAATGTACTCTGTTGATTATTCCTTTGTCTACTATGTACATACTGTGTACATTCCATTGGCCACAGAAAAATACTTTTCACTGTACTTTGGTACATAATAATAATAATCACTTATTGTCACAAGTAGGCTTCAATGAAGTTACTGTGAAAAGCCCCTAGTCGCCACATTCCGGCTCCTGTTCAGGGAGGCCAGTACGGGAATTGAACCCACGCTGCTGGTCTTGTACTGCATTACAAGCCAGCTGTTTAGCCTACTGTACTAAACCAGCCCCTAAATATCAATCAATCAATCAATAATACCATGAATTCCCATCAGATTCAACGTCAACTGCCCTATTTAGTTAGGAATGATATTTTCTTTCTGTTTAATTCTGGATCATGAGCTATGTCCAAAGTGGGCAGGCACATGATCCACTCCTGCCAACAATTCTCTCCAGTTGATCAAGAGGTATGTCAGACGGGGCGGCATGGTGGCACAGTGGTTAGCATTGCTGCCTACGGCGCTGAGGACCCGGGTTCGAATCCCGGCCCTGGGTCACTGTCTGTGAGGAGTTTGCACATTCTCCCCGTGTCTGCGTGGGTTTCACCCCCACAACCCAAAGATGTGCAGGTTAGGTGGATTGGCCACGTTAAATTGCCCCTTAATTGGAAAAAATGAATTGGATATTCTAAATTTATAAAAAAAAAAAGAGGTATGTCAGACTGGTACGATTTGACATTCCTCCAAAGTGGAAGAGCCTAATTTTGCTTGGCTTCGCTACCAATGGTGCAATGTTTCAACTGGGTTTATAAAGAAGTAGAACTCATGAAACCTTGAATATTATACCCCTTCAGCCACAGCTTTTCATTTGAATTTTTTTCCTCCTTTGGCCAATGTCCTCAATGTTCGTGCCTTAGAATGACACGTTGCAGAATGTGGCCACTTGGCAATCATGTCAGGTCTTTGAAAGAGCTATCCAAATAATCCCACCCTCCTGAACTTTCACCCTGACCTTACAAATGATCCCCCTTCAAATACATGTCCAATTCCCTTTTGAAATGTAATATTGAATCTGCTTCCACTACCTTCAGCCTACGGATTCCAGAGCATAAGAAATTATTGTGTAAAATAAACTCGCCTCATCTCACTTGTCAATTGACCAACATGCTTATGTCGTGCAGAAACAGCTTTGCCATATTTATTCTATCAAATTTCCTTCACCAGCTCAAAATCGATAGGAGCCTGGGAAGAGTAGATAGAGAAAAACGGTTCCCATCGGCGGATGGGTCGAGAACTAAAGTACCCTGATTTGAGGCGACTGGTAAAAGAACACAGCTGCGACATAAGGCAAAACCGTTTTGATGCAGCATTTGTTTAGGATCTGGGTTGCACTGCCTGAGACTGTGATGGGGCAGATCCAATTGTAGCTTTCAAAAGGAAACTGGGCAATTATCTGGAGAGAAAAGATTTGCAGGACTAGGGGGAAAGGGTGGGTGAGTGGAGCAAGCTGAGTTGCTCCTGCATCCGGCTAGCAGGAACACAATGGACTGAATGGCCACCTTTGGTGCTTAACCACGTATGAAAACTTTCCATGATTTTGAACGCCTCGATTAAAGCATTTACCAATGCTGGGGAGGTGGGATTTCGGCCTTCAAATTGGCATTCTTCATATGTGAAGAAAGACGGTGGGGGGTTGATTTTGACTTTGGGTGGTACCACATCAGTCGCCTCTAACATGTTTTCTCCTGTTTACATTTCCATTTTCAGTTTCTCATTTTGCACAATTGTTCAAAATCATAATGACCACCTCCTGGGAGCCAGCAGATGATTCAACTGTGGGTGTTAGGGGGGAGAATCCAGGCATGCGTAAACCCATCCTCACCTGTCAACCCCAGGAGCAGTGTATAGAGAGCACTCAGGGACAGGAACCCTGACTGACTTTCTACTCTATTGTCAGTACTGCAGATCTACAGGCAGTCTGGCTGTAATGAACTTAACACGGATTAAACATCAGAACCTTCCTGCTCTGTGTGACTCACTAGGTTGCATATGAACTTGCTGAACTAGCAAGCAAATCCTTCCCAATGTAAATTCGCTGTCGAAAGATTTAGTTACAATGGGACTGTGTATCAGCACTCACCCCAATGAAGGTGCAGTTGAAGTTAAGACACTGCCCACAACCTTTTGCCAACATAACCCACCCACCAAAGCTGGTGTGTTCCATGGCAGCGAACGTGAAAAGGAAGATGTTGACGAGGATGTAACAACACATGAAGAGCAGCTTGCGGCTATTGTTATGCCAGTAAGCTGGCGTCAGGTACCGTGGGGTCTGCCTCGTATATTTCTCTGTAGTCGGTGGCTTTAGCCAGTTGGCTGCACTGTAGAGAGAGAAAAAATGTTATCGAATTAGCTCCCGCCTGTGGTATTATCGGTAGTAGGACAATTGGCCGAAAGACAATTGGCCGAAAGACAATTAGCCGACAGACAATTGACAGACAGGACAATTCACAGACAGGACAATTGGCCGATAGGACAATTAGTCGACAGGGAACCCGCTTAAAATAGTTATACTAAATTACGTACTTCAACAATTGTTATATTTAATTACTTATTTCTAAAATTGTTATACTAAACTATTTATTGTTAGGGTCGTTTTACTAAACTACTTAGGCTATTTGTAAATGAATTTCAAGACCAAATTCTCAAACTGCTTTTTTTTATTCAAAGCCCTTCAGTATCTATCATGGAGTTTGTCAAAACGGAGCGAGGAGGCAAAAAGCTTCTGTTCGAGGGATACGCCTATATTATTGACAAAACCAGGGAATCAAAGACTTATTGGAGATGCGCAAATCGTAAAGTCTGCAACGCAAGAATGTCAAGGATCGATGACGTAATTAGCAGAACATCTTCTGAACACTCGCATCCGCCAACACCTATTGAAAATCAAGCTTCAAAAGTTAAAGAAGGAATAAAACATCTTGCTGCACAATCTGAACAATTGCCAAGCTCTATCATTGATAATGTAACGTCCGATATCCCCTTGACCATTGTCGGAGTATTACCAAAAAAGGACTCTCTCAAGTGTATGGTGCGACGAAAAAGACCAGTAATAAGTGAGGAAGAACTATATAAGACTCCAAGAGGTGATGATTTTTTACTCTATGAAAATGAAGATGTTTCTATATTTGGTACGTTGAAAAATTTGGAAATTTTATCCAAGAAAACCGAGTGGTTTTGTGACGGGACTTTTGACTCTGCACCTTTGGGTAAGCAGCTATACACGATCCATGCACTAATTTGTGAACGTAAAACAGTGCCACTACTTTATTGTGTAACAAACAGTAAAAGTGAAGAGAATTATGATTTAATATTTAAATTCATTACAGAAGGAAGGAATTTAAATGTGACGTCTATTACAGTGGACTTTGAGAAAGCAGCTATAAACAGCATCAAAAAACATTTTCCTCACGTTTCTGTGTATGGTTGTTTTTTTCACTTTGGCCAGTGTTTATGGCGCAAGATACAGACTACAGGTTTACAAACGTGGTGGTACAGTGACTGAGAAAATGCTTTCATTATAAAACAGCTGCAAGCGATAGCTTTCGTACCACCTGATGATGTTGCTGTTTTGTTTGAACAATTTCTTCATTCTTTAGATGCACAAACAGATGAAATTTTGGAGCAGTTCCTGTCTTATTTCGAGTGTACATGGGTAGGAATCATGCAACGCGGTAGACGTCGACGCCCAATATTTGACATTTATTTATGGTCGTGTCACTCCAGAGTTCTCAGTGATCTCCCAAAAACTAACAACTGGCTAGAAGGGTGGCACCACGCCTTCAGTAGAAGAGTCAATGTCCATCACCCTAATTTATCCAAATTAATTCAGAAGCTTAGGATTGAACAGTCAAGCACTGAAATTATAATAGAACAGGCATTATCAGGGGCTGATGCGGCAAGGGAAAACAAAAAATACATTCGCCTCAAGGAAAGACTCCAAAAACTTGTACTCAACTACAATGCTGAAGATGGGTTGCAATTTTTACATGCATGTGCACATAATTGTATGTAAGAGTTTTTAATAGACTGTTCCTGTCTTTTTTTATATAAATGAATAGTTTTTTTAATAATCCTTAATAAATAATATTTTTTATTCTTTTATTTTTAATAAGTGTCGGCCAATTGTCCTGTCTGTCAATTGTCCTGTCTGTCAATTGTCTGTCGGCCAACTGTCTGTTGGCTAATTGTCTTTCGGCGAATTGTCCGCACACGGTATTATCATAACTATCAGCATTGCAAGGGTTACTGTAGTGTCGAGAGTAGCCACGAGAGGGAGCTTCAGTTACAACTATATAAGGCAGTGATGCTGCACCTTAGGGGAGGAGTGTGTGCAGGAGATAACTAGTGAAGGTCAGAAGAGGTTAGATTCTAGTTTATACCAGTAGTGAGATTGGCAGTAGATGAGTGTAGTCAAATGTTATTGATCAATTTTGTGTATTCTTTAGGACTACGTGTCGAATCCCAGTTTAGTAGTGTAAATAAAATCATAAATTCATTGTTTAAATTAAAGCTATTTTCATAGAATTTACAGTGCAGAAGGAGGCCATTCGGCCCATTGAGTCTGCACCGGCTCCTGGAAAGAGCACCCCACCCAAGGTTAACACCTCCATCCTATCCCCATAACCCAGTAACCCCACCCAACACTAAGGGCAATTTTGGACACTAAGGGCAATTTATCATGGCCAATCCACCTAACCTGCACATCTTTTGACTGTGGGAGGAAACCGGAGCACCCGGAGGAAACCCACGCACACACAGGGAGGATGTGCAGACTCTGTACAGACAGTGACCCAAGCCGGAATCGAACCTGGGACTCTAGAGCTGTGAAGGAATTGTGCTATCCACAATGCTACCGTGCTGCCCGCATTTTGTGGTCTTTGTGAACACTAAGCCATCCATCTTGAAATAAGCAACACAAAGAACATCACACTGCCCATCACTGGCTGGGATGTGTTAACTCTAGGTTTCCAAGGCTGATGTCAATCTCACTGCATGTGAACTGATAGTGTGGTCTGCAGTAGGTTTTCCTGTTTAACTTTCCTATCGTGAGATTAGGACTCAGGACGCTGAAGCATTCTATCTCAAAGGCATCCAGTGTGTTGCACTTACTGTATATTGCACTGAATATCAATTGCATTCAAGACTCACATTCAAAACAAACTCCAGCACAAATATTCGCCACATCACTCCCAGACATTTCAGTTTCACAGATTCTTTCAATGCACGCTTTTTAAATATCCCCAGTCTTTTTCATTTAGAGGTTAACAGCACAGCAGGAGGTTATTTGGCCCATTGTATCATTTTATGGTTGGCAGGGTGTGTGACAAGTGGTGTGCCACAGGGATAATTTATATAAATGATTTGGATGAAGAGACCAAAGGTACGGTTGCTAAATTTGCTGAAGACGCAAAGATAGGGAGGAAAGTAAATTGTGCAGGGGACAGAAGGAGACTGCAAAAGGCTGGGGATAGGTTATGGAGTATAATGTGGGAAAATATGAAATTGTCTATTTTGGCAAGAAGAATAAAAAAGCTTACTATCTAAATGAAATGAAATGAAAATTGCTTATTGTCACGAGCAGGTTATGTTGATACAGTTGGATGAACGGGAATGGGAGCATAAACACCAGCATGGGCCAGATGGACCGAATGGCCTGATTTTGTGTTATACCTCAATGTATTTCTACTCATAAAAGGATTCACACATGCAGCCCTCCCTCCCTCATTTGTTTTTATAATTTAGAGTACTTAATTATTTTTTTTCCTATTAAGGGACAATTTAGCATATCCAATCCACCTAACCTGCACATCTTTGGGTTGTAGGGATGAGACCCACACAGACACGGGGAGAATGTGCAAACTCCACACGGACAGTGACCCAGGGCTGGGATTCGAACCCGGGTCCTTGGTGCCGTGAGGCAGCAGTGCTAGCCACTGCGCCGCCGTGTCGTCCTTCTCTCCCTTCCTCATAACAAGCCTCCCTTGTATCTGTATCTATAATAAGCAAAGAGGAAAATGTAGACGAATGCAAACTAGCAAAGTTTATTTACCTGGGCTGTTTGCATTGTGATTGCCTTTGTAACAATCAAAAAAGTATGCTTTTTTAAAAAACTTAATTGGCAATGACCTGGAGACGTACCACACACAGCATTCGAACTGCAGGAATTACTTATGCTGTGGGAAATGTTTCATGGTTGTTCACACTTGCCACATCAAATTTTCTGTTGTTGCCTCCTATCTTAGTGAACACGTAACATATTTGTATGGATTTCTTTCCCCTGGTATTTTAACAGAGGTGCTCGCACACTTATAGCCTCCATTAAAATAATGGACCAAGAAATGTAATATGAATGATTTGATTCTTTCCTGCTAATGCTTTAAAAGCTTTACTTCAAAGTCATTAGGGATGACAGGGTGTATTTTCCGATTGCCACCGCTCCTGCGTGAGCACTGAACGTGTTTGTATTAAATCTCCTTGTGAACGTTTTAACACAGAATCGGTCAGGTAATGCACCCCTGCAAATTCTGATGAATGGTAGTCGCTTGGTGCATGGCAATGCTCAGAGGCACGATACAGATAGGTTTGTGGGCAATTGTTTTTATTGGACAACAAGGCTGCTGACAGGTTGCCAGACCTCCCTGTCTTCCACTCGGATCACAAACTCTCCTGGCGATGCCTGTTCTGTAAAATAAAACAGAAGGCTTTAACTTATGCCACTGGGCATAGAGCTGATGGTAGCGGATTGAACATCTGTTCTACACCCTGCCCAAAGCAAATGGAAAAGAACTTTGAGTAGGGTACAGAACGGTTGGTAGAATTACCGTTGTTTGGCTCTGAAAGGTCCATCCAAGAAAGTCAACATGGGGGATCTGTTGACATCAAAGAAACCTGATCGCTGGCGTTGGTAGCAGAATCATAGAGACATTTTTTTCAGGGAGACATCTGTTCCTGGAACCTTGGTTTCCTTATGCCAATGAAGCACAGACTGAGGAAAATCCATGCATCCAGCTGGCTCCACTCCCGTGATGTAAAAGTCGACATGTCTACTCTTTAAAGTATTAATGTAACATAAGGTGTTACACATAAGACTATTTGATTTGAATATTAGTCTTTAAGTGGCTGCTGTTAGAGCTTTGCAATTTCACCTCAACATCTTAAAGCTTTTGGATAATTATTTGACAGTCCAACGAAACACAACTCCATAATAACCCCCAGGAGGGCTTCATACGCACTTCGATCTCAGGCTCTTTCTGTCATGGATATATAAATATAATTAACTGTTTCAATTGTCAAAGACATTGCACGTTTGCTTACAATATAGCTCCTCACGAACGCTTGATTAAACAATACTGGATGAAAGCAATTGAAGAATGTCAAGCAGGTATAGGGAGCTTCTGCACAAACTTCACCTTTGTTCCCACTTGGTTCAGTCTTAACGGAGCCAGTGGATATTTCTGGTCAAATTGAATGACCCCACTCTGGCTCTGAGTTCATGCAGGGAGGTCTCAGATTCAATCATTTGTTTGTGCAAAGTTAGGGAGCTCCCCACTGGGATGGCACTGTTACTGGTTTCAGGGGCCTGTGCATGTTTTTGGAGCTTTTAAAGCAACAATGTTTATACTAGGGACAGACCAGTTTTCAAGGTTGACTAGATCACCGGGCTGCTAACCCTCCAGAATTGAAAGATTACTCTCAGGATACTCAGATGAGCAACCCCTAGGAGAAAAAGGCTGTTTGATTGGTTGGGATGCTTTGAGATGGGAAGCATGTGATGAATCCTCCAGGAATACATCAACCAGAGTTGGCAACCCTAATGGACCAGGCAGTTACTGAACGTGCAATATTTCAGGTTCAAGCTGTGTCTTCTTCCCCCCAACATCAACCTCAGGAACACATCTCCTACGACGCCAAATTCCATTTGCTGCATCTTTGTCAGTCTTTTTTGTTGCCCATCCCTAATTGCCCTGGAACCGAATGGCTTGATGAGCCATTTCGGAGAATAATTAAGAGTCAACTGCATTACTCTGGGTCTGGAGTCACATGTCAGCCAGACCAGGCAACAACAGCAGATTTCCTTCCCTAAAGGACATTGGTGAACCAAATGGGTTCTTACAACAACTGATGATGGTTGCCATGGTCACTATTACGGAGGCGAGCTTCATATTCCAGATTTATTAATTGAGTTAAATTCCACCAGCCGCCATGGTGGGATTTGAACCCATGAACCCAGAGCATTAACCTGGGCCTACAAATCCAGTGACATTACCCCTATGCCATCATCACCGCTTATTGCCCAAACTATAAGCAATTTGTGGTGTGGTTCGGGACTGGCAAGGACATTGGGACTGAAATCAAATTCATTCTTCTGACATTACCTTATTGTCAGGTTGTCCATTACTTCTGGAAAGTTCTCCAGCTCTTCCTTGAGCTCCTCAAAGGTAATTGCACCACTGTTGTCTTTGTCAGCAGATTCAAAAAGTGCCATCGTGAGGTCATCAAGCTTCTCCTCGGGTAATGAGATGGCACTTTCTCGTAAACAGGATTTGAGGACAATGCGTAACTCATCAGGGTCTATGGATCCACTGCCTATGATTTGATATTTACAGCAATAGTAAGTATTCACACCAATTGCATTGGAATGGAGGAGATGACAGGGTAATTGAGACAGCTGTTTAAAGTTAGAGAAAAACAGATTGTTTCCAGCTGTTGAAGGTTCTAGAACAAAAGGTCATGGATACGAGATTAAATGTCACCCATATGTTCAAATCGCTTAATGGCGTTGCCTCTTCTGAGCCATGTGACCCTCCTCCAGCCCTATACATTTCCAGGATCTCTATGTTCCTTCAATTCTGGCCTCTGGTGCATCCGTGCTTTATTTTGCTCCACCATTAGCAAGCGTGCCTTCGGCTGCCAAGGTCCTAAGCTCTGGAATTACTTTCCTTAACCTTTCTGAATCTCTACCTCTCCCGTTTTAGCTGCTTCTCAAAATCTACCTGTTTACTCAAGCTTACATTATCTCTTATGTGGCTCGTGTCAAATTTTGTTTGATAATACTCTTTTGTGAAGTGCACTGAGGACATTTTAGTATGTTCAGAGTGCAGTAGAAATGTACACATAACATGAAAATGAAATGAAAATCGCTTATTGTCACGAGTAGGCTTCAATAAAGTTACTGTGAAAAGCCCCTAGTCGCCACATTCCGGCGCCTGTCCGGGGAGGCTGGTACGGGAATTGTCATTTCAGATGATTTAGGTGAAGAAATATTTTTACACCTAGGGCTGTGAGGCTGTGGTAGGCACCTTGAGAGTTTCTGACTGAAGCAGAAATCATGTCAACATTCAAGAAGAGGTGAGCCAGGTGGTTGAAACATAAGAGGTATGGGAACAGGAGATGAGGACTATAGTCCATGGTTTAAGATCACCAGCGTGCACTAATTGGGTTGAACAGCCTGTTTCCATTTTGTAATTATTGGACTACCAAAGCAAGCTGATAAGTAAAATATTATGACTCAGGTTTATGACAAAACTGATTGGCCATGAGAGCAGGATTTCGGTGTCATATGGGGAGCATTAGATAATTGGAAGTCATCACAAATTACCTGAGAAGTTTATCATAGAATTTACAGTGCAGAAGGAGGCCACTCGGCCCATCGAGTCTTCACAGGCTCTTGGAAAGAGCACCCCACCCGAGGTCAACACCTCCACCCTATCCCCATAACCCAGTAACCCCACCCAACACTAAGGGCAATTTTGGACACTAAGGACAATTTAGCATGGCCAATCCACCTAACCTGCACATCTTTGTACTGTGAGAGGAAACCGGAGCACCCGGAGGAAACTCACGCACACACGGGGAGAACGTGCAGACTCTACACAGACAGTGACCCAAGCCGGGATCAAACCTGCGACCCTGGAGCTGTGAAGCAATTATGCTATCCACAATGCTACCGTGCTGCCCTGAACAGGCGCCGGAATGTGGCGACTCGGGGCTTTTCACAGTAACTTCATTGAAGTTTAAATGACTTCAGTCAAAATAATGCGTATGCAGTCATTAATCGGGATCATTGGGTGGATACATATATATCAGTGGTTGCCTGGGAAGGATTAAGGGGTGCAATCTCACTGAGGGTTTAAAATAGGCCTTACAATAGAATGAAGATGTACAATTTGAGGTACAAGACAGTAATCCCACAATTCTTCCACTACAAGCTGTAAGAAAGAAACTGTCTTGTGTTGAAAATCTAAGCAAATGTTCAAGGTATAGGATATCACCAAGGTCACAAAGAGCAGAAAATACAAGGAAATAAATCAGAGTGATGTTCGGTGATAATGCAAAGTAAAGACTTGAAATGTTCATCCAACTACGGGATAAAAATCTGGCTGAGAGACAAGAAACATTCTGAGGAGCACTGATCAATTGCCCATCAACCCTTATCATTGACTTCCATACCACCCATTTTGCCAGAGTTGAATTTAACCCCCCCCCCCCCCAGATATTGTGCAATATTTGAGATCCTGAGTTATAACAGGAAATGGTACACAATTTGTTTTGTTTTCAATCAGTAATGAATTAGGGGAAGAGGGAGAGTCCTTTGACCAATGTAGCCATTTCACCTTGAAATCCTTATTCATTGTTCTTTTCGAAAACATAGATTCCCAACATCTCCACCATGTCCAACTAATATTTACCACACCACCTGTTGATAGCTTCACCCTTACTTACAACACTTCCCCTTTTACAACATTGCAATTCTTCGCCTCGCTGTTAGCTCATATCTCAAATGGTATATTCAAGTTCCCTTCCTTACTGAAACATGACTCCCAAAGCACTTTGTTCTCCATCAACACATTTTTTCTTCCCATTAATTACACTTGAGTTGCCGTATAATTTATGTCCACCGAATATTTAAGTGTTGCTCCCATAGCTGGTGTGGTCTCCGATACCACCTCTCTAGTGCTCCTCGGCAAGATGCAAGAGAAACTTTGTCATCTGATAGCCAATCCTCCTTTCTGCTTAATGAGTGTCCAACGTCTGTCGATATGTCACAGCCGTTATGTCTGTGTTATGTGTATGTGTTTCTCTCTCACTCGCATTGATATTTCTTTCTCCTCTTGTTCTTCCTGACGCTCGATCAATTACTGATTCTCAATCTACTCTTCCTCAATCCTGATTCTCAAATGTGGAAATAGGGACAAGTTGTACAAAAGTAGTAGTTTCCTGTGGCATGTTTAAGAAGGACACGGGGAGCTCACACCAAGTGAAATAAAGATCCTACATTTATTTACAATACACTTCCTGGTACATCCCCTTACTGGCCGGCCTTTTATACAGAGCTGATTGGACAGCCGGGGACCTGATACTCTGCGAGAACCACGGGAAAGCTAATCATTCCCACCCCGTAAGTCCCGTGTGGGTGATTACACTATGGTTCCTTGCTTAAGTCTGTCAATAAAGGAAAGAAACAAGAACATAATTTACTGATAGCAGTTGGTATTGGAATTCCCGTTACATTGTGTGTGCAACAAAACTCTCATTTGCTTTCACTGTCAAAGGCACGCCACTGTAGGAATGTAACCTTACCATCAACGTCATAGACTTGGAAAAGGAATCGCAGTTTGTCCGTTTCACTTCCATGAGTGAGGAGGTTCAGGGCCTCCAGTAATTCATCCAAGCTTATACTGCCACTCGCGTCAGAGTCAAACAGAGAGAAAAACCTTTCAGCAAAGAAGGACTGAGGAAGGGAGATAGAGGAAGTGTATTAGTCCACCTCCACAGGTGATGCACACCACATTCCGAGAATTATACAAGACATAAAGAGGCCATTCCATCCATCGTGTCTGTGCCAGTTCATTGGAAGAGCTGCCCAATTGATTCCACTCCCTCTTTGCTGTATTTCCTACATTACAGCAGTGACATAGATACTTGGAGATAGGAGCAGGAGGAGGCCTTTCGGCCCTTCAAGCCTGGTCCGCCATTTATCACCATCATGGCTGATCATCCAACTCAATAGCCTAATCCTGCTTTCTCCCCATAGCCTTTGATCCCATTCACCCCAAGCCGCCTCTTAATTGTGTGTTCAATGTTTTAATTCAATGTTTTAGCACCAACTACTTCCTGTGGTAATGAATTCCACAGGCTTCACTCTTTGGGTGAAGAAATGTCTCCTTATCTCTGTCCGAAATGGTTGACCCTGAATCCTCAGACTGTGATCCCTGGTTCTGGCCACACCCACCATCGGGAACATCTTCCCTGCATCTACCCGGCCTAGTCCTGTTACAATTTTATAAGTCTCTATGAGATCCCCCCCCCCCCCTCATTCTTCTGAACTCCGGCGAGAACAATCCCAACCTAGTCAATCTTTCCTCATAGAACAGTCCCACCATCCCTGGAATCAGTAGGACTACACTTCAAAAGTAAAAGCAGAAAATGCTGGACAAACTCAACAGGTCTGGCAGCATCTGTGGAGAGGGAAACAGAGTCAACTTCTACAGGGTCATATGGACTCGATACGTTGGCTGTGTTTCCCTCTCCACAGATGCTACCAGGCCTGCTGCGTTTAGCCAGCATTTTCTGTTTTAATTTCCCATTTCCAGTGTCCACAGTATTTTGCTTTTATTACACTTCAAAAATACGTCTGTGTCTGTAACGTGCTTAATGATGTCTAGTGGTCACGAAAGCCACTATTTAGGCGCAAGTCTTGGCTCTTTCCCTGTAGCCTGAAGACAGGCTCGGTCTCAGTTTAACATCTCATTAAACAGCAGCACCTCTGACAGCACAGCGCACCCTCAATACTGCGCCGGGAGGGTCAGCCAGGCGTATGGGCTCAGGCCTCAGAGGCGGAGGTGACAAAGCTACCAAATGAGCCAAGGTTCACACCTAACATTGAAGAAACACTTTTGAAATACCCACGATAACTTAGCTGGGGACCATAAATGGCATTCTTGCCTTCACATCAGACAGTTGTGGGTTCAAACCCCATTGTGGCCCTTCAAATTCTGGCTGTCAATTAAATGCAATGCAGTATGGTCAGTGGTGTGATGCAGTTACCCTATATACCATCTTCCCTGTTGGATGGAAAATATCCCACAATGCTAGTTGATGCTGAGGAACGACTTCACCCAGTTTCCTGGCCAACTTTCTTCTTTCAACTTGCCCATGCATGTGAAAAGGAAATTAACTGGTAATTCATCTTCTTTTTTAAAATTTGGGTGTTTTGCAAATTTCCCCATAGGTCATCCTACTGTCGGTAATCCATTAACTGTTCAGTGCCTTTGGATGTCCCAATTACATGGCAAGGAACTATAGATATTCAAGTTAATTTCTTTATTCAGTTAGATGGAGGGACGAGAGAGGTGGACATGTTCTCCTTGGGGCTGAGAAGGTCCAGGCGAGATTGAATGGTGTTTAAAACTATGAAGGCCTTTGTTGGAGTAGATTGGAAGAAAAAGTTTACACTCCCAGGAATGTCAAACGTTTGTGAACTTTGGCTACTGAGGAGGGTGGGGGTTGGGGGGGGGGGGGGTGGGGGGGAACTACAGAGGGACTTGTGATGACTCGGAATGCACTGCCTGAAATTACGGTGGAGGCATATTCGATAGAAACTTTCAAAAGGTAATTGGTTAAACGACTGATGAAGAAATAAATCTGTGAGGAAGAGAGCGGGGGTTTGGGACTCAAAGAAGTGGCATGGAAACGCTGGCCAGAATGGACTCCCTCTGTATGATTCCATGATTCCTTCTTTATCCTGTCTGCTGGCAGCGCATATTAAAATAAAAATTTGTAAAGCATTTTCCCACTGTTGGCTGATGTTTGCAGCAGGACAGTATAGCATTGAGCAAACCTCTACGCACATTCAAATTTGTTTTATTCATTCAGCATCTGTTGCCCATCCCGGAGGGTATTTGAGTGTCAACCACATCGCTGGAGTCACATGTAGGCCAGACCTGGTAAGGACGCCAGATTTGCTTCCCGAGATGGGTTTTTATGACAATCGTCAATGATCAACATTAGACTTAATTCCACATTTTTATTGAATTCAGATTTTGACATCTGTCGTGGCGGGATTCGAACCTGGGTCCACAGAGAATGTCTCTGGGTCCACAGAGAATGTCTCTGGGTCACTAGCCCAGCGACAATACCACTTGACCACTGCCTCCCCTGATAAGTGCTGCAAGCAAAATAGGCAATTCTTTTTGAATAGTTTCCAAAATACTCCAGACACACAATTCAATTAGCATAATATACAGTTAAGATTATACCGGCTGCAACTATTGGTGTGCATATTATCTAATAATGAATATACATGGAGCCAGGAAGATTTCCTCTGCTTGTAATTTGTATTTTCAAAAGCACAAACATGTTTTTTTACCAATCACTACTGCATCACTTTTTAATACACAAAGGAAAATTTTCCCTGCTAACCTATTTTAAATTTAACTATAAAGGCCAATTATAAAATATTCTCTATAAATGTTAAAAAGGTAAGCTTGCCTCTTTTACTTTGAGTGCTGTCTTGAATTCTTCCAAATTAATCTCTTTATCTTCACCAGCAATATTTTCAAACTGCTTGGTTACCCATTCCAACCAGTTGGCATCATCGTCCACACTCATTGTGCTGCAGTGGAAAGAGATGATGTTAAAAAAATGAATCTATATTTACGAAAAGGAAAACTGATAAGGGTTAACCACCTTGTCCCTTTCCCCAGGGTCAGTCTTATTGCGCTATCCTCAGTCATTTCTTTAAAAGACACATAAAGAGTATCTGTTGAACCCTGATATACCATCCACTGCTCACTGACTTTCCAAGCAGGGGGTGAAAATGTTCTCCTTCATTTTGTTCCATTCCAGTTCTCTTCCCGCACCCAGTGGTGTATTCAGGCAAACTTTCATCTGTTTCCATAGCTAGTCATTTCCATAGCTGTCACCAGGGGCTTGCATGCATCTCAACTAGCCTGCTTTGAACCCAACCACAATGTTTATAAACATCTAGGAGATAAGTGCTTTCACGTCCTCTTTTTCTCAGCAGAAAGCACTTAGCTGCTTTTGGTGTGGTGACGGCTTGCCAATCATAGCTAGATGTTTATCAACATTGCGATTAGATTCAAAGCAAGATACTTGAAATGCATTCAAGGCTGAAGGGAGATGAAAATATACAATCCAGACATCTGGCTCTCTGGAAGCCATCAATTACACCCTACTGAAAGCTATTTCTCTTTGAAATGAATAGAGGTCAGGCAGAGCAAAGAGTCTGAGAGGGTTTAAAGCCTTGGGATGTGGTTTTGATTTATATAATGTTACAGCTGCTGTTTTCTGGACATCTGTCTGAGATAGCAGGTGTAAGGCACAGATGAATGAAAAGGCAGTGATTTTTTTCATTGTTTCTGCTTGGGCACATGGGGGGGGGTGCGGGTGGTGGTCTCTGTTATGGGGCGGTTCTCTGATATAGGGGGTTTTCTGGTGGGGATTCTCTATCATGGGGGTTCTCTGCAATGGGGCTTCCCTGAGAGGAGGGTTTCTGTCATTGGGGGAGGGTCTCTGTTATGGGGGTTCTCTGTTATGGGCGTTCTCTGGGTGGCAGGTTCTTTGTCATAGGGGTTGTGGTTCTCAGTTATGCGGGTTCTCTGTTATGGGGGTTCTCTGTTATCGGGTTTCTCTGTTATGGGGGTTCTCTAGGTGGAGGGTTTTCTGCCTGGGGGTTGTGGTTCTCTGTTATGGGTTCTGTGTTATGGGATTTGTCTGGTGAGAGGTTCTCTGTTAGGGGGAGGTTCTCTGCAATGGTGTGGGTCTCTGGTGGTGGTCTCTGATGGGGGTCTCTGGTGGGGCGTTGGTGGGGGTGGGCAAGATTTGCATGATGGGGAGGAGGGGGCCAGTCACTGGACCTCGCTAACGGGGTACCCGCTCAAAATGAGGGCCCAATAGCATGATTCACGACGGACTTTTCTGCGATCCCCACCATGCATACCTTTGAATGGCTTGGGGAGAGTAAACCATTTCTGGGCAAACCAGAAGCGCTTCAGCTCCGGCAGAGGAACATAGTCTCCCATACAGAGAATCCCGGCAATTATATTTGTATTGGATCAACTGAAGACAAAAGATCATGATCGTTAGAAAAACACACAAAGGTGGTGTTTTTTAGAAAAATGCTTATTTACCGTAACTATTAGATTGTAGGTGTTTTCCACAGTTGGTGATCTCTGCTAAACTGATCACAGCATTCAAAAAGATACAGGTAAGTGCTTATAGAAGGTGGCATAGGGATAGATGAATTAGGGAGGAAACAGGATTATTGGACAATGTAAAACCAACACCGTATATAGATCAGTGCAGAACAGAAGGGCCCAATATGTCCTGTGTTCAAATGTCCTTGATTGCATATAACAGCTTGTTTGAGGACAAATATGGAAAATGAACAAATTTGAAGCAATTATGGGTGACTATCTCTTTCAAAAAGCTGGAAGAGATACAACTGTTGATCAGTCTCCTCTGGTGTTTTATCATTCCATGTGCAACAGACTTGCAGTCAAAGTAATGTTGGTCAATTCTTTTAAAAAAGGTCTGGATAAATATTTCATTGGACAGAAATGGAAGATAAAGTAAAAACAGAGACAAGACAAAAGCAAACCTGCCTGATAATTGTTGGCTCCTTCAGCACGGAAACTATGGGAATATCGTGCCCTGCAAGATGATCAAAGGTAAATATGGAAGGTTTTGAATATTGGATGGTCACTCTGAAGATTATCTTGGAGGATGGGGAAAAATGGTGCAGCTTTCTGGTCACCAGCTCTGATTGGCTGGGTTTGTGCTGTTTTCATCCCATGAGTTTCTGTAGCCAATTGGCCCACCTCCACCTTCCCATCACTGATTGTTCGGTTCTTCAATTGCTCTACGTGTGTCCGATAACTGATCTATGCTCACTGTGTTTGATTGGTTACGCCTGGCTGTTGACTCTGACTGAGAAATAAGTAAACGGAGCTGCTGGAAATTACCAAAAGCCGAGCTGTAAGCATGAGTGTAGACATTTTGTGATTGCAGTGATATTTTCAAATTCTTATCAATGTATCTGTTTTGCGGTTTAACACGAGCGTAATCTCTGACTGCCCTGGGATGTATAAAATATACAATGCCCAACTCATCCCTCTTCCCAAGGCACCGTCTTCCCACACTGAACGCGAAACAAGTAGTCGGCCAAGTTTCCACCTCCCAACACCAATATTTTTTCCACAAATAAACTTCTATAATTCCAAAAAGCGTGGTTGACCAGATATTAAAAATATGCCTCACTAATGAGTTCTGGAGGATGATTTTCTCAACTGTAATTTGCAGTATTATAAACTCACATTACCTGGTGTAGTTTAGGGTGGCCCTGGAAGAAAGAAAGATAAAGAGCCTTCCTGTTGTGTTTATAATGTCACTGATGCATTACAGCAAGAGGAAATCTTCTCTCTCTATGGACTTTGTTCAATTATCCTACCCACATTTACTTAATGAGAATTATTTTTAATGTGCATAATTTGTAACACTGCTGTCACCTACCATTGTAGACCGGTTGCTAGTTTAAGAGTAATTTACAAAAGATTTGTGAGGTTGCATGGCAATTATGGAAATTTTTGCAAATTAGAACAACATTTTTTTTGTCTTAGGGGCACAGCAGTGTATCCTGGTGAGATTTCCACTTGCCTGGAACTCACAGGCATTGCCAATAGATGAAATGTCACGGTGCTGCTTTCTCATCGTTTTCAGACTCCTTATGGCTGTGCTACCCTCAGTTTCGCTGAATCCTTCACGATAAAGGATTGATTCTGAGTACCTTGCCATAAGCTGCCTTCGAGATGGAGGTGCTACTATTTGATTGCATACAGTGACGTCGCTATTTCAGGCAGAATGCGGATGATTGAGTAGTCGCCCCATCAATCACCCATGGAGTAAGTGACTAGGATTGACTTGTAAATGGTGACTATCCCCCACTTACTGCATTTGCTGGGGAAATTACCCCACTTTTATTCGGAGACGTTGCTGTAGTTTCAGTCATGAGTTCCGTTTGCTACAACCTCATTTGTAAATAGACTGTTTGCTTTAAAATACTCAAAAAAAAGGTGCAGTGAGGATCATTTTATCCTCCTTATCTTTACAGAACTTTTAATAAAAATCCTCAAATTACAGCCTATACATTGCCACGCTCCTTTATCTCTTCATTTTATAAGCTTGTAATTTATGTTGCAAATTCTTAGGTCAGTGTTAACTTCTTTATTCTGTCTTTTGGGAAGCTTTTGTCTAAAAGCCCAAGTTTAATTTTCACTCAGTGTTACCACACATATATTAACATGTTCATGCTACATTCCTCAGAACGCACTTTGTAACTTGCCCGGGATTCTCCCTTCTGGGGACTAAGTCCGCACGCCGGTGGGAGAACTGGCGCCAACCACACCGCCGTCAACAGCCCCCGATAGTGCAGAATTCTCCGCACTTTCAGGGGGTGAAGTGGATGCTGGAGGGGCACTAGCCGGCGCCGAAGGGACGGCGAGTTCGCGCATGTGCCGAAGGGCCGGCGTGATATCGCACATGCATGGAACCGCCGCCGTGATTCGGCACATGCGCAAACCAGCCGGCGTATTTTGACGCATGGGCGGAGGGTTCTCTTCTTCGCGCCGGCCGTGGCGGAGCCTTACAGGGGCCGGCGCAGAAAACAGGAGTGTCCCCATGGAACAAGCCCACTCGCAGATCGGTGGTCCCCGATCTCGGGCCAGGCCTCCGTGAGGGCCCCCTCCAGGGTCAGATTCCCCCCCCCCCTCCGAGGACCGCCCCGCCGACTTACCTGCCAGGTCCCGTCGGTACCTGAGTTGAGTGATTCACGCTGGCAGGACTGCCCAAAAATGGACGTCCGCTTAGCCCATCGGGGACCGGAGAATCGCCGGGGGGGGCGCTGCCAACGGCCCCCGACCGGCGTGGCGGGTACCCCACCGGCGACCGAAAAACGGCACCGTAGAATACGGCAGCCTGCGTTGGGTTGGCAGGGCGGGATTCACGCCGCCCCCCCCCCCCCCCCCCCCCCCGGGGATTCACTGACCCAGCAAGGGGTCGGAGAACCCTGCCCAAAGTTTTTCAAAGTGGCGGGCAACTGTGTCTGAGCAATGTTAGACGTGAGTGGGTGTGATGTTGCCCAGTATTCAATATCTAACTGAGTGTATTATAAAAACTCAAATACTTTAAACGGATTACCAAAGGATTGAGTTGCAAACAGAAGATAGAATTAACAATCAAACTGTTAGAGGTGACAATACTCACACTTAAGCCTTTTTGGATGAGTAAAGAAGCAGTTTATTATATCAGATCTGGGAGAAAGATTTGGATGCTCCGCAGCCTTGCAATCCTCTTTCTCACATGAGCTCAGGTTCGCATTGGGTTAATGTACAGATTCAAGGGGCGGAATTAGTTGCTTTCTCATTTGCATACAATCAATCAACTATATTCGTGTCACAATTCATTACATGCAGTCAATCAATTTTCTTAGCATCCCAGTTATCACATATATGGTTAAAGTGGGTGTCGTCTTACCCGACCCTAACTACATGCAAAAGTCACTGAAGACTAACATGAGGATATGTCCTGCCTGCAGCTGGGGACCTTGAGCTATTAAGGATACATTGTGTTCCTTGTCCTGTGAAGCTGTTATCAGTGGCTATTGAAATACTCCCTATAAATACCGAGGCCTGGTGCTCATGAGGTAGTTTACACAGTTTGTAATTTATTGTTCAGGAATGTGGCTAGCTCAGCCATTTTATGTCTTTAGTATTGCTATCTATTGTGTCCTTTCTGAAATTAACAAGCATTGTGTATACACTATCTATTCTTACAAATTGCCTCTCCTAAACAGGCGATGTTTCCTAAATGTCTCCTAAACAGGCTCTCCTAACAACCTGAGGGCAGCACGGTAGCATTGTGGATAGCACAATTGCTTCACAGCTCCAGGGTCCCAAGTTCGATTCCCGGCTTGGGTCACTGTCTGTGCGGAGTCTGCACATCCTCACCGTGTGTGCGTGGGTTTCCTCCGGGTGCTCCGGTTTCCTCCCACAGTCCAAAGATGTGCAGGTTAGGTGGATTGGCCATGCTAAATTGTCCCTTAGTGTCCAAAATTGCCCTTAGTATTGGGTGGGGTTACTGGGTTATGGGGATAGGGTGGAGGTGTTGACCTTGGGTAGGGTGCTCTTTCCAAGAGCCGGTGCAGACTTGATGGGCTGAATGGACGAGTTTTCCATTGTAGTGGATTAACGGGAACTTAATCACCCGTCTTTGAAACCAGCGGATGTGATCTCGAGGCCCTATTCTGAGGAACCTCTGAGAGGTCCCATTACACTCAAGGATGAGCTGAGGTGACACACTGCAGAGCTACCACTCCATACAATCTGAGGAAGTTTTCCAGCTCCCTTTAGCCGCTCTTGGATAGACAGGATTAAACTGAACTGGAGCGCTGTAAACAATTTAGTTGATTCAAATTTGGATTTAATGGAAAAATACAGCTGTGCTTTTGAGGACACACTGGGGTCAATGAAAGGAGTACAGGTTTCCCTGAAGATTAAGAAAAATAGCCAGCCGAAATGTGTCAAGGTTAAAGCAGTACTCTATATTATACGTCCAAAGGTACAATCTGAACTATTGAGACTTGTGGAAATAGGAGTCTTAGAACCCATCAGTACCAGTGACTGGGCGACCCCTATTGTACCTGTCATGAAGCAGGGTGGTACAATTCATATCTGAGGATATTTTAAGACAACAATCAATCTGGTTCTATGAATGGATCGATACCCGCTAGCATTAACTAAAGATTTGTTTGCAGGCCTAGCAGGAGGACGGAAGTTCAGCAAAGTTGGCCGATCGCAAGCCTACTTGCAACTGAATGTGGCAGCTGAATATCAATACCTGCTCACCATTGTCACTCACAAAGGCCTATTCCCCTACAAGAGATTGCCCTTTGGAATAACATCAGCACCAGCTTTATGTCAACGCTCAATGGACCAGATCCTTAGTGGCTTACAGGAGCGACAAGGAGTTACCGATGATATATTGACAAGCGGCACAAATGAACAAGAACACTTATGACATTCAGAAGCCAAAATGAAATGCCTTCAGATGCATGAGGTCAGTGTCAGGAAAGATAAAGGTGATTTCTTTCAGACATTCATACAACATCTGGGATATGTGATTGAGAGTAAGGGTCTACGCAAAGCACTAAAAAAAAAGGCACTATTATGGAGCTCCACAGCCAACAACTGTTACTCAATTTAGGTAATTCCTAGGGTTAATCCACTACAATGGAAAACTCATCCAGAATCTGGCAACCCTTGTTGTGCGCAAAGTAGGCAAGGCAATGGATACTAGAATGCAAAGCAGCATATCAATCTGCAAAAGAATCACTGAAAAAGTCTGAAGTGTTGATATATTTCAAGCCAAAGTTACCATTACAAATTGCCCGTGGTGCTTAACCGTAAGTTATTGGAGCATTTGTTCCACCTTCTGGGGAAGAAGGACCAATAGCTTTTGCATCTCATACGTTAACAAGCGCAGGATCCAACCACGTTCAGTTGGAGGAGGTGACACTGAGTATTCTATTTGGTGTGCGGAAATTTCACCGATACCTGTACGGTCGTCGCATCACATTGCTGATGGACCACAGGCCCTTAACAGCTATTTCTGGGTCACACAATGGTATCCCTTGGTTGGCTGCAAATAGACTCCAACGGTTGCCTTTCATACTATCTGAACATTGTAACAAGATCAAACACCACCAATCAAAAACCCAATGTGGATGTGTTATCACGTTTGCCTTTACCAGATGTTCAGATGCCACCTGGTTGTGGTAATTTATTTTATTGTGCACAGATCGAGAATATTCCAGTGACCACAAGTCTAAAGACCTCCAGAAACGATCCTGTGATAGGCAAGGTGTTGGAAATGATATTAACGGGGAGGATAGCAGGAAAGCCTCCTGAATTAAAGCATGCATTTCAAGAAGACTCGAATTAACAGCGCAGGGCGGATGGCTGTTTAGGGGATAAGAGTGATTATTCCTCCAAATTAACGACAAAACGTATTGGAGCAACTACATGAAGGACACCCAGGTATAGGTCGAATGAAGGAACGCCCATGTAACATACGTAGAAACATACATAGAAAATAGAGCAGGAGGAGGCCATTCAGCCCTTCGAGCCTGCTCCGCCATTCATTATGATCATGGTTGACCATTGAGTTCAATACCCTGATTCCCCCCCCCCCCTTAACCCTTGATCCCATTAGCCTTTGAGCTGTATCTAATACCTCCTTGAAATAATGTTTTGGCCTCAACTACTTTCTGTGGCAGTGGATTCCACAGATTCACCACTCTCTGGGTGAAGAAAGTTCTTCTCACCTAAGTCCTAAAAGGTTGACCTCTTATCCTCAAACTATGACCTCTAGTTCTGGACTCCCCACCATTGGGAACATTTTCCTGCCTAATCCTGTTAGAATTTTGTAAGTTTCTATGAGGCACCCCCTCACTCTTCTAAACTCCAATGACTATAATACTAAGCAATTTAGTCTCTCCTTATTTGACAGTCCCGCCATCCCAGGAATCAGCCTGGTAAGCCTTCACTCCACTCCCTCCATAGCAAGAATATCCTTTCTTGGGTAAGGACACCAAAACTGCACACAATACTCCAGGTGTGGCCTCACCAATGTCCTATACAATTGTAATAAATAGTTGTAGCAAGATAATACAGGCACATTAAATGTGCACGTGCAAACTACATTTTCTACCCTAAGTTCTTGAAAAAGGAATTGAGGTACTGTATAGTTTAAGAAAAGAAAAGTAACTTTCACATTAGGCACCTCTCACATTCTCACAGCAACCTTTTGTACTGTGCCTTTAAAGGATATCAGCATGACATCACTAGAAGGGAAGTGTGTCATGTAATCAGTCTTAGTTCCAGTATTGCTTTGAGCAGAGCACACAGTTCTGTTCTTTTCAAGCTTAAAGCCTATGCGCAACTATTATCATGTTCCTGGTCTTAATAAATGAACCCAAAACATGTTTGCCTAATGCCCTACATGCAATTAGGTATTGTACCATTATAATAACACAACATAACCCACAGCTCTTCATAGTCGATGAATTACTTTTGATGAGTAGTCAGTGTTATAGCCAAATGCAAGCAAATTGCCATGAAACTCATTCAGACAGATGCTTTGGATGGTTGAGGAATGAATTTTGGCAAGGAGACTGGATAAACTCTGTTCCTCTTTCTTGAATAAAATGCCATGGAATCTTTCACAGAACAGATTGACAGGTCTTAAATTAACACACCATTTGAAAAGCAGTACAGTCTGAGTATCACAACAAAGTGTCAACCTACATTAGGTGCGCATGTCCTGGATACCTTCTAAGTTAGGAACAAGAGGTCTGACCCTCAATAACTTGTTCTGTGGCCGTTTTGTTACAAAGATTTTAAACATGTTGAGAACCCATAAGACCAGCATTATATCTGTACTGAGTTACCCCTCTAAACAAGTCTAGGGCAGTTTAAAACAGGCCATGAGCCCATATCCCAAACCTGTCCATAAATCCCACAAACAGTTGATGTGGGACAATGGAAATTCCACGCTGCAGGTACTCTTTGGGATTACAATGTATTTTTAGGTTAGAGTAGAGTCACTTATGGAATTTCATAGAATCCCTATAGTGCATAAGGAGGCCATTCGGCATTTGAGTCTGCATCGACCCTCACCTCAGTCCTTAAAGGTTTATCTTCAAACTGACCCGTCATTCTGGACTCCCCCATCCATCGGGGAAATTCTTTCCGAATCTACCCTGTCTAATCATTGGCAGCACTGTAGCACAGTGGGTAGCACTGTTGCTTCACAACTCCAGGGTCCCGGGTTCGATTCCCGTTTGGGTCACTGTCTGTGTGGAGTTTGCACTTTCTCCCTGTGTTTGCATGGGTTTCCTCCGGGTGCTCCGGTTTCCTCCCACAAGTCCCGAACGACGTGCTTGTTAGGTAATTTGGACATTCTGAATTCTCCCTCTGTGTACCAGAACAGGCGCCCTAGTGTGGCGACTAGGGGCTTCTCACAGTAACTTCATTGCAGTGTTAATGTAAGCCTACTTGCGACAATAAAGATGATATATTATATTATAATCCTGTTAGAATTGTAGAGGTTTCCGTGAGAACACCCTCACTCTTCTAAACTCCAATGAATATCTTCCTAACTGATTCAATCTCTCTTCATATGACAGTCCCGCCATCCCAGGAATCAGCCTGGTAAACCTTCGCTGCATTCCCTCCATCGCAAGAATATCCTTCCAAAACTAAAAAATGAAAGAGCTGGTCATCGACTTCAGGAAGCAAAGTACTGTACACACCCCTGTCAGCATCAACGGGGCTGAGGTGGAGATGGTTAGCAGTTTCAAATTCCTCGGGGTGCATATCACCAAAAATCTGTCCTGGTCCACTCATGTCGACGCTATCACCAAGAAAGCACAACAGCGCCTATACTTCCTCAGGAAACTAAGGAAATTCGGCATGTCCACATTAACCCTTACCAACTTTTACAGATGCACTATAGAAAGCATCCTATCGGGCTGCATCACAGCCTGGGTATGGAAACTGCTCGGTCCAGGACCACAAGGAAATTCAGAGAGTCGTGAATACCGCCCAGTCCATCACACAAACCTGCCTCCCATCCATGGACTCCATCTACACCTCCCGCTGCTGGGAGAAAGCGGGCAGCATAATCAAGGATCCCTCCCACCCGGCTTACTCAATTTTCCAACTTCTTCCATCGGGCAGGAGATACAGAAGTCTGAGAACACGCACGAACAGACTCAAAAACAGCTTCTTCCCCACTGTCACCAGACTCCTAAATGACCCTCTTATTGACTGACCTCATTAACACTACACCCTGTATGCTTCAACCGATGCCAATGCTTATGTAGTTACATTGTATATCTTGTGTTGCCCTATTATGTATTCTCATGTATTTTCTTGTATTTTCTTGAATTTTGTTTAATTCCCTTTTCTTCCATGTACTGAATGATCTGTTGAGCTGCTTGCAGAAAAATACTTTTCATTGTACCTCGGTACACGTGACAATAAACAAATCCAATCCAATCCAATAAGGACACCAAAACTGCACATAATACTCCAGGTGTGGCCTCATCAGTGCCCTATAAAATTGTAGTATGGAATGTGGGCATTGCAGACTGGGCCAGCATTTAGAGCCCATCCCTAATTGCCCTTGAGGGGGCAGTAAGAGTCAACCATATTGCTGTGGGTCTGGAGTCAGGTAAGGACGGCAGATTTCCTTCCCTAAAGGACATTAGTGAACCAGATGGGTTTTTACGACAATCAACAATGGTTTCATGGTCACCACTAGACTTTTAATTCCAGGTTTTTATTGATTTCAAATTACACCATCTAAGTGATGGGATTTGAACCTGGGTCCCCAGAGTATTACTCTGGGTCCCCAGGTTACTAGTCCTGTGACAGTACCACTATGCCACCGCCTCCCCGCAATATACTCAAATCTTCTCGCTTTAATGGCCAACATACCATTTGCCTCCTTTACTGCCTGCTGTACCTGTGCACTTACTTTCAGCACCAAATGCACGAGAACACCAAGATCTCGCTGAGTATCCACCTCTCTCAATTTACACCCATTCAAATAATAATCTGCCTTGCTATTTTTGCTACCAAAATGGATAACCTCACATTTATCCACATTATACTGCATCATCCATGCATGTGTCCACTCACTCAGCCTGTCCAAATCCCGCTGAAGCATCTCTGCATCCTCCTCACAGTTCACCCTCCCACCCAACTTTGTATTATCTGCAAGTTTGGAAATACGACATTTAGTTCCCTCGTCCAAATCATATAATATATAATGTGAACAGTTGGGGTCCTAGCACAGATCCCTGCAGAACCCCACTAGTCACTGCCTGCCAATCGCAAAAAGGCACATCTATTCCAACTTTTTCTTCCTGTCTGTAAACCAGCTTTCTATTCATCTCAAGACACTACCCGCAATCCCTTGCGCTTTAACTTCTACATAGTAACCTGCTACGTGAGACCTTGTCAAAAGTCTTCTGAAATTCTAAATAAACCATACCCACCAGGTCGCCCTGGTCAACTCTAAGTTACATCGTCAAAGAATTCCACTAGATTTGTCAAGCATGATTTCCCCATCATAGATCCATGCTGACTTTGTCTGATTACATCACTGCTTTCCAAATGCTGTGCTAGGAAATCCTTGATAATGGACTCCAGTAATTTCCTTACTACCGACGTTAGGCTCACTGGTCTATAGTTCCCTCTTTTCTCTTTACCTCCCTTTTCGAATAGCAGGGTTATATTAGCTACCCTCCAATCTATAGGAACCATTACAGTGTCCAAAGAATTTTGGAAAATGACCGCCAGTGAATCTATTATTTCTAGGGCCACTTCCTTAATTTTGATTTGATTTGATTTATTGTCATATGTACCGAAGTACAGTGAAAAGTATTTTTTCTGGGGCCGTGGGAATGTACACAGTACGTACATAGTAGAGAAAAGAATAATCAACAGAGAACATTGACAATGGTACATCGACAAACAGTGATTGGTTACAGTGCGGAACAAGGGGCCAAACAAAGCAAATACATGAGCAAGAGCAGCATAGGGCGTCGTGAATAGTGTTCTTACAGGGTATAGATCAGTCCGAGGGGAAGTCGTTGAGGAGTCTTGTAGCTGTGGGGAAGAAGCTGTTCCTATGTCTGGATGTGCAGGTCTTCAGACGTCTGTACCTTCTGCCTGATGGAACGGTCT
This sequence comes from Scyliorhinus canicula, assembly GCF_902713615.1. Classification (NCBI taxonomy): domain Eukaryota; kingdom Metazoa; phylum Chordata; class Chondrichthyes; order Carcharhiniformes; family Scyliorhinidae; genus Scyliorhinus; species Scyliorhinus canicula. Next base: position 11,226,257 of record NC_052157.1, on the reverse strand, counting down.
GGAAGAAGGCAATGCCTGGGTGCGAGGGGTCTCTGGTAATGCTGTGTGCCTTCCTGAGGCAGCGGGAGGTGTATAGAGAATCAATGTGTGGATGGCAAGCTTGTTGACGCATTAGGTTGAGTTCACCACACTCTGCAGTTTCTTGCGATCTTGGACCGAGCAGTTTCCATACCAGGCTGTGATGCAGCCTGGTATGTTAAGTACTCTGGGATGAAGATTATCAAGCCCTGGAGATTTATCTGCCTTCCATCCTATTAATTTCCCTAAAACCATTTCTCTACTAATACTAATTAGATCCTTCAGCTCCTCATTAAAACTTGTGTTTCTGAGAACCTTCGATACATTATTCATAATTTGCTTTGTGAAATGAAAAATGAAAATCGCTTATTGTCACGAGTAGGCTTCAAATGAAGTTACTGTGAAAAGGCGCATTCCGGCGCCTGTTACGGGAATCGAACTGTGCTGCTGGCTTGCTTGGTCTGCTTTCAAAGCCAGCGATTTAGCCGTGTGCTAAACAGCCCCTAGCCCCTTTGTGAAGACAGTCTGTGAGAAGCAAAGTACGAATTTAGTTCCTTAGCCATTTCTTTGTCCCCTGTTATGAATTCCCAGTTTCTGACTGTAAGAGGCCTCCATTTGCTTTTCTAAATCTTTTTCTCTTTCCATACCTTTTTTAAATCTAGAATACCCAATTATTTTTTTTCAATTAAGGGGCAATTTTAGTGTGGCCAATCCATCTACCCTGCACATCTTTGTGTTGTGGGGGGTGAAACCCAGGCAGACATGGGGAGAATGTGCAAATTCCACACGATTCTCTGTACATACCTACAGAAACTTTTACAATCAGTTTTTATGTTCTCCGCTAGCTTATTTTCATATTGTATTTTCCCTTTCTTAATCTTATCCTGGGTCTGCCTTTGCTGAATTTTAAACTGTTCCCAATCCTCAGATCTATTGCTTTTTCTCACTAATTTGTATGTCTCTTGTTTGAATCTAACACAATCTCTAATTTCCCTTGTAAGCCATGGTTTGGCCACAGTTCCCTTTCTGCTCTTGCGCCAGATAGGAATAAACAACATTTGGAGTTCATCCATTCGTTCCTCGAATGCCTGCCATTGCCTGTCCGCTATCCGTCCTTTCAGTAATGTTTCCCAGTACACCATAGCCATCACATGCCTCATACCATCATAGTTGCCTTTATTGAGGTTCAGGACCCTAGCCTCAGAATCAACTACCTCACTATCCACCATGGTAAAAAATTCAACCATATTATGGTCACTCATCCCCAAGGGTTCTCTGACAACTAGATTGCCAACTAATCCTTTCTCATTGCACAACACCCAGTCCAAGTTGGCCTGTTCCCTTGTTGGTTCCTCAATGCATTGGTCCAGAAAACCATCCCGTACACACTGCAGAAATTCCTCCTCTATTGTATTGTGACTAATTTGACTCACCCAATCAATATGCAGATAAAGTCACCCATAATCACATATGTTCCTTTATCACATGCATCTCTGAGTTCCTGTCGAATGCTATTCCCAACATTACTGCTGTAGTTTAGTGGTCTGTATACCACCCCGAAGAATAATTTTTGCCCTATGGTGTTTCTTACTCAACCCATAAAGATACCATATTATCTGTGCTAATATCTTTCCTCAATATTGTATCAGTATTTTCTTTAATCAACAATGCAACTCCACCACCTTGTCCTTTCCGTCTGTCCTTAAAAACAGATGAGCCCTCAATGTTTAGTTCCCATCCTTGGTCACCTTGGAGCCATGTCTCCATAATCCCAACTATAGCATAGCCCTTTACATCTATCTGTGCAACAATTCATCCATTTTATTTCTACTTTTGGTGGCCAGGAATCGATGCCCAGATCGAAGAAAAAGCAGGACTGTGCCAGTCATGTGCACAGGTAAGGAATGCATTGCTGTTGTCCCCATTGCATCCTTGGGAGTGGCTTAAGATGTCGTAGCAACGTTTACAAGTTGACTTTGCTGGTCCATTCGAGTGGCACATGCTCATGGTCATTGTAGATGCACACGCAAAATAGCTTGAAGTGGTCCTGGTGAAGTCAACCACTGTGGAACAAACCATTGAGAAACTCAACAAGATCTTTGTGAGATTTGAAAAACCAGAGCACATCGTGAGTGATGATGGTCACAGTTTACAGCCCAAGGGTTCAAAGACTATTTAAAGATGTCTGGAGATCAACATCTTGGGCGGGATTCTCCGAACCCCCACACTGTAGGAGAATCCCCAGGAGGGCGGTGCAAATCCCTCCCTGACGCCGGCTGCCGTATTCTCCGGTGCCATTTTTTGGGTGGGGGCGAGGTACACTCCATGCCTGTCGGGGGTCGTTGGCAGCGGTAATTCTCCGGGCCCCGATGGGCCGAGCGGCCGTCCATTTTTGGCCAGTCCCGCCAGCGTGGGTTACGCATGGCCCCACACGGCGGGACCTGGCAGGTAAGTCAGCTGGGGCGGTCCTTGGGGAGGCGCAGGGGGGGGGGGGGGGGGGGCAATGTGGCCTGGCCTGGGATCAGGGCCTACCGATCTGTGGGCAGGGCTGTGCCGTGGGGACACTCCTTCCTTCTGCGCCTGCCGCTGTAGGGCTCTGCCATGGCCGGCGCAGAGAAGTTAACCCCCCCGCACATGCGCTAAAACACGCCGGCAGTTCTGCGCATGTGCGAGATCACGCCGGCCCTTTGCCGCATGTGCAAATTCGCGCAGTCCCTTCGCCGCTGGCTGGAGCAGCGTCAACCCTTCTGGCGTCCACCTAGCCCCCATGACAGGTGAGAATTCCTCACCTTGGGGTCCCGTTGACACTGGAGTCGTTGCCGCCGGTTTTCCCGTCGTCGTGGGGACTTAGTCCCTGGAAAGGTGAATCGCGGCCATAATGTCTGCATCTTACCACCCATCCATGAATGGTTTAGCCGAAAGGTTTGTCCAGTCCTTGAAGCATGCACTGAAAGTTTCCAAGGAAACTTCCAAGGTTCACTTTATTGCCACATTTTCAGCAACATATTGAACAAAATACAATTTTGAAAACACATTTTCAGGAACATATCAAAATACAACACATATAACTACACAAAGTTCACTAGCTTGGCTATTGTTGAAAAGGATGCTAAGGACTACTTTTCATTTACTCTTGCCAGAGGAGGCATCTGACATAACATGAAACCAACAGTCACAGATTTTGAGATGAGAAAGTAACTCAAGGAAACATTTCTTTTAACAAGAACAAAAGTTAGCGCACAGCTCCACCAGGAGTGAGAAGTGGGTCCTTGCAAAGGTATTGGCTCAGACTGGTCCAATATCCTATAGGGTCCAAACGATAGACAAACTTGTGCGGAGATGCCAAGCGGATCAATTAATGTCAATGCACTATAGTGTGCCAGTGCCAGAACTACCTCAAGGGGTAAAGGTCTCTGTCCCATCTGATTGTGTAACTTCTTTCATCTACAGAAGAAGAGATTGAACCAGGAATACCTGCTACCATTAATCTTCCCTCGGAAATAAAGATTGTAACACCTTCCAGGGTAGAGACATCTACTGGAGAACCTGAACCATCTAAGGTTGAGAAGGACAAAGTTAGGGCAGCACGGTAGCACAAGTGATTAGCACTGAGGCTTCACAGCGCCAGGGTCCCAGGATTGATTCCCCGATGGGTCACTGTCTGTGCGGAGTCTGCATGTTCTCCCCGTGTCTGCGTGGGTTTCCTCTGGCGGTGCTCCGGTTTCCTTCCACAGTCCAAAGGCGTACAGGTTAGGCGGATTGGCCATGATAAATTGCCCTTTGTGACCAAAAAGGGTTAGGAGGGGTTATTAGGTCACGGGGATAAGGTGGAAGTGAGGGCTTAAGTGGGTCGGTGCAGACTCGATGGGCCGAATGGCCTCCTTCTGCACTGTATGCTCTATGTTCTGTTCTATGTTCCAGAAGTACAATGTTGAAATATATGTTGTGTATATATGTAAGTAACTATGTTGAAACAATAGTTATGTTGGTCCTTAGAAGTAAAGGGGAGGGGGGGAAACGATATACATCTGGATTACTGTAGTCGTGAGCAATGTCTCTTTGAGAAGGCAGTGGGACGTCATTGGCTACTTTGCGGGCTTTTTCCCTAGCCTAGAACCAGCCCTTACACAGTGAAAACCTGTCCAATAAACCTGCTGATCTTGTATTCAACCCAGGTGCATCGACTATCTACTTCTGGGCAGCACGGTGGCGCAGTGGTTAGCACTGCTGCCTCACGGCGCCGAGGTCCCAGGTTCGATCCCGGCTCTGGGTCACTGTCCGTGTGGAGTTTGCACATTCTCCCCGTGTTTGCGTGGGTTTTGCCCCCACAACCCAAAGATGTGCAGGCTAGGTGGATTGACCACGCTAAATTGCCCCTTAATTGGAAAAAATGAATTGGGTACTCTAAATTTTAAAAAAAAATAAATAAAAAGACTATCTACTTCTTTTGTATTGTTAATCCAAAAATACAACAGGTTCTGCACGTGGAAACAACCCCGACCTCTGTTTCTCACCCTCCAGAGGGAAAATTCAGCTTGATCTCTGCTTGGTGCAATGGTTTGGAATAACAATGATTTGGAATTACCTCAAATGCCCTATGTCCCAATTGAGTTGCCAACTTTGGCTGGACGTATTGTGGGAGTTTTCGTCGTTTGACCCCAGCCATACGGACCCAGCATTGGTCACCTGACATGACCACCTTGTACCCAGGTTCCCCTCCTCACCTTGCCAACTGCAAAGCAAACAAATGCTTGACTACCCGATCAGATGATATTATGTTAATAGGATTAGCTAGGATAGATACAGGAAGGAAACAAGTGAGTAAAATGGACCAGTTTATTCCCCATCTCCAATATTTTTAAATAATTAATAAACAAAATTGCTCAAAGAAAATGAAAAAAAAAATCACCCCCATGATTTTCCCTCGAGGACAACCCCAAGAGTATTGGGTTGGAGGTCAATGTTCAATTCCTGGAGAGTCCAGGTCAATCCTGGAGAGTTGCCAGCCTGACTTCCAAGCCAGCTTCAAAGCGTGATGCAAAGTACATCATAGATTATCATAGAATTTACAGTGCAGAAGTAGGCCATTCGGCCCATCGAGTCTGCACCGGCTCTTGGAAAGATCACCCTATCCAAGGTCAACACCTCCACCTTTTCCCTATAACCCATTAACCCCACCCAACACTAAGGACAATTTTGGACACTAAGGGCAATTTATCAAGGCAAATCCACCTAACCTGCACATCTTTGGACTGTAAGAAGTCTTACAACACCAGGTTAAATTCCAACAGGTTTGTTTCAATTCAGGATTCACCTGAGAAAGCTCGTGACTGAAACAAACCTGTTGGACTTTAACCTGGTGTTGTAAGACTTCTTACTGTGCTCACCCCAGTCCAACGCCGGCTTCTCCACATCTTTGGACTGTGGGAGGAAACCGGGGCACCGGGAGGAAACCTATGCACACACGGGGAGGATGTGCAGACTCCGCACAGACAGTGACCCAAGCCGGAATCGAACCTGGGACCCCGGAGCTGTGAAGCAACAGTGCTAATCACAATGCTACCGTGCTGCCCATGAATAAACATCAGCCAGGAATGCAGTCCTGCTGAGTTTTCCGGATGGTGGCAGCAATGAAACAGAACCCCTGGCAATGAGTCGGCTTGTTTTCCCTGCTATTTCCTATTCTGGTCCCTGTCCATCATATCTTTCATCCGATCATTCCTGGCGGCAGCTCTCTTGTCAAAACAATTCAAAACTCTGCAATATCCCAGCCGTCCACCACACCCTGGTGTTATGTATGTGACAGCTACAATGAAAATTCAGACAAAGGGAATCAATTAACGTCACCTTAAATTTGTTTCACACTTAGGTCAGGTTTGTTTGGCTGCATTTATTTCATAATTGTAGCCTCTCCAGTCACTCACACTTTGTTTATTTGACACTAATCCCCCCCCCCCCCCCCCCGAATCCAAAGACTTTACGCCCTAAGCTAAGTAGCGAAGGAGGCTGCAGCCCTCTTACAATATCTTTAGTAACCACGCCAAAATGAGCTGCAGTGCCCTGAAGCGTATCCTCTGCAGACAAGGGCTGACAGCGAGGAGCATCCACTAACTCATCCATTTCAAACGTGTTTCAGTTTGGATTGAAGTTAACCAACACCTGGCTCACAGGAGCGTGTGCACGATACACAGGGCAGTGTGAAATGCTGCTTTCATTCACAATAAAAGTCATTCAACCCAGTAAGAACTGAGAGATGATACCTATCAGCAGAGATGGAAAAGGCTGGGAGCCATCTCTCTCTCTCTCTCGAAGACTGAGAGTGACCTGATGGAGGGGGCCTCAAAGATTATCATGTTTGATTAGACACCCATGGAGAAGAAGATTCCACTGACCATAAGACATCGGAGCAGAATTAGGCCACTCGGTCCAACGAGTCTGCTCCGCCATTCAGTCATGGCTGATATTTTTCTCATCCCCATTCTCCTACCTTTACCTCATAACCCCTGAGCCCCTTATTAATCAAGAACCTATCTATCTCTGTCTTAAAGACACTCAGTGATTTGGCCTCCACAGCCTTCTGCGGCAAAGAGTTCCACAGATTCACCAGCCTCTGGCTGAAGAAATTCCTCCTCATCTCTGTGAGACCAAATCTAGGGATCACTGCTACAACACAGTCACTAATAAATCTAGCAGAGATTTCACCAGGGAGTAGTGAGTGTGGAATTCACTCCTAAAAAGAGTAATAGATAGTTGAAGCCAAAGGCACAGATGCATTTAAAGGCAAACTAGATAATCAGAGGAGAGAGGGGGAATAGAACAAAGAACAAAGAACAAAGAAAAGTACTGCACAGGAACAGGCCCTTCGGCCCTCCAAGCCCGTGCCGATCATCCTGCCCATTTAACTAAAATCTTCTACACTCTCTGAGTCCGTATCCTTCTATTCCCATCCTATTCTTGTATTTGTCAAGATGCCCCTTAAACGTCACTATCGTCCCTGCTTCCACCTCCTCCTCCGGCAGCGAGTTCCAGGCACCCACTACCCTCTGTGTAAAAAACTTGCCTAGTACATCGCCTCTAAACCTTGCCCCTCACACCTTAAACCTATGCCCCCGAGTAATTGACCCCGCTACCCTGGGAAAAAGCCTCTGACGATCCATTCTGTCTATGCCCCTCATAATTTTGTAGACCTCTATCAGGTCGCCCCTCAACCTCCGTCATTCCAGTGAGAACAAACCGAGTTTATTCAACCATTCCTCATAGCTAATGCCCTACATACCAGGCAACATCCTGGTAAATCTCTTCTGCACCCTCTCTAAAGCCTCCACATCCTTCTGGTAGTGTGGTGACCAGAATTAAACATTATACTCCAAGTGTGGCCTAACTAAGATTCTATACAGCTGCAACATGACTTGCCAATTCTTATACTCAATGCCCCGGCCAATGAAGGCAAGCATGCCGTATGCCTTCTTGACTACCTTCTCCACCTGTGTTGCCCCTTTCAGTGACCTGTGGACCTGTACACCTAGATCTCTCTGACTTTTAATACTCTTGAGGGTTCTACCATTCACTGTATATTTACTACTTGCATTGGACCTTCCAAAATGCATTACCTCACATTTGTCCGGATTAAACTCCATCCGCCATCTCTCTGCCCAAGTCTCCAAATGATCAAAATCCTGCTATATCCTCTGACAGTCCTCATCGCTATCCGCAATTCCACCAACCTTTGTGTCGTCTGCAAAGTTACTAATCAGAACAGTTACATTTTTCTCCAAATTATTTATATGTACTACGAACAGCAAAGGTCCCAGCACTGATCCCTGCGGAACACCACTAGTCGCAGCCCTCCAATCAGAAAAGCACCCTTCCATTGCTACTCTCTGCCTTCTATGACCTAGCCAGTTCTGTATCCAATTTGCCAGCTCACCCCTGATCCCGTGTGACTTCACCTTTTGTACCAGTCTGCCATGAGGGACCTTGTCCAAGGCCTTACTGAAGTCCATATGGACAACATCCACTGCCCTACCTGCATCAATCATCTTTGTGACCTCTTCGAAAAACTCTATCAAGTTAGTGAGACATGGCCTCCCCTTCACAAAACCATGCTACCTCTCGCTAATGCGTCCATTTGCTTCCAAATAGGAGTAGATCTTGTCTTGAAGAATTCTCTCCAGTAATTTCCCTACCACTGACCTAAGGTTCACCGGCCTGTAGTTCCCTGGATTATCCTTGCTACCCTTCTTAAACAAAGGAACAACATTGGCTATTCTCCAGTCCTCCAGGACATCACCTGAAGACAGTGAGGATCCAAATATTTCTGTCAAGGCCTCAGCAATATCCTCTCTAGCCTCCTTCAGTATTCTGGGGTAGATTCCATCAGGCCCTGGGGACTTATCGACCTTAATATTTTTCAAGACGCCCAACACCTCGTCTTTTTGGATCTCAATGTGACCCAGGCTATCTACACACCCTTCTCCAGACTCAACATACACCAATTCCTTCTCTTTGGTGAATACTGATGCAAAGTATTCATTTAGTACCTCACCCATTTCCTCTGGCTCCACACCATCCTTCAGTGGGCCAACCCTTTCCCTGGCTACCCTCTTGCTTTTTATGTTCGTGTAGAAAGCCTTGGGATTTTCCTTAACGCTATTTGCCAATGACTTTTCGTGACCCCCTCACAGCCAAGACCCCACCGCCCTTCACAGGCATGTTCCCCTCCCACCATCCACAGGGAAGTCACCCTCCTCCTTTTCACAGAAGGATGAGGATAGGTGAAGAAGGGTGGGAGGAGGCTTGAGGGGGGCATAAACATTGCCTTAGATCTGCTGGGTTGATTGGTCTGTTTTGGTGTTGTAAATGTTTTAGAACAGTACAGCACAGAACAGGCCCTTCGGCCCTCGATGTTGTGCCGAGCATTTGCCGAAACTAAGATCAAGCTATCCCACTCCCTGTCATTCTGAATTTTCCTGTAAGTTGTCATTGTGTCAGGGACTGACTGAAAACCAGCATCTCTCCAGATACACAGCTGATTTATCAGACCAGATCTCTAGCCGCTTTAACAAAAGAAAATCTGGGAGTATAGTTCACGCTGTCAGTCAGGCAGATGGGACCTGATAGAGTCAGCAAGGCCGGCTCCACAGAGATCAGGGAGCCATCTTTAAAGGGCGCTGAACAAATGTTTGTTTTCATAAGGGTTTAATTGCTCGAAGGAATTTAAATGCATTGAATATTTTTTATGAACTAGAGTTTTTTTTAAATAACAAAGTCATGAATAGGCACAGAACTTTATTTTATTGCATCTCACCATGGCTTCTGAGGTCTGCCCATAGTGGAGACTGGGTGAGTCGGCATGAAGATGTAACAGCAAAGTCTGGTGGGGCATAGGTTGATCTGAGTTGAAACTTAGTTGGCATGGAGGCTGTAAAGGACCATGGCAGGTGGGTTGTGGAGCATAGGTTGGCATGCAGGCTATGAAAGGCCATGGGGATGGATAGAGGAACAATGGTTGGAATGAAGAGTAGGTGCGGCCACAGGGATGTACGGGGGCAAGACGCGACATGGGTTGTAATGGATACAGCATGGGTAGAGCGTGAGGGTTGAGGGAATTGATGAGGGTTTGAGGGAGGTTTTGGTCTTGTTGCTTTTTTTATAGATAGGATTATGATCCTGGACTGAACATGGAGCGAAAATTCAGCCTGTAGAACAGGAATTCTGTTGTAATTAAGTAGCCTCTAATTCAGTATGTAGCTCCCTTCAGAAATCAATTGGTGCCGAAAAGGTCTCTTGCTTAATCCTTCAATCACATGCTGGCATTCATGGGTCGGAGCATTGAATATTAAAATTGGCAAGTCATGTTGCAGCTGTACAGGACCTTAGTTAGGCCTCATTTGGAATATTGTGTACAATTCTGGTCGCCACACTACCAGAAGGTGTGGATGCTTTGGCGGGGGTACAGAAGCGGTGTAATAGGATGTTGCCTGGTATGGAGGGCATTAGCTATGAGAAGAGGTTAGATAAACTCGGTCTGCTCCCACTGGAACGACGGAGGTGGAGAAGCGACCTGATAGATGTCTACACGATTATGAGTCGCAAGGATAGAGTGGATAGTCATATGCTCTTTCCAAGGGTAGGAGAGTCAAGTACTAGGGGACATCGGTTTAAAGTGCGTGGGGAAAAGTTTAGAAATGATGTGCAAGGCAAGTTTTTTTACACAGAGGTAAATATATGAAGGTGGTGGGAGCAGGTACGATAGCGGCATTTAAGGGACATCTAGACAAATATATGAATAGGGTGGGAATGGAAGGATACGGACTCCGCAAGTGCAGACGGTTTTAGTTTAGGCAGGTACCATGGTCGGCGCAGGCTTGGAGGGCTGAAGGGCCTGTTCCTGTGCTGTATTGTTCTTTGTTCTTTGTTTACATTATGACCCTGTATTTTGCAATGGTTATGATGACCAAAATTTTAGTGTCTCAATCATTGGTCAGCTGAAACTGACAGTGAATTTGGGAGTTCGCACATGTATGGAACAATAGAGAAATCCAGAAATTGCTGTCAGTTCGTGTGCTCTTGCGCTTCTTCAGAATGTAATCTCTGGGCAGCACGGTGGCACAGTGGTTAGCCCTGCTGCCTCACAGTGCCGAGGTCCCAGGTTCGATCCCGGCTCTGGGTCACTGTCCGTGTGGAGTTTGCACATTTTCCCCGTGTTTGCATGGGTTTCACCCCCATAACCCAAAGATGTGCAGGTTAGGTGGATTAGCCATGCTAAATTGCCCCTTAATTGGAAAACATTAATAGGGTACTCCAAATTTATTTTTAAAAGGGAAAAAAAAGAATGTAATCCCCAAGCAAAACCACCCAATTGTTACGGCGTAAATGAGGTCATTCAGTAATCGGTCTGCACAGGCTCTCCAAATGTCATTCTACTACCCATTCCCCACACACTTGCACATTCTTTCCATTCAAATAATCAATGCAGTCCGTGAATTGATGAAAACCTCCGCTTTTATGCTATTATATCATGAAAAGGTTACTGTTGAATGAGAAGTAACTGGCTTTTTAGTAGCACACTGATTAAAAAAGTATTGCTAAAAAAAACCATCACTGGTCCCTAAAAGTTTATTTCCTATTGTTAAAAAAGCAAATTTATCTATAATGATCCATAATAAAAAATGTCCAACTAATTTCACTTTTTAAATCTTTGTTTTGAATATTTTAGCTTCTACCTTAATCTTAACATAATCATTTATTTTTCTATTTTCGAACTTAAATTCGAACTTAAAAGAATTCAATACTTCCTTTATCGCTGTCTGTGAGAATAATTAATTGTGATTGGGTGCTCAGCCTGGCTGCTGATATCATGGCTGTTGGATGCCTGGAGCTCTCTTTGGCTTTGTAACAGTTTTAAACTGCTGTCAAAGAAAGAGGAAATCGACGCTGCAGGGATGGAAGCAGCTTTCTTGGAAGTCAGTGACGAGCACCATTGCTTTTCCACTGACCATGAAATCAAGCCTCCGCTATATTGTTGGTTCTCAGGTACAGCATTGGTTGAGGACAATATATTCACAAAGTTTCTGAGCCAAGGAAGGAAACAATCAGGTCGCATTCTTGCTTTTGATTGCTCCCCAGCGATTAACCCACAAAAAATGTGACCAAGTTGATATCTGAGTTGGTCTCATGACTCACAGAGAAGTGAAACTGCACAAAAATAGTCCTTTGGCTTGTGCACATTCAGGACCCTAACCTTCCTGTTGCTTACCATTTTAACACAAGACCCTGCTCCCATGCCCACATGTCTGTCCTTGGCCAGCTGTAATGTTCCAGTGACACTCAATGTAAACTGGAGGAACAGAATCTCATCTTCTGATTAGGCACACTTTCCAGTCTCAACATCAAATTCAACAACTTCAGCTGATTAGCTCCACCCCACCTCGACCCCTTTGTTTTCATTCCATTTCATTTTAACTGTCTTTTTGTGGTGATCCACCGCTGTGCAATACGTGTGTGCCTGTATTAGGGGATGTACAGCAGTACCTGTATTACAGGTTTGTCGGTAGCCCCTGCCGGCTAGCTCCGCCCACAGGGAGCAGTATAAATATGTATGAGTTCTCCTGAGCTGCCATTCTACCAGCTGCAGTCGAAGGATAAACATCTCACGGTAATAAAGCCTCTCTTGTACCGATTTGAGTCTTTAAGTGCAATTGATAGCGCATCAATTTATTACTGTGAGATTTTCCGCATCATGGACATCAGAATAAAACCCGATCGCTTGCAGCTGGATCCGCAATCGCCTTAACGCAGAAAAGACTTTAACCACTGGCTGGCTTGCTTCGAGGCCTACATCACCTCAGCGGACCCCGCACCGTCGGAAGCTTAGAAAATTCAACTCCTCTACTCAAGGTTGAGCTCCAGCGTGTTCCCGCTGATACAGGATGCGCGGAATTACGCAGGCGCCATGGAACTTCTCAAAGAAAATTACGTCCAGAAGACGAACACTCTGTTTGCGAGGCATGTACTCGCCACTCGCGTCCAGCAACCGGGTGAGTCGATTGAAGACTTCTGGTGGGCCCTTATCCCTCTAGTACGGGACTGCAAGTGCAAGCCGTCACGGCCACGGAACATTCCAATATCCTCATGCGGGATGCATTTGTGACGGGGATTGCATCGGACCCCATCCGGCAATGACTGCTGGAAGGGGCCGCGCTCGACCTAGCGGCGACAAAGACTTTAGCGCTCTCCATGATGGTCGCTTTGCGTAATGTACAGACCTACCCCGCTCGCCACGCGGCCCACCCATCCTACCCCTCATGGACCCCGCAACCGACCTCCCCGACTGGGGCCACTTCCGCGCAATATGCCTGCGCTGCTCGCCACACCGCGCACTCTGGGGGTCCCCGCTGCTACTTCTGCGGCCAAAAGAAGCAACCCCGCTAGCGCTGCCCGACCCGCGCCGCGACCTGTAAATCCTGTGGCAAGAAAGGCCATTTTGCAGCGGTGTGTCAGGCCCGTGCAGTTCCCGCTATCGCGCTCGACCTCCCACCTTTCCTCAACCGATCGCGCAATGGGCGCCGCCATCCTCTGCCCCCGGGGCCACATGCGACCCGTGGGCGTCGCCATCTTGCGCCGACCCCGCAACGTGTGCACCATGGGCACCGCCATCTTCCCCCCGCAGGTTCACGTGCGGCCAGTGGGTGCCGCCATCTTGCCCCACCACCACAACGTGCGCTCCATGGTCGCTGCCATCTTGCCCCGCCCCCACAACGTGCGCTGCATGGGTGCCGCCATCTTCTCCCCTACAGGTACTTCGGACGCCGCCATTTTGTCCTCCCCGCGGGACTGGACCACGGGACCCGGGTCGCTGCCGCTCCTCGTCGGACTCCTCGGATGATCACCCGCTGCTCGCCTCCATGACGCTTGACCAATCCTGTCCTCACAACCTGGCTACCGCTTCAACGACAGTGCTCATCAATGGCCACGCGACCTACTGCCTACTAGACTCCGGGAGCACCGATAGCTTCATCCATCCGGACACGGTAAGGCGCTGCTCCCTCGCGGTCCATCCCGCCAACCAGCGGATCTCCCTGGCCTCCGGATCCCACTCTGTCCCATTCCGGGGTTTCTGTCTGGTCAAACTCACCGTACAAGGTGTGGAATTCAGCCGTTTCCGCCTGTACGTTCTCCCCAACCTCTGTGCTACACTTTTACTGGTCCTGGATTTTCTATGTAACCTCCAGAGCCTCACCCTCAAATTCGGCGGGCCCCTACCCCCACTCACCGTTTGCGGCCTCACGACCCTCAAGGTTGACCCTCCCTCTCTCTTTGCCAATCTGACTGCAGATTGCAAGCCTGTCGCCACCAGGAGCAGACGGTACAGCACCCAGGACAAGACCTTCATCAGGTCCGAAGTCCAGCGGCTGCTTCGGGAGGGTATTATCGAGGCCAGGAACAGCCCCTGGAGAGCCCAAGTGGTGATGGTTAAAACTGGGGAGAAACACAGGATGGTTGTGGACTACAGCCAGACCATTAATCGGTAGACTCAGCTCGACACGTACCCCCTCCCTCGCAGATCTGATATGGTCAATCAGATTGCACCGGGTCTTCTCAACGATTGACCTGAAATCCGCCTACCACCAGCTCCCCATCCATAAATCAGACCGTCCCTACACTGCCTTATAGGCGGACGGTTGCCTCTATCAATTTCTTAGGGTTCCCTTCGGCGTCACTAACGGGGTCTCGGTCTTTCAACGAGAAATGGACCGAATGGTTGATCGGTACGGACTGCGGGCCACGTTTCCGTGCTTAGACAATGTCACCATCTGTGGCCATGACCAGCAGGACCATGACGCCAACCTTGCCAAATTTCTCCACACCGCATCTCTCCTTAACCTCACTTATAACAAGGAGAAGTGCGTATTCAGCACAGACCGCTTAGCCATCCTCGGCTACGTAGTCCAAAACGGACTCCTGGGGCCCGATCCCGACCGCATGCGCCCCCTCATGGAGCTCCCCCTTCCCCACTGCCCCAAGGCTCTCAAACAATGCCTGGGGTTCTTTTCTTACTACCCCAGTGGGTCCCACAATACGCGGACAAGGCCCGCCCACTGATCCAGTCCATGCAATTTCCCCTCACGGCTGAGGCACAACATGCCTTCGCCCGTATTCGCTCAGACATAGCCAAGGCCGGGATGCACGCAGTAGACAAGACACTGCCTTTTCAAGTAGAAAGCGACGCTTCAGATGTCGCCCTTGCCGCCACTCTAAACCAGGCAGGCAGACCCGTGGCATTCTTTTCCCGTACCCTCCACGCCTCCGAAATTCGACATTCGTCTGTTGAAAAGGAGGCCCAGGCAATCGTTGAGGCGGTGCGGCACTGGAGGCATTACCTGGCCGGCAGGAGATTCACTCTCCTCACTGACCAACGGTCGGTAGCCTTCATGTTTAACAACAGGCAGCGGGGCAAGATCAAAAACGATAAAATCTTGCGGTGGAGAATCGAGCTCTCCACCTATAATTACGAGATCTTGTATCGCCCCGGCAAGCTCAACGAGCCCCCAGATGCCATCTCCCGAGGTATATGTGCCAGAGCACAAGTAGACCAGCTTCGTGCCCTGCACGACAGCCTTTGCCATCCGGGGGTCACTCGGTTGTACTACCTAGTCAAAGCCTGCAATCTGCCCTACTCCGTCGAGGAAGTACGGACAGTCACCAGAGACTGCCAGGTCTGTGCGGAGTGCAAGCCGCACTTCTACCGGCCAGACCGCGCGTGCCTGGTGAAAGCGTCCCGCCCCTTTGAACGCCTCAGCGTGGATTTCAAAGGGCCCCTCCCCTACACCGACCACAACATGTACATCCTTAGTGTGGTCAATGAATTCTCTAGGTTCCCCTTCACCATCCCATGCCCGGATATGACGTCTGCCACCGTCATCAAGGCCCTCGATTCCATATTCGCTCTGTTCGGTTTCCCCGACTATATCCACAGTGACAGGGGATCCTCATTCATGAGCGATGAGCTGCGTCAGTTCCTGCTCAGCAGGGGTATCGCCTCCAGCAGGACGACCAGCTACAACCCCCGGGGAAACGAGCAGGTAGAGAGGGAGAACGGGACGGTATGGAGGGCCGTCCAGCTGGCCCTACGGTCCAGAAACCTCCCAGCCTCTCGCTGGCAGCAGGTCCTCCCGGATGCACTCCACTCCATTCGGCCACTGCTGTGCACCGCTACTAACAACACACCCTATGAACGTGTTTTTACCTTCTCTAGGAAGTCTACATCCGGGGTGTCGCTCCCGACTTCGCTCGCAGCTCCAGGGCCGGTCCTACTGCGTAGGCATGTCCGACTCCACAAGGCGGACCCTCTGGTGGACAGGGTATGCCTGCTCCACGCAAACCCCCAGTATGCCTACGTGGAGTTCCCCGACGGATAAAGTCTCGCTCAGGGACCTGGCCCACTCAGGTGCCGATCCCACTCCCACACACCTCCCCACCCACCCTTCCCTCCCCCGGCGCTCCCAGCATCAGCCCCAACAGGTCCATCCCTCGTCCCCCTGCCCACACTAGAGGACAAGGAAGATTTCGGAACGCTCCCGGAGTCGTCCAGCCACTGGCCAGCACCAACACCGCCAGCAGCAACACCGCCAGCGCCGATGCCGTCGACGCCAACACCGCCTGTACAGACGTCGCCAGCACTGCTGCGTCGCTCTCAACGAACCGGCAGACCACCGGTCAGACTCAACCTCTGACGGGCACCGGGTTGCAAGATGGACACTTAATTTTCTTTCCCCTCCCCTCTGTAAATAATTCACGGATTATGTATATAATTCCACGTCACCCCCGCCGGACTCATTTTTAACAGGGGGTGAATGTGGTGATCCACCACTGTGCAATTATGTGTGTGCATGTATTAGGGGATGTACAGCAGTACCTGTATTACAGGTTTGTCGGTAGCCCCTTCCGGCTAGCTCCGCCCACAGGCAGCAGTATAAATATGTATGAGTTCTCCTGAGCTGCCATTCTACCAGCTGCAGTCGAAGGATAAACATCTCACGGTAATAAAGCCTCTCTTGTACCGATTCGAGTCTTTAAGTGCAATTGATAGCACATCACTTTTACCTTTCATTTCTTTCTTGTCTTTCTTTCTATATTTCCTTCCCCCACTCTTCCCCCTATCTTATTCCCCCTTTCCTTACCTTTTCTCTCTTTTGCTTCCCCCTTCTTCTCAGTTTACCTCTCTCCCACCCATGTCCCCTCCCTCCCCCCACATCTACATCTGCCACAGTTTACCCTCTGATCTTAGTTTCTCTGCTTTTTGGCCTTTCACATCTTTTATTCTCTCTGGGGACTGCCAATTTTTACTTATTCCCCTTGGTTTCTGTGGCTATGACTCACCTTTCATTCCCTCACACTACAGTATGAATATCTCCCACTTTCTGTGCCTTTTAGTTTTGACAAAGGGTCATCTGGACTCGAAACGTAAGCACTTCTTTCTCCTCACAGATGTTTCCAGCATTTTCTCTTCTAGTTTCAGATTCCAGCACCCGCAGTAATTTGCTTTTATAATTTGCCTACTCCAATGAAATCTGCGTTTCCCAAGTGTGTTGGGGTGAAATGAAAGTCATTATTAGACCGCAAGGGGAGAGCTGACTGGTGGTGATTTAACCTGAGGATCACCACACCTCAGGTGCGGGGCAAGGCTGAGAGAGCTGATAAAGCAGAGCCTTCATGCATAACCTCAGCCGGTACAGGGCTTGAACCCGCGCGGCTGGCCTCGCGCTGCATCACAAACCATCCAGCTAACTGAGCTAACCAGCCCCCTAATGGGGGGTGGGGGCGGTGGGGTGGGGGGGGGGGGGGGGGGGGGGGGGGGGGGGAATCACGTGTGTGTGCTGTTTACCTAAATCTCCGGTTCCGCTTGTACTCAATTCTCTCACTGGTGATCAGTCTCATCCCAGTTGGAACTTGCTGCTCTTACTCAGTTGCTGCCTTCCTGGGTTAATGTCAGAAACAAGGAACAGATTAAATGTGCTTTCTCTCCCCGTTGACTTGTTAGTCGGGATTGAGTCGGGATTGAGTAGCTAATTAGAAACAGAAATGAATCACACCGTAGCCATTAAACCCCAACTATTTGCTCTTCCTTACACAATGGTTAAATTATTAACTATGTTTTCTCGGTGACGGCATGAAAGGAATAATGTTTCGGTTTCAGAGTCTCTTGTCACAACATTCTGGCACACTTCACACGGCGAGACCTGCGATTTCCCGCCTGGGGAGCTCTCAGGGTTCAACGAGGCAGCAAGCACGGCAGCGCAGTGGTTAGCACCGCTGCCTCACAGCTCCAGGATCCCAGGTCCAATTCTCGGCTTGGGTCACTGCCTGTGCGGAGTCTGCACGTTCTCCTCGTGTCTGCGTGGGTTTCCTCCGGGTGCTCCGGTTTCCTCCCATGAGTCACAAAAGACGTGCTGATAGGTAATTTGGGCATTCTGAATTCTCCCTCTGTGTACCCGAACAGGCGCCGGAATGTGGCGACTGGGGGCTTTTCACAGTGACTTCATTGCAGTGTTACTGTAAGCCTACTTGTGACAATAAAGATTATAATATAGAAGCTGTAAGGGTTTTAAGAAGAGCGTGCGGGGCCAAGATGGGCAAAATCATGAAAGGGATGCGTCGGTGGAGAAACAAACTTGGAGTATTGTGCACATCAGACAGCAGCAGACCCATTTGTATCGCGCATTTAACATCAGACACTTCACTGTCATGGGGAAGGGCAGAACCAGTGAAAAGCTGGCAAAGTGGCCATAGAGAAGGTTGAAGTGGCATATTTGAAGGGGATTCGGGGAGAAGCAGGAACAGATTCAGGACGGGATTCTGAATACTGAGTCAGGAGGTTGAAAGCTCTGACAATTAAATGGGGGGGGGGGAGAGCAGCTGCAAACGACAGTCCTAAGAGCAGAGAGCTTGAAGAGCTGGAGGAGAATGCGGTGTGTGTGTGGGGGGGCACGGAGCACATGGGCATTCGTCAATCAGAATCAGTATTTTTTAATGCAACGTTTGGAAAGGACAGGGGACCAATGAAGTTCTTTATAGGTGTTCTACAAATATGGACATTAGACTTATTTAATCTAGGCCCATTAGGATTTCTGATAAACCTTCAGAGCTAAGTGTTTTCTGCAGGCATTATTTTAAAATTAACAGGTGTATAAAGTGAACTTCAAAAAGGAGAATTGAAGCAAGAATACCCTGAAAGTAATAAGCGCTTATTGCATGACCAAGCCAGGTGTGAATATATTTGGCCTCTACATGGATGTGAGTCACATATAATCGACGTGCACCGGTTATCACCAACCAGTTTAGGTAGAAAAGGATCATGGAAGCAAGAGCTGTGCAACGAATGAATGGCTTCTCCACTGAGCAGTGTGCATTAGTTATTTCAGTTTGCACTACCAATGTTGTCAGTTTTTTTTTGAGCATATCAGAACTGTTTGGAACTGAAGGTTTAGCCTCTGTGTGACTACCATGAGAAGGAAGAGACAGCAGCACGGGGCAGAGATTCTGCATCACGCCTGTTTTTCAGTTCACAGAGCAAGTGGAAAGCAGGCGAGTTCAGACCATGTGCCGAAATTCCTTCAGTTCTTCCGGGTGAATCATTGCACAAGCCTGGAAAACTGTTTTAGACAGCCCAATTCATCTCCTTCTTCTCCCAGCGGCAGGTCCAACCCACAGTGCTATGATCTCCACCAAAGGGTAGGGCAAGGAGGCAGGTCCCGAGTCCATGCCAGCCAGAACTGGGGTCGAAACCTGTGCTATGGGCACCAGTCTCATACACATCGGCTGTCCCTTCAACTGGCCCCCCCAAGAAGTCAGAGTTGGTGTGGCAACATACATCTTTCCGTGCATATTGTAGTCTGGAGATATGAACAGTGATATGCCACAGTGGTTAGCATTGCTCCTTCACAGCGCCGGAGTACCAGAGTTCAAATGTGAGCAGGGTCACTGTCTGTGCAGAGTCTACACGTTCTCCCCGTGTCTGCGTGGGTTTCCTCCGGGTGCTCTGGTTTCCTGCCACAGTCCAAAGATGTGCAGGTTAGGTGGATTGGCCATGCTAAATTGCCCCTTACTGTCCAAAAGGTTAGGTGGGGTCACTGGGTTATGGGGATAGGGTGGAGGTGTGGGCTTAAGTACGATGCTCTTTCCAAGGGCCGGTGCAGACTCGATAAGCTGAATGGCCTACTTCTGCCCTGTAAATTCTATGATTCTATGAATTATCTCCTTCTGCACTGTAGGAATTATATTCTAGGTGCACCAAGTTCATTTAATCACATGGCTGACCAGGGATCTCTCCCACTCTTACCGCCTGCCAGTGGCGTGCGTTGGAAAGATTTACAGGTTGATACTTGACCTGTTTGGCCCCACTTTGAACGCTGTTATGACCCCTTGGGCGAGTAGGCAGTCAAATCCGTTCCAGCCCCACTTGACCCGGGGACGCAACACAATTGAAATTCTTAGATAAACACCTTTTAAGGGTCTTTGGCCCTTAGGTGCCCAATAACTACAGTCACTAGGTTTGTAACTTTAAACCCAATTAAGTTTATTAATAACAGTAAATTAAGTATGTAGCGAATACAACAGGGTTAACTCTTATCTAGTTCCTAACCCCTCCCCCCCACTTAAACTCACCCCACCCTCTACACACACATGACAGACAAACACAGAGGGGAGAAGAGGGGTGTGAAATAATAAGTAATGTAAAAAGATAAGAGTTTTTGTTTCTGATGGTTGTTTCCAGCACACCTTCATTCAAGGTTTTCAGTTTGAGATTTTGGTTTCCGGTCTGTAATGGTTTTTACTGTAGATTAATTCTGGACCTGCAAGAAATATAGCAGCTATTCTGGAGAAAACATGAGGAAGAGCGAAAGAGAGAGAGAGAGAAAGAGAGCAGTTTTTTCCTCTGATTGCCTTTGCTCTGGATCTCTGAAAATCGTCCCACTCAGGCAGGACCCAATTACTGCCTGTTGCCGGGCAGAAAATGGCCTTTTGGCCAATTCTTTGACCACAAGCCAACCCATCGAACAGAGTCCCACCAATCTCTCGGGTGCCGAAAGTCTGAGTTCTGCTGTCGAAAGCTAGCGCTGTGTACTAAATGGTAACTTTGAGTTCCTCTTTTCCCCTGCTCGACTTAAAGTTATATGTCCATTGAGCGTCCATGGATCAGAATGATGACAGCAAAAATAAAGAAGCGAGATAAAAGGGAATCAACAGGAAGGGTCCTTACAATGCAGCTTCCTTGATTGTCAAGTCCTGGGATGGGACCAAAGCCCAGGGCTTCTGTCTCAGAGGCACCCACTGCACCACAAGACCCCCTAGGCAGCTCAATTCTGGTGGGACAGGGAACACCTATCCTGCCTGATTTGATTGAAACTCCAAACTGTCAACCAAATACTTATTCAGTTTCTTCCTCTTGATTTTCTGTCAGAGAAATTCAGACATTGCCAGTTGAAGCTATTATTTACAACATTGGTAAATGGCTCTGTTAAATAATAGGGTCTTAGCACATCTTAAAGCTCTACTGTGCAAATACTAAGTACTATACACAAGCAGTGAGCTAGGAGCAGTCCTTGCCAGTCATGACGTGACAACAAGCACAATCCTTAAGTAATAATCTCCATTCCCACATTGCTTCAAATACCAGTTAAACATAGAAACAAAAGATACATTTCAGACGCAGTCACGGGGAGAATGTGCAGACTCCGCACAGACAGTGACCCAAGCCGGGAATTGAACCTGGGACCCTGGCGCTGTGAAGCATGGATTTCCTCCGGGTGCTCCAGTTTCCTTCCACAAGTCCCGAAAGACGTGCTGTTAGGTAATGTGGACATCATGGGCGAGATTCGCTCAGCCTGCTGCCGGGCCAGAGAATCCCCGCGACCGGGCCTCGCAGTCCCAGCCCCGGCACACGATTCTCTGCAGAGCGGAGAATCGGCGCCATTGGCGCCAACGTGTTTGGCGCGGCGTCGGTCGCGGGCCACTCTACGCGGCCGGCCCGCCGATTCCCAGGCAGGGATGGGCCGAGCGGCCGTTGTGGAAACGCTGATTCCCGCAGGCGCCAACCTCGCCTGCTCTCAGCTGGTGGGAACTCAGTGTGGAAGGGTCGGATGGCAGCCTGTGGGGTTGGGGTGGGGGGGGGGGGGGGGGAGGGAGGGTGGCACCAACCCTGGAGAGGGCCTCCGATGCGGCCTGGCCCGCCATCGGGGCCCACCGATCAGAAGGCCAGCCGCTCTGGCTGGCGGCCTCCTTTCCTACGCACCGGCCCCCTCTAGCCCTGCACCATTTTGCGTTGGGGCTGCGTGAACCGCTCCAACGCCATGCTGGACCCCTGTATTAGTCCTGGCAGGGCAGCACGGTGGCGCAGTGGGTTAGCACTGCTGCCTCACGGCGCCGAGGTCCCAGGTTCGATCCCGGACCCGGGTCACTGTCCGTGTGGAGTTTGCACATTCTCCCCGTGTCTGCGTGGGCTTCGCCCCCCACAACCCAAAGATGAGAGCATCCCACCCTCTGAATTCACCCTCAGAAAAGGCACCGGAGTATGGCGACTGGGGGATTTTAATAGGAATGCCATTAAAGTGTTAATGTAAGCCTACTTGAAATGAAAATGAAAATGAAATGAAAATCGCTTATTGTCACGAGTAGACTTCGCTGAAGTTACTCTGAAAAGCCCCTAGTCGCCACATTCCGGAGGCTGTTACAGGAATCGAACCGTGCTGCTGGCCTGCTTGGTCTGCTTTACAAAGCCAGCGATTTAGCCCAGTATGCTAAACAGCCCCCTACTTGTGACAATAATAAAGATTATTATAATAAAATGCACAGCATGTTACAATTTATATAGCCAGGTAGTGAAGGATAGATCTGGGACCAAGTCTTTATGCACTTTCTGCAAGCATTATTATTTACAGAGACAGATATCCTGCAATCCAAGTTTCAAACTGCTGCTATATATAGCACAGGTGAGTCTCCAATTAATGCCACGACCTGAGTACAATTAAACACCCTGCACAAGTAATGCCTAACCACTCTTAATAACCTTTGATGAAATTGAGTAGAAAAGGATCTATTCGTTCATTAGTCCAACTGATATTCGTTGGGAGTGAATGGAAAGAGAAAAGTCTGCAATGGGAGTAAATAAGAAGCGACTTGTTTGACTGGAATTCAGTGCAAACAAATGAATATTGTCATTGGATTAAATAGTTTGATACTGAAACCAGGAAGATCTGGTGCTCAAACCATGAATGAATTAATTTATCTCAAGCAGCGTGCTTTTGGGATGCTATGGTGAGCAACGGAGGGGGAAACGTGGTTTAGCTTCCCTCTCTCGACCGATATCCAGTTACTGCTACTGGATCATAGATGTCTCATCAGACCATGATCAGGTGTATCTTCACAGCCTTCCTGCACCTTAATAACCAGCTTGGCCAACACCCTGTCGCATTTCCGAAATGAAGAATAAGTTGGCTGAGGAACCAGAGGGTTTTCAGCATTTGTGGGACTGTACCTCAACATGGGAGTTTTCCAAGAGGGTAGAGGACATAATTGGTTTCGCCTCAAACTTCCTACCATACCAACCAAACACTTGCAATAAAACATCCAGGGCGGGGTTCTCCCGTACCCGGCGGGGCGGGGGGTCCCGGCGGGACGGAGTGGCGTGAACCACTCCGGCATCGGCCCAACCCAAAGCTGCGGAATCTTCCACACCTTCAGGGGCTAGGCCGACGGCGGAGTGGTTTGCGCCCCGCCGGCTGGCGTGGAAGGCCTTTGGCGCCACGCCAGCCGGGGCCGAAGGGACTCCGCCGGCCGGCGCGAGTCCGCGCATGCGCGGGAGTGTCAGCGGCTGCGCATGCGCGGGGGGGTTCACCTATGTGTCGGCCATGGCAGAGGCTGACACGGCCGACGCAGAGGAAAAGAATGCCCCCACGGCACAGGCCCGCCCGCGGATCGGTGGACCCCGATCGCGGGCCATGCTACCGTGGGGACACCCCCCGGGGCCAGATCGCCCCACGCCCCCCCCCCCCCCCCCCCCCCCAGGACCTCAGAGCCCGCCCGCGCCGCCAGGTCCCGCCGGTAAGAGACCTAGTCTAATCTACGCCGGCAGGACTGGCAAAGAACCAGCGGGGCTTCGGCCCATCGCGGGCTGGAGAATTGCCGGGGTGGGGGGGGCTGCTCCGACCCGCGATGGGCCGAAGTCCCGCTGGGTGGTTCTTTGCCAGTCCTGCCGGCGTAGATTAGACTAGGTCTCTTACCGGCGGGACCTGGCGGCGCGGGCGGGCTCCGGGGTCCTGGGAGGGGGGGGGGGGGGGGGGGGGGGGGGGCGCTGCTCCGGCCAGTGCCGGAGAATTCGGCGGCCAGCAGGGGAGGGATTCACGCCGCCCCCCAGCGATTCTCTGACCCTGCGGGGGGTCAGAGAATTCCGCCCCTAAACCGCAAACACCATGAAGATAACACAACAATCTTTTATTGTCACAAGTAGGCTTACGTTAATACTGCAATGACTTTACTGTGAAAAACCCCCAGTCGCGACATTATGGCGCCTGTTTGGGTACACTAAGGGAGAATTCAGAATGTCCAAATTACCGAACAGCACGTTTTTCGGGACTTGTGGGAGGAAACCGGAGCACCCGGAGGAAACCCATGCAGACACGGGGAGCACGGTAGCATGGTGGGGGGAGCACGGTAGCATGGTGGTTAGCATCAATTCTTCACAGCTCCAGGGTCCCAGGTTCGATTCCCGGCTGGGTCACTGTCTGTGCGGAGTCTGCACGTCCTCCCCGTGTGTGCGTGGGTTTCCTCCGGGTGCTCCGGTTTCCTCCCACAGTCCAAAGATGTGTGGGTTAGGTGGATTGGCCATGCTAAATTGCCCGTGGTGTCCTAAAAAGTAAGGTTAAGGTGGGGGTTGTTGGGTTACTGGTATAGGGTGGATACGTGGGCTTGAGTAGGGTGATCATTGCTCGGCACAACATTGAGGGCCGAAGGGCCTGTTCTGTGCTGTACTGTTCTAAAAAATTCTAACGTGCAGACTCCGCACAGACAGTGACCCAAGCTGTGAATCGAACCTGGGACCCTGGCGCTGTGAAGCAACAGTGCTAACCACTGTGCTACCATGCTGCCCTAACAACATATAACAACAATGCATCCGATTGGATCTTTACATTTTGAATGCATAGTTGGATCACTTTAAAAATAACCGTAAAAAAATGCAGTGAGCAGATCCTTACCTGTCTTTGTTCATAACCATGTCTTAGAAGCTACTGCTACTGTCCAAAACATCTTGCCACAATTCAGTTTTAAGCTATTTCTTTCCCTCGATTTTCTTTTCCCTTTTTGTGTACAATGGATTTATTGGAGTATGGAATATCTTTGCTCACTTGTCTTTCTTGCGGTACGGAAGGTTTTCAATTTATGCTCTCACTCTGATTTGTGATGGTTATGTGCGCTGATCCGTAGATTAAAGGATTTTGAATGATTCATCGGGGAGCATGTGCGGTTGACAACCTATTCCCAGTTACACCTTTCAAGTGGCCCCAGTTTCAGATGACACTGAGATGCAGTTTTCAGGAGCACAATTGTTTCCACACATGAATCTGAATATTAATGAAGTTTCAATTCCAATACTTCTGCTCATGAAAACAATTAGGGCATTCGTTGTTTCCACAAAGACTAATTTACAAGATATACAATCTAATTGCAAAGAAAACTAAGTCACCAAAGAACCGATGAATTGTTTCCAGGATACAAATTCAAGTAACTCTGTTATTTCCACAACTTTAAGAAAGATCTTTAATTTTCTCGTTTGCTCTCCTAAAGATTTCTGATTCATTGGGAGCAGATGGTGCTGACAATGTATTCTCAATTGCACCTTTCAAGTGGTATTGAGGAACTTGCATTTATATAACACCTTCCACACTCCTAAGATGTTCCGCGGCGCGTTGCAGCCAGTGAAGTCTTTTCTTGGCATTAATGCAGCTATAATGCAGAACAATGGCAGCCAATTCACACAGAGGAAGCTCCCACAAATAGGAATACAAAAGCAAAGTATTGCAGATGTTGGAAGTCAGAAATTTTTTTAAAAAGAAAATACTTGGAATTTTCAGCAGGTCAAGCAGCATCTGTGGAGAGAGTTAACATTTACAGTCTGCGACCTTTCATCAGAACTGGACAAAACCGTGAAGAGGGAGGCGCTAAATGCGAGATGGAGTAATGATCATGATTATGGGCAGCGCGATAGCACAGTGGTAAGCACTGTTGCTTCACAGCGCCAGGGTCCCAAGTTCGATTCCCTGCTTGGGTCACTGTCTGTGCGGAGTCTGCACGTTCTCCCCGTGTGTGCGTGGGTTTCCTCCGGGTGCTCCGGTTTCCTCCCTCAAGCCCCAAAAGTTGTGCTATTAGGTAATTTGGACATTCTGAATTCTCCCTCAGTGTACCCCGAACAGGCGCCAGAGTGTGGCGACTAGGGGCTTTTCACTTCATTGCAGTGTTAATGAAAGCATACTTGTGACACGAATAAAGATTGTTATTATTAGTGGAGGTAAATCATCGTAAAATCTAGACATTACTGCAGGAGTAACGGGGAGGCGGTGGAATCATGGTATTTTCAAGAAAATATGGAAGCAAAAGCCTTATGGTGACCCTGAATTGATTGTCCGTAAAACACATCACTAATGTCCTTTCAGAAAGGAAATCTGCCATCTTTATCTGGTCAGATCTCCATGTGACTCCAGATCCACAGCACTGTGTTTGACCCTCTGAAGTGGCCGAACAAGCCATTCAGTTCAAGGAGCAATTAGGGATGGGTAAGAAATGCAGCCCCAGCCAGCGACACCCTCATTTCATGGAATAATTTTTAAGAATCCTCCTCAAGGCCAGAGGTCTCAACCCAACTATTTTTCCTTGATTTGTTAATGTCTGTTAATAAGGGATTGTTTTGAACCTCTGTCATAAGGCACTGCTTACTGATAATTCTACAGGTTTTCGCACAGATAATGAAACCAATATCATGTCAATTTACAGCAGGACTTGGTGCTGTGTATTTAAGCAATACATCCCTGTTGGTGGAACATCACGTGATCTATAGTGACGTCAGCAGAGTGCCTCTGTGCGCTTTGGCTTCTCCTCTTTGACTTGCATGAGCAACATCTCCTGAATTAACCTCTCACTGTGTTTGGAGGAGATCCAAGTGAGTGACATTTCCATACTTTTTCTCTTTAAGAATGATGTACCATCAATTGAATGCGAGACGAGTTGCTGGACAAAAGTATGGCTTTAATCAGCTAGATGTTAGCCCTGTGGTCGATTACAGTATAAGGACGACCACCGGGAGTACTGGGTATTTATACCCCGCCCTGGAGGCGGGGTTAACTCAGCCTCTCGACAAATCGGGGAGCCGTCACATGATTGGTCTCAACCAACCGGTCGAGAGGCACATGACCGACCAGGGCCAATGGTAAGCCGGTGTTCTGCACCAATGGCAGGCAGCTATGCTAATCATACCACCACAAAAAATAAAGCACTTGGTAACATTGAGGCTTGGGCGGACACGTAGCATTGGTCAGTGGCTATCTTCAACCAAAAAAAGACAACACCATTTCTCCCTGCCCTTCAATGTTAATGTACTATTAATCACTGCGTACATCAATTACCTTGATAAAGGGAATGCTAGTTAAACATGTGACATTGATTATCCTATACATAAAGACACCTGGAGTGCCTTGTGGTGAGAGTTCCTTGTGGCTTAGTAGAAGGTCTCACAATAAACCTAGCTTGGGCTGGCAAACCTAAAACCTAAAACTAATGACCCTAAACCACGGGCTGGTTAGCTCACTGGGCTAAATCGCTGGCTTTTAAAGCAGACCAAGCAGGCCAGCTGCACGGTTCAATTCCCGTACCAGCCTCCCCAAACAGGCGGCGGAATGTGGCGACTAGGGGCTTTTCACAGTAACTTCATTTGAAGCCTACTTGTGACAATAAGCGATTTTCATTTCATTTTTTTCATTTCAGAGGATGAACTTTAAACTTGGCGATTGATTGTTGTATCGGAAGCCTTTTGTCGCAATCCTGTGAGGAAAACCAGCCGTTGAAAATTTAAGTTATGGAAATGGCGGAAGGGCGGTGTCAAATTGCAAGTGTTGACCATCCACCCGTTGTTTCTGACTCTGAGCCGTATCAGAAATGGACAGCTGAAGTTAAAACGTGGACCCGGGTTCATCCACACCCCAAAAGAAGCAAGGTGAGGGATTAGCATTATCATTACCAGACAGAAATAAGATAAGGAGAGGGGCGGCAGGGTAGCACAGTGGTTAGCACTGTTGCTTCACAGCGCCAGGGAGCCGGGTTAGATTCCCGGCTTGGGTCACTGTCTGTGCGGGGTCTGCACGCTCTCCCTGTGCCTGCATGGGTTCCCTCCGGGTGCTCCAGTTTCCTCCCACAGTCCTGAAAGACGCGTTTGTTAGATGAATTGGACATTCTGAATTGTCCCTCGGTGTACCTGAACAGGCGCCGGAGTGTGGCGACTAGGGGATTGTCACAGTAACATCATTGCAGTGTTAATGTCAACTTACTTGTGACAATAATAAAGATTATTATTATTGTATTTCAGAGTGGAAAGTGGATAATCTGGATCAAGAAGAGGAATTGGACTTTGTCTTAAAATTTATGGATGAGATTTCCACAAAGGGCATGTTATTGGAAGCAAAATTTAATAAATTTTAGGAAATCACAGGATCAATTCATGGGAGAATAGATTTTGATAAATGTTCTCAAAGACCACAGAGATTTGAAATTCAGGAATCCATATTGGTGTTTAAATACTGGACTGTGCAGGCATTTCCTATGTTGACGGTCTTTTGGTATTAACAGGGATTCAATTGCAGGGGAAAGAATCTCTCTTCGATCAAATGGCTCAGCCCTAAATGAAATTCCTGGGAAAACAGTCCTTTCCAGCCACTCTCTTAGCACATGAAAATTAAAATGCAGTGTACCAAAGGACAGCGGATTCAATGGGGCTCAATTCCAAGGTTGACTAAACATTAGATGGAAATTCCAAAACAGAGATGGGGTTAATGTGAGAGGAGGCTGGAAAGGGGTCATAACCAGAGCCAATTTGTAAGTTGAGACAAAAAAAGTACCTGGGATGGTAACCCTAGGTGTTTAAACACAAGAAATGTACAGGCTTGGTTAATCAGTAATTCCAGTGTGATCCCGATATCAGAATGCAACGAACTATCCACAGCGAAGGAATTACGGTTTTAATAATAATAATCGCTTATTGTCACAAGTAGGCTTCAGTGAAGTTACTGTGAAAAGCCTCTAGTCGCCACATTCCGGCGCCTGATCGGGGAGGCTGGTACGGGAATTGAACCCACGCTTCTGCCTTGTTCTGCATTACAAGCCAGCTGTTTAGCCCACTGTGCTAAACCAGCCCCTTGAAGTAACAATAAATTAACATCCTGAGAACGGGTAATCCTCCTTCGTAAGATCTCAGGGATCAATTTGTTGATCAGTACTGATGTGGTTACTAGCTAGATACGCTATTGTTAAGTTGATCTATGATGAAGAAGGCTCAGATGACGCTCGATATGAAGAACGATCGAGCTATAGTGTTTGAAAAATATGTGGACCTGCATTTCAGTGGATCGGGCCATTACTGCTTACCACTAAGGAAGCCAGAGATTTCTCATCACAAAATTCATGGGGCTGGATTTTCTGTTTAGGAGACTAAGTCCCCACGCTGGCATGAAAACGGTGGTGTTTTACGTCAGGAAAACAGGCGCATCGGGGATTCTGCGCCCACTTGCCAAACGTGATTTTGGCGTCGGGGAGCGGAGAATCCAGCCCATGAAGTTTGTTAAACACTGAGAATAAGCATTTGGTAGAAAAAAAAAGATAATTTGGAAATTATCATAGAATCATAGAATTTACAGTGCGGAAGGACACCATTCGACCTATCGAGTCTGCACTGGCCCTTGGAAAGAGCACCCTACCTAAACCCACAATTCCACCCTATCTCTGTAACCTGGTAATCCTACCTAACCTTTTTTTGGACAATAAGGCCAATTTAGCTGGCCCAATCCACCTAACCTGCACATCTTTGGACTGAGGGAGGAAACCGGAGCACCCGGAGAAAACCCATGTAGACACAGGTAGAACGTGCAGACTCCGCAAAGTAAGTGACCCAAGCCGGGAATCGAACCTGAGACCCTGGAGCTGCGAAGCAACTGTGCTAACCCCTGTGCTACCGTCCCGCCCGTCTTAAGGGTTTCAGGGATAGTAGATATATTTTGGAACAAGGGGTATGTTCACATAAACTGTCTGTGTTTAGTGGTTCACATACTTAATTGTCTTTGAGTGTATTTGTCCTTTCTTTAATTTAATAAATAGTCTTTTAACAATTGTTACACGATTGGGCTGTTTATCCTCATTAGGGTTTCACTTGACTCCTCACACCTTTCCAAAATCAAAACTATACACCCCCATGAACCAGTGTTCCAAGTTGGGATACCCTCGAAGATAACATACGTGTGCTTCATGGCAATAAAAGCAGAGAACCAACCGGCAAATTTCTGAATTAGCACATTAAGGAAAAGAGCTAATTTGAGTGCTCCATTTCAAAGGTGAATTTGAACACGGGACAGAACCCATTAACGTGTGTAAGGAAATTCTTACATGCAGCTATGGATTCAATCGTAGAAAATGTATCATCTGTGTATTAGGGAAGATACACCCTCATGTAGCCTCATACGTTAGGATGAGGTTGGAGGGTTGGAGTCGGAGGTTAAGCGCCATTCCATCAACGACAGGTCTCTCATGGAAACCGACAACGAAGTTTGCGAGACCTGTGCCTAGAAGGGATTCCATGGCCACACCATTTATTTGGGCATTCACAGTCATGGCTAAGACAGAACTCAACTGCATGAATTTCTGAATATGTAAATCCGATGAATACAGATTCCGACACTGGCGGCATGTCTAGATTGCTGTGAGGCAGTGCAAATGTCTGTGGCTTCTTTGAGCAGTGTATTGGTGAACAGGCTAGTGATGTCGAGTGAGCACACGGACACAGGATTGCCTTCAATATGCAAGTCCTGTGTGGCACTGGATTCTCCGTTGGCGGGATCCTCCGTTTCGCCGGCAGCGCACTCATGCCCGCGGATTTCCCGACGGTGTGGGGGATGCCCCCAATGGGGAAACTCCTCATTGGCCGGCTGTCGGGATGGAGAATCCCGCTGCCAGTGGTGGCGTGCCGCACCAAACAACGGGTGCCAGGGAATGGAAAATCCTGCCCATGGCCTTTGCAAAGGTGAAGGAATCCTTCACCATGCGCATGGAAAAAAACTTGCTCAAAACCGGTTGAAGCAAGCTGCCCTACCATTTGTCCAATTCATGTTTTGAAAATCAGTCAGAGATAAGCTCGGGCGTAAAGGGACACCACATTACATTACATTGACATCAGGGCTGAAGTTGCGTGTAAAGTGTAATTTGAAAAACAATCGCTGTAAAAAATATTCCATGATATCTTTGCAAGTAGCAAGTTGCTTGATTAATAGAGCAGAAATTGAGTTTGGCACACAAAATAAGCATTTTTAATCAGTGTCACTCCATCATCTGTGATTAACATGGTTTAAGATTAAAATGGCAGAAAATGGTTTTCAGGACTATTACTGACCATAAATACTGACTATTTTCCAGTCACTACTTTCCAGTCACATTTGCACATAGTCAGTTTCCCAGTAAATTAAAAATTGTTACATTCAAAAGCTTTCATAGAATCATAGAATTTACAGTGCAGAAGGAGGCCATTCGGCCATCGAATCTGCACCGACCCTTGGAAAGAGCACCCTACTCAAGCCCATGCCTCCACCTTATCCCAGTAACCCCACCTACCCTTTTTTGGACACTATGGGCAATTTAGCATGGCCAATCCACCTAACCTGCACATCTTTGGACTGTGGGGAGTAACCGGAGCACCCGGAGGAAACCCACGCAGACACTGCACAGAAAGTGACCCAAACGGGAATCGAACCTTGGACCCTAGAGCTGTGAAGCAACAGTGCTAACCACTGTGCTACGGTGCCGCATGCAACATGCCAATTGGTGCCCTTGCGCCTAATTTTTAGAGTCTCCTTGACAACCCACAATTCTGGTTAGCACTGCCGCTTCACGGCGCTGAGGTCCCAGGTTCGATCCCGGCTCTTGGGTCACTGTCGGTGTGGAGTTTGCACATTCTCCCCATGTCTGCGTGGGTTTTGCCCCCACAACCCAAAGATGTGCAGGGTAGGTGAATTGACCACATTAAATTGGCCCTTAATTGGAAAAAATGAATTGGGTACTCTCCATTTTAAAAAAAAGAAAACCCACAATTCATCCCGGAGCACAGGCAGTTTTGTTTTTGAGCAAGGCTGGCTTCTAATGCAAAGTTTTTGGGGAAAAAACAGATCAAAATATAGCGCAAATGTTATTGGTGCTGCACATAATTTGCCCCAGAAATCTTGTGGATCTTGTGTTTGTGATCTCCAACCATGTGGAAACTCTACCCATCACGTCTCGGAGAAGGGCAGCCCCATTGGCAATTGCGAATCCTCCATGCAGGAGGGCAAGTTTGTATAATCATGCAATCCTCTCTCTCTTTTCCTTTACAATTTATTTTTAAGAAGCACAAGACAAGACTGGTGTCCATGTTAGATTTTTAATGTTTCAGCTGAAATGGCTATTATAATTTAGTTATTCAGATAAGATAGAAAACATCTTTAAACGTGCTATTCTTTGGTCCTCTGAGAAGAATGAGCACATAATTAATTGTGTGCAAATACTGTACCAATTTTTAAAAATACTTTTAAATTATTGTCACTTTCAAGTGCTGCTTATCTAAGTAAATATTGCAGCAGCTGATTATAATTTCGCTCCGATTGTACTCTATGTTTGTTTATATCTTATTGTTGATCATGTTGATGGCCTCTGCTGTATAAATTCGGTATCTGACAGGGGACCTGCAAAATCCCTTAAAGCCTCCAGTTTAAAATCTATGAAGGAGTTTTTCCCTATCAGCCATGGGATCTGTTCCAGCTGAGTAACCACTTTAATTGACTGATTCACAAGGTATTCAACCAATTCGTGTCCCTGCTCCTTCTTGTGAGTCTTCAGGAATATCTTCAGATCGGAAAGATTTTCCTCCAGCTTGTAAAACATTTGCACAAAGTGATTAATTTGGACAAATTCTTCCCACTTGGGATTTTTCTTCTTTAATTTATGTCTAATGGAAGAAGATTTATCTGGTTCAGATAAGTTGGCCCTATGGGCCACTTTCCCCAACAGCCGACCATTCAGATTCCGAAGAGCGTTGTTGCTAACATTGAGGATCCTCAACAAGATACTCTCACTAATCTGAAGGTCCTCCTTTTTGTCCATCATGAGTACTTTTGGTACTGCAACTATCACTTTGCTCAGCTTTGCAAGAAGTTTTGAAAACTTTTGTTCATATCCATACAAATAGCTTGTATTTATCATTTCAACTCTCTCGTTAACCAAGGAAACGTTTTGCAAATAATGATTAATCATCTTTGTTATCTGGGCAGTCAATAATTTGGTTCCCGATTCTTCCACACTGGCATGACCTTTAGAAACACCCTCCATCAAAACATGTTTTGCAAGGATCATGTCTGTATCCCCAACTTTGATGGATGACTTTGTGGTGATATCTTCATTCTTCGTCATTATCAACGAGTTTGCTTCAAGGTATATCTTCTCCAACATGCTGTTGATTTCAGAAAGCCCACCCTGATCAACAAGATTTCTTTCTCTATCCTCTTCTTTCTCGGTGACAACAGTTCCCACACCAATGTTTGACTGCTCCATGGGAGGATTCTTTAATAACGTGATCAAAGTCTTCAAAATCCTTGGAGGAAGTTCTATTGATTTGCTTTTATTCTGTGAGTTATGTAACATTCGGTCTAGCAGAGACATAAATGTTTAAAATTTTAATAAGCACACATGTAAACAAAGAAAAATAGTTGCATGAATATTTTCAACAAAGTCACAGGCTGTTTCATTGAACAAAGAAAAGTACGGCACGGAACAGGCCTTTCGGCCCTCCAAGCCTGCACCAACCATGCTGCCCGTCTAACCTAAAGCCTTCGACACTTCCGGGGTCCATATCCCTCTATTCCCATCCTATTTATGTACTTGTCAAGACGCTCCTTAAATGTCACTTTCGTATCTGTTTACACCACCTCCAGCAGCGAGTTCCAGGCACCCACTACCCTCTGTGTAAAAAAAAAAGCATTCCTCGCGCATCTCCTCAAAACTTTGCCCCTTGCACCTTGTGCCCCCTAGTAATTGACTCTTCCACCCTGGGAAAAAGCTTCTGACTATCCACTCTGTCCATGCCTCTCATAATCTTGTAAACTTCTATTGTCATCCCTCCAACCTCCATCGTTCCAGTGAGAACAAACCGTGTTTATCCAACCTCTCCTCATAGCTAATGCCCTCCATATCAGGCAACATCCTGGTAAACCTCTTCTGTACCCCCTCCAAAGCCTCCACATCTTTCTGGTAGTGTGGTGACCAGAATTGAACACTATAGACGGGATTCTCCCGAATACGCCCGTTGACCCGAAGCCGGTGTAAAAACCGGCGCGAACCATTCCAGCGTCGGGTCAACCGAAGTTGTCCGCACTTCTGGGGGCTAGGCCGGCGCCAGAGGGGTTGGTGCGCAGAAGGGCTGACGCGGGTTAGCGCATGCGCAGACGGCCGGTGTGTTCTGCCGCCTGCGAGGGGGCTCTGTTCTCCGCGGCGGCTGTGGCGGAGCCCGGCAGAGGTCGGCGCGGAAGGAAGGAGTGCCCCCACGGCACAGGCCCGCCCTCAGATCGGTGGTCCCAGATCGCGGGCCAGGCGACCGTGGTCCCCCCCCCGGGCTGGATCATCCCCCCCCCCCCCCCCCGGGGCTGGATCACCCCCCCCCCCCCGGGCTGGATCACCCCCCCCCCCCCCCCCCCCCGGGGCTGGATCACCCCCCCCCCGGGCTGGATCACACCCCCCCCGGGGCTGGATCACCCCCCACCCTCCCCCCCCCCCCCCCCCCCCCCGCCAAGCACCAGCCGGCTTACCAGCCAGGTCCCGCCATGTGGGACCATGTCCAATTCACACCGGTGGGACTGGCCAGAAACGGACGGCCGTTTGGCCCATCGGAGCCCGGAGAATTGCCGGGGGGGGGGGGGAAGGGGGGGCACTGCCAATGGCCCCCGAATGGCACGGCGTGAACCCCACCCAAAAACCGGCGCCGGAGAATACAGCAGCCAGCGGCGGGGCGGGATTCACGCTGCCCCCCAGGGATTCTCCGACCCGGTGGGGGATCGGAGGATCCCGTCCTATATTCCAAGTGTGGCCTAACTAAGGTTTTATACAGCTGCAGCATGACTTGCCAATTTTTATACTCAAGTATATTGCTGACACTGTCCAGGTTGAAAACGTGCCCTCATACCAATAACTTGTATTTACTTTTTAAAAATATATATTTTATTACAAACATGTATCAAAATAGATTACAGCGAACTAACACCCCGGGAAACATACTTCCCTACAATCAACTATACAGTCTGTACAGATTTTTCCTCTTTTTCACCTCCCTCCCCCGCGATGAACAGCCCCTCAAACACGGTCACAAATATCCCCCACCTTTCCTCAAACCCCCCTGAAGAGCCCCTTAACTCATACTTTAACTTCTCTAATCACAGGAAATCAGATAGGTCACCCAACCAAGCTGCTACCCCGGTGGCGATGCCGACCGCCACTCCAGCAAAATTCGCCGCCGTGCAATCAGAGAGGCGAAGGCCATGACATCGGCCTTCCTCCTCTCCATGTGCTCCGGCTTCTCTGGGACCCCAAATATCACCAAAGGGTCCACCTCCTCCCCCACTATCCTGGCTAAGACCGTGAACACTCCTGCCCAGAATCTTCCCAATTTTATGCAACACCAAAACATGTGTGCGTGATTCGCTGGCCCCCGCCCACACGTCTCACACTCTTCTGCTACCCCCTGAAAGAACCCACTCATTCTCGCCTGAGTCATATGCGCTCTATGCACCACCTTAAACTGTATCATCCTATCACAGGAGGAGGTCCTGTTTACCCTACGCAGTGCCTCACTCCATGCTACCCAATTGATCTTCCCTCCCAACTCCACTTCCAATTTCCCATTTCTCCTTGATCTTCACCACCCGCTCACCTCCCTGCTCCACCAGCCACTTGTATTTTTCCCCAATTCTTCCCTCCCTTTCCACATCCGGGAGCAGCAGTCGTTCCAGCAGGGTGTATCCCGGCAACCTAGGGAACCCCCTCCAGACCTTTCGCGCAAAGTCCCTAACCTGCAGATACTGAACTCACTCCCCCTCGGCAGTTCTACCCTCTCCCTTAGCTCCTCCAGACTGGCGATCCCTTCCTCCAATACAGATCCCTCACCTTGAACTTGTTGAAAGAAAATTACCCCATTCTTCACCCATTCCGCCCCTCAACTTGGCCAGTGCCGGACAGAGTATATTGTCAGGATTTAGATAATCCTCCAGAAATGTGAACTATTGGTCTGTCACACTCAATATTTAAATGGTCTGGTGATAATGTGCTTTTTAACATAGAAAATTGACGCACGAGAAGGCCATTCGGCCCTTCGAGCCTGCTCTGCCATTCATTATGATCATGGCTGATCATCAAGTTCAATACCTTGATCCCGCCTTCCCCCCATACCCCTTGATCGCGTTAGCCCCAAGAACTAAATCTAATTCCTTCTTGAAATTACACAATATTTCCGCCCCAACTACTTGCTGTGGTAGTGAATTCCAGTTTCACCACTCTCTGGGTAAAGAAATTTCTCCTCACCTCAGTCCTAAAAGGTTTACCCCTTTTCCTCAAACTATGACCCCTGGTTCTGGACTCCCCCACCATTGGGAACATTCTTTCTGAATATGCCCAGTCTAATCCTGTTAGAATTTTATAAGTTTCTATGAGATTGGGCAGGAGATACAAAAGTTTGAGAACACGCACGAACAGACTCAAAAAACAGCTACTTCTCCACTGTTACCAGACTCCTAGACGACCCTCTTATGGACTGACCTCATTAACCCTACACCCCTTTATGCTTCACCCAATGCTGGTGTTATGTAGTTACATTGTGTACCTTGTGTTGCCCTATTATTTTCTTTTATTTCCTTTTCTTTTCGTGTACTTAATGATCTGTTGAGCTGTTCGCAGAAAAATACTCTTCACTGTACCTCAGTATACGTGACAATAAATAAAATCCAAATCCAAATCCCCTTTCCTCTTCTAAACTCCAATGAATATAATCCTATCCACTTATTGTCTCCTCATATGACAGTTCCCCATCCCAGGAATCAGCCTGGTAAACCTTTGCTGCACTCCCTCCATAAGAAAAACATCCTTCCTCAGATAAGGTCATCAAAACTTCACATAATACACCAAAACTGCACACACTACTCCAGATGTGGCCTCACAATTGTAGTAAAACATCTCTATTCCTATACTCAAATCAAAGGGGCGGGTTTAGCACACGGCTAAATCGCTGGCTTTGAAAGCAGACCAAGGCAGGTCAGCAGCATGGTTCAATTCCCGTACCAGCCTCCCTGAACAGGTGCTGGAATGTGGCGACTAGGGGCTTTTCACAGTAACTTCATTTGAAGCCTACTTGTGATAATAAGTGATTTTCATTTCAAATCCTCTCGCTATATTATTTGCCTTCTTTCCTGCCTGCTGTACCTGCGTGCTTACTTTCAGCGACTAATGCGTGAGGACAGCAAGGTATTGCTGTGTATCCACCTCTCTCAATTTATACCCATTCAAATAATAGTCTGCCGTCCAATTCTTGCTACCAAAGTCGATAACCTCACATTAACCCATGTTACACTCCATCGGCCATGCATTTGCCCACTCACTCAGCCTGCCAAAATCCCGCTGAAGCATCTCTGCATCCTCCTCACAGCTCACCCTCCCACCCAACTTTGTATTATCTGCACATTTGGAAATACTACATTTAGTTCCCTCGTCCAAATCATCAATATATAATGGGAACAGTTGGGGTCTGAGCACAGATCCCTGCGGTACCCCATTAGTCACAGCCCACCAATTAGAAAAAGACCCATTTATTCCACCGTTTTGCTTCCTGTCTGCAAACCAGATTTCTATCCATCCCAAGACACTACCCGCAATCCCATGCGCTATAACTTTGCATAGCAATCTGCTAATTGAGACTTTGTCAAAAACTACTTCTTTGCACTACTTCTTTTGAATGAGTATAGAAATTAAACAGCCTTGCCTCTTTCTTTGTTGAACTCAGTTATAGCATCTAGTAACGCCATCTCAAACGATGTATTAATATCCTGGAGAAGGTGAAAAAAAGTTGAAAGAATTAAACACACTTTCTAAGATTGAGCCATTCTTTTGGACGAGCTACAAAATGCAGAATAATAAATAATCATAATAAATAGATGAGCAGAATGACGTTCCGAAGCAACGTCACAGTGCTTTTGAAATTATATTGTGCATACATGTATCTCAAATGCTCATCTAACATTCCTGTGACTGTTACGTAACAGATGCATTAACCTGTGGTTAGTACACATTTGATAAGATTTTACTGCACAGAAATAGTCCATTAGGCCCAACATGTTTTTGCTGATGATTATAAACTGCACGAGCTTCCTCCCCCTACACTTATCTCACTGCATCAGTGTAATCCTCTATTTCTTTCTTCTACGTGCACGTATCGAGCTTCTCCTGAAAGCATCTGTATTATTGAACCACAGAATCCCAACAGGCCCATCGAGTCTCCACCGACTCTCCGGCAGCGCTCCCGATCTAGGCCCACTCGCCCGCCTTATCCCCGTCACCGCACCGCATCTTTGGACTGTGGGAGGAAACTGGAGCACCCGGAGGAAACCTACGCAGACACGGGGAGAACATGCAAACTCCGCACCGACAGTCACCCGAGGCTGGAATTGAACCCGTGTCCCTGGCGCTGGGGGGGAAACAGTGCTAACCACTGGGCCACCTTCAAATACGCCATGTGGTTAAAAAGTACCAAATTCCACAGTGAACACAGTACGGAGCAAATTCAAAGGCAAGAAGATGAAGTTGTACAACAATGCTGGATTGGAATATTCAATGATCGGATGTTATTGTTCCTATCTAAAAGCTTCTATATTAAACTTGATTTATATGTCACAGGTGAGGGGAGTTCTGTGATTGTGGTCTGGGGGGGGGGGGGCGATTGATGGCGGGGGATGCAATTCTAGGGCCTCATTATGCTCTCCTGATGAATAACGGGAGTGGCCAAAAACGAGATCCGTGCCAGGTGGCAAACAGTTTGCGATGAAACCGGCCACTCCCCAAGGAGAAATCG
Organism: Scyliorhinus canicula; assembly: GCF_902713615.1. Lineage (NCBI taxonomy): Eukaryota > Metazoa > Chordata > Chondrichthyes > Carcharhiniformes > Scyliorhinidae > Scyliorhinus > Scyliorhinus canicula. The sequence continues at coordinate 11,187,307 of NC_052157.1, read as the reverse complement.
GGATCAGACTGTACCGTTCTGTTGTGAGAAACCAATTATCATCACTTAAGCCGTATTTCCATACAAATAATGGGAGTCACCCCATACCCAACGGCCTCCCGTTATTCAGCGGCCTCCCCAGCAAGTGGTCACGTTGGTGCCAAATAGCACTCCTTTTGAAAAGCGTGAACCTGGCGGAAGGGCTTCTGTGGGGAGCCGAGGAGGCGAGCACCCGGTTGGTGCTCGTTGGGCCCTGGGGTTCACCTTGGGGTGGAGGGGCAGATGGTTCGAGCCCTGGCTGCCCCTGCATCACCTGGGTTCCCCGATGTCTGCATCATTGTGTCAACGCCCTCAGCGATTCTCCTTAATGATTGGGCCATGTTCTGCAGCACCTCGGCAATGCCCACCTGCGACTGGGACAAGCTCCGCAGCGCCTCGACCATTCCCGTTTGAGAGTGGAACATGTCCCGTAGAACCTCATCAAGGTCAGCCTGGTACTGGGTGACATCCCCCAGCGAATTGGACATTCTGCCGAGACCCTCAGCCACAGCCGTCACTGACTGCGCGACGCCTTGGACGCCTTCACTCATGCTGCTGGCATCGTGCACCAGGCTCTCCACTGTGATTGCTACCCTAGCAGTGTTGGTCTCGGTGCCACTCATTGCTGGCAACAACTGCTGCACCCGTAGCTTCTGTAACTCCTCCAAGTGACTATGGACTTGCTGGAGTGTCGCAGACATCTCCCTCTGAATGTCCTGGCTGCTCCCTAACGTCTCCATCAACCCCGAGATGACCTCTTCCACAGGCTCAGCATCAGGCTGGGACCCAGCTGGGTCCTGGGATCCAGCAGACCTCCAACTGCTGTCTCACCTGGGGGGTTCCTGCCTCGTCCAGATGTACATCAGCAGCTGTGTGGTGCTCACCGGATTGTGCCCCAGAAGGCTGACCGCTAACATTTCCCACCAAGGTTGCGTGTATCTGCGCTGGTGGAGGGTGGGGGTGACAGCTGTGAAGACTCAATCGTGACATCCTCGAAACTCTCCTCCAAGGTGTTCTCCTGGGAAGCTGGAGAGGGGGCCACCCCGGATGGGCCGTCGCCGTCGGCTGGAGGACCTGCAGGAGAATGGACATGTGGTCAGTGGGAGGGATGGGTCAGTCAGTAAGGCAATAACAACTCACATTTGACAGATCCCCTGTGTGGTGCCCGGTGGTTCCTCACCTCTACAGCATCCGCCAGCCTCCGCTGTGGTGACCGCCCTGTCCTTGGCCACCTCAGTCACCTCCAGGGCCCGCTCCTCGAAGGAGGTAAGGATTCTCAAGTCCGGCCCACCACCGCCAGTCTGGGCCCTCTCCCGGCGACTGTGGGAGAGCTTTTCCTGAAGAGACACAGAGGGCAACGTTAGCCACACATGTGGTTCATGTGGGGGTTGGAGGGGGGGGGGGGGGGGGGGGGGGGGGGGGGGGGGGGGGGGGGGGGCAGAAGGAGTGGGAAGGAAGATTGAGGGGTTGAAGGGAGAGAGTGGTGTGGAGGCAGGAATTGAGAGTTGGGAGGTGGATGCTCGAGTGTGTGTGTGGAAAGGTCTCGGTGGCTGGGGAGGGGCAGGGGGTTGGGGTCTACTCACTCACGCTGCCATGCGCAGGTCGTTGACCCTTTTTCCGGCACTGGATGCTTATCCTCCTGGTCACACTCCCGGCGCTCATAGCCGCCACTACCTCATCCTAGGCAGCACAGGCTGCCTTGTGGCTCATCCTCCGGGACCCTTGGGGGAACAGGACAACCCTGCTGGCCTCCTTTGCGTCCAGGTGCCTCCGCAGACCTGCATCCCAGAATCCTGGGGCCGGTCTCCTCGGCGCCATTGTTGCGAGCTGGCTGGGGTCGGCTGAGGGGGAACCATTTGGGGAGTGGAGTAGTTTAATGTACGTGATAATAAACCTTCATTTCTGCACCCTACCCTTCGCTCCTTGTGATCATTCTGTGCGGATTCTACTGTCCTGTGGCTGCAGGAGGCAGTCCTTGCCTGTGTTTGTTCCTCAATCATCATCCCTATAACCAGCATGTCTGGTATTATCACACTGCTGTCTGTCGGAGCTTGATGTGCATAAATTAGCTGCCGCGTTAGAACATAGAACATAGAACGATACAGCACAGTACAGGCCCTTCGGCCCTCGATGTTGCACCGACATAGATAAAAAAACTAAAGGCCATCTAACCTACACTATGCCCTTATCATCCATATGCTTATCCAATAAACTTTTAAATGCCCTCAATGTTGGCGAGTTCACTACTGTTGCAGGTAGGCCATTCCACGGCCTCACCACTCTTTGCGTAAAAAACCCACCTCTGACCTCTGTCCTATATCTATTACCCCTCAATTTAAGGCTATGTCCCCTCGTGCTAGCCACCTCCATCCGCGGGAGAAGGCTCTCGCTGTCCACCCTATATAACCATCTGATCATTTTGTATGCCTCTATTAAGTCACCTCTTAACCTTCTTCTCTCTAACGAAAACAACCTCAAGTCCATCAGCCTTTCCTCATAAGATTTTCCCTCCATACCAGGCAACATCCTGGTAAATCTCCTCTGCACACGTTCCAAAGCTTCCACGTCCTTCCTATAATGAGGCGACCAGAACTGTACGCAATACTCCAAATGCGGCCGTACTAGAGTTTTGTACAACTGCAACATGACCTCATGGCTCCGGAACTCAATCCCTCTACCAATAAAGGCCAACACACCATAGGCCTTCTTCACAACCCTATCAACCTGGGTGGCAACTTTCAGGGATCTATGTACATGGACACCGAGATCCCTCTGCTCATCCACACTACCAAGAATTTTACCATTAGCCAAATATTCCGCATTCCTGTTATTCTTTCCAAAGTGAATCACCTCACACTTCTCCACATTAAACTCCATTTGCCACCTCTCAGCCCAGCTCTGCAGCTTATCTATGTCCCTCTGTAACCTGCAACATCCTTCCGCACTGTCTACAACTCCACCGACTTTAGTGTCGTCTGCAAATTTACTCACCCATCCTTCTGCGCCCTCCTCGAGGTCATTTATAAAAATGACAAACAGCAACGGCCCCAGAACAGATCCTTGTGGTATGCCATTCGTAACTGAACTCCATTCTGAACATTTCCCATCAACTACCACTCTCTGTCTTCTTTCAACTAGCCAATTTCTGATCCACATCTCTAAATCACCCTCAATCCCCAGCCTCCGTATTTTCTGCAATAGCCGACCGTGGGGAACCTTATCAAACGCTTTACTGAAATCCATATACACCACATCAACTGCTCTACCCTCGTCTACCTGTTCAGTCAGCTTCTCAAAGAACTCGATAAGGTTTGTGAGGCATGACCTACCCTTCACAAAACCATGCTGACTATCCCTAATCACATTATTCCTATCTAGATCATTATAAATCATATCTTTTATAATCCTCTCCAAGACTTTACCCACCACAGACGTTGGCTCACCGGCCTATAGTTACCGGGGTTATCTCTACTCCCCTTCTTGAACAAAGGGACCACATTTGCTATCCTCCAGTCCTCTGGCACTATTCCTGTAGCCAATGATGACCTCAAAGCCAAAGGCTCAGCAATCTCTTCCCTGGCTTCCCAGAGAATCCTAGGATAAATCCCATCAGGCCCCGTGGACTTATCTATTTTCACCTTGTCCAGAATTGCCAACACTTCTTCCCTACGCATCTCAATACCATCTATTCTAATAGCCTGGGTCTCAGCATTCTCCTCCACAATATTATCTTTTTCTTGAGTGAATACTGATGAAAAGTATTCATTTAGTATCTCGCTTATCTCCTCAGCCTCCACACACAACTTCCCACCACTGTCCTTGACTGGCCCTACTCTTACCCTAGTCATTCTTTTATTCCTGACATACCTATAGAAAGCTTTTGGGTTTTCCTTGATCCTACCTGCCAAAGACTTCTCATGTCCCCTCCTTGCTCATCTCAGCTCTCTCTTTAGATCCTTCCTCGCTTCCTTGTAACTATCAAGCGCCCAACAATACAACGGCGACTACACTTCAAAAGTATTTCATTGGTTAAATAGTGTTTTGGGAATCCTGTGGTCTGTGGAGTAGGACAGAGGTTTCAGCTCAACCCTTGAGCATACATTCTAGGCGGACCCACAGAATCCCTACAGTGCAGAAGGAAGCCATTTGGCCCATCGAGGCTCCACCGACCCTCCAAATGAAAACGCCAACTAGGCCCAATCTCCACTCCATCCCCATAGCCCCCATGCATTGGTCACCTTGTATTATTCCTTGTGTCTGAATAAAGCTTGTAGTTTTACAGTTGAAGTTGATGCTTTATTAGTATGAGTTTGTTCTCTCTCCAGATCTTATACTATGTTACATCTGAGCTGCCTGTCAGTGTCCTGCTCACCAGCTGCCGTTCTTGTGAAGACTGGCCTGACTTCCTGTTTGTCTATATATATATATATACACACACATCTCTGGTGCTCTCTCTAGTGGTTATTTAGTTGTAGTGTATTTACATTAACCGCTTGTGTATACATCCCCCCTTTTTTCTTTTTACGTATTTTCTGCAACTTTGTTGACGAAAATTGTACAAAACAGGTAGATAAAGGATGATATGTACAAGTTGTGATGATATTGATGATTATACAAAGCCAATTAATATTTATGAGTCCAATCTTTAAAAAAATTATGAGTCCAAACTTTATGAATTTCTTCAGTTGTGTTTTCTTTTCTGTTGTTGACGTGGTGATATTGATATTGTAATTTCTTTGTAAATGTCGTCAATGTTCTTGTTTTTAAGTTAGCAACAAATCATCACAAGGTGTTCAAATGGTCGAACCACTGATGTTGACTGACGTGGACTTTTTTCTGTGGTTGTGGTATCGATTTAGTGTGTCATCTGCCTTGAAAGCTGGTGTGCTTGTTTGTTCCGGAGCAAATGTGAATTTGTGAGATTTGTTATCATGCCATGGTGTGTTTGTAGTCTTGTCATTATTTTGGCGTGTGCTGTTGCATTGTCATTCATGTGCAGTGTTGTACCATGTTGTGCAGGTCGTTGTTTCATTGTTGTTGTTTCTGTCTTTGGTGTTTTCGTTGTTGTACTTGTTGTCGTTTTTGTTGTGCTTGTTGTTTCCATTTTTACTGTTTCCATTGTTGTTCATGTTGTTTTTGTCATGCTTGTTGTTGCTGTTGTTGTCTTTGTTATTCTTCTTGTTGTTGCTTTTGTTGTTGTTCTTGTAGTCTTTGTTGTTGCGCTTGTAGTTTTTGTTGTTCTTGTATTTCTTGTTGTTTTTGTTGTTGCTGTTGTTCTTGTTTCTGTTGTGCTTCTTGTGATTTTTGTTGTTCTTGTTGCGCTCAATGACTGTTCCGTGTGGATAATTTGAGTCATTCTCAAATTTATTGGTGTCAGTGTCCTTTGTGGTATCTGATGCTATATTGAGCGTTTCTTCTTGAGGATTGTGAGAATGATCAGATGTTGCATTGATCTTGCTGACATCAGTCATTCGTGGTGGATTTGATGTATCTTCTTTGCTTCCTTGGTGCTCCTCTTCTGGAGTCATTTCAGGTTCATTTGAATCATTTTTGGTTTCTTGGTGCTCTAATTCTGGAGTCAAAATCTTCAAGATTTCATTATTTTGTGGGTGGTTTGGAGTAGATGAGGTTTCAATTGATGTGGTCTCACTAGACTCATTAGTGGTTGTGCTTTGATTGTCAAGTTCTTTTGTACAGACGAGCTGAGATCTGTCAGACTCGCCGTGATCTTGCGCATCTTGTATGGGAACTGTGATTTCTTCGTCACTTGTCTCACATGCAGTGGGTAGACTTACATTGCCTTCTTGTTGATTATGTGAGCTTGGTAGACTTTCATAGTCTGCTTCTGGTTGCTCAGATAAGGTTGATAGACCTTAATGGTCTTGTTCATGCATGGATTTTGCTTTGGAGTTTTTAGTTACCTTCCATTTTGGAGTCTATCAACGAGCTCTCTGTGGCGGCTTGCATCGCTCTCTGTGTGGAGTCGTGAGTGTTCTCTCTGTGGAGTTGATCTGTGCTCTCTCAACGGAGTCGTAGAACAGTACAGCACAGAACAGGCCCTTCAGCCCTCGATGTTGTGCCGAGCCATGATCACCCTACTCAAACCCACGTATCCACGCTATACCCGTAACCCAACAACCCCCCCCCACCCCTTAACCCTACTTTTGAGGACACTACGGGCAATTTAGCATGGCCAGTCCACCTAACCCGCACACCTTTGGACTGTGGGAGGAAACTGGAGCACCCGGAGGAAACCCACGCACACACGGGGAGGATGTGCAGACTCCGCACAGACAGTGACCCAGCCGGGAATTGAACCTGGGACCCTGGAGCTGTGAAGCATTGACGCTAACCACCATGCTACCGTGCTGCCCCCAAAGTCGTTCAGTACTCGCTGTGTGGCGTAATTTTCTTCTTGGGTATGTGACAGGTTGCTGTCATCCAATGTAACAATGATCTGCCGTTGCATCATGGTATTGGATTCATCTACCATGAGTAGAGTCATGTTGAGCTTTTCAACCATGTCGCTGATGCTATGATCAGCATAGCCGAATAACTCAGCCATGTCTACATTGCATTTTTCGATAAACAAATCATCTTCATTGGTTTTGGATTTGTTATTGTGCTCTTCATGTTCAATGAACAAATCACCTTCTTTTGTTTCGGATTTGTCATTGTGCTCTTCACTTTGGGTGGTGCAAAGTGCTTGTTCCAGGGTGCTTCAAAAGTTATTTTCAACTGCTGGTAGAAGTTCAGGCAATGTTGTGCCTTTTGAGATTGAATCTTTTGGTTTTGTGCCTTTAAGAGTCTTGTTTGTGATTTTTGGCCATTTCCCCTTTAAGTGGGCATGGTCTGAGTCTTCTGACGTCATGACACTCATGATGTAAAGCGTAGGAATTGATTGCACATGCACATATCTATTTTTCTTTACTGTGCGCTTTTTCGTAAACTGCGCATGCGCTTCTTCGAGCTGTGTGCTCTTTTTGTCCAATTGCGCATGTGCAAACTGTGCTCTTTCTGTTCAACTGCGCATGTGCAAACTGTGTTCTTTCTGTTCAACTGCGCATGCGCGGCTTGCGCGTGCGCAGATCCATAGGCGAACAGTGTTCGATCTTCTTTTGGCTGCGCATGCGCGACTTGCGCATGCGCAGAACGATCTGCACCCAAAGCATCTTTTTTTCAATTGCACATGCGCGGCTGCGGTTTCTTGCGCATGTGCAGGCCCAGATTTGAGTCTTTTGTTCCCCGGGTAGTTTAAAATGTGCTCAGATGCCATTTTAACTTCTTCAGACCCATGGAAAAGAACTTTTTCACATTTTCTTCTTGTTAAAAACTGCACTTGTCAATTGCGATTTCCAGCGTTAAACCATTCTGTTCTGATAATGATTATTTGAGTTTTGCATCACTCATCCCCTGAGCAATTTGGTCTCCAAGCATTGAATGTCTTAAAGCAGCATTGTTACCGGTGTTACAGTGATCTTCAATTTTTTTGTTTTAATAAACAATTTTATTGAGGTAGTTTTTGGCTTTATAAACAGTTACAGACATCATCAGAAAGGAAGCAAAAAAGGCAAAAATGTGCAAACATCTACATACTTTCAATACTTCCACCGTAACATATTGCACAAGCCCGCTCCCCTCCCACCGGTACTACCCGCCATATTTTCCCTCCTACTCTACTCTACCCCCCCCCCCCCTCCCCCCACCCCCCTGCTGACGCTCACTCTCCCGCAAAGAAGTCAATAAATGGTTGCCACCTCCGGGTGAACCCCTGCACAGATCCCCTCAAGGCGAACTTAATTTTTTCCATCCCCAGGAAACTCGACATGTCCGCAAACCACCACTCAGTCTTCGGGGGCTTCGAGTCCCTCCACGCCAATAATATTCGTCGCCGGGCTATCAGGGAAGCAAAGGCCAACACATCGGCCTCTTTCTCCCCCTGGACGCCCGGGTCTTCCGAAACCCCAAAAATTGCCACCCCTGGACTCATCACCACCCTTGTTTTTAGCACCTGGGACATGACCCCCGCAAATCCCTCCCAGTACCCCCTCAGCTCAGGGCATGCCCAGAACATGTGAACATGGTTCGCTGGTCCTCCCGCGCACCTAGCGTATTTTTCCTCTATCCCGATAAATTTGCTCATCTGAGCCACCGTCATATGGGCCCGGTGAATGACCTTAAATTGGATCAGCCCGAGCCTAGCACATGTCGCGGTCGAGTTTACCCTACTCAGGGCCTCTGCCCACAGCCCCTCCTCCATTTCCCCGCCTATCTCCTTCTCCCATTTAAGTTTCAGTTCCTCTGTCTGGGACCCTTCCTCCCTCATGAGCACCTTATAAATACCCGAGACTCTACCCTCCCCTTCGTCCCTCCCAGAGACTATTCTGTCTAGGATCCCCATTGGCGGGAGGCGCGCGAAAGATGGGACCTGTCTACGAACAAAGTCCCGCAACTGTAGGTATCTAAAATCATTTCCCCTTACCAACCCAAATTTCTCCTCCAAGCTCCTCAAACTCGCGAAGCTCCCTTCCAGGAACATATCACCCACCCTTCCCGCCCCTGCTCATCTTCAATTTTTTTTTTTTTTTTTAAGTATTACTTCTAATTTCGTGTTGGCTTCACCTTTCAAGTAATTAAATCAGTTATAGATTTCTCGAGCTTCATGTCCTGCTAGTAGAACTGCTATTTTCATTTCTTCTGAAGCCATGCTCAACTCATTAGCTACAATATATAGTTTGAATGTTTGTTTATAAATTTTCCATCTATGACTTAAATTACCAGTTGTTTTCAGCTGCGATGGAGTTCCGAGTTTCATCGACTCAGCAAAGTCGTCCGTCCCCCCCCCCCCCCCCCCCCCCCGTACGAGTTTTCTTCTGTTTTCGATCTTTCTTTGTCTGCATCTTGTGTAACCTTGTGTAAGAGTTCTGAAGTTGCCTGGTACAATGTATTATTCCCTGTGTCTAAATAAAGCTTGTAGTCTTACAGTTGAAGTAGATGCTTTATTTGTATGAGTTTGTTCTCTCTCCAGCGCTTCTACTATGTTACACCTGAGCTGCCTGTCTGTGTCCTGCTCACCAGCTGCCGTTCCTGTGAAGAGTGGCCTGACTTCCTGTTTGTTTATGCATATATATATATACATATCTCTGGTGCTCCCTCTAGTGGTTACTTAGTTGTAGTGTATTTACATTAACCCCTTGCGTATATACAGTGATGCATATCACTATACACTTAACCCTTTGGACTGTGGAAGGAAACCGGAGCACCCGGAGCAGACCCACGACAGTGCAACGTGAAATAAGACATTCTCCCCCCCCCCCCCCCCCCCCCCCACTTTGGATTATATAATTGAACCAAATTTTTATCTATATGTTCATGTGAATGTTAAAGATTAAACTGCATTGTTTAATTACAAGTACGGAGCCCTCTCAGTGGCCTGTCCTCTGCCTCATCGCCAAAAGCAGATGAACTGGTCAGTCATCGCAGTGTTGTAAATGAAATTAAATGAAATGAAAATCGCTTATTGTCACAAGTAGGCTTCAAATGGGAAATTAACCGTGCTGCTGGCCTGCCTTGGTCTGCTTTAAAACCCAGTGATTTAGCCCTGTGCTAAACCAGCCCCTACTTATGCAGAATAGCTGCAAACAGTTACTGTACTTCAGAAAGTGCTATATAAATACAATCATTATTTATTCTATCTACAAGAGGATAACTCTGATTTGGGATTAACGATCAGCTAAAGCCACAGGAGCATTCAATCAGTTCATTGTAACTAGCATCATCCACTGGATGGCAGTCAATTCACAGAATTATCTCTTATGCTGCGTTACACACAAATCAGTCCATTGAGAACGCGCCCTCTACAGTGAACACACTGGTGTACAGATTATATGGCACAAAATATTTTCACCATATGAAGGAACCACAAAAAATAAGAACCAGCCAAGTCTTTTGTATATTTGAACCTCTCTTAATCCTTATTTAATTTCTGTCAACAGGTGGGTTATTTATCATTTCGGGCAATGTTTCCCATTCTTCCAATAAAGAACTCAGTTGATAAAGGTCAGGAATGATTGAACGAGTCAGATCTCTTTTCTCTGGAAAAGATGGTGTAGCCACCTAAGATGGACACTGGGCTAACAAGATGGAGAACTGCTAAGACTGCAGGGAAAAAGCAGTTTAGCCAAGACAAGCAGTCTGCAAAGACTGATTAGCATTTTGCACGCAGCAAAACTAGTTTCTGGCCAGGTGGAAGATCTCAAACCAAAGGTGTTAATAGCAAAACGCTTTGCATATTAATGAGGCAATCCAGATCTGGGCACACACAATGGCAACATTTGGGTTTGAATAGATACTTTAAGTGGATGTCCAAACAGAGCGGCACCAAAGGTATCCACCACAAGAGACCGCCCCCTCCATCGAGGAGAGACCCTCACATTGGGGGATTCGAAAGATATCGATTGGGAGCTGATCCAATCGATACCTGAAGGTAAAAGCCCGCCCCAAAAAGGCACGGACATTAGGGCCCACTATAAAGATAGACCCCCACACATGGTCCTGTCTGTTTTTGTGCTCCGGCTTTGACTTCGACCCAGAACTTCGACTTGTATCCTGACTCCAGCCGTTGAGCACCAGCCGCCGAACCGTAAGTGACAATACGACGCTCACTACGCGAACCAGCCCCACTAGACCCCCAGCGACCAGCACACTCTCTGAAGGTTACAGACCAAGATCGGAACGAAGACCTCGCTCCCTGACCTTGCCTGTTCCTGTTTAGTTAAGTATTCTGATCGCTTAGTTTAGTTGTAGCTTAGTCCCTTAGCGTGTGCATGCGTATTTATTATATTTGTAATAATAAATACTAATCGTTTGGAACTTACTAATCAGTGTATAGTTTTATTACTTTGAACCTGACCTTGGAATATTTGTGAGGTGTTTATACGACACCTGGCGACTCCCGAGCTGAAAATACACATATAGAGCCTAGCAGTGTTAAGCACACGGCCTTTAAACGGAGGCGTGTTAATACACTCCAATAAACGCGAATTACACTCAAGTAAAACGTGCAACAATGGGACAGCAGGGTGACCTGGCAGAGGTCTTTGGGATTGGGAAAGGGATTGACCAGGTAGTCATAGAGAAAATATTCCCAATCAATAGGGGCGACCAGGTGACATAAATATATGATAATGACTAATAAACCCATTTAGGAAAGTCAGGAGAGACTCCGTATCGAGAGAGTGGTTAGAATGCGGAACTCGCTACAATAGGGAATAGTTGAGGAAAAAAACATAGAAGCACTTATTCAGAAGTTAGGTAAGCATATGGTGAGAGTGGGGGTAGAAGTAAAGGATATTTGGATGGGAAAGCGGATGGGAATAATAATATTAATAATAATAATCTTTACTATTGTCACAAGTAGGCTTACAATAACACTGCAATGAAATTACTGTGAAAATCCCCTAGTCGCCTGTTCGGATACACAGAGGGAGAATTCAGAATTTTCAAATTACCTAACAAGCACATCTTCAGGGACTTGTGGGAGGAAACCGGAGCACGCTGAGTTAAACCCACGCAGACACGGGGAGAACGTGTAGGCTCCTCACAGTCACCCAAGCGGGAATCGAACCTGGGATCTTGACTGTGAGGAGCCTACACGTTCTCCCCATGTCTGCGTGGGTTAGCCACTGTGCTAGCCACTATGCTACCGTGCCGTCCACTGTGTGTAGATTGTGTGTAGCATAAACAGAGGCATGGCCAACAAAGACTGCTGGCTCAAATAACCTGTATCTGTGCTGTAATGTACTATGTAAACCAACCCATAATATATCCATTGCAAGCTGCATCTACAGTGAGCAGATTGATAAATATCATATTATACAACAGATGACACTCTTACAAGTGCAATTTGACTGTCAGAGAAAACCACAAATGAATTAATATACATTACGGTACCTCTTTTCCTTTTGATGTGAATAAACATGGATGGGCTGAATGACTCCATTTTGTACTGTATCATTCCCTGATTCTATAGCTTATCAGGTACATAGAACCATTGTAGTGTTTATATATTTTAATCCCCTTCGTCTGACATAAATTTGTACGAAATGCAAATTATTCATCATTACATGTAATGTCCTTCATTCTTCAAATGAAGTTATTTTTGTTTGTTCGCGGGATGTGTGAGTGGCTGGCTTGGCCACCATTTATTCCCCATCCCTTGAGAAGGTGTGGTGAGCCGCCTTCTTGAACTGCTGCACTCCATAGTGCTGGAAGTGAGGGAGTTCCAGGATTTCCAATAATCGTTTATTGTCACAAGTAGGCTTCAATGAAGTTACTGTGGAAAGCCCCTAGTCGCCACATTCCAGTGCCTGTTCGGGGAGGCCGGCATGGGAATTGAACCTGCGCTGCTGGTTCTGCATTACAAGCCAGCTGTTTAGCCCACTGGGCTAAACCAGCCCCTTTGACCCAGTGTAGGAAGGACAATGTAGTTCCAAGTCAAGAAGGGGTGTGACTTGGAGGGGAACTTGCAAGTCATATTCTACACAGTGATAGGCTCTCTCCTATACTGCCGTCAGCTTATGTTCGAGGGGATTTTGCCTTATATCATATGCATACGGGGTAATTTTACAAATCTATTCTCCTGGGCGTGGGCAGGGGAATCATAGAATCATAGAATTTACAGTGCAGAAGGAGGCCATTCAGCCCATCGAGTCTGCGCCGGTCCTTGGAAAGAGCACCCCACTTAAGCCCCACACATCCACCCTATCCCTTTTATCTCCACCTAACCTTTTTGGACACTAAGGGCAATTTTAGAATGGCTAATCCACCTAACCTGCACATCTTTTGACTGTGGGAGGAAACCGGAGCACCTGGAGGAAACCCACGCAGACACAGGGAGAACGTGCAGACTCCGTACAGACAGTGACCCAGCCGGGAATCGAACCTGGGACCCTGGAGCTGTGAAGCCACAGTGCTATCCACTATGCTACCGTGCTGCCCCCTGATGAGGGGAGAGTGGGGGGGGGGGGGGGGGGGGTTGCGGCTTTGTGATCAAGAGCACAGTTCAAAACACAAGCATGGAAAACATTCCCAACTGCACTTTTGGCAGACAAAGTTCCATTTTGGATGGTTAACTTCTAAAATGTTGGCGCATTTGTTCACAAAAACTTGCATTTAATATAAATAATATCCTAAGGTTCTTCAGGGGAGCCATTATCAAACAGATTTGAAACCCAGTCAGATAAGGCGATATTGAGCAGCTGCATAAAAGTTTGGTTGAAGAAGTAGGTTTTAAAGAGCCTCTTAAAGGGGTAGAGAGCGATAATGAAACAGAGGTTTAGTGAGGGCATTCCGAAGCTTAATATGTAGGCAGATGATGGAATGGTTGCCACTGGTGGAACGCTGTAAATCAGAGATGAGCAAGAGGCCAGAATTGAAGATACGGATTGGAATTTGTTGTCAAAACAATGGCAGGGATAATGGCACGTGCCATTAAAAATGGGAAAATAGAACAGGAACTATGAGCCACGTAAATGTGAATATTAAAAAGTTGCCAGTCAAGTAGCTACTAAATTAATGGCAATGCTACCTTACCCTTAAGAGAGCCCCAACCAGTCTTTCAGCACACACGTTTTAGACCATTAATCAATCACACCACTGAAAGTTGAGCCTGGTCATTATATGCAAAAGTACACTTTATAATGCTAATCAACCTCTCTCCATGGAAAACTAACTACTTCAAGCCATTGAGTCACTATTCACAGAAGGAAGAGATTTGGCCTATTAAGTCCACGCTGGGTCTCTGTAGAGCAATCCAATCAGTCCCGTTTCCTGGCTTTATTGCTTTCAACATTTAAAAAAAAAATTTTGAGTACCCAATTCATTTTTTTCCAATTAAGGGGCAATTTAGTGTGGCCAATCCAGTTACCCTACACATCTTTGGGTTGTGGGGGTGAAACCCACGCAAACACGGGGAGTACGTGCAAACTCCACACGGACAGTGACCCAGAGCCAGGATCGAACCTGGGATCTCAGCGGCGTGAGGCAGCAGTGCTAACCGTTGTGCCACAGTGCTGCCCCCCGCTTTCACCATTTTAAGCCTATATTCCCCCAACTTCCCATCTAATTTCCTTTTGAAACCAGCCATCGTCTCTGCTTTCACCACATCCCATAGGCTTTTCAGTGAGATTTTGGAAAAGCCAAATTTTAAATTTAATTTTATTTCTCTCTCTGCATTTAACATTAAATTCACACCTTTTAATTCACCTGCCGTCCTTCCTATAGATAGGATTTTAAAGATGGCGAGTGATCGGTGCTCGCCATCCTGAGAGTGGGCGCGTGACGTGCAACTGCTACCTCTCAGACTCCCACTTCCATTTAACGCTTACTTAAGCGTTGATTGGGGGTGGATGAGACTTCTGTCGGCTCTTGGAAGAATGTCCCGCCCGTGAGAGCTGTCAGCCAATCAAATTAACCGTCAGCTCTCCACCACGGCCAGGCACAACAATGCAGTGGCCAGAAGCAGTACTGCAACGCTCTGCCTGGAAACAAGTCCCAGAACTGTTGGAAAGCTAAGTCCTGGGGGCAGTAGGGTAGCATAGTGGCTACTATGGCTTCACAGGGCCAGGGTCCCAGGTTCGATTCCCGGCCTGGGTCACTGTCTGCGCGGAGTCTGCACGCTCTCCCCGTGTCTGTGTGGGTTTCCTCCCACAAGTCCTGAAAGACGTGCTCGTTAGGCAATTTGGACATTCTGAATTCTCCCTCTGTGACCCGAACAGGCACCGGAATGTGGCGACTAGGGGCTTTTCACAGTAACTTCATTGCAGTGTTAATGTAAGCATCCTTATGACAATAAAAATGTATATTAGGAGGGTGGGGACGCACTGGGGAGGCGATCGTGGTAATGGGAGGTACACCGGGTTGGGGGGTGGGGGTTCCTGGAGCAGCAACATCCTGGTGATGAGGGCACTCCAATTCTGAGGGGGTCTTCAGAGTTAGATACTATTCCCCCCCACCCCCACCCCCATCCCACATCCCACCTGAGATGGGAAAAGGTCTTTTTTTTGTCACTTTCCCACCCGATTTTGTTTTCGCCAGCCTACATATTGAGACGTGGCGGGATAAGGCACTTAAGTGGCCACCTAAGGGGCTTAATATGTGAAAGAGCCTGTTTCCTACCTGAAGCCCTGCCCGCCCAATCGTGAAATTGGGTTTGGAAAGATGGGCTGCTAGGGAGAGACCCAGCCTTTCAATTTTACCCTCCACCCCCACCTCAGAACCCACCTCGGGGAGCGTCAATTTTATTCTGCCCTCGATATTTATTTACCATCTCTTAAATCTCATTAGTGACTGACATACTCTACTGGTTGTCCTGTTTCAATCAGGTCCCAAGTGCCCTGCTCCCTTGCTGTGACATTATCAGCTGACATTTTCACTAACTTTGTGGGAAAATTCATTCAAAGATCGGATGATGCATCGTGTGGCAAAGTTCGAGGTTCGAGGGAGTAGATCTGAGAGCCACAATTTGCATTGCTGATGGAGCAAATTAGGGACAAAGGAACAGGAGCGGGTAACTGAGCTTCTCACGCCTGTTCCCCGCATTATGATCACTGTGGCTTCCACTTATTTTTCTTGTGACCTTGACAACGCGACCACAGATTCCATAGTAAATGAATTTGGACAAGAGCTGCTCATGAGAAATTATCAAAAGCTTTTGAGAAATCGAGGACAGTGAATTCCCGTCATTCGCGATCCCCTCTATCACAAATTAGTTTACCCCGTGAATCTGTTTGTGTATCCAATCGCGGTTCGCGCTCCCACAAGTTCACTCATCCATGATTTAGCATATGCAGTGCAGGAGACATGAGGCTAAATTGCTTAATTTTAACTACACACAGAAGTGTAAGTGCACCAATGACTCTGGCTTTATGAGACATAATAATGATCTTTATTGTCACAAGTAGGCTTACATGAACACTGTAATGAAGTTACTGTGAAAAGCCCTAAGTCGCCACATTCCGGCACCTGTTCGGGTACACTGAGGGAGAATTCAGAATGTCCTGTGATGATAGACTCATTGAATTTACAGTGCAGAAGGAGGCCATTCGGCCCATCAAGTCTGCACCAGCTCTTGGAAAGAGCACACTACCTAAGCCCGCACCTCCACCCTATCCAGTAACCCCACCCAACCTTTTTGGACACGAAGGGTAATTTAGTATGGCCAATCCACCTAACCTGCACATCTTTGGACTGTGGAAGGAAACTGGAGCACCCGGAGGAAACCCACGCAGACTCGGGGAGAAGATGCAGACTCCGCACTGACAGTGACCCAAGCCGGGAATCGAACCTGGGACCGTGTCGCCGTGAAACAACTGTGCTAGGCACTATGCTACCGTGCCACCAACACCATCTACTATTTACTGCCAATGCAGTAGTGCCAAGCAATTGCCAACACTTTCTGTCGGTTTGTCAGAATTCTAGTTCTTGATGTTTTTCACTCGCCAACTGATATGACCATCAATTCACTCGAGACACGATAGGAAGTAAACTGTGGCTTTAATAGACTTACAACTGAGCCTGCCTGCGACCAGAAGAACTGAGGGCAGACTCACAAGGCTGCAGCACTTTATACTTCCGGTAGTAGGAGGGGCCATGGGTGGAGCCGTGTACAAGCTCCTCATCTCCCCCTGTGGGCAGAGCTGCGCAACGGCTCACAGACAGAGCCCACAAGGACACAATGCTATACAGTGTGAACGCAATACTATACAGTGTGAATTACATGATGTACATTCACCACACCAACTAATGACCATTGAACTATTTTAGCTACAAAGATACCTTTTTAAACAAAGGCAGAACATGCCACAGAGAAATCCATATCATGCAACCAGTGTCTCTACACGAGAGAAGACTGACGGGAGGATGAAGCTGTTCTATGCCAGCAATGTGAAACAGGCTCCCAGAGAATTAGTCATCGATTTTTCACCATGCCAATTCTTATTTTGCACCAACTTGGGTGATTTGCCAAGATTTTTAATTTCACACCAAATGAAAGCAGCAGAAGGCAGGATTTGCCCCCAAGGGCTTCGGGGTCACATGAGGGTCAGAAGCCCTCACTAAGTGGAGAACAGTCACCTGGCTGTGATTTTTCCCAAAGTGGCACATTAATGGCCAAAAGACGGTTGAGCGAGCTCTTGAGTCTGACTCTAAAAATGCCCAATCTCATTCAGGGGTCAATAAACACTGGCTACTGGCACGGCCCAATGGAGACAAGCTAACATCTGCGGCATATCCAATAAAGGTCAGCCAGAAAACTCCAGGCCATTCTGTTTCCTGTATATTTCCACTGGGGATACGTTAGCGTTATGTTTATATTATGAGACTAATAATCCAGAATCATGGGTGCAATTTAAAGAGGCAGAGAGTAGATCTGATGACTGCTATCAAAACTGGCAACCCCTGCCCCGACGATCCGATTTCCTGGAGCCCCAAGGAAATCAAGTCCCTGACTTAATGTTGCTGGGACTGCTGGCTCCATGGGGGTCAGTTAGTTTCAGGGCTTGCCCCAGTCGGGTGGATATCCTGCTCTTGGAACTCTCCATTACTGGCAGTGCCATTGGGAGTCATGGCTGCTGTCGGTATTGCACTTGGGTCTTCACCAGGGACCATCCCGGGATCCCTGGACAAAGGTAGGTGACAGTGGGATGGGAGTGACAGAGAGGGGGCTGCCTGTGAAGGGGGCGAGGGCTGGAGGTCAATGCAAGGGGATAGCCTTCAGCAGACCCGTCTCCTGCCCAATGGGCACGCGTCCCTTGATCAGGCACTGAGGAACCCAGCCCCCCACTGCCCACTGCCCCTCCAAAGGCCACAACGTGCTCTCCCACGTGGAGAGCCCTCGCATGTCACTGGTTAGTGGGAAGACCGGCTGCAAGCCTTCCCATCAGGAGGAGGGGTGGCAGCGGGGTCCCCGCCCCAGACCCTCCTGTCAGATCAGACATCACCCACCCAGCCTCAGAATTCGGATCCCCTCGGGGGGGGGGGGGGGGGGGGGGGGGGGGGGGGGGGTTAAACATTTACCCACGAATACAAATCCCACCGCTGCAACTGAATAAATTCCTTTCAGTCAATGAAATAAATGTGAAATATAGCAATGGGGTCCATAAAGCCTCCAGACTGGAGATCATGCTCTGTGAGTGTGGGAGCGGCTGCAATGGGGTCCATAAAGCCCCCAGACTGGAGATCATGCTCTGTGAGTGTGGGAGCGGCTGCATTTTCACAAGCTCCGGCTCTGCTCCTCCCGTAATCCCGTATCTGATACCAAGTGCCCATTTCACATTTGTCTTTTCTTACGCAATGTCCCTGCTGAGATAAGTTGCAGAAAATCCTTGTTTTTACCGTGCCAATTAGAGTGGGCTGGGGTGGGGCCCCGCTTGCAATGGCCTCGGTGCTGGTGAGCGGGCTTTTGCCTGGGTGGGGCCGTGTGCATCTGGATGATGGCCGTCATTGAGAATGTTGCTCTGCATGAAGACCCCAGCTCTGCGGTGCAGGTCTTTCGAGCTCACTCTGACGATTTGCGAGGTATCCCTGGGAGAATGGCGGAGGTATATAAACGAGTGGCTCCTTGCATTCGGAAGAGCACTTTCCCTGGTAAGGGCCCGCCTTTGAGGTGTTAAGATCCTGCTGCATGGCGTGTCATTTATCCTGACGGGTTCAAGAGGTAGGGGCCGGACAAGGTGTGTCCATGGGCCCTCTCCCTGGAGAGAAGTGGAAGGCGAGTTCCCGACTGACCTTGAAAGATTGGCTGCCAAGCTTTAGTGATCCTGATCTGGAGGTTGGGTGCATCAGGTTCGACGGAGCACAAAGTATCTGATCTACGAGGCCTGTGAGACTGGGTGGAATAACCCTCACGAGGCCCACAGAGATACCCTAATCTATCTTCCCGTGGGACTAGTGGAAGACAGGTTTCAAACTAGTGGGCGGAGGCCCTCCCAGCTGGGGCAGGGGCCCTCCCAGCTGGGGCTCGATGCCGGGATATGTAAAGGCCGGCCTGGACAAAGAGCACCATTCTGGTAGTCCTGGCTTATTGTGTCTGCGCTTTCTATGACGAAAATAAACTCACATTTACTTAACTACAAGGGGCTCCTGGGTCTTCATATTGCTTCTTAGGTGCACCAGGGCCTGGGGTTGAGCTGATGCCTATAGTTTGGTTGACCTCCTGTTGCCCCCCCCTCGCCCACCGGAACTCCCCATTGTAGCGAGCGATCGGAACGCCATTAAAAAATGGCGTCCCGATCGCCGAGGCCCCGAAAAGAATCCATGACCTCCCCCCCAATCCTCAACATGGGTCCTCCACCCCCCCAAGCCCCGGCACCCCCCAACATCCACACCAGGCAACCCTGGCCCAAATGCGCATGTGCATAAAATGGCAGCTTGGCACTGCCAACCCCAGTCCTTTGACACGCTACTTACTTAAGTAGAGGTACATATCATTAACCATTAACACTGATCTCTTAATGTGGCATTATCAGCACCCTTCTTAGTCATTTTCACCACCATTTACATTCCCTTTGGCTTATTGTCCACAACATCTTTGTCAGTCTTTACCTATCGTTGGCCCTCTATCCAGCCCCACTGCTCCACACCCGCCCTCCCAACGCGCCCCCCTACCCCCACAACAGTATAAATCTGATCCTATTTCCAGTTCTCTTCAGCTTTGACAAAGAGTCATGCAGACTTGAAACGTTATCCCCCTTCTCTCTCCACAGATGCTGCCAGCCCTGTTGAGATTGTCCAGTATTTTATGTTTTTGTTTCAGATTCCAGTATCTCGCGTAATTTGCTTTTATCTTTATGGCCAGCCCATGTTTTTGCTAAGGGGCGACCACATTGGTGTGTCACCAACTTTCCTTGGCTGGCTAGGGGAACAATGTGCCCTAGCGCCTCCCCGCCTTCCACAACACCCTCCACCCCCTCCATGAAATTCAATCCATTATATCCTCTGCACAGTCAATATATCATTCAGATTTGGTGGCCACATCTGAACTTTGAACTCCAAGTGGGGTCCGAGAAAGATTGTGTTCAACTGAGGCATCGATATTTCAGTTTTGTAATCAAATCTACGTGGGATAAAGCCCAAAATTGCATTAGGCCTTTTGCCCTTTTCCTACCTGTGCACTGGCTCTTAATGATGACGTACCTACACGTCCAATTTTCTTTGCTTCCCCACAGTTCCAAATCTCTCACCATTAAAACAATATTCTGATTTTCCCCTCTTGGATCCGAAGTGCATGTCCTCATACATGCCCACACTGAATGCTATCTGTCATACGTTTTCCTCCTGGTAACTTCCTGCTCCAATCTACAAAACGTTTTGGGGCTTTCTAATTTGGCATCTGCAAATAGGAGTATACAGCCCTCTATTCCTTCACCCAACTCAGATACATTGTGAAAGGATGAGTCTCCAGTACAGGTGCCTGGGGAATAGAAACATAGAAAATAGGAGCAGGAACCTGCTCCATTGTTCATTATGGTCATGGCTGATCATCCAACTCAGTAATCTGTCCCTCTTTCCCCCCCCCCCCCCCCCATATCCTTTGATCCCTTTAGCCCCAAGAGATAGACCTACCTCCTTCTTGAAAACATGCAATGTTTTAACCTCAACTGCTTTCTGTGGTAGAGAATTCCACAGGCTCACCGCTTCCTAGCTGAAGAAATTTCCCCTCATCTCAGTCCTAAATGGTCCACCTCGTATCATAGAACATAGAACATAGAACAGTACAGCACAGAACAGGCCCTTCGGCCCTCAATGTTGTGCCGAGCCATGATCAAACTACTCAAACCTACGTATCGACCCTATACCCGTAACCCAACACCCCCCCCCCCTTAACCTTACTTTTTTATTAGGACACTACGGGCAATTTAGCATGGCCAATCCACCTAACCCGCACATCTTTGGACTGTGGGAGGAAACCGGAGCACCCGGAGGAAACCCACGCACACAGGGGGAGGACGTGCAGACTCCACACAGACAGTGACCCAGCCGGGAATCGAACCTGGGACCCTGGAGCTGTGAAGCATTTATGCTAACCACCATGCTACCCTGCTGCCTCAGACTATGACCCCTGGTAATGGTCTCCCCCGCCATGAGGGAACATCCTTCCTGCGTCTACTTTGTCTGGTCCTGCTAGAATTTTATAGGTTTCTATGAGGTCTCCCTCTCATTCTTCTAAACTCCAGCGAATATAATTTACTCTTACTATGAGTGATCTCCTCAAAATATTCAGCTGGATTAGTCAGATATGACCCACCTTCACACCTCCATACTGCCTCTCTCTGATAAACTCACACTTGTGCCTCAGTCACCTTCTGATGACTAAACCTCCCTGCAACAGATATGCCACTGATCAATCTGTAGTTACCTATGTTCTCCCTCCCTCCCTTCGTAAGCGGACGGGCAAAATTTGCAATTCTCCAACGCACAGGCACATTTTGAAAATTATGATTACGTCATCGGCATGAAAACTTAGCACAGGCTGAAAATATTTTCCCCACGGACAGACCTGACTTTGCCATCCGCACGTGAAGAAAAACAAAGGAGGAATATATTATTCTTATTGTAAAGCTTTATTGTAATAGCAGAAAAGGAATGCTGCTCTTACCTCTGTTTTTTTCAGCACTGATCTTCTTGAACGTAATTTAGGGAGTTGGTCTACAAGAAAAATTCCAGAATTGTTACTAAAATCGAAATACGCTGCCGACGCCCAACTCTTCTTCACCACCCCCCCCCCCCCCCCCCCCTCACTGTCTCTAACTTCACACACCGCTATAATGATGAGCAGAAATTTCCTCCAACTCAATATTGCGAATACCTCGGCCATCGTCTTCAATCCCTATGAGAAATGCCATTCCGTTAGTCACCCGCCCTATCTCTTCAACACAATCTCGCGAGACGTTGCAAGGGGAATCCCGGCCACAATGGACGAGATCATTTCTTAGCAAATCTGCATATTAGAGCGAGGCAGTAAGCCTCTCCCTAATGTGCAGATTCCCGAGGTAGCTGATGATTTGGGATTCAATCCTTTGCCTCGGGGACCTCGAGCGAGCGGTGTATGGTACAAATGGGGACCAGATGCAACGGCACTCGTGAGGATCTCCAAGGGGATTGGAGGTCTTCAGCTGAACGCCCTCTGGGCAGGGTGGTGCCCTGGCACTGCGGTTGCCACCAGGATTCCCGGAAAGTGCCAGCTGGGTGCTGCCAATGTGCCCAGGTGGCATTGCCAGCTGGCAGGGGCACTGCCAGGGTACCAGGTTGGCACTGCCAAGAGGCATTTTTGCATGTGCTTGATCAGGCCCAGGTTGTCTGCCATGGGTATTGGGGGGCCAGGGGACCCTCCTGTGATGCATTCAATATGGGGGAGGAGGTTGGGGGTTCTTTTCAGGGCTTCGGGATCAGGACGCCATTCAAAAATGCACCAAATACCTATACCGTATACATCTGAAATTCCTATATTCATCACACTACATATATCAACATCATAAACCCGTATATTTTTAATGACATTAGTACATTCATTAAGCAGGGAAAGTCATTCCTTTCTGACATGTAGAGATTTTATTGCTTTTGCCATTAGGTTTAGGGGGAGCTGTGCAGCTATGTTTATACCATCACAGTACAAAATATGCGATAGATGGGTGCATGTTGTTTAAAAATTAAAGAAAAAGTCAAGAATGAGGAAAGATCATTAGCCCGCTCAATGTAATTCCTCTAGTTTTCCAAAAACTCAACCGAACATTCAACTGCATCTTGAACTCCGCTAATGTCTCTAACTTCACTACTTTATCAAAGGATTATATTCCTTGAGTATATGGAATATCAGTATTAAGATCTTTAAATTATATACCCTTGGTTTCATCTTGAGATAACATTGAGCTTATTCCATCCTTTTATTAATCATAATCACTTATTGTCACAAGTCAGCTTCAATGAAGTTACTGTGAAAAGCCCCTAGTCGCCACATTCCGGCGCCTGTTCGGGGAGGCCGGAACGGGAATTGAACCCACACTGCTGAACTTGTTCTGCATTACAAGCCAGCTGTTTAGCCCACTGTGCTAAACCAGCCATTCACAACTAAATAACAATTGTGTCACACATTTGTCAGGTGATGAGCATTTCCAAAAGAGACAATCTAACCACCTCCCCTTGACATTCAATGGCATTGCCATACTAAATGTCTCTATTATTTCATAGGAGGGGCTGGTTTAGCACAGTGGGCTAAATTGCTGGCTTGTAATGCAGAACAAGGCCAGTAGCGCGGGTTTAATTCCCGTACCGGCCTCCCCGAACAGGTGCCGGAATGTGGCGACTAGGGGCTTTTCACAGTAACTTCATTGAAGCCTACTTGTGGCAAAAAGTGATTATTATTAGGATGTGGGCATCCCTGCAAAGCCAGCATTTGCTGCCCATTCCTAATTGCCCTTGAATTGAGTGGCGTGCATAGCTATTTCAGAGAGCCTAGAACATAGAACAGTACAGCACAGAACAGGCCATTGGGCCCTCGATGTTGTGCCGAGCAATGATCACCCTAATCAAACCCACGTATCCACCCTATACCCGTAACCCAACAACCCCCCCCCCCCCAACCTTACTTTTTAGGACACTACGGGCAATTTAGCATGGCCAATCCACCTAACCCGCATATCTTTGGACTGTGGGAGGAAACCGGAGCACCCGGAGGAAACCCACGCACACACGGGGAGGATGTGCAGACTCCACACAGACAGTGACCCAGCCGGGAACTGAACCTGGGACCCTGGAGCTGTGAAGCATTTATGCTAACCACCATGCTACCGTGCTACCCTTGCGAGCCGTTGAGAGTCAACCACATTGCTGTGGATCTGGAGTCACATGTAGGCCAGACCGGGTAAGGTTGGCCGATTTCCTTCCCTAAAGGACACTAATAAACCAGATAATTTTTTACAATAATTTATAATTGTTGTTATGGTCACTGATGTGTTGGCTAGTGTAGGCTTGAGAGATGAACAGACACTTCCAACACAGATGAAGGTTCAACTCAATTTTATTAACTACTTCTAACTAACTAACACACGATGACTGTGGGTCTAAATAATGCTAACTTGAACTAGAGACCTAAGCCTTGTCTGAACCAGTTGATTCTCTCAGCACGTGTTGTGAGTCTGTGCTGGACTGAATAAGTTCCTGTTACACTCAGAGGCAGCACCCAGAATGAGCGGGAACCGTGATGCCCTTTGCCTTTATAGTGTGTGTATTCTAACTGGTGATTGGCTGCGGTGTTTGTACATGTTGATTGGTCCCTGTGTGTGTCCATCAGTGTGTGTCTGCACCATGATATATTGGTATATATTATGACAGTCACCATTACTGAGACTAGCTTTATATTCCTGATTGATTAATTGAACTTAATTGTTACCGGCTGTCGTGATGGGCTTTGAATGCATAATCCCTCTGTCGAGCATTTGTCTGGACCTCACAATTACTAGTTGACTGACTGTTCCACCATCATTAAATTTCTCGCCATCAACATCCTGGCGGTGCCCATTCACCAAAACTCAACTAAACCCGGCACAAAATGCATTGGCTACGAGAACAGGTCAGAGGCTGAGTGGCGAGTGGCTCATTCCTCCAAGTTACAAAGATAAATTCAGTTGTTTTCATTATAGTACTAATCGCACAGAGTTAAAAATTTAGAAATGGGAAGATGGAAGATGGAAACTCACCAGCACCTACAAGGCTCAACCCAGAAATGTGATCGAATATTGTCCGCTTTTATGGAATAGGTGCAGCTGAAGCAACACTCGTGAAGCGCAACGCCAACCAGGACAGTGCAGTTCGCTTGATGAGCACCCGTTTCCACCTGTTTAATAAAACCATCCACTCCCCCCACCACCAGCGTACCAAGGCTGTAATGTACACCATCTACCGGGTGCACTGCAGCTATTCGCCATGGTTTCTTCAACAACACCTCTCGAACCCACAATCTCTAAACCTAGAAGGCCAAAGACAGCAGGTGTATTGGATCACTGCCCACTCTAATTCACGCACTATCCCAACTTTAATATAAATATGATGTGGAGATGCCGGCGTTGGACTGGGGTGGGCACAGTAAGAAGTCTCACAACACCAGGTTAAAGTCCAACTGGTTTGTTTCGAATCACTAGCTTTCGGAGCGCAGCTCCTTTCTCAGGTGAATCCTCACTCCAAAAGCTAGTGATTTGAAATAAATCTGTTGGACTTTAACCTGGTGTTGTTAGACTTCTTAACATAAATAGCCATTCCTTCAGTATTGCTGGGTCAAAAACCTAAACATCCGAAGATGAGATTTGGGAATAGCTTCACAGTGTGGCTTCAACGGTGCAAGAAGATGGTTCACCACCACCTTCTCAAAGGCAATTAGGAATGGGCAATAAATGTTGACCTTGTAAGCAAAGCCCATATCGAGAGGATAAAAATGACTTGAGGCCATTCCTAAACATAATACTTTGACGTTTTGGGCTCAGGTTTCTGAAATATTTTGCTGTTGCTCTTCCTCTTTATATTTGGGATGATCCTTCTGACTATTCGTGTGTAGCACTTAACAGGTATAAGGCCTTATGAAATGAAAAATGAAATGAAAATGAAATGAAATGAAAATCGCTTATTGTCACGAGTAGGCTTCAAATGAAGTTACTGTGAAAAGCCCCTAGTCGCCACATTCCGGCGCCTGTTCGGGGAGGCTGTTACGCCTTAGAGGCTGGCCGTCCCTTATTTTATCCCTTATTTTACATTGTCTCTCCATTTTCTTCCTACCAAAATGCAACATCTCACATTTCTCGGAATTGAACTTCATTTGCCACCTATCTGCCCACTCCACCAACTTGTTTATGTTCTTTTGAAGTTCTACACTGTCCTCATTATAGTTTACAATACTTTCAAGTTTGTGTCATCTGCAAACATTGTAACTCTCCCCTGCACACCAAGATCTAGATCACTAATGTATATATCAGTTAAAGCAAAGGTCCCAATACCAACCCCTGAGGAACACCTCTACAAACCTTCCTCCAGTCTGAAAAATATCCATTAACCACTACACGCTGCCTCCTATTATTCAGTCAATGCTGCTACTCTTCTTTTTATGCTCTCCTTTTAGTGCATGTCCTTCCTGAAGTGGACGGCAGTGGTGGCTTGACCAGCACTTACCATTTCAACACTTAGAGAAAAAAATATTCCACCACTCTGGCTCTGTAGCCCAATACATTTTTGCCTTGCTCACCGTTTCTGTGCATTGATTTAATACCTACTTCAATACTTACTACCAATTGCGATGATTGGAAGATGTTTGGAAAATTTGATTACAAATCTAGTGGGCAATTTAAGGGTTGGAATGTGTTTGTTTAAATTTAATTGTTTGTAGCGTTGGGTGATTTTAGCAGCCAGCAAGTGAAATTGACCCAGAAATGCGTTTATCATTCTGGGTTAATGCCGAGTGGTTTGCCTGGGGAAGTCCCTGGGGGCGTTAAAGTGTTTTGCAGCCTGCAGAGAGAATTCGTTTTTTTAGCTTGGGGAAATGAGAAATGCAGGAATACATTTTTTCAGAAGCTGTGGGGCAAGTTTGTTTTTGGAGAAAAGGGTTTCAGAAGTGAAGTCTGATCTGGAAATGCTTGTGTTTAAGATCACCAATAAAGACAGTTTGCTTTGCCAGTAGGATAGCGAAAAAAAGTGATAATATTTTAAAGCATCTCAACTGAAGAGGAGGGGCTGAAACAGCCTAGTTGAAGCAGCCATTTGAAGATATTCAGTCAGAGTCTGTAGGGGTTCGAACAAGAACCAGAATTTGTACTGTAACACAAGTATTGCTGCATGTCTGCTGAATTTTAAGCCGGACTGAGAGCTGTATGTTTCTTTTCTAGTTGTTTATTGGGAAATTGAGTAGTAATGTTAAGCGGTAATTGTAAGCTGTTCTTTTTCCCCCCCGGGGTGTGAAGTTAAAAAGTTTAACATTGTATTTATAAAAAAGTTTTGTTTTAGAAATACCAAAGCCCTACTTTTTCATGCAATCACTCCTAGAGCAAATCATTCTTTCTGCACAGTTTTAAAATAAACTAAAATATTGGGGTTTTGGTCCAACATCCTAGCCACTGTAGGGGTCTATTCTGGGACCGTGATACTGTAGCAACATCATACAACTGTTCTTTTTGTATGTGACATAACTACATTCATTGAGCAGGGAAATTAATTTCTCTCATCTGTAAACATTAACAAAGCTGTGGAGCGATGTTTATAACTTCAACAGTGTAATACTACTATGATATGAGTGCACATTTGCTTAAAAATGAAAGAAAAGGTCAAGAACAAGTAATGGCCATTATCCCACTGAATTTATCTAATTTTCCAACAAGTCCAACATAATATTAAACAGCATATTGAACTCTGCTAATGTAACATTTGCGCCACAGAGGTATCAGGCAATGGTCATTTCCAAGCTCTACGTACTTTTCAGATATTAATAATGACGTAACAAACAATGACGAATGATAAATGTCTTCCCAATTGGCTACTTCATAAGTATATTGATGCACGATCAATCACTACTGAAGCGAGCTTGTAGTCCAATTGAAGGCTTTAATGAACAAGCAGTTACCCCAGAAGCTCCGGTACAGAATGACTGCTGTGGGTGAAACACAGACTCTTATGCTCCGCCTGCTGGCCGGAACCAGCAGGCAGGTTCCACCACTCAAACTACAGTATAAGGTACATCCCACCTAGGTACCGCGAAACCCCTAATATAGCCTACCACATATATTATATCTGATAATCAGCAGGGCAGTGGAGCACAAGGGATCCTGGCTCAGTTAATGCTGCCTACAATGTAAGCTTTGGCATGTAGGAAGCAGTGGCATAGTGGTATTATCTGTAATGAATGTAAGAAATTGTCATACTATATATTTTATGTAGTAATGTTTCTAAAACCTGGGTTATGGTGCACACAGACAGTATGACTGCTAGAGCTGTGATTAAGGTGTTGTAAAAGTAAGGTAATTATTGATTTGCAGATGAAGTGTTCTGCTAATAGATTGTGATAACCATTTACCTGTTACAGATAGCTAACATAATGGAATAATTGTTATGCTTGAAGGATCCCTGAGGTGTAGATAATTTACAAGGGGCATTGTGTTTGGTCCTGGCTAAACAAGTCAAAGGGCAACTTATAAGAAGAGACAAAATAATGCGGTATTCTTTTGGTACAGATGATGTCATTATTGAGAGGAGCCAGGTCTGTCAGGATGGTTAGTTGAGCCTAGAACTCTCATCTGAACAGAGATGTTTCAGTTTGGTCCTGAAAGGTTCTCTCTCCAAAGGGTTTACTCAGAGAACAGCAAATAGAAATCTAGTTGTTAACTTTATTCATGAGTGATATTTGAAGTATATTGGTTTGATTAATTGGAATATAGTGGCAGGTTTAAGTAGTAAGTTAAGGTTTTCTTTTTTATTAAGAACTGTTATACCTGTTAATTGTAAATCTGTATTTTAGTTGCTAATGTGGTTAATTCTGTGTTTATATTTGTGGTGAATCATAATAGCATAATTCACACTGTTATCACACATGTTGTACCATGCCTCTGTAAGCTCGGCACATGAGCAGTTGCGCGGCTCTGCCCCTAGGGGGATGTGTACTGGGAATGTACGGAAGTTTGTACTGGGCTCCACCCTTGGCTCCGCCCATGACTCCTCCTCCCCACTGGTTGTATAAAGCTTGGCAGTCGGAGCCTGCCTGCCAGTTCATCTAGCGTTCATCTCGTCACAGGCAGGCTCTGTTGTAAGACGATTAAAACCACTGTTCACTTCTAACCACGTGTCGCATGAATTGATGGTCTCATCAATATTAAAATGTGTTTTAACATAAATAATACCTATTGGTCAGTGTTAACTCTCCTGGGGCGCAGGAACATTTCCTTACAGTTTTACAAATTGAAAACAGATGGGTTCTCATCCAGGATCCGAACACATCACTGGACTAGTAATCCAGAGACCCAGGGACCCAAAATCAAATCCCATCACAGCAAACAATAGAATTTGAATTCTATAAAAATCTAAAAGTCTAATGATGAAAATGATTGTCATAAAAAAAACATTGGTTCACTAATGCCCATTACAGAAGGAAAACATGCCACTGTACTACGTGGGCAGCACGATAGCACAGTTGTTAGCACACTTGCTTCCCAGCTCCAGGAACCCAGGTACGGTTCTCGGCTGGGTCACTGCCTGTGCGGGGTCTGCACGATCTACCCGTGTCTGCGTGGGTTTCCCTCCAGGTGCTCCAGTTTCCTCCCACAGTCCAAAGATGTGCAGTTTAGGGGGATTAGTTATGCTGAATTGCCCCTAGTGTCCAAAAAAGGTTAGGTGGGGATACGGGGATAAGGTGGAGGTGTGGGTATAGGATGGAGGTGTGGGCTTGGGTAGGGTTGCTCTTTCCAAGGGCTGGTGCAGACTTGATGGGCTGAATGGCCTCCTTCTACACTGTGAATTCTATGATTACCTGGTTGGGCTACGTGTGACTCCAGATGTGGTTGACTCTTAGATGCCAGTCAGTTGAAGGGCAACTAGGGTTGGGCAATAAATGTTGGTCTGGCCAGCGATGCCCACATCCTGCAAATTATTAATTTTTTTTAAATGTTCTCCAATTGAATTTTTGTTACTGTTTGTAACCACAAGGTGGCGTTCAATCTTTTTTAAATTATTCATTCATGGGATGTGTGATTCGAGGTCCTGCATCCGAAGACCTATTACAAAATCTATCAGCCATTGTTTGCTCCAAACTAAATGTGGCACAATTCCAAATGAGAGAGAAAAGTTAGCCCAAGATATATTATGTATTTTTTTTTTTGTTCATGGAGGAGTCACTGGCTGGGTCAACATTTATTGCCCAACCCTAATTGCCCTTCAGGTGAGGCTCTCTTAAATGAGTTGCTGTGGCTTTGGAGTCATTTGAAGGCCATACCAGGCCGAAGCACTTGATTTCCTTCCCTAAAGGACACTAGTGAACCAGATGGGTCAACAATGGTTTCACGGTTAGATGTATAATTCAAATTTCACCATCAGCAGTGGTGGGATTCGAACCAGGGTCCCCAGAAGATACTGTGGGTCTCTAGATTACCAGTCCAGTGATATTACCACTGTGCCACCATCTCCCCATCACTTGGGTAGACTACTTTGAATATCATCCCCTTTCTGTAAGGCAGTTCAATCTAAGTGAATGGTTCATTTCTGACTTTATAAAATCTGAGATCCTTAATCATCGTGATGTCACACTCCACTTATAGAAAGCATTGTCCCACAGGACCAAATTTGTCTTTTCAATTGTATTATATTTTGCCGAGTGAGACTCCAGCATTGGAGTCATATTCTCTCTGGCTGTTGTGCATGAATAGCATTTTAACTATTGTGGAATGTTTTACCTACTGTGTCTGGCAAAAATGTCAATAAAACCAATACAATAAAGTCTCTCTTTATGTCGGTACTCCAAGGCAAATTGTAATGGAATGCGTGTAAGTTATCTCTGAAGCCTTACATATTTATGCATTTTGAGGATATATCACTTTAGACTCATATTTATATTTCAGACCTGTTTGCTTACTGGTGTTTTGCAAACTTAAAAACATTAACAGAAGTTCTTTGATGTTCTCTGAACACCCAAGAATACTTTTAATAGGCCAACTTTATCCAACCTATGTCTATAGAAAGGGCAGCCCGGTGGCACAGTGGTTAGCACTGCTGTCTCACGGCGCCGAGGTCCCAGGTTCGATCTCGGCTCTGGGTCACCGTCCGTGTGGAGTTTGCACATTCTCCCTGTGTCTGCGTGGGTTTCGCCCCCACAACCCAAAAATGTGAACTGTAGGTGGATTGGCCAGGCTAAAATTGCCCCCCAATTGGAAAAAATTAATTGGGTACTCTAAATTTATTTTTTAAAAAATAAATAATTGTTCACTTGTTCGTATCGCTAACATCTGTCCATCAGTACTGGGTTTTGTTTTAGCAGATAAATACCTCCTGGATTTACTCACATCAGCCAGCAGAAACTGGCCAATCAGGATATCGACAACTTGCATTTAGACACGCCATTAGTTTAGTTTCCCGAGGTACTTCACAGGACTGATATCAGGAAAATATTGACACCAATCACATCTTAAGGCATTAGAAGAGGTGAGCGAAAGCTTTGTCAAAGAGGTAGGAGGGCTTTAAAGGAGAAGAGCGAGAGAGTGAGGCAGCAGGAATTATGGAGGAAAGTACAGAGCTTGATTACCAGGCATCTCGAGGCACTGTCACCCATGATGGGTGAAGGAGGTCAGCGATTCACAGGAGGCTAGAATGGGAGGAATCAGTGAGCTGTGTGGGTGAAGGGGATTACAGAGATAGGGAGGGACGAGAACATGGAGAGGTTTGAACACAAAATGAGAATTTATGAATCTGAGGCGTTGCTGAGCCAGGAAGTACAGTAGGTCAGTGACAACCGAGGTCATGGGGAGAACTTGACTTGGCCCATGTGTGGCTGCAGGCAGCAGAGATTTGAATGATCTTAAGCTTATGGAGGCTAGAAGATAGGAAGGGAGTCAGATGAGCATGAGAATTGTTGAGCCTGGTAGTAACAAAGTCGTGGGTAAGGGTCTCACCAGGAGATGGGCTGAGGCAGGGATAGAACTGAGCAATGTTGTGAGTGAAAGTAGGTAGTCTTAGTGATGGGGAGGACATGACGCCAAAAGTTCAGTTTGTGAAATAGGACCCAAACTTTGGAAATGCTCTGACTCAGTCTCAGGAAGGTGGTCAGAGAGTAGGATAGAATCAGTGGTGAGGAATTGGAGTTTGTGGTAGGGGCCAAATCACATTTGGGGGCTGGGGCTGGTTTAGCACACTGGGCTAAATCGCTGGCTTTTAACGCAGACCAAGGCAGGCCAGCAGCACGGTTCAATTCCCGTACCAGCCTCCCCGAACAGGCGCTGGAATGTGGCGACTAGGGGCTTTTCACAGAAACTTAATTGAAGCCTACTTGTGACAACAAGCGATTTTCATTTCATTTTCATTTCAAAGGTAATAATTTCAATCTTTCCAATATACAATGGGAGTGAAGTATCATGGATGGTCAGTTCTCAAGCAGCTTATGATCTCCTTGGCCGGGTGGAAGGTTGAATCTTCGAGCCCAGTTTACACAGAGGATGGCATCTTTTGAATTTTTTTGCCTATCACAGGACAAGTAAATGTGTGAAGCATTTGCCTCGGTTAATTCATTCCACACGACCAATATACAACTCACTCTGTCACGACGATCCTGACTAAAACTCTCAGCAATAACCTGCACACCTCCAATGTCAGGAATGAACTGGCTAGGAAATCAGGGTTGAATGAACAGCAATAACTAAAGCATACATGTTGAGCTTCACAGAAATATGAACGACAGGAATTGATCAATCTTTCGCACACAAACAAAAGAATTACCACCAACTTATCAGCTGTCTTATTCCACGCATGGTCTGTTGTCTGGCCGGTTAGGCTGACATTGCAGATGCATTGTCTGTCATCAGCGATGTCGAGATGGACATTGAGAGTGTGAAGTCCAATGCTCACTGTGCGAGTTGGCATTGGGCTTGTATGGGCTGAGATGGGGTGCGGTTTGTTGCCTGACATGCCAATGGGTCCACTAATGATTGGCTCGGAGATGTAAGCAATGTAGTGGTAGCAAGGGATAGGCTGAGTTTTTCCAGCTATTTTTGTTCTCACTTCAGGGGCGAAATTCGCAGAATTGCCCGCGGCCGCCGAAAATCCCGCCCCTGCCGCGGCAGAAATTCTCCGCCACCCGGAAATCGGTGGGAGCGGGAATCGCGTCCCGCTGATCGGCGTGCCCCCCGCGCCGATTGGCGTGGCTTCCGCGGCGATTCTCCGGCCCGCGATGGGCCGAAGTCCCGCCGTTGGGAGGCCTCTCCCACCGCCGTGGTTTGAACCATCTCTGGTGGCGGTGGGATCGGCGGCGCGAGTGGGCCCCCGGGGTCCTGGGGGGGCGCAGGGCGATCGGACCCCAGGGAGTGCCCCCACGGTGCCAGGCCCGCGATCGGGGCCCACCGATCGGCGGGCGGGCCAGTGCTGTGGGGGCACTCTTTTTCTTCTGCCACTGCCACGGCCTCCACCATGGCGGAGGCGGAAGAGAATCCCACCGGCGCATGCGTGACGTCAGCGGCAGCTGACGCACGGCGCATGCGCGAACCGGCGAAGGCCTTTCGGCCAGCCCCGGGGCTGGGCGGCGGGCGTCAAAGGCTGTTGTGCCGGTTTTAGCGCCAATCGGCGTGGTGCCAACCACTCCGGCACGGGCCTAGCCCCTCAATGTGAGGGCTTGGCCCCTAAAGGTGCGGAGAATTCCACACACCTGGGGAGGCCCGACGGCGGAGTGGTTGGCGCCACTCCACTACGCCGGGACCCCCCGCCCCGCCGGGTAGGGGAGAATCCCGCCCCAGATTTCCAGAATTGCATTTTTTTTACTTTTGTGTTAGAATATAGCGGGGATTACTTCAAGTCCATCAGTGGTGACTGTTACTTGGCAGTATCATCCTGAAGCTGACAAAAGTTATTTTCCCATTCATTTATGGGATGTCGGTGTCACAGGTTAGGCCAGCATTTATTGCTCATTGCTGGTTGCCCTTCAGAAGGTGGCGGCGAGTTGCCTTCTTGAATCACAGCCGTTCCCAAAGGGTTGGTTTAGCTACAGAGCTGTTAGGGACCGAGTTCCAGGATTCTGACCCAGCGACAGTGAAGGAACGGCGATGTACTTCCAAGTCTGGATGGTAAGTGACTTGGAGGGGAACATCCGGGTGGTGGTCTTCCAAGGTATCTGCTGCTCTTGTCCTTCTAGATGGTAGTGGTCATGGGTTTGGAAGATGCTGTCCAAGGAACCTTCATGAGTTCCCGCACTGCATCTTGTAGATGGTACACAGGGCTACCACTGTGCTTTGGTAGTGGAGGGAATGAATGTTTGTGAAAGGGGGTGCAATCAAGCGGGCTGCTTTGTTTTGGATGGTGACGAGCTTCTTGAGTGTTTTTGGCGCTGCACTCATCCAGGCAAGTGGAGAGTATTCCAACACAATTCTGACTCGTACCTTTGTTGTGTCGCCCTGGACTAGGGTGCAGTCGAAGAAAGAAAATGGCTTATTGTCACGAGTAGGCTTCAATGAAGTTACTGTGAAAAGCCCCTAGTCGCCACATTCCAG
Organism: Scyliorhinus canicula; assembly: GCF_902713615.1. Lineage (NCBI taxonomy): Eukaryota > Metazoa > Chordata > Chondrichthyes > Carcharhiniformes > Scyliorhinidae > Scyliorhinus > Scyliorhinus canicula. The sequence continues at coordinate 11,153,030 of NC_052157.1, read as the reverse complement.
CGCCTGTCCGGGGAGGCTGGTACAGGAATCGAACCGTGCTGCTGGCCTGCTTAGTCTGCTTTAAAAGCCAGCGATTTAGCCCAGTGAGCTAAACCAGCCGCTGCATTAGGTTACCTATCATGTGGTTACCTACCATTTAATTCCTAATCGCCCCTCTTTACTTGCTCCCACCCTCTAGACCCACACACCCAATCTTTGTTTCGGATGGTTCCAGCACCTTCTTTCTCATCAAACTTTGATTTCTGTTCAAGGTTTTCACTGTACATTTATTCAGGTCTCTTCAGTTTCAGAAATACACCAGCTTTTCTGGAGAGAGCACGTGGTAGAGAGAGGAGGTCCTTTCCCTTTTAGCCTCCAGGATTCAAAACTCTGCTTTCCTTAGGTTCCTTAGGAACTCATCCCACTCGGCCTGGATCCAATCACCACTTGTTACTGGGCAGGATACGGCCTTTTGGCCAATTCATTGGCAGCAGCCAGCCAATTGAACCGAGTCCCATCAGTCGGGTGCCACAAAGTCTGAGCTTTGCTGTCCAAAGCTAGCAGATGATTCTCTTTCATAACTTTTGAGTTCCTTATTTCCTCTGTTCGACTTAAAGGTATATGTCCACTAAGCATCCATGGGCCAAAAAATGAAGAATGGGGAAAAAAAGGAATCAACGGGAAGGACGGTTAAACCTTGTGGATGGTGGACAGGCTTTGGGGAATGGCTGAGACTTGGAGCCTCATCTCTGCCACAAATTAATGGCAGATTTGTTCTGTCAAGAATATGATTACATCTCTTTGATACACTCTACACCAGAGAAAGAAACAAATATTGCGATGCAGAATTCATCAAATCATATTTGTGACATCAACAATCAGTCAACAAGTACTGAATAAGCCTTTCTTTCTAGTTCCTTTCATTAGTTGTATCTCCACATTTTTCATGTGGGAGAAAATTACATTTGAAAAACAAAAATGCTTTGCAGCGATTTAGTGACGAGAGCTTATCACATTCCCATTTCAGGTTCAGCACTCAGCTTTTTCATGGAGGTCGAAACCAAAGAAAATACGCGGTAAGAACAAAGCAGATTGAAACTATTTGGAAAGAAAGCACAGCCAACAGCAACCCCCACGAAAGGGGGCACCTTAGAAGCAGACCCTCGAGGGAATAAAATGGCACTTCTCCAGCTTCCTTGCGGCAAGTTTTCCCATGGCGGAGGTGGCTTGCCATTGGCTGCTGCTGGGATCTTCCGGTCACCCCAAAGCCATTGCCGATTTAAATTGCTCGCCGCACCATCGTCGGGAAGCTAGTGGCGGGAGTCGACTTCCATGTGACCGGAAGATCCCACTGGTGGGAGGGGCTGGAGAATTCTGCCCGTTGGCTTGAGTAGTTCTAACATTGCAAGGCTAAAGCAACAAGCAAGGTAGACAAAGGACACTGACCGCAACTGAATAATGTGATGTGAGCCACGCTTACCAACAGTTAGAACCGGACCATGCATCAAGAGGATATCATGGAATCATAATCATAGAATTTACAGTGCAGAAGGAGGCCATTCGGCCCATCAAGTCTGCACTGGCTCTTGGAAAGAACACCCTACTTAAGTCCCCACCTCCACCCTATCCCTGTAATCCAGCAACCCCATCTAACCTAAGGGCAATTTATCATGGCTAGCTGATGGAAGACAAAGAGTGGTGGTTGATGGGAAATGCTCTGACTGGTGTCCAGTTACTAGTGGTGTGCGACAAGGATTTGTTTTGGGGCCGTTGCTGTTTGTCATTTTTATAAATGACCTGGAGGAGGGCGTAGAAGGATGGGTGAGTAAATTTGCAGATGACACTAAAGTCGGTGGAGTTGTGGACAGTGCAGAAGGATGTTACAAGTTACAGAGGGACATAGATAAGCTGCAGAGCTGGGCTGACAGGTGGCAAATGGAGTTTAATGCAGAAAAGTGTGAGGTGATTCATTTTGGAAGGAATAACAAAAAGGCAGAGTACTGGGCTAATGGTAAGATTCTTGGTAGTGTGGACGAGCAGAGAGATCTCGGTGTCCATGTCCATAGATCCCTGGAAGTTGCCACCCAGGTTGAGAGGGTTGTTAAGAAGGCGTACGGTGTGTTAGCTTTTATTGGTAGAGGAATTGAGTTTCGGAGCCATGAAGTCATGTTGCAGTTGTACAAAACTCTGGTGCGGCCGCATTTGGAGTATTGTGTGCAGTTCTGGTCGCCACATTATAGGAAGGATGTGGAAGCATTGGAAAGGGTACAGAGGAGATTTACAAGAATGTTGCCTGGTATGGAGGGAAGATCATATGAGGAAAGGCTGAAGGACTTGAGGCTGTTTTCGTTAGAGAGAAGAAGGTTAAGAGGGGACTTAATTGAGGCATACAAGATGATCAGAGGATTAGATAGGGTGGACATCGAGAGCCTTTTTCCTCAGATGGTGATGTCCAGCACGAGGGGACAGAGCTTTAAATTGAGGGGAGATAGATATAGGACAGATGTCAGAGGTAGGTTCTTAATTCAGAGAGTAGTAAGGGCGTGGAATGCCCTGCCTGCAACAGTAGTGGACTCGCCAACACTAAACGCATTCAAATGGTCATTGGAAAGGCATATGGACGATAAGGGAATAGTGTAGAGGGACTTTAGAAGGGTTTCACAGGACGGTGCAACATCGTGGGCCGAAGGGCCTGTACTGCGCTGTAATGTTTTACGTTCTAATCCACCTAACCTGCACATCCTACATGGTAGCATTGTGGGGGTGGCACGGTAGCATAATTGCTTCACAGCTCCAGGGTCCCAGGTTCGATTCCGGCTTGGGTCACTGTCTGTGCAGAGTCTGCACATCCTCCCCGTGTGTGCGTGGGTTTCCTCCGGGTGCTCCGGTTTCCTCCCACAGTCCAAAGATGTGCAGGTTAGGTGGATTGGCCATGCTTAATTGCCCTTAGAGTCCAAAATTGCCCTTAGTGTTGGGTGGGGTTACTGGGTTATGGGGATAGGGTGGAGGTGTTGACCTCGGGTAGGGTGCTCTTTCCAAGATCCGATGCAGACTCGATGGGCCGAATGGCCTCCTTCTCACTGTAAATTCTATGATCTTTGGACTGTGGGAGGAAACCGGAGCACCAGGAGGAAACTCACACAGACACAGGGAGAATGTGCAGACTCCGCACAGACAGTGACCCAAGCTGGGAATCGAACCTGGGACCCTGGCGCTGTGAAGCCATAGTGCTAACCATTATGCTACCGTGCTGCCCACAATATGTCAGCATAAATACTCACAAGGGATTAAACCAACATACACGTCTACGGTTTGGAGTTTCACCCCCTTGCGCCACCTTCCAGCGAACTATGGCTAGTTTACTGTGGGGTTTGCCCAGAGTTGTCGTTTATTTGGATGATGTTTCAATAACGGGATCCACTGAAGAGGAACATCTGGCCAATTTGGATGAAGTTTTGAAGTGGTTTCAGGAGGCAGGAGTAGAATTAAGATGATTGACGTGCACATTCCAAGTAAACAAGGTGGTTTATCTTGGTTATCAAGTGGGCACTCAGGAGTTACACCCCATCTCATACACCAGTGTTTTTTAAACTTCTTTGCCAGTGCCCATTTTTATCAACCGCCCATCCTTTGCGACCCACGCCGGCCGACTTTCGCCTGCTAACCTTTGCGACCCACCATTTTCGCTTACCTTTAATGTGACGAGTGAGCCTGCTTGGTCCTCACAATCTCACTTGTTTTGTCATTCAATTTTACATTTCTGCTAAGGTCTTCAGCTGATGACTTAAGTTCTCGGCGCATCCGTTGAAAAAAATCAAGAGGTTTGTCCTCAAACTTGTCATTCTTCGTCTTCTAATGCCTTTGAAGTTTTGAGGGTTTTAAACTTTCATTTGCCAGTACTTCCCCATATATAACATACATGAGCTTTGCATTCTGATTTTGCATTGGCACAATTAATAAACCAATACCTCAAGTAATCATCTTTATACTGCTTTGTTCCTGATTTCGGCCTCTTAATGGGTTGTTCACCAGAAACCCTGGAACTATCACCGCACTGCTGACATCTACAAAGTGGAGGAATCTCTCTCGTGCCCAGACCTTCTGACGTCAGCGGACCTACTCTCTGCCACCACTTCTGGAGAGAAGACTCCAACGATTTTTTAAAACAGTCTGCTCCTATGTCAGGCGGCATCTGTCCCTGGGCTCCAGGCCTGCGCACTGCTGAGGGGGCACGCATGCACGGGACGGCCGGCATTCGGAAAGCCGGTCGCAGCCGGCATTTTGAAAAGCTGGTCACGGCCATTGGGCACTTATTCCCGCGATCAGGAACGTCACGACCGAGAGCACCGCGACCCTCCCCAAACCTGCCCATGGGTCGCAACTGCCGTACAGCATAAAGTGGGAGCAATTATAGAGGCACCGGCCTCTGATAACTCAGATTTTTACGGGGGGCTGGTCAACGACAATGGACGATTCCCCCCAATCTATCGACATTGCCAGCACCATGGCATGTGCTGTTGAAGAAGCGGCAAAGGTGGTGTCGGAGTACACCACAGGAAGAGGCTTTTAGTCACGTTAAGCAGGCACTTCAGTCTTCATGCTTACTGGTGCATAGTTAATGACTTAAAGATAGTACTTACATACAATGCATCACCATATGGGGTAGGGACTGTGTTATTGGGTCCATATCATGAACCCTAACAAACAGGGAAAGAAGATATTCCCAAATCAAAAAAGGTTTATTAAACTAAGGTTTATTTTTTTTTAAATATAATTTTTATTGGAATTTTTTACAGAAAATATAAAACATAACGACAAACAATGAAATGCAACAAAATAACCCATAATAACCGTACCACCCCCAGACCGTATCGACGCATGTATCACATCCCCCCACCCCCCCAACCCCAATGAACAACAAAAGAACTTCAAAATAAATTTAAATTAAATAAACAAACATAGTCATCGTCCGCCCCCCCCCCACCTTTTCCCTCCCCCTGCCCCTCCCCTCCCCCCCCCGGGTTGCTGCTGCTACTGTCCCCGTACCCTATCGTTGAGCCAGAAAGTCGAGAAAAGGTTGCCACCGCCTAAAGAACCCTTGTACCGACCCTCTCAGGGTGAATTTGACCTTCTCTAGCTTAATGAAACCCGCCATGTCATTGATCCAGGTGGTTTATTAACTACAGTATCAAGAAGTTTCATTAGCATATATATGGGGCAGCAGGGTAGCATGGTGGTTAGCATAAATGCTTCACAGCTCCAGGGTCCCAGGTTCGATTCTCGGCTGGGTCACTGTCTGTGTGGAGTCTGCACGTCCTCCCCCTGTGTGCGTGGGTTTCCTCCGGGTGCTCCGGTTTCCTCCCACAGTCCAAAGATGTGCGGGTTAGGTGGATTGGCCATGCTAAATTGCCCGTAGAGTCCTAATAAAAGTAGGGTTAAGGGGGAGGTTGTTGGGTTACGGGTATAGGGTGGATCCGTGTGTTTGAGTAGGGTGACCATGGCTCGGCACAACATTGAGGGCCGAAGGGCCTGTTCTGTGCTGTACTGTTCTATGTTCTATGGGAGGCATTTCATGATCATCACAGGTCACACGCCACTTTTAAGGCTTTTCAAAGAAGACAAATCCATCCTACCTTTTGCCTATGCGATTCAGCGTTGGCGCAGTTCTTATTGGCCTACGAATATACTTTCCAATGTCAGCGGGGTTCACATAGCGAGTGCTTAAGCAGACATCCTTTACCAAAATGCAAGCCATCCCCACTAGTACCGTAAGAGATTTTAATGACCTTAATCTTTCTGGATTCCTTACCTGTAACAGCGCATCAAATTAAGTACAGGACAAACAGATACCCATTGTTGCCGAAGGTTAACCATGGGACGGCGGAAAGAGAAAGCTTTGGAGGAAATTAAGCCTCATTAGCTCAGGAGAGATGAGCTTAGTTGTGAGGATGGTGTCATCCTTTGGGGAATGAAAGTGACCGTCCCCCTATCAGGGAAAGAATCACTGCTTGAAGAATTGCATAGCGCCCAGTCGGGCGTGTCCAAAATGAAAATGCCGGTGAGAAGCTATGTTTGGTGGTCTGGCATCGACATGGATGTAGAAAGGGTTGTGAAACAATGTTACCAACGCCTGTTATACCAGAAGTTGCCAGCCGCAGCTCCCTTGCACCCCTGGGAATGGTCGGGTCGACCGTGGGTGAAAGTTCATGTAGGTTACGTTGGCCCATTCATGGATGTTATGTTCCTTCTGCCAGTGGACACCCATTCAAAATGGATGGAGATATTTGAAATTAAGTCAACGACTTCATGCGCCACGGTTGAGAAACTGCACCAATGTTTCGGCACCCACAGCGTTCCTGAAGTGCAACAGCGTTCACACGAGTGCGGAATTCCAGCAGTTCATGATATTTAACGGGATAAATCATATTCAGGCCACACCATATCGCCTTTTGTCAAATGGGTTGGCTGGAAAGATAGTTCAGACATTCAAGGCTGAAGAAGCAATCACGAGTGTCACTAAGAACCAAGGTAGCATGGTTCCTGTTAGCCTACAGAACCACCCCGCGTCCCACAACTGGCATATCCCCAGCTGAGTTGCTGGTGGGTCATCACCTGAGAACCAGTTTGAGCCTGGTATTTGCAATTGTGGCCGGGAGGGTGGAGACAAGGCAGAGTTGTCAGGGAAGGAACTACCATTCGGCAAATGTGGAAAGTTCATTTGTGACAGACGATCCAGTTTTTGTCAAGAATTTTGGAAGTGGACCAAGTTGGGTCCCGGGAGACGTGGTGGCCACGTGCTGGAAGTGAAAGTGCAGGACACGTTTTTGAAGAAACACATAGGCTATTGGTGGAGACGGGTGCCGCTCCAGGGGCCAGTGGTACTGCCTGATCCAATGTTGTTTGTCTACCGAGTGAAGCGGTTCATCAGCCAGTGGCAGGCCAAAGAGCTTCTCCCAGTGGAGCCGATCTCACAGTGGAAAATGACGTGCAGCTACCAAGAGAGAGTTCCAGTGAAGCAGGTCCAACCAACGCTATCCCTAGAGCAGAAGCACAATCAGCTGAGCTACCTGTTCCCAAAGAGGAAGTCCCACGACAGACTGAATTTCTGATGAACTGTATGAAAAAATTGTTCATTATTGCTAATGTTTTGGAAGTTGCAGAAGTTATCAATCAACAGTGTAATTATGTACTTAAAGACGGAGAGATGTAGCTGCTGACCCCTGTTATATTACGATGTTGTAATATATATACATTACTCTTTTTGTCTAGCCGAGTTGTTGAAATATAGCCGTAGTCTTCCAGTGATGATAAAGTAATTTTTCTTTCAATAAACAATTTTATTGAGGTATTTTTGGCATTATAAACAGTTACAGTGTACAGTAATGAGCAAATATCAACAAAAAACATAGTGCAAATGACCAATCCTCTCTCATAAACAATATCCGCCTATCTATCCCCCCTATTCTACTCTAATCTACTCCCCCCCCCCCAACCCCAACCCCCTCCCCCCCCCCCACGCTGACGTTTAATTCCCCACGAAGAAGTTGATGAATGGTTGCCACCTTCGGACAAACCCTAATAAAGATCCTCTCAAGGCAAATAAAATTTTTTACAGACCAAGAAAGCTCGACATGTCCGAGAGCCATACTTCGGTCTTCGGGGGCTTTGAGTCCCTCCATGCCAGCAGTATACGTCGCCGGGCTACCAAGGAAGCAAAGGCCTCAAGACGTCGGCCTCATTCTCCTCCTGGACCCCCGGGTCTTCCGAGACCCCAAACATTGTCACTACTAAACTCATCACCACCCTAGTTTTCAGTACCTGGGACATGACGTCCGCAAATCCCTCCCAGTATCTCCTAAGTTTTGGACATGGCCAAAACATGTGGGTGTGAATCTCTGGTCCTCCCGCGCATCTAGCACACTTGTCTTCTACCCCAAAAAATTTGCTCATCCGGGCCACCATCATATGTGCCCGATGGACGACCTTGAACTGAAACAGGCTGAGTTTAGCACATGTTGCAGTTGAATTTACCCTACTCCGGGCTTCCGCCCATACCCCGTCCTCCATCTCGCCGAGTTCCTTCTCCCACTTGAGCTTCAGTTCCTCTGTCTGGGACTCCTCCCCTTTCATGAGTTCTTGGTAAATATCTGAGATTTGCCCCTCTCCTACTTCTCCCCCGAAAACAACTCTATCCTGGATCCCATTTGGTGGGAGGCGTGGGAAGGATGAGACCTGTCTGCGTATGAAGTCACACACTTGCAAGTACCTGAAGTTATTCCCCCTCACTAGTCCGAATTTTTCCTCCAAGGCCCTCATGCTCGAGAAGCTCCCCCCCCCCAAGAACATATCGCCCATCCTCCCCATCCTCATAATGGAGACCAGACCGATGCTCCCACCTCCCCGACATGTTTCCTCTACTGGCCCCAGATCCGCAGGGCTGCCACCACTACCGGGCTGGTGGAGTACCTGGCCAGCGGGAGCGGTAGGGGAGCCGTGACCAGGGCTGCCAGACTGGTTCCCCTGCACGAAGCCGCCTCCACTCGCCCCCAAATAGACCCCGTACCCACCATCCAACTCCTTACCATGGCTATGTTAGCTGCCCAGTAGTAGTTGCTAAGGTTCGACAGCGCCAGTCCCCCTCGCTACGGTTCCTCTCAAGCATCGCTTTCTTCACCCACGATGCCCAGACAAAGCCCATAATAATCTTGTTGACCCTTTTGAAGAAGGACCGCGGGATGAAAATCGGGAGGCACTTAAAAATAAACAGGAATCTTGGGAGGATTGTCATCTTTACCGTCTTCACTCTCCCCGCAAGTGATAGCGGGAGTGCATCCCATCTCCTGAACTCGCTCTTCATTTGTTCCACCACTCTAGTCAAATTTAGCTTGTGCAGCCTGCCCCAGTCTTGCGCCACCTGTATCCCCAAGTATCGGAAACTTTCCCCAACCAGCCTAAATGGCAGCTCCTCCAGCCTATTCTCCTGTCCCCTCGCCTGCACTACAGACATCTCACTCTTAGTCATGTTCAGTTTGTACCCTGAAAACCGGCCAAATTCTCTCAATATTCCGAGTATACTGTCCATCCCAGCCAGCGGGTCGGCTACGTACAGGAGCAGGTCATCCGTGTAAAGCGATACCCTGTGTTCCACCCCTTCCCTAATCATTCCCTTCCAACCCCTCGCAGCTCTCAGGGCAATCGCCAGAGGTTCTATAGCCAGTGCGAACTGCAACGGGGAGAGTGGACATCCTTGTCTGGTCCCCCGGTGTGGTCTAAAATAGTCTGATGTTGTCCTATTCGTCCTTACGCTAGCTTTTGGGGCCTGGTACAATAGTCTGACCCAGTCGACAAAGCCCTCTCCGAACCCGAACCGTCCGAGTACCTCCCAGAAATAGTCCCACTTCACCCGGTCAAAGGCCTTCTCGGCATCCATTGCAACCACTGCCTCTACCTCTTTGCACTCCGTGGGCATCATGATCACGTTGAGTAGTCTTCTTAAGTTGGCTACCAGCTGTCTGCCTTTAACAAACCCTGTTTGGTCTTCCCCGATCACCTCCAGGACACAGTCCTCAATTCTAAGCGCCAAGGCCTTACCCAGGAGCTTGGCGTCAACCTTGATCAGGGAGATTGGTCTGTATGACCAACACGCTTCCAGGTCTTTATCCCATTTTAATATCAGCGAGATGGTAGCCTGTGACATCGTCGGAGGTAGAGTCCCTCTGTCCCTTGCCTTGTAAAATACCCTAGTCAGCACTGGCCCCACTATCTCGGAGAACCTTTCGTACAACTCCACTGGGTATCCATCGGCCCCGGGGATTTACCCGACTGCATGGCCTTCAAACCCCCCAGTACTTCCTCAGCTCTAATCGGGGCCCCCAGTCCGTCTACTAACCCCCTGCTCACTTTTGGGAAGGTCAGTCCGTCTAAGAAGTGTTTCATCTCCTCCGGCTCCTCAGGGGGTTCCGAGGTATGGAGCTTGCTATAAAACCCCCGAAACACCTTGTTCAGCCCTGACGGGTCATCCACTCTGTTCCCCATACCGTCCACTACCCTACCTATTTCTCTGGCAGCATCCTTCCTCCTGAGTTGCTGCGCAAGTATTCTACCAGCTTTCTCCCCATGCTCATAGACCACTCCCTTTGCCTTCCTTAGTTGTTCCAAGGCTTTGCTCGTGGACAACACTCCCAGCTTGGCCTGCAGTCTCCGTCTATCTCTAAGTAGGTCCTCCCTCGGAGCCTCTGTGTATTCCCTGTCTGTCCGGTGAATCTCCTTGACCAGTCTGTCCTTTTCCGCTCTGTCTGTTCTATCTCTGTGGGCCCAGGTTGAAATCAGCTCCCCCCCTTACCACCGCCTTCAGCGCCTCCCATAGGGTCGCTGCTGAGGCTTCCTCTGTGTCATTAACCTGCAGGTAGTTCTGCATGCACTGCCACAATCTCTCGCACATCCCCTCATCTGCTAGCAACCCTACGTCTAACCTCCATTGCGGGCGCTGGTAGCTCCCTTTGCAGACCTGCAAGTCAACCCAGTGTGGGGCATGATCCGAGATGGTGAGCGCCGAGTACTCCATATTTTTTACCCCGCCTACACAGTCCCTGCTCATGATGAAGAAATCGATTCTAGAATATACTTTGTGAACATGCGAGTAGAACGAATATTCCCTTCCCGACGGCCGTCTGGCTCTCCATGGGTCTACCCCCCACCATCTGCTCCATGAACCCCCTCAGTTCCCTTGCCATCGCTGGGAGCCTACCCATTCTGGAGCATGACTGGTCTAGTCCGAGGACCGTGTTGAAGTCCCCATCCATGATCAGCTTGCTTGAGTCTAAGTCTGGGATTTTCCCCAGCACCCTTTTAATGAAGTCAGCATCATCCAAATGTGGAGTATATACATTCACCAGGACTACCCTCACCCCCTCAAGCCTACCACGGACCATAAGAAATCTACCACCTCCATCTGCAATTGTGCCCTCCGCCTCAAATTGAACCTGTTTATTAGTCATGATTGCCAACTCCCTGGACTAAGCCCGAGTGGAAGACTTGGCTAATCCAGCCCTTCGTTCATCTTGTCTGGTCAGTCACTTTCAGATGTGTCACCTGCAGCATGATTACGTCCGCCTTTAGAGTCCGCAAGTGCGCGAACACACGTGCCCTCTTGACTGGCCAGTTTAGTCCTTTGACATTCCAGGTGATCAGCCTGGTTGGAGGGCACCTGCTCCCCCCCCCCCCCCCATGCCGGTGAACCATAACCCTTCTTGGGCCCGCCCCCAGCCCATGTGCCGCGTCCCTCCCGGTTCACCTCCTGGCAGTTCCCACCCCTGACCTCCTCTCTGTTACCTAATTTAGATCCCTCCCATGTCAGCAGAATAGCTTCCGCCCCTCCTCCCCCCCCCCCCCCACCCCCCCAGCAACAACCCTCTGTAACCCGACCCCTGCCATGTACTGGCTGTATGCATAACCCCCCACCTGACTTCCTTGACTAGCTTCCAGCTAGCCCGGTGACTCATCTCTCCGGCGCCCACTTGTCTCGCTCCCATTGTTCCCCCAAGCTCATCCCCCCCACCCATCCACACCCATTCCTGCTCGAGCAGTCTCTCTGAAGTAAGGAAGATCAAACAAAAAAGGGCAATCAAACAAAGAACCGAGACCGCTCCAGCTGTAATGCTATTCCAGTTGTGTAAACAGCTGAGTGATATCAATCGCCCCTTTCTGCGCATTAATAAAAGAAAAACCCAGCAACACAGTACTCATGTAACCCTCCCCTGCATCAAATAACTTTAACCCCCATTGCTTCCTGGCCAGATTTCTGTTACGATGGAAGCTCCAAAAAGAAAAAACACACAGAAAAAGCAAAAGGAAAAAAGAAAAGAGAGAGGGGGCACCCGTTCCCCCCTCGCCCATTGTAACCAAAGGCAGCGAAAAGAAATACAAAGGGCGCGATTCTCAAAACGGGAGACTGAGTGCCGACGCCGGAGTGAAACCCGGAGTGTTTCACTCCGGTGTCGGAGGCCGCTCCTCGCCCCCTATTCTCCCCCCCCTCCCCCCCCCCCCCGGGGGGCCAGGTGCGGCGGCGCATGAATCCCGAGCGCCTGGCCTTGATGCGTGCGGCAAGCGACGCGCCGGGAATGACGCGGCCGGCGGCGCCGAAGTGACGTCAGCTGTGCATACGCAGGTTGGCCGGCTCCAACCCACACATGCGCGGTTGCCGTCTTCCCCTCCGCTGCCCCGCAAGACGTGGCGGCTTGATCTTGCAGGGCGTCGGAGGAAAAGAGTGCGTCGTTTACAGACGCCGGCCCGACGATCAGTGGGCACCGATCGCGGGCCAGACATCTGTTGAGCGCGCCCGTGGTGCTCGATCCTCCCTCCGCCCCCCACAGGCCCCACACTCACCTGTCGCGCGCTGTTCACGCCGGCAGCGACCAGGGGCGAAATTCTCCGCAGACCGTCGTAACGCCGATTTCCGGCGAGCATAATTGGTGTGGATGACTCCGGCGTGGGGGCCTTCTTTTAGGCGTCTATTCTCCGTTCCCGGAGGGGCCAGCAGCGGACTGACGCGATACGTGTCAGTTTCACCCGCTGCGGAAGTGGCGAGACCCGGCGTGGGGGGGGGGAGAGAGAGAGAGATAGACCCGGCGTTTGGGGGGGGAGGAGGAGAGAGACAGACCCGGCGTTGGGGGGGGGGGGGGGGGGAGGAGAGAGACAGACCCGGCGTTTGGGGGGGGGGGGAGGAGGAGAGAGTCAGACCGGCATTTGGGGGGGGGGAGAGAGAGACAGACCGGCATTTGGGGGGGGAGAGTGACAGACCCGGCATTTGGGGGGGGGGGGGAGGAGAGAGACAGACCGGCATTTGGGGGGGGGCGGGAGGAGAGAGACAGACCGGCATTTGGGGGGGGGGGAGAGAGACAGACCCGGCATTTGGGGGGGGGGGGAGGGAGACAGACCCGGCGTTGGGGGGGGGGGGGAGGAGAGAGACAGACCCGGCGTTGGGGGGAGGGGGAGGAGAGAGACAGACCAGCATTTGGGGGAGGGGGAGGAGAGAGACAGACCGGCATTTGGGGGGGGGGGGAGGAGAGAGACAGACCGGCATTTGGGGGGGGGGGAGAGAGACAGACCCGGCATTTGGGGGGGGGGAGAGAGACAGACCCGGCGTGGGGGGGGGGGGGGGGGGGGGAGAGACAGACCGGCATTTGGGGGGGGGGGGGGGAGGAGGAGAGAGACAGACCCGGCGTTGGGGGGTTTGCGGCGTTGAGTTGAGAGGAGAGGGGGGGGGTTTGCGGCGTTGAGTTGAGAGGAGGGGGGGGGGTTTTGCGGCGTTGAGTTGAGAGGAGGGGGGGGTTTGCGGCGTTGAGTTGAGAGGAGGGGGGTTTGCCGCGTTGAGTTGAGAGGAGGGGGGGTTTGCGGCGTTGAGTTGAGAGAGGGGGGCGGCGTTGGAGGGGGGTAGGGGTGGTGAAGGAGGTAGGGGTGGTGAGGGGGGGTTGGGGTAGGGGCAGCGGCGTGCAGAGGAGGGGGGCGACGGATGCCCGGGGCCAACGCACCGTCGCCCCCCCTCTGCACGCAGCTGCCCCTACCCCTACCCCCCTCCCCACCACCCCTATCCCCCTCCAACACCGCCCCCCCCTCTCTCAACGCCGCACCCCCCCCACTAACACCGCACCCCCCCCCCACTAATGCCGCACCCCCCCCCCCCCTCCACTAACGGAGGAAGGAAGGGGGGGAGGAGGAAGGAAGGGGGGAGGAGGAAGGAAGGGGGAGGAGGAAGGAAGGGGGGGGAGGAGGAAGGAAGGGGGGGAGGAGGAAGGAAGGGGGGGAGGAGGAAGGAAGGGGGGGAGGAGGAAGGAAGGGGGGGAGGAGGAAGGAAGGGGGGGAGGAAGGAAGGGGGGAAGAGGAAGGAAGGGGGGAGGAGGAGAGAGGGGGGGTGTGTGGCTACCGGCCTTCAGAGGGAGGGGGGGTGTGGGTACCGGCCTTCAGAGGGAGGGGGGGTGTGGGTACCGGCCTTCAGAGGGAGGGGGGGGGGGTGTGGCTACCGGCCTTCAGAGGGAGGGGGGGTGTGGGTACCGGCCTTCAGAGGGAGAGGGGGGGGGGTGTGGATACCGGCCTTCAGAGGGAAGGGGGGGTGTGGGTACCGGCCTTCAGAGGGAGGGGGGGTGTGGGTACCGGTGTTGAGGGGGGGGGGGGACCCGGCGTTGAGAGGGGGGGGGGGTTGCGGCGTTGAGGGGGGGGTTTGCGGCGTTGAGAGGGTGGGTGGTGCGGCGTTGAGGGTGGGGGGTTGCGGCGTTGCGAGAGATGGGGGGGCGGTGTTGGAGGGGGGTAGGGGTGGTGGGGAGGGGGGTAGGGGTGGTGGGGAGGGGGGTAGGGGTGGTGAGGGGGGTAGGGGCGTGGTTGGGGTAGGGGGCAGCGGCGTACAGAGGGGGGGCGACGGTGCGTTGGCCCCGGGCATCCGTCGCCCCCCCCCTCTCTGCACGCCGCTGCCCCCAAACCCCCCCCCACCACCCCTACCCCCTCCAACGCCCCTACCCCCCTCCCCACCACCCCTACCCCCCTCCCCACCACCCCTACCCCCCCAACGCCGCAACCCCCCCCCAATGCCGCAACCCCCCCCCCAATGCCGCAACCCCCCCCAATGCCGCTACCCCCTCCCAATGCCGCAACCCCCCCCCAATGCCGCAACACTCCCCCCCCCAATGCCGCAACCCCCCCCTCCCAATGCCGCAACCCCCCCCCCCCCCCCCCCCCCCCCCCCCCCCCCCCCCAATTGCCCTCGGACACTGAACGGCGTCAACCATCATCAATGGTTGACGCCGTTTTAAAGCTACTCTGTTTTTCGCCGACGTGACCCGTGGCCACGTCGGCGGGACTTCGGCCCATCCGGGCCGGAGATTTGTTGAAACAAAAATATAATGAAATCCCGCCGGCGCCAGCTGTTTTCAGAGGCTGCCGGCGGGATTTGCACAACGCCGGTTTTTGGCCGGTCAGAGAATAGAAAACCCTGCGGGAGCGGGATTAACGCCGCTGCCAGCCGATTCTCCGACCCTGCGTGGGGTCGGAGAATTTCGCCGCAGGTGTGGTTGACGCCGGCGTGAACCGGTCGGGTTCGGCAGGCCGCTCGGCCCATCCGGGTCGGAGAATCGCCGGTCGCCGTGAGAAACGGCGAGTGGCGATTCTCCGAGCGGCCTGTCGTAAAACGCGACACGCCATTTTTGGGGGGTTGGGAGAATCGCGGCGGTGCAAGGGCGGCGTGGCGTGATTTGCCCGGCATTCCCGCGATTCTTCCACCCGGCGTGGGGTGCGGAGAATCGTGCCCAAAGTACCTGTGAAGCAACAAAAAATAGAAAGTCAGTCCAAGAAAAATAGAAGTCACGTAAACAATAATACTCCGACTCTGGCTTGAGTCCGTGGGTCCTCAGTTCGGCACCAGTCCCTGATCCTTTGCGAACTCCATCGTCTCATCGGGGTCCACAAAGTAGTAATGCTGGCTCTGGCGTGTGACCCAAAGACGTGCCGGGAAGAGTAGACCGAACTTCACGTGCTTTTTGAACAAAATCTCTTTAATTAATTTGTTTAAAGGCTGCTCGTCGCCTGGCCACCTCCTGATTCAGGTCCTGGTTGATGCGTAGGACATTGTTCCACGTACAGCTCCTTGTGCTCTTTGCCCACTGAAGGACCAGCTCCTTATCTGTGAACACGTGGAACCTGACCACCATTGGTCGGGGGGGGGGGGGGGGGGGGGGGGGGGGGGGGGGGGGGGGGGGCACCCCGCCCCGGTCGCGGCTGCCTCACCTGCACTCTGTGTGCCCCATCCAGCTCCAGCGGTTGCGGGAAGGAGTTAGCCCCCATCAGCTGCTGCAGCCGGTCTGCCACAAACGTCGTGGCGTCCGCACCTTCGGCCCCCTCTGGGAGGCCAACAATTCTCAGATTTTGTCTGCGGGCTCTGTTTTCCAGGTCTTCAAGTCTGTCAAGCAGCCTTCTCTGTCGCTCCTTTAACCCATCTATTTCTATTGCAGCGGTCGTTTGTGTGTCAGCCTGTTCCTCCACCGCTTGCTCCAGCTCCTTGACCTTTTTGTCCTGGGCCTCCAGTCTTTGGTTCACTTGCTCCACCGCTTTCTGAAGTGTTCTAAGTTATCCCGCTTCATTGCTTCCAAACTTCCTTTTATGACCTGCAGCATATTGTCCAGCGCTGCTTGGATTGTCTGGTCCGCGGTCCGTACGTCAGCCACCTTTGATCCCAGGTCAGCTCCCACACCACATTGTCTCTGCCCTTTCTTTTCCTGCTTTCACTGCTTTCTGCTCTTCTTTGTTTCCATGCAGCTCCGCACGTTTAAATCAGCAACTTTGTGGCCGTCTTTTCTAGCGCTCAAAAGTTCCGAAAAGTCGGGAAATCAGGTCCAAAGTGGACCGGAGTGGGAGCCACTGAATGTGCGACTCACTCCCTCATAGCCGCCACCGGAAGGCGATGATAAAGTAATTTAATGAGCAATATAAAATAATCTCATGAGTTCTTTTTACTTAATACTAAACTAGTAAACAAACAAATAACTGTAGATCAAACTATTAAATAAGATAAAGATAATTACTGATATGTATTAACTTCTTCTCTCTAGCTCTGTACTCTCTGCATTACAGAAACACACTCCTCTAGGAAAGAGCAGGGAAATATTTATATAGGTCCTGATAGTGTGGCCATCTGTTATAGCTTAACATAGTCTGATCATGTGTTACTACATACAGAAATCACTACAGCCCCTTCAAGGGGTGATGCACCATCAATTGGACACGAGATGAAGATGAGATAGGCTTTAATGCACAAGATGTGTGCCCGGCAGCAGACATACAGAAGAATGGCCGACTGCCGGGAAGCACGGGTTCTTATATCCCGCCTTGTAGGCGGAGCTACCTACCTCTCAGCCAATCGGCTGAGAGGCACATGACTTACCCGGGCCAATGGGCAGCTAGTCCTCTGCACCAATAGCAGCTTATTTCCAAGGTACCATAATACCCATAGTCATACTACCACAAGGGGCGACATTGGAATGGTCATATGACCCAATCAGCCAACAGGAAGCGAGCACGGGGATCTTGGTGTAGGGTGTGGATTTTTTCTGCCAGCTGTGATTCTAGTGCTGAGATAGAAACACAACAAATTATTTATTGTGTTCTGCATATAGTTTGTTTGCTCATAAACCCTCCGCTGTTCGTTAGCCAATTGGTGGTTGCTAATCGTTGCATTTACTACACCTTCCCTGCATCACAAAGTCAGAAGTGAGGTTTTTCGCTGATGATTGCAATGTTTGGTACCATTCGTAACTCCTTGGATACTGAAACAGTTTGAAACAAGGTCTGGACAACATTCAAGCTTGGGCTGATAAGTAGCAAGTGACCTTCAGGCCACACATGTTCCAGGCAATGACCATCTCCAAAAAAAAAGAAGAATCTCCTTTTTGATTCAATTGTATTATTATCACTGAAGCCCAATCATCAACATCCAGGACGAAGCCCTTGAGGAGTACAGTGAACGTCGGAAGTAACTTAAACGTGGAATTGGGAGGACTAAAAGAGTCAATGAAATGTCTTTAGCAAACATGGCCAAGGAGAACCCCAAGGCTTTTATGCATATATTAGGAGCAAGAGGGTAGCAAGAGAAAGAGGAGGCCCACTTAAGGACAATGAGGGAGGTTTTATAGATAGGCTTCAAAATTGGGCGGAGAAATGGCAGATGGAATTTAACCCGGACAAATTCGAGGTGATGCATTTTGGTAGATCCAATTCACCTGGGAGCTAAAAAAATAAATGGCAGAACCATCAGGAACATAGAGACACAGGGAGATCTGGGCGTGCAAGTCCACAGATCCTTAAAAGTGGCAGCACAGGTGGAAATGGTGGTAAAGAAAGCACATGGCATGCTTGCCTTAATCGAACGGGATGTCAAGTATAAAAGCTCGCAAATTATGTAACAATTTTTTAGAACTTTTGGAATACTGTGTCCAATTCTGGTCACCACACTACCAGAACGTGGAGGTGTTGGGGAGTGTACAGAAAAGGTTTACCAGGATGTTGCCTGGTATGGAGGGTATTAGCTATGAGAAGGGATTGAATAAACTGGGATTATTCTCCCTAGAGAGACGGAGGCTGAGGGGCGACCTGATAGAAGTTTATAAAATTATGAGGGGTATAGATAGGGTGAACAGTGAAGGCTTTTTCCCAGAATGGAAAAGGCAATAACAAGGGGACACAAGTTCAAGGCGAGGAGGGATACGTTCAGTGGAGATGTGTGGGGGAATTTTTTTGCACAGAGGGTGGTGCTGGCCTGGAATGCACTGCCAAGTGAGGTGGTTGAGGCAGATACATTAGCGGCCCTTAAGACTTATCTGGATAGACACATGAACAGACGGGGTATAGAAGGATCCAGGCTGTTGGTCTAGATAGGACACATGATCGGCGCAGGCTTGGAGGGCTGAAGGGCCTGTTCATGTGCTGTACTGTTCTTTGTACTTTGTTTTGCATTGAACGACAGGAAGTGGGTGAAATCCTTAATGAGTTCTTTGTATCAGTATTCACCAGGGAGAAGGACATGACGGATGTTGATGTTAGGGATAGGTGTGTGAACTCTCTTGAGAACATCAATATATCAAAGGAGGAAGTGTTGAGTATCCTAAATTGCACTAAGGTAGACAAGTCCCCAGAGCCAGTGGGATCTATCCCAGGTTACTGCAGGAGGCAAGGGGAAAAATAGCTGAGGCCTTAACGGATATCTTGACATCCTCTTTGACCACAGGCGAGGTTCCAGAGGACTGGAGAATAGCCAACGTTATTCCCTTGTTTAAGAAAGGAAGCAGGGACAATCCAGCAAATTATAGGCCGGTGAGCTTGACATCAGTGGTCCGGAAGCTTTTGGAAAAGATACTGAGAGAAAAATTGCACATTTGGACATTTGGAGAAAAATTGACTAGTTAATGACAGGCAGCATGGATTTGTAAGGGGAGGGTCATGTCTCACCAACGTGATTGAGTTTTTTGAAGCGGTAACAAAAATAATTGATGAGGGAAGGGCTGTGGATGTAGTTTATATGGATCTTAGTAAGGCGTTTGACAAGGTCCCACGTGGCAGACTGGCCCAAAAACTAAAATCACATGGGATTCGGGGTGGGCTGGCTAGATGGATACTGGATTGGTTATAGAAGTTCCCTAAAAATGGCAACACAGGTGGCCAAGGTGATTAAGAAGACATAGGGCATGCTTGCCTTCATCAGCCGGGGCATTGAGTGCTTGAGTTGGGAAATCATGTTGCAGCTATATAAAACATTGGTTAGGCTGCATTTGGAGTATTGCGTGCAGTCCTGGTCACCACATTATCAGAAGGATGTGGAACATAAAACATAGAACGATACAGCGCAGTACAGGCCCTTCGGCCCTCGATGTTGCACCGACATGGAAAAAAACTAAAGGCCATCTAACCTACACTATGCCCTTATCATCCATATGCTTATCCAATAAACTTTTAAATGCCCTCAATGTTGGCGAGTTCATTACTGTTGCAGGTAGGGCATTCCACGGCCTCACCACTCTTTGCGTAAAAAACCCACCTCTGACCTCTGTCCTATATCTATTACCCCTCAATTTAAGGCTATGTCCCCTCGTGCTAGCCACCTCCATCCGCGGGAGAAGGCTCTCGCTGTCCACCCTATCTAACCCTCTGATCATTTTGAATGCCTCTATTAAGTCACCTCTTAACCTTCTTCTCTCTAATGAAAACAACCTCAAGTCCATCAGCTTTTCCTCATAAG
Source organism: Scyliorhinus canicula (assembly GCF_902713615.1). Taxonomy (NCBI): domain Eukaryota; kingdom Metazoa; phylum Chordata; class Chondrichthyes; order Carcharhiniformes; family Scyliorhinidae; genus Scyliorhinus; species Scyliorhinus canicula. The sequence goes on along the minus strand of NC_052157.1, from coordinate 11,133,280 downwards.
ATTTTCCCTCCATACCAGGCAACATCCTGGTAAATCTCCTCTGCACCCGTTCCAAAGCTTCCACGTCCTTCCTATAATGAGGCGACCAGAACTGTACGCAATACTCCAAATGCGGCCGTACTAGAGTTTTGTACAACTGCAACATGACCTCATGGCTCCGGAACTCAATCCCTCTACCAATAAAGGCCAACACACCATAGGCCTTCTTCACAACCCTATCAACCTGGGTGGCAACTTTCAGGGATCTATGTACATGGACACCGAGATCCCTCTGCTCATCCACACTACCAAGAATTTTACCATTAGCCAAATATTCCTCATTCCTGTTATTCTTTCCAAAGTGAATCACCTCACACTTCTCCACATTAAACTCCATTTGCCACCTCTCAGCCCAGCTCTGCAGCTTATCTATGTCCCTCTGTAACCTGCAACATCCTTCCGCACTGTCTACAACTCCACCGACTTTAGTGTCGTCTGAAAATTTACTCACCCATCCTTCTGCGCCCTCCTCTAGGTCATTTATAAAAATGACAAACAGCAACGGCCCCAGAACAGATCCTTGTGGTACTCCACTCGTAACTGAACTCCATTCTGAACATTTCCCATCAACTACCACTCTCTGTCTTCTTTCAACTAGCCAATTTCTGATCCACATCTCTAAATCACCCTCAATCCCCAGCCTCCGTATTTTCTGCAATAGCCGACCGTGGGGAACCTTATCAAATGCTTTACTGAAATCCATATACACCACATCAACTGCTCTACCCTCATCTACCTGTTCAGTCACTTTCTCAAAGAACTCGATAAGGTTTGTGAGGCATGACCTACCCTTCACAAAACCATGCTGACTATCCCTAATCATATTATTCCTATCTAGATGATTATAAATCGTATCTTTTATAATCCTCTCCAAGACTTTACCCACCACAGACGTTAGGCTCACCGGCCTATAGTTACCGGGGTTATCTCTACTCCCCTTCTTGAACAAAGGGACCACATTTGCTATCCTCCAGTACTCTGGCACTATTCCTGTAGCCAATGATGACCTAAAAATCAAAGCCAAAGGCTCAGCAATCTCTTCCCTGGCTTCCCAGAGAATCCTAGGATAAATCCCATCAGGCCCCGGGGACGTACCTATTTTCACCTTGTCCAGAATTGCCAACACTTCTTCCCTACGCACCTCAATGCCATCTATTCTAATAGCCTGGGTCTCAGCATTCTCCTCCACAATATTATCTTTTTCTTGAGTGAATACTGACGAAAAGTATTCATTTAGTATCTCGCTTATCTCCTCAGCCTCCGCACACAACTTCCCACCACTGTCCTTGACTGGCCCTACTCTTACCCTAGTCATTCTTTTATTCCTGACATACCTATAGAAAGCTTTTGGGTTTTCCTTGATCCTACCTGCCAAAGACTTCTCATGTCCCCTCCTTGCTCGTCTTAGCTCTCTCTTTAGATCCTTCCTCGCTTCTTTGTAATTATCAAGCGCCCCAACTGAAACTTCACGCCTCATCACGCTTCATTGGGCCTCACGGTAGCATGGTGGTTAGCATCAATGCTTCACAGCTCCAGGATCCCAGGTTCGATTCCCGGCTGGGTCACTGTCTGTGTGGAGTCTGCACGTCCTCCCTGTGTGTGCGTGGGTTTCCTCCGGGTGCTCCGGTTTCCTCCCACAGTCCAAAGATGTGCGGGTTAGGTGGATTGGCCATGCTAAATTGCCCGTAGTGTAAGGTTAATGGGGGGATTGTTGGGTTATGGGTATACGGGTTACGTGGGTTTAAAGTAGGGTGATCATTGTTCGGCACAACATCGAGGGCCGAAGGGCCTGTTCTGTGCTGTACTGTTCTATGTTCTATCTTCACATAGGCCTCCTTCTTCCTCTTAACAAGAGATTCCACTTCTTTGGTAAACCACGGTTCCCTCGCTCGACCCCTTCCTCCCTGCCTGACTGGTACGTACTTATCAAGAACATGCAATAGCTGTTCCTTGAACAAGCTCCACATATCCAGTGTGCCCAACCCTTGCAGCCTACTTCTCCAACCTACACATCCTAAGTCATGTCTAATGGCATCATAATTGCCCTTCCCCCAGCTATAACTCTTGCCCTGCGGGGTATACTTATCCCTTTCCATCACTAACGTAAAGGTCACCGAATTGTGGTCACTGTTTCCAAAGTGCTCACCTACCTCCAGATCTAACACCTGGCCTGGTTCATTACCCAAAACCAAATCCAATGTGGCCTCGCCTCTTGTTGGCCTGTCAACATATTGTGTCAGGAAACCCTCCTGCACACATTGTACAAAGAACGACCCATCTAATGTACTCAAACTATATCTTTTCCAGTCAATATTTGGAAAGTTAAAGTCTCCCATAACAACCACCCTGTTACTTTCGCTCTTTTCCAGAATCATCTTCGCCATCCTTTCCTCTACATCCCTCGAACTATTAGGTGGCCTATAGAAAACTCCCAACAGGGTGACCTCTCCTTTCCTGTTTCTAACCTCAGCCCATACTACCTCGGAAGAAGAGTCCCCATCTAGCATCCTTTCCGCCACCGTAATACTGTCCTTGACTAGCAGCGCCACACCTCCCCCTCTTTTGCCCCCTTTTCTGAGCTTACTAAAACACTTAAACCCCGGAACCTGCAACAACCATTCCTGTCCCTGCTCTATCCATGTCTCTGAAATGGCCACAACATCGAAGTCCCAGGTACTAACCCATGCTGCCAGTTCCCCTACCTTATTTCGTATACTCCTGGCATTGAAGTAGACACACTTCAAACCACCTACCTGAACACCGGCTCCCTCCTGCGAAGTCAAATCTGTGCTCCTGACCTCTGTACTCTCAATCTCCCGTACCCCAAAACTACAATCCAGGTTCCCATGCCCCTGCTGAATTAGTTTAAACTCCTCCAACCTTTGGAGAGAGTGAAAATAAGGTTCATCAAGATGTTGCCTGGTCTCGAGGGTGTTGGCTATGAGGAGAGGTTGAATAAACTAGGACTGTTTTCACTGGAAAGACGGAGGCTGAGGGGAGACCTTATCAGGTCTACAAAATTATGAGAGGCATAGACTGGGTGGATAGTCAGAGGCTTTTTCCCAGGGTGGAAGTGTCAATAACAAGGGTGCACAGGTTCAAGGTGAGAGGGGAAAGTTTAAAGGGAGATGTGCAAGGTAGGTTTTTCACGCAGAGAGTGGTGGGTGCCTGGGACACGCTGCCAGAGGATGTGGTGGAAGCTGGCAGGTTAGCAACATTTAAGAGGCATCTGGATGGATACATGAATAGGGAGGAAATAGAGGGATATGGACCGAGTAAGCGCAGAAGGTTTTTTTGTTGTTTGGACATCATGATCGGCACAGGATTGGAGGCTAAAGGGGCTGTTCCTGTTCTGCACTTTTCTTTGTTCTTTGTTATCATTGACCAGAAACTGAACTGGAACTTCCATATAAATACTGTGGCCACAACAGCAGCTAAGAGGCTGGGAATTCTGTCGAATGTAACTCATTTCCTGACTCCCCAAAGCCTGTCCACCACCTACAGGGCATAAGTCAGGAGTGTGACAGAGTACTCTCCACTTGCTCAGATGAGTACAGCTCCAACAACACCGAAGAGGCATTGACACCATCCAGAACACATCTAGCAGATTGAATGACAGCCCATTAAGCAGTCACTCCCTCCGCCACCAGTGCACAGTGAGAGCGGTGTGTACCATCTGTACGGTGCACTGCATGAACTTGTCAAGCCCCCTTGGCCAGCACCTTCCAAACCAGCAACATCTGCCACCTCAAAGAACAGAAACAGCGGACGCAGGGGAACACCGCCACTTGAACGTTCCCCTCTAAATCACACACTGTCCTAACACTGAACTACATCGTCTTTCCTTCACTGTTTAGGTCAGAAAATGCTGGAACTCATTCCTAACAACAATGGTGTACGTAGAGAGTCAGCGGGGTTCGTTAAGCAATCTGCCTCGAAACATGTGGCATGCCAAAAGATCCCGCTGTCGTCAATGGGAAATGAACCCCCCTCTCCCCGGAGCCGGGTAAACCGCGGCAGAGGTGGTCCATTGACGAGACTGGAAGATCTCGCCAGCATCAACAGCTGGAATATTCCGGCACACGCGTGTTGCAGAAAGCGTATCGCCACCACCATCTCAAAGCCGAGTAGTAATGGGCATTAAATGCAGCCACAGTAATTGTATAAAAATGTTGCTATGCAATGGAAATTAAAGTTGTGATGAACGTAAAAGCAAAACGTTTTGTGCAGAACAATTTCAAATACATGCAGGGCAAGTTTATTTCCTTACAATCGCTATTGAGTAAATAAATCCCAATAAAGCTTATCCTTGAATCATTCGTGATAAAAGCATTTTTAAAAATAAATTTAGAGTACCCAATTCATTTTTTTTGCAATTCACGGGCAATTTAATGCAGCCAATCCACCTCGCCTGCACATCTTTTGGGTTGTGGGGGTGAAACCCACGCAAACACGGGGAGAATGTGCAAACTCCACACGAACAGTAACCCAGGGCCGGGATCGAACCTGGCACCTCGGTGCCGTGAGGCAACAGGTCGAACCCACTGTGCCACCGTGCTGCCCTGCTATGAAAGCATTCCTGTTCAGAATCCATGTTTAAATGTGAACATCTTTCCCGGTCAACCATGCTACCTGCTGCAAAACAATTCGCTCAGCGAAGATAAAAGCAAACTCTGCCGGTGAGGGGTCAGAGAGGTGCGAGCATCTCAACCTATTATTTGGCATTGTAACAGCCTCCAGCTTAGGTGGCATCCTGTGAAAATGAATACTCTATAATTTCCACTTCAGGGCAGAATTATTTTACTTTCAACATCTATTTGCAGAGTCTCTAGTTTGCCAGAGCAGGGGAGAGATCCGTAACAACCAGATCATGTGCACCGAGGGTGTTGTGTAAATTTCTGAGTTGGGGAGAAATGGGGGTAGGGAATGCCTTTTTAAAACAGGCGGGAGTTTCATTAAAATATTGAAATGAGGCTGTTAATGTCCTGCACATAATTTCCTCGCATTCATGCGCAGAGCATGTGCAACAATAATTATACCCCTAAATAATAGGCTTCCAGGGTTGATAGGAAATCAGTTAAGTGCACAAGTTCATTTAAAGGGCACAGTTTAAGAAAAGAAAACATTTAACAATGTTAAAGTAATTTCCGCACTGTTTGTCTTATTTTCCTTGGGTGTCACTTCGATTTTGCGGAATCCTGATGGCAATTTTTCCTCTGCGTTTATCCTACAGCTGCACCTTCTCGCCATTGAAAAAGGATGTCAGAACTCTGAATTTCTGTTGCGCCTCTCTTGACATCCCAAAGCACTTGACAGCCAATGAGGTGCTTTTTGAAATTGCTCTGGGGTGGACCCCAGCACGAGTCTGCAGATCGTGGGGGGTTCTACCAAAACGCAGAGCTTCGTTTTGGAGGTGTCAACGCTACAGGCTGCAACGTGGTTAGCCCAGTTGCTTCACAGCACCAGGGATCCAGGTTCGATTCCCGGCTTGGGTCACTGTCCGTGCGGAGTCTACACGTTCTCCCCGTGCCTGCGTGGGATTCCTCCGGGTGCTCCAGTTTCTTCAAGTCCCGAAAGACGTGCTTGTTAGGCGAATTGGACATTCTGAATTCTCCCTCAATGTACCCGAACAGGCGCCAGAATGTGGCGACTAGGGGCTTTTCACAGTAACATCATTGCAGTGTTAATGTAAGCCTACTTGTGACAAAAAAAAGATTATTATTATGTTATCCACCATCGTTCTCAAAGTGCCCCTGTTCGAGGACTTCCAGTGGCGGCTATGAAGGAGTAAGTCGCAGATTTGGTGGCTCCCGCTCGGGTCGGACTTTTGGACCTTTTCCCCCGATTTTTTTACCGGACTTGATTTGAACAATCGATGACAGAGGCAATTGGGTACTGGATTCCCATATCGGTGCATGGAGAGGAGGACTAGAAGTGCTCGCAAAGGCAGAAACAGACGGATAGAGAAGGCTTGGGCTGAAGCTGCAGGAGGAGACAGCATGGCGGAGGACTGGACCTCTGGCTTGTTGACCCAGCGGTCAACGGAGCAGCTGATGCAAGTTACCCAGGAGGGCTTCGCCAAGCAGAAGCAGGACTGCATGGACCCGATTAAAGAGTCAATTGCACGGCTGGAGCTTAGATTGAATGCCCAAGATCGGGTGATCCAGAAAGTAGAGAAGGCGCTGGCTGACCAGGAGGAACATCAAACAGTGGTGGAGCTGGAGGTGGGGCTGCTGAGAGACCAGCAGAAAAGGCTCCTGGAGAAGGTGGAGGAGCTAGAGAATAGGTCCCACTGACAGAACTTGAGACTCGTTGGGCTCCCGGAGGGGTCCGAAGGAGCGGACGCTGGGGCACACATAGCGGACATGTTCGAGAAGCTGCTGGGGGAGGTGGACAGGGCACAGAGAGCTCGCGAGGAAGCCGCGAATTGAGAGAACTCCCGAGGGCAATGGTGGTGAGATTCCACAGGTATTTGGATAAGGAGCGTATTTTACAGTGGGCCAAGCAGACACGGAGCTGCAAACGGGAGAACAGTATCCTGCGGATCTATCAGGACCTGAGTGCGGAGGTGGTCAAGAGAAGAGCGGGGTTTAACCAGATCAGGTCGTCCCTTTTTAAGAAAAAGGTGAAGTTCGTACTGCTGTATCCGTCCCGTCTCCGGATCACGTATGAGGAGCAACATTTTTGTTTCGAGTCACCTGAGGAAGTGCTGGACTTCGCGAAAAGGAAAGGACTGGTGGTGGACTGAGAACTTTTGAACTTTGCTGCAACGTTCATGTTTGAAAAAGTTTCTCATTTTTTGTTTTGTAGAAGCTATTTGTAATGCCTTCTGTATTGATTTGGGGCCAGTTGCAGAGCTGAGTGAGTTAAAGTTTACATTTGCACTGTTGGGGAATGGAGGTGTGTTTGTTAGATGCTGGATCTTCTGGGCAATTGTGTCGGGATTGTTTGTCATTTGAATATGTGTGTATGAGCGGGGGTAAGGGTGGGAAGGGAACAATATGTGGGTAAATGTCTGGCGCCAGGGGTGGAGGCCACCAAGCTAGCTGGGCGGGCGAGCTCACGGAAGCATAGTGGGGGGTGAGCAGATGTTAGGCTTATCAAAGGGGTCGATTTACATTGTGTTGTTACTAGGGGGAGGAGGGGGGAAAATGTTCTGCTGATGAGGAAGGGACTGTTGCTGAGGGACAGAGAGGAGGTCGGGGGTGGAGGGTGCCTGGCGGCAGGCACGGGGCGTTGGCTGGAGACTGGCCCAAGAAAGGGGACGGCTGATCGGTGAAGGGGGGGGGTGGCGATGAGCCCCCCAGGCTGATCACCTGGAATGGATGAGGGCGAAATGGGCTGGTCAAGACGGCATGCGTGTTTGTGCATTTGACAGGACTGAAGGCGGACGTGGTAATGCTGCAGGAGATGCACCTTTGAGTAGTTGACCAGATTAGATGAATGAAAATTTGGGTCGGGCAGGTTTTTCACTCGGGACTGGACTTGAAGACCAGGGGGTCACGATCCTGATCAACAAGCGGGTGGTGTTTGAGTCGGGAAGGATAGTTTTGGATGTGGGAGGCCGGTACATTATGGTCAGTGGGAAATTGGAGGGGGTACAGGTGGTACTAGTAAATGTGTATGCACCAAATTGGGACGAAGAGGATGCTGGGGAAGATACCGGACCTGGATTTGCATAAGTTGGTCATGGGAGGGGATTTCAACACGTTATTGACCCTGGTTTAGACCAGTCAAGCTCAAAAACGGGCAGGGTGCAAATGGCAAAGGAACTAAAAAGTTTCATGGATCCATGGAGATTTGGGCAGCCGAGGGTGAAGGAGTTCTCCTTCTACTCACACGTGCATAAAGTGTACTCCTGGATTTATTTCTTTATTTTGAGCAGGGCTTTACTGATGGCGATGGTGGACATGGGGTACTCGGCGATCACAATCTCAGACCATGCTCCGCACTGGGTTGACCTACAGGTTAGTAAAGACATAACCAGCGCCCGCACTGGAGGTTAGATGTGGGTCTTTTAGCTGTCAGAGGTGTGCAGGCGGCTGAGGAAATGTATTCAGAACTACCTGGAAGTCAATGATACGGGGGGAATTTCGGCAGCGGTGATCTGGGAAGCATTGAAGGCGGTGGTTAGGGGGGAGCTGATCTCGGTACAGGCCCACAGGGAGAAGGTAGACGGGACAGAGACGGACCGACTGGTAAAGGAGATATTGCAGGTCGACAGGGGTTATGCGGAGACCCCAGAGACAGGACGTTTAAGGGAACGGCGGAGACTACAGGAGTTCGGCTTGTTAACCATAGGGAGGATGATGGAGCAGCTGAGAAAGGCAATGAGGGGCGATTTATGAGCATGGAGAGAAGGCCAGCAGAATGCTTGCACAGCAGCTTAGAAAGAGCGAGGCAGCCAGGGAGATCGGGAAAGTAAAGGTTGGAGATGGGAACCTGGTTGGAGACTCAGAAGGGGTGAATAAGGCTTTTAAGGAGTTTTACAGTAGTGTGTATGGGTCGGAACCCCCAACAGCGCCGGAGGGGATGAGGCACTTCCTAGGGGGGCTGAATTTCCCGAAGGTGGACGGGGAGCTGGTAGAAGGGCTGGGGACCCTGATCGGGATGGAAGAGATAGCGGAGGGTCTGAAGGCCATGCAGTCGGGTAAAGCCCCAGGGCTGGATGGGTACCCAGTGGAGTTCTATAAAAAGTTCTCTGGGATATTGGGGTCGTTGTTGATGAGGACATTCAATGAGGCAAGGGGGAGAGGGGTGCTGTCCCCGACAATGTCAAGGCCACGATTTTGCAGATCCTGAAGCAGGACAAGAACCCAGCAGTGGGTCCTACAGGTCGATATCCCTATTGAATGTGGACGCCAAACTGCTGGCCAAAATGTTGTCCTCTAGGATTGAACATTGTGTTCCGGGCATTATTGGGGAGGACCAGACGGGGTTTGTTAAGGGAAGGCAGTTGGTGGCCAATGTAAGAAGGTTATTATACATGATCATGAAGGTAGGGAGGTGGAGGCAGTGGTCGCAATGGACGCAGAGAAGCCATTTGATCGAGTAGAATGGGAATACCTGTGGGAGGTACTGGGCCGGTTCGGATTTGGGTGGGGCTTTATTGATTGGGTCAGGTTGCTGTATCAGGCTCCTGTGGCGAGTATACGGACGAATAGGACAACATTGGAATATCTTAGGCTGCATCTGGGGACGAGACAGGGATGCCCACTCTCCCCACTGTTAGCCATAGAGGCGCTGGCAATTGCACTAAGGGCTTCAAGGGGCTGGTCCAGGAGGGAGTGGAACACAGAGTCTCGCTTTATGCAGACGACCTGCTCCTGTATGTATCGGACCGAGCAGAGGGGATGGAAGAAATCATGAGAATTCTGCGGGAATTTGGCCAATTTTCAGGGTATAAACTAAATATGGGGAAAAGTGAGATGTTTGCGGTCCAGGCGAGGGGACTGGGGGGGGGCGACTGGGGGAACTGCCATTTAGAGTGGTAGGGGGAAGCTTTTGGTATCGAGGCATCCAAGTGGAGCGGGAATGGGAATGGTTGCACAAACTTAATCTGGCCCGACTAGTAGACCAAATGAAGGACGATTTTCGGAGATGGAAACACTCCCGTTTCGTTAGCTGGGAGGGTTCAGAGGGTTAAGATGACGGTCCTCCTGAGATTCCTGTTTGTGTTTCAGTGTCTCCCCATCTTTATTCCCCGGTCCTTTTTTAAACGGGTCAACAAAGTGATCACTGGCTTCGTTTGGGTGGGCGAGACCCCGCGGGTAAGGAGGGGGATGCTTGAGCGGAGCCGGGGAGAGGGCGGGCTGGCGCTGCCAAACTTCAGTAACTACTATTGGGCGGCGAATATAGCCATGATCAGGAAGTGGGTGGTGGGTGTAGGGTCGGCATGGGAGCGTATGGAGGCGGCTTCATGTAAGGGCACCAGCTTAGGGGCGTTGATAACGGCGCCTCTGCCGTTCCCACCTGCACGGTACTCCACCAGTCCCGTGGTGGCGGCCCTGAGAGTCTGGGGACAATGGAGGAGGCATGTGGGAGCAGAGGGAGCATCGGTCTGGTCCCCAATCTGTAATAATCACTGGTTTGCCCCAGAAAGGATGGGTGGGATGGTTTCGGGGATGGCAGAGGGCAGGAATTGAGAGGATGGGAGATGTGTTTATAGAGGGGAGCTTTCCTAGCTTGAGGGAGCTGGAGGACAAATTTGGATTGGCGAGGGGAAACAAATTCAGGTACCTGCAGGTGCAGGACTTCCTACGCAGGCAGGTTTCAACCCACCCGCTCCTATCACCAAGGGGGATACAGGACAGGGTAGTTTCCAGAGGGTGGGTGGGAGAAGGGAGGGACTCTGACATTTACAAGGAACTCATGGGGTCAGAGGAGACGCAGACTGGAGAGCTGAAGCGCAAGTGGGAAGAGGAGTTGGGAGGAGAGAGGATGGTCTATGGGTAGAAGCATTGAGTAGCGTCAACGCGTCCGCAACATGTGCCAGGCTCAGCCTGATACAATTCAATGTTGTTCACCGGGCTCACATGACAGTGGCCCGGATGAGCAGGTTCTTTGGGGTAGAAGATAGGTGTGCAAGGTGTGTGGGGGCCAGCGAACCATGTCCACATGTTCTGGACGTGTCCAAAGCTTAGGGGACTCCTTCAGGGGTTTTCAGATGTCATGTCCACGGTGTTATAAACAGGGGTGGCACCGAGTCCAGAGGTGGCGATTTTCGGGGTGTTGGAAGATCCGGGAATCCAGGAGGAGAAAGGGGCAGACGTTCTGGCCTTTGCTTCCCTGGTAGCCCGGAGACGGATACTATTAGCTTGGAGGGACTCAAAGCCCCCGAAGTGGGAGACCTGGCTATTGGACATGGCTAGCTTTCTCCATTTGGAGAAAATCAAGGGCGAAATTCTCCGCCCCCCACGACGGGTGGGAGAATAGCGGGAGGGCCTTCCCGACATTTTTGCCGCCCTCCCGCTATTCTCCCACCCCCCCGCCGAAGTCCCGACCCGAATCGCTGCCGCCGTTTTTTTACGGCCGGCAGCGATTCTCAGCTGTTAGATGGGCCGAAGTCCCAGCCCTTTCCGCCGTTTTTACGAACGGCAAACACACCTGGTCTTGCCGTTCGTAAAAACGGCGTCACAAACTCGCTTTTTATAACCATGGCACCGATTGGCACGGCAGTACCACGGCCGTGCCAAGGGTGCCATGGGCCCGCGATCGGTGCCCACCGATCGCCGTAGTGCCCGATGCCCGCGCACTACTTGTCCTTCCGCCGCCCCGCAGTATCCATTCGCGGGGCGGCTGAGGGGCAACCCGGCCCGCGCATGCGCGGGTTTCGCGCAAAAACGCGATGACGTCACCCGCGCATGCGCGGGTTGGAGTCTTCCAAACTGCGCATGCGCGGCTGACGTCATATGACGCGTCAGCCGGCGCTAACTCCGGCAAGCGGGCTTAACGATTTTCGTTAAGCCCGTCTTGCCGGAGCCTACGGCGTCGGGCTGCTAGCCCCGACCGGGGACCAGAATCGGTCCCCGGTCGGGAAGGGGCGCGCTGCCGTAAAACCCGCCCGGGTTTTACGGCAGCTTTACGATTTCTCCCGTTTTGGGAGAATCTCGCCCCAAGTTCGCCTTGAGAGGGTCAATGTTAGGGCTCGCCCGGAGATGGCAACCATTTGTCGACTTCTTTGCGGAAAATTAATCATCAGCAGAAGGGAGGGGGGGGGGGGTAGTTTAGCTTAGAGTAGAGGGTTAATAAAGGTGGGACCTGTAAGGGAGGAAGACGGCTTTTGCACTATTTTTATAGATTTATGTATATTGTTTATTTTGTTGTTGCTGTAAAACCAGAAAATACCTCAATAAAATTTTTATTTTTTAAAAAGTGCCCCTGTTCAGCTACAAGGCTGCTTGTGAGGAAACTACTAAAACCACCATGGATACACAACATGCCCAAATTGCAGAAGGAGTGAAGCACTATTGGTCGGATTCCTGACAGGCCAAGAAATACAATAGATATAAAAACAGAATGTGCTGGTAAAACTGAGTTGGTCTGGCAGAATCTGTGGAGGGAGAAACAAGGGCCGGAATTCTCCCTCACGGCGGCGGGAAACCGGGGCCAACCACTCCGGCGTCAACAACCCCCAAAAGTGCGAAATTCTCCGCACATTCGGGGGGTAGGTGGACGCCGGAGGGGTTGGTGCCGCTCCAGCCGGCACCGAAGGGATGGCGCAAGTTCGCACATGCGCCGAAGGGCCAGCGTGATCTCGGGCATTCGCGGAATGGCCGGCGTGATTCCGCGCATGCGCGGACCAGCCGCCGTATTTTGTCACATGCATGGGGGGTTCTCTTCTCTGCGCCGGCCATGGTGGAGCCCTACAGGGGCCCAGCGCGGAAGAAATAAGTGCCCCCACGGAACAAGCCCGCCCGCAGATCTGTGGGCCCCGATCTTGGGCCAGGCCACCGTGGGGGCCCCCCCTGGGGTCGGACCGCATGCACCCCTCCTTAGGACCGCACACGCATACTCACTTGCCAGGTCGGTGCGTGTATTGAGTAGTTCACACCAGTGGGACTGGCCAAATATGGATGGCCACTCGGCCCATTGGGGCCCAGAGAATCACCAGAGGAGCCGGGGCCAACGGCCCCCAACCGGCGTGGCGGGAATCCTGCCCCCGCCCAAAAAACAGCGCCGGAGAATTCGCGTTTATTGGAGTGTATTAACACGCCTCCGTTTAAAGGCCGTGTGCTTAACACTGCTAGGCTCTGTGTATGTATTTTCAGCTCGGGAGTCGCCAGGTGCCGTATAACACCTCACAAATATTCCAAGGTCAGGTTCAAAGTAATAAAACGATACACCGATTAGTAAGTTCCAAACAATCAATATTTATTATACAAATATAATAAATACGCATGCACACGCTAAGGGACTAAGCTATAACTAAACTAAGCGATCAGAATACTTAACTAAACAGGAACAGGCAAGGTCAGGGAGCGAGGCCTTCATTCCGATCTTGGTCTGCAACCTTCAGAGAGTGTGCTGGTCGCTGGGGGTCTAGTGGGCCTGGTTCGCGTAGCGAGCGTCGTATTGTCACTTACGGTTCGGCGGCTGGTGCTCAACGGCTGGAGTCAGGATACAATTCGAAGTTCTTGGTCGAAGTCAAAGCCGGAGCACGAAACAACAGACAGGACCATGTGTGGGGTCTATCTTTTATAGGGCCCCAATGTCCGTGCCTCTTTTGGGGCGGGCTTTACCTTCAGGTATCGATTGGACCAAATTCTAATCGATATCTTTTGAATTCCCCCAATGTGAGGGTCTCTTCTTGATGGAGGGGGCGGTTTCTATAGTGGATACTTCTGGTGCCGCTCTGTCTGGACATCCACTTAAAGTATCTATTCAAACCTAAATGTTGCCATTGTGTGTGCCCAGATCTGGATTGCCTCATTAATATGCAAAGCGTTTTGCCATTAACACCTTTGGTTTGAGATCTTCCACCTGGCCAGAAACTAGTTTTGCTGCTTGCAAAATGCTAATCAGTCTTTGCAGACTGCTGTCTTGGCTAAACTGCTTTTTCCCTGCAGTCTTAGCAATTCTCCATCTTGTTAGTCCAGTGTCCATTTTAGGTGGCTACAGTAGCTACAGGGAGAGTGAAGGTTACAAAGGGCACCGGAAATTTGGACACTCGTTGGCGTGAAAACAGTTTGAAAGTCTCCCAATGGCGGGTTAATGGGGGGGGGGGGCAATTCTCCCGTTATATGGTAGCGGCAATGCAATTTGCATTAATTTGCATCTCATGAATGCTCATCAAAACAGCAAAATCTCATCAGGCCTTCCAATTTTGTGTCACGCCAGCGGGAAACCATGACGCGCCCATACCCGTTTGGAAATGAGTGGCATGAACATGGCAGACCTCAGTTTGCTTCAGACTTCGAGGTGAGTGCAACATATATAACCGACCTTCCATAGCGCTGCGCCACTCCCGTTGCTCTGAACGCCATTCTGCTGGGGCAGAGAGGTTCCTCCCCTCCAGCTCCCTGCCAACTGAGGTTTGACCTGAGGAGGGTTGATGAAGACAAAGGGGGGGCAATGTGGAAGGAGTGCTGTGCAAAGGCTGGGAGGGGTGGGGGGGGGGGGGGGGGGGGGTGCGAGGGTGCACAATCGCAGGCAGAGGTGCAAGGAAGTGACTGAGGATGACTAACAATGGAAGGCAGAGGGAAGACCAAGGAGACGGAAGGTGGACACCAACAAGGCTGCATGAAATGCTGACAAACTTGGAGGCCAAAGGGATACCACATTGTTTACTGGAATGGGATGTTTGCAGACTCCAGATGGGATGGATAGTGGTCCACGTTGTGACTTTATGTGGAATGTTCGGAATAAAAAAGGTTAATGTCATTCCATAATTAACCACTAGATGGAGCTAGATGCAGAGCTATATTAAGCACTGACTCACAAGTTTCTGGGAGAAGGCTGGAGAGTGTAGAGTACAGTTATAGATAGAGTGCAGAGACTAGTGTTAGTGGAGTGTAGATTCTAGATGACTAGATTATTGTTCACTATAGTAGTAAGTAGTGTTAATAAATGTTAACTTTGTTAGTGAATTTAGCTTCTGTGATCTTTGTGAACACGACAACATCCATCCCGATAACAGAATCACAAAGAACACCACACACGTGAGATATGGGAGATTCACCGGTGATGGGCTTGTGGGGGATTGGGGGATTGGGGGGGGGGGGGGGGGGGGGGGGGGGGGGAATCTCCACCACAACAATGACTGGATGCAGAACATCTGCAGGGATGTTTGCTGGAGAATAAGGGTTACCCACTTAAACTGGCTGATGATTCCAGTTTGTCACCTTCAAATGCCTGTCAAGGAGAGGTACAACACTGCTCAAAGCGCCACAAGCTCCCTCATTGAGCAGACCTTAGGACTTCTGAAGATGTGATTCAGGTGCCTGGACTGCTCAGATGGCTCTTTGCAATTCTCACTGAAGAGTGTCTCCTGCATGATAACTGTTTGCTGTGCCCGTTGCAATTTGGCTATGCAAAGAGGTGAGATTTGATTTGATTTGATTTATTATTGTCACATGTATTAGTATACTGTGAAATGTATTGTTTCTTGCATGCTGAACAAACAATGCATACCGTCCACAGGGAAGGAAGGAGAGACTGCAGAATATAATGTTACAGTTATAGCAAGGTGGAGACAAAAGATCAACTTAACCGTGGGGGCCTCACGGTAGCATGGTGGTTAGCATCAATGCTTCACAGCTCCAGGGTCCCAGGTTCGATTCCCGGCTGGGTCACTGTCTGTGTGGAGTCTGCACGTCCTCCATGTGTGTGCGTGGGTTTCCTCCGGGTGCTCCGGTTTCCTCCCACAGTCCAAAGATGTGCGGGTTAGGTGGATTGGCCATGCTAAAATTGCCCGTAGTGTAAGGTTAATGGGGGGATTGTTGGGTTACGGGTATACGGGTTACGTGGGTTTAAGTAGGGTGATCATTGCTCGGCACAACATCGAGGGCCGAAGGGCCTGTTCTGTTCTATGTTAATACGAGGCAGGTCCATTCAAACGTCTGATGGCAGTAGGGAAGAAGCTGTTCTTGAGTCGGTTGGTGCATGACCTCAAACTTTTCTACCTTTTTCCTGAAGGAAGAAGATGGAAGAGAGTCTGTCCGGAGTGCGTGGTGTCCTTAATTATGCTGGCTGCCTTTCCGAGGCAGCGGGAATTGTAGACAGAGTCAATGGATGGGAGGCTGGTTTGCGTGATGGATTGGGCTACATTCATGACCTTTTGTAGTTTCCTGCAGTCTTGGGCCGAGCAGGATCCATACCAAGCTGTGATACAACCAGAAAGAATGCTTTATATGGTGCATCTTGTAAAGTAAAAATGGAAAAATATGTCCTTTGAAACATGGAAGTTTGGCAAGATCTGGCCTGAGGGTGCATGAGAAAACGTAGGGAAAAATCCCATGAAGGATTAACGGCAGGTGCAAAAGAAGGTTTTGAAATGCAGATTGCCTTTATCAAACAGGCATTAAGAAAACAGCTTGTGACTGCTCAAGCTGTAAAACTGATGCCTGTCTTTCAAGTCAAAGCAGATTGAACTTTTAGTTACATGAAGAGAAACAATATTTTGCGCCTTCTTTGAAGTTAATCATTTTAGTAAGCAGCTGAAAAAGAATTGCCAGGATCTTCAGTTGAATTGGGTGACAAATGTTTTGGTGTGAAATCTTGCTGACACAAGGTGAATATGGGAAACAACGTGTCCACGAGAGCACAGGTTAACACCAAATCGGGGTCAGAGTTCTGACAAGCTAAGGGCACTATTTGGTAATAAAGCAACTTTAGAAGTGACAAGAACCAGATGTAACACGCCTCTAGGATGATAGCACTTTTGAACATTACAAGGGAAAAAATGTAATCAGAGTTCGATGAACTAAAGTCATGTTCAACATGAATACATAGTTGTGTTAGAAGTAATTAAGATCAAAGGTACACTGAACAATCAAGAGCAAAACAAAGTTACTTTATGATAACGTCATATAAACTTCATAATTGCTAGAAGGGAAGTATAAACCCTAAGTCGGTAACAGCCAGCAGAGTCAGCTCTCATTGCTGCCTCGGTCATGGGAAGGATAGAACACAGAAACTGAGCAGAACAGCGAATTCATCAGGAGGAAATGAAAAGATAAGGAAGAGATATTGTCAAGGTAGACCTGAAGGTCTTCTCAACCAACCAGGAGAATCTTTTTACTTTTCTGTAAAGACATCTTTTATCTTTTAAAAAAAATATATAATAAAATAACTTTAAGTTTTAACCTGAAACGGTAGTTATTACAAAGTCTACTTAACTTAGCAATGTGGGACCCAGGCTACTAAGTGGTAAGTAGATGAAATCTTCTATAAAGATATGGGTTATAGCGGGGGATAACTTGAAAATATAGATTGACCGAAGAGCACCCACCTAAGTCTGCATAGGAGTCAGGGACTGAGAATCTGACAGGATGAGCTGGAAAACCCCCTCCAAAGAGTTAAAGTGAAGTTTTTATACCTTTTTCAAATTAAAGCTGAGTGGCCTACCACACCACTGGTCACATGAAATGGGCGCAACCTCTATCGCCACTCCCTAGTCAGTCTTAGGTCACCTGACTCTAACATTCACTTATATACTAATGAGACTCCTACTGGTGATTTTGGATGCAATTGACGGGGCCTAGCATTTAACGGTACTTAGTTCTGGAAATGAGCCCACACAAGCTTCTCAGCATTACTGGCTGTGTGGCCGTCTGATTCGCCCGACTCATGCCTCAGCATCTCGCCGCTATCAAGGGGGAATTGCTTTTAAACGCACTCACTCATAGTCAAAAAAACAAGCAAGGCGGCGCACAGACCCCCTCCTCGCTTTGAGAATGCAGACCTGGCCAAGCTTCTCGATGCCGTCGATATGAGATGGGACATCCTGTTCCCCCAAGGGACTGGGAGGACCAGCAGCAGAGTCACCCAATATTGCCTGGGAGGCAGTGGCAGCGGCCGCCAGTGCGGGAAGCATGACAAGGAGGACCACCTTCAATGTCGGAAAAAAACCAATGACCTCCTTAAGCTGCAAGGGTAAGTTACACCTCGTTCCGACTATCAGTTGCGCCTGCCTCTCCTCAAATTCCCAAACTCCCTTCCCCTAAAAATCACCGGTTGACATCTCGCACCCGCCTCACATCCGATCTTCATGCTTGCTCCTCAGAACGCACTGGCACCCACCAGCACAACCACTTCATTTCTACATGAGGTACCCACACATGTCATCTGCTATGAATAACCCTGACCCATCAGGTGTATGGCTCACAATGCCCTCTCTTTATCCCCGCAGGGAAAGATGTAGTGATATCATGATTGTGTTGTAATTCACTGACTGGCCACTAGGGGTTTCATTAGTATATAAGTGAATGTCAGAGTCAGGTGACCCCTCAGACTCACTCGGGAACTGGGAGAGAGGTTGCTAGTGCATGTTCATACTGTTATTCATCTCTTGTTCTATACACAGTTGACCCACAGTTAATGTTAATAAATCATTTATAGCTTTAACTACAAGTGTTCTTGTAATATAAATCAGGCCATCCAACAACAACATTACATGGTACCAGGGTTGGATGGTATTAAACACTGAGAAAAAACAAGCCTGCCACAAGGTCCACAGAGATTTGAAGATTTTGCAGACTGCACGAATTAACAACCTGGAATCATTGAAGCCACCAATGTGTCTCAGATTTCATGGTTATGTGGACAGCAACTGGCGTGTTTTTAAACAACAATTTTATCTGTTTCTTACTGCAATAGATTTAGGAGATCAATCAGATTCACGTAAGGTAGCAATGCTCCTAAAAGTGGCAGGGCCCGAAGCAATTGCTGTGTTTAATATGTTTAAATTGGCAAATGATGACGATAGTAAAGATTTTAACAAGGTAATTCAAAGATTTGATAAACATTACAGCCCCAGAAAGAATGAAATTTATGAACGCTATGTGTTGAGATCACGTTTACAGAAGAATCTATCGATTATTACATTACTGATTTAAAGTTAAAAGCTAAAACCTGTCATTTTTCTGTGATGGAAACGTCCATGATTCGGGACTAAGTTTTGTTTGGTGTGACTCAATTCTTCCTCCTAATCTGTATGAATGTAAATGCATGTGCTTTACCATATTTTCCTTGCCTCTCAACAGTTAATAAACTCAACTCTACCTTAACTTGGGAAAGCTTGGTTAACTTGAATCTTTTTAAAACATGAATTCTGGGCGCTATCTAATCGAATTGCAAGAGTCCCGTGTCGAACACCGAGAAAGGTAGTGTCATGATCGGTACTAAAGGTAGTGTCATGATCGGTACAGGCTAGGAGGGTCGAAGGACCTGTTTCTGTGCTGTATTATTCTTTGTTCCTTGAAAGACCACGATATCAAACGGGTCTTTGTTGCAATCGGAGGCTTAGCGGGGAACTCCCCGTCGAGGCCGCACTTAGACCCATTTCCTGCACTGAGGAACTCCGCTCGTCAGAACAGGAGGAGATCGGGCCACCATTTTTAAACGGCGTCCTGATCTCTCAGCACCACTAACGCAGGCCCCAAGCCCCCAACTCCTCCCCCACCTGTAGCCCCACCTCACACGGGCAGAGCATCGCTGGGTCCAATCCCTGACGGAGGCACGATGCCAGCCTGGCACCTTGGCATTGCCAGCCTGGCACCTGGCCATGCCCCTGCCTGCATGTGCCATCTGAGCACCTTGACAGTGCCAGGTTGGCATTTAGGTGAACTGCAAGGATGCCAGGCTAGCAGTGCAAAGGTGTCAGGTGGCACCAGCAGTGCCAGTACCATCTGGGGGCCTCCAATCCCCTGGGAGATTCCCCCCCCCCAAAGTGCTGTTCCATCTGATCCCTGTTTGTGGGGACCAGTACTGAACGGCGCTCACCTAATGCCTCTGAGGCAAAGGGGTAAGATCCCAACGCCTCCGGTACACGGTTCGATTCCCGTAACAGCCTCCCCGAACAGGTGCCGGAATGTGGCGACTAGGGGCTTTTCGCAGTAACTTCATTGAAGCCTACTCGTGACAATAGGTGATTTTCATTTTTCACTTCATCAGGCAGGCTGCATATTAGAGTGAGACTAGCTACTCACTGTAATATTCAAATTCGCCAAATACTGATCCGCCCACAATAGGCAGGATTTAGATTGTGACGTCGTGCAAGGTTCCGTTAGATCTCGCAAGGCGTGGAGAGCCGGGTAGATCCCAGAAGAGGCCACTCCTAGCATCTGCTGGCCATGTTGGGCCCCTGTCCGCCCAGACCCAATGTGCCCGTTGGATCTGGGAAAAGGTGTCCTGGAAAAGGGATCCTTTTTATATTATATCTTTTTGCTACCAACCAGAGGGGGTTGAACAAAGACGGAGCCAGTTCACCTCGCCTGGGGTGAAAGAATTTGGGGGTATCCCAGCCGCATGGTGACAAATCAAGGGGTCCCACCCAGACCAGCAACTTTGGAAAGCCTCATCTAGGGGTGGTTGTGACAATGCCTAGAAACCACCTCTTCCAGCGAGAGAATTGAGGGCAGCAGGTTTTCATCTTAAAATTAGAGCTCAGCAATTCAGCAGTGAAATTGTCCCACGCAGCAGCGTGGAGGCCGGATCAATTGAAATGGTCAGGGCTGAGATCAATAGATTTTTAACTCGGTATGAAAAGCAAGAGATGCGGAGGAAAAGTGTGTAAACAGAGTCACAACACGGATCAGCCAATGGCTGGACAGGCTCGAGGTGGTACAGTGCAGTCAACAGAATTATACCAGGGCTGAAAGAGTTAAGTTACAAGGTCGGGTTGCATAAACTGTATTCTGTTCATTGTGTTTGGAAGACTGAGGGATAATCTCTTCAAGGTCTCTAAAATGATAATGGCATGCAACAGGGCAGATAATGCAAAGTATTTCCTCTGGTGGGAAAAACCCAGAACCAGGGATGAGTGATACCCCTGTACCTACATTTCTTATCGTAATATTATGACTTGTTTAAGCATCAAGTCTAAATTATTTTCAAAAAAACTGGAATACCCTAGAGGCCCTAATCTATAATGAATGAAATGAAATGAAAATTGCTTATTGTCACGATTAGGTTTCAAATGAAGTTGCTGTGAAAAGTCCCTAGTCACCACATTCCGGCGCCTGTTCGGGCAGGCTGGTACGGGAATTGAACCTGCGCTGCTGGCCTGCCTCGGTCTGCTTTAAAAGCCAACTATTTAGCCCTGTGCTAAACCAGCCCCTAATCTAAAGGAATGAGAAACCAGTAAAACCTGAAAATGAAGGGTGCCAGTAAAGCTTGCATACCTTCAAATGGAACCCCAGTGTTACTGATTTTTACTGGAATTTGAAAATTGCAAACTTTTTTTCCTTCTGCAAAGATATTCCACATATCAGTTTTTTAAAATAAATTTAGAATACCCAATTCGTTTTTCCAATTAAGTGGCAATTTAGCACAACCAATCCACCTACCCTGCACATCTTTGGGTTGTGGGGGCGAAACCCACGCAAACACGGGGAGAACGTGCAAACTCCACACGGACAGTGACCCAGAGCTGGGATCGAACCTGGGACCTCGGCGCCGTGAGGCAGCAGGGCTAACCCACTGTGCCACCGTGCTGCCCAACATACCAGTTTTAAAGACATGTATTCATCCAAGTTGCCACATAATGCCCTTACCTTTTTTACAGTGCAGCCGAATCTAATCCTGAAATGGTTCCTCCATTGTGAGGTAGATGTTCAGCATGGATTTGTCCCCGTTTAGACTGCCCTTATACAGCGGGGGGAGTCCGCCACTGTGAATCCTGCTGTCACACCCGCTGCATGCTCACGTGCTACATCGGCAAGGGGGATGCTTTCAGACTTTGTGAAGTCACAGATACCAAGCCCTGTCCGCACAAATAAAACAAGTAGGTTGGTTGGATGTTGTAAGGAAACAATATTCTTCGACCTCCTGTCAAAAGCACTTAATTCTTGCATTGCCATTTCACCACATCATCAATTTCTGCAGAACCGTTTCTCTTTTAGCTCAATGATGGAAAGAGGGTTGACCCCTACTTGTTTCAGGTTTCGACCAGCGTTTGAAGTTTCTGAATTCCAGTTACAAAGCAGTTACATCTCTCAAGCCTATCCTCCCCCCCCCCCCCCCCCCCCCCCCCCCCCAGTTAATTCTAGGCTTTGGCGTTTCCATAGAATCCCTCCATTCAGAAGGGTGCCATTTGGCCCATCGAGTCTGCACCCACCCTCTGAAAGAGCACCCCACCTGGGCCAACTCCCCCCCCCCCCCAGCCCCCCCATCCCCCCCCCCCCCCCACCCCAGCCCCCCCATCCCCCCCCCCCCCCCTATCTTTGCAACTCCACCTAACCTGCACAAATCTTTGGACGCTGAGGGGCAATTTAGCGTGGCCAATCCACCTGACTTGCAGATTTTTGGACTGTGGGAGTAAACCGGAGCACCTGGACGAAACCCGCACGGACACGGGGAGGAGGTGCAAACGCCACACAGTCACAAGGCCCGAACGGAACCTGGATCTCTGGCGCTGTGAGGCAGCAGTGCTAACCACTGTGCCACCTGGCAGGTTTTGCATGAGTTGGCACTGCAACACACCTGAACTCATGTTAATAATCTAAACTGAAAAAAATGTACATTTAAGACTTGAGTTGAATTTGAAGGGTGTGACCCAATGGCAGCATGTTAATATTGTCAAGTCCATGCACCAGTCTATTCATATTGGGAGCATTCCAGCCAAAAACATTTGACTGTATAAACAGGATATAGTTGCTACAATACTTCTGCTTACTGAAACAATCATAGGCGCGGCTTATTCTCCTATTTTGAAAACTGCTAATCAGAGGTAGCCTAAAATCAAAGTTTTTTACATAGAAAGTTCTTCATTTTTCCACTACAGGGTTTTGCTTCAGTGATATAATGGACGAGGAATGCACTTCGTCACTCAGAGGTCAAGTGGCCCTCCCTTCAGTTCATGACGTCAAAGCAGCAACTATCTACACAAAGAACCATAATTTATTCTAAGCGGGAGTGCTGTTGTCAACACCAATGGAAATGTGTAGCAACATGATGCTCCAAAATGCCTGCCACAGAATTATGTGCAGCTGAATGAATATTTGATCTGTAATCAAAATATTCTTTCATTGAATATTTCAAGCCCCTTGTGTGCTGTTTTTAAACTCCGAGGACAAGATAAAAAGTCTAGATCTACAATGCAGGGCATCATCGAGGTTGACAAGAGTATAGGAAAGGATAGGTAAATAGTAGGTCAAACATAAATTGTTCTCAGGAAAACTGAGGCTTGGGTTATAAAGCCTGAGATTGCAAAGGAAGACTAAGAGCTGTAAGGAGCTCCAGAGTGTTAAGATTGGGTGAAATGTTGAGTTAGAGTTGCAAAATGTGAGATGGCCTTGATTGTACCACAGTGGAGTGGTGGTATAGGATGGCATGTTCCCATTTCAAAAGAAACAGTAGAGCATTGTACTATTGATGAAATAATGACAAGAAAGTTTGCAATATTGAAGAACGTATTGTATTGAAGGAATGGTCTTATTCTTAAAGGTGATCCTGGACATAAGAATGAAACTTTTAAAAAGTTTAACTGTGTTTCCTGAAGTGGTCAGACTTTGGGAGCCCAGTTTAGTCTGCGCTAATGGAGGGATTTGAGTATGCTACCATGATTCTGCGATGTTTGTTGGCATTAACAAAATTGCAATCTTGTTCAATACATCTCATTCCATGTTGTCAATGGCAAACAGTTTTAAAGAACAAAACCTCGGAACAAGGAACGACTGACAGGTGCCAATAAGTGCTCTGACATCTCCTCGAGTAAGAAGTCTTACAACATCAGGTTAAAGTCCAACAGGTTTATTTGGAATCACTAGCTTTCAGAGTGCAGCTCCTTCATCACTAGCTCCGAAAGCTAGTGATTCCAAACAAACCTGTTGGACTTTAACCTGGTGTTGTAAGACTTCTTACTGTGCCCACCCCAGTCCAACGCCAGCATCTCCACATCATCTCCCCTTTACACCATGTAGCTTTATGTGGCAATTCAGATGAATACAGTCCTTCACTAATTCATGCTTGCTTCTAGTTCTGTAATGTTAACAGTCGTTTATCACATTGGAATGAACAGGAAATATTAAAGCAATCAGGAATTCTTTATTATTTATGCTTCAAATTGCACACTGCTCTGTTCTTAATTATATTCACCAAATAAACATTCCATGCATACTCCATTATGTTTTGCATCTGAATATTTTAATATATTAAATCTATACATATTACATATATGTTGAAAAGTTTGCGCCCAGTGTTCCTATGCCACACACTAGGGTCACACTACAGATTTAAAACAATCATTTAACAAAAGACAAAGGCAGTCACTGGCACAGCCTAATGTTTACGTGCAGTTATAAATGCCTTTTAATTGATCTCAACATTTTAAAGTATCTATAAATACCTGCTGTTTTTCCTATTTAGGGCAGTGGATTTATTGAGACAGGACATGTTTACAACAAAACATCACAAATACACTCCCAGCTCTGGACTGTGAGCAACTTCAAGAGAAATTTACTAGTTTAAATGCTGAACTCTTCAACTCAATTTCACAGCAAATGACCACACAAGCTCAATAGTCTACATTTGTAATCTGCATTGGCTAAAGCACAAGAATTATTGAATGAAATAGCTGCAATTATTGATTTTGCAGATTGTATGTCTGGTCAAAGAGAGCATTTTGAGTAAAATGGACACCTAATATTGAGGCTGGAAAATGTTGATTAAAGTTTTCAAATGAAGACAGCATACTAATGAACCACTTAAATGCATGTGCAGGATTGACTGGATGTATGCTCTTGTCTGCAATTTCCCACACCAGCTTCCAATGTTGGCAAAGTTAGCAGTAAACCTGCAAACACTGGGGGAGGAAACTCCTTTATGTCTCAGAAAGTTAAATGCATGCTACTGGTAGAACTCTTACCTCTAAATCAGAAGATTGGTGTCCAAGTCCCACTCTGGAGACTTGAGCACATAATCTAGACCAGCACGTCAATGAAAAATGAAATGAAAATGAAAATTGCTTATTGTCACGAGTAGGCTTCAATGAAGTTACTGTGAAAAGCCCCTAGTCGCCACATTCCGGCGCCTGTCCAGGGAGGCTGGTACGGGAATCGAAACGTGCTGCTGGCCTGCTGGGTATGCTTTAAAAGCCAGCGATTTAGCCCAGTGAGCTAAACCAGACCCTGCAGCACTGAAGGAGTGCTGCACTCAGATGGATGTTAAACATCCCACGGAACAATTTGAAGAAGAGGAGGTGAAAGTTGTCTGGTGGCACAGAGCCTGTGTATTGCTGAAGAAAGGAAACATGCCATCGAAGTTGTTCATTTGCACTCATCAGGACTTACGCACGAGTGCCAAAGAGGAGAGTTTGCTACATTTCCCTGGCCAAAATTTATTTATCAACCAGAATCACCAAAACAAATTATCTGATCATTTCCTTGTTGCTGTTTATGGGGGTTGCTGAGCACGAATTGGCTGCTGTGTTTCATTATATTTGTAATGGTCGATAAAGTCATGTTCTAAAAGACATAGGAGCATCTTAAACATGGCACCACACAACTGAATAATTGTCCTCCACTATCATCTTCAATGTCTACTTCCAACTCTATAACATGGCACATCTCTGCCCTTGCCTCAGCCCATTTTCTGCCAAAACTCTCATTTGTTCTATTGTCACCTCCAGACTTGACTATCCCAAATCTCCTGGATGGACTCCCAGTCCCCATCTTCTATACACTTCAGCTCATGCAAAACTCTACTGCAAATCCTTTTCCACACCAAGTTCCACCCGGTGAGCATTCTTGTGCTCGTTGACCTCGCACCCTGCCCCATAATCCTCCAAGAGCTCTGCATTCCCCAAACCATGTCTTTCCCCAAGTTAGATGGATCTGGGCTTTAAGACATGGTTGTTGAGGTATAAAAATACCTGGCCCAGAAGTGGGAAATTAGGTATTGGAGCTACCTTTACCAAAGGTGAGGGTGGGGGTGGGGGGCAGGAGGAGGGAGTGAAGGCAGGAGTTTTACTTGAGGTAAGAGGACATAAAGAGAGAGCGGACATAAAGGGCGGAGGGGGACGAGTGACAAGAATGACAGCAGGTGAAGGATTGAAAGGATCGCCTCAACGTTCATTTGTAACCAAAATGTCTGAGGGTTTTGTTTTGTAGGCCAGAAATCATTCAAATGTAAAATAATATCTGTAATGAATGGATTTGGCGCCCAGTGGATTTGCCCATCAAGGTGAAGACTGCCCTACACAGTATTGGAGCTCACCTCACCCCAATGTTGGCCAGCCTGGTGAGGGTTTACCCTTCAGGCTTATGGTGTCCTTAGCCATCCAGAATGCACCAACAAAGATTGACCAGGAAAGGTGAAGTGGAACAGGTCACTTACCTCGAATTATCATGCAGGTGGCTGCATAGAGGGATAAGAGGCAGAGTGATATCATACCAGTTTTCCAGCCACACATGTCTTCTTTGCCCCCCCTGTCCCTCTGCTCTTCGCCACCTGTTGCCCAGGTGCTTCTGCACGTGCGCGGGTGTCACAATGGAAAAGCGCGCACGCGCGTCCCACGCGCCGCCCTCACCTGTGGCGGGAACCCCGCGGAAGCGGCAGGTGAGGGGCGCGCGCTCGCTGGGAACTCACCTGGGAAATGCTGGACCAGCCAGCGGGGGCGACGGGCGGGGCGGCGGGCGGGAGCAGCGTGTTCAGCGTGGGTGCATGTGTCCTCCTGTTCATCTGACACTTCTTCCACCCAAAAACAAACCGTTTGCAACCTCCCCGTCTTTATTTTGCTCTTAGTTATCTTCAAATTGGAACGTGCCCCCATCCCCTTCAATCTGTGCGCGGGGTGAGGCACAGACTGTTTGTGCTGCACAATCCCACTTCTGGACAATCTCATCAATTCCTAATGATTCCCCAAAGACAATCTCACCAATTCCTAATGCTTACCTTTAAACAATCTCACCAATTCCTAATGTTTACCCAACAACAATCTCACTAATTCCTAATGTTCACCCACAGACAATCTCGCCAATTCCTAATGTTTACCTGTAGACAATCTCACCAATTCCTAACATTTCTCTGGCGCCTTCCCCAACTCAAGTTTACCTTCTGACTTTTTTTTAAACTCCTTTCATCCTCTTGAATTGCTCCCCGGTGTTGCCCCTCCAAGGGATGTGAATGCTGTGTCAAACGTCAAGTGTCAACTTCACATCCTTTGTTGCTAATGGTTGAATATTAAGCACAAAGAACCAGCTCTAGGTTCCAACACCTAACAAGCGCAGAAAGGAGAGGTTAAGTATTGTAAAGATGGGAAGAGGTTGATAGAATAGAATCATGGATTGTACATAAATTGCTTTGTGATTAGCAACTTAATGATGAGGGCTATAATAATGGCCGCTGGGAGTGGGGGGGGGGGGGGGGGGGGGACTGAAGTTGGAGATTGATTTGAGCGGAAGGACTGTTTTCACTACAGATCTAATCTAAGTTAGATGTTCCTCATGCTGACATGAAGTGAAAGAAAAGTCAAGATCCGAGTCCTATCCTGTCCTCGGGGGACATGCTTGCACCCAGGACAATGGCTAACCCAGCTGATCTTTCACATGCCGTGCACATGACAGTGCCACTGAGGCCTCTTGTAATAACCCTGATACTACCCTGACTCTATCAATTCAATGCAGACCAGAGATTGAAGGATGCATGAGAAACACATTGGACTCGAAACATTGAGCACGATTCAACTAAATGGGAACAAAGTCCTATAGAGAGCGCATTTAGCCGCGTGTTTCCTGATACTCACAGCACTGAAAAAAACCTGGCTATTTAACACCACTCGCGTTATATAAGGGGCCTCAGCGGGGAACGCGTGGCAGAGGCTGCACATAGCCCGTTTGCTGCGTTGAGGAGCTCCGCTCGCCAGAACACACCAGTACAGCGAGTGCATCTGAATGCCGTCCTGATCTCCAACGGGAGCACTGACCCTGCAAAGTCCCAAAGAACAACAGGGCACAACATCCATGCAGGGCACCCCAGCCCAATCGGCAGGGCTCAGAAAATGTCAACCTGGTGTGTGGCAGTACACAGGCATCTTGGCAGTGCCAGGCTGACACCAGATGGCACTGCCAGGTTGGCACTGCTGGGTGCACAGGTGGCACCAGCAGTGCCAGGGTACCACCCTCCCCAAAGGGCATGCACCTGGCAGCCTCCAATCCCCTGGGAGACCCCTGCGAGTGCCTTTCCAATTGGAACCAGTGCTGAACGGCACTCGCCCGACATTTCTGAGGCAAAGGGGATATATGCCAATGCTTCAGTTACCTCAGGAAACTGCATTTTAGAGTAAAACTAGCTGTCTCACTTTAATATACAGATTTGCTAAAACGTGATCCCACCCACAATGGGCAGAATTTACATCGCAATGTCTCACGAGAACGACTTAGATTTTGTGCGGCGTTATGTTTGGGGCGGCATGGTGGCACAGTGGTTAGCACTGCTGCCTCACAGCGCTGAGGACCCAAAGATGTGCAGCGTAGGTGGATTGGCCACACTAAATTGCCCATTAATTGGAAAATAAAAGAATTGAGTACTTTAAATTTATTTTATTTAAAAATATCTCACGAGGCATTGCGAGCCAGGTAGATCCCGGGTGCGGGGCTCCCGGCTTTTATCAGCCACGCTGCATCGCGGCGAGCTGCTCTCCAGGTGCAGCATGGCCATTGGATCACGCTAATTAGCTCTGTTTTTCCCTCTCCTCTATAGATGCAGCCAGATTGGCTGAGGTTTTCCAGCGCCTTGTTTTTTTTTTCCTAATCTCCAGCGTCTGCAGTATTTTGCTTTTGCATTATTTTTGTGTTGACTCGCTTCCAGGACCTTGACACGAGTATGTGGTATTCCTTGATTCCTCTTTCAATAACGGTTGGATACCAGTAGCATTGGGGCTAAATGGAGTATGGAACTTACTGAATTGCGAAGTAAACCGAGTACGAAGAAAACACTACACATCAGATGCCTGCATTGTGCACAATTGTCTAATGCTTTCCTATTTACAAAATAATACACATTTCTCTGTATACATTGTTGCAGCCTTGTGAGGTGAAGCAAAATGACTCCCTGTTCTCCCACTCCAGGTTTGAACGTAGCAGGGCTTTTTTGTGAATGTAGAGAGGATGTGCTTTGTCGTTTAGAGTCTATTTATTTACACTTCAAGATTGTAAAGAATTAGTCAGACAGATTTTCTTAGATTCAACAAAGTAATTCTTTTGAAACTATTTTCTTAACTTAAAAAAACGAGGTAAATCACAACTAGCATTTGTCTGCCCCCCCCCCCCCCCCCCCACACACACACACACACACACACACACCAGTACCGATGGTAAAGCATTTTCTTTACAGCTAACACAAACATGTTTACGGTGAGCTGTTACATGGCTGGTTTCGAAGCGATAGTTCCACATTGTGGCTATTTTGTTCAGTTGCCTTCCTGGGTGTCGTTGCATGGAGTAGATTTGCACGTTGTTTTCAAGAACATTGCACTTCGCAGTTGGTTTCTCTTCTCAGGATGGTTACCTTGCCGACTGGTCACAACACTCTCAAGGTGAGAGAGACAGAGATGGCGCATTGCTTTAATAGCCTGTGTACGGTACAGCGTTGTCTTTGTGCTCTCTCTCTCTTGCTTGGCAATGGTTCCTTAAAGAACTTTTCTGGGTGTATATTGCAGGGAAATTCTATTAGTCTATGCCTGCTGCAGTTATTGTTTCAGAACAGGTAATTGCTACCTGATATCTCATCTCAGAAACATTTGAAAAGTCTCGGGATGGTGCAAATCAACAGGGGATGGGGTCTTTCATGCCTGTGGGGGGGAGGGTGTTGAGTGTCTGTTCATTCCATTTGGTGGAATATGAAATTGTATGTATTGTAGCAGTCAGGGCAGCTCTGCCGTTGTCTCCAGAGGGTCTCAGTTTTTTATAAATCCAGTATGTTTATGGTTTTTTAAAAATACTTGTAATGTAGAGATGCTGGCATTGGACTAGGGTAAGCACAGTAAGAAGTCTTACAACATCAGGTTAAAGTCCAACAGGTTTGTTTAGAATCACTAGCTTTCAGAGCACTGCTCCTTCCTCAGGTGTGGAGATGCCGGCGTTGGACTGGGGTGAGCACAGTAAGAAGTCTTACAACACCAGGTTAAAGTCCAACAGGTTTGTTTCAAACACGAGCTTTCGGAGCACGGCTCCTTCTTCAGGTGAATGGAAAGGCTTGTTCCAGAAATGTTTATATAGACACAGTCAGAGATGCCCCGGAATGCGAGCACCTGCAGGCAATGATGACATTTTTTTCCTTTGGACCCACGGCGAGACATCACTGAAACGACTACACGATGACATCAATAAGTTCCATCCCACCATCAAACTCACCATGGACTATTCTCCAAATTCAGTTCCATTCTTGGACACACTCGTCTCCATCAAGGACGGTCACCTCAGCACCTCGCTTTACCGCAAGCCCACAGATAATCTCACGATGCTCCACTTCTCCAGCTTTCACCCGAAACACATTAAAGAAGCCATCCCCTATGGACAAGCCCTCCGTATACACAGGATCTGCTCAGACAAGGAGGAGCGCAACAGACACCTACAGATGCTGAAAGATGCCCTCGTACGAACGGGATATGGCGCTCGACTCATTGATCGACAGTTCCACCGCGCCACAGCAAAAAACCGCACCGACCTCCTCAGAAGACAAACACGGGACACCACTGACAGAGTACCCTTCGTCGTCCAGTACTTTCCTGGGGCGGAGAAACTACGACATCTTCTTCGCAGCCTCCAACACATCATCAGCGAGGATGGACATCTTGCCAAGGTCATCCCCACACCCCCACTACTGGCCTTCAAACAACCGCGCAACCTCAAACAAACCATTGTTTGCAGCAAATTACCCAGCCTTCAGAACAGCAACCACAACACCACAAAACCCTGCCAGGGTAATCTCTGCAAGACATGCCAGATCATCGACATGGACACCACCATTACACGTGGAAACACCACCCACCAGGTACGCGGCGCATACTCGTGCGACTCGACCAATGTAGTCTACCTCATACGCTGCAGGAAAGGATGTCCCGAAGCGTGGTACATTGGCGAGACCATGCAGACACTGCGACAACGAATAACGGGCATCGTGCGACTATCAACAGGCAGGACTGTTCCCTTCCAGTTGGGGAACACTTCAGCAGTCAAGGATATTCAGCCTCTGATCTCCGGGTCAGCATTCTACAAGGAGGCCTTCAGGAGACGCGACAACGCAAAATTGCTGAGCAAAAACTTATAGCTAAGTTCCGCACGCATGAATGCGGACTCAACCGGGATCTGGGATTCATGTCGCATTACATTCGGCCCCCACCAACAAGCCTGGACTTGCAGAGGCCTACCGACTGAACTGGCTTGGGACAATTCACACCTCTTTAACCTGGAGTTACCTCTCTCTCTGCATCTTTGATGATTTGATTGCCTGCAGGTGCTCGCATTCCGGGGCATCTCTGACTGTGTCTATATAAACATTTCTGGAACAAGCCTTTCCATTCACCTGAAGAAGGAGCCGTGCTCCGAAAGCTCGTGTTTGAAACAAACCTGTTGGACTTTAACCTGGTGTTGTAAGACTTCTTACTGTGCCCTTCCTCAGGTGAATGAAGAGGTTCGAGAAATATTTATATGGACAAAGTCAAAGATGTGATCCGATACTTTGAACGCAAGTCTTGGCAGGTAATTATGTCTACAGGTCCAGTTGGAGCAACTGGGAAGAGGGATAATCAAAGCTTAAAGAGGTGTGAATTGTCTCAAACCAGGACAGTTGGCAGGATTTTTCAATCCCAGACCAGATGGTGGGGGGCTAATGTAATGTGACATGAATCCAAGGTCCCAGTTGAGGCCGTACTCATGTGCGGAACATGGCCATCAGTTTCTGCTCGGCGGTTTTAAATATTTGACAGTCACTGGAATAAATTTTTGATTTGATTTGATTTATTATTGTCACATGTATTAGTATACAGTGAAAAGTATTGTTTCTTGCATGCATACCGTACATAGGGAAGGAAGGCGAGACTGCAGAATATATATATTTTTTTAAATAAATTTAGTGTATCCAATTAATTTTTTCCAATTAAGGGGAAATTTAGCAAGGCCAATCCACCTACCCTGCACATCTTTGGGTTGTGGGGGTGAAACCCACGCAAACACGGGGAGAATGTGCAAACTCCACACGGATAGTGACCCAGAGCCGGGATCGAACCTGGGACCTCGGCGCCGTGAGGCAACAGGGCTAACCCACTGCGCCACCGTGTTGCCCCTAGACTGCAGAATATAATGTTACAGTTATAGCAAGGGGTAGAGAAAAGATCAACTTAATATGAGGTAGGTCCATTCAAAAGTCTGATGGCAGGAGGGAAGAAGCTGTTCTTGAGTCGGTTGGTACGTGACCTCAAACTTTGGTATCTTTTTCCTGAAGGATGAAGGTGGAAGAGAGTATGTCCGGGGTGCATGGGGAGATTAATTATGCTGGCTGCCTTTCCGAGGCAGCGGGAATTATAGACAGAATCAATGGATGGGAGGCTGGTTTGCGTGATGGACTGGGCTACAAATTTATTGCCAGCTCTATTATAAGACAGCGATTGTTCATACATGTCTTACAACTTTGGACAATCACAAGAGGTAAGAGGGTACATTTTACAAACTTGTGTTTCCAGCTCACAACTTTGTCCAGGGAAAAGGTTTGGAAAATCATGGGCACAGTCCCCACAACTTTCTATATATTAAACTGTTTACATTGGCTGAGATGTGAAAAAAATGTTATAAAGATTGCTACTATTCTAGAGCCATGAAAATAATTCAAGTAAAATGACTTATCTCTTCAAGAACATTCAGAATTGATTCACTGTGTTTTTTATACAGGGAACTATCAATGCTTTCCTTATCAATCCTCTTGTGCTCCCCCTAGTGACACTGCACGGTATTCGAGAGCTTTCTGTTGTATGGCCTGGTAGAGCTATGGAAAGGAGGGAAATAGTGAAAATTGGAAGATGCTTTCATCTTGCAAAAGTGAGCGTTCAAGAACTTATGCCCAAATTGACATCAAATTTGCAGCTGTGTGATAAGAACCAGAATGATAGCAATAGGATTGAATGATGTGGCGATGCCGGCATTGGACTGGGGTGGGCACAGTAAGACATCTTAGAACACAAGGTTAAAGTCCAACAGGTTTGTTTTGAATCACTAGCTTTCGGGGGTCAGCTCTTTCCTCAGGTGAATGAAGAGGTGGGTTCCCCAAACACATATATAGACAAATTCAATAATGCAAGATGATACTTTGAGTGAGAGTCTTTGCAGGTAATTAACTATTTACAGGTCCAGATGGTGTGACTGGGGAGAGGGATAATCACAGGTTAAAGAGGTGTGAATTGTCTCAAGCCAGGACAGTTGGTAGGATTTTGCAAGCCCAGGCCAGATGGTGGGGGGTGAATGTAATGCGACATGAATCCAAGGTCCTGGTTGAGGCCGCACTCATGCGTGCGGAACATGGCCATCAGTTTCTGCTCGGCGATTCTGCGTTGTTGCGCGTCCTGAAGGCCGCCTTGGATTACACCTACCTGAAGATCAGAGGTTGAATGCCCTTGACTGATATCATAGATATCATAGAATTTACAGTGCAGAAGGAGGCCATTCGGCCCATCGAGTCTGCACCGGCTCTTGGAAAGAGCACCCTACCCAAGGTCAACACTTCCACCTTATCCCCATAACCCAGTAGCCCCACCCAACACCAAGGGCAATTTTGGACACTAAGGGCAATTTATCATGGCCAATCCACCTAACCTGCACATCTTTGGACTGTGGGAGGAAACCGGAGCACCCGGAGGAAACCCACGCACACACGGGGAGGATGTGCAGACTCCACACAGTGACCCAAGCCGGAATCGAACCTGGGACCTTGGAGCTGTGAAACAATTGTGCTATCCACAAGGCTACCGTGCTGAAATGTTCCCCGACTGGAAGGGAACATTCCTGCCTAGCGATTGTCGCACGATGTCCGTTCACCCGTTGTCGCAGCGTCTGCATGGTCTCGCCAATGTACCACGCCTCGGGACATCCTTTCCTGCAGCGTATGAGGTAGACAACATTGGCCGAGGCACAGAAGTATGTACCGCATACCTGGCGGGTAGTGTTCTCACGTGTAATGGTGGTACCCATGTCGATGATCTGGCACGTCTTGCAGAGGTTGCCATGTCAGGGTTGTGATCGCTGATTGAGATTGGGCGGTTGTTTGAAGGCAAGTAGTGGGGGTGTGGGGATGGCCTTGGCAAGATGTTCATCTTCATCGATGACGTGTTGAAAGCTGTGAAGAGGTTGTCGCGGTTACTCCGCTCTGTCGGTTGTGTCCCGTGTTTGTTTTCTGAGGAGGTTGGTGCGTTGTTTTGCTATGACGTGTTGGAACTGTCGATCGATGAGTCGAGCGCCATATTCCGTTCTTACGAGAGTGTCTTTCAGCGTCTTTAGATGTCTGTTATGTCTCTCCTCATTTGAGCATATCCTGTGTATACTGATCCATCGAGGATGGCTTTTTAAATGTGTTTAAGGTGGAAGCTGAAGAAGTGGAGCATCGTGAGGTTATCCGTGGGCTTGTGGGAGAGCAAAGTGTTGAGGTGACCGTCCTTGATGGAGATGCATGTGTCCAAGAATGCAACAGATTCTGGAGAGTAGTCCATGGTGAGTCTGATGGTGGGATGGAACTTACTGATGTCATTGTGTAGTTTTTTCAGTGATTCTTCGCCGTAGATCCAAAGGAAAATAATCTCATCGATGTATCTGGTGTATAACATTGGTTGAAGGTCCCGTGCTTTGAAGAGGTATTGTTTAAACATGTGCATGAAGATGTTGGCGCATTGAGGTGCAAATTTGGTCCCCATGGCTGTTCATGTTGTCGAAGGTGAAGACGTGATCGAGGATGAAATGAAATGAAATGAAAATCGCTTATGAAGCGGATGAGTTGTAGAATTGTGTGTGGAGATTGGCAGTTGTCGGTGTTGAGTATTGAGGTTGTTGCAGCAATGCTATCGTCATGGGGGATGCTGGTGTAGAGTACCGAGACTTCCATTGTCACGAGAAATGTTCCTGGTTCACCTGGTCCATGGGTGCTGTTAAGCAAAATGCGAAAGATGTCATTTGAAACATGAAGATCTGATGATAAAACCCAAGGAACATGAGAAAAAGCAAAGTAACAGAAAAGATCCTATAAATGTAAATGTAATGAAATGCTAAAAAATGATATAGCAGAAGGCCCTCGAAGGGTTAACTGTCCACAAAAGTTCTTTAGAATGCAGACAGCCATTATCACACAGGCCTTGAGATAACATAACATCTCATGCTGTAACCTGATACCTTTAGTTCAAGTTGGAGAAATCTTTATAAAAGTTAAGTGTTATGTTACATAAAGGGAATGAGTTTTCTACCCTTTAATAGAAGTTAAATAGTTTAGCAAGCAAACGATTGGAATTGCCAGAATCTTAAGTTTGAATTACTTGTAATAAAATTATTTCTGAATGATAGAAACTCAATGACACCAGTTACAAGTGGAAATCTGGAGAGAACAGTTGATTTTAATACGGGACAATTCACTGCAGCTAACTGCTTCTTTTCAAAGAGCAGTCAACACCTTTTTGTGAAATTGTTAAAAGAGAAGAATATAACTTGAAACATTTAGGAATACAAGGAAATACAATGCTTAAAAAAGATAAGGGATTGAAAGGCTGGAATGCCACAGAATAATTAGCAGGAAGCCTCCCTGCCACTGAGCTGACAAACCAAGGTCAAGCTTAACATGAAGGCACTCTCATGTTAAGACATTACGGATATTCTATGTGGAATCATATGGCAAGAAAGGGTATTGCGTTCAGGAGCAGAAGAAAATACTTTAAAATAATGTTGTGTAACCAGCAAGGCTGTTTGAAGGGTGATATATATCCTGAATCGTTCCCAGCCAGACACTCACTCTCAATTTGCAGAGTGACTTTGGTACATGGGACTGACAGAATACGAAAGCCGAGCAAAACCGCAGAACAACCGGGAGACAACCAACAGATAAAGAAGAGAGATTGTCGAGGAGGCCCAGGAAGGTCTGATCAGCCAACTCGGAGAATCCAGAAGCAAGATCTTTTTACTTTTCTGTAAAAACAGTGATTTTATGTTTTAAAACAAAAAATAAAATAATTTAAAGTTTTAATCTGAAACAGTGGTTATTACAAAAGTCTACTTTACTTACTTAGCAATGCGGGACCCAGGATCGATGCTACTAAGTGGTAAGTAGATAGAATTCTTCTATGAAGATATGGGTTATGCCGGGGGATAACTTGAAACACTAGTTTGACCCAAATAGCACCCACCTAAGTCTGCATAGGAGTCACGGAGTGAGAATCCCTGTCCACCATTTAGAATATCTTGACCCTCTTTTGGTATAGGGGGAATTCTAAGAATCGTGGTGAGGTTTTAACTTCAGTGCTGAGTTTCTATCAGAAGTCTGTCGTGTCGCGCCAAAAGCTGGGGGTTCCTTGTACGATGTTTCAAGATGCCCTCAGTAGAGCCAGAGAGGTTCTCACATAGGGTTCCATTGCCTGATACGATAGGATGGCCTGGTGTTTTGGCCTTGTGTATTTTCGTTTGGCAGCAGAGATCTCCAACGTGGGATGAGAGCACGGAGGGTGCTCGGAAGGTCTGGATCCAAGGTCTCCATCAGTCTGTTGAGTTGGCGGGTGTCTTTTTGGTCGGATCTGCGGGTAACTGTCTGATTGAATTAAATTGATTGAATAGGATTGAAGGGGGATGTAAAAATGTGTGTGTTTGGGGGGGGGGTGGCACTTTTTGGGAATTGAGGCTGCCCCCCACTGCGAGAGTTGCTGGCAGTGGAAATGCTATGTGAAATATGACGGGTGCCTAGACCACCACTGCCCTACCCCCAACCCGTACCCATAATACAGGAGGCGGGTGTGGCTGAAATTGGCCGTCCATCTGCATTCTGAAAAAAATCATTCATGGGCAATTGAGCTTGTTAACAAGTCAACCGATCTGAATATCATGCTGCCAATGCCATAATGTGGTTGGCATGGACAGGCGGGTGGGGGATCTGCTTTGTCGCCATCTGGGGTGAAAAGGTGATAAGGAACGGGGAGGGGGTGCATCATTTTGGAGGGGCCCTGTGTGTATCAGGAACATTCCCTTCTCCCAAAACACATACCCCCTCCTTCTACCTCCTTGCCACGCCTCCAGAATCCCTCTCCCTAGAGTGCCTGATCCCTTCCCATACTAAAAGCAGGGGACTTAACTAAGACCAGGGTCTATTGCTCTTCCTGAGGCCTGCTTGCAATTCCAGCACTGTCCACTACTGAGTTCTGGTGCTGCTGGAACAAGAGGCAGTCTTACACTTTTGGGACTCCCCCACGCTCTCACTCCTTGCCTCCCTCATCATACCCCGCCCCCTGGTGAAGTGGCAGCCCACCCCCAATGACATCAAGCCCATGCCAAAGACATCGAGCCCTGCCCCAATGACGGCTCAGGTGGCCAAGTCTCGGGTCGACCCTCTACGACCATGTGTGCTCCTGGCTGGCTGCCTGACTACTGCTGCTGGCTATCTGGCCTGGTCTCTGCTCTCTCTCTCTCGCCCTCTCTGTCCAGTCCAGTTGCTGTCCAGTCCAGCCCTCTCACTCTCAGCCCTGCTGCCTGCCTGCCTGCTGCCCTTGGCAGTGCCAGCCTGGCACCTGGCAGTGCCACCTGGGAGTCAGCCTGGCACTGCCAATCTGCCCAGGTGGCACTGGCAGCTGGTGTGGGCATTGCCAAGGTGAGTAGTGGGAGTGAGGCCACAGGCAGAGTGAGTTTTAAGCTTTAAACTTAGGAATTTGAAGCAGAGCGGAGAGTGGGAAGAGGTACTCTTTGCTTTTTGTCCTTGCTTTGTAACTTTCAAATCTTCAGAGAGGGGTCTTGCCCTGCTGCAGCTGATGATACAAGGGAGAGAGCGGATTGGTAGTAATGGACCAGGTCGGTAAGTCGTTACAACTTTCATCAATTATAGTTTGCAAGTAAGTTTTGTGGTTTCTAATCTGTAAGGGCTCTAATTAATAGTAACGAGGACAAGCAAAGAAGAGCTATAGAAAATTGGAGTTAATCTAACTAGTCGCCGGGCAGCGGAGTTGGCACGAATTCGGGGGTGGCTTGGAACAGAAACTATAAATAACTCACCTGTTGGGTATCGGGGACTGGGAAAAAAAACTGAATAGTGAGGTCACAGTAAAGCTTTGACCTGATGCACCTGAGAATCTGTTCGAAATTTGAAAAATTAGTGTAATTGACTAAGTAGAGGAGTAACTTGGAGATTAGTGTCTTTAGCATTTAATATTTATCGGAGAAATCTAGCGCAAGGGGCTATATAGTTAATTTTAACTTAAATTTAATAAGCATTTACCTTAATGTAATTAATTAATTAGTACTAAATTTAATAACTTTTTCTGACGTAATTAATTAATTAGTGGTAGAAATGTCAGTCAGTGGGGTGCAGTGCTCTAACTATGAGACTGGGAGGTCTGTGAAGCTTCCAGTGTTCCAGAAGACTACATCTGCAGAAGGTGTACCCAATGGCAACTCCTCACAGACCGCGTGATTCGGTTTGGAGCAGCAGTTGGATGCACATAAGAGCACGCAGATGGCGGAGAGCCTCATAGACAGGAGTTATTCAGACATGGTCACACCCAATGTGCAGGAAGACAGATGGGTGACCACTAGAAAGTGCAGGCAGTCAATGCAGGAATTCCTCCATGGCTGTCCCTGTCTCTAACAAGGATACCGTTTTGGATACATGTTGGGGGGGATGGCCTATTGGGGGAAAACAACAGCAGCAGCCAAAGCAGTGGCACCACGGTGGAGCCACTGGACACTGGTAGGATGTCGAACGACTATTGCACATCTGTCTTCACCCAAGAGAATGAGGTAGTTATGGAAATCGGGGAGAGAGACTGTAAGGTTCTTGAGCCATTTGTCATAGGGAATGACAAGGCATTGGAGGTATTGACGGGCTTAAAAGTGGTCAATTCTCCAGGTCCAGATGAATTGTGTCCCAGGTTGCTGTGGGAGGCGAGGGAGGAGATTGATGGGGTTCTGACCCAAATTTTTAATTCCTCTCTGGCCAGGTGACAGAGGACTGAAGAACAGCTAATGTGGTCCCACTATGTCAGAAAGGTTGTAGAGACAAGCCAGGGAACTACACACCAGTGAGTCTCATGTCAGTGGTTGGAAAACTACTGGAGAAGATTCTGAAGGAGAAAATCTATCTTGTGAGACAAGGTTTGATCAGGAATAGTCAGCATGGCTTTGTCAAAGGCAGGTCATGCCTAACAAATTTGATTGAATTTTTTAAGCATGTAACCAAGTGGATAGATGAGGTCGTGCAGTTAATGTAATTTACATGGATTTCAGCAAAGCCTTTGACCATGTCCCACATGGGAGACTTCTTTTTAAAATTTAGACTGCCCAATTCATTTTTTACAATTAAGGGGCAATTTAGTCTGGCCAATCCACCTAACCTCCACATCTTTGGGTTGTGGGGGCAAAACCTACACAAACACAGGGAGAATGTGCAAACTCCACATGGACAGTGACCCAGAGCCGGGATCGAACCTGGGACCTCGGCTCTGTGAGGCAGCAGTGCTAACCACTGCGTCACCGTGCTGCCTCCATGGGAGACTTACTAAGAAGGGAAACGCACATGGGATACTGGGTGATTTGATAAGGTGAATTCATAATTGGCTTTGTGTCAGGAGACAGAGGGTGATGATAGATGGTTGCTTTAGTGTCTGGAAGCCAGTGTCCAGTGGTGTACCACAGTGATCTGTGCTGGGCCCCCTATTGTTTGTCATTTATATAAATGAAATTGATGACTATGTGGGGGGTAGGATCAGTAAGTTTGTGGATGACACAAAGATTGGCCGGGTGGTTAACAGTGAGAGAGTCTTGGGTTAAAGGAAGATATAGATGGGATGGTCAAATGGATGGATAAGTGGCAGCTGGAATTTAACCCTGAAAAGTGTGAGGTGATCACTTTGGAAGGTGTAATTTAACAAGAATGTATACTATGAAAGGTCTGACACTGGGAAGTTTCGAAGAACACAGGGACTTTGGTGTGTTTGTCCAGAGATCTCTGAAGGCAGAAAGGCAGGTTAATAGAGTGGTGAAAAAGGCATATGGAACACTCGCTTTTATCAATCGGGGCTTGGATTACAAAGGCAGGTAGGTCATGATGGAGCTGTTTAGAACTTTGGTGAGGTCACAGCTGGAGTACTGGGCGGGATTCTCCCCTACCCGGCGTGACGGAGGGTGCCGGCGTAGGGGAGTGGCGCCAACCACTCAGGGGTCGCGCCTCCTCCAAAGGTGGGGAATTCTCCCCACCTTTGGGGGCCAGCCCCGCGCCGGAGCAGTTTGCACCGGTAGACTGGCGCAAACACCCGGCGCAGTCGGTAGCGGGGCTGGCCGAAAGGCTTTCGGCGGTCGGCGCATGCGCCGGCAGTGACGTCAGCGGCCAGCTGCCGCTGACGTCACTGCCGGCGCATGCGCGATGCGGGGTTCTCCTCCGCGTCCGCCATGGCGGAGGCCGTGGCGGCGCGGAAGGAGAAAGAGTGCCCCCACGGCACTGCCCCGCGGAGTGAGCGGGGGGCCCTGATCGCGGGCCAGGCTTCCGTGGGGGCACCCCCCTGGGTCCGATCGCCCCCCGCCCCCCCAGGACCCCGGGGGCCCGCTCGCGCCGCTGAGTCCGCCGTTTCTGAGGTGGTGTACACCTCGGCGGCGGGAGAAGGCCTCCCAGCGGTGGGACTTCGGCCCATCCGGGCCGGAGATTTAAAGGTGAGTTTAAAAAAAATGAAATCCCGCCGGCGCCAGCTGTTTTCACAGGCTGCCGGCGGGATTTGCACAACGCCGGTTTTTTACCGGCGGGAGAATTAGGAGACCTGCGGGAGCGGAAATCACGCCGCTTCCCGCCAATTCTCCGACCCTGCGTGGGGTCGGAGAATCCCGCCCACTGTGTGCAATTCTAGTCACCCCATTATAGGGAAGGATGTAATTGCACTGGAGGGGGTGCAGAGAAGATTCACCAGGCAGAAGAGAAGCTGCCTGGGATGGGACATTTAAGTTATAAAAACAGGTTGCATAGGTTTTCTCTGGAGCAGAGAAGACTGAGGGGTCACCTGATTATGAGGGGCTTGGATATGATGGATAGGGAGCAGCTGTTCCCATTAGTTGAAGGGTCAGTTAAAGGGTCAGTTACGAGGGGACACAAGTTTAAAGTGGGGTGGAAGGTTTAGGGGAGGTTTGAGTAAAAGCCTTTTCACCCAGAGGGTGGTGACGGTCTGGAATGCACTGCCCTGGAGGGTGGTAGAGGCGAATTGCCTCACATCCTTTAAAAAGTACCCGGATGAGGACTTGGCACCCCACAACATTCAAGGCGATGGGCCGGCCAAGTGCTGGCAAATGGGATGAGGTGGGCAGGCCGGGGCCTTTCATGCGTCAGTGCAGACTCGATGGGCCGAAGGGTCTTTTCTGCACTGTAGTATTCTGTGATTATGTGCCAAACTGACATTTTTTATTTTTTTTTTAAATAATTTTTATTGAAATTTTTTGAAAAATGTATACCAACAGAATAATAATAATAATAACAATAATAAACACCCCCGGCCCCCGTAACAACCTATATAACGAGCCCCCCCCTCCCCCCCAAACCCAATACACAACAAAATAAATTAACAATAATTAAATTAACATAAACAATACCACCCTGAAACCCCCCCCCCCCCCCCCCCCCCGGGTTGCTGCTGCTGCTGGCCTAGTTCCTTATCGTTGAGCCAGAAAGTCGAGGAAAGGCTGCCACCTCCTAAAGAACCCTTGTACCGACCCCCTCAGGGCGAATTTGACCTTCTTCAGCTTAATGAATCCCGCCATGCCATTGATCCAGGTCTCCACGCTTGGGGGTCTCGCATCTTTCCATTGCAACAAGATCCTCCGCCGGGCTACTAGGGACGCAAAGGCCAAAACACTGGCCTCTTTCGCCTCCTGCACTCCCGGCTCCACCCCAACCCGCAATATCGCGAGTCCCCAGCCTGGCTTGACCCTGGACCCTACCACCCTCGACACCGTCCTCGCCACCCCCTGCCAGAACTCCCCCAGTGCCGGGCATGCCCAAAACATATGGGCATGGTTCGCTGGGCTCCCTGAACACCTAATGCACCTGTCCTCACCCCCAAAAAACTTGCTCATCCTCGTCCCGGACATATGAGCCCTGTGCAGTACCTTGAACTGGATGAGGCTAAGCCTCGCACATGAAGAGGAGGAGTTCACCCTCTCCAGGGCGTCTGCCCATGTCCCCTCCTCAATCTGCTCCCCCAGCTCCACTTCCCACTTAGCCTTCAGCTCCTCTACCGATGCCTCCTCCACCTCCTGCATCACCTGGTAGGTGTCAGACACCTTCCCATCCCCGACCCATACCCCTGAAAGCACCCTATCTCTTACCCCCCCGCGGGGGCAGCAAAGGGAACCCCTCCACCTGCCGCCTAGCAAACGCCTTAACCTGAAGGTACCTGAACATATTCCCCGGGGGGAGCTCAAACTTCTCCTCCAGCTCACCCAGGCTCGCAAACCTCCCGTCAATGAACAGGTCTCCCAACTTCCTTATGCCCGCCCTGTGCCACCCCAGGAACCCGCCATCAATGTTTCCTGGGACAAACCGGTGGTTCCCCCGCAGCGGGGCCTCCACCGAGCCCCCCACTTACCCCCTGTGTCGCCTCCACTGCCCCCAATTCTTGAGGGTAGCCGCCACCACCGGGCACATAGTGTACCTCGTTGGAGGGAGCGGCAACGGCGCCGTTACCAGTGCCTTCAGGGTCGTGCCCCCACAGGGCGCCATCTCCATCCGTTTCCATGCTGCCCCCTCCCCATCCATTACCCACTTACGTACCATCGAGACGTTAGCCGCCCAATAGTACCCAGAGAGGTTGGGCAGCGCCAGCCCCCCTCTATCCCTGCCCCGCTCCAAAAAGACCCGCCTCACCCTCGGAGTCCCGTGCGCCCAAACAAATCCCAGAATGCTGCTGTTCACCCTCCTAAAAAAGGCCCTCAGAATGAAAATGGGGAGGCACTGAAACAAAAACAAAAACCTCGGGAGCACCGTCATTTTCACAGACTGTACTCTACCCGCCAACGACAGCGGCAGCATGTCCCACCTCTTAAACTCCTCCTCCATCTGCTCCACCAACCTAGTAAAATTAAGCTTATGCAAAGTCCCCAACTCCTAGCCACCTGAACCCCCAGGTACCTAAAACTCCGCACTGCCCTTTTTAGCGGGAGCCTACCAATCCCCCTCCTCCTGATCTCCCGGGTGTACAACAAACAGCTCACTCTTGCCCAGGTTCAATTTATAGCCCGAGAAACTCCCAAACTCAGCAAGAATCTCCATCACCTCCGGCATTCCCTCCACCGGGTCTGCTACATACAGCAGCAAGTCATCTGCATAAAGCGACACTCGGTGCTCCTCCCCACCCCGCACCAGACCCCTCCACCTCCCCGACTCCCTGAGCGCCATGGCCAGTGGCTCAATTACCAACGCAAAAAGCAAGGGGGACAGGGGGCACCCCTGCCTCGTCCCACGGTGGAGCCTGAAGTACTTGGACCTCCTACCGTTTGTCACTACACTCGCCATCGGGGCCTCGTACAGCAACCTCACCCATTTAATAAACCCCTCCCCAAACCCGAACCTCTCTAACACCTCCCACAAGTACCCCCACTCAACCCTGTCAAAGGCCTTCTCCGCATCCAATGCCACCATAATCTCCGCCTCTCCTTCTGCCGCCAGCATCATTATCACATTTAGCAGCCTTCGCACGTTAGTGTTCAGCTGCCTCCCCTTCACAAAACCCGTCTGATCTTCATGTATCACCCCCGGCACACAGTCCTCTATTCTAGTGGCCAAGATCTTCGCCAGCAACTTGACGTCCACATTCAGCAGTGAAATTGGCCTATATGATCCACACTGCAAGGGGTCCTTATCCCGCTTCAGGATCAGGGAAATCAGCGCCCGTGACATCGTCGGGGGCAAAACACCCTCCTCCCATGCCTCGTTAAAGGTCCGAACAAACAGGAGGCCCAACAGGTCCGCGTATTTCTTATAAAATTCAACCGGGAACCCATCCGGTCCCGGCGCCTTCCCCGACTGCATGTGGCCAATCCCTCTAACCAGCTCCTCCAACTCGATCGGCGCCCCCAGTCCCTCCACCTGCTCCTCCTGCACCCTTGTAAATCGCAGCCTGTCCAAAAAGCTCTCCATTCCCCCCATCACCACCGGTGGCTCCGACTGGTACAGTTCCCTGTAGAAGTCCCTAACGACCCCATTGACCTCTGCCCCCTGCCGCACCACATTCCCACACCTATCCTTGACTCCACCAATCTCCCTAGCAGCGTCCCACTTGCGAAGCTGATGCGCCAGCATCCTGCTCGCCTTCTCTCCATACTCGTAGACCGCTCCCTGCGCCTTCCTCCACTGCGTCTCCGCCTTTCTGGTGGTCAATAAATCAAACTTGGCCTGCAGGCTACGCCGCTCCCCCAGCAATCCCTCCTCCGGGACCTCCGCATACCTCCTATCTACACTCAACAGCTCCTCCGCCAGTCTCTCCCTCTCCCTCCTCTCCCCCTTTCCCTATGGGCTCAAACTGACATTTTTTTTGCGCACGCAATCGGGCCGGGGGTGCCCTGTGAGAGCATGATACAGATCTCCCGTTGGACACTGTGGATCAGGAGCATCACAATCGGTTCGGCACCCAGCACAAAACCCTGTTTAAGGGCTCTCCCACTATTCAGCGGGAATATCGGGATCGCCGTCGGGCGCATCATGATCAGAGAAACACGCCTTCAGAAACTGAGGTGTCATCTCCAGTGGAGATAATGGAAGCTGATTACCATCTCAGCCAAGGCTACTATCATTCTATAAAAATTATATTCCA
Organism: Scyliorhinus canicula; assembly: GCF_902713615.1. Taxonomy (NCBI): domain Eukaryota; kingdom Metazoa; phylum Chordata; class Chondrichthyes; order Carcharhiniformes; family Scyliorhinidae; genus Scyliorhinus; species Scyliorhinus canicula. The sequence continues at coordinate 11,088,579 of NC_052157.1, read as the reverse complement.
GGAATGTTTTCCCCTTCCAGGAATTCACAGGGAATAGGGATGAAAAGCCAGCTGCAGACGTGATCAGTGTGTACAGGTGCTGGGGGGAGGTCAGAGTGTGTGTGACACAGAAACACAGAAACACAGCAGGCAGCCACTCCTGCAAAAAAGGCAGCTTGCAGGAAAAGGGATCTTGCTCTTTCTCTCTCTCTGGTTGCGGGAACAAGTAAAGTCCAACAAAAGCCACAAGCTGAAGGAAATCGGAAAGCTTTCCAGCTACCCTGCGGGATTATCCCAGCCCTGGGGCGGGCTGGAGAATCCCCGCGAATCGGCCATGCCGCCCAGCGCCGGCACGCGATTCTCCAGAGTGGAAAATTGGCACCATTGGCATCGGCATGGTTGGCGCGGTGCCGATCGCAGGCCACTCTACCCGGCCAGCCCACCGATTCTCCGGCCCGGATGAGCCGAGCGGCCGTAAGAAAAGAGCCGAGTCCCACCGCCGCCGTTCTAACCTGCTCTGGGCTGGCGGGACCTCGGCGTGTAAGGGTCGGGTGCCGGACTGTGGCGGGGGGGGGGGGGGGGGGGGGGGGCGCGGTCCGACACCTTGGGGGGGGGGGGGGCTCCGTTGTGGCCTGGCCCGCGATCGGGGCTCACCAAACGGCGGGCCAGCCTCCGCGCCTGCCCCTGCAGTCCTGCGCCATGTTGCGTCGGGGTCGGCGCGTTGAAGGAGGCCACTGCACATGCGCGCCTTGGCACCGGCGCCACTGCGCATGGGCGGATCCCACGGCGCACAGTTCGCGCCGGGATCGGCAGCTGGAGCGCCGCGAATCGATCCACCGCCATGTTGGACCCCTGTAGGGGCCAGAATTAGTCATGGGAGCGGCCAGTTCACGCCGTCGTTAATTGCGACGCCGTGGACAGTCTGCCGCGGGATTGGAGAATCCTGCCCCCAGTGTCTCAATACCAACTGCGACTCCAGTCTCTGTGTGTTAGTTTGGTGTTCTACTTCCACTGTGCTCATGTGGATTGGGAGGATCCCAGCGGAAGAATGTCGACTGCTTGCAGGTAAAGCCGCGCTCTCTCTCTGATTTGCCGGAAGCAAGTCAAGTCAGCAAAGCCACATTGAGAAGTAAGTAGGACAACTCCTCTCAGCGAAACTGCAGAACCAGATATCTTCAAAACAACTGCTCACCTGCTCAAGTCAGCACCATGGGAATCACGAATCTTAGCGGCAGTAACGTTTCACCATTTACTCCTCACTGACAAGGCCATGATTGACTCGTGTATATCCTTTTTTCAAACTTTAACTTTTGGACTCCCTTCTCATTTCTAATCCGTGTGCATGGTGCATTTTATTATTTTCATTTTGCATTTTACTAACAAATAAACTCACTCTTTCTTTAATTCAAAAAAGCCAGGTTCAATTGGCTCCATTTAAAACAGAAATATATTTGGACTGGGAAATGGTACCTACAAGGGAAGGGATCTGTTTTAAAATTAACCTTGTTATGACCAAACAAAGAATAATAATAATAATCGCTTATTGTCACAAGTAGGCTTCAATGAAGTTACTGTGAAAAGCCAATTAGTAACCACATTCCGGTGCCTGTTCAGGGTGGCTGGTACAGGAATTGAACCCACACTGCAGGTCTTGTTCTGCGTTACAAGCCAGCTGTTTAGCCCACTGTGCTAAACCAGCCCCAAGAGGTTGAATAACACCTGGGTGCCAGTTCCTCCATCCTCCCCCAGGAACCTAACCATTTGGGGGCATCACGTCCGGAATCATATCAAACTGGGTATCGTGTCGAGATATTTCCTACCGAGGGGTCTGAGGGTAATAAATTTGAGGACCTCACCCGGTAACCGGTCGTAACAATTGCAATAAAAAAGTCAGAGTTCTGGTTTACCAAACTATTGTTCCTCCTATCCTGGAATGTGCAGTTTGTGTGCGGGATCCTTATAGTGGCAAGAGATGTAAATAATAACATAATAATCTTTCTTAGTGTCACAAGTAACCTTAAATTTACACTGTAATGAAGTTATTGTGAAAAGCCCTTAGACGCCACATTCCGGCGCCTGTTCGGGTACACAGGGAGAATTCCCAATGTCCAATTCACCAAACAAGCACGTCTTTCGGGACTTGTTGGAGGAAACCGGAGCACCCGGAGGAAACCCACGCAGACACGGAGAGAATGTGCAGACTCCGCACAGACAGTGACCCAAGGCGGGATTCGAACCCGGGTCCTTGGCGCTGTGAAGCAACAGTGCTAACAACCGTGCCGCCCACAAATAAACCATCCAACGGCATTCTTCATGAATCAGCGTACATCAATGTCACATCCTTTATTAAAGGTTTGGAATGGGAATCACCACGGCAATGAAGGGAGAAAAATAGACTGACTGTGCCCTATAAACTATGAAACGGACTGGTGGGAATTGACAGAAACAAGTACGTGGTGCAACACAAGACAGCCACCCCTGCAAACTAGAAAGACCATGGGAGGGATTTTCCATCCCACCGCACCCGTTTTCCAGTGCGACGCGCCCCCGCCGGAAGTGGGATCCTCCGTCCCGGCCAATGCGGTTTCCCACTGTGGGCAACCCTACACGGTCGGGAAATCCGCAGGTGTGGGTGTGCTGCCGGCGAAATGGAGCATCCCGCCGACAGAGAATTGAGCTGCAATTGCTTCCAAGACAGTTTGCTGAAATTTTCTTCCCTGCAAACTGTGTGCGGGATCTTCTGGGTGCGGACAATGGGAAAACCTGTTTCCACCGCACGTCCAATGGTGGGCTGCCTCCCCCACTGCAAAACAGGCGGGTTGGGGAACAGTGTGAAAAATCCCACCGGGTGTATCAACAATCTTCCTTCCCAAAGACAATCCCACAGTGGAACAAGCTACAAAGAGAAATACTTGAAATCTTCAAGCCCATCTGTAGGTTATTTCCATTTGTAGGCTTTTCACTATGAGGACTTCCACATCAGGGGGTCATGACTTGTTTAGTTAGTGCTAACCATGTAAATGTTGGCGGACTACTGATGCCGACCCGACCAACGCAGAAATGAACTAAGTGGGGGTCAGAGTGATGAATAGCAGATGAAAGGTTAGGAACAGTGCAGCTTTTTGGCCCATTAACACCACTAAATGCACATGTGGACCTCTGTTTTTGCCAAGCCCTAAATAGTAAACATTTTATCACATAGCCAGTAGCTTAGCCTACAATTCATGTCACAAACCTTCTGCAAATTTTAAGAACTTTTAAAGTTAACTCATTTTCAAAGGTGTGTACATTGGACCCACAGGGTCGGAGTAAAAGCAACCTGAATGTAATGCTTCTGTGGGGTCTATGCAGATAAACACAATTGTATTGTATTGAGGTGTGAGGATGTAAGAGCCTGCTGTCAGACTATAGCGGAACGGGGACCAGTACATAAACTGACATGGCAATGTACAGCCTCACTTTGTGTGCTATTTCACAAGGTTGCCCTGTGGCCTGGTTAGTGTTTTTTTATGAGAGTTCTCAATTCTTTTACTTTGATTTGCTGTAAGGTTTATTTAAACTTTTCTAACTCTGAGGCCCCATCTCCTCCCACAAGTAAACGATCGCGTGTGAATTAATGCTAGTGGCATCTTATCCAGAGAATGAATTTTATTGAAGATAACGAGGTGTGTGCCAAGTCTGCCAAGTATAAATGTCAACAAAACGCAGGAGATTGTCATCAACTTCAGGAAGCCTAGTGGAGAACATGCTCCTGTCTACATCAATGGGAACGAAGTAGAAAGGGTCGAGAGCTTCAGGTTTTTAGGTGTACAGATCACCAACAGCCTGTCCTGGTCCCCCCCATGCCGACATCACCAACGACTGTACTTTTTCAGAAGACTAAGGAAATTTGGCATGTCAGCTACGACCCTCACCAACTTCTACAGATGCACGATAGAAAGCATTATTTCTGGTTGTATCACAGCTTGGTATGGAGCCTGCTCTGCCCAAGACCACAGGAAACTACAAAAGGTCGTGAATGTTCAAAGCATTGTCTGGCATCTTTGACTTTGTCTATATATATATGTTTCTGGAACATACCTCTTCATTCACCTGAGGAAGGAGCAGTGCTCCAAAAGCTAGTGATTTGAAACAAACCTGTCGGATTTTAACCTGGTGTTGTAAGACTTCTTACTGTGTTCACCCCAGTCCAACGCCGGCATCTCCACATCATGCCTATCTTTATGACCAGTCATTTGGATAACTGCCCCAAAAGATTCCTTCTGTGGCTCAGTGCCAAGTTTTGTTTTGTAAAACTCCTGTGAAGTGTCTTGGGATAGTTTTTACCATGTTAAAAGCACTCTATAAATTTAAGTTAATAATGTAGAGAATTCGCTAGTACTGAGTTATCATAATGCTCATGAAATTGCTACACAAAGCCATATATCATACATATTGTGGAACTAAAGTAGGAAACGTCACAACACAATACAAATCATTCATGCAATGCATCCTTTTCAACTAAGGAAAGGTTTAGGGACAGCCATTTCTTGATCCATTTCCCATGGCAATGGCTTGACCAATCACAGTTTACTTGCCTAGTTTGAATTAAACAAAGGCTTGGTGGTTAACTATTCCCTGGTGCGTTCTCCATGACAATGTTGCTACCAATCACAGCCCTCGTGCCAACCAATCAGCACCCTATTCCCATGCAGTACAAATTGTGGATCTTTTTGCGATTTGGTACCCTTGCGATTCTGACGTGACGAGTGCAAGAAGAAAGCTTCGACAGTACCTCTCTTTCAACAATACTTCTGTTCTGTACTTCCAAGCGACTATTTCCCTTGAGTACGTTTTTCAAGAATGGGCAGGAAGGCCAGGTGCACAACGTCAGGTGGGCAGCAGCTGTTAAAGATCTGCTGTTCACATTTAGAAGGGAAGTGGAGTATTTTTATAAATAAACCTGGCTGCAGGAGTGTTACTGCTAGCAAGAGGCATGTATATTGCCAGGTTTTGAACGGTAGATTCAGGTGGGAAGGATTCTTTGGCCTTCTTGCTGTCATTGCGAAAGGATACCAACCCTTACGAAATCACAGCAGCTTTATGTTCCATAAATGGCTACTTGCCCTAGTTTCAAATACCCTTAGTGATGATCAATAACTGTCTGACATTTGTGGATGCTGTCTTCATTTATGTAACGATGCGCCATGGGACTCAGACTGTAGAAATTCAGAGAGATTGCTTTCCTTGGCAATAGATATTCAAAAGTACAACGTTGCTTCTTCCACTCGATGAAGAGATTTCTTCATTTATATTGTAAAGGCATCGGCCAATCTATGAAATAATTACTGAATTATCGACCACCTATTTATGGCGGAAAAAATGATAAACTTAAATATTCTACAGTAGAAGTTTTGTTGAGTGAACTTCATGTTTGAACGCTCTATGTTCTCGTTCTAAATTCCTGTGTGTGCTATTATTCCACAGCAATGGTATCCAAAAAAAGACTTACATTTCTAAAGTGTTTTTCACATTCACTAGATATCTCAAAATGCTTTACAACCAATTAAGTACTTTCGAAGAGTATCTCTGTTGTACTGTAGGAATTGTTGCAGCCAATTTGCGCACAGCAAGCTCCCACAGACAGCAATGTGATAATGAGCAGGCAATCTATTTATATGAGATTAATTGAGGGGTATTGGCCAGGACTCTGTGGGTAATTAGAACATAGAATAGTTAACAATGGGTGAGAGACGGGCTGGTGCCGAGGCTGGGAGCCCCAGGCTAGCTGAGTGCAGCTAGTCAACGGGAGCCGAGGTGGGGGGTGTCCATATAGTTAGATTAAAGCAGGGGTTAGGTGATTGGATGGTGTTGCTAGGGGGGGGGGGGGGGGGGGGGGGGAGTTCTGCTGACGGGGATGGGAACTGGGCATGGTAACAGTGAGGTGGTCATGCGTGGAGCCGGCCAGGAGGCGGGCCAGAGGACGCACAACACATGGCTGGGGAGCTGGCCAAGGAAAGGGGATGGCTGATCGGCAAAGGGGGGGGGGGGCGAAGTTCCCCTCAACCAGGCTGATCATCTGGAATGTTAGAGGGTTAAACGGGCCAGTGAAGAGGGCACGTGTGTTTGCGCATCTGCGGGTTCTGAAGGCGGACATAGTCTTGTTGCAGGAGACGCACCTGAAAGTGGCAGACCAGGTTAGGTTAAGGAAGGGCTGGGTCAGTCAGGTCTTTCATTCGGGGCTTGATTCTAAGACGAGGGGGGTTGCGATCTTAATTAATAAAAGGGTACAATTTGATGCAGAGGGCACAGTCGTGGATGGGGGTGGCAGGTTCGTTATGGTGAGGGGTAATCGCGAAGGGGTGAGAGTAGTCCTGGTCAGTGTGTATGCCCCTAATTGGGACAATGTGGATTTTATTAGGAGGATGCTAGGGAAGATCCCCGACTTGGACTCGCGTAAGTTGATCATGGGCGGGGACTTTAATACAGTCCTGGACCCGAGCCTGGACTGGTCATGCTCAAGAACGGGCAGGTTGCCAGCGATGCCAAAGGAACTGAGAGGGTTCATGGAGCAAATGGGGGGAGCAGATCCGTGGAGGTTGAGCCGGCCGACGGCGAGGGAGTTCTCGTATTACTCCCACGTCCACAAGGTGTATTCCCGAATTGACTACTTTGTGATGAGTAGGGGCCTGCTGGCCGGAATGGTGGGGGCAGAATATTCGGCAATTGCCATATCGGACCATGCTCCGCACTGGGTAGACCTGCAGTTTTGTAAGGACAGCTTTTAGCGCCCACCATGGAGGCTGGAAGTTGGACTACTCGCGGACGAGGCCGTGTGTGAGAGGCTGTGGAAATGCATGCAGAATTACCTGCAGGTGAACGATACTGGAGAAGTCTCGGCAGCGGTGCTCTGGGAGGCACTGAAGGCAGTGGTGAGAGGGGAGCTGATTTCAATCCGGGTGTACAGGGACAGGACGGATAGGGCAGAGACGGACCGACTGATTAAGGAAATTCTACAGACGGACAGGAGTTACGCGGAATCCCCGAGGCCAGAGTTACTCAGGAAACGACAGAGGCTGCAGGCCGAGTTTGGGGTGCTGACTACAGGCAAGGCTGTAGAGCAGCTTAGAAAGGTAAAAGGCACGATTGGTGAGCATGGGGAGAAGGCCAGTAGAATGTTTGCACAGCAACTGAGGAAGAGGGAAGCGGCTAGGGAAATAGGGAGGGTAGTGGATGGGGAAGATAATCTAATGGGTGATCCAGCAGGGCTGAACAAGGTCTTTAGGGACTTTTATAGAAAGCTGTATACTTCGGAACCACCCGGGGGACCTGGGGGATGAGGCGATTCCTGGACTGACTGACTTTCCCAAGAGTGGGGAGGGGGTTGGTGGACGGACTGGGAGCCCTGGTCAGGATCAATGAGGCATTGGGGGGCCTGAAGGTCATGCAGTCAGGTAAAGCCCGAGGGCCGGACGGGTATCGGAGTTTTACAAAATATTTGCCGGGATAGTGGGGCCGGTGCTGGTCAGGATCTTTAACGAGGCAAGAGACAGAGAGGGTTTACCCCCGACGATGTCGTAGGCCACCATCTCGCTCATTCTGAAACAGGAAAAGGACCCGGAGGCCTGTGGGTCATACAGGCCGATCTCTTTGATCAACATAGACGCCAAGTTACTGGCCAAGATTTTGGTGACCAGAATTGAGGACTGTGTACTGGATGTAATTGTGGAGGACCAAACCGGGTTTGTAAAGGGGAGGCAGCTGGTGGCCAACATAAGAAGGCTGCTCAACGTGATTGTGATGCCTCTGGAGAGTAGGGGGGTAGAGATAGTGGTAGCCATGGATGCTGAAAAGGCTTTTGACCGGGTCGAGTGGGATTATCTGTGGGAGGTACTAGGACGGTTCGGGTTCGGGGCGAGGTTCATCGACTGGGTTAGGCTATTGTATCAGGCCCCGGAGGCGAGTGTAAGGCCGAACAGGACGACATCGGCCTACTTTAGTCTGCACCGTGGGACAAGACAGGGCTGCCCTCTCTCCCCACTGCTGTTTGTGCTGGCCAAAGAGCCGCTGGCAATTGCACTGAGAGCTTCTAGGCCTGAAAAGGGCTGGTCCGGGGGGGGAGGGGGGGGGGGGGGGGGGGGGGGGGGGGGGAAGTGGAACACAGAGTCTCGTTATACGTGGATGATCTGCTGTTATATGTATCGGATCCAATGGTGGGGATGGACGGTCTAATGGCAACCCTGAGGGAATTTGGCCGGTTCTCTGGATACAAACTGAACATGGCTAAGAGTTGTTTGTAATTCAGGCGAGGGGGCAGGAGAGTAGGCTGAAGGGGTTGCTGTTCGGGCTAGTGGGGGAGAGTTTCCGATATTTGGGGATTCAGGTGGCACGGGACTGGGGCAGGTTGCATAAGCTCAACCTGTCCCGACTGGTGGAACGAGTGAGGGAGGAGGTCCAGAGGTGGGATGAGCTCCCGCTGTCATTGGCGGGGAGGGTGCAGACTGTTAAGGTGACGATTCTCCCGCGGTTCTTGTTTGTTTTTCAGTGTCTCCCCATCTTTATCCCGCGGTCCTTCTTTAAGATGCTGAATAAAATTATTCTGGGATTTGTATGGGCAGGGACGTCCCCGCGGGTGAAGAGGGTGAAGATGCTTGAAAGGAGCAGAGGAGAAGGGGGGCTGGCGTTGCCGAACTTCAGCAACTATCACTGGGCGGCCAACATAGCAATAAGGAAATGGATGGTGGGTGCAGGGTCGGTTTGGGAGCGGATGGAGGCTGCTTCGTGCAGGGGCACTAGCTTAGCAGCCCTGGTCACGGCGCCTCTGCCGCTTCCGCCGGCACGGTACTCCACCAGCCCGATAGTGGTCGCGGCTCTTCGGATCTGGGGCCAGCGGAGGAGGCATGTAGGGGAGGCAAGAGCATCGGTGTGGAACCCAATCGGACCACCAATTTGCCCCGGGGAACATGGACGGGGGGGTATTAACTGTGGAGGAGGGCGGGGATTGTGAGGATGGGGGATCTGTTCCTGGAAGGGAGCTTTCCGAGCATGAGGAGAAGTTTGGGCTGGTTAGAGGGGACGACTTTAGATACTTGCAGGTGAGGGATTTTGTAACGCAGACTGGTGCTGTCCTTCCCATGTCTCCAGCCGAAAGGGAGGCAGGACAGGGTAGTTTCCAGGGGAGAGGTGGGAGCGGGTAGAGTTTCGGACATCTACAAGGATCTAATGGGAGCTGAGGATATGCAGACCGAGGACCTGAAGCTTAAGTGGGAGGAGGAGCTCAGGGGGGAGCTGGAGGACGGTATTTGGGCAGAAGCCCGTAACAGAGTAAACACGACTGCAACATGCGCCAGGCTCAGCCTGATCCAGTTTAAGGTCGTGCACCGGGCCCACATGACGTTGGACCGGATGAGCAGATTCTTCGGGCTGGAGGACAAGTGTGCTAGGTACGCCGGAGGGCCGGCTAACCGTGTACACATGTTCTGGTCGTGCCCTAAACTCAGGGGGTATTGGCAGGGATTCACAGATGTCATATCCTGGGTATTGAAAACTGGGGTAGTATTGAGTCCGGAGGTGGCAATCTTTGGGGTTTCGGAGGACCCGGGAATCCAGGAAGAGAGGGAGGCCGACGTTCTGGCCTTTGCTTCCCTGGTAGCCCAGCGACGAATACCGTTAGCATGACTCAAAGCCCCCCCCTCGACTTTCTGGCTCAACGATAAGGTACTAGGTCAGCAGCAGCAGCAACCCGGGGGGGGGGGGGGGGTATTTAAGTTAATTTACTTATTGTTAATATATTCTGTTGTCTATTGGGGTTGGGGGGTGGGGGGGTTTGTTATATGCGCTGTTACGGGTGCCGGGGGGGTGTTTATTATTATTATTATTGTTATTATTATTGTTTTGTTGATATATATTTTTCAAAAAATTCCAATAAAAATTATTTTTAAAAAATGACTCAAAGCCCCCGAGGGCTGAGGTATGGCTGTCGGACATGGCGAGCTTTCTTGGCCTAGAGAAAAATAAGTTTGCCTTGAGATGTTCGCTTCTAGGGTTCGCCCGAAGGTGGCAGCCATTTATTGACTTCTTCGCAGAGGAGTAAGCGTCAGCAGGGGGGGATCAAGGGTAGAGTAGAGTAGAGCAGGGGGACATTGAATGCAGGTCCGTGTGTGAACAGAGCCATGGTTTGCACTATGTTTAATTTGTAATTTGTGTCTTGACTTCTTTTTGTTTGTACTGTACAATGTCACTTTTTCTATTTGCCTAAAATACCTCAATAAAACTGTTTTTAAACAAAAAAGAACATAGAGCAGTACAGCACAGTGCAGGCCCTATGGCCCATGATGTTGTACCGACCATTTGTCCTAATCTAAGATCAACCTAACCTATACCCCTTCAATTTACTGCTGTCCATGTGACTGTCCAAGAGTCAGTTAAATCAGTGTTCTTCAAGCTTTTTTTCCGTGGACCCATTTTTACCAACCGGCCAACCTTCGGGACCCAACCCGGCCGACCTTCACAATCCACGCGGGCGACCTGCGCGACCCACCATTTTCTCTTACCTTATTTGCTGCTGACAGAAATGGAAGAAATGGTTTTGGGTCCTTTTGGCCCTCGTACACGCTCCTCCAATGGAACCTGTTGGATGAAGCCTTCCGGTGTCAGAAAGTATGGAGTCTCCAACGGTCCAAAGTTCTACATATTTTTCCTCTAAATTTTTTAAAAAATAAAACCCCCCCCTAACTTGTAAAAAAAATAAAATGAATAAAATAAATGAAAAAAATTAAAATTAAATGAATAAAATATATGAATAAAATGAATAAAACCCCCCCGAACTTGTAAAACAAAAGGCTGCGACCGTTTTTTAAAAAGCAGCTGCACTGCGCATGTGTTCCCGATCATCGGCGCGCACGCGCATGCACAGTGCGGCCGCATTTGTTTTACATGTTCGCAGCCATTTTGAAGGCCGCTTGCAGCCGGCGTTCTTAACAGCCGGCTGTTGCAGCTGTTGCGCGCAGATTTGCACGATCGGGAGCGCAGCGACGGACGGCTCCGCGACCCTCCCAACACCCACCCATGCGTCACGCCCCCGAGTTTGACAATACCTGGCTTAAATGTCCCTCATGACTCTGACTCCACCACCTCTGCTGGCAGTGCACTCCATGCACCCACCACTCTCTGTAACGAACCGACCTCTGACATCTCCTCTATACCTTCATCCAATCACCTTAAAATTATGTCCCCTCGTGACAGTCATTTCCGCCCTGGGGAAAGGTCTCTGGCTATCCACTCTATCCATGTCTCTCATTACCTTGTACACCTCAATCAAGCTACCTCTCTTCCTTCTTTGCTCCAATGAGAAAATCCCTAGCTCCCTCAACCTTTCTTCATAAGACGTGCCCTCCAGTCCAGGCAGCATCCTGATAAATCTCCTCTGCACCCTCTCCAAAGCATCCACATCCTTCCTATAATGAGGTGACCAGAATTGGACACAATATTCCAAGTATGGTCTAACCAGGGTTTTATAAAGCTGCAGCAAAACCTCGCGGCTCTGAAACTCAAACCCCCGTTAATGAAAGCCAACACACCATACACCTTCTTAACAACCCTATCAACCTGGGAGGACATTTGAGGGATCTATGTATGTGGACCCCAAGATCCCTCTGTTCCTCCACACTTCCAAGAATCCCGCCTTTTTCTCTGTATTCAGCATTTAAATTTGACCTTCAAGCACGGTAGCATGCTTCACAGCTCCAGGGTCCCAGGTTCGATTCCCGGCTGGGTCACTGTCTGTGCGGAGTCTGCACGTCCTCCCCGTGTGTGCGTGGGTTTCCTCCGGGTGCTCCGGTTTCCTCCCACAGTCTAAAGATGTGCGGGTTAGGTGGATTGACCATGCTAAATTGCCCGTAGTGTCCTAAAAAGTAAGGTTAAGGGGGGGAGGTTGTTGGGTTACGGGTATCGGGTGGATACGTGGGTTTGAGTAGGGTGATCATGGCTCGGCACAACATCGAGGGCCGAAGGGCCTGTTCTGTGCTGTACTGTTCTATGTTCTATGTTCTATGAATCACTTCACTTTCATCAAGGTTGAACTCCATCTGCCACTTCTCAGCCCAGCTCTGCATCCTGTCAATGTCCTGTTGTAACCTGCAACAGCCCTCAACACTATCTACAACTCCACCAACCTTTGTGTCATCGGCAAACGTACTAACCCACCCTTCCACTTCCTCATCCAAGTAATTTATAAAAACCACAAAGAACAGAGGTCCCAGAACATATCCTTGCGGGATGCCACTGGTCACCGACCTCTAGGCGGAATACTTTCCATCCACTATCCAAACAGCCAGATTTCCCTGTATCCCATGCCCCCTAACTTTCTGAATGAGCCTACCATGGGGAACCTTATCAAATGCCTGACTGAAATCCATATACCCCGCATCCACTGCCCCACCTTCATCAATTTGTCTTGTCACAACCTTAAAGAATTCAATGAGGCTTGTGAGGCATGACCTGCCCCTCACAAAGCCATGCTGACTATCTTTAATCAAACTATGTTTTTCTAAATAATCATAAATCCTATCTCTCAGAATCCTTTCCAATATTTTGCTCACCACAGACTTAAGACTGACTGGTCTGTAATTCCCAGGGATTTCCCTATTCCCTTTCTTGAACAGGGGAACAACATTCACTTCCCTCCAATCATCCGGTACTACTCCAGTGGAGAGGGAGGAAGCAAAGATCATCGCCAACGGCGCAGCAATCTCCTCCCTCGCTTCCCGTAGTAACCTTAGGTATATCCCGTCAGGCCCAGGGGACATATCTATCCTGATGCTTCTCAAAATTTCCAGCACATCCTCCTTCTTAATATCAACCTGTTTGAGTCTATTAACCTGGTTCACACTGTTCTCATGAGCAACAAGGTCCCTCTCTCTAGTGAATACTGAAGCTAAATATTCATTTAGGGGCCCCCATCTCCTCAGACTCCAGTCACAAGTTCACTGCACTATCCCTGACCAGCCCTACTCTCACTCTGATCATCCTCTTATTTCTCACATAAGTGTAGAACGCCATGGGGTTTTACCTAATCCTTCTCACCAGGGCTTTTTCATGTCCCCTTCTAGCTCTCCTAAGTACATTTTTGAGTTCTTTCCTGGCTACCTTGAACCCTCTAGAGCCGTGGCTTACTCAACCTTACGTAAGCTTCCTTCTTCCTCTTGACTAGAAGCTCCACTTCGCTTGTTATCCAAGGCTCCTTCACCTTACCATTCCTTCCTCGTCTCAGTGGGACAAAACTATCCAGCACTCGCAGCAAGTGCTCCTTAAACAACCCCCACATTACTGTTGTGCATTTCCCCGAGAACAACTGTTCCCACTTTATGCTCCTCAGCTCCTGTCTAATAGCAGTATAATTTCCCTTCCCCCAATTAAATTCCTTCCCATATTGTCTGTTCCTATCCCTCTCCATGACTATTGTAAAGGTCAAGGAGTTGTGGTCACTATCACCGAAATGCTCTCCCACCGAGACATCCGACACCTGGCCTGGTTCGTTGCCAAGCACCAAATCCAATATGGCCTCCCCCTAGATGGCCTATCTCCATATTGAGTCAGGAATCTTTCCTGTACACATCTGACAAAATTTGCTCCATCCAAGCCTTTTGCACTAAGGAGGTTCCAGTCAATATTAAGGAAGTTGAAGCCACCCATGTACTTTTCCAAGATCTGCCGCCCAATCTGTTCCTCCATCTCTCTGCTGCTATTGGGGGTCTATAGAAAACTCCCAATAACGTGACTGCTCCTTTCTTGTTTCTGACTTCCACCCATACTGACTCAATCGACAAACCCTGCTCGACTACCTCCTTTTCTGCAGGTGTGATGCACTCCCTTATTAACAGTGCCACTCTCCCTCCTCTTTTACCTCCCTCCCTATTCTTCTTAAAACATCCAAACACCGGAACATCTAACAACCATTCCTGCCCCTGTGAAATCCATGTCTCCGTAATGGCCACAATATCGCAGTTCCAAGTACTGATCCATGCTCTAAGTTCATCTCCCGTATTCCTGACTTTCCTTGCATTGAAACAGTCACGCTTTAACCCATTCCACTGAGTGCAACTTTGCCCCATCAACTGCCTATCCTTCCTCACAGACTTGCTGCATACTATTTCTGCCTGTTCAACAGCTACCCTATCCTCTGATCCGTAGCTCTGATTCCCACCCTCCTACCAAACTAGTTTAAACCCTCCTGAAGAGCTCTAGCGAACCTCCCACCCAGGATATTGGTGCCCTCCAGTTTGGGTGCAGTCCGTCCTTCATGTACAGGTCCCACCTGCCCCAGAAGGTATCCCCCGATGATCCACATATCTGAAGCCTTCCCTCCTGCACCTGCCCTGTAGCTACGTGTTCAGCTGCACTCGCGCTCTGTTCTTTGCCTCACTTGCACGTGGCACCGGTAGCAATCCTGAAATTATTACTCTGCTTGTCCTGCTCTTTAGCTGCCAACCTAACTCCCTAAAATCACTTTTTAGATTCTCATCCCTTTTCGTAGCTCTGTCATTGGTGCCTATGTGCACCACGACTTCTGGTTGCTCACCCTCCCCCTGAAGAATCCTATAGACTTGATCCGAGACATTCCTGTCCCTGGCACCCGGGAGGCAACATACCCTCCGGGAGTCTCGTTGGCGACCACAAAATCTCCTATCCGTTCCCCTAACCATTGAGTCTCCTATCACTATTAATTTTCTATTCTCCCTCCTTCCCTTCTGAGCCACAGAGCCAGGCTCAGTGCCAGAGACCCGCTCTGCTTCAGAACAGAAACCATGGGATCTCTTACCTCCAGCCACCCAAGCTGATGGGGTTTCAGTTAAACACCTCATCTGAATGACAGCATCTCCAACAGTGCAGCACTCCCTCAGTACTACAGTTGGCTGGGCAGCTGATTCGTGGTGCAGAGCAAGGCCAACACTCGTGGGTTCAATTCACGTACCGGCTGAGGTTCTTCATGAAGGTCTTGCCTTACCCCTTGCCTGAGGTGTGGGTAATCCTCAGGTTAAATCACCACCAGTCAGCTCTCCCCCCCCCCTCAAAGGGGAAAGCAGCCTATGGCCATCTGGGACTATGGCGACTTCACATTATTGCACTGGAATGTCAGCCTTGATTTTTGTGCTCAGGTCCCACGGTGGTACTTGAACCCCCAACCTTCTGATTCATGACCCATACTTTACTTGTTCATCCCACTGGCGGGATCTTCCAGTTCCGTTGAAGTCAATAGTTTGAATGGCTCGTCGTATCTGCCACAGGCGCCGCTGCCATATTGGGGCTGGAAAATCCCAGGAGTGGGCAAGAATGCGACTAACTGAGCCACAGCTAACAGGTGCAGTAAGTATTCATTTGTGAAATGCACCATTCGGAATTTCTGCACTTACATTTCTAAAGGTTTTCTCCTCCCTATTTTGACTTGACCCTTCTCTTTACACGTCTAAATTCTCCATGTCAAGAAAGCTGTTGCGTTGGATGATCCTGCGACATCGTTTTTTATTGGCCTTACTGGTTAACATAGAACATACAGTGCTGAAGGAGGCCATTTGGCCCATCGAGTCTGCACCGACCCACACTTCCACCCTATCCCCGCAAACCAAAGACCCCTCCTAACCTTTTGGTCACAAAGGGCAATTTATCATGGCCAATCCAACGAACCTGCACGTCCGAAGGGCCTGTTCCTGTGTTGTAATTTTTCTTTGTTCTTTTTTCTTTGTCTTTGGACTGTGGGAGGAAATCGGAACACCCGGAGGAAACCCACGCAGACACGGGGAGAACGTACAGACTCCGCACAGTGACCCTTGTAGTTTTATACATCATCTTTGGAGAGTTTTGTTTTGGTGAAAATTAGGTAAAGGGCCAAGGTGGTCAAAACTAGCAGAGAAAGTGAGATAAATCGACAAGCAGTCAAAGGTTGAGGGGATAGTTTAACAAACGCACGGGGGATCCAAGGTGAGTTGTAGACACATTTATTAACCCGACATTTTATACTTGAGGCCCGGCTACAGCTTACTGGGCCCTTTCTAGTCCATCTCATGCTGGCTGACCTTTTATCCCAGTGCTAGCAAGATGACCCAGCCCCTTCCTTGCACTCCCAATGAGCACAGGGAAATGATCATCCTCAATTGGATGTGCCATTTGCAGGCTATTACAGATAGATAGAGGATTTGTCACACCGGGTTGGTTTTGTAATCAAGGGGCGGGCTGACGAAGGCCTGGGAACAGTTTGTGACCTGAAAATAAAAATCTGAACATAGTACTGTTTGTTACATTAACAACCATACTGCGTGCTGTTTAAATGGAACGCCTTCACATTTATTCTGCCGGGTAATGTGCAACAATTTCAAGTGAAGTAACTGTATAAGGAGGCCATAGCCAACAATGGCACAGGGCGGTGGTGCAGTGGTTAGCACTGCTGCCTCACGGCGCCGAGGACCCGGGTTCGATCCCGGCCCCGGGTCACTGTCTATGTGGACTTTGCACATTCTGCTCGTGTCTATGTGGGTCTCACCCCCCACAAACCTAAAAGATGTGCAGGCTCGGTGGATTGGCCACGCTAAATTGACCCTTCACTGGAAAAAAAGAATTGGGCACTTTAAATTTTTTTAAAAGCCAACACTGGCAAGTTGATGGCAACCATGAGAGTTACTCAAAAGCCTTGATTATTCAGGCACCTACTCCATTTCAGATTACTCCCAACAACAAGTAAATTATCTTCAGACTACAAAATACACAACAGGTGGAATAGATGGAGTAACTGTCTGTGGATTTGTTTCCTGGTATTCCCACAAAGAAGAAAGTGTTGGAAGCTAAAGAAAAATACTCCAGCATTGCAACCATTAAATAGTAATGATGCATTCTGAAAGAGTGGGTACTTTGTCAAACTGCACAATCTGAATTAAGCCAGCAGTGACTCAACTCTGAGTTATGTTTATGTATAATTTATATTCCAATTTTGTTCGATGCTGAGGCGTTAGAGTAACACTTTACTGAGGAATTAAGTTATTTTATTTTTGAAGAAACAAGCATTTGATGTTTTTGTGTCCTTGTTAAATGTTTTAATTTTGTTTCCTCCTACATTTTGGACTTCGAAATGTCAGTTACTGAAAGAAATGGCTCTGACTTTGAAGCCTCCAATATTGTGCCACCTACAGGTATCACAGGGAATTGCAAAAATGTGAGCATTTTTATAATGAAATTTCCCATAAAGGTTGGCTTACAGATAATGGCAAGCAGCTCCAAGCATTAATTTAATGCCGATAGATATTAGGACCAAACATTAATCAATTGAGCTACTTAGCCATCTAAAAATGCTGCAATCAACCTTCCTGGACTATGCTCCATTGAACACATTGGATATACCGGTCAGGGGAAAGAGTTGAAGTCCGATTTCATCAGACCTCAGACACTTTGGGCGGGATTCTCCATTTGGGAAACTATTCTCCCACTGGAGCTGAATTGCAACCAGTTTACAATCCCCCTGGGAGTGCAAACCAGTAAGCAATTCCGTATTTCTTGCCATGCAAATTTATGCATGGCATGGAATACAAGGGATTCCCAGGGAATCCCGCTATCAGTCTGCCATCTTGAAAATTCCAATCATTCAAGCTTGTGATTTCACTGCACTTACCTCTCTTTGATGTGGTCAACGTTTACAAACATTGGGGTTTCACCACTGAGGCCACTGAACCATGAAGGGAGATGAATGAATCAAAGGTGCAGATGGTTTGTAGAAGCTGTCAATCACAGACCACGACTAGAAAGCAATGAATGGCTTGCAGCTAATGGATCTGTGGGAGCCAGACACAGGTTACAGCTGCTCTCCTTCCAAGAATGGACACGGAGCCGCAAGGTAAGTGTTACAACTGTTATTCCTCTCACTGCCCTTGTCTGACCTGCTCTTCCAGATAGTCTCTACCAATGTGGCCCTGCTGCACTTCGCAATAGGCCTTGAGACCACAGGTGATCTGCGCCCACATGATTCCTGGCTGAGGAGACCGGAGAATCACAGAAGGCTGGAGTTAGATCATAGAATTTATGGTGCGGAAGGAGGCCATTCGGCCCAAGCACCCTACCCAAGCCCACACATCCACCCTAACCCATAACACAATAACCCCACCCAACCTTTTTAGACACTAAGGGTAATTTAGCAAGTCCAATTCACCTACCCTGCACATCTTTGGACTGTGGGAGGAAACCGGAATACCCGGAGGAAACCCACGCACACACTGGGAGAACATGCAGACTCCGCACAGACAGTGACCCAAGCTGGGAATCGAACCTGAGACCCTGGAGCTGTGAATCAACTGGGCTAACCACTATGCAACGTTTAGGGCTCCCAGCACACTAAATAGATGTAAATTGGTCATTGAGACCCATTTGCATTTATTTACATGCTCCGGCTGGCGTGCAGCGTGGACCTCGTTCCCGCCGCCAGTGGGGAGTCTGAACATCATGATCGGGTTGGCTCCTGCCGTCGATCCCTCGTCGCTGATTAGCCCCGAGACCGATTCTCCGTCCCATCAGGGAATGTGCTCCAGGGGGCCCGGGACAGAGAATCCCGCCCTTTGTATTTCTGGGGGAAGAGGAACAGAGACACAGGCCACTCATAGAAATACCAATGAGGCGGGAGAGGCATTCCAGCCCCCTGTCTTATTTTCCTCGGAGAATACTGGCTTGGCACATCACACTTGTATATGGCTCAACTTTAGTATCATGTAATGGAATTACATGTAATTCAAGTTGGGGGCCGATGAGCTCAGTTGGCTGGACAGCTGGTCCCGGACCGGCTGAGGGTATCCATGAAGGTCCCACCTTCTCAACCTTGTCCCTCACCTGAGGTGCGGTGACCCTCAGGTTAAATCACCACCAGCCAGCTCTCTCTCAAAACTCAAAAGGCTCAGGGACTATGGCAACTTTCATTTAATTCAATTCAAGTCATGCCTTTACAAAACAGCTCATCCCAAGAGTTACTATAATCTACGAAGAGTCTAATATATAGAATGGTTCTGCTTTTAGATCATGTTATCATGTGAAAGTACCTTTAAGAAATTGGTGTTTATCAAATAGCTGTAGTAGATGTACCTTTAAGAAATGGGTGTTTATAAAATAGCGGCAGTGATGTCAGAGTGTGGGTG
Source organism: Scyliorhinus canicula (assembly GCF_902713615.1). Taxonomy (NCBI): domain Eukaryota; kingdom Metazoa; phylum Chordata; class Chondrichthyes; order Carcharhiniformes; family Scyliorhinidae; genus Scyliorhinus; species Scyliorhinus canicula. The sequence continues at coordinate 11,069,461 of NC_052157.1, read as the reverse complement.
GAGCTGGGCTGTCTGTCTGTTTTTATTTTCGTTTATGAGCTGGCAGCTACAGTGTGTGTTTAGTTTCGTTTTCAGAGTTGGAGCTGCATCCAGCCAAACAAGGTGTAATTTTGATCTCTCTCTGTATGAAAAGAATGTCTTCAGATCACTTGCTAATTTAAAAGTGATAACTGTTCTCATTAGAGAATTTAAACCTGATGTCTGTGTTAAAGAGGGTATTTGTCTTATGGATGTTGCTAGGAAAGATTAAGGGTTATTTATACAGTACTGTATTCTTTGGGAGAAGTATTTGAGTTGATAGATGCTAAGATGTTTACTATATGTTTATAGCATGTTAACTGGATTTATGGAATAAACATTGTTTTGTTTTAAAAGTACTTTAGCTCTCTGTTGCATCACACCTGTAGAGTGGACCCTTGTGCTCGCCATAACCAAAATCTATTAAAGGTTGTGGGTCAGGTGAACTCCATGATACACTTTGGGATTCTCTAAACCCTGGCCCATAACAATGTCCATAGCTCATCAACCACAAAAGGGAGTGCCATACCAAATATGTCATCATTAATGTCACACATGACCTGGGAACGAAAATGAATCATAATTAGCTGTAATATATAGAACAATAACCAAACCTCCATCTTCTAAATGAATATTACCTTTGCGCATTTTTTTTTACTGTAAAAGGCAATAACTGCAAAATTAAGCTATCACCATTTTCAAAATGAACTAGTCATCACTTCCTTTTCGTACACAGGCAGGGTGCTGAAGTTCAGCAACCAGACTGAACCAGACAGCCAACCAGGCTGATCACTCACAGTTTTTTTCCAACTGGTTTTAGTATAATAATTGTATGCAATATTACAAATTCACAGTAGTATTAAACTTGCCCATACAGTTACTTCTACAGTGGTGCAAGTCCCTGAAAATACCGTCATGGCTCAGGGCTCCTGAACCATGGTTTTCAGATGGTTGTGAGCTTATTATTGCCTGCTTTATAAGATATAGGAGCAGAATTAGGCCATTTGGCCCATCGACGCTGCTCCAACATTCGATCACGGATTATCTCATCCTGGCCTTAACTCCACTGTCCTGCCCACCGTCCGTAACCCTTCAACCCGTTACCAATTTAAAATCTGTCTAACTCCTCCTTAAATTTACTCACTCTCCCAGCATCCACCGCACTCTGAGGTAGCGAATTCCACAGATTCACAACCCTTTAGGAGAAGTAGTTTCTCCTCAACTCTGTTTTAAATTTGCTACCTCTGATCCGAAGACTATGACCTCTCATTTTAGAATGCCCCACAACAGGAAGCATCAGCTCCACATCTACTTCATCCATACCTTTTAGCATCTTGCATACCTCAATTTAATCTCCCCTCATTCTTCTATATTCTGGAGAGTGTAGGCCTAATCTGCTCAATCTGTCCTCATACGACAAACCCATTAATGAGCCATCAATTGCACGAGAGACGAGTTGCTTTACAAAAGTTAGGCTTTAATAAGCTAGAACTTAGCCCTGTGGTTGTCGACAATAAAATGGACGACCACCGGGCGTTCTGACTACTTATACCTCGGCAAGGAGGCGTGGTTAATTCAGCCTCTCGACCAATCGGAGAGCTGTCACATGACTGGTCTCAACCAATCGGTCGAGAGGCACATGACCGACCAGGGCCAATGGTAAGCCGGTGTTCTGCCCCAATGGCAGACAGCTATGCAAATCATTTCACCACACCCATCATCTCTGGAATCAACCTATTTGACCTACTCTGAACTGCCTCCGATGCCACTACATCCCTCCTCAAATAAGGGGACCAAAACTGTACACAATACTCCAGGTATGGTCTTACCAATGCCTTGTATAGTTGCACCAAAACTTTCTTACCTTTACACTCAATTCCTTTAGCTAAAAACTATTCCTTTACCTGAGGAAGGAGCTGTGCTCCAAAAGCTCGTGTTTGAAACAAACCTGTTGGACTTTAACCCGGTATTGTAAGACTTCTTATTTCGCTATAAATGCCAACATGTATTGCTCTCTAAAGTCAGCATGCAAAACAAGTCTATTTCCCCTCAGTTTCTGTTGAATATATGTTTTTCCCAGTTTGTTTTACTTCAGGCTTCTTTCTGCTGCGTTGCTGACTGTGTCAACATTTTGTTGCTATGCATTTGGAACTTTTTCTAAGAGTCGGGCTAAGAACAAAGAACATTGCACCACAAGAACAGGCCCTTCGGCCCACCAGGCCTGCACCGATCCAGATTCACCGATCCACCTACTACTTATTGCCCAAACAATCTACATCCCCCCATTCCCTGCCCGTTCATGTGTCTATCAAGATACATCTTAAACGTTGCTATCGTGCCTGCCTCCACCACCTCCACTGGCAACGCGTTCCAGGCACCCACCACCCTGTGTGAAAACCTTTCCCCGCACATGTCCCCTAAACATTCCTCCTCTCACCTTGAACCTGCATCCCCTTGTAATTGAGTCTTCCACCCAGAGAAAAAAAGTTCTGACTATTCACCCTGGCTATACCTCCCGTAATTTTGTAGTCCTCAATCAAGTCTCCCCTCAGCCTCCGTCTCTCCAATGAAAACAATCCGAGTTTATTCAACCTCTCCAAGGTCCTAATTTCCTTTAAAGTTTAATGTAATAATTTTTGCCTGGCACAGTGTACAAAATTTCATAATTACAAGGCATTGTGTACTTTATTGTGTACTTTATTATATACTTCATTGTGTACTTTATTATATACTTCATTGTGTACTTCAATTCCTCATAACAAATATACAGTGGGTAGTAGAATCAGCTGGTAGTTTGGGAAAGCAGTGACAAGTAATGCTGGTGCTGAAATGTGATGTGTCACAGAGTTATAGGATAGGATCTGTGTAGTCAGTTCTGCACATGGCAAGTTCCTGAACTCAGTTATATAGCATCAGTGGTTCTTCACCCAGACAACAGCAGACTGTTGGAAAGAGTTGGACCTGTTATATTTGTCTGGAGTGGGGGGGGGGGGGGGGGGGGGGGGGGGGGGAAAGAGGGGGGTCAAAAGATAGAAACCGCAAACAATACAGGGCCAGAGTGATCGCCTGGACACGTTTGGATCTAGGTGGGGTGGAGGAATTTCCCATATTTCTTTCCCTCAATGGTTCTGGGCTTCAATCTTTATTTTATTTTCCTCTCCCAGGAGGTTACATGGCTTTTGCGTGGGGCAGAGACTGTATTTATTGTGTGGCAGGAACGTGTGAGAATGGTTGGGTGGACCAGAGGTGTTTGTTACCTTTCTGCCATTGTTTGTAAGGGATGGAGCTGGACATTGTTTCCACTTGAGCGCATTCGCTAACAACCACCTTGAGAATGGCTTTTTGCAGAAACTGAGAGCACGCTGCCTTCTTAATAGGGCAGCACGGTAGCACAGCGGTTAGCACAGTTGCTTCACAGCTCCAAGGTCCCAGGTTTGATTCCCGGCTTGGCTCACTGGCTGTGCGGAGTCTGCACGTTCTCCCCGTGTCTGCGTGGGTTTCCTCCGGGTGCTCCGGTTTCCTCCCACAGTCCAAAGATGTGTAGGTTAGGTAGATTAGCCATGCTAAATTGCTGCTTAGTGTCCAAAGGAAAAACTTTAGGTGGGGTTACAGGTTGAGCTGGGATAGGGTGGAGCTGTGGGGATATGGTGGAGGTGTGGGCTTAAGTAGGGTGCTCTTTCCAAGGGCCTGTGCAGACTCGATGGGCCGAATGGCCACCCTCTGTACTGTAAATTCCATGATTCTTGTACTCTCACTAAGAATTAGTGTAAGCTGCAAAATTGCCTCCAATTGTTCTATGGACCATGTAGGCAGTTTAATTAAGTGCACGACCCCTTCAATTTTTTTTTTTTGCTTACCTGCACAGACATGCTAATGTAAAGAAGTCAACTTGTGCATGACCTGCACAAGGTTCTTTTGGGTTGTTGCTCGACCATGAAGCTTAGAGAGAACATTGGTGAGGAGCAGAGAGATCAAACATAATGTGATAGAAATTTAAAAAGGAGAGAGTGTTTTTGGGTTTGTTTTAGAGATTCGCTCAGTAACCTCCTGTAATGAGCACACATTGTGCAAAACTTCCAAATAAAGGAGTGTACAAAGCCCAAAGATTTTGTGATATGTTTGAAGGCCTACGTTGAAAAGTGTGATAACTCATTGCGTTTCCAAGTCTACTACCAGGACAGCAATGTCCTGAGTGCGCGGCCAGTGTTATAAAAAAGACATCTAACTGAGATCAGATTATTCCCAAATATCAAAGGAAAACAAAAGAAAGAAATACTTATTTGTATAACACCTTTCATAGCTTCAATATGTCCCAAAGTGCTTTTCAGCCATCCAAAATTAAAATGGGATGAATTCATTGTTGTATTAGAGTGAAACCAAGTCAACCTATGCAGTTTCCTAGTGCCAGTTGCAGAGTAGTGCTATAACAGTGACTATACACTTCTAAATTACATCATTGGCTGTAAAGCACTTTGAGATATCTGGTGATTATGAAAAGTGCGACTTAAATGCAAATCTTTCTTTCTTAAGTAGTAAAGTTGCCAACTCTAGTTGGATGTATTCCTGGGTGGGTCATCACATGGCCCCCTGTCTCCAGCTGCCCACCTCCTTGAACACACCATTGGTCACCCAACTAATGGCTTTTCTATGTCAAAGCAAGAGGACTATGTGGAAAGCAAGAAGACTCTTAACTGCCTGACTGGATGACTATTGACTGTCGGCCAAGCAACATCTTTCCCTCTCCTAATATTTTAATAACATATAAAAATATGTAACAGCCTCCCCGAACAGGCGCCGGAATGTGGCGACTAGGGGCTTTTCACAGTAACTTCATTTGAAGTCTACTCGTGACAATAAGCGATTTTCATTTCATTTCATTTTCATATGTGTTCAAAGAAAATTAGAAGTTATTTTCTTAACTCTCCTGTGATTTTCTTTTCCCAGCAGTCGTGAGAATTAACCCTGCATTCCTGGAGACTCTAGATTAATCCTGGAAGGTTGGCAACCTTAGATCACAGAGTCATGTGACTAAACAACCTATCAGGGAATGACAGGAGTGAATGAGAAAAGGAGGGGAAGTACTATTAAAATAAAACTGGGTGTGGCATGTATGTTCTGCAAAGCGTTCTTGTTCTAAAGACACGGACAAACTCAGGAGTACAATTCCACAGCTGTCATTGTTACAGGTGAGATTAAATGCTTTGATTCTCCGCTACAAACCTGGCCATCCTGGGTTGTTCCACATTTATTGCTTTCCTTTCTTCGTGGCCTCCCTGTCTACTTCACTCGGGGCTCAAGAGTTAGCCAACTGCGGTGAACAACAACTTTATTCGCTGTTGAAGTGAATTTATTGAGTTGGCTATGTTACAAACTTTGAACAAACAGACTGTTCCATCTGGCTAGAAGGTTGAGTTTTTAATTGTGAGAACGGCACACCAAAAGTTCAGGAAATATTAATGTAACTTGCATCGTTACCTCTTCACTAAGCATCTGTGTAATAGTATTTATTGTTCCCAATCCCTCTTGTGTTCCACCTGTGTATTCAGAATTTCAAATCGATATTAATTTTTTACTTGAATGATAATACAACCCTGCTAATAGCTCTTGCCTTTAGGTTAACATTTTATTTGTTTCGCCTATTTCCTTTGTTCTGCTCAGATACACTGGAAAGAAACGATTCAGCCACTCAAGTCACATCTACTGGCACGACAGCAGGAAATTGTGATTGAGTGATATCTACCTGCAACTCTACCAGCTAACCAAAGACATAACGAGGACCTGTTTTAAAAAAACAAAAATACAAGTAAAGAAACTGACTAGAGGTGGCTGTCACAAGTCACTTGATGCCTGGTATTTTAAGTTGACCACATTTCTGGAAAGCTTTGACACGGGTTGCACTGCTAATCTGCCCCAATGTGTTGTGTGGAATTTTACATCTGACGGTGTTAAGGTCCAACATAGAACATACAGTGCAGAAGGAGACCATTCGGCCCATCGAGTCTGCACCGACCTACTTAAGCCCTCACTTCCACCCTATCCCCATAACCCAATAACCCTTCCTAAACGTTTTGGTCACTAAGAGCAATTTAGCATGGCCAATCCACCTAACCTGCACGTCTTTGGACTGTGGGACGAAACTGGAGCACCCGGAGGAAACCCACGCAGACACGGGGAGAACGTGCAGACTCCGCACAGACAGTGACCCAGCGGGGAATCGAACCTGGGATCCTGGCGCTGTGAAGCCACAGTGCTACCGTACTGTCCACTTCAGAAAGGGAAAAATTAAAGATGCAAAATGCTGAAATTTGATCAAGCGTAAAGACAATGGGAACTGCTAACCAGCCAGATACACCGAACAGACCTTCAAAACACCCTGTGGAAGGCGAAATAACCCTATCTCCTGGTGGCTTCTACTATCTTGAAATGTGTCAAAGGGTTCTGAGATTAAAGATCAAAAATATGTCTTACAACAATGACTGCAAATGGGAAGCATGGTAGCACAGTGGTTAACACTGTTGCTTCATAGCGCCAGGGTCCCTGGTTCGATTCCCGGCTTGAGTCACTGTCTGTGTGGAGTCTGCACATTCTCCCCGTGTCTACGTGGGTTTCCTCCGGATGCTCCGGTTTCCTCCCACAAGTCCGGAAAGATGTGCTTGTCAGGTGAATTGGACATTCTGAATTCTCCCTCTGTGTACCTGAACAGGCACCGGAATGTGGCGACTAGGGGCTTTTCACAGTAACTTCATTGCAGTGTTAATGTAAGCCTACTTGTGACAATAATAGATTATTATAAAAATGTCCCCTTTTTCAACAGGACAAAGTTCGTAATGAAAACAAAGGAAACTTATGAACATGAATAATAATATTGCTGCCGCTGTCTGCCATATACTTCAGTATTTGCAGTGACCTTGGTCGCAGAAGGCCTCAGTGGTATTGGTGCGCACTGTGCATTACTTAACAGAGTTTGGACAGGACACGGAAGACGGGCAGGCAGACAATGTGAGCTTCTCCACCCACCCCCCTCATCCTGGTCAGCCGGCATAGACTGCATCCAACCCAGTCTACCCCCGGTCAGGTCCAGGGTCAGTCAGCGAGGAGGATTTTCGGTTTGCCAACCCTCCCCCCCCCCCCCCCCCCCCCCCATCCCCCCCCCCCCCTCCGCCCCGCACATCCTCTGCCAACCTCCCCAGGACCACCGCCCCCACCGCTCCCCGCAGCGAATACCCGAAGATCAGGTGAGTGGAGTTTAGAAGGATAAGGGGGGATCTTATTGAAACTTACAGGATACTGCGAGGCCTGGATATAGTGAACATGGAGAGGATGCTTCCACTTGTTTGGAAAAACTAGAAGCAGAGGACACAATCTCAGACTAAAGGGATGATCCTTTAAAACAGAGGTGAGGAGGAATTTATTTAGCCAGAGAGTGGTAAATGTGTGGAAATCTGCCGCAGAAGGTTGTGGAGGCCAAATCACTGAATGTCTTTAAGACAGAGATAGATTCTTGATTAATAAGGCGATAAAGGGTTATGGGGAGGAGGCAAGAGAATGGGGATGAGAAAAAATCAGCCACGTTGGAAAGGCAGAGCAGACTCAATGGGCCGAGTGGCCTAATTCTGCTCCTATGTCTTATGGTCTTATGGAACTGGTTGGCTAAAACATTGAGGAGGAGTTCTTCCAAACATTGGAAAGGGTCTGTAACCTCCTGCATTACAAAAAAATATGGAATCTTGCTCAGGCCAGAAAGTTACAGGCGACCTTGTAGTCCATACAATAATTTAAAAATTTATTGTGAGATTGTTCCAATCTCTATGTAGAACATAGAACATACAGTGCAGAAGGAGGCCATTCGGCCCATCGAGTGTGCACTTAAGCCCTCACTTCCACCCTTTCTCCAATAACCCTTCCTAACCTTTTTGGTCACTAAGGGCAACTAACTTATCATGGCCAATCCACCTAACCTGCACGTCTTTGGATTGTGGGAGGAAACCGGAGCACCCGGAGGAAACCCACGCAGACACGGGGCAAACGTGCAGACTCTGCACAGACAGTGACCCAGCAGGGAATCGAACCTGGGACCCTGGCGCTGTGAAGCCACAGTGCTAATCGCCTGTGCTACCGTGCTGTTAATTGTTGTTTTTGCATTAGCTTGGCATGGTCATTGTCAAGGCAACTGAACTCTCTTCACACATCACTTTGAACACCATTGAGTATATGTCTGATGCTTTGTTATTTTTTGTGCAATACTTTGCACTGTATTAAGTCTCATCCACAACTAATCTGTAACCATACATACCTTGTCCAATTCACCTGCTTCTACTGCTCTTTGATGCTTGGTAACATCAGAGAAATGTGACTAGTTTTTATTCTTTCACAGGATGTGCGCTTCGCTGGCTAGGCCAGCATTTATCCCATATTCCTAATTGTCCATGAGAAGGTGGTGGTGAGTTGCCTTCTTGAGAGACAATTCTGGTTGCCACACTACCAGAAGGATGTGGAGGCTTTGGAGAGGGTGCAGAGGAGGTTTACCAGGATGTGGCCTGGTCATGAGTGTGTTAGATATGCGGAGAGGCTGAATAGACTTGGACTGTTTTCATTAGAACGACGGAGGTTAAGGGGTGACCTGATCGAGATCTACAAGATTATGAGGTTGCATGGATAGAGTGGATGGGCAGGCACACTTTCACAGAGTCGAGGGGTCAGTCACTAAGGGGGCATAGGTTTAATGTCCATGGGGTAAAGTTTAGAGGAGATGTGCGAGGCAGGTTTTTTACACAGAGGGTGGTGAGTGCCTGGAACGTGTTGCCAGGGGAGGTTGTGGAGGCAGATACATTAATGGCGTTCAAAAGGCATCCCAACAAATACATGGATAGGATGGGTATAGAGAGATACGGCACAAGGAAGTGCTGATGGTGTTGGGAAAGGCTGGTATTATGACCAGTACAGACTTGGAGGGCTGAAGGGCCTGTTCCTGTGCTGTATTGTTCTTTGTTCACTGCAGCTTATGTGGTGTAGATACACCCACTGTGCTGTTAGGGAGGGGGTTTCAGGATTTTGACCCAGTGACAGTGAAGGAACGGCGATATATTTCCAAGTCTGGATCGTGTGTCGCTTGTAGGGGAATTTGCTGGTTTTGGTGTTCCCGTATTGTCTTCCCTTGTTCTTCTAGGTGGCAGAGATCCCAGGATTTGGGGATTTTTGAGATCGTAAATGAAAATCATCCGTGGGTCTAGCGTTGAGCTGTCCTCTCCCTCGTCTCGTCATGTTCTGATGGCTTTCGCACTGTTGACACTGAACAAGGTTTCCAATTACAGGGTCAAAGAAAGAAATGGGGGTTTGTTAGGTTAAGACGGACAGGACAGAAAGTGCAGTGGAGTCCAGGATGGGATCAGCCATGATCGTGTTGAAGGTGTTTAGGCTGAGAAGGCTAAATTATCTCCTCCTGCTCCTAGGTCACATGTTCTAGGGAGGAGATGCTCTGGCTGATTTTGCTACCCAGCTCTAGGCATATGTAGCATTGTAGGTAAAAGATGAGGAACATCTCAGCCATGATAGAATGGCAGAGCAGACTCGATGGGCCGAATGGCCTAATTCTGCTCCTACATCTTATGAACTTACAAGACAGATAGAGCTAGTTCTACAGCAAGAAAAGAGATCCTTTGGCCCATCGTGTCTGCGAGGAACATCAAGCACCTATCTCTTCTAATCCCATTTTCAGCACAGGGCAGCAAAGTGGTTAGCACAGTTGTTTCACAGCTCCAGAGTCCCAGGTTCGATTCCCAGCTTGGGTCACTGTCTGCGTGGGTTTCCTCCGGGTGTTCCGGTTTCCTCCCACACTCCAAAGATGTGCAGGTTAGGTGGATATTCCATAATAAAGTTACCCTTAGTGTCCAAAAAGGTTAGGTGGGGCTACTGGGATAGGGTGGAGATATGGCCTTAAGTGGGGTGCTCTTTCCAAGGGCTGGTGAGGACTCGATGGGCCGAACGGCCTCCTTTTGCACTGCAAATTCTACGATCCTGCACTTGGTCCTTAGCTGTGAGTGGCGTGCATCAAAAACAAATCTCCTTTTTCAACAAAAGAGTAATTCTTGACTTTAAGGGAACCAATGGTCATGAAATATCGTTGCCTAACAGGGCTAAGGAAAATCCCGAAGCCTTTCATTCGTATATAAGGAGCAAAAGGGTAATAGAGAAAGGATTAGCCTTTAAAGGGAATTAATGCGTGGAGTCAGAGGAAATGGGTGAGATTCTTCATGAGTACTTTGCATCGATATTCACCAAGGAGAGGGACGGGACGGATGTTGAGGTGAGGGATGGATGTTTAAATACTCTAGGTCAAGTCAGCATAAGGAAGGGGGTCGTTTTGGGTATTCTAAAAGGCATTAAGGTGGACAAGTCCCCAGGTCCGGATGGGGTCTATCCCAGGTTACTGAGGGAAGTGAGGGACGAAACAGCTGGGGCCTTAACAGATATCTTTGCAGCATCCTTGAGCATGGTTGAGGTCCCGGAGGACTGGTGAATTGATAATGTTGTCCCTTTGTTTAAGAAGGGTAGCAGGGATAATCCAGGGAATTATAGACCAGTGAGCTTGACGTCAGTGGTCGGCAAACTGTTGGAGAAGATACTGAGGGATAGGATCTATTCACATTTGGAAGAAAATAGACTTATCAGTGATAGGCAGCATGGTTTTGTGCAGGGAAGGTCATGTCTTACAAACCTAATAGAATTCTTTGAGGAAGTGACAAAGTTAATTGATGAGGTAAGGGCTGTAGATGTCATATACATGTACTTCAGTAAGGCGTTTGATAAAGTTTCCCATGGCAGGTTGATGGAAAAAGTGAAGTTGCATGGGGTTCAGGGTTAACTAGCTAGATGCATAAAGAACTGGCTGGGCAACAGGAGACAGAGAGTAGTGGTGGAAGGGAGTGTCTCAAAATGGAGAAGAGTGACTAGTGGTGTTCCATAGGGATCCGTGCTCGGACCACTGTTGTTTGTGATATACATAAATGATCTGGACGAAGGTATAGGTGGTCTGATTAGCAAGTTTGCAGATGATACTAAGATTGGTGGAGTTGCAGATAGCAAGGGGGACTGTCAGAGAATACAGCAAAATATAGATAGATTGGAGAGTTGGGCAGAGAAATGGCAGATGGAGTTCAATCTAGGCAAATGCGAGGTGATGCATTTTGGAAGATCCAATTCAAGAGCGGACTATACAGTCAATGGAAGAGTCCTGGGGAAAATTGATGTACAGAAATATCTGGGAGTTCAGGTCCATTGTACCCTGAAGGTGGCAACGCAGGTTGATAGAGTGGTCAAGAAGGCATACAGCATGCTTGCCTTCATCAGACGGGGTATTGAGTACAAGAGTCGGCAGGTCATGTTCCAGTTGTATAGGACTTTGGTTATGCCACATTTGGAATACTGCGTGCAGTTCTGGTCGCCACATTGCCAGAAGGATGTGGATGCTTTAGAGAGGGTGCAGAGGAGGTTCACCAGGATGAAAAAATGAAAATCGCTTATTGTCACGAGTAGGCTTCAATGAAGTTACTGTGAAAAGCCCCTAGTCACCACATTCCGGCGCCTGTTCGGGAAGGCTGTTACGGGAATCGAACCGTGCTGCTGGCCTGCCTTGGTCTGCTTTCAAAGCCAGCAATTTAGCCCAGTGTGCTAAACAGTGCCTGGTATGGAGGGTGCTAGCTATGAAGAAAGGTTGAGTAGATTAGGATTGTTTTCATTGGAAAGACGGAGGTTGAGGGGGGACCTGATTGAGGTGTACAAAATTATGAGAGGTATGGACAGGGTGGATAGCAACAAGCTTTTTCTAAGAGTTGGGGTGTCAATTACAAGGGGTCACAATTTCAAGGTGAGAGGGGGAAAGTTTAAGGGAGATGTGCGTGGAAAGTTTTTTCCGCAGGGGGTGGTGGGTGCCTGGAATGCGTTGCCAGCGGAGGTGGTAGAGGCGGGCACGATAGCATCATTTAAGATGCATCTAGACAGATCTATGAACGGGCGGGGAACAGAGGGAAGTAGATCCTTGGTAAATAGAGGACAGGTTTAGATAAAGGATCTGGATCGGCACAGGCTGGGAGGGCCGAAGGGCCTGTTCCTGTGCTGAAATTTTCTTTGTTCTTAATATCGTGCGTGTGCAAGATTGCCAACGTATTTTAAGCATTTTGGTTTAAGCAGAGTGGGATTTGAAATGGAATCGACCTGAAAATAAACTCGTGCGATGCAAAACAATGTTGGGTTAACGCACTTTTTGCAGCAAGGCGGTTTAAACAAAAATTAGCTACAAGCCATGCAACCGTTCTTCGTCGGAACATACATTAAAATCGTACAAAATACGAGCTATTATAGTGCACAGGCTCCACAGAGAGTGAGCTTCGTGGGAGCGGTCAGTGGTTGTTGGAGAGAGGGGTGGGGGACGCGGTTGGGGCGATGCCAAATGCAATGCATTGTGCGGGCGGTGTAAAGAATAGATTAAAGTAAACCCCATCGTTTGCGCACACACGATGCACGCAGTAACAAGCGGAAAAAAACTTCAGTGGAAGGGGGGGCCGGGTGACACACCCCAGCATCACGAAAAAAAAACAAGAGGTGATCCACGCAAAGGAATGGAAAAGAAAATGCTGCAACACCCCCCACCAAAAAAAAGGCAAAAACAAGGGGAGGTGCAAAAGCCTAGCAGGCATGCGAAAGCTGGACAAGAAGGACGCTGTCGATGCAAAGCCTTTGATCGCAAGGGAGGGAGGGAGGGGGGCAAACCAACACCCCAGCAAACGCACGTCTACAAAGACGGCCATGCCGCGTTGCAGCAAAGTGCTGCGCAGTCCCTGGGTTCTCAGCGCCTTCCGGGCAGTAGGTAAAACCGCTTGCTTTATTTCATCGTTTGTGCATCGAGAGGGATGGGGTTTTTTTTTTGCATGGCGGGGTTTGCAATTTTCGCTGTTTAGTTGTGTGCGCGCGTTGTTTGCAAAAAATAAGAGAGGAGGAATGTGGCGAGGGGGAGATGGCGCCCGGGCGCGCACGTGACCCGATTGTATCACTTTCCTGGCTGTTTGCTACATCTCCTTGTCCCGCCCCGCCCGTCAATCAGACTGCCTCTCCCCTCCCTCTAGGTCAGGTTGTTGTCAGTTTCCCCTCCTCTTCTCTCTCTCCCCTCCTCCTCTTCTCCCTCGACTCGAGTTAAAAATTGCTGTGTGACGCACATTAAAATTTTACAGCACTTCACTTGCATTTGTACAAAAGGTTGCAACAACAACCCCCAAAAAATTTGCACCGATGCGTCGCTCTGATCATTTGAAATTTGCACTTTAAAAAAAACCAAGTTGCACTTATTCCTCCCAATGATTGGACAATAAGGTAATTAAATTTTTTGCATGCTAATGAAGAACCATGCGAGGGAGGACTGGCTGGACCTTGTGTGCCTCCTGACATGACAGTACCCTGCCATTTTGTTGTGTACAGTAAGAAGGGGACAGTTGCTTGGGCGCTCTGCTCGTGTTTACTGCGATGACTTGCATTGATGTGCGTGTAGCGATTAGAGAAAAAAAAATCGACGTGGGTTTAATCTTTTAACTGAGGCTGGATTAGATTTTCTTTTGCAAAACAAAAAAATAGAAAAAAAATAAACGCCACGTGATGGGGTGCTGTATTTCGCCTCCTCTTTCCCTATTATGGAGCTTTACTTCACCCTCATCTGCAATCCCGTGCATTTCCCAGTTCAGTCGTCTGCATTGGGGGAACTTTTCACGAGTGAGGGAGTTGTCTGGATGGACTACAAAGTTGCAACAATCCAGTATTTGTATGTGTTTTGAGTTTTACTGTAGATTTTTTTTCCAAAAGGAAAAGTTGGTCGTTTTAAAAATCCAAATGTTGTGGGGAGGCAGGCGTTTGTGGAATATGAACCCTCTCTTTTAAAAAAAAATTGCCCCGATATTAAAAGACGCCATTTGCCACCATGCCTTTTGCTTTGGGGGCTTGCGAGGGGCCATTATTAAATGCATTGAAACATCCTAGCTGCAACCCAACTTAACAGCTCCGAGCTCCCGCCCCGGCCACTTCTCACTCTCCTTGTTATTGGTGAAGCTCTGAGCTGGGAGGACCGTATTGGCGAGCTGGTGTTGCCCATCAAATGCAGCCTTGTTCCCCGCCCTTGCCTGGAGTTAGTTATCAAGTTGGGTTGGCTGAGCGGTGTAGTGGCCTGAGCTTGTATTACAAGCAGCTCTCTCCCTGTGTGAAACAGCGTTTTGGTGACCACAGAGAGCGTTTGTCTTCATATTGTACAAATCAGCCTTGGTGGCAAAGATGGATATGAAGAAAAGAATTCACTTAGAGCTACGGAATAGGACGCCTTCAGATGTAAGTTTATTTTAAAAATAAAACTTCTCGACTTTATCCCAATCTCGTTTTTGTTTTCCTTGGGAGGAATAATAGTTCATGTGGGGGTCCATGTGTGTTTTTATTGAGCAGTTTCCCATACCTGCTTTCCCAGGAATCTATTTGCGAATGTGTAAAATATCTTCTCCATATTTTTTGAAGTGGCTGTATTTATCCTTCCTAATTGCTGGGTTTTAGTAGAATAATCAAGGTCTCTGTAACCTCAGTTGGATTAAATGCAGCAAGAGTTTTGCGAGAGGGTGGCCTCTGAAACTGATCACTTAATATTGCTGGGGCTGGGCAAACTTTTACCTTCCCCCCCCCCCCCCCCCCCCCGTAAAGTGGAACGTTTGAAGTTTCAAAAGAACTTGAGTGATTAAAGATACAACGAGATATTCCAGTCGGTGATCAGGGGAGAACAGGGAGCCATATTTGCAACTTCATAGTCATGAACGCGCCCATTCTCGAATATTTTCGAAATTACAAAATACTCCCAATAATGAACAAGCAACCCGAGGTAGAACGAGGTGGCTGGGGTCAATCCCTTGGCTAATTTATCTCTCTCCCCCCCCCCCCCCCCCCCCCCGGGGCTTTATAGGCTTCTAGTTATTTTAACTTTGGGAATAAAATCTTTAGATTAAGCAAAAGACCTTGTGGGACAAAAATAGTTGCTGTTTGACATGAATCCCTGCATTAGGCGCGCATGAGAGGCTAGTGTGAATCGTTTTGGATGGCGTAAATAGGTTTAAAATGCACAAGAGAGGCAGATTTTTAAAGCGGAAAGGTGTAGATTTCGCCCCCTTCCTTCTCCTACAAGGGGTTATAAACTAAAGTGGTCTGGGCTGGGGGCAAAACTTGCTTTTTTATGTCGCACACTTTTGTTTGTGATCTGCTTTCTGAACTCTCCTTGCTTTTACATTTTCCTCTCTCCCAAAGAGGTGGGAGAGTGGGGCTGTTTAAATTGCCGGCCGCGTCCAAAGTATCATCATTCCACCAACGGGCTGGCGGAGGGAGAGATGCGATTGCGTGTTTAGTTGGAAATGCCTCGGATCCCTAAAATATCTGCTGGTGGACGACATCCCAACAGCGTTTTCAATGGATGAAGGGGAAGGGATAGCTGTGCAGTTGATGTTTTTTGCACCGTCTCACCGAGAAAGGGGGAGTTTGAGGGTGGCTTTGAGCGGAGTTTGCAGCTTGAGCGGTTTGTTTGTTGCTGATATTGACCAGACTGTTTAAAGCGCAGACGGTTTTTTTTTCTTGTTGGTGGGTGGGGATGGAGAGAGAAGTGCAAAGTGTTAATCATTCACAAGAGAGGCGGACAAAAAAAAAAATCCTCCCTCGGTTCCGGGCGGCAGGAGCGTTTCAGAAAACCGGGGCCAACTTTGGAACTTGGCAGCGCGGTGGCAGGATCCGAACCAGCGGCAGTAGGACGGCCGCCATTTTATTCAGGGCTTGGAAATGGGAATGAGGATCAAGCGAGTGCCGCGCTCTAGCAGGGGGAGGGGGGCTTGGTTTTAAATCCCGAGGTGGAGGGGACGGAAAATCCGGATTGTGTGCGAAGCGCTGTCCGGGGCCGGGGAAAGGTAACAGGAGGGGTTGGGGGGGCACAAATAATGCAAGGTCGAAAATACAGTGAGGTTACGTCATTGGGAAAACCGAGCCCATCAGCTTATTTTTCCCTTCCCACCTCCAGACGATTCCGTTGTTTTGGGAGAGCATGGGGATTTTTCCCCCCATGAGTTTTTTTTTGGTGGGGAGGGGAAATAATGAGGTTGGACAATAAGATTGGAGAGCCAGTTTTGAGGGGGGGGGGGTGCATCGATGCTAAATAATTGTGAATAGCAGCCCAGGTAAAGTTTGCCTGTTTGTTTGGTTCTGGTTGCCATTTCGCAATGTAGCGACTTGTGTGGAAGGCGATGTAACAAAATTGTGGGTGTCCAACGTTCCAATTTGGAACTCTGCAACTTCGCAGTGGCAACATTCAGCGTTCCATCAGGAGCAGCCGGCCAGCAAGGTCACCAGCCTCCTCCCTCTCTCCAGTGTTGGGGGGTGTCCTTGGCTCATTCTTAATCACCACCACAGGATTCCCCCCCCCCCCCCCCCCCCATATGCCAGTTGCGCCTTTTCTGTTCCGACTAGATATGTGTGGATTTTCTCCTGATATATAATCCCACCCCTCTCAAATATTAATTTTCACACTGCACTTTGTGTTGGTGTCGACCTCTGCAATCGGCCCTGCTGCTAACCATGCCTTTTCTGACTGGTTGCGCTTTTCTATGTTGTTCTGGGGGGGGGGGGGGGGGGTGGATTTAGCCATACTTTGTGCGATTTGTGTGAATCCTGCACTATTTGAATCGAGGGAAAAGGTTGACACGTGAGACATCACACACAAAGACAGCCGTGAAATAGCTCCTCCTGAGTTTGTGGTGTGTTTCTTCTTCGTTCCCAGTTTTAATCCCAGGTTACCACAGACCAATTATCCATTTGTACCGTAATTTGGGTGGCATGTTCTGATGCCAACATTTAAACCCAAGTACAGGCTATGGAGCGTGCAATTTGACACTGGAGAGTTGCAGAACTGTGCTCTACGTCTAAATTAGTGATTATAAACATGGCATTTTATGTATTTTCTCCATTGCTGGTCTGACTTGGTGCACTTTATTTGTTTCTTATGTGAGTTGCATTCAATTGGCTTTGCAGGAGCCAAGTTGTCGGTGATTTGTCATAGGTCATTCAGCGTAGCCACAAATGGTGACACTGTACAGTCACATCAGTGTGAGTAGCTGGCATTGAGGTTGTGGGATATGTGAAGAGTCAATTTCTTATGTTGGATTTAGCGAGTAAACAGAACATGGCACAGGGGATCAGTCAACATCTTGAGAAAATTCAAGTTTCACAAGGTTTTGTTGTGGGTCTGGAGAGATGAAATTAAAATCGCTTATTGTCATGAGGAGGCTTCAATTAAGTTACTATTGAAAGCCCCTAGTCGCCACATTCCGGTGCCTGTTCGGGGAGGCTGTTACGGGAATCGAACCGTGCTGCTGGCCTGCCTGGGTCTGCTTTCAAAGCCAGCGATTTAGCCCTGTGTGCTAAACAGGGAGATTAAGTTTGCCAGTGACTGGAATGGTGGACGTAACTCAAAACAGTCGATGGTGATCAAATATACTGCTCCAAATTCTGGCCACATTGAATCGGGAATTGTTTTGCTGTTGACTCCTTTGCTGTGACCATGATTTTTTAATAATACGGTTAATGCTTGGGCTGGGGTAAATCAAGTTTATTAATTTTGAGCTCACTGTACACTCTCGGAATCAGGTTTCATGTAAGCAGCTAAAGAGTTGAAGCTTTATCTCATTAATTTCTGCCCAGTGGGTAGAGTTTGAAGGAAATGGACATTAATGGGATAAATGGTGAGTTTCTGAGCTGTGGGCCAGGTGCTCTTTGAGGGTGCATGGGGGAGCCGTCAGGAGACCTGACAGTGACTTAGCTGTGCCGTCAGGGGGGTGTTTTAACTTTCTGTTTCCAGTTAGTGTTTGAGTATTTCGTTGAGAATGAGGGTGTGGCCTTGGTTACAATATTGAACCTAAAATGACCCAGGCTATTTAGTGCATTGCATGTTGATTTCTTAGACTGACATGTTGGGTCGATTCTGTACAATTATATCCGGGAGTATTAAAACTTTTAGTTCTTGCAAAAGCTTTTAAGAATATGCCTGTTTAGGGGCAAGGTTAAGCCATTGGGTTTTTCCCTCAACTCTGCATTTTAACCATGTCTGGTTATGCCTTTATTGCATTGCCTTGTAGGTTGTTCATATTTAATATTTTCATTGGTGATAGTCTGCACAGGTGTAGTGTATTGTGTTTGGCATTGACTTTCACTCACTGTGTAAAAGATTTGCTGCTGGATGTTTAGACTGGGGTAAAATAGCACTTGAAACAATTTGGGTCTTGAAGTAGAATTTTTAGGTGTGCACATCCTAGATTAAGGATTTGTCTACACATTCCACTTGGATCAGTGGAATGGATGACGATAATGATAATAATGCACTTCAGATGTTTTTTTTTAGCCCAGCTGAGCAGTGAAGTAGATGTATGTTTTGGCTGAAGTGGTCATGTTGTGTTGCGGTCTATTGGATTGCAATATGTTTATTCATGAAATGAGGTAATGTGACAGAATATTTGGGATGGATTGGCAATGGTGTATATGCTGCTGGGAAATGGAACACTTTCCATTTTAGGCACCTGGTGTTAAAGTCAAGTGCTGTCAGGTCAGTTTTGGCAAGTAAAACTTTCTTCACTACCTCTACAATCTGCCTCCGCCCGAACTCGAGAGCTCCCGATACACACAGTATGTCAGACCAGTTTCCACTCTTAAGTCTTCAGGGCAGATTTAATGATTTTTGTGTCTGGGCAAGCAGGCTGGCACTGTGCGTTGCCCTGAAGTTGGATGGCGCTGCAGCTTAGTATAGAATTTACAACTTTTCAGCCCTTCTGAAGCATTTTGCTCTCTCGCAGATCTCTCTTCGTCTAACCCTGCAGGCACATCCTTCTGTTCGTTTCTCCCTCAATTACTTGCTGGAATTTCCTTCAGCACATTAATGCGATTCATCTCGGTTTGGAAGCAAGTTACGCGACACTTGTGTGAAATCAAATTTTGGCACCACTTGCGTGAAATGGCTGGGTATGTTAAAGGTGCTATATGGATGCAAGTTGTTATTGTAACGTGCGCCTGATGACCTTAATTTCAGCTGTCTCCAGTGCATATGGACTTCATGTTCTCTGTTAAAACATTGCATTTGTTTGTTTTTGATTGGTGGTCATTCTCCTGGTTTGGACACCCTCTCTCCATGATTTTGATGCCAAGCCATTCAGAATTGTTCAATAATATTCCTTTTTTTTTAAATACCAAAACCAACAGCACTACGAATGGATAATGTCATAGTGATGAAGCAGGTTTTATCCTTGTGTTCCAAAAGAATGAAGCACTGTAGCATTATCAGTTTTCGGAACCCGTTGTCAGCATTGAGCAACAACAAAAACTTGGTCCGAATGACTACACCAGAGTTGCCTGGTCAAAGCGGTGGGATTTGAGGCGTGCCTTTTAAAAGGGAGGACGGTGAGGTGGAGGGACGCAATTCCAGAGCTTGGGGCTTGGACACCTGTAGGCACAGCCGGCAATGGTGGCGTGGCTAAAATCAAGGATGTCCAAGGCTAGATTAGAGGTGGGGTGAGGCCATGGAGAGAATGTAAAATCAAGGCATGGGTGCCAATGTAGGTCACTGAGCACAGAGCTGGATAGGGAAATGAGCAGCCTTTATATGGAGAGTTGAACGATCTCTCCTCTTGTAGCGTTAGCGCACTTTCATTTTCGCCCTAGACTGGGTTACTGCACTGGGATACGCAAATTTAAAAATGTGCACTGAAATCCCACATTATTAGGTATTGTATTGACTCGCCAAGTTAAGGAACACGGAAGCCAGCAGGATCTTCACTCATTCTGCCTACCTCTTTCCATCCATCCCCTCTTTACCCCCCTCCCCCACCAAAGAAAAAGTTTAACTCCCTTGTTAATCAAGATTCATATCCACCTCTGCCTTCTCTGGGAAAGTGGTCCAAAGACTCGCGACCTTTAGAGAAAATTCTTCCTTCTTATCTTCGTCTGAAATGGGAGGCTCCTTATTGGGAGTTAAGAGGCTGAGCACAACACCGTACACTTAATTGGTGGACGCTTGGTTTCCTTGTTGACAGTCCTTCAATAGAAACTGGCTGTAATCTCCGACTTAGCATTTGAATTGTCCTTCAAATGATTTGTAGCCTGAATGTGGAATTGTTGTTCAGATTTTTAGTTCAGAGCCATTCACTTGTGCCCAAACGGTTAGCGTCAACATTCATTGGTGTCTCGCACATAATGAGACATGATTGGTTGCAATGTTATCCTGGGTGTGGTGGAATTTTGACCTGGGTATTTTTTTTGTTTTGTTTTGGAACCCGATCAAATAATTTCCTGAGCGCAATGGTGATTGTACCGCGGAGTTGTGACTTGGAGAAAGTATGGGAGGTGCATCGAGGGAAATTGCAGAGTAGTGGTGATCACAGGGCAAAGCAAAACTGTGTCGCTTTTAAAATTCCCATCCTTGGTCTCAAATCCTTTCATGGCCTTGCTTTTCTCAATCTCTTATCGCCTCCAACCCCACAGCCCTCCGATATTGGATTGGTTTATTGTCAGTGAAAAGTATTGTTCTGCGTGCAGCTCAAATAGATAATTCCGTACATGAAAAGAAAATACATCAAAGGGGAAACATAAAATTACGCAACGTAAATACATAGACAACAGGCATCGGGTGAAGATGTGTGAAGAGATCAGATCAGTCCATAAGTGTCTTTTAGGAGCGGGGAAGAAGTGGGCTTTTGAATCTGTTAGTACCTGTTCTCAGACTTTTGTATCACCTGCCCGATGGAAGAAGTTGGAAGAGTGAGTGGGTGGGAGGGGTCTTTGATTATGCTGCCCACTTTCCCCAGGCAGCGGGAGGTGTAGACAGAGTCGATAGATGGGGGGCGCGGGTGCGTGTGATGGACTGGACGATGTTCACAGCTCTCTGTAGTTTCTTGCAGCCTTGGGCCGAGCAGTTGCCGTACCAGGTTGTGATATCTGTGCTCTTCTCTAATTCTGTCAATTGTGTGCATTTCCAATCATCACTCTTCCACCATTGGTGCCCGTGCCTTTGTTTGTTTTAGCCCCAAGCTCTGAATTTGTTCCCTACACCCACCCTTCCATTTACCGTTGTCAGAAAGAAATTGTTGGATGTTGCCTCGTGGGTTAGTATCCCGACAATGGATGAAGAGCGCAGGATGGGCTGAATGGCCGTCTCTCGTTCACTGTTGTTTTCCGTTCTGGGTTAGGGTTAGGATTGCATGTTTAAGAAGTGGAAATAGATGAAATGAAAATCGCTTATTGTCACAAGTAGGCTTCAATGAAGTTACTGTGAAAAGCCCCTAGTCGCCACATTCCGGCGCCTGTCCGGGGAGGTTGTGCAGTTTTCCGTTCTTGCTCTGGTTCCTTGACTTTTAAAAATGCAGAATGAATCCAAAAACAAATCTTCAGAATTGACTTGAGGCTCCAATATCTCGACTGCAAGCCAATTGCTCGAGGGAGGTTTTGCTTGTTGCTGCTTGCGGCGAATTAGTTAATTGCGATTTTTCAGGTGCGCTCTAATGTATGAAGTGACGAGGTGGATTTTTGTCGCATTTATTGGGCGATGGTTGGGAGGAGTCGAAGACATGTCCGTTCAGTTAAGGACACATAGAACATACAGTGCAGAAGGAGGCCATTGGCTCATCGAGT
Source organism: Scyliorhinus canicula (assembly GCF_902713615.1). Lineage (NCBI taxonomy): Eukaryota > Metazoa > Chordata > Chondrichthyes > Carcharhiniformes > Scyliorhinidae > Scyliorhinus > Scyliorhinus canicula. Next base: position 11,047,723 of record NC_052157.1, on the reverse strand, counting down.
CTGCACTGACCCACTTAAGCCCTCACTTCCACCCTATCCCCATAACCTCATAACCCCCCGATTATGATCTTCAGGTTTGTCAATGTCTTTTTAACCTCAGTAAATTTTCAAGTGGAGAACTTAAAAGGTTTTGGGCTGAATGTAGATTCTCGCGTTTAATCGGTGTTGCCATTTAAGAGTGACTTGGGGATGATTGAGAATGGGGGAGTTTATTGCTATGTTGCGCTGTTTCAGGTTAGTTTTGACGTACTCTGGAGTGACTGTCATGGACCTTTTACAGGGTAGTAATGGACTGTTTTCAATTGAATTCCTGGGCTCACAGCTTTGTCACTGTTGCAATGGTGTCGAGGCAACTGTCCAGGTCCGAGTCACGTCACTGGGATAGATTAATAGAGCATCTTCTGCAGTTGAAATTTGATTGAAGCTAAAGCGCCAGAAATGCGGAGAAGTAATGCACTTTCCAGTACCAAAGCAAGAGTTTAAACTTGACATTGGCACTTTTTTAATCTTCGTCTTTTGCCAAAGAGGGCAGCCCAATTGACTTAACGAGAAGTCCCTGCGTTGTGGACAAAATCTAAAAATGTTCAAAGTTGTGGAAAATATTAGTAAGTGACTTGCCATGGATGTGACAAAGGGCCATTGACTGGCAGACAATTGGCATTGCGAGCAATAAGCAATGGTTAGAAAACCTATTGTTTTAATGGCTGTTATCTTGATTGTAGGTCAGAGAAAGTAGTTTAAATAGTTCAGGTTCTGCTCCAAGAGCAGCATGCAATTTAAACCAGTAAAACTTCCCAGGGCACGTCACGCGAGTGAGTATCAAACAGGAATCTCTGCGATCCACAAGCAAACAATGCTGATGTGGGTGCATTGGACATCCCTGTGCTTGAGGATTGGGCAGAATGGCAAGAGCAATGCTGTCACTTTGGTTATGTTGAACGGCCTTTTGCTGGGGCATTTATGTTCCAGTATTGCCATCTCTCAGCTAACTGGTAGTTGAGTTTCAGAGCCTCACATCACACGGGCGTTTGATGGAGTGCTGTACTTCGAGCCTGGGTTTCAATCTGGCTCAAACTGATGCGGTGAAAGTCGGTCTGCTGGTGGTAGAAGAGTCCTTGTGTGAAAGTTTGGACAGTCTTGACCCATTTCTTGGACATTTACCACAGCCCAGGGACACGAGGAAGTTGTCGGAGAACCTGGTGGCTGTCACAATGCTGGTGTTCTGGGAATTTATTGACCACACTGAACTCCACCGATGCATTCATCCTCTCGTGTGCTCTCTCGCTCTCTCTCTCTCGCTCTTTACTCCTCCCCCTTTCTCCCCCCATGCTGCTGCCCCCTCTTGTCATAAAGTGACAGGTGGCTAGTTCCTTAACAGAATGTTAATTTGCCAAAAACCTGATTTCAAAATGATTTTGGCTTCCACTTACTTTCAATGTGTAAATTGTCAGAACAAGGAATTCTGGAGATGTTGAGGAAGAAATGTTTGTGGCTCGGAGCTATAACGATGAACCGCTTACTGCGTTACAGAAACAGGGAGACAGACTTTACAAAATCTTTGCCATGTAATGTCATAAATCCGCTCACTGTCCAGTCGCTCAATCATTTTGAATGCAAAACCGATTCATCCATAAATCAAGTTGAGGGAACCAATTAAAACCTGCAGCTTGTCAACGTGGCCTAAAAGATTGAACATCATATTTGGGTATCGTGATGGAGATTTTAAAAAGTTTCACCCAAGCGTGGACTGCTATTGATTGTTTTGTGAAGTGATTTGTTTATCTGGTCTGCGCTGACGAGTGCAGCCTTGTAACCAGTAGAGTTGCTCTCGCAGTTAACCATTTAGAAACTGGAATCCTCGGTACTCCTTGCCTCCGATTGTGCTGGCAGGTGAATTAATCCAGTCCATTTTTTGCTGCTAATGTTTTGCCGTAGTAGTTTTAAGTAGCATTTGTGGCTGATAGAGAGGCCACCTGCACTGGCAGAAACCCAGCTGTCCAGCCAATTACGCAGAATCGGCTGAGCAGAAATAGGCCATTTGACCAACTGGGGTGTGGTGGTGTTTTTGAGCCTCCTCCAATCTGACCCTGTATCAGCATATCCCGTAAAACCTTCAATATCTGACATGCGCAGGGAATGGGTGACGCTGGTTCATCAAAAATGCTGATTAACGGGGAGTTTATGCTTTTAGCATGAACTAATCTGCAAGCACTCAGTACATTAATACATAAAAGTATAAAATAATACAGAATGTAGGTGCGAGTTCCAGATAACTTTGTCAGGGGATCTTCAGCAATTTGAGTTGGTTAAGAGTTGCTGGATGTTGGACTGCTTTGGTAGATTCCATAACGTGATTCCTGAGTTGGCTAATCTTGGCAGGGATTAGCTCTGGGTTTGGGAGGAGTTAACTATTCTGACCGCAATCTCTGCGTGTTTCTGTGTGGGCGATCTGTTTTGGGGCAGGATTGATGTGGTCTTTTGACACGAGTGGTTGAGTAGCTGTGGTGCTCGCACTAGCTTTTGAGGCTGGCGGCAGAGGGATGCTTCATTTGAGTGAGGTACCGCAGTGTGGCATCACCCCCCACACCGGGGGGGGGGGGGGATTAACAAAAACTGAATGAAACGCACGGAAACAGGATTTTTGGAGGGTTTTCCGTGTGTTTGCTTCAAGCAAGAAGCATGTGATCGCTTTCTGCAGGCAAGTATAGTTTGTTTGTGTGTGAATTTCTATTCTCTGCTTTCATGTTAGATATTTGGTGGCCATGGCGAAGATCTCAGTGATGGGCTGAGACCGGTGATTTCCTTCGACAGTTACACTTAACAGGAATGATGCGGCGCAGGGTTTTTGACGCGCTCGTTTCAAACTTTTGTATTCCAGCTTTAAAAGCTGTTTGGCTGCTGCCTGGGAAGTCTGTCTATCGACTTAAAGGATGGGTTTGTGGGGAAGGAGAAGGATAATTGGTAGCATTCTTACCTCAAAAGGTTGAGAGAGCATTATCTGGGCTGACTCGTCTCCCGGTGCTGTATTGAGGCTGCACCGCGCTGCCCGAGGATACAGTATTAAACGTGAGGTCGCGCTTCCTGTCTTGGATCGAAGGTCCCAGCGTACTGTTTGGAGAATAGGCGGCGAGTTCCACCCAGTGGCCTGATGAATATGGATCCCTCAAACCATCGTCTGAAAATATGTAATCGCTCCAAATGATCCGACTGTAAACTTGGAAAGCATTCCCAGAGTCGAGGGTATCTGAGCCTTCTGTAGTTTCCCATTGCTGTGCCCTGGAGTGAGTTGGCGGGAGATTCCGATCCCGCTGTTTACGGCTCCAATGGAAATCTCCGCTGCTTGCAGGATCCCAACCTGAAGACTTTGGCTCGTCTTGTTCTAGCGGCTTTAGGTTAATGGCTCCACAACTTGCAGGATGAGTTGATGGTCACTGGCCACCGGGAGTGCTGGTGTGGGAAATTCACTTTGGGATTGTGGTAGGATAGCAGGATCTTTTATTGCACTGTGTAGTTTAGTATGCGGAGCCTTGGAGGCCGAGCATCGAGTACAAATCAATACTTGCCCTCTATTTGTGCGTCTTGGGGAAGCTAGTACTAAACAGATATTAGTGTTCGAATTAGGATTTGTCCACCAATTGGCTACCTGAACAGCCCTTGCAAATTTGCAAGCCTGATGAAGCAAGACTAATGAGTGAATAAGAAAAAGAGATGCAAATGACAGCTTGCATATTTTATATAATATTTGGCATGGTGCCACACGAGTTGATGTCAGGAGGGATGGGTAATAAGGAGCCTCCTTTTAGAGGGAGAGAGATGTGCATGTTTAGGGAAGAGATTCTGGTGTTTATGCCCATTAGTGATGGAGTGGTTCAAATTGTCAAGGGGGTGTAAACATCATAGCTTACCAGTTTCTGGGCAGCTTGTAGAGCCCAGAGATTGGAACAACTGGATGAGAATTTTAAAATTGAGATGTTACGAAGACGACTTTGTCTGGGCTGTGGTTCTAACCCCTCCTATATCCCACCTGAAAGTGGTTTGATGCTGGATGATAAAAATGACATTTGTGCCAACACCTCGCTCCAAACAATTGTGCAGAAATTATATATTTGAAGAGGGCTACCCCAGTGGTGCAGTTTATAACATGAAAGTCACTTCAACTTCTGGGATAGATGAAGGTGTCGCATTGGTCACTAGTTTTGGGCTAGAACGAGGGGTTTGGCTGGAATGGTTGGGGAGGGGGCGGGGGGGAGCAGGAATGATGGCACTGAATGAGGCTTGGTTTGTGATGCCATCCACAGTTGAATACCCAGTTCAGCTCTTGCTGAATACTCCAAAGAAGACTGGTGGCGTAGTTCTGGACAGTTGGGAACTGATGCACGAAAGGCCCTGACGTGCCCGCCTAATCCCATTTGCCAGCACTTGACCCGTAACCTCGAATGTTATGTTATGGTGTGCCATGTGCTCATCCCAGGTACTTTTTAAAGGATGTGAGGCAACCCGTCTCTATTACCCTCCCAGGCAGTGCATTCCAGACCATTGCCACCCCTCTCTGGGTAAAAAAAGTTTCCCCTCAACCCCCCCCCCCTCCCCCCTAAACCTCTCGCCCCTCACCTTTGAACTTGTGTCCCCTCGTAGCTGACACTCCAACTAAGGGGAACAGCTGCACTCATACCCCTCATAATCTTGTCCACCTCGATCAGGTCACCCCTCGTTTTCTCTCGAGCAGAGACTAACCCAAGCCTATCCAGCCTTTGTAACTTAAATGTTCCGTCCCAGGCAACATTCTGGTGAATCGTCTCCCCACACGCTCCAGTGCACTCACATCCTTCCCTATAATGTGGCGACCAGAACTGCAGATAATACTCCAGCTGTGGCCTCACCAAAGTTCTATACAACTCCATGACCTCCCTGCTTTTGTAATCTGTGCCCCAATTGACAAATGATGGGTCCCGTATGCCTTTTTCAGTACCCTTTTTAAAAAAACAAACAAATTTAAGTGTACCCAATTCTTCCCCCCCCCCCCCCCCCCCCCCATTTAAAGGGCAAATTTTAGCGTGGCCAATCCACCTACCCTGCACATCTTTGGGTTGTGGGGGTGAGACCCACGCAGACACGGGGAGAATGTGCAAACTCCACACGGGCAGTGACCCGGAGCCAGGTTTGAACCCGGGTCCTTGGCGGCGTAAGGCAGCAGTGCTAACCACTGTTCAGCCCCCTCTATTAACCAGCCCTTCTTTCTGCCTTGAGATCTGAATTACTGGAGAGGTACCAGCTGATCGTCTAGGCAGGTGCCCAATTAAAAAGGGATGTTTGTGGTTGTGTTCACTGCTAATCAGGATGTGCGTTTCATAATATATTGGAACATGACATGTTTCTACATATAGCTTTCAAATAAGAATGGTGCAACAACTACATTCCCCTCCTTGACTTTAACCCGAGCCTTCAGCTCTCGGCCAATTTTCTAACGGGGTTTGTGGATTGGTAATGTTATACCAGGTAAACATCACACCTGGCTAATTCTCTTCCCACACCTAGTGGTGCACAAGCGGGCTTTACAAGGTTTTTCCCAGAGCTGGTCACTAGTCTGTTGCCAGGGCCTTGTAGCTTGAGGGGCTCCACACCAGACATGGCTTACCAGGCGTGCCTCCTGCCCTTGCTGCCAGTCACTGGTTTGTTTGGAAGGATGTGCAGACTGGCACTCTACCTGTTTGGCCATGTCACGACCACACCTGCCTCGGCCAGCAAGTCCCAGGGTGGGATGGGACGCTACCCACTGCGTCACAAGACCTCGCTGTTGTTTTGTGGCCCTCTTGATCTTATAGCCTTTAGCAGCCAATGACTTGCTGCTTGTCCCTTGTTCAAGTGATTCTCTTTCCCCCCCCCCCCCCGCCAAATGCAGGTTTCGTCAATGACCTCGCCAACATGTCAGTGTTCGCACCTCCAGCTGTACTGGCAATCTCTTTTCTTTTTCTCTTTCACCCCCTCTTTTGCTCTCCCCAACCCCTCTCAAAACGCCACTGCTGATTCCTCCTCTGAATCCTGTTGCGTATAATCCCTGTCCCTTTCACCTCCTGCCATGTCAGCTGTGCTTCCTATGACAGGGTTCCATGTTCTGGGCATTCCCTTGTTAAGCCCCTCCGCCTGCCCCATAAGATCTTAGATTTTAAGGTCACCTTTCCTGAGCAAATTTATGATCACTTCTCCTAGTTCCCCCTCTTACTGATTTGGTGCCTTTTCTGCCCAGGTTTAGCCCCTTGGGCCGTTGACCTGGAAAGGCGAGATGCAAAATGGCAGATCAATTCATTGATGACTTAAAGTGATCTTTGGCACTCCTCGATTTGAGTTTCCAAACTACCACTTCAGTCCAAATGGGTGTTGGAAGGAAATTCTCCACTGCCTGAGATTTTGGTTGGTGGGGGAGGGGGTTGATCGTGTCTTTGCTCGCTCACCCTTTCACATCAAGGGCAATGGCAAAGTGTTCCATTGGTGCTTGTTAATTGTATCTGTGTCGTGGATTTCTATTGCTGCTCATCCAGTAAGAATAGTGGGTTGACGGCAATCGGGGGGGGGGGGGGGGGGCTTGATCGGCTGATGGCTTTGGGTCTGGTGGAGGGAAAAAGTACAGCTGGATTCGAGGCGGCAAAGTGGTTAGCACTGCTGCCTCACAGCACCAGGGACCCGGCTTCGATTCCTACCTTTGGTGACTGCGTGGAGATTGCACGCTCCCCCCCCCGTGTCTGTGGGTTCCCTCCCACAGTCCAAAGATGTGCAGGTTAGATGGATTGGCCATTACAAATTGTCCATTAGCGTCCAGGGATGTACAGGTTAGGTGGGGTTACTGGGATAGGGGGGGGGGGGGGGGGGGGGGGGGGGGTGTGGTAGACCTAGGTTGGGTGCTCTTTTCAGAAGGTCGGTGAAGACTCGATGGGCCGAATGCCATCCTTCTGCGCTGTAGTAATTCAGTGGCAATTCTCTCCATCTCTGGTGTCGAAACCTCCAGCATTGTGGGGGATCTAGGGCATTAACTTGGAGTAAAAACGCCCATTGTAAGTAGCCTGCATCACAGTGCAAGAGAGAGAGAGATTGCTGGCTGGGTGCATTTTTATTTTAAGAGCTAACCCAAGCTGCAGCACAGCAGGCCGCCCTGTGTGATAGGTCTAAGATCATTGAACATAAATGGATCTGTCCAGGATCAATTGGAGTTAACTCCTGGGTTTAAATCCTTCTCTCAGTGGCCCATTCACACACTTGTCTCGATTGCCCTCTGCGCTCTCGTGTTGCTTTTGAAGTAGGGGTATTGGGAAAGAGAAGATGAGAGAATACTTCTGACGGTAATTTCAGCTATAGTTGAAAAGGCAGGAGGCGCAGAAACCTGAGGGTCTTTGCCCTGACCCTAAGGCTCCGGAATTTGTTGATTCCGATATAAACGTGAGCTTCAAGCATTGCTTTTAAGCTGCGGTATAAGTGAAGCGAAATGAAGTATGCCAAACGTGATTTTGCTCTTTCCATTCCAAGCAATTGTATTTGACATTACAGCTGTCACACAGGGTGGCCCTGCTGGGCAATTGAGTAAAAATGGGTCGATGTTCTCTGGAGTTCAGAAGAATGATTTGCTGTCGCGCTGGAAGGTACACCATTCTAAGGCTGTTTGACAGGACAGGTGCTGTAGCGCTCTCCGCTGGCTGAAGAGCCTAGTGTCAGGGGTCATAGCCTCAGGCTTGAGGGGCTGGCCGGGGGATTGAGATCCTGGGGAAATTACTTTCCTGAGAGTTGTGAATCTTCTCTGTCCATAGAGCTGCGGGTTTTATCCGTTGTTGGGTATATTGAGGTTCCTTAAAGGGATATGAAGAGCAGGCGGGGAAGAGCAGGTGATGGAGAGGACAGGCCATGAACTTATTGAGTGATGGTGCAGGCTCGTGGAGCTTTTTTTTTTAATCCTCTAAAGGGAAGAAAGGCCATGGACATGTTTGTTTTCAAGAGTTTTTATTATGTGTTCCTTGGTCCCTGCGTTTGAGATTGCTACCTCATAGCTTTCCATACAATTGACTGGTGCTTGTGTCAACATGTTCTCCCGCTCTCTCGCTCCCGATCACCACTTCCCACATCCTGTTTTGCCTGCTTATCCTTGAGGAAAGGTGAGTTTTAGTTTAGTTTTGCCTTCTCACCAGTATTTGTGCCCTGTTCAGTGTAAAACTCCAGATAGATCTTCAAGGCTAACCTGCCCTTGGCAATAGTTGATCTTGGGTGGCTGGCTCTAGGATCTTTGACTTTGTCTGTTTTGAACCTCGGTCGCTATCATGTTTGTCCGGTATTGAGAGATTTCCGGCATTTTGGTGCTTTTATAAAACAGAAGTTCAGGGGGGGCAGCTGGACTTCAGCGGGTAGCACCGTCTCTCCTCGATCAGCAGGTTGTGGGGTCAAGTTCCACCAGGGGCACAAACATCTGCTCCAGTGCAGTACGGCAGGAGCGCTGCACTGTTGAAGGTGCCATCTTTTGGATGAGCCATTAAGCCACGGTCCAGTTTGCACCCTCGGTTAGATGTAAAAGATCCCATGGCAGTATTTCACAGAGCGAGGAGTTCTTCCTGCTGCCCTGGCAAATCCTCGACCAACATCAACCACACTCTCAATTATCAGGCCGTTATCACGTTACTATGTGCAAATTGGCTGCTGTGTTTCTGATATTATACCTCTGGCTATAAAATGTTCTGGAACGGTCAGAGATGGAGAGATTCTCTCCCCCCCCCCCCCCCCCCCCCCCACTTCATTTTAGGACCATGAGATTGTCGAGACCATTCACTACATTGCGTTTGTCTCATTGCAAAGAGCTCTCGAGCTTCACCCGAGGCTGGTTTAGCGCAGTGGGCTAAACAGCTGGCTTGTAATGCAGAACAATGCCAGCAGCGCGGGTTCAATTACCATACCGGCCTCACCGAACAGGCGCCGGAATGTGGCGACTAGGGGCTTTTCACGGTAACTTCATTGAAGCCTACTTGTGACAATAAGCAATTATTATTTTATTTTTCCTGAAAGGTACAGCTTCGACATCAGAAATCCAAAGAGAATTGTGCGAGGTGTACGTGTCCAGATAATAGTTTATTATTGGTTACCAAGTTGGGGATTTGCCCCACAATGTCAGAAAAGAATTCGATCAGAAATTTGGACTTTGGTTTGCAGAATACTCCTGTTCATAATGAAACACCCGTGAATGCTACCTTAATGTCCAAGTTCCCCATGTACAGCGAAGAGCCAAAACTCTAGCCGAGGAACTGCCTTGTCGATATTCGGCCAAGAGAAATCTTAAATGGTTTTTAAAAATGTTTCCTGTCTTGTGGTGTCCTCGGCTTTTGGCACACTCCAGCATGTGGCAGGAGCCTTTGACGCTCCCTCTGTTATTGATAGTGATACTAATGCCAGCTTCACCTAATGGCCCAGTGAGATTGGAATTTGGGGCATGACCATTGGGTTTAGCTACCTTGGACAGCAATCTGAGCTAGTTCCTTAACAACAGGATAGAAAACTTACATCAGGTCATTTCATCTGCATGAGCTAGAATATCCTTTCTATGCAACTTGCAACTGAATACCATAAGACATAGAAGCAGAATTAGGCCATTTGACCCGTCGAGTCTGTTCCGCCATTCAATCATGGCTGATATGTTTCTCACCTGCCTTCTCCCCATAATCCCTGATCGCCTTTATTAATCAAGTCCTGTCGTGTTGCTTTCCATTACCAAACCCATTGGGGGGAAACAGCGAGCGAAAGGCAAAGGCACCTTTGCCTACACAAGGCAGCCAAGAGGTTAGAAGGATCACAGCAAAGGCAAGGTGGTTAGGGATATGAGCAGGAAGCGTGGGAGCAGCACGATGATGCAGGGTTTAGCACTGCTGCGTCACGGCGCCGAAGACCTGGGTTCGATTCCGGGTCACTGTCCGCGTGGAGTTTGCACGTTCTCCCCATGTCTGCATTGGTCTCACACCCACAACCCAAAGATGTGCAGGGTAGGTGGATTGGCCATGCTAAATTGCCCCTTAATTGGGGGAAAAAAAAGAATTAGGTACTCTTTTTTTAAAAAAAAATATATTTTTAAATGAGCATGAAGCATGAATTAATTCTACCATATAAAGCTTTTCCTATAGATCATGGCCCTTAGCTGTAGTGTGGGTCCCACCAAAAGTGGATCTCCCAGAGGAAGTTTGGCAATGTTTCTCCCTGTCCCGGTAAATGCTGGCATTCCAATAAGGAAGAAAAGACAAAACATCGGTGTTTCTTTAACCAAGAAACCTTGATTATTGATCCTTGGCCTGATGTTTCTGAGTACTGTAGTTTAGGATTATGTTTATTGGTGAGCTTCACTTGGGAGCCCTGTCATTCCAACAGGCAGAAGTAAAACTGTTCCAGTGTTTTGGATGTTTGAGGTTCAGGTCTCATTGTTCAGAGGGCATTTCTACCATTGCCTTTTGGCTGGTGAGGAGTTAAGTTTAAAAAAAAAAAATCTTTCATGGAATGTGGGCGCCACTAGCTGGGCCAGCATTTGTCATTCCTACAGTGCCGAAAGAGGCCATTCAGCCCATCACGTCTGCACCGGCCCTCTGAAAGAGCACCCAACGTCGCTCCCCCCGCCTCCCCATCTCTGTCACCCCACCTAACCTACACCGCTTTGGACTGTGGGAGGAAACCGGAGAACCCAGAGGAAACCCACGCAGACACTGGAGAAGGCGCAAACTCCACAGACAATCCCCTGAGGCTGGAATTGAACCCGGGTCCCTGACGCAGCAGTGCTAACCACTGTGCCACTGTGCTGCCCTGATTGCCCTCCAGCTGAGTGTCTCACTAGGTCATTTCAGTCGGACACATTGCTGTGAGTCTAGAGTCACATGTAGGCCAGACCAGGGAAGGATGGTAGATTTCCTTCCCCAGAGGGGATTAATGAAGCAGGTGGGTTTTTACAACAATTGGTGATAGATTCATGGACAACATGACTGAGGGTGGCTTTCAATTCCAGGTTTATTTATTGACGTAAAAATTTGCTGGTGGGATTTGAACCCGTGCCCCCAGGGCTTTAGGTTAGGCCGCTGGATTTCTAGTCCAGTGACATTACCATTACACACCACTGTCTACCCCTGGATGAGGAAGACTTTGACTCGTGTCTTGTAGAAGCTTTATGGCAAGGAAAGAGGCCATTCACACCATCGGTTTCAGCTTCATGAATTGCAGTCCTTGCTTATCTATCTTGTGACTAGCCCTTTCCTCTCTGTCTGTGTCTCTCTCTATCTGTCTCGCTCTCTGTCTCTGTCTGTCTGTCTCGCTCTCGTCTGTCTGTGTGTCTCGCTCTCTCTCACTCTGTCACCCTTTCTTCCTCCCCACCCCGCAACTGAGGCCTTATTGAAAGGACAAATGTGATATCTTCTTGGCATTACAGCACATTGGAATGGGGTGAATTTTCTTTTTTTGCGGAAATCTTTACAGCCAGTTAGACTCTGATATTGCAGCAATCCAATGATTTAATCAAGAAGCATGACGTTTGAGACCATCCTTTCCCTCGGAGCAGTTTACGCCAAAGATTTGGTCAAATATGCTTCAACTTTGTGTCTATAAATTTAGTAGTACTTTCTCTGGAGTGGTTTCTTCTGTTGAGTTGGTAAATTGTTACTAAATAGATTTCCTCGCACTAAAGCGGGCTGGACAGGAGCAATCCATATGCTGATTGGTCTGTATGTTCCTGTCAATCCCGTGGGTAGCACCTTTTATCGGTCTATTGTACAGCAGCTACCTTTGTCAGTTCGCTGCTATTCTCTAGACGTGATAGTTGTTCGAAAAGGCAGAGTATTGGCAGTACACAACCAGCGTGTGTACTTGCAAAATTCCTCAAACGTATAGTTGTTAATATAGAGTATGGCTGAGAAAATACATTTTGTTGAAGCTCTTTTGTCTTGCCCTCCTATTTTATGAATGGACAGCACTTGCTGAACAATCCTAAATGCGCTGCGAATTGTACCAATAGTCAATTTAAGACTAAGGCTCGCAGTGTACCTCGCTTATTCTTGCGATAAACTAACCTCTGAAGGCAAAAGGAACATGTCCAGGCCTTGCGCCTTACTTGCAATTTAAACAAGTGTTCTGTTCTATAAAAGATTCTGTGGGGGACAGGTGTACCCTGGAAATGCCTCGACCAATTAAATCGACTTGCCAACCAGTCAACGCCGCTTTTTCGTGTATGAATTGTTGCACTTTTTTTAAAAAAAAACAAAAAAACAATTGCCATTCGTGTCTGTCCTGCTGAGTGCGAGACAAGAAGCTTCAACAGCATGTATCTCTTCAACAATAAACATGTATTTCTTCATGACTGCTCAGCGTGATGAGAAACATTTGTCGAATTGGTGCTCCCAACTTGTATCCTCAGAATTCCACAGTCAGTCTTTTACTTGAATGGTAGACTCCACCCATCTTCATTCTTTGTGAAACAACTGTGGGTAGACAAAGATTTAGGCCGCCGTGTATGTGGATGAGTCCCTTGTCCCGGTTAGGCCACCAAGGCACATGAGGGGCTGCCGGCAAAATGGGGGTGAGGACGCAACCAAATCAGCCACGGTCTTATTGAAAAGCAGAACAGGCTCTTTAGGGTCGAATGGCCCACTCCTGGTCCTACGTCCTATGCCCAGAGGTCTGTGGGCCAACCTGTGCCACCATGACGAACAGTGCGGTTTGGCAACAGGTGTCGGGAGCGGCATGGCAGCACTGTGGCTCCACAGCTCTAGGGTCCCGGATTCAATTCCTGGTTTGGGTCACTCTATGCAGACTCCGCACATTCTCTTCCCCCCCCCCCCCCCGTCTGCACGGGTTTCCTCCGGGTGCTCCGGTTCCCTCCCACAAGTCCCGAAAGTCGTTCTTGCTCGGTGAATTGGACATTCTGAATTCTCCCTCGGTGTACCCGAACAGGCGCCGGAGTGTGGCAACTAGGGGATTTTCACAGTAACTTCACTGCAGTGTCAATGTAAGCCTACTTGTGACACTGATAAAGATTATTATTATTATACTGTAACTCAAATGCCAGTTCTCTTCCTGCACCTAGTGGCACATTAAGGCTGACTTTTGTCTGTTTCCACAGCTAGTAATTCCTGGAAGATGTCACTAGTCTATTGCCAGCCAGAGGCTTATAGCTTGAGGGGCGCCACTCCACATCCTACTTGGCTGACCAGGAGTGTCTCCCGCTCTTTCCACCAGCTGTTGGTGTGTTTGGAAGCATTTGCAGGTTGACGCACTCGACCTGTTTGGTTGCGTTATGAACGCCCCTTCCTTGACCATCAAGTCCTGGGCTGGGACCCGAAACCAGAACATCTGGCTCACCAGCAAGGACGACCTCACTGCACCACAACACCTCCTGTTACTGTTTCTCCCTTCCCTCCATCGTTAGCTATTGGTTGAGCAAATCATTTTTAAATTGTACTTCAGAGCTATAAAGCAATCTCCTGATGAAGTTCATGACTACACGAGTAACCAACTGCCCTATTATTAGGGGCTGGTTTAGCTCACTCAGCTAAATCGCTGGCTTTTAAAGCAGACCAAGCAGGCCAGCAGCACGGTTCGATTCCCGTACCAGCCTCCCCGGACAGGTGCCGGAATGTGGCGACTAGGGGCTTTTCACAGTAACTTCATTGAAGCCTACTCGTGACAATAAGCGATTTTCTTTTCATTTCATTTCATTAAGTCTTCATCTGTATCTGTGCTCCGAGGGTTTTGAAAGAGGATTATTGGAATTCTCCAAGAGCATTGAGTCCCCGGTGTGTCAGACCGAGCAGAGGCTGACCAGAGCATCAACAACTCTGTGGACTTGCTCGTGTGTGTCTGAGGATGTAAAAGGCCAGTTACTACCCCCGCACCTCGGTTTGAAAGCTGCTGTCTTGTCGAGGCTTCCTGTGCTGTTTTGTTGTTAATGTGAGCTTCCGTGAAGGCTGTGAAAACCTGTTTTCCAGAGTTTGTGTTTAGTTTGTTTTGCATCTGTCTTACCAGGTGAAAGAACTTGTTCTCGACAACTGTCGCTCCAATGAAGGTAAAATCGAGGGCCTCTCGGATGAGTTTGAAGAATTGGAATTCCTTAGCACGATCAACGTAGGCTTATTGTCAGTTGCGAACCTACCAAAGTTAAACAAGTTAAAGAAGGTGGGTAAATGCTTTCTGATTGCTTTTGGCGGTATTGTAGAATGCCTAGAGTGCAGGAGGAGGCCATTTGACCCATCGAGTCTGCACCGACCCTCTGAAAGAGCACCCTATCTAAGGCCCCCCCCCCCTCCCCAAATATAACCTAAATGCTCCATCCCAGACAACATCCGGGTGAATCTCCTTTGTAACCCCATCCAATGCAATCACTGTCTCCTATATTGCGTCGACCAGAACCGCACACAGTATTCCAACTGTGGCCCCATCAAAGTTCTGTACAACTCCAATATGACCTCCCTGCTTTTGTCATCTGTGCCTCGAATTAATAAAAGATGAACATCCCATATGCCTTTTCACCGCCCAATTAACCTGCCCATCCGCTTTCAGAGAGACTCCACTTTTGTGCTTCTAACTGTTCTTCATAAGATGACCTCTTCTATTTACAGCTGTAACATCTTTCTTCTCTTCCACCCCCACCCCACCGCACATGTTTCCCCAATTATCCTGGACCAAAGAACTTGCCAAACTGTTCTATCCAATTTCCTTTCTGTTAGTGACTAGTAGGGATGTAGACTTGACTTGATGATCTTCCTCGACCTCTTCTTCGGTATGAAATTTGTCTCCAGTGGCGATAGATTAAAACCTTGGTATTCACTCAAGAAACGTTTGGCAGAGAAATACCTGATGCCCCGCGGAGATCCGATCCCAGTTTGCCAAAGTGAGGGGGGGTCCATATTTGAATATGAATGAATTTAAAGCAGTTCAGAGAAGGTTCACTTGGCTCATTCCTGGGATGGAGGTGCGAACTCGCTGGGCCAGTTCCAAGAAAGCTTCAGAACATTGAGCGGTGATCTTATTGAGGCACATGAGGTAATTGAAGGGGTTTGACCAGGATACTGAAAGGGAATTTCTCCTGGGGGGTGGGGGGGAGATTAGGGAACACAGTTAAAAAATAAGTGGTTTCCCATTTGAGATGAGAACGGTGGGATAGTGGTTACCACTGCTGCCTTACAGCACCAGGGGCCCAGTCAAATCCCACCTAGGGGGCGGAACCCCCCCCCCCACACACACGCCGGGTGGGAGAACCGCCGGGGCGGCGAGCGAGTCCCGCCCCGGCACCCGCATGCGATTCTCCCACTCCCCCCCCCCCCCCCCAAAAACCTGATGCAGTAAGAGTCACGGCTGGCCGCTGGGATGGGCCGAGCGGCCTGCCCAACACAGGTTCCCGCTGGCGCCATCCACACCTGGTCTCTGCCGGCAGGAACAGCCTGAGAATGCTGGGGGGTGCGGCCTGTGGGACGGGGAGGTGGGTTCTTGCACCGGGGAGGGCCTCAAAAGGGGTCTGGCCCGCGTTCGGTGCCCACCGATCGGCAGGCCGGCCTCTCTGAAGGAGGACCTCCTTTCCTCTGCCGCCCCGCAAGATCCATCCGACAGCTTCTTGCGGGGAGGACGGTAACCGCGCATGCGCGGGTTGGCACCGGCCAACCTGCGCGTGTGCAGGTGACGTCATTTACGCGGTGCCGCTTTTTACTCTGCGCCAAGGCCCAGCGCGCGTAAATGACGCGGCGCCGCTCCTAGCCCCCTGGGGGTGGGAGAATAGGGGGCTGGGAGCGGCCTCCGACGCTGGAGTGAAACACTCCGGTTTTCAATCCGGCGTCGGGACTTAGTCTCCCGATGGGAGAATTGCGACCAGGGTAACTGTGGAGTTTGCACGTTCTTCCCATGTTTGTGCGTTTCCTCCAGGTGCTCCGGAGATGGGGCATGGGCATTGCTGGCTGGGGCCAGCATTTATTTCCCATCCCTAATTGCCCCTTGAGGGGGCAGTTAAGAGTCAACCACATTTCTGTGGGGTCTGAAGTCGAGTGTAGGCCAGACCAGGTAAGGACGGCAGATTTCCTTTCCCAAAGGGGCATTAGTGAATCGGATGGGTTTTTACGACAATCAGCAATGGTTTCATGGTCATCATTCCAGATTTTTATTGAATTCAAATTTCACCATCTGCAGTGGCAGGATTTGAACCTGGGTCCCCAGCGCATCACTCTGGGTCTCTGGTTACTAATCCAGTGACTTGATTGCTGGTCCTGTGACAGTACCACTAAACCACTACCTCCCATTGTCCAAAGATGTGCAGGGTAGGTGGGGTACCAGAGATAGAGTGCGGGAGTGGGCCTAGCTTGGTGCACTTTCGGAGGGCTGGTTCAGACTCGATGGGCCAAACGGCCTCCTTCTGCACTAGGGATTCTATGGAAATATTATCTGTGAGGGTTGTGAATCTGCAATTCTATCCTCGGAGAGCAATGGAGATAGGTTTATTGAATATTTTTAAGGCCGAGTTAGATAGATTCTTGACTTAACAAGGCATCAAGAATTATTGGGGGGCAGCAGAATGTGGAGGAATGGCCGCAGACTGATCTGCCGTCATCCAAAAGGCCTACTCCAACTCCTAATTCCTATGTACTGTCGCTTTCCTTACTCCCAGGTTAAAACTATACTGATTTTTCTAGTTTAAATCAATGCTAACGGTCCGATATTTCATGTATTTACATGTAGCTCGAACTAAGTGATAACAGAATCTCAGGGGGTCTAGAAGTGTTGGCAGAAAAATGTCCGAACCTCACGCATCTCAACCTCAGTGGCAACAAAATCAAAGATCTCAGCACAATAGAACCTCTGGTGAGTACCTTGTGCGCCCAAGCCGTGAGCCATGATTAATATCTGAAATGACAGCATTAGATTCTCCCTCTCCTTGGTTCTGGGTTGTCGATATTGATAAAGTTATAAATAATGATGTGCAGAAGAATCTGAATTTGATAAATTTCTGCTTTCATCATCTGCTTATTCTCACTGGATGTTTATCTCCGATTTATCATTTACTTGGTGGGATTTATTCTAAAAACTACATTTAATTTTAAGAAAAGAGCAATAGTTCAAAACTTTGTTTATTTAAGACTGTTTTTCAAAAAATATTTCTCGGGACCCACTTTTACCAACTGGTGGACCTTCGCGACACACCATTATTTCTTACCGTTAATGCGACAGTCCTCACGATCTCACTTGCTTCGTCAGTCAATGTTACATTTCTCCAAAGGACTTTGGCTGATGGTTTATGTTCTCGCTGCATCCCTTGAAAAAAATCAAGAGGTTTGTCCTTGAACCCGCCATGTTTAGTCTTCAAATGCCTTTGAAGATTTGAGGGTTTTAAAGTTTCATTTGCCAGTACTTCCCTGCATATAACACACATTGACTTTGCATTCTGATTTGCATTGGCAAACAAGGCAGCATGGTAGCATGGTGGTTAGCATAAATGCTTCACAGCTCCAGGGTCCCAGGTTCGATTCCCGGCTGGGTCACTGTCTGTGCGGAGTCTGCACGTCCTCCCCGTGTGTGCGTGGGTTTCCTCCGGGTGCTCCGGTTTCCTCCCACAGTCCAAAGATGTGCGGGTTAGGTGGATTGGCCATGCTAAATTGCCCTTAGTGTCCTAAAAAAATAAGGTTAATGGGGGGGTTGTTGGGTTACTGGTATTGGGTGGATACGTTGGCTAGAGTAGGGTGATCATTGCTCGGCACAACATCGAGGGCCGAAGGGCCTGTTCTGTGCTGTACTGTTCTATATCTATATCTAATTAAAGCTATACGTCAAGAAATCATCTTTTTATTGCTTTGTTCCCGAATTTAGTTTCTTGATTGTTTGTTCGTCAGAGTCCCTTTGCTCTGGATACAGCTCACACCAGCACTGCTTTGTGGACTCTCCTGAGAAGCTCTCTCCAGCAGATTCAATTGTGAGATCCTGGCCTGTTTGTCTCGGGTCCTCTCCCTTATTACAAAATAATCCATCTTCAGTTCTTCACAGTCCTGTTGCTTGCTTGCGGGCATCTACAAAATGGAGGAATCCCACCTCCATGATTTTTGCGCCCAAAGCACTGACGGATGGGCGTGTACATGCCGGGCCCACCTCTCCGCTGTTGCCTCTGGCGGAATGACTCCATCGTTCATATTCAAAGGCCGGTCGCACCTGGCCTTTTTAAAAATATTTGAAACATTATTTCCAATACCTGATTTTTCTAAGTTTATGACTTTTTACTGCTGAAAATCAAAACTATTTTAGTTGAACATGCGCACCCTTAAATTTACACACACATGTTTGTTTTAAATATATTCCGATTTGTTTAGAAATTTAAACATATAGAGAAAAAAAAGGACAGTCTTGTTTTGACTTTATGAACTATGACTTTAGACAAGTTGAAGTAACTTATTGTGACATTGCTGGTTTCACTGCATTGCTCTATCCAAACATCCAAGTCGCCTGCTCTATTTTCATCAAAAGAACTTAGTTCCTGGTTGCCAGAGAGTGGCGACACAAAGTGATGACTGTAGGTTTCTTCCAGTGTTGCCATCTGTCAGCCGTATTGACTGGCCTATTTGTCAATATTCCTCCCTGACCAGCCTGGCCTGGCTTCCCTCTCGCTGTCCAGCAGCAGCATCCACCCCAGTCACCGACCGCTGTCCACTTCCCGACCAGTACTTCATGTCGCAGGAGTGCAAGCGGCCATTGTGCAGGCCGTCGAACAGCTTGACCACGGAGCCGCAGGTCACATAGGGCAGCACAGTAGCACTGTGGCTTCACAGCTCCAGGGTCCCAGGTTCGATTCCCCGCTGGGTCACTGGCTGTGCGGAGTCTGCACGTTCTCCCCGTGTCTGTGTGGGTTTCCTCCCACAGTCCAAAGACATATAGAACATACAGTGCAGAAGGAGGCCATTCAACCCATCGAGTCTGCACCGACCCACTTAAGCCCTCACTTCCACCCTATCCCAATAATCCCTCCTAAACGTTTTGGATACTAAGGGCAATTCAGCATGGCCAATCCACCTAACCTGCACGTCTTTGGACTGTGGGAGGAAATGAGCACCCGGAGGAAACCCACACACACACGGGGAGAACGTGCAGACTCCGCACAGACAGTGACCCAGCAGGGAATCGAACCTGGGACCCTGGCGCTGTGAAGCCACAATGCTATGCACTGTGCTACCGTGCTGCAGGTTAGGTGGATTGGCCATGATAAATTACCCTCAGTGACCAAAAAGTTTAGATGGGGTTATTGGGTTCTGGGAATAGGGTGGAAGTGAGGGCTTGACTCGCTGTATGTTCTATACTGTCAATCGGTGGTGGGGGGACGAGCTGAGCAGCGGGCAGAGCAGGAGCACGGGAGAGGAGCTCCAAGCTGGGGCCACCACAGTTAGCATCGCGCTCCCACTTGGACGTCCATCAGTCCCCACCCCCTGTGCAGGCGCGGTGAACAGTATAAAGCCCAGCCTGCCCCCCCCCCCCAAATGGCATTACCAATCAAGGACTGTCCGCGACCGGCAAACTTAACAACCGGGAGCAGCTGTTGGAGACTTCTTCCCGCGATCGGGAACGCCACAACTGATCACTCCATGACCCTCCCGAAACCCTCCCGCGGGCCGCGACCCAGAGTTTGAAAAACCCGGATTTAAGATGAAGCCTGTTACATATATTTGAATAAGAAAATCGCTTATGTATATCATTTGGATTGGGGCGCAAACGGTCTGATTAAACGCCATTCCTCCAAAGAAGGTTTGGGATCTTTAAAAATTTATAATAGTTATTAACCTCGCAGTGCAGAAGCCTTTTGCCTTCAGTGAACCTTTCCAGCCCCTATCCATCTGCAGTGTTGGCACCATCCATATTCCTTGAGCCTGGTATCTCGGGTTACTCCAGTGTATAGCTCAGATATAAGTCGATGGAGGTAAAGATCCACCACCAGACTGGTTACTGAAGACTAACCATAGTAGGAACGTTGCTGGATTAGTAATCCAGAGGCCCGGCTAATCCTCTGCGGTTATGGGTTCAAATTCCACCATGGCAGCTGCTGGAATTAAACTCCATTAATAAACCTAGAGTATGAAGTCAGTCTCGGTGACTGTAAAACCGTTATTAATTGATGCTTAAAAGCCCATCTGAGTCACTAATGTCCTTTTTAAGGAAGGAAATCTGCCATCCTTACCCAGTCTGGCCTACGTGTGACTCACAGACCCACAGCAACGTGGTTGACTCGTAACTTGCCTCTGAAATTACCTAACAAGTTACTCGGTTCAAGGGCAATTAGGGATGGGCAAAAATTGCTGGTGTGATGCCCAAACCCGATGCAAGAATAAAGAAAAATATAACTCTGTTAGGCAGCACGGTAGCATAGTGGTTAGCACAGTTGCTTCACAGCTCCAGGGTCCCAGGTTTGATTCCCGGCTTGGGTCACTGTCTGTGCTGAGTCTGCACGTTCTCCCCGTGTCTGCGTGCGTTTCCCCCGGGTGCTCCGGTTTCCTCCCACAGTCCAAAGATCTGCAGGTTAGGTGGATTGGCCATGATAAATTGCCCTTGGTGTCCAAAATTGCCCTTCGTGTTGGGTGGGGTTACTGGGTTATGGGGATAGGGTGGAGGTGTGGGCATGGGTAGGGTGCTCTTTCCAAGAGCCGGTGCAGACTCGATGGGCCGAAAGGCCTCCTTCTGCACTGTAAATTCTATGGAAAAAAACTAATTTTCTTCCGAATATTACAATCCCAGACCAGACCCCAACAATGGCTAGTGGACCAAAATCCCAATATTTTATTTTATTTGAAAGACTGGGCAGAAAGAACGATTCACTCCAGGAGTGATTGCATGAAGAAATGGGGTGTTTGGTTATTTTAAAGCAAACTTTATTACAACTACACTATCAAACTTTTTAACTTCACATTCAAAAATAACAATTTGCACCTTAAAACTCTACTACTCAATTTCCCATTAAACAACACAAAGGGAAACAGAGCGCACTCAATCTATCTTACTGTGGGAGAATTGTGGACTCAGCATCAGGCAGATTAGAATTCAACTCCTCTCTCCAAAGTTTCCCCTCTAATGCTTTCAAAATGCCTCTCCCTTCCTTGGCTCTACCCAGCAATGACCTCCTCTTCCCTAGGCTGGAACACCACTTGCCTCTGCAGGCTGCAAAGCGCGTTATCTCCCCAGAGACATCTCCATGCAAAACCAGGATGCATTAACCCAGACTGAAAACACATTTCTTTGTCAATTTCACCTGCTGGCTGCTAAAACCACCCAGGGCCTGCAGAACAGAATTATTTTTAATCAAACAACATTCTAACCCCCGGCTTTGAACCAATTTTCCTAACATATTCCAATCGTCGCAACAATCACGGGACAGAAGAAGTAGGACATTTGGTCAATTGTTCTTGTGATGTGCATCCAGAGTATCTTTTTAAGTTCTATCACCGATGGTAGACTGGATGTTTGGAGGATTTGAACTGTCTCTTCTGTCTTGTTGTGACCCAAATTCGAACCTAACTTCTCTGGGTTTTGTCCTCCCCTTTTGTTTTTCTTACACCAGAAAAAGTTGGATAACCTGCGGAGTCTAGACCTTTTCAATTGCGAGGTAACAAACCTAAACGATTACAGAGAAAATGTTTTCAAGTTTCTCCCGCAACTGACGTACCTAGATGGATACGATCGTGAAGACAAAGAAGCACCGGACTCGGACACTGAAGTGTACGCAGAGGGACTAGACGACGATGACGAGGAGGAAGATGGTACTTTGAGATTTCTGTCATTTTAAACTCCTGTCTTCTTCCCTTCCCTTCTGTTGTGAAAACAGTGCCCCAGTTTTGTCCCGGTTGCTCTGGTTTCCTCCCTCTGTGTACCCGAACAGGCACCGGAATGTGGTGACTAGGGGGCTTTTCACAGTAACTTCATTGCAGTGTTAATGTAAGACTGCTTGTGATACTAATACAGATTATTATTATTTTCTGTCTTTCATCTTGCTTTTAAATGAGGTTGGTTTGCGTTGTGTGGGGGAAGAGCATAAAACATTACAGCGCAGTACAGGCCCTTCGGCCCTTGATGTTGCGCCGACCGTGAAACCCCTCTAAAGCCCATCTACACTATTCCCTTGTTGTCCATGTGTCTACCCAATGACTATTTGAATGCGTTTAGTGTTGGCGAGTCAAAGAAGTGAGATAATGTATAGTCATCTGTTTCAAGTGATGTATTTATGGGCGGGTTTTGTAAAAATCTGCCTTCTGAGTGGACTTGTTTGGTCATTATCAGTAATTCAGTCTGACGTAGTGGAGTGTGGAGAAGCAGCTGCTTGACCTAGTTTCAAGAATATGCTGCACAATCCCAATTCTCTCAGCATCACGCCGGTCAAAGCTTGGATCATGTATGTGTATTTTATAATGCCCACATTCTAAAGAGATTTGGATGGCATTGTTGTAACTTCCGCTGTGGATTTAATGTATGATTCAGAGATCATGGGCTTCCTTTCACGTTTTGCATTTGATTTAATTAGTTCCTTGTTTTTCAATGTACAGAAGTTGACGAAGAGGAGGATTACGATGCAGTTCAGTGTGAAGAGGATGATGATGAAGATGGGGAGGAAGAGGATGAGGATGAAGAGGAGGAAGACGGGGAGGAGGACGAAGCTCTCAGCGTAGAGGAAGAGGTATGATTCAGTGCAGTAAAGCTCCGACACACACAACAAATCACGGACCGCCATTTGAAAAAGTACCCATTCATACCAAGGTCCTTTGGGACAGTGTAACGAGGTGCTGTATAAATATAGCCTTCCTCTTTCACTTTAAATTGGGTTATATACATTTTCCTGTAGAACAGCAGTTTTTTTAGCTGTACCGATTTTTATTCCAATCGAATACAGCAACTCATTATACACCACAACTGAGGGATTATTCGCATACCCACTATGTGCCTGTCATGGTCTGTTTTCCGTGTGATACCGAGGGAGCGCTGTATCGTCAGATGAAAGGGAGGCCCCATCTGCCCCCTTGGGTTCCATGGTTCAAAGAACAGGAACCTTCATCCCAATTTGCTGGCCGGCCCATCCCTCGGTTCCCATCATTTAAAAAACGAAATGACTAGTTGGTATCTCGTTGCTGTGTGTGGGAGTTTGCTGTTTGCAAATTGACTGGGTTGCTGGGCTTCCTCTACGGCAGCAGTAAAAACGCAGCGAAAGCACTTGATTGGACGTGAAAGCGCTTGAGGGACTCGTGTAACTTGTATAAATGCAAGTTTTCTTTTTTTCCATTTGCAGACATTGAGCAATTAGATAATGGGTCTACCTCACTGCTGGTCAGGACCAGGCTTCAGAGCTGACCACTGATCCTGAGACCCAGAAACTCAACAGCAACTTGTGTTCATAGGGCACCTTTTCAATGTCCCATGGTTGCTGCGAAATCAAAAGTTTGGACCACTGGAAAAACATTAGTCCGGAAAAGCTGAAATGCTGTCTTGATGCTCACTGACCTTCGGCTCAAATCTCGAGTATCATTTAAAATAAGTGTGTGACCGTGCTGTCACCACTCCATTGCCATCTCTATCTTAAGTCAACTTGCTCAAACTCGTTTCTTCATAGATTGTATTTTCTGCCTTCAGAGACTTGCACTCCCAGTGGTTGACGTGCCTCAACGGTTCTCTCTGGTGTTGCTTCCTCCCTGCTCCCCCTTCACCCACCACTCCGTCCCACTGGCATCTACCCAGCTATGTGGAAAAATTGCCCAGGTGTGTCCTGTACACAAGAACCGGGCAAATCCAACCCAGCTAATTACCATCCTATCAGTTAACTCTCCATCATCAGCAAAGTGATGGAAGGAGTCATCAACAGTGCCAACAAGCAGCCCTTACTCAGCAATAATCTGCTCGCGGACGTGCAATTTGGATTCCACCAGGGTCACTCAGCTCCTGACCTCATTCTAGCCTTGGTTCAAACATGGATAAATGAGCTGAATTTAGAGGTGAGGAGAGTGACTGCCCTTGACATCAAGACCGCATTTGACCAAGTATGGAATCAAGGAGCCCTAGCTAAACTGGAGTCAATGAGAATCGGCGGGGGGGGGAAACTCTCCACTGGTTGGAGTCATACCCGGCACAAAGGAAGATGGTTGTGGTGGTTGGAGGTCAATCATCTCAGCTCCAGGACATCACTGCAGGAGTTCCTCAGGCTAGACCAACCATTTTCAGCTGCTTCATCAATGACCTCCGTTCCTTCATAAGGTCAGAAGTGGGGATGTTTGCGAATGACTGCGGATGAGTTCGCACCATTCGTGACGACTCAGATATTGAAGCAGTCCATGTCCAAATGCAGAAAGACCTGGACAATGTCCAGGCTTGGGCTGACAAGTGGCAGCTTATATTCGCACCAGGCAAGTACCAGGAAATTACCATCTCCTACTGCCCCTTGATATTCAATGGCATTACCATTGTTGAATCCTCCACAATCTGGGGGTTACCATTGATCAGAAACTGTTCTGGACTAGTCATATTTATACTGTAGCTATCAGGGCAGGTAGAAGGCTAGGAATCCTTTTTTTTTAATAATTAGAGTACCCAATGTTTTTTTTCCAATTAAGGGGCAATTTTTAGTGTGGCCAATCCACCCACCTTGCACATTTTTGAATTGTGGAGGTGGGTCCCACGCAGACACTGAGAGAATGTACAAACTCCACACGGAGAGTGACCCGGCCCAAGAATGAACTCGGGTCCTCGACGCTGTGGGGCAGCAGTGCTAACTACTGCGCCAACATGCTGCCTGAGGCTAGGAGCAGGCAAGTAACTCCTCTTCTCTCCTCTTCCACCCCCTCCCCCCCCCCCCCCCCCCCCACACACACACACACACAACATTCGAGAAGTTCACCATCCAGGACAAAGCAACCCGCTTGATTGCTCCCCCTTCCACAAATATTCAAACCCTCCACCACCGAAGAGTGGCAGTCGTAAGGTGCACTGCAGTAACTCACCGAGGTTCCAAACCCACAACCTCTACCATCTAGAAGGACAAGAGCAGCAGATACCTGGGAACCCCACTACCTGGAGGTTCCCCTCCAACTCACTCACCACCCTGACTTGAAAATATATTGCTGTTCCTTCACTGTCACTGGAGTAACATCCTTAAACTCCCTTCCTAACAGCCAAGCGGGTATACCTATACCTCCAGGGCTGCAGCAGTTCAAGAAGGTAACTCACCACCACCTTCTGAAGGGCAACTAGGGATGGACAATAACTTCTGGCCTAACCAACACCCACATCCCGTAAATGAATTTTAAAAAACTTTAAAAGAGGATTAACAATGCTTTAACACAGAGGGTGGGGGGCGGGTAGGAAGGTGCCACGTGACCCAGTCTACTAAACAATGACCTTTCACCCTTGGGACCAGTCTGCAATCTGTGCTAATATGGCAAAGGCTTCTCCCCACTGGTTCTGAGCATGTGACGTAGAATCAGCCTGACAGCAACAGTTGGAGATCCAGCCGCCATTAATGGAACTATTACAATGGTAGAATGTGCAAGAGGCAGGTTAGGAGGAGCATGACTATTCTGATTCGCAAAGCGCCTTCATTTCATCAGAATTAAGATTATAAAGTTTCCATTAGATTACAGCATGGGATTTCTTTGAGCCATTTCATGAGAGGGGAAAATGAGAGATTCTCCTCCAGAATGGGGTTGAGCCATGGGTTTTACATTGCGTTTGTGGTCATTTAAAATTGTGTAGCAGGAGGTTGCTGGTTGATAATAAAGTCATTGCATTTCATAAACTTTTTACTGTGTTGCTGTGTTTGGATGAAGTGATTCCAGCCTCATTGGGAATAGACTGGAATCTCAAGAGGGTGAAGTTGTTCTTTATGGTATGTAAATATGGTTCTTGTTTGGTTTGAAAGCTGAGGCGAAGGAACAGTGCTTCAGTAAGTTAGTTGTCTGGAAAACGATCTGCGTTTTTCTGTCCCCCTCGAGTCTCCGGGACATTCGACTGTTTTAGGGATGTTGAATTGCTGTCAAAAGTGCCCACACACTCTCTGCCCTGGGACAAACTAGCCATTTTGTGCTTGGCATGGAGGGAGCATCTTCACTTTGGAAAAAGCTGCCGCTGTCTTCCGGGCCTTCCTTATACCCACCTGAACTACTGGAATACAGAGCTGTGCGTTTCGGTTAAATCTGGCCCAAAAGATAGCACCCCTGGAGATGCAACGCTTACCTCCAGCCTAGATCACCATTAGTGGCCATGCCGTCAGATACCAGGGCCCTAAGCTCTGGAATTTCCCCCGGAACGTCTCCGCCTCTTGCACCTTGTTTTAAAAACCTGCTGCCTAATCATCTGTTTGAACATGTTATGAGGCTGGTTTTTGTTTGATAACGCTCCCGTGAAGTATGCTTTGCTGTGATTAAGGTGCTACTGTAAATGTAGCCTGTTGCGCACTTAAGCCGGGCAATGGGGTTTGAACTCTTCGATCACGTTGAGCAGTCTGTTTGGGTAATGTTGTTGCTACTCAGTAATGGGAGGGCTGTCTTCATGTTCATAGGAGGACGAGGAAGAGGACGCCAATGATGGTGAGGTAGACGAAGAAGAGGAGGAGGGGGAAGAGCAATCGGGTGAGTATCGGGGCTCCTGATATGTGCCGTGCCTCTTTGATGGTTGTGGTTGGGCGTTGCTAAGCGACGAGGATTTGAGATTGGCCTGTGTATTCTATTGCTCGTTGTATTTTTTTTTTGATGCACCGACCAAATAAACATGATTAGGAATCCTGCCGTGCAATTCTAAAGTAGATTGATTAAAGCGGCATTGTCTGATTTATGAGGGGGATTTCGAGCGGTGTAATCTGATATATTTATTAATTTGGAATCTGGCTTCATATCTGGATCACATTTTATGCTTTCACCTGAACCTCAAACCGTAGGCATATTATTTCTTTAGTGGGGCTCATAAGAATGTTATCAGAATCCAAGGACATGTTGCCTGAAGTTCTATTTGGTGTAAAAGGTTTGTACTCCCATGAAAATTAGAAGATTAAGTGGTGATCTAATTGACGAGGATTAAGATGAACAAAGGGGGTGATGGGAGTAATTTCCATCTCTCTATCCTGCAGGGGAGGGGGGTGGTTTTGTTGTTGGGCATGCATGTTAAGGTTAAGAACCAAGTTGGCTTTGTGAGGCAGGCAACCATGATCTAATTGAATAGTGGGATGGGTTCAAAGAACTGGATGGCCTCCTTTCCCTAATAGAATCAAAATGCTAGAACTACACGGTGATTCGCTTCAGAAAGGGCAAGGTGTTATTTTTGGGTATAGACCTTTTTGTCAAGACTTGTATTCTGGTCTTGCTCTGAAATATTGGTGATAAGTTTGCGGCTGTGTAGTTGGGAGTTGGTAGGTCGCTCGAGACTATTGCTGCCGAAAGTGTCAGCGATTTGTGGTGGAAGTGTTGAAAAAATATCAAATGTCAAAAAGATTCTTGATCAAGAACATTAGGCTTCTTGAAGCTACACGCACAAGTGGACATTGGTCAAGGTGTCATGTGGGGAGAAGAGTTTTCTTTTAGAAATCAGTTGACCGTGAGATAGCCGATCTGTAATAGATCAACAATAAGTTGATCATCACCAGAACTATGATCGGTAGCGGATCACACAGTCGGAAAAACGATATTGGGTTTCAACGGTTTCCTGGCACCCATCTACCTTTTGGTCTGTAAAATACAATCTGGGTGCCATAGAGGTGGGGAAATGTCTATTTATTTCCTCCTGCTGTACATGCCCACATAACCTCAGTCAGCAAAACTGGCTTGGATTTGGGACAAAAATGGCGAGTGACTGTACAGATTTTTGCTTCCCTATCCGGGGTGATTATATCCTCAGTCGATGTTTCGTCTGTACACATGAACGCTGCGGCCACATCTTTAGTTTTGTGTCTCTTTTTTTCCCCATTCAACAGTCTCAATAAATACTTGTACACAATTTGAGACTTCTTCTGTCAAAACCAAACATAACCAAAAGCTCATGTCTTTCACCTCCAATTGGGTTACTCGATCAAATTCGAGGTTGTCATGAAGGTGCTATGTTTGGTCACGGTACTTGCTGAGCGACAGCGAGGAGGAGCAATATGCCCAACGTTCCCATTTGTTACTGTTTATTTCCACATATACAGAAAGATTGGGGCGGGTAGGTGGGGGATAGAAAAAGAGGGTTACAGGGAGCAATATTAGCTGTCTGGTGGAAGTGGGTTGTAGTGGAATATTGAGTAGACTTTGTTCTTGACTGGAATATAATTTTTTTTCTCTCTCTCTTGTGTCTCTCTTCCCCCTCTCCTCTTTCTCTCTCTCTCTCTCTCTCTCTCTCTCTTCTCTCTCTCTCTTTCAATATAGGTGCAAAGGAGAGAGGAAAACGAGATGCTGAAGATGAAGGCGAGGAAGATGATTAAATGAATTTCAGATGTTACCTACTGTGATTGTTTTTACCTGTTTCTCTCCCTCCCTGCCTAATGTTGCTGTGGAGAATGATGAGTCGGTCAAAACCTCCCATCTCCGCTGCTCTGGGACGTTCAATTTGTTGTTTGGTTCCCCCCCCCCCCCCGTTGTTGTGAAGTTGGACAAGTTGCAGTTTGGGTAAAGCCCAAAACTGAGCAATATTGTCTCTTTTCCTCTTTTTTTAAATAAAAATATGGGTGGAGCAGCCATTATAAATCATATCCCAAATTATTTCCACGGCAACATATATTAAATAGCATATTCTAAAGAAAACACACAGAAAAGAGGGTGTGCTTGTATGCTGGAGGAAATGGCTGCCATTTTTGGAAAGTGAATAAGCTGATTTTTGTTCCTCCTTCTCGCCCCCCCCCCCCCCCCCAATCCCAACCTGGCTATTGTAGATGTGAGTAAAGATTTCTGTAAATAGTGACCAAAACTCACTTGCTCTTCCCGTCCCTCCCGTTCTCTTTCCCCCCCCCCCCCCACACCAAGTTCATAGATTGACTTCTGAAAGTGGCACCCTTTTCAATAATAGTCTGAATCGCTGATTGGATTGTAATGCACAGTTGTAATAAAAGATATTACGTTTCACAATCTTGTTTTCCCGGCACCCGGGTACTACTTTGTGGTCTGTAAAATATACTCTGAATACCATTAGAGGAGAAGAATACCTGCATTTATTTCCTCCTCCTCCGGCTGTACACTTTGATGACTTTTTTTTTACAAGCCTCATTATGCAGAAGAATAAAAATAGCATGTAGTGTTGAATGGGCATGTTTTCAAACATTCGAGGGCATACTACTAATGCAGAATTGGTATTTTCTTATCTTGATGAAGTCAGTAAAATTGACTTGGGGGTGGGAAAAAAATGCCCAGTTGAATGTACAGAGTTTTACTTTCATATCCACGGTGACTGTATTCCGGAGTCCAATATTTCATCTGTACAAAAGATCACTTGCAGTTTTCTTTCTCGTCAAAGCCAAACCTTTAGTTTTGTGTCTGTTTTGTCATTCAACAGTTTCAATAAATCCTTTTTTTTAATATATACATACATACAATTTCTGTGACTTCTTAAAGAGTTTAACTCTCTGGAATGCTCTGTCCGCAAGGGTGGTGGAAGCAGGTTAAAATGGTAACTTTCCGAACGGAATTGAATTGACTGCTTGGAATGGGGAACTTTGCAGGGCGGTGAAGGAAGAGATGGGGATGTTGGGATGGGCGTGGGCCGTCGGTTGTGAGGGCTGCACTAATGAAAGAAGCAGCATGGTCCACAACGGGCCAAATAGTATCCTTGTGTTTTATACGATTCTGTGACCCTGTAACAATGACCCTCTTCTAAAATTGGGATGCAGCACATTCTGAGCAAAATATGGGGCCATTCTATTACTGTGAACTTGAGCGAGATTGGAGCCGTAAACTCTTCATCCAGAACCCTGGGTGGCGTAGCGGTTTAGCACTGCTGCCTCACAGCTCTAGGGTCCCAGGGTTCCATTCCAGCCTCGAGTGACTGTGGACACTTTTTTCTGCCTGTATCTGCGTGGGTTTTCCTCTGGGTGCTCCGGTTTCCTCCACTGTACAAAGAAGACTCGATGGGCCAAATGGCCTTCTGCACTGTGAATTCTATGATGATCTGCAGCACCCGCTTCCCCCCACCTCTATCTACACTTAACTACTTTGACATAAAAGTGCTCAACACACGTACAACATACTGAAGACCTGTGCGGTTCTCTGGAACAACACCAACACAGTGGAGGGAGTGGCAATTCTAGGTTTGGTGGGGCTGTTTGCATTAATGCACTGTTTTCAGACGGTGGCTATTTGCTAATCAAATGATCTACTTCTGGCTGAGTGAAATAATCATTTCATTGAGGAAGTTGAGACCAGGAAGTGAAGCCGGCACACTCCTTTGAGGGAGCTAGGCCTTCCACAGCTTAACTTGAATTGAGAGCCAGTGACCCTACCACAATATAAAAGGGGCTTTGGGCAAGTTAGTGAATATGTTGTGCATCTGAGGCATAAACTCTCACTGTGTTAATCTATAGACTTGCATCTGTTCATTTGCATTTATTTTGTATGCTGTTCCTAACTATCTTTATTTTAATTCTGTTGGTTATTCCTCTCAACAGATTTAATGATATTTAAAATAGGGTGGGGCATGTATACGTTGTGATGCACATGGCTGGAGGAATGGACTTGTATATCTCGCCTTGGTGCAGACGGGTGGCAATAATGGATAAAAGCAAATTAATTACGTTTGAGAGTTTAAAGCTGTTCGTTGAGGGTCCGCACAACCTGAAATATTCTATTTAGAAACACAAATTTAAATGTTCGTTTCATTGTCCCGGGTAATGAGCAATCTGATTCTCGAGCGCACCATGGCAGCTTCTGTAGTCGCAGAAATGGGCTTGGATTTCTGCTCCCCGACGCCAAAATAGCGTTAGGTGACGGGGCGGAGAATCCCCAACAATGACAAAATCGGGGGTGGTGCTGCTTGCGTGATGCTCCGCCTTCTGTAAAGCGGCGTACGCTAGGAGTTCGCCATATCCACGGCCTCGGGATATTGCCTGAGGCCCGCTCTATGATGCTCTGTTCCCGAACGGCCAAGTTCCCGACGGCATGCGTCTTTCATGGTCTCTCCCGTCAGGAGGTAGCATGGCGGCTGTGGACTCAGTCCAGTGCCGCCAGAGTCGGGGGAGGGCTTCATTTGGGGCTGGGGCCACTGGGGAGGCAGTCTGGGGCCACCCGAGCCGGCAGGGGTGGTGAAACTATTTTGCGGTCCGGGTACGGTGGGCTGCATCCGCCATGAAGCCTAGCGCAGTAGGGAACCAGTTTGGCTGCCGTAAAAACACCATTTTCACGTCGCGTGGGGACTTAAGTCTCCCAAACGGAGAATCCAGCCCACGATATTTACAGTGCAGAATGAGGCCATTCAGCCCGTTGTCTACCCCTGCTCTCCAAATGAGCAATTAGTACCATCCTCCTGCCTTCTCCCCATAATTTATTCCTTTTCAAATAATCTAGTTCCATTTGAATGCATGATTGAACCTGCCTACTCCACTCTCTCCCTGGCGATGCATTCCAGACCCTAACCACCTCCTGCATGAAAAGTAAATTCTCGCATTGCTTTTGAAGATTATTTAAATCTGTGCTCTATTGTCATTGGCGTGTTGCTCTGGTTCTGTGAATGCCAGTGGGTTTGCCTGATATACTGTTGTCCATGTGTGAATTCAGACCAGGGGTGGGGTAAATATGGGCAAATAGGTAAGAAGGACCAACTGAATAGTTTTCGCGTTTAAAAACTTAAGGGGCCTGCACCGAATATTCTGTGGTGGGTTAGGCAATTGATGGGGGTATGGCAGGAGATGTCCTGTTTCCGCATGTGTACCTCCAACATGGGTTTCTGAATGGTGATCGTGAATAGAACATAGAACACTACAGCGCAGTACGGGCCCTTCGGCCCTCGATGTTGCGCCGACCTGTGAAACCATCTGAAGCCTAAATAATTCTTGTACAGCATTGGGGGCATCCAACTAACCGGCTTCAACACAGACTCTCAACCTTGGTGTCCCGGCTTGTACTTCTATGTGGAGCAGAGTGGAGTATTCTCCCACTTTGCTTGCTGTGCAGGTAGCATGATTGTTGGGCAATTGGGGTTCAGTTGGGAGGGTTATCCTGTTGCACTCCAGTAGTGCAGGACCTCTACCTGCAATTTTCCTGATGGTGATTCACTAAAGAGCTGTTTCCTTGGGACAGAATTGGAGGCTAGCGCACTGCTTTACCTCTGCACCACTCTTCCGATGCAAACTCTCCCCCTTGATCAAAGTTTATGCCCTGCTCCAAAGTCTTGCTCAGCCATCACAACCATTCCCATTTTACAATTCCTCAACGAACCTGTAACTTAGGAATGGAAGTCCTAAGACTTCTTTCAGATACAGCAAAGCATTCACTTACCTTACTTTTCTACTCTGCAGTTGTATCCTGTTACAAATGCAATGTTATAAGATGCATTATGTTTTGGGACTGTCTCTTAAGATGAAAGTTAAAGAGGGGGGGGGGGGGGGGGGTCCACTGGCCTGTTCTGAATTTTGTCCAACGAGCATTGGGGGGGGGGGGGGGGGGGGGGGGGAGGAGAAAGAGGACCGGTGTACAGGTTGTATTACTGGGAGGAAGGAGCCAAAATAGTTATGTCTGGACAAGGACATTGCGATGACTGGGTAGATTGTTAGTCTCCCATGTTGCAGGGAGGTGTTGGAATGTCAGGTTTCATTGATGATTATACTTTAAACTGTTGATATAATTCCAAGATTGAATCAAGTAATAATTTCTACTCATTTTAGGAGGAGACGAGTGCAATGGTAATGTCACTCGACTGGTATTCCAAAGACTCAGACCCGTGCTCCGGGTTCAAATCCCAACAGAACAGCTTGTGTAAATGGAATTCAGTGAATAAACCCAGCAAATACAGAAAGCCACCACGACACCTAACATCATTTATCCTCATAACCATCTGGTTTACTGATGTCCTTTTTCGGGAAGGAAATCTGCCGTCCTTAACTGGTCTGACCTACATAAGATTCTAGACCTACAGCGATGAGGTTCATCTTGACCTGCCCTCTGACATGGCCGACAAGGCCCTCAGTTCAAAGACAGTTGGCAATGGGCAACAAATGAGCCTTGCCTTTTGCGTGGGAGAATGTTTTTAAAAGACACATGTGATTCATGTTGCCAAGGCGATGGGCCTTGAGGGTTTCAGGGTTCCTTAAGATATCCCAAAATCACCGGTCAGGCTGCAAGAATGGGAGGCACCCAGTCTGTTCATCCCGCAGAATGAGGGAGTTCATGCTCTGCTTGAATAGACCAAGTTAGAGGATTTAAACCAATCTGGAAGGATTGGCTAGCTTTGGCTAATAATAATCACTTATTGTCACAAGTAGGGTTCAATGAAGTTACTGTGAAAAGCACCTAGTCGCCACATTCCGGGCCCTGTTCGGGAAGGCCGATACGGGAATTGAACCCGCGCTGCTGGCATTGTTCTGCATTACAAGCCAGCTGTTTAGCCCACTGTGCTGGTTATAGGGCAGATCTCCAGGGTAACCCTCAAAGTAAGTTGGGGTTTAGAAGTGCAAACAAAACCACAAAAGGGAGTGCATCCCAAAATAACGTTTATACACATGGTCCATGGACTCCACAAGGCCACAAAAAAAGGGCAGGCATCTTGGGTGTCCATGAACCAATGCAGCCCTCGTTGTATCTGACTGCTGTGTGTCACCCTCCACCCCAGATCCCGAGATTAAGAGTCCATAAAGGGACCTCCAGTGGGGGGCTCCGCTGCTGGACAGGCAAGGGCACGGAAGTGCAGCAGCAACCCATACTGGGCAGGGAGGCATTTCTGCGAGGCTGCTCAGGACATGGGGCTCTACCTTCCAAGGGGGCTACTTGGGGCCAATGTGAAATTTGGCCCAAACAGAGGTCTGCTCAGTCGGAAGTCCACCGCAGTGAGCTCTGAGCATGACTGCTTTGAGATCATGGATGGCATTGGCTGTGAGCTGGATATCCACTGCTCGCAATGTGCCAATGGTGGCCTCCTTGCTGTGGAGCCCAGCACAATGGAGGACGGTGTAACCTGTGATCTCATCCATCTTTGAATTTGCATGATGGACCCTGTGCGTCTTTGGTGCTAATGTTCCAGACCTTTGACCCAGGCTTCCTACACCATACAGCAGAGTGGTAAAGATAGTGGCCTGGTCGAGTTTGATTTTATACTTCAGGGTTTAAGGGTAAAGGATGAGGAGACTGAGTTGAGAATTCTAGTGAATCTGAGATATTGAGAATGAATCAGTGAATGATGATATAAAGTGGTAAGCTAGAGTGA
Source organism: Scyliorhinus canicula (assembly GCF_902713615.1). Classification (NCBI taxonomy): domain Eukaryota; kingdom Metazoa; phylum Chordata; class Chondrichthyes; order Carcharhiniformes; family Scyliorhinidae; genus Scyliorhinus; species Scyliorhinus canicula. Next base: position 11,013,388 of record NC_052157.1, on the reverse strand, counting down.
TAAAGTCGCCAGAGCAAGTCCAACCTCAGCATCCACCTAACCCATTCATTCTCCCCAGTCGTGGCTGAGATGGGTAAAGCAGAGGGCAAAATTCAGTTCTTCTGGACTCACAACTCGTATTCCGCTCGAGTGCAGCTAGAGTACAAAGTTCATTTTGAGTTGGGCTTGTACTGAAATAACATTGGCATTGGAAGACCAAGATAATTGAATGTAATTTACTCCAGTATCTGTCTCATTTTGGCACTTTACTTTCATCTGGGGTGGCATGGTAGCACAGTGGTTAGCACTGTTGCTTCACAAGCGCCAGTGTCCCAGGTTCGATTTCTGGCTTGGGTCACAGTCTGTGCGGAGTCTGCATGTTCCCCCCCGTGTCTGCGTGGGTTTCCTCTGAGTGCTCCGGTTTAGCTCAGGGGGCTGGTTTAGCTCAGGGGCTAGCCAGCTAGTTTATAATGCAGAACAAGGCCAGCAACATGGGTTCAATTACCATACGGCCTCCCCGAACAGGCGGCGGAATGTGGCGACTAGGGGCTTTTCACAGTAATTTCATACTTGTGACAATAAAAGATTACATCTGGGGCTGATTTAGCACACTGGGCTAAATTGCTGGCTTTGAAAGCAGACCCAAGGCAGGCCAGCAGCACGGTTCAATTCCCGTACCAGCCTCCTCGAACAGGGCGCTGGAATGTGGCGACTAGGGGGCTTTTCACAGTAACTTCATTTGAAAGCTCACTTGTGACAATATGCAATTTTCATTCATTTATTCCTTCCACAAATTCCGAAAGACGAGCTGTTAGGTAATTTGGAACATTCTGAATTCTCCCTCTGTGTACCCGAACAGGCGCCGGAATGTGGCGATTCTGGGCTTTCACAGTAACTTCATTGCAGTGTTAATATAAGCCTACTTGTGACAATAAAAGAGTATTATTACTGCAAAGAAGGGAGACACTGGTGCAGGTGGTATACCCAAGAGAATGCCCTGGGGACCCGGGTTCAGATCCTACCATGGCAGATGGTGAAATTAAAGTCGAATGCTGACCATGAAACCCATCTGATAAATCCCTGTAGGAAGGAAATCTGCCATCCTTACCTGGTCTGGCCTACATGTGACTCCCGACTGACGGCAATGCCCTGTGTCAATGCCGAGCAATTCAAAGGCAATTAGGTGATACCACAAATAAAAAATAAATTGTACCTGAGTGGATTGGTGCCTGATTAGATTTAGTATCCTATAAGTAAAATGCATCAAGTTGCCACAAGCTTAACACGACCTCCCCTGGAGAATTTAGGAATAGCACAAATTAGGAATCTGGAATGTGAATAAAGACTTACAATTTATAATACTTTTCACAGCTGATGTGTCAACTGAATTGTCTTTTGTGACTTTTAATGACTTTTAATGCCTTAATTCACATTTTACTTGAGGGTCGCGGCCTCTCCTGAAAGCCTAGACTTGGACTTGATATTTTGTTCAAAGTTGAGAATCTGAACTGAATTTGGATTATGGGTTCTGAATGTATGAAGATTCCCGTCTCCCAGAATGCATCAGTATTGTTCAGACCATCTCAATGGAGGGACAGTTCTTCTCGAGCTCCGAGCATTTTCAGGTGATTTCGAAAAACAGAAGACAAATTTGAAAAGTGTTGCCTGAAGTAAAATCTACTGGGAAATCGGGGATGGAGAAATTGATGTTTTGATATCGCATTGAAGCATTTGCCTCATATTGGATAAAGGGGAACTGTGGATGTGCTGTATTTAGATTTGCAAATGCTTTGATAAGGTTATTGCAGAAAATAAGAGTTCCCATGTGAGATGTAACATATCAACATGAAAGAAAGATTGGCCAGGTAACAGAGAAGAGGCCCAAAATGTATTTTTTTTTCTGTTTGGTGGGATGTATGAGCGGTGTGCCACAGGGATTAGTGCTGGGGCCTCGGGTTTTACAATTGGATAGTAATATCTTGGATGAAGGGAAAGAAGGTATGGTTGCTAAATTTGCTGAAGACACAAAGATAGGAAGGAAAGGAAACCGCGAAAAGGACCAAGGAGGCGAAGACATAGGTTAAATGAGTGGGCAAAGATCTGGCAAATTATACCTGTATAATTTGGGAAAATGGAAATTCTCCATTTTGGCAGGAAGAATAAAAAGCTTATTATCTAAATGGTGAGAGATTGCAGAGGTCCGAGATTCAGAGGGATCTGGGTGTCTGAGTGCATGAATCACGGTTAGTATGCAGGTGCAGCAAGTCATTAAGAAAGCTAACAGAATGTTATTGTTAATTGCAAGGGGAATTGAATACAAAAGTAGAGACGTTTTTCATCAATTGTACAGGGCACTAGTGAGACTACATCTGGAGTAGTGTGTGCAGTATTGCTCTCCTTATTAAGGAAGGATGCAAGTACACTCAAAGCAGTTTAGTGAATGTTTACTAAACCAATTCCAAGAATGGCAAAGTTGTCTTCTGAGGATGGATTGGGCAGGCGAAGCTTGTATCCAGTAGAGATTAGAAGAATTGACCTGATTGATCCTAAGGGGTCAAAATGAGAGGCTGTTTCCTCTTGTGGAAGAATCTAGAACTAGAGGTCATGTTTAAAAATATCGGATTGCCTATTTAGGGCAGAGATGGGAAGAATTTATTTTCTCTCCGAGGGCAGTTAGTCTTTGCAACTCTTTTCCTCAAAAGGCGGTGGAAGCAGAGTCGTTGATTGTTTTCAAGGCAGAGATCGATAGATTCATGATTAACAAGGGGGTGAAAGGTTATTGGGGTAGGTTGGGGGGGGGGGGGGAGGGGTTACAGTCAGATCAGCCATGATCTTATTGAATTGGTGGAGCAGTCACGAGGGGCCGAGTGGCCTACTCCTAATCAGCCATGATCTTATTGAATTGGTGGAGCAGTCACGAGGGGCCGAGTGGCCTACTCCTAATTCGAATGTGTGGATTTGTACCCTTATGTTCTGTTTTCTAAACTTTTATTAGATGGGGGAGAGAAATGCATCTTTCTTTTATTAATACTACTTAAATTTTCAAAAGAAATACAAGTTGGATTTGGACGTCGACCAATATGTCTTGTGTATTATTGATTGAAAAGGTTAATGCTGCTTGAATACACCAGTGAGAGAGAGATTCTAATTGCTAATGAGGGGGGATGAGGTGGTCTTCCTCTTCAGCGATCACATGCAAACGAATATGATTGTCCACCTTAGAAACTCTTTGTTACTGGCCTTGGGTTCCGTGGGTCCTTGCGTGGCTGATGGACCCGATCTTTGAAGCGCTTCCTTGATCCTCCTCATATTCGGAAGCCTTCCTTGAGCTGAGCAAAGAAGATTTGTTTTGGAAGTTGTGTCCCTGACATTCTAAGAACATTGCGGCCCAGCGGAGATGGTTTCAGATGATGTAGGCCTGATGCCGGTGTTCTTGGCTCTTTCAAGGACACTGATGTTAATAGCCTGTCCTCGCAGCTGATGCGGAGAATACGTCTCAGACAGGGTTGATGGTACCTTTCCAGGGCCTTGAGATGGTATCTGTACATAGTCCAAGTTTCTGACCTGTATAAAAGGTTGGGAGGCGTGGGGACTGCCTTGGTACACAAGAATCTTGGTGTCATCATGGATGTTGCGGTTGTCAAAGCCTCTCATCCTTAGATGTCCAAAGGAGCCGTCACGGATTGGACGCGATGTTGGATCTCCACCTCGATGTCAGCCTTAGAGGAGGGATGACTCCCCAGGCATGAGTCTTCTTGAGGTTGAGGCTAAGACCGATTCGTTGGTATGCTTCCACGAAGGTGTCAAGCACAGCTTGGAGAGTCTCTTCTGAGAGAGTGGAGGTGGCGATGTCGTCCGCATACTGAAGCTCCACCAGGGACGTCAGTGTTGTTTTTCTTCTTGGGTTTCAATCGGTTGAGGTTGAACGGTTTTCTGTCCATCTGTAGATGATGTCTGCTCCACTTGCTCTTGACAAGGTGAAGGATGATGAAGATGGAGAAATGGGTGGGGGCGATGACACATCTCTGCTTGACTCCAGTCTTGACCTCAAGGTTTCTGTCTTATTTCCGTCGGTCTGAGACTGTCGCCGACATCTTGTCGTAGAGGAGTTGGAGGATGTTGATGAATTTCTCTGGACAGCCAGCCTTTGAAAGGGTCTTGCATAGGACATCCCGATTGGCTTAGATAGAAACCTTGGTCAGATCGATGAAGGCCATGTAGAGTGGTGGTTGATGTTGCTCCTGCATTCTCTTGAAGTTGCTGAGCAGTGAAAACCACGTCTGCTGTTCCATGGCTTCATCTGGCTTTCTGGAAGCATTTCTTCTGAGATTTGCGAGAAGGCAGCTAGCGAGGATTCGGCCGATGATATTCCCCCGAGATGGAGATAGAGAGTAGGGAGATTCCTCGGGTAGTTTCTCACAGTCCCACTTTGTCTCTTTTTTCTTGAAGATGGGCGCCGATGGCAGCATACCCGAGGTTCATCAGGAATTTCTTCTCTATCCCAGACTCCTCCAAGTTTGAACATTTCCGCTGGAATCCCATCCACTCCTGCGGCTTTCCATTCTTCTTGTGTTTAATGGCGGCTTTGACTTCCTCTACGCTTAGTGGATTTCACAAACACCATCCTCATCTATGGTTGCACCACGGTTTAGGAGCACCTTGAAGTGTTCTCTCCAGGGAAGGCCGATGGCTCGCAACGAGGGTTCTGTCTTTATTCTGCTCCTGTTTGAGGGCCTAGGCTATTCGGTCTGTACTTGCCCCTAGTGGCACTGAAGTAGCCTTGAAAATACACCAGTGGGAGAGGAGATTTTTATTGCTAATGAAGTGGGGGTGAGGTATTGATATCATAGAATTTACAGTGCAGAAGGGAGGCCATTCGGCCCATCGAGTCTGTACCCTACCCAAGCCCACACCCCCACCCTATCCCCATAACCCTGTAACACTCCACCCAACACTAAGGGCAATTTTGGACACTAAGGGCAATTTAGCATGTCCAATCCACCTAATCTGCACATCTTTGGACTGTGGGCAGGAAACCGGAGCACCCGGAGAAACCCACGCACGCACGGGGAGGATGTGCAGAATCCACACAGACAGTGACCCAAGCCGGAATTGAACCTGGGACCCTGGAGCTGTGAAGCAGTTGTGCTATCCACAATGCTACCGTGCTGGGGAGAAGCAGCAACATACAAATTGGGAGTGAAGCATCTCAGGGCCACACTTCTCCTCCATTCAAAATTCAACCTGTGGCCATTGTTGACTCAGCTTCCTGTTATGCCACATCTCCCCAAGCTCAGGAAACAGAAGCAGGAATAGTTCAGGAGGTCAGAGTAGCCGATATGAACAACACAAGGATATCAGAAATGGGTAAGAAGGTGACTATATTGTCTGACAATGTTACAGTAGATTAGCTGTTTATGTGTGCTTTATTGTAAACCGCTATGTAAACATTTTTTTTGGAGTCTCTCATGTTAAAATATCCCATGTTTGTCTGTTGCATTTCATTGTGTCAGTACTGTAGGTGGCTCTCTAATGGGAGTTCTCTCTCTCTCTCTCTTTTGGTAGTGGTCTCAGAGAACATTGGTGACCTTCAACCTCCATCTTAATCATGCTCAATATTATTTAACGTCAGGTAAAGCTTATGCTTAGTTGTGTCATTTTTTTTTTTACCCATGCCAAAATAGCCATGACAAATAAAAGGTTGTGGAATTTTTTTAAAATTTAGAGTACCCAGTTCTTTTATTTTTCCAATTAAGGGGCAATTTAGCATGCCCAACCCCACTAACCCTGCACCATCTTTTGGGTTGTTGGGGTGAGACCACGCAAACACGTGGAGAATGTGCAAACTCCACACAGACAGTGACCCGGGGCCGGGATTGAACCTGGACCGTTAGAGGCATGAAGCAGCAGTGCTAACCACTATGCCACTGTGCCGCCCCAAGGTTGTGGAATTTGATGTACAAATTACAGTCAATGCAAATCAAGTTTCTGAGATCTTTAGCACTAGTTTAACAAACAGTGTGTTAGAAGTTGACCCCAGCCATAAAACCACCATATTTGTACCGACCCTTTAACAGAGCGGTCATATTTAATTCCCCGCACTTTGCTTCATGTCCATTACCACCTGCATAGTTCCTCATCCTCCGTACTTGTCTAAATCCTACATAACATTATTTATGGAAACCACTTCTGCCGTCTTTTCAGTAGAATGTTCCAGATTTGAGTGGAAAAAGTTCTCTTCATCCTCCTTCTAGCTCAGTTAGTAATTTAAATTCCAGAGGAGGTTCACAAGAATGAACCCTGGAATGAAGAGCTGATCGTATGAGGAACGGTCGAGGACTCTAGGTCTGTACTTGTTGGAGTTTAGATGAGTGAGGGGGGGGTATCTTATTGAAACGTACAGGATACTGCGAGGCCTGGACAGAGTGGATGTGGAGAGGATGTTTTCCACTTGTAGGAAAAACTACAAGTTTACAAATCTCAGACTAGGCGATCCTTTAAAACAGAGATGAGGAGGAATTAGGACACAATCTCAGACTAAAGGGACGATCCTTTAAAACAGAGATGAGGAGGAATATTTTTCTAGCAGAGGGGGTGAATCTGTGGAACTCTTTGCTGCAGAAGGCTATGGAGGCCAAATCACTGAGTGAAAATGAAAAAATGAAATGAAATCGCTTATTGTCACGAGTAGGCTTCAATGAAGTTACTGTGAAAAGCCCCTAGTCGCCACATTCCGGCGCCTGTCCGGGGAGGCTGGTACGGGAATCGAACCGTGCTGCTGGCCTGCTTTAAAAGCCAGCGATTTAGCCTAATGAGCTAAACCAGCCCCTGTGTCTTTAAGACAGAGATAGATAGGTTCTTGATTAATAAGGGGCTCAGGGGTTATGGGGAGAAGCAGGAGAATGGTGATGAGAAAAATATCAGCCATGATTGAATGGCGGAGCAGACTCGATGGGCCGAGTGGCCTATTTCTGCTCCTATGTCTTATGGTCTTAAATATACGGTCTCTGGTTATTGACTCATTTGCCCAGGGGATAGTTTTCAGAACTTCTCATCATCTTTAATCTCTATTCGGTCACCTCTTAACCTACTGTGGCCCCTAGATTTGTTTTCAACCACTCCTCATATTAAGATATCCTGCATATATTTCAACCACTTACTTGTTGTGGCGTGGTTTGTACACAGAATCATAGAATTTTACACTGCAGAAGGAAGCCATTTGGCCCATCAAGCCTGCACTGATCCTTCGAAAGAGCACCTTACCTAGACCCACTTCCCGACCCTATCCCCGTAACCCCACCTAACCTACACATCTTTTTGTCACAGAAGGCCAATCCACCTAACCTTGCACCCGGAAACCGGAGCACCCGGAGGAAACCACACAGACACGGAGAGAGTGCAGGACTGTACCCAGTCACCTGAGACCGGAATCGAACCCAGGTCCTTGACGCTGTGAGGCAGCAGTGCTAACCACCGTGCCGCCCCACCATTATCGTACAACTAGTAACGGAGTTGTGCCAATCTGCCCTTCGGGTGAGGGGACTGACCCTTCAGCAACCACTGTGTTGTGCTCTCTGAGATCATGCGACTAAACATGCCCCTAATCAGACTGTTGCCCACAAAGGTAAATGGATGGGAATTATTTAGAGTAACATTTCTCCATCGCCTTGAGCCAAAAATGTAGCCTACCTGAAGGAGAGAGAGAGGGAATGGCAAAGACAAGAGATAGTATAAGAGAAAGAAACAACAAGATGGACAGGCGAGCCTATCCTCTCAGACTTGTGTACAAACACTATAGTTTGAGCTGCGAGTAAAGTATTAGTCAATCGGTTCTGAATAAACTGAACCTAGATCATTATGTCAAACAGGGCCAGGGGGGTGAGACAGACATAATAGTGAATGAATGGAAAAGTAAACTAAATTAACTCAAAAGAGCAAACAATCTGTTGGGGTGACCTTGTGGAGGCAAAGAGTTCAGGAACAATTGGTGCCGTTGGATGGAAGATTCGTAGAATTTTACAGGCAGAAGGAGGCCATTCGGCCCATCGAATCTGCACCGGCCCTTTAGAAAGAGCACCGCACCCAAGCCCACACTATCCCGTATACCCCATAACCCCACCCAACCTTTTTTCTTTGGGACACTAAGGGCAATTTAGCGTGGCCAATCCACCTAACCTGCCAATCTTTGGACAGTGGGAGGAAACCGGAGCACCCGGACGAAACCCACGCTGGAAACATGCAGACTGTGCGGAATCCGCACAGACAGTAACCCAAGCCTGGGAATCGAACCTGGGACCTGGAGCTGTGAAGCAACAGTACTAACCACTATGCTACCGTGCCACCCGTAGGGGTGGTGAGAGTGAGGAAATAATTTGAAATGTTCCTTAAGGTGCACTTTCAGAGACTTCATTGGTAAACAACATGGGATTTTATTTACAAGGACCTACAAGAGGATGTCTGCAGCTAGTTGTGGAATGCCTCAGCCTAGAGAACTACCCCTTCACCACCATCCCTGCCAGGTGGTGACTTTACACTATGAGCCCTGATTGGCCACCCAGACCAGGCAATCCTTGCTCTGCTGTATTACCCTTGGAGGAACAATCAGCACACTGGGGACAATCAACAGTCACTCTGGATGACACGAGCATTCTCCCAGTCTAAGTGACAAGTATGATGATGTCATGTCAAGTATGATTATATGAAGGTCACGTGATAAAGGTCTGCATGATGCTTTGCAGATGCTCGATTTTAATCACCCTACATTAGCTGACGTGCCTTGACTGGGCAGCACGGTAGCATTCTGGATAGCACAATTGCTTTACAGCTTCAGGGTCCCAGGTTTGATTCCCGGCTTGGGTCACTGTTTATGCGGAGTCTGCACATTCTCCCCGTGTGTGCGTGGGTTTCCTCCGGTGCTCCGGTTTCCTCCCACAGTCCAAAGATGTGCAGGTTAGGTGGATTGGCCATGCTAAATTGCCCTTAGGTCCAAAATTGCCCTTGGTGTGGGGTGGGGTTACTGGGTTATGGGAATAGGGTGGAGGTGTGGACCTTGGGTAGGGTGCTCTTTCAAAGAGCCGGTGCAGACTCGATGGGCCGAATGGCCTCCTTCTCCACTGTAAATTCTATGATTCTACGACTGCTCAGGCCTCAAGCTTGAAATTCCCTCCCGAAACCTCTCAAACTCCTGGGCTGGATTCTCCGCCCCCGCCGCGCCACATTTCTGTTCAGCCCGCCGGTGGGATGCTCCGTACTCCGGCTGGTCAAGGGGGTTTCCCATTGTGGGGCAGCCCCACGCCGCCGGGAAACCCCCGGGCTGCCGGCAAAGCGGAGCATCCCGCCGGCGGAGAATTCAGCCCCCTATCTCCCACGTCCAAGGCAGTACTTCAGACCTTTCTGTTTATATAGAGGCTTCAATGTAATAAAACACCCGGAGGTCCCCAGCATTACAGATGCCAGTCTTTCAGCCAATTTGATTCACTCCACATGATACCAGAAACAGCTGAAGGCACTGGGTACTGCAAAGGCTATAGGCCCTGACAACATTACAGAAATAGTACTGAAGACTCATGCTCCAGAACGAGCTGTGCCCCTAGCCAAGCTGTTCCGGTAAAATCTGTAACACTGGCTGGCATCTATCCAACAATGCGGAAAATTTCCCAGGTATGTCTTGCTGACAGAAAGCAGGGCACATGCACGCAGCCAATTTCCGCCCAATCGGCCTACTCTCGATCATCTGCAAAGTGATAGAAGCAGGCGTCCTTGACAGTCCGATCAAGTGGCAGTTACTCAAAAATAACCTGCTCACTGGCACTCAGTTTTGGTTCCACCAGGGTCGCTCAGCTCCTGTCCTCATTGCAGCCTATGTTCAAACATGGACAAAAGAACTGAAATGGAGAGGTGAGGAAGGCCTAGTCAGTGTGATTCGGGGCGGGGAAGTTCTCCGCTGTTGGAGCAAAAGAAGATGGTTGTGATTGTTGTTGGCCGATCATAATCCCAGGATATTGCAGCAGGAGTTTCTCAGTATAGATTATGAGGCCCAACTACCTTCAGCTGATTCATCATTGACCTTCCTTCCATCATAAGGTCGGAAGTGGGGATGCCCGCTGATGGCTGCACAATGTTCAGCACCATCTGCAACTCCTCAGATACTAAAGCATCCAAGTCCTTGGCCATGTGCAGTAAGATTTGGACAACATTCAGACTTGGGCTGGTAAGTGACAGTTACATTCGTGCCACACAAGTGCCAGGCAATGGCTGTGTCCAGTGAACGAGAATCTAACCATCTCCCCATGACATTCAATGGCATTACCATCACTGAATCCCCACTACGAACATTCTGGAGGTACCATTGACCAGAAAACTGAACTGGAAAAGCCATATATGTCAGTTGCTTAGATTCTGTGGTGACTAACTCATCTCCTTACTCCCTAAAACCGTGCCCACCACCTACAAAGCACAGGTCAGGGGTGTGATAGAACACTCTCCACTTGCCTGGATGACTGCAGCTCCAACACACACTCAGTAGCTCAACGCTATCCAGGAAAAGCAGCCCACTTGATCAGCACCGCATCCACCACCTTCAAAATTCACTCCCTCCACCACTAACGCACAGTGGCAGCCATGTGTACCATCCAACTTCTCTTCAACTTCTTCCATCGGGCAGGAGATACAGAGTCTGAGAACACACACTAGCAAATGCAAAAACAGCTTCTTCCCCACTGTTACCAAATAAGACCATAAGAACATATGAACTAGGAGCAGGAGTAGGCATCTGGCCCTCGAGCCTGCTTGGCCATTCAATGAGATCATGGCTGATCTTTTGTGGACTCAGCTCCACTTTCCGGCCCGAACACCATAACCCTTAATCCCTTTATTCTTCCAAAAAACTATCTATCTTTACCTTAAAACATGTAACGAAGGAGCCTCAACTGCTTCACTGGGCAAGGAATTCCATAGATCACAACCCTTTGGGTGAAGAAGTTCCTCCTAAACTCAGTCCGAAATCTACTTCCCTTATTTTGAGGCTTTTTCCCCAGTTCTGCTGTCACCCGCCAGTGGAAACAACCTGCCCGCATCTATCCTATCTATTCCCTTCATAATTTTTAATGTTTCTATAAGATCCCCCCTCATCCTTCTAAATTCCAACGAGTACAGTCCCAGTCTACTCAACCTCTCCTCATAATCCAACCCCTTCAGCTCTGGGATTAACCTAGTGAATCTCCTCTGTACATCCTCCAGTCCCAGTATGTCCTCTCTCAAGTAAGGAGACCAAAACTGAACACAATACTCAGGTGCGGCCTCACTAACACCTTATACAATTGCAACATAACCTCCCTAGTCTTACACTCCATCCCTCTAGCATGAAGGACAAAATTCCATTTGCCTTCTTAATCACCTGCTGCCCTGTAACCAACTTTCTGTGACTCATGCACTAGCACACCCAGGTCTCTCTGCACAGCGGCATCCTTTAATATTTTATCGTTTAAATAATAATCCCATTTGCTGTTATTCCTACCAAATGGATAACCTCACATTTGTCAACATTGTATTCCATGTGCCAGACCCTAGCCCATTCACTTAACCTATCCAAATCCCTCTGCAGACTTCCAGTATCCTCTGCACTTTTCGCTTTACCACTCATCTTAGTGTCATCTGCAAACTTGGACACATTGCCCTTGGTACCCAACTCCAAATCATCTATGTAAATTGTGAACAATTGTGGGCCCAACACGGATCCCTGAGGGACACCACTAGCTACTGATTGCCAACCAGAGAAACACCCATTAATCCCCACTCTTTGCTTTCAATTAATTAACCAATCCTCTATCCATGCTACTACTTTGCCCTTAACGCCATGCATCTTTATCTTATGCAGCAACCTTTTGTGTGGCACCTTGTCAAAGGCTTTCTGGAAATCCAGATATACCACATCCATTGGCTCCCCGTTATCTGCTGCACTGGTAATGTCCTCAAAAAATTCCACTAAATTAGTTAGGCATGACCTGCCCTTTATGAACCCATGCTGCGTCGGCCCAATGGGACAATTTCTATCCAGGTGCCTCGCTATTTCTTCCTTGATGATAGATTCCAGCATCTTCCCTACTACCGAAGTTAAGCTCACTGGCCTATAATTTCCTGCTCTCTGCCTACCTCCTTTTTTAAACAGTGGTGTCACGTTTGCTAATTTCCAATCCACCGGGACCACCCCAGAGTCTAGTGAATTTTGGTAAATCATCATAGTGCATCTGCAATTTCCCTAGCCATTTCTTTTAGCACTCTGGGATGCATTCCATCAGGGCCAGGAGACTTGTCTATCTTTAGCCCCATTAGCTTGCCCATCACTACCTCCTTAGTGATAACAATCCTCTCAAGGTCCTCACCTGCCATAGCCTCATTTCTATCATCACTGGCATGTTATTTGTGTCTTCCACTGTGAAGACCGACCCAAAAAACCTGTTCAGTTCCTCAGCCATTTCCTCATCTCCCATTATTAAAACTCCCTTCTCATCCTCTAAAGGACCATATTTACCTTGCCACTCTTTTTTGTTTTTTATATTTGTAAAAACTTTACTGTTTGTTTTTATATTCTGAGCAAGTTTACTCTCATACTCTATCTTACTCTTCTTTATAGCTTTTTTAGTAGCTTTCTGTTGCCCCCTAAAGATTTCCCAGTCCTCTAGTCTCCCACCAATCTCTGCCACTTTGTATGCTTTTTCCTTCAATTTGATACTCTCCCTTATTTCCTTAGATATCCACGGTCGATTTTCCCTCTTTCTACCGTCCTTCCTTTTGTTGGTATAAACCTTTGCTGAGCACTGTGAAAAATCGCTTGGAAGGTTCTCCACTGTTCCTCAACTGTTCCACCATAAAGTCTTTGCTCCCAGTCTACCTTAGCTAGTTTCTTCTCTCACCCCATTGTAATCTCCTTTGTTTAAACACAAAACACTAGTATTTGATTTTACTTTCTCACCCTCCATCTGTATTTTAAATTCCACCATATTGTGATCGCTCCTTCCGAGAGGATCCCTAACTATGAGATCATGAATCAATCCTGTCTCATTACACAGGACAAGATCTAGGACCGCTGATCCCTCGTAGGTTCCATTACATACTGTTCCAGGAAACTATCGTGGATACATTCTATAAACTCCTCCTCAAGGTTGCCTTGACCGACCTGGGTAAACCAATCGACATGTAGATTAAAATCCCCCATGATAACTGCTGTACCATTCTTTTTTTTTTAAATAATTTTATTGGAATTTTTACAGAAAATATAAAAATATAACAAGTATAGCAACAGGCAGTAATATGCAACTAACAGCCCCATAACACCCACAATTCCCCCCATACCGTAACATCACATGTATCACACTCCCCCCCACCCCCCCCCCCCCACCCCCCCCCAACAAGAGAACTTTACCATAAATTAAAATTAAATAATCAAATTTAAATAAAATAAGCAAACATAATCAACGTCCCCCCCCCACCCCCGGGTTGCTGCTGCTACTGTCCCAAGTACCCTATCGTTGAGCCAGAAAGTCGAGGAAAGGTTGCCACCGTTTAAAGAACCCTTGCACCGACCCTCTCAGGGCGAATTTAACCTTCTCAAGCTTAATAAAACCCGCCATGTCATTGATCCAGGTCTCCACGCTTGGGGGACCTCGCATCCTTCCACTGTATCAAATCCTTTCGCCGGGCTACTAGGGACGCAAAGGCCAGCTTCTTTCGCCTCCTGCCCTCCGGCTCTACCCCAACCCCAAAGATCGCGAGTCCCAATCCTGGCTTGACCCTGGATCCACCACCCTCTGATACCGTCCTTGCCACCCCCTTCCTAGAACTCCTCCAGTTGCCGGGCATGCCCAGAACATATGGGCATGGTTCGTTGGACTCCCCCGAGCACCTGACACACCTATCTTCACCCCCAAAGAGGCTGTTTAGCTCACAAGGGCTAAATCGCTGGCTATATAAAGCAGACCAAGCAGGCCAGCAGCATGGTTCAATTTCCCGTGTCAGCCTCCCCGGACAGGTGCCGGAATGTGGCGACTAGGGGCTTTTCACAGTAACTTCATTGAAGCCTACTCCGTGACAATAAGCGATTTTTTTTTTTCAAAGACCTACTCATCCTCATCCCAGTCATGTGGGCCCTATGCAGCACCTTGAATTGGATGAGGCTAAGCCGCGCACACGAGGAGGAGAATTTACCCTCTCCAGGGGCATCAGCCCATGTCCCATCTTCGATCTGTTCCCCAGTTCCCCCTCCCACTTAGCTTTCAGCTCCTCTACTGACGCCTCTTCCACCTCCTGCATAAGCTTGTAGAATATCGGATATCTTCCCCTCCCCGACCCCAGACCCCCGAGAGCACCCTGTCACTCACCCCCTAGCGGGAGTGCAGGGAATCCCTCCACCTGCCGTCTAGCAAATGCCTTTACCTGCAGGAATATCTAAACATGTTTCCTGGCGGGAGCCCAAATTTCTCCTCCAACTCCCCCAGGCTCGCAAACCTTCCGTCGATAAACAGGTCCCTCAGCTGTCTAATGCCCGCTCTATACCATCCCCGAAATCCCGCATCCATGTTCCCCGGGACGAACCTATGGTTCCCCCTCAACTGAGCCTCCATCGAGCCCCCACTTCTCCCCTATGTCGCCTCCACTGCCCCCAAATCTTGAGGGTAGCCGCCACCACCGGACTCGTGGTATACCTCGTGGGAGGGAGCAGCCACGGCGCACAGGACGCTCTCTCCATCCGTTTCCATGCTGCCCCCTCCCCCTCCATCACCCACTTACGCACCATCGACACGTTGGCCCGCCCAGTAGTACCCGAGGAGGTTGGACAACGCCAGCCCCCCCCCCATCTCTACTCCGCTCCAAGAAGACCCTCTTCACCCTCGGGGTGCAATGCGCCCAAAACAAATCCCATGATGCTGCTGGTCACCCTTTTAAAAAAGGCCCTAGGGATAAAGATGGGCAAGCACTGGAAGAGGAACAAGAACTCGGAGAACCGTCATTTTGACGGATTGCACTCTGCCCGCCAGCGATAGCGGCACCATGTCCCACCTTTTAAATTCCTCCTCCATCTGCTCCACTAGTCTGGTGAAGTTAAGCTTATGAAGAGCCCCCAACCCCTGGCCACCTGCACCCCCAGGTACCTGAAACTCTTCACTGCCCTCCTAAAGGGGAGCCTCCCAATTCCCTCCTCCTGATCTCCCGGGTGCACTACAAATACCTCGCTCTTCCTAAGTCAGCTTATAGCCCGAGAAGTCCCCAAATTCCGCTAACAGCTCCATCACCCCGGCATTCCCCCCTCTGGGTCCACCACATATAACAGCAGGTCGTCCGCATACAGCGATACCCGGTGCTCCTCCCCACCCCGCACCAGACCCCTCCACTTCCCTGACTCCCTCAACGCCATGGCCAGCGGTTCAATCGTCAGTGCAAAGAGCAGGGGGACAGGGGACACCCCTGCCTGGTCCCACGATAAAGCCTAAAATACTCCAATCTCCTTCCATTTGTGACTACACTCGCCATCGGCGCCGCGTAAAGCAGCCTCACCCTTTTGATGAATCCCTCCCCAAATCCAAAACCTCTCTGATGTACCATTTCTACATGCATCAGTTATTTCTTTGTTTATTGCCTGCCCCACCATGACGTACTATTTGGTGGCCGATAGACTACTCCTATCAGTTACTTTTTCCGCCTTACTATTCCTGATTTCCACCTAAATGGATTCAACCTTATCGTCTATAGCACCGATGTCATCCCTTACTATTGCCCGGATGTCATCCTTAAATAACAGAGCAACACCACCTCCCTTACCATCCACTCTGTCCTTCCGAATAGTTTGATACCCTCGGATATTTAACTCCCAGTCGTGACCATCCTTTAACCATGTTTCAGTAATGGCCACTAAATCATAGTCATTCACGATGATTGTGCCATCAACTCATTTACTTTATTCCGAATACTACGAGCATTCAGGTAAAGTACACTTATGTTGGTTTTTTTTTAACCTCTGTTTGAATCTTAACATCTCCAGTTTTATTCTTTTTAGTATTATGGGCCTATTCACTGAGCTCCCCTCAGTCACTGTACCTTGTACTGTCGCCCTTTTTTGATTTTTGACTATGTCTTCTCTGCCTTGCACTTTTCCCCTTACTTCCTTTTGCTTCTGTCCCTGTTTTACTACCTCCAACTTCCTGCATCGGTTCCCATCCCCCTGCCACATTAGTTTAAACCCTCCCCAAACAGCTCTAGAAAAACACCCCCCATAGGACATCGGTTCCAGTCCTGCCCAGGGGCAGACCGTCCAGTTTGTACTGTCCCACCTCCCCCAGAACCGGTCCCAATGCCCCAGGAATTTGAATCCCTCCCTCTTGCACCATCTCTCGAGCCACATATTCATCCTATCTATCCTGACATTCCTACTCTGACTAGCTTGTGGCACTGGTAGCAATCCTGAGATTACTACCTTTGAGGTCCTACTTGTTAGTTTAACTCCCAACTCCCTGAATTCCGCTTGTAGGACCTCATCCCGTTTTTTACCTATATCGTTGGTGCCTATGTGCACCACGACAGCTGGCTGTTCACCCTCCCCCCCCCAGAATGTCCTGCAGCCGCTCCGAGACATCCTTGCCCCTTCCACCAGGGAGGCAACATACCATCCTGGAGTCTCGATTGCGCCCACAGAACCGCCTGTCTATTCCCCTTACGATTGAATCCCCTATCACTATAGCCCTGCCATTTTTCTTCCTGCCCTGCTGTGCAGCAGAGGCCAGTCACGTGCCATGAACCTGGCTGCTGCTGCCTTCCCCTGGTGAGCCATCTCCCTCAACAGTATCCAAAGCGGTATATCTGTTTTGCAGGGAGATGACCGCAGGGGACAACTGCACTGCCTTCCTACTCTTGCTCTGTCTTTTGGTCACCCATTTGCTATCTCCCACAGTAACTTTCACCTGCAGTGTGACCAACTCGCTAAACGTGCTATCCACAACCTCCTCAGCATCGCGGATGCTCCAAAGTGAGTCCATCCGCAGCTCCAGAGCCATCAAGCGGTCTAACAGGAGCTGCAACTGAACACACTTCTTGCACGTGAAGGAGCCAGGGACAGTGGACGTGTCCCTGAGCTCCCACATGGCACATGAGGAGCATGCCACGGGTCTGGGATCTCCTGCCATGTCTTAAACCTTAGGTAAACTTATACAACTACAATTTCAAAATAAAAATAAATAAATTAGACAATGAAAAGAAAAACTACTTACCAGTCACTTACCAGGGTTAAAAAGCACGTCCGAAAAAGCACCTTCTCTCACTCTGCACCGAATTACCTCACTGCACCACAAATTACCAAGTTGCAATTCCCACTCTAGGTGTACCTCACTCCGGATGTGTCTCCTTGAAAAGCGCATGGTTGAAATGGTTCCTAAATGGCCCTCTTATGGACTGATCTGTGGCGGAATTCTCCGACACCCCGCAGGGTTGGGGAATCGCCTGGGGCCGGCGTAAATCCCGTCCCCGCCGTGGCCGGAATTCTCCCCCACCCGGGAATTGGCGGGAAGCGGGAATCGCCGCCCCGCCGATCGGCATGCCCCCCGCCGCGATTCTCCGGCCCACAATGGGCCGAAAGTCCCGCCGTTGACAGGCCAATCCCGCCGACGGTGGTTTAAACCATCTCTGGTGCGGCGGGATTGGCGGCGCGAGCCGGCCCCCGGGGTCCTGGGGGGGGGGGGGGGGTGGCGGGTCCGATCGGACCCAGGGGCACCCACGGTGGCCTGGCCATGCGATTGGGGCCCACTGATCGGCGGGAGGGGCCTGTGCCGTGGGGCACTCTTTTTCTTCCCGCAGGCCACCACAGCCTCCACCATGGCGGAGACGGAAGAGACCCCTTCTACCGTGCATGCGCCGGTGGTGACGTCACGGCCGCTGACGCGAGCCCGGCGCATGCGCGGGACCGGCGAGGCCTTTCTGCCAGCCTCGACGCCGGGCGGCGTAGCGCCAAAGGCCGTTGGCGCCAGTTTGGTGCCGGCCGCTGACGGAAGCGGGCCTAGCCCCTAAAGGTGTGGAGAATTTGGGGAGGCCCGACGCTGGAGTGGTTGGTGCCACTCCGCTATGGCGGGACCCCCCGCCCCGCCGGGTAGGGGAGAATCCCGGCCCTGTCTACTGAGTAGTAGTACACTCCTGTATGCTTCACCTGATGCTTGTGTCTATGTATTTACATTGTGTATCTTCTGTACATTTTGTATTTTAGTTTTGCCCTCTGTATTTCCTTTTCATGTGTGGAATGATCTGTCTGAGCTGTACGCAGAACAATATTTTCACTATACCTCGGTACACAATAAACCATCCAACCCATCTACAAGATGCACTTCATCAACTCACCAAGGCTCCTTTGACAGCACCTTCCAGACCCACGACCTCAACCACCTAGGAGGACAAGGCAGCAGATACACGGGAACACACCGCCGGCCCCCTGCAGGTTCTTCTCCACGCCACACACCACCCTGATATATATTGACGTGCCTTCGCTGTCACTGGGTGAAGAGCGTGGAACAACCTCCCTAACAGCACTGTGGATGTACCTATGCCACCTGGACTGAAGCAGTTTAAGAAGGCAGCTCACCACCACTTTCTCGGAGGCAGTTAAGGATGGACAACAAATGCACGTCCAGCCAGCAGGGCCCACGTTCCAATAAATATTTTTTTAAACCATTTTGGTCAGCTGCACTAATATTCACTCATATGGCTCAATGTCAAATTTCATTCGATAATGCTCCTATAGTGTTTAAAGCTTTTACAAAAATTGCAAATTTGGTTGCTCAATAACTGAATTAGACAAAATGATTTATTTAACGGTAATCAGAAAGTTGCACATTTAAAAATAAAAGTGATACGATATGGTACACCATGTAATTCATGTTTTAGTTCACCTTCCCCGGCCTTTGAACAATAGCGCAGATCAAAGACAGACAGTCCAGCTTGGAACACGTATCTCCCAACCGTCACCAGCGGAGGTATTTTGAGTTTGATTTCTACTTTGTCCATCTGCCTTTTGAAATTTTGCGGGCGTGATTCCTGCACCAGCCAGCAGAGGATGCAGCCATCCATGCCTCTCCTTTCGAGGAAGTTGTTCTATGAGCAGCGGGCACTATCGTCTTTCGTTCTGTTTTGCACTGTCATACAGTCCTATTACAGATACTTTCCATTTTGACCATTAAACCGGAAATAAATCTTTCTCATTTTATATTATATGGGCCAGTGGTTTAGAGAACACCCAACGTACATCATGGAGTTCACCTGACCCACAACTTTTAATAGATTTTGGTTATGGGAAGCACAAGGGCCTAGTTTACAGGTGTGATGCAACAGAGATCTAAAGTATATTTAAACAAAACAATGTTTATTCTATGAATCCAGTTAACATCTTACTAACTACCTACACTGATAATCCTCACAGATACAGTACTCTATAGGTAACTCTTAATATCTTTCCTAACAACATCCATAAGTCAAAGACCCTTTTAAACAAGGACAGTAAGGTTTGCCTTCCTCACACAAACAGGTATTACTTCGAAATCATCAAGTGATCTGGAGACATTCTTTAGGTAGGCAGAGAGAGAGACATAAACACCTCCTTGGTTTGAATGCAGCTCTCCAACTGAATACAAAACTAAAACTCCGAGCCAAAAACAGCTTCCAGCTGAAAGCGAAAGTAAAAAGCAGAGCAGAGCCCAGCTCCACCACACAAATGACATATACTGCAGCCACTTGAGAAGACAAACATTTCTTAAAGTGACCATTCCCATGACCAAATATTATTCTCCATAGAACATCAGAGCGCAGATCCTGATCAGATCCAAAATATATTTTGAGCACTCCAGACTGTAATACACCTGAAATACTGCTTTAATAAGTTTCATTCATCAATGTTTCCAAAATGTCGTGAGAGCCAGGGTAATCCCAAATATTTGTCTTTCTTTCCTTCTGATTTGTGCTAGAGGATGTATTCCACGGTGCCGTCCAGTATCCTATCCAATACCATGCAACTCAATTGATTGCTATCTTACTGGGATAGGTAAGCTGGACTTCTTCTGACTGACCTCCATCTAGTTCACCTGAGGAAGAGTGTGTTTATGCAGCCATTAGGTGGGGCTAAACTCCAATTTGATCGTGTTGCCCTGCATTGTAGATTAGAGCAGTCAGACACAAGGGTGAAGTAGAATAATGAATATGGTTCTTGAAGATCATTGATGTCCATAGAACTGTTTCCCAGGATGAGTGACCATATACGTGAGAGGAGCAACAGGAGGGAAAGTTTGGATCAACCACCTTAAACATTCACTCCCACGACCACCGACGCACAGTGGCAGCAGCGTGCGCCATCTACAAGATGCACTGCAGCAACTCACTGCAACAACATCTTCCAAATCCACGACCCCTGCCTCTGTGAAGTTCCCTCAAAGCCACACACCATCCTGACTGGAACTACCTCCCTGTTCCTTTACTGTTGCTGGATCATAATCTTGGGACCCCAGTTAGAATTCCGACAGAGCAGAAGGAGGCCATTCGACCCATCGGCTCTGCACCAAGGCATCCCACCCAGGCCCCATCCCCGTAACCCCACCTAACCTGCACATCTTTGGACACCCTTCCTAACAGCACTATGGGTGTCTCTACACATCTGTCATTGGGAAAATGTTAGAGCCCATTATAAAGATGTAGCAGCAGAGCGTTTAGAAATACATAATATAATCAAGTAGATTAATGGCTTCATGGAGGGGAAATCATGCCTGACAAATTTATTAGAATTCTTTGAAAGTGGTAATAATCAGGATAGATGAAAGGGAACCACTAGATGTATTATACTTGGATTTCATAAAAGCGTGAGATAAGGTACCGTACACTTAATAAAATAAGAGCCAATGGAGTTGGAAGTAGTATATTAGCATGGATAGAGGATTGACTAACTAATAGAAAACAGAGAGTTGTAATAAGAAGGGCATTTTCAGGATGCCATCCTGTAATTCGTGGGGTGCCACAGTGATCAGTGCTGGGGCCACAATTATTTCCAATATATATGAATGACTTGGATGAGGGAAGTGAACGTACTATTGCCACGTTTGCAGATGACACAAAAATAGATGGTGAGGATAACACAGAAGGATATAGATAGGTTAGCTGAGTGGACAAACACTTGGCAGATGGAATATAGTGCAGGGAAATGGGAAGTTATGCAGTTTGGTAGGAAGGATAAAGGAGCTGAATATTATTTAAATGGAGAAAGACTGCAGAAAACTACAACACAAAGAGATTTTGGGGTCATAAGAACATAAGAACTAGGAGCAGGAGTAGGCCATCTGGCCCTTCGAGCCTGCTCCGCCATTCAATGAGATCATGGCTGATTTTTGTGGACTCAGCTCCACTTTCCCATCCAAACACCATAACCCTTTATTCCTTTATTCTCCAAAAAGCTATCTATCATTATCTTGAAAACATTAAATGAAGGAGCCTCAACTGCTTCACTGGGCAAGGAATTCCATAGATTCACAACCCTTTGGGTGAAGAAGTTCCTCCTAAGATCAGTCCTAAATCTACTTCCACTTATTTTGAGGCTATGCCCCCTAGTTCTGCTTTCACCCACCAGTGGAAACAACCTGCCCGCATGTATCCTATCTATTCCCTTCGTAAAGTAATATGTTTCTGTAAGATCCCCCCCCCCCCCCAACATCCTTCCAAATTCTAACGAGTACAGTCCCAGCCTACTCAACCTCTCCTCGTAATCCAACCCCTTCAGCTCTGGGATTACCCTAATGAATCTCCTCAGCACACCCTCCAGCACCTGTACGTCCTTTCTCAGGTAAGGAGGCCAAAACTGAACACAATTCTCCAGGTGTGGCCTCACTAACACCTTATACAATTGCAGCATAACCTCCCTAGTCTTAAACTCCATCCCTTTAGCAATGAAGAACAAAATTCCATTTGCCTTCTTAATCACCTGTTGCACCTGTAAACCAACTTTTTGCGAGTCATGCACTAGCACACCTAGGTCCCTCTGCACAGCAGCATGTTTTAATATTTTATCATTTAAATAATAATCCCTTTTGCTGTTATTCCTACCAAAATGGATAACCTCACATTTGTCAACATTGCATTCCATCTGCCAGACCCTAGCCCATTCACTTAACCTATCCAAATCCCTCTGCAGACTTCCAGTATCCTCTGCACTTTTTGCTTTACCACTCATCTTAGTCTCATCTGCAAACTTGGACACATTGTCCTGGGTCCCCAACTCCAAATCATCTATGTAAATTGTGAACAATTGTGGGCCCAACACTGATCCCTGAGAGACACCACTAGCTAGTTTGCCAACTAGAGAAACCCCCATTAATCCCCACTCTTTGTTTTCTATTAATTACCCAATCCTCTATCCATGCTACTACTTTACCCTTAATGTCATGCATCTTTATCTCATGCAGCAACCTTTTGTGTGGCACCTTGTCAAAAGCTTTCTGGAAATCCAGACATACCACGGCCGCGATTCTCCGCCCCCCACGATGGGTCGGAGTATAGCGGGAGGGCCTTCCCGACATTTTTCCCGACCTCCCGCTATTCTCCCCCCCCACGGCCGCCCCACGACACGAATCGCTGCTCGCTATTTTTTTACGGCGAGCAGTGATTCTCCCCTATCCGATGGGCCGATTTCCCAGGCCTTTACGGCCGTTTTCACGAACTCCAACACACCTGCTCTCACAGTTCGTGAAAACGGCCGCAAAGTGCCGTTCTCGAGAACCATGGCACCGATTGGCACGGCCGCACCACGGCCATGCCAAGGGTGGCATGGGCCCGCGATCAGTGGGCACAGATCGCGGGCAGCGGGTCTGAACCCCGTGCACTCTTTGTTCCTCCGCCACCCCACTGGATCAGTCCGCGGGGCGGCTGAGGGGCATAACGGCCCGCGCATGCGCGGGTTTCACGCATATGCGTGATGACGTCATCCGCGCATGCGTGGGTTGGAGCCGTCCAATCCGCGCATGCGCGGCTGACGTGATTGTGCGCATCAGTCGCCGTTACCCTTGGCGCGCGGGCTTAGCGAAGTTCGAAGCCTGCGATGCCGAGGTTCACGGGGCCCCGCTGCTAACCCCGACCGGGGAGCAGAATCGGATCCCGGGAGGGGGCGCGGAGGCTGCCGTGAAACACGGCCAGTTTCACGGCAGCCTTCACGACTCTCCGCATTTGCGGAAATCGCGCCCCACATCTATTGGCTCCCTGTTGTCTACCGCACTGGTAATGTCCTCAAAAAATTCCACTAAATTGAAAAATGAAAATGAAAATCACTTTATTGTCATGAGTAGGCTTCAATGAAGTTACTGTGAAAAGCCCCTAGTCGCCACATTCTGGCACCTGTGTGGGGAGGCTGGTACGGGAATTGAACCGTGCTGCTGGCCTACTTGGTCTGCTTTCAAAGCCAGTGATTTAGTCCACTGAGCTAAACCAGCCCCTGTAGGTAGATAGTTAAATTAGTTAGGCATGACCTGCCCTTTATGAACCCATGCTGCGTCTGCCCAATGGGACAATTTCCATCCAGATGCCTCACTATTTCTTCCTTGATGATAGATTCCAGCATCTTCCCTACTACTGAAGTTAAGCTAACTGGCCTATAATTACCCACTTTCTGCCGACCTCCTTTTTTAAACAGTGGTGTCACGTTTGCTAATTTCCAATCCGCCGGGACCACCCCAGAGTCTAGTGAATTTTGGTCAATTATCACTAGCCATTCTTTCCCTAGCCATCTCTTTTAGCACTCTGGGATGCATTCCATCAGGGCCAGGAGACTTGTCTACCTTTAGCCCTATTAGCTTGCCCATCACTACCTCCTTAGTGATAACAATCCTCTCAAGGTCCTCACCTGTCAGAGCCTCATCTCTATCAGTCACTGGCATGTTATTTGTGTCTTCCACTGTGAAGACCGACCCAAAAAACCTGTTCAGTTCCTCAGCCATTTCCTCATCTCCCATTATTAAATCTCCCTTCTCATCTTCGAAAGGACCAATGTTTACCTTAGCCACTCTTTTTTGTTTCATATATTTGTGGAAACTTTTACTTTCTGTCCTTGTGCATAAATCAGAAAAAGCTAAGATTAAGTTGAACAGGTAATCCATAGAATCCCTATAGTGCAGAAGGTGGCCATTTGGCCCATCGAGTCTGCACCGGCCCTCTGAAAGAGCATTCTACAGAGGCCCACTGCCCCACCCTGTCCCTGTAACCACGTGTAAAGAACATGGCCAATCCACCTAACTTGCACATCTTTGAACTATGGGAGCGAACCAGAGCATCTGGAAGAAACACACACAGACACGGGGAGAATGTGCAAACTGCACACAGTAACCCAAGCCTGGAATTGAAGCTGGATCACTTGTACTGAAGCAGCAGTGCTAACCACTATGCCACCCATAGCAAAGGCAAGTGGAATGTTGGCCCTTATTTCAAATGGGAATGAAGTACAAAAATAGGGAAGTATTGCTAAAACTGTACAAGGCAGTAGTTAGACCGCACCTGGGATTCTGTGAACAGTTTTGATCCCCTTATCTAAGGAAAGCTTTATTGGCAATGGAGGCAGTCCAGAGAATGCTGACTAGGTTGATCATAGGTATCAAGAGGTTAAATAGATTGTGTCTGTGCTCATTGGAGTTTAGAAGAACGAGAGGTGGTCTTATTGAGACAGATTGGATTCTCAGGGGTTTGACAGGATAGATGCTGAGAGGTTATTTTTTCCTGGTGGGAGAGTCTGGGACCAGAGGGCATCATCTCAGAGTAAGGGGTCGACCATTTCAGAGATGAGGAGGAATTTCTTCTCTCGGAAGGTAGAGAATCTGTGGAATTCTTTACCGCAGAGAGCTGTAGAGGCTGGGTCGTTAAGTATGTTCAAGGCTGGACTTCCGGTTGCGGCTATGTGGAGCTAAGCCGCACGTTCGGCAGTTCCCGCTTTAAAAGGACTTGTGGGCTCTTTTAAGGGCCCCAAACGGCGCTGATTCGACGATTCCCGGTGGATAAAGGGGTCTGGAGCAAAACCCCCCGGGATTTATGGTGCGGACTCGAAGTGGGGCGAGGAGAAAAACGGCAGCAGCTCCCCTGGAAAAGCGGGGGAATGTGGACAAAATGGCGGCCGGTGGAGCCCCTGAGGAGTGGAGGCAGTGGGCTGAGGAGCAGCAGGCGGCCCTTCTGCACTATTTTACGGAGCTGAAAGGGGAGTTGTTGGAATCCCTGAAGGTGACGACGAGTAAGCTACTGGAGACCCAGACAACCCAGGGTGCAGTGATACTCGAATTGCAGCAGCAGGCCTCTGAGCGCGAGGAGGAGGTTTCGGCCCTCGTGGGGAAGGTGGAGATATACGAGGCGCTTCATAAAAAGTGGCAGGATCGGTTTGAGGAGATGGAGCTTCGGTCACGGAGGAAGAACCTGCGGATCCTGGGCCTCGAGGAGGGGCTGGAGGGGTTGGACCTGCCGGCCTATTTGGCCGTGATGTTGAACTCGCTGGTGGGGGCAGGATCCTTCCATCTGCCCCTGGAGCTGGAGGGGGCCCACAGAGTACTGGCCAGGTGGCCTAAGGCGAATGAACCCCCGCGGGCGGTGCTGGTGCGGTTCCATCGGTTCAGCGACCGGGAGTGTGTTCTCCGATGGGCCAAGAAGGTGAGGAGCAGTAAGTGGGAGAATTCGGTAGTGCTTATCTACCAGGACTGGAGTGCGGAGGTGGCCAAGCGGAGAGCCGGGTTTAACCGGACGAAGGCGGTGCTCCATGGAAAGCAGGTGAAGTTCGGCATGTTGCCACCTGCGCGCCTGTGGGTCACCTACAAGGAACGGCATCACTACTTTGAGTCCCCGGAGGAAGCGTGGGCCTTTGTGCAGGCTGAAAAGCTGGACTCGAACTAGAGATTGGGGGTGTGGGAGTTTTTCTATTCATATATCATTGTTTATGCTGTAGCGGGTTATTCTGTTTGTTTCTGTTTGTTCTCTCGCATTCGGAAGATGTGGGTTATGGTTTTGTGTTCTAAGGGGGGTACTGGGGTTTGTGGTTGATCTGTGTCTTTGTTTGTACGGAGTTGGTGGTTGGGTTGGGACTGCGGTTCGGGAGCTGCGTTGGTGGGGTGGGGCAGTGTGAAAGCACGGGCTTTTCTCTGCTTTCCCGCGCTGCGGGACGAGGGGGTGGAGCTGGTGGCGAGGGGCGTGGTTATTAGACCGGGTTTCCCGCGCTGAAGCGGTGCCCAGGAGCTGATGCAGGGGAGGAGGGGGACCTCATATCGGGAGGGGTCGGAGTTAGAGCGGGAGCTGCCGGGGTCAGCAGAAGTCAGCTGGCTCACGGGAGTACAGTGGAGGGAGAGTCGCGGCTAGGAGGGGTCCTAGCCTGGAGGGGGGGGGGGGGGGGGGCAGATTGAGGAGGGGACATGGGCGGACGTCCTGGAGAGGGTGAACTCCTCCTCTTCATGTGCGAGGCTTAGTCTCATCCAGTTCAAGGTGCTGCACCGGGCCCACATGTCCGGATCTAGGATGAGTAGGTTCTTTTTCGGGCGAAGACAGGTGCGTCAGGTGTTCGGGGAGTCCAGCGAACCATGCCCATATGTTCTGGGCATGCCTGGCAATGGAGGAGTTCTGGAAGATGGTGGCGAGGACGGTGTTGAGGGTGGTGGGATCCAGGGTCAAGTCAGGCTGGGGTCTCGCGATATTTGGGGTTGGCGTGGAGCCGGGGGTGCAGGAGGCGAAAGAGGCCGATGTCTTGGCCTTTGCATCCCTAGTAGCCCGGCGGAGGATCTTGCTGCAGTGGAAATATGCGAGACCTCCAAGTGTGGAGACCTGGATTAATGACATGGTGGGATTCATTAAGTTGGAAAGGGTCAAGTTCGCCCTGAGGGGGTCGCTACAAGGGTTCTTTAAGCGGTGGCAGCCTTTCCTCGACTTTCTGGCTCAACGATAAGGTACTAGGTCAGCAGCAGCAGCAACCCGGGGGAGGGGGGGGGGGGGGAAGGGGGGGGAAAGGGGGGAGGAAAGGGGGAGGGGGTTAGGGGGATAGTGTTTAAGTTAATTTGCTTATTGTTAATTTATTTTGTTGTTTATTGGGGTTGAGGGGGGTGGGGGGGGTTTGTTATATGCGTTGTTACGAGTGCCGGGGGATGTTTATTATTATTATTGTTATTGTTCTTATTGTTTTGTTGATATATATTTTTCAAAAAATTCCAATAAAATATATTTTAAAAAAAAGTATGTTCAAGGCTGAGAGAGACAGATTTTTAATCATTGACGGAAAAAGGGTTCTGGGGATAAGTCGGGAAAGTGGAGTTGAAGCTTACCATATCAGATCAGTCATGATTGAATGGCAGACCAGGCTTGATGGGCCGAATGGCCTACTTCTGCTCCTACGTCTACGGGCTTATGATCATCCACAAGATGGACTCCAGCAGTTCAAGAAGGTGGTTTACCACCATCACCACCTCAAGGGCAATTAGGAATGGGCAACAAAGGCTGGTCTGACCAGCGACACCCACATTCCATGAAAAGATAAATAAAAATTTTGACCCAGTAAACGTTGCTCGTACATTTACTAAATAATGATTTTTTTAAAAATAAATTTAAATAGCCAATTTTTTTTTCAATTATGGGGCAGTTTAGCGTGGTCAATCCACCTACCCGCACATCATTGGGTTGTGGGGGTGAGACCGAGGTAAACACGGGGAGAATGTGCAAACTCCACACGGACAGTGACCCAGAGCCGGGATCGAACCCGGGTCCTCGGCGCGGTGAGGCAACAGTGCTAACCACTGTGCCACTCGCGCTGTCCAGTGTAAATAATGATTTAATGAAATTTTTGTGCTTGCATGTCGTAAATAGCCCCATTGATTTACATATTTCTATTTGTATGATTATTTATGTTTTTTTCACTGGTCACAAAGTAAAGGTGACGATGACATTCGACCCGTCTTTTTCATCCTTTCAGAAAAGTTAAGATTCCCATATTGCTGTTTAGCACACTGGGCTAAATCACTGGCTTTGAAAGCAGACCAAGGCAGGCCAGCAGTGCGGGTTCAATTCCCGTACCAGCCTCCCCAAACAGGCACTGGAATGTGGCGACTAGGGACTTTTCGCAGTCAATTTATTTAAAGCCTACTTGTGACAATAAGCGATTTTCTTTTTTTTTTCATTTTCATTGCACCATCTAACTACCCCTTGACTGCCTCCAGATGGGACATTGAACTGAGGCCCCACTATTGCCCAAATAAAACCAATGACAATTTACCTTGAAAGTTGCTGGAAGTGCAAGATAGAAATAGCACATTGCCATCTACTGGGCACTGGGGGCCTGACTGAACACAATGCGTCTGCTGAACCAACCAGGATTGCAAAATTAATAGTGTGAGTACTGTATTGAGACGAAAGTGTAAGTTTAGAGTCGGTGAATTCATTATAAACTCAAGTACAGAGAGGGAAAAGAAAGGGCAAGAAAGATTGGATTAATAAAGAGAGAATAAGTTTTTTTTAAAACTTCTGGATCTCTGGCAATTGAAACAAGAATGAACGAGACTCCACGCTCAGTTAACTAACAGTCCCGGGAAATTGACTGGCAGTAGATTTGAATCCTTATGACATCTTTAGAGGCAGTTAAACTTGAAATGGCTTGATATCAGCTTTTATGACGAGTTTACGTTGTACTTTCCGTGTACGTACTGGAGTTCCACCCCACCCAATGTCTTTGATTGGGAATAAGAGTCTGCTTTACGGAACACCTTTGCCCAGTCCGTAAGCATGACCCCGAACTCCCTTTCAGCTCACCGTCTTGCTCCCATGGCGACATTTCTGTCGATGGCCGGATATAAGGTTCCAGTGAAGCCCAACACAAACTGGAGAAATAGCCCCTCATCTTCTGATGTGGCACGTTGCAGTCTTCTGTACATCACATTGAGTTCAACAACTTCAGGCTATCAACTCGCTTTGCCATCGTGA
Organism: Scyliorhinus canicula; assembly: GCF_902713615.1. NCBI lineage: Eukaryota > Metazoa > Chordata > Chondrichthyes > Carcharhiniformes > Scyliorhinidae > Scyliorhinus > Scyliorhinus canicula. The sequence continues at coordinate 10,984,432 of NC_052157.1, read as the reverse complement.
TTCCCTTTTTTAATCCATTTTGTTTTGTCCCCACCACCAACCCACCCCCGAAGGGCCATCTGTCACTTGTTCTTACGCTTTGGCTTTCACAGAGTGCTGACCCTTGTTCTACTATTAACACAGTCTACTTCTTACCTTTATGCCACTATCAACACCTTATTTAGTCTTTAACACAACCATTGACACTAACCTTAGTCTTGTGCCCATGACATCTTTCTCAAATCTCTCCTGAGCTCCCACCTATCCCTGACCTTCTATTTTGCCCCACCCCCATGTCAAACAGTGGAGCTCTGAAGAGGAGCCAGGCAGACTTGAAACGTTAACTCTGCTCCTCTCTCCACCGATGCTGCCTGTCCTGCTGAGTTTTTCCAGCATTTTCTGTTTTTATTTCAGATTCAGCATCCGCTGTATTTTGTCTTTATTTAAGTAAGAGGGCAGCATGGTAGCACAGTGGTTAGCACTGTTGCTTCACAGCTCCAGGGTCCCAGGTTTGATTCCTGGCTTGGGTCACTGTCTGTGCGGAGTCTGCACGTTCTCCCCGTGTCTGCGTGGGTTTCCTCCGGGTGCTCCGGTTTCCTCCCACGGATGTGCAGGTTAGGTGGCTTGGCCATGCCAAATTGCCCTTAGCATCCAAAAAGATTGGGTGGGGTAACTGGGTTACGGGGATGGCGTGTGGGCTTGGGTGGAGTGCTCTTTCCAAGGGCCAGTGCAGACTTGATGGGCTGAATGGCCTCCTTCTGCACTGTAAATACTATGATATGATTCTATGTTAAGAGGCTGTTCACAGAAAACAAACAATGGCAAGACATCTCTAACACCGTCATTCTTTTCCTTCAAGGGATGTGGGCTTCGCTGGCTAGGCCTGCATTTATTGCCCATCCCTAATTGCCCTCGAGAAGGTGGTGGTGAGCTGCCTTATTGAACCGCTGCAGTCCATGTGGTGTAGATACACCTGCGGTGCGGTTAGGGAGGGAATCACAGGATTTTGACCCAGCGACAGTGAAAGAACAGTAATATATTTCCTAGTCAGGATGGTGAGTGGCTTGGAGGGGAACTTGCAGTTTGTGGTGTTTCTTTTTATTGGTTGCTCCCGTCCTCCTAAATTCTAAATGGACTCTAACCTGGTGTTGTAAGTGTGGTGAATTATACTGTATTGTAATTCACACTGTATTGCATAGCATAGTATTATGTCCTTGTGGGCTCTGTCTGTGAGCCGTTGCGTGGCTCTGCCCGTAGGGGGAGATGCGGAGCTTGTACAGGGCTCCACCCTTGGCTCTGCCCATGGCCCCTCCCACTACAGGAAGTATAAAGTGCTGCAGCCGTAAGCCCTGCTCTCAGTTCCTTCTGGTCGCAGGCTGGCTCAGTTATAAGACTATTAAAACCACGGTTTACTTCCAATCGTGTCTCTAGTGAATTGATGGTCACATCAGTAAGACTTCTTACTGTCCTTCTAAATGGCAGTGGTCATGGATTTCGAAGGTCCCATTGAAGGAGCCTTGGTGAGTTCCTGCAGTGCATCTTTTAGATGGTACACACGGCTGCTACTTTAGGTCACTGCTGGAGGGAGTGAATGTTTGTGGGAGGGGAGCAATCAAGCGGGCTGTGTTATCCTGGATGGTGTTGAGTTTCTTGAGTGTTGTTGGAGCTGCACTCATCCAGGCAAATGGAGAGTATTCCATCACACTCCTGACTTGTGCCTTGTTGATGGTGGACAGACTTTGGGCAGTCAGGAGGTGACTTACTCGCCACAGGATTCCTAACCCCATATCTGCTCTTGTAGCCATTGCAGTATTTATGTATCTTGTCCAGTTCAATTTCTGGTCAAGGGTAACCCCAAGTTGTTGATAGTGGGGGATTCAGCAATGGTAATGCCATTGAATATCAAGGGGAGATGGTTAGGTTCTCACTTGTTGGAGATAATCATTGCCTGGCACTGTGTGGCGTGAATATTACTTACCACTCGTCAGCCCAAGCCTGAATAATGCCCAGGACCTGGTACATTAGGCCATGGACTGTTTCCGTTTAATCACAAACCTGCCTTTGTCTGAATTTGCTGTGGTGTTTGCACTTAAATAATGGTGAGCTTTACCACCTTTGCCTTAGATTGACAGCAATATTTTAAAGTTTCCATGACAACATCTTCCTGACGTTTTAATATGAGAGAAAACCTTTGGCTTTCCAGCCTCTGAATTATTTGCTGCATCAAATTTACTGAGTTTTTTTTCTTAAGTGTTATGAAGGCAAAGTGGAATGATGAAAATATTACTCTCACCCTTTCAGTTATGGATTTAAACAGACGAGTGAATGGCCATCGAAGGCACATCTCTCAAGTAACCTCTCCGAACCATGATGTTCTGATATTGAATATTGTCACTGGGGAAATCCCATTGAATCTCAACATGATAAATACAGAAACCGCAGTCTTGCTCAAGGGACTGACAAGCAGGCATCGTATCAAAGAAACAAGGCAATATTGTCCGGAAGCATCATTAATCACACAAATCAAAGGAACTTTACAAAACAAGCTCCTTTGCAGTTTCAATGATCTGACTTCAGGCTTCAATTCAAGTTGAAGACAGATGCCTAAAAATGAAAGACTATCCAGAAAGAACAGGGATTGGATATCAACATCCTGGAGGCTGCCATGAACCAAAACCTAACTGATTCAGCCATATAAATACTGTACCTACAAGATCACATCAGAGGCTGGGAATCTGATGCAGGTAACTCACCTCCTGACTCCCCAAAGTCTGTCTACAAGGCACGAGTTGGGTGTGTGATGGAATATCCTCCATTTGTCTGGATGACTGCAATTCCAACAACACCTGAAGGTCGACACAATCCAGGACCAAGCAGACAATTGCGGGCAGCACGGTAGCACAGTGGTTAGCACTATGGCTTCCCGGCCCCAGGATCCCCAGATTCAATTCCTGGCTTGGGTCACTGTCTGTGCGGGAGTCTGCTCGCTCTCCCCGTGTCTGCGTGGGTTTCCTCCGGGTCGCTCCGGTTTCCTCCCACAAGACGTGCTGTTAGGTAATTGGGCATTCTGAATTCTCCCTTCGCGTACCCCAACAGGCGCCGGAAGGGGGCAACTAGGGGCTTTTCACAGTAACTTCATTGCAGTGTTAATGTAAGCCTACTTGTGACAATATATTATTATCAACATCACTCCACCGTCTACACACAGTAGCAACAGTGTGTAGCATCTACAAGATGCACTGCAGGAACTCATCAAGGATCTTTTGACAGCACCCTCTAAACCCATGACGTCTGCAACCTAAAAGGACAAGCGCAGCAGGTGCATGGGTGATGCTTGATCAATGACTCCAGAAGCGAGATAGGACGACAATTGAAGGCTGTATTGTACTAGATATTTCCCCCATCAGAGCAGGAACAGAAGGCAGCTGCTAGGGAGACACAGGCTCTTATACTCCGCCTTACTGGGCGGAACCAGCAGGAAGGCTTCACCAATGATACAGCAGTCTCAGGTACCTCCTACACCAATGGTCTTACAGCATTGTCCAGGGTACCGTAATATCCCTAATACCGACTATCACATTGGGGAACCCCACCACCTGGAGGTTACCCTCCAAAACCACTCACCATCTTGACTTGGAAATATATCGCCGTTCCTTCACTGTCAATGGGTTAAAATTCTAGAACTCCCTTTCTAACAGCACCGTGAGTGTACAAACACCAGACGGACTGCAATGTTTCCAGAAGACAGCTCACCACTACCACCTCATCGAATCTACATAGCAGAATGAGGCCATTCAGCACATCAAGTCTACACTGACCGTGAAAGAGCACCCTCCCTATGCCCACACCCCCACCCCAATCCACGTAACCCAGTAACCCCACCTAACCGTTGGATATTCCGGGGCAATTTAGCACGGCCAATCCACCTAACCTGCACATCTTTGGACTGTGGGAGGAAACCGGAGCACCCGGAGGAAATCCAAGCACACACGGGGAGAACGTGCAGACTCCGCACAGTGACCCAAGTCGGGAATCGAACCCAGGACCCTGGAGCTGTGAAGCAACAGTGCTAACCACTGTGCTGCCATGCCGTCCCTCAAAGGCAATTAGGGATGAACAACAATATCTGGCCAAACCATCGACCCCCACATCCCATGAGAGATTTTTTAAGAACTCTTTCAAACAGCCAGCACCAGGATGGTGGGCCGGTTGCGAGGAAAGGTAATTAAGCGAAAAATTAACTAATTCTCTCTACAGCTGCTGCCTGACCTGTTGAATAATTCCAGCGTTGCCTTTTTCATTTCGAACCTCCTTCAGTACTGTGTAACTGTTATAGCCCTCACGAGACCTACTGGGGAGGGGGGGGGGGGGGGGGGGGGGGGGGGGGGGGTGGTGGTGCGGGACCAATTAGCCTACCCGTTAGCCTCGAGGAATACGAACCGTACCGGCCTCCCCGAACAGGCGCCAGAATGTGGCGGCTAGGGGCTTCAGGGGCAGGTTTAGCACAGTGGGCTAAACAGCTGGCTTGTAATGCAGAACAAGGCCAGCAGCGTGGGTTCAATTCCGCTACCATCCTCCCCGAACAGGTGCCAGAATGTGGCGACTAGGGGCTTCAGGGGCAGGTTTAGCACAGTGGGCTAAACAGCTGGCTTGTAATGCAGAACAAGGCCAGCAGCGCGGGTTCAATTCTGCTACCATCCTCCCCGAACAGGTGCCAGAATGTGACGACTAGGGGCTTCGGGGGCTGGTTTAGCACAGTGAGCTAAACAGCTGGCTTGTAATGCAGAACAAGGCCGGCAGCGCGGGTTCAATTCTGCTACCATCCTCCCCGAACAGGTGCCAGAATGTGACGACTAGGGGCTTCGGGGGCTGGTTTAGCACAGTGGGCTAAACAGCTGACTTGTAATGCGGAACAAGGCCAGCAGCGCAGGTTCAATTCCCGTACCGGAATGTGGCGACTAGGGGCTTTTCTCAGTAACTTGGTTGAAGCCTACTTGTGACAATAAGCAATTATTATTGTTATTACTATATTACGAGCTTCCCCGCTGAGGGGCACGGGCCCGTCATGCGAGGCAATCGATTCCGGACAGAAAGGAGCTTGGGCTGAGAAGTCCTGGCTGGGGCTTGGATTGTGACCTGTAAACAGTTTGCTTTATCATTACATCGTTCTTGTTACACCCTCGTACCTGACTCTTCTGTGACCAAAATAGTGATTCTGTGGTTCTTGGAGGCTGGCTGAATGAGATCAGAAATGGTGTTGCCCGAACATCTTTAGTATCTGAAAGTCCTGTTCCGATGGGACATTGGACACCCTGGAAAGAAAGATGGCCGACCATCCTCTCCCACCTACAAAACACCAAAAAAAAGGGTCAGCCTGTTGTTCATCTCATTGGTCTTTGTCGGACTTTCCTGCTCATTAATTGACTGCCCAGCATGTCGATATCAGCGACAGCACTTCAAGCTGGTTAATTGTATGCGAGGTACTTTGACACATTTCTTAGAGGAGCAGTAATAAGGCTCTAATTAACTGTCAATCCTTTCTTTAACGATTGATAAAGTGGCATGACTGAGTCATAACTGAATCCTGTAAAATATCATCTCTCAGGGCACACTGACAGGCCGCATCATTCAGAGAGAATCGGATCCGAAGCCAACCCCACCATACGATGAGTGGTGGGGTCGCCCTTTTCAATTCTGGGATTTGAGTTTGACCCCAACCCAGAAGGTCTCCAGAGTTCAAATATTGCCGTTCAGCATTCCTGCCACAGCCCTCTCCGTGAGCGATGGCGGGCTGCTGGAGATACAGAGGACCCACAGGGAGAAAGCAATAGAAAGAAGGAATTCCATTTCTACAGCACCTCTCGGTTGTTCCAACTATGCTTTTTAGCCATGGAGATTCCTTTTTAAAGTACAGTTATTGTAACATTGGAAACCCGCAACCAATTTGCGCATAGAATGCTCCCACACGCAGCACAGGGGCTGGTTTAGCACACTGGGCTAAATCGCTGGCTTTTAAAGCAGACCAAGGCAGGCCAGCAGCACGGTTCAATTCCCGTACCAGCCTCCCCAAACAGGCGCCGGAATGTGGTGACTAGGGGCTTTTCACAGTAACTTCATTGAAGCCTACTCGTGACAATAAGCGATTTTCAATTTTTCAATTTCAAAGCGATAGTGACCCTAAGTGGATCTTCATCAGAACGAAGGGAGAACTCCTTTGTTTTTCTTTGCAGCAGTGCCCAGGGATCGGTTATGTTCACCTGAGAGAGTAGATGGGGCATTGAATTAATGCAGTAATGGGCAACCCAGGCTGGTGAGTGGGCCGCATGAGTGGCCCTCCATCTCTGTAGCCTGCACGATTGAAATCAGGCTTATTCACGAACCATGGCCCCGTGAATAAGATCAATTACATGTAATACACGTTGAATATTTCATAATATGTCATAGAAAATGCTTAATCATTTATATACTAATAGAACTTTAGGGCAGCACGGTAGCATGGTGGTTAGCATAAATGCTTCACAGCTCCAGAGTCCCAGGTTCGATTCCCGGCTGGGTCACTGTCTGTGCGGAGTCTGCACGTCCTCCCCCTGTGTGCGTGGGTTTCCTCCGGGTGCTCCGGTTTCCTCCCACAGTCCAAAGATGTGCGGGTTAGGTGGATTGGCCATGCTAAATTGCCCGTAGTGTCCTAATAAAAGTAAGGTTAAGGGGGGGTTGTTGGGTTACGGGTATAGGGTGGATACGTGGGTTTGAGTAGGGTGATCATTGCCCGGCACAACATCGAGGGCCGAAGGGCCTGTTCTGCGCTGTGCTGTACTGTTCTATGTACTCTATGTAGAACTGCTATCAACTTCAAATGTCGAGGTCAATGCTGTGAACAATTAGCTGACACCTCACTTCACTCGCCCTCACTTTATGTGGGTATCACTTTGACAGCCCTGATGGTGACCTTCAACTCAACAAGAGCAGCACGCAACTTTCTGCCTAAGTTTCCCCTCACAATCTTCCTGTGACATTGGGACAATCTTCCACTGGGGCTGAAGGTCTCCCCCAGTTTGGCCATTTGTTCATTTTTTAAACCCGAGCTTGCTCAGTTACTGTTGAGGAAGTACAACTGTGACAAGTGTGTGACTGGACTCCATTCCTTCCTCGCCTGTATGTCCTGCTCCACAAGGTTTCACAGATACCGATAGGGATCGTTAAACTCCTATAATGTCCAATAAAAACTCCCGGTGTCAAAGCAAAAATGTAAATTTGGCAGCCAATGTTGGTGACCCAATTAAAAAGAAAGACTTGAGTTTATATAACTCTTTTCATGGGCATCAGACGCCTGGAAGGACTTCACAGCTAATGAAGTTCTTTTTGAAGTGCAGTCAATGCTACGATTCTCCGTCCCGCCGCTCCCCCGGCGGCAGCAGGATCCTCCGTCCCACCAGCCGGCTAATGGGGTTTCCACTGTGGGCAACCCCCCCCCCCCCACGCCGTCGGGAAATCCGCGGTGGTGAGTGCATTGCCGGCAAAAAGGAGGATCCCGTCGACGGAGAATCCAGCCCCACAACTTGGTGCCGTTCCCTTGCCTTTTCCCTGTACCCCTGCACATTGCTTCTAATCAAGTAATCATCAAATAGCCTCTTGATACCCTCTTGTGCCTCCTCCACACTACCAGACAGTGCATTCGTGACCCGAACTGTGTAAAAACAATTTTTTTCTCCCATCACAGTATCTTGTGTCAGTTCAGCAGAGTCTCCTTGCTCTTGCTCTATGTCCCTATTTTTTTTTTTTAATATAATTTTTATTGGAATTTTTTACAGAAAATATAAAACGTAACGACAAACAATGAAATGCAACAAAATAACCCATAATAACTGTAACACCCCCAGATCTCTATGTCCCTATTAACTGCTCTCTCCACCTGTCCTGCCACCTTCAATGATCTCTGCACATGTTCACCCAAGTCCCTCCACTCCTCGGCCCCTTTTAGAATTTTACCCCTTATTTTATATTGTCTCTCCACGTTCTTTTTACCAAGGTGCATAACCTCACACTTTTCCACATTTAACTTCATCTGCCACCTATCTGCCCACTCTATCACCTTGTCTATGCCCTTTTGAAGACACCCTGTCCTCCTCACTGTTTACAATATTTCCACGTTTTGTATCAACCGCACCCTTTGAAATTCCTCCCTGCACACCAAGATCGAGATCATTAATATATATCAGGAAAAGGATGGGTCCCCCAACACCAATCCCAGGGAACCTCCATACAAACCTTCCTCCAGCCACCAAAATATCCATTGATCGCTAATCTCTGTTTCAGACAATTTAGCATCCACATTGCTACCGCCACTTTTACTCCATGCGCTATAACATTGCTCACTAGTCTGTTGGGCGGCACTGAATGCCCATGTTACACCACATCAGGAACATTATCCCCATCGACCCTCTCTGTTACCCATTCAAAAATCTCCAGCATGTTAATAAACACAAAATCATGCTCGCCTTCAAAATAGTGCGATGGAGCCTTCCAGATTCACTCGAGAAGGCGGCTGGTTGAATGTCTTAAAAGACATCTCTGATGGGGCGAGCTGTTTAGGAGTGCTTATCCATCTCTTCAATTAAAGTCAGTTTCCTTTCTGAATAGTTTGTGTGTGTGCAGCTTTAATATGGTTTGAGTTAAACATAAAATATTGACTGAACTGACCACGCCATGAAATAAATCGTTTGAAGAAAATCACCGGTTCTGCAAACAAATCCATAGATCATTTGTTTCTCAGTTATAAATATACAATGCAATCATATAATTTGCCCGACTGATGAAATGAAGGTTTTTGTTTCTCTATTATCTGTGTGAAATATTTGGGGCTTTTTCAACCTGATTATGTCAATAAAACACTATCGTATCATTTATGCGTGGGAACCAGGTGACAGAAAGCTATGCTTGACACCGGCGATATAATTCTACAAAGCTAAAAAAAATCCTGACACGTTAGTTTTAAAATAGCTTGGCGGCACGGCGGCACAGTGGTTAGCACTGCTGCCTCACGGCACCAAGGACCCGGGTTCAGTCCCGGCCCCGGCTCACTGTCCGTGTGGAGTTTGCACCTTCTCCCCGTGTCTGCCTGGGTCTCACCCCCACGACCCAAAGTTGTGCAGGGTAGTTGGATTGGCCGTGCTAAATTGCCCCTTAATTGGAAAATAATTATTGGGTACTCTAAATTTATTTTAAAAACAGACGTGATGTTAAACTGGGACCCCGTTAGAGATAAGGGAAGCGGTGGCATATTGGTATTGCCACTGGACAAATAATCCAGAGACCCAAGTCAACCCTCTCGGGACCCAGGTTCAAATCCTGCCACTGGAGATGGTGAAATTTGAATTCAATAAAAGTCTAGACCCAGGTTCAAATCCTGTCATTGCAATTAAAAGCCTAATGATGACAATGAGACCTTTGTCGATTGTTGTAAAACCCATCTAGTTCACTAATGCCCAGTGTGGGCGGCAGGGACCTGGTTCGATACCCGGCTTGGGTCACTGTCTGTGTGGAGTCTGCACGTTCTCCCCGTGTCTGCATGGGTTTCCTCCGGACTCTCTGGTTTCCTCCCACAAGTCCTGAAAGATGAGCTTGTTAGGTGTATTGGACATTCTGAATTGTCCCTCAGCGTACCCGAACAGGCGCCGGAGTGTAGCAATTAGGGGATTTTCACAGTAACGTCATTGCAGTGTTAATGTACGTCTACTTGTGACAGTAATAAAGATTATCATTATTAGGGAAGGAAATCTGGAGCCCATGTGACTCAAGATCCACAGCAATGTGGTGGATTCTTAAATGCCCTCCCTTGAAGGGCAATTAGGGATGGGCAATAAATGCTAGCCCAGCCAGTGACTCCCACATCCCATGAACATGTAAAAAGAATCGACATTCAAAGATATCTTGGCCAACTTTCCTCTCTTAGTTGGAATTGGACCATATTTAGTTTAGAGCAAATAGCTTGTTCAAAATTTTGTAACACACTTTCTTATTAAAGCGATGGCAAGGCATGAGAGCAGGCAAAGAAGTTAGTCCTTATATGCAATGTGTTCAGATCAGCTGAGATACCTCCAAGCTGGTCTGGACAAATTGCGGAAAAGGACTAAAATAAGAGATGGCATTGAGTATGGGAAAGGTTGAGTAATCAATTAGTAAAGGAAAACTGGAGCATGTTACATGATGAAGGAAGGGTGGAATGAATAAAGATTTTTTGGCGCAGTTAGTCAGCATTTATGGAGACATTAGTCAATTCAATGTGCAATGGGGCTGGTTTAGCTCACTCAGCTAAATCGCTGGCTTATAAAGCAGACCAAGCAGGCCAGCAGCACGTTTCGATTCCCGTACCAGCCTCCCCGGACAGGCGCCGGAATGTGGCGACTAGGGGCTTTTCACAGTAACTTCATTGAAGCCTACTCGTGACAATAAGCGATTTTCATTTTCATTTCATTTTCAGATTGATAGAGCAAGAGGATACATCTCAAAGGGATTGAATTGCAGACCAAAAAGGTTGCTTTAATCTGTAGGATGAGTGCCCCTTATAGAAAGAGTATTGGAGCCTTTGTAAAAGAATAGCACAGATTGTCTCTAAGATACCAGGAATAAGATGAATAATAATAATGAAAAAAAAAAATAGAGTACTTTTTTACCAATTTAGCGTGGCGAATCCACCTATCCCTGCACATCTTTGGGTTATGGGGGTGAAACCCACGCAGACACGGGGAGAATGTGCAAACTCCACACGGACAGTGACCCAGAGCCAGGATCGAACCTGGGACCGCGGCGTCGTGAGGCAGCAGTGCTAACCATTGTGCCACAGTGCTGCCCAAGATGAAGAATAATTATGATAAACAATGAAGTTGGAGTTGCATTCACAGGATCTGTGGAGGTTAAAGGGATCAAATCAAATAGAATGTTCGCTGGTTTGGAATGTATTTCTATTTATTCTTTTAACATAAATTTAGAGTGCCCAATTCTTTTTTCCAATTAAGGGGCAATTTAGCGTGGCCAATCGATCTACCCTGTACATCTTTGGGTTGTGGAGGTGAGACCCACGCGGATATGGGGAGAATGTGCAAACTCCACATGCAGAGTGACCCAGGACCAGGATCGAACCCGGATCCTCAGCGCCGTAGGCAGCAATGCTAACCACTGCACCACCATGCCACCCCCGGAATGTATTTCGAATGGTTGGTGAATCAGCCGTAAGGAGTTGTACATTCTATGGATAGATAGGTAGCATTTGCGACAAGCAAATCTTTTGTTCAGTATCTGAGGTAATTGTCTGAGTTAGTGATATCTCATCCTGCACCGAGCAAGGAAATTGGAATGCGGTAGGGAGGGGTTTAGCCTGAATATCTCTAATGTTGAGACATTGGTAACGATGATTAATTACCGTGGGAAGTTGGGGAGGATTTTCCCAGTTTTTCCTGGAAGTGACCACAGGACCTTTTCTCAGTTTCGTGCCTCTCAAAGAGTTAAGGCTGGTGGCAGAGGGCAGTGGATCAGGTCCTATTGCAATGAACAGGCTGTGCACCGATGTTTCTGCTCCTCAAACCATCCTTTCTCTATCTTTATAGAGACTTGAGAACAGTGGGAGAAATATCAAGGAAGAAGTTACAATAATTTCATACAGTCATTAGATTATTGAAAACATTACTACCGGTGGTTATTAGAACAGATTTGTCATCGTGGATTTGTTTTACTTGTTATATTTTTGAAGATACTGTAGGGCTCTCAAAGTCAGCTGCCTGAGATACGCTGTATCTAACCTTGTGCTCTACCTGCCCTCAGATTGTTTGATAGGAAGGTTTCAGAGCAGGTACAGCACTTACCCAGTCTACAAGATGCCATTGTGAGTATTCATAGAATCATAGAATTTACAGTGCAGAAGGAGGCCATTAACCCATCGAGTGTACGCCAGCCCTTGGAAAGACCGCCCTACCTAAGCCCACACCTCCACCCTAACCCGTAACCCAACAGCCCCACCTAACAATTGGACACACAGGGGCAGCTGTGGCTTGACTGGGAGCACTCTCGCCTCCGGAATCAGAGATTGTGGGTTCAAGTCCCTCTCCAGGGACTTGAGCATAAAATCTCGACTGACACTCCCAAGCAGAACTGAGAGAGTTCTGCGCTGTTGGAGAGGCCATCTTTCATGCCAGATTGGGGGAATTGGCTCAAATGGTAGAGCCCTCGCTTAGCATGTGAGTGGTAGTGGGATCGATGCCCACATTCTCCATTTTCATGTTATGGCGGCAATGTAGCTCAGTGTGTGTCACTGTTGCTTCACAGCTCCAGGGTCCCAGATTCAATTCCCGGCATGTGTCGCTGTTTGTGCAGAGTCTGCATGTTCTCCCCGTGTCTGTGTGAGTTTCCTCCGGTTTCCTCCCACAAGTCCCGAAAGACGTGCTATTAGGTGAATTGGACATTCTGAATTCTCCCTCAGTGTACCCGAACAGGCACCGGAGTGTGGCAACTAGGTGATTTTCACAGTAAATTCATTGCAGTGTTAATGTAAGCCTCCTTGTGACAATAAAGTTTATTATTATTTAGCCTGACCAATCCACCTAACCTACACATCTTTGGACTGTGGGAGGAAACGGGAGCACCGGGAGGAAACCCACGCAGACACAGGGAGAACGTGCAGACTCAACACAGACAGTGACCCAAGCTGGGAATCGAACCTGGGACCCTGGAGCTGTGAAGCCGCTCTGCTAACCACTGTGCTACCGTGCGGCCACAAGCGTGTCATGCCCCATTTGTATAAATTATTGCATGAGACAGTATTGGTCCAGAGGATGGTTTCCCAATACTTGCACCTTCAAAGCTAACTATTTGGGTCTGGATTATTCCTAAAGAAGTATCAGGTGGACGTACCCGTACCTCAAACTGTTCACACTGAACGAATCGCAGGAAGGTGTGAGGCACCGTCAATTACGACGCAAGAGCGTAGTCGGTAATCAAAAGGCTTTAATCTACAGAGAACTGAACAGCATCCGAGAGAAGTATGCTCACCACATGGAGCCTTATCCTATATACCGTTTCCTGGGGGTATAGCCAGAGGCGGAGTCCCCCAGGGTTCCAAGCCTCTTAAAGGGGCAAGGTATTAAAGGTCAGGTACCGTTTACAGCAGTTATTAATACCATTCATCAGAAGGTGCAAACCACAAATGGACTTGGTTCTTCCTGCACACCTGATCCTATAGGAATGAAGAATTCCTGTAGGAATACTTGGTGGGCCTGGGCCTCTCAACAGTTCATTGAACAGGACTGCTCACCTTCAGACCACTGGCTGAACAAAATCCTCTCGCGCACGTCAGGAGTCGTGACTTTCTTCAAAGAGTTTTTGTTTTAATTGTCTTCTGAGTCTGTTAAAGTGAAGGGAATTAGTTGCCCCTTGATGAGAGAGCTCAACAGGCTGGGTTCCTGCAGCCCACATCAAGAACAATCTGTCTTATTGCTGACCTGACAGGTTGTTGAATGAAGGGGAGTTTGTGTAAGCAAGGGGTGGTGTCGCCAAGGACGGGAATTTTTAAAATGCATTGATTTATATTTCTTTTGAGTAGAGTTTTTTCTGTTCTCTTTCTTCCCCCCAAAATTTAAGATGTGGAGATGCCGGCGTTGGACTGGGGTGAGCACAGTAAGAAGTCTTACAACACCAGGTTAAAGTCCAACAGGTTTGTTTCAAACACGAGCTTTCGGAGCACGGCTCCTTCTTCAGGTGAATGGAAAGGCTTGTTCCAGAAATGTTTATATAGACACAGTCAGAGATGCCCGGAATGCGAGCACCTGCAGGCAATCAAATCATCAAAGATGCAGAGAGAGAGGTAACTCCAGGTTAAAGAGGTGTGAATTGTCCCAAGCCAGTTCAGTCGGTAGGCCTCTGCAAGTCCAGGCTTGTTGGTGGGGGCCGAATGTAATGCGACATGAATCCCAGATCCCGGTTGAGTCCGCATTCATGCGTGCGGAACTTAGCTATAAGTTTTTGCTCAGCAATTTTGCGTTGTCGCGTCTCCTGAAGGCCTCCTTGTAGAATGCTGACCCGGAGATCAGAGGCTGAATGTCCTTGACTGCTGAAGTGTTCCCCAACTGGAAGGGAACAGTCCTGCCTGTTGATAGTCGCACGATGCCCGTTTATTCGTTGTCGCAGTGTCTGCATGGTCTCGCCAATGTACCACGCTTCGGGACATCCTTTCCTGCAGCGTATGAGGTAGACTACATTGGTCGAGTCGCACGAGTATGCGCCGCGTACCTGGTGGGTGGTGTTTCCACGTGTAATGGTGGTGTCCATGTCGATGATCTGGCATGTCTTGCAGAGATTACCCTGGCAGGGTTTTGTGGTGTTGTGGTTGCTGTTCTGAAGGCTGGGTAATTTGCTGCAAACAATGGTTTGTTTGAGGTTGCGCGGTTGTTTGAAGGCCAGTAGTGGGGGTGTGGGGATGACCTTGGCAAGATGTCCATCCTCGCTGATGATGTGTTGGAGGCTGCGAAGAAGATGTCGTAGTTTCTCCGCCCCAGGAAAGTACTGGACGACGAAGGACACACTCGTCTCCATCAAGGACGGTCACCTCAGCACCTCGCTTTACCGCAAGCCCACAGATAATCTCACGATGCTCCACTTCTCCAGCTTTCACCCGAAACACATTAAAGAAGCCATCCCCTATGGACAAGCCCTCCGTATACACAGGATCTGCTCAGACAAGGAGGAGCGCAACAGACACCTACAGATGCTGAAAGATGCCCTCGTACGAACGGGATATGGCGCTCGACTCATTGATCGACAGTTCCACCGCGCCACAGCAAAAAACCGCACCGACCTCCTCAGAAGACAAACACGGGACACCACTGACAGAGTACCCTTCGTCGTCCAGTACTTTCCTGGGGCGGAGAAACTACGACATCTTCTTCGCAGCCTCCAACACATCATCAGCGAGGATGGACATCTTGCCAAGGTCATCCCCACACCCCCACTACTGGCCTTCAAACAACCGCGCAACCTCAAACAAACCATTGTTTGCAGCAAATTACCCAGCCTTCAGAACAGCAACCACAACACCACAAAACCCTGCCAGGGTAATCTCTGCAAGACATGCCAGATCATCGACATGGACACCACCATTACACGTGGAAACACCACCCACCAGGTACGCGGCGCATACTCGTGCGACTCGACCAATGTAGTCTACCTCATACGCTGCAGGAAAGGATGTCCCGAAGCGTGGTACATTGGCGAGACCATGCAGACACTGCGACAACGAATAAACGGGCATCGTGCGACTATCAACAGGCAGGACTGTTCCCTTCCAGTTGGGGAACACTTCAGCAGTCAAGGACATTCAGCCTCTGATCTCCGGGTCAGCATTCTACAAGGAGGCCTTCAGGAGACGCGACAACGCAAAATTGCTGAGCAAAAACTTATAGCTAAGTTCCGCACGCATGAATGCGGACTCAACCGGGATCTGGGATTCATGTCGCATTACATTCGGCCCCCACCAACAAGCCTGGACTTGCAGAGGCCTACCGACTGAACTGGCTTGGGACAATTCACACCTCTTTAACCTGGAGTTACCTCTCTCTCTGCATCTTTGATGATTTGATTGCCTGCAGGTGCTCGCATTCCGGGCATCTCTGACTGTGTCTATATAAACATTTCTGGAACAAGCCTTTCCATTCACCTGAAGAAGGAGCCGTGCTCCGAAAGCTCGTGTTTGAAACAAACCTGTTGGACTTTAACCTGGTGTTGTAAGACTTCTTACTGTGCCCAAAATTTAAGTAAGCGATAAACTTTGCTGTCCCAGGGGAATCATCGCGGGCGGGACGGAATGTTTAGCGGACCATTTAAAGGTCCGTTGGCCTTGGACAGGAATTTCATGCTCATACCAGCTCCTCAGTAGAGCTCCCAAATTAGTCCCCCCCCCCCCCCCCCCTCCCGCCTCCTGTTCTTCTCCCATCGCCCTGCAAATGCTTTTCCTCTTTCAAGATTTTATCAAATTTCCTTACTGTTGAATCAGCTCCCACCATGTTGTGAGGCAGCGCATGTCAGGTCATAACAACAGACGGCGTAAATAAAACAATCTCCTTCTCTCGCCTCTTGGTTCCTTCATCAATCATGTCACAGGTCAATGGCTCTCAGTTCATCAACATGCCAAGACCTCTTTTCCTTGGGAATAAACTATCTCTCCCTTCTGTTCATCGACTCTATTTTAACACGCCAGTTACCACGCCAGTTCTTGTGGTTGAACCAGAGGAGAATCAGAGGACAGGCAAGGCCTCAATTTAACATCAAAGGATGGCGCGCCTGACAGCGCAGGCCTCCCTCACTACCGCACTCTCGAGTGTCAGCTCCGAAAATGTGCCAGGAGTTGAACCCACAACCTTCTGATTCTGACGCATGAGTGCCACCCAACTGAGTCAGAGCTAACGCTACGGAACTAGTGCCTTGTAAGTCACTGACCCGCGAATAAAAATCATTTTTTTCGTGATGTATTTTCCAATGGTTAGGACCTATTATAAAGGGTTGAATCACTTAATGCATTTTTAAAAAAGTAATAGGCACTCAGCTGGTCAAAGACTCATGATGGGGCCGACAAGAGAGGACATCATGTTCACCTCTGGAAATATTGCTTGAAAATGAACTAAAGTGACTCACTTTGGCTGCAGCACTTTACATCCCAAATGATGATTATGTAGGTTTACTGCTATCAAGCCTTTCGCAATCACATGTTTCCTTCAAAAATACAATATGGCTCCAGTGTTTTTTTTAATAATCAGTTCCCAAACCACAGGGATTGTCCTGGAATCTCTCTCGAAATTTAAGATCGATTCCCTCGACAAACCTGGAAGAAAAATATCCTAAGATTTTCTAAAAGTTGTCTTTTTCCTTCATTTTCGGTGGGAGAGGGGGCGGGGGGAAGATGAGAGTTTGAGAAGCCAGAGGACCTATTTGATCGTTATTAGCCTGGCATCATAATGCCTAGTTGTTGTTCTTCGCTCTGTACCTCATGGAAGGACAAAATGCAACATTCCTCTCAAAGGCAATTCCTCTCAAGTACATTGGCACTCATTAAGCAAAGTCGACCTCTGAGATTTGGGCACGTTTCCTGTATGGTGAAATGAATGAAATGAAAATTGCTTATTGTCACGAGTAGGCTTCAATGAAGTTACTGTGAAAAGCCCCTAGTCGCCACATTCTGGCGCCTGTTCGGGGAGGCTGGTACGGGAATCGAACCATGCTGCTGGCCTGCTTGGTCTGCTTTAAAAGCCAGCGATTTAGCTGAGTGAGCTAAACCAGCCCCTAAGAAGGAGTCGGATGCAGAAGCCAGGTAGGATGCCCAAAGCGAAGCTTCAAGGGGGTTTGCAAAATGAGATGAAGGCCCGAAACAGTGCCTTTGCACACCTGGGAGACACTCGCTGATGATGGGGCTGGTCCGCAGGTGAAGCAAATGACGAGGAAGGCAGATGGAATGTCCCCATTTATTACAAGGGGAATGGAATAAAAAAGCAGAGAGGTTTTACTGCTGCTTTACAGGGCCTTGGTGAGACCACACCTGGAATCTTGTGTACAGTTTTCAGCTCCTTATTTGAAAATAAATACATTATTAAGAAGCAGATAACTCGATTCATTTCTGGTATGAGGAACGCGTCGTATGAAGAAAGGTGAAGAGGTTGGGCCCATACCCATTGGAATTTAGGAGAATGAGAGGTGTTACAGTCCCAGTTGATGTTATAACTGAACGGGAAGAGTCCTGAATGGAACCTGGGCTCAAAAGACTGTAACCTTTGCTTTTCTTTTGAAATCGTGGAGGAAACAAGGTCACAGGATGGCTAAATAGTTTAAACATATAGTTAATAGTTAAGGGGCACAGTGGGCTAAACAGCTGGCTTGTAATGCAGAACAATGCCAGCAGCGCGGGTTCAATTCCCGTATCGGCCTCCCTGAGCAGGCGCCGCAATGTGGCGACTAGGGGCTTTTCACAGTCGCTTCATTGAAGCCTGCTTGAGATAATAAGTAATTCTTATCATTATTAACAAAAAGAAAAAAATGATTAAACATGAAAAGGTTATTGCTTCTCGGCCTTTTAGCTAAGATGAGCGTGAGGTCAGGTGTAATGCTTGGATCTGGTCTGTCTCTCTTGTGGGGACCATGAATTGGATTCAATTTGAATTGGTTTTTGGAGCAGGCAAGGAGCTGGATTAGCGGTTCGCCCCTGTCCGCACTCTGACCTCTGGCTTTGTAACTCTGATAAAGTACCCGAACAGGCGTCGGAATGTGGCGACTTGGGGCTTTTCACACTAACTTCATTGCAGTGTTAATGCAAGCCTACTTGTGACAATAATAAAGATTATTGTTAATAGCAGAAGTAAGTGACATCTTCATGACTGGTCTCTTCAACCATCGGCAATACGAAGACACTCCAAACCAATGGATTTAACTTTGCTGCATGTCCAGCATCTGAAGCAGATGGAAGGATGCTGACCTGGTATCTGGACGTTCAGACTGGCTCAACCCCCAACTCTGTGTCAATAAATTAAATAAATGATGCCAATCAATATTTGTTTATTTGGGTCACTGTAACCTACACACCCCAGTTGGTAATTTGTTTTACACCAGCTTCAAAGTTAATGGTGTGTAAAATTGAGACTGGTGAATTGCATGACCGTCCCCCTTCATTTAGTAACCAAATGTTTGATCTCCAATTTACATATGAAAACTTCGAGATAATCTGCTCAAAAACTCAAGCCCGGCTAAAAAACAATAGAAATATTTTATATGAAACCTCCCGACATAAATCCTCCTGCCGTTATTCTGTTCTCCCATTATCCTGCCTCTGTCCCCGATTACTATTCCTCCCCTATCCCTAATTTGTCCCTATTTGTTTCGACTGTGATTTTCCTCTCTCCCTCATAATTACTGTTTTACTCTTGCCCGAATTTATCCTTTCCCTATCCTGCCATTTCCATGCCCCTACCCTACCACACCCCTGCACCATCATGCCCCTGCCCCAGCCCCACCATACCCCTGCACCACCTTGCCCCTCCCCTACCACACCACTGCACCACCATACCCTTGCCGTACCATGCTCCTGCCCCTACCCTACCACACCCCTGCACCACCATGCCCCTGCCCCACCCCACCATGCCCCTGCCTCACTATAGCCCTACCATGCCCCTGCCCCAACCCCACCATTCCCCTGCCCCTACCCCTACCATGCCCCTACCTCACCATCCCCACCATTCCCCAACCCTATGTCGCTGATTCTACCCCAACCATGCCACTACCCCGCCCTGCCTTCCCCCTGCCCCTACCCCTACCATGCCCCTACCACACCCCACCATGCCCCTACCCCTACCATGCCCCTACCTCACCACCCCCACCATTCCCCTGCCCCAACCCTACTATGTCGCTGACCCTACCCCAACCATGCCACTACCCCTGCCCTGCCTTCCCCCTGCCCCTACCCTACCATGCCATTGACCCTACCCCAATCATTTCCCTACCCCAACCATACCCCTACACCGACCATGCCTCTACACTCTATGCCTCTACCCCTCTATGCCTCTATCCCTACCATGCCCCCTCCACTACCATGCCCCTACCCCTACCCCTACCATACCCTTACCCTGCTTGAATGGTAACTCCAATTTGCAAGCTCGCAACCTCTCCAATTGAAGGGGCAACTAACTTTAACCAAACAATAACTATTGAGCTATGGATACAAAAAATGGCTGGATTGATTACATCTATCTAGATACAATCCATGGCGTAGAAATGTAAATTGTTCGGGAGCATCGACTGATGTTTATAAGCAGAAAATGCTGGAAATGTCAGCAAGCCAGAAACGTCAGTGGAGAGAAACAGAGTTTGCAACCTTTTATCAGATTTGAAAAAATGAAAAAAAAAAAATGAAAATCGCTTATTGTCACGAGTAGGCTTCAATGAAGTTACTGTGAAAAGCCCCTAGTCGCCACATTCCGGCGCCTGTCCGGGGAGGCTGGTACGGGAATCGAACCTGCTGCTGGCCTGCTTGGTCTGCTTTATAGAACATAGAACAGTACAGCACAGAACAGGCCCTTCGGCCCTCGATGTTGTGCCGAGCAATGATCACCCTACTTTAAACCCACGTAACCCGTATACCCGTAACCCAACAATCCCCCCATTAACCTTACACTACGGGCAATTTTAGCACGGCCAATCCACCTAACCCGCACATCTTTGGACTGTGGGAGGAAACCGGAGCACCCGGAGGAAACCCACGCACACACGGGGAGGACGTGCAGACTCCACACAGACAGTGACCCAGCCGGGAATCGAACCTGGGACCCTGGAGCTGTGAAGCATTGATGCTAACCACCATGCTACCGTGAGGCCCAAATTAGTGTATTAGTGACATTATTCCACCCCCCCCCCTCCCCACAGCAGAAAGCCACAAGTGATCCCAGTAAGCAGGTATCACAGCCAACAAGAATAGGACCAGAAGACCGAGCACAGCACAATCCCAGCAATTTAAAAGCAATTTTAAAAGCCAGCGATTTAGCCCAGTGAGCTAAACCAGCCCCTTGTGGGGCAGTTATCGTGAAACTGGCGTGGCAGCTGCTAAGGGAGAGAGAGAGGGTACGGAAAGTCTCCAGCATCACCATAGTGTGCTGACGGTCGTGCCGCTGGCCAGGGGACTTCTGCCAGGGCGGAGGGTGGGGTGGGGGGGGGGGGGGGGGAGTAGCGGGGGGGGGGGGGGTGGCGGTGGCCAGGAGGAAGGCTGTGGGGTCAGGGCGGAGGGTGGGTGGGGGGGTGGCGGTGGCCAGGAGGAAGGCTGTGGGGTCAGGGCGGAGGGTGGGTGGGGGGGGGAGTAGCGGGGGGGTGGGGCGGTGGCCAGGAGGAAGGCTGTGCGGTCAGGGCGGAGGGTGGGTGGGGGGGGGAGTAGCGGGGGGGTGGGGGGGTGGCCAGGAGGAAGGCTGTGGGGTCAGGGCGGAGGGTGGGTGGGTGGGGGGGGAGTAGCGGGGGGGGGGGGGGTGGCCAGGAGGAAGGCTTTAGGGTCAGGGCGGAGGGTGGGTGGGGGGTGGCGGTGGCCAGGAGGAAGGCTGTGGGGTCAGGGCGGAGGGTGGGTGGGGGGGGGGGGTGGCCAGGAGGAAGGCTGTGGGGTCAGGGCGGAGGGTGGGTGGGGGGGGGGGGGAGTAGCGGGGGGGTGGGGGGGGGAAGTAGCGGGGGGGTGGGGCGGTGGCCAGGAGGAAGGCTGTGGGGTCAGGGCGGAGGGTGAGTGGGGGGGGGGAGTAGCGGGGGGGTGGGGGGGTGGCCAGGAGGAAGGCTGTGGGGTCAGGGCGGAGGGTGGGGTGGGTGGGGGGGGGGAGTAGCGGGGGGGGGGGGGGGGGTGGCCAGGAGGAAGGCTGTAGGGTCAGGGCGGAGGGTGGGTGGGGGGGGGGGGGGAGTAGCGGGGGGGGGGGGGGTGGCCAGGAGGAAGGCTGTAGGGTCAGGGCGGAGGGTGGGTGGGGGGGGGGGAGTAGCGGGGCGGGGGGGGGTGGCCTGGAGGAAGGCTGTGGGGTCAGGGCGGAGGGTGGGTGGGTGGGGGGGGGAGTAGCGGGGGGGGGGGGGGGGG
Organism: Scyliorhinus canicula; assembly: GCF_902713615.1. Lineage (NCBI taxonomy): Eukaryota > Metazoa > Chordata > Chondrichthyes > Carcharhiniformes > Scyliorhinidae > Scyliorhinus > Scyliorhinus canicula. The sequence continues at coordinate 10,962,843 of NC_052157.1, read as the reverse complement.
GGTGGCCAGGAGGAAGGCTGTAGGGTCAGGGCGGAGGGTGGGTGGGGGGTGGCGGTGGCCAGGAGGAAGGCTGTGGTGTCAGGGCGGAGGGTGGGTGGGGGGGGTGGCCAGGAGGAAGGCTGTGGGGTCAGCGCGGAGGGTGGGTGGGGGGGGGGGGTGGAGTAGCGGGGGGGTGGGGGGGGGGAGTAGCGGGGGGGTGGGGCGGTGGCCAGGAGGAAGGCTGTGGGGTCAGGGCGGAGGGTGGGTGGGGGGGGAGTAGCGGGGGGGTGGGGGGGGTGGCCAGGAGGAAGGCTGTGGGGTCAGGGCGGAGGGTGGGTGGGTGGGGGGGGGAGTAGCGGGGGGGGGGGCCAGGAGGAAGGTTGTAGGGACAGGGCGGAGGGTGGGTGGGGGGGGGGGGAGTAGCGGGGGGGGGGGGGTGGCCAGGAGGAAGGCTGTAGGGTCAGGGCGGAGGGTGGGTGGGGTGGGGGAGTAGCGGGCGGGGGGGGGGGGGTGGCCAGGAGGAAGGCTGTGGGGTCAGGGCGGAGGGTGGGTGGGGGTGTGTAGCGGGGGGGGGGGGGGTGGCCAGGAGGAAGGCTGTGGGTCAGGGCGGAGGATGGGGGGGAGTAGCGGGTGGGGGGGTGGCCAGGTGGAAGGCTGTGGGGTCAGGGCGGAGGGTGGGTGGGGGGGGAGAGCAGCGGGTGGGTGGAGGGGGTGTGGCCAGGAGGAAGGCTGTGGGGTCAGGGTGGAGGGTGGGTGGGGGGGGGGGGGGTGAGTAGCAGGGGGGGGGGTGGTGGCCAGGAGGAAGGCTGTGGGGTCAGGGCGGAGGGTGGGTGGGGGGGGGGAGTAGCGGGGGGGGGGGGGGGTGGTGGCCAGGAGGAAGGCTGTGGGGTCAGGGCGGAGGGTGGGTGGGTGGGTGGGTGGGTGGGGGGGGGAGTAGCGGGGGGGGGGGGGGGGGGGTGGTGGCCAGGAGGAAGGCTGTGGGGTCAGGGCGGAGGGTGGGTGGGTGGGGGGGGGGGAGTAGCGGGGGGGGGGGGGGTGGTGGCCAGGAGGAAGGCTGTGGGGTCAGGGCGGAGGGTGGGTGGGTGGGGGGGGGGAGTAGCGGGGGGGGGGGGGGGGGTGGCCAGGAGGAAGGCTGTGGGGTCAGGGCGGAGGGTGGGTGGGTGGGGGGGGGAAGTAGCGGGGGGGGGGGGGGGGTGGCAGGAGGAAGGCTGTGGGGTCAGGGCGGAGGGTGGGTGGGTGGGGGGTGGAGTTGCGGGGGGGGGGGGGGGGGGTGGTGGCCAGGAGGAAGGCTGTGGGGTCAGGGCGGAGGGTGGGTGGGGGGGGGGGAGGCGGAAGTAGCGGGGGGGGGCGGTGGCCAGGAGGAAGGCTGTGGGTTCAGGGCGGAGGGTGGTGGGGGGGGGAGTTGCGGGGGGGGGGGGGTGGTGGCCAGGAGGAAGGCTGTGGGGTCAGGGCGGAGGGTGGGTGGGGGGGGGAGTTGCGGGGGGGGGGAGGGGGTGGTGGCCAGGAGGAAGGCAGTGGGGTCAGGGCGGAGAGTGGGTGGGGGGGGGGAGTTGCGGGGGGGGGGGGGGGGGTGGCCAGGAGGAAGGCTGTGGGGTCAGGGCGGAGAGTGGGTGGGGGGGGGGGGGGGGAGTTGCGGGGGGGGGGGGGGTGGTGGCCAGGAGGCAGGCTGTGGGGTCAGGGCGGAGGGTGGGTGGGGGGGGGGGGTGGCCAGGAGGAAGGCTGTGGGGTCAGGGCGGAGGAGAGGGGTGGGGGGGGGGAGTAGCGGGGGGGGGTGGGGGGGTGGCCAGGAGGAAGGCTGTTGGGTCAGGGCGGAGAGTGGGTGGGGGGGGGGGGGAAGTAGCGGGGGGGGGGGGTGGGGGGGTGGCTAGGTGGAAGGCTGTGGGGTCAGGGCGGAGGGTGGGTGGGGGGGGAGTAGCGGGGGGGGGGGGGGGGCGGTGGCCAGGAGGAAGGCTGTGGGGGTCAGGCGGAGGGTGGGTGGGGGGGGGAGTAGTAGCGGGGGGGGGGGGCGGTGGCCAGGAGGAAGGCTGTGGGGTCAGGGCGGAGGGTGGGTGGGGGGGGGAGTTGCAGGGGGGGGGGGGGGTGGTGGCCAGGAGGAAGGCTGTGGGGTCAGGGCGGAGGGTGGGTGGGGGGGGGGGGGAGTAGTGGGGGGGGGGGGGTGGCCAGGAGGAAGGCTGTGGGTCAGGGCGGAGGGTGGGTGGGGGGGGGGGGGGGGAGTAACAGCCCGCTGTGAACTTAGGGCCACGGGTCGTGTGGGTTTTCCCTCAGGGCACCCCCATCAGCCGATCGCCCCAGCCGACCCATCAGCTGTCTGGGCACGCTCCAGCACAACTAACGCCATCTTTTTAGCTTGGATAAATGTGTGCGGGGAGTGTAATGTACAGCTGAGCCTGTCAACCTCCCGAGTGTTAATCACGGCGCCCGCACCGTTTTCCATTCGAATGGATTGTGTTCCACGCGGCACCGGTTCTAGCCCCTTGGCACCAGTTTTTCTGCGGAGCAAGTCCACGATTTCTGTTTCTGCGTCAACACCTAGTCTCAGAAACGTAGAATCCCACCCATGAAGTTTACCCACTGCACCTGAAAGGGTTAGAGTTGTCCACATTTCTTCAGTGGCAATAGGAAGTTTTTAATGACATTCCCTCTAATAATCTCGCCTGGCAACAAGCACAACCTCATTATTATAAATCAGAACTTCAGCCGCCCGCAATCTGTGCTGCTCTCTACCTATTGAAGTTGGTATTTGTCATCAGCTACACACTAACCTGCGCCCAATAAACTGTGACAGAATCTCGAACGAGTATCCATCGCTAATGATCTTCATTCTCCCTTTCTCACGATCTTCTGACATGGCCTCTTGTGGACTTAGCTTTAATATTGAAGAAAACAGATTTGTTTTTGCCAGCCTCATTATCAGTAATCGAGTTGACAGAACAGGTTCTAATTATAGTTAAATATCTTCCGCAGAATAATTTGAAGCATTAATCCTCCTGCCTGTAAAATAATGAATATTCAAGGCTTGGATGTAAAGCGACGAAGGGAATGGGGAAGGTGAGGCCATTATTTGTGATTTATTTTTGTTTCTGATTGAACGCACTTTACTAGGGATTAGAAAGAAATGGCTTCATAATTTACTTTGTGTCTAGTTTACATTTAAACCTCTGGACAGACTACACAAACGCTGGTTCATATATCCAGCTCCACTCAATTCTCTTTCATAGATTTACATAGAATTTACAGTGCAGAAGGAGGCCATTCGGCCCATCGAGTCTGCACCGGCTCTTGGAAAGAGCATCCTACCCAAGGTCCACACCTCCACCCTATCCCCATAACCCAGTAACCCCACCCAACACTAAGGGCAATTTTGGACACTAAGGGCAACTTAGCATGGCCAATCCACCTAACCTGCACATCTTTGGACTGTGGGAGGAAACCGGAGTACCCGGAGGAAACCCACGCACACACGGGGAGGACGTGCAGACTCCGCACAGACAGTGACCCAAGCCGGAATCGAACCTGGGACCCTGGAGCTGTGAAGCGATTGTGCTATCCACAATGCTACCGTGCTGCCCATCCTTCCTTCATTCTTTCTAACATAATTCAACTAAAGTGAGAGAGGTTGGTATATTAGAATAAAGAACGCCCTTCAAGAAAACTAATCAAATGGTTACTCAGGCAGAACAATAATTAGACAAATAAATAACATCAATGAACTAGTGTGTACAAAATAGGAAATTTATAACAGCCATCAAATGAGATCTTTTGATTAACTAAGTGTTGATGTGCAGTACTCATATACATGATTAACTTTCTATGATTTATGCAAGTAATGAGCTACAGTGCCAAGTGTTTCCATAGCTGCTGAATACAATCAATTAGTGACAATCAAGGGTGGAACACGAGTGAAGGTGAGAAAAGCGGACTTAGGGGAAAGCGAGAAGCAAGAAGAAGGATAGAGACAAAGCGGTGGAGGGAAAGACAGAGAGATGTGGGTTAGAAAGAAAGGGTAGAGGGCAAAGGGATAAGAGGAAGAAGCATTTGAACCAATGGAAATGTAAGGCAAGAAAATACACGCTGGGCGGCAGGGCGGCTCAGTGGTTAGCACTGCTGCCTCTTATTCCTGGGGAGGAGGGCGGACGCCCTTGCCTTTGCCTCCCTGATCGCCCGCCGTAGAATCCTGTTCGGCTGGCGGTCAGCAGCACCACCCAGAGCTGCAGACTGGCTGTCCGACCTCTCGGAATCTCTCCAAATGGAGAAAATCTAATTCGCCATCCGAGGGTCAGATGACAGCTCCCACAGAACATGGGAGCCATTCATGCAATTGTTCCGGGACCTGTTTGTGGCCAACGAACAAGCAAAAGAATAGCCAGGTAGCCAAGAATCAAGGGAAAGTAGCTGAGGCGGAGGACGGAGCGATAGACCGGGGTGGGTTGGGGGGGGGGGGGGGGGGGGGATAACAGCTAAACCTAAGAGAAAAGTAAGGTGAACCACAGGGGGGGGGGGGGGGGGCAGGGAAGGGGGGGAAAGAGTAAAGAGGCAGGGAACAATAGAGGAGAACCAGAGAGGTGGGTGGGGGGGGGGGGGGGGGGGGGGGGAGGCAGGGGATTGATAGCCGGAAGGAGGGTACGGGAAACAATAACAAACTTGGCATCTACCGGAGCAGAGAACAAGGAAAATATGGGAGAAAGACGGGACGTACGGCTGAAGCGGAGGTGAACGCGAGACGACAACAGCAGCGAAATTGTTCCGGGTGAAGCAAGTGACAACACCAACACCATTCGTGTATTGCACTCTGTAATTGTTTCTCCGGCACCCAAATGTATATCTACCTCCCCACTTCCCACTTCCCCCCCCCCCAACAAACAGATGTGCTAAAAATAATATTGCCAATTGTACAGAGTTGCTGTTGTTGAGCTACCGCATAATACCCTACCAGTTTTTTTATTCTAATTTTTTTTTTTGTGCGTGAGGGCTTAAGTGGGTAGGTAGAGACTTGATGGATCGAATGGCCTCCGTCTGCATTGCAAATTCTATGAGTTGGACCATCCAGTCCCATAGGAAGCAAAGAGCACAGGCTGTGCTGATTTGTGCAAGGGACAGGCAATGGGGTTGAGCAGAAGAAAGAAAAATAAGGCAACCGTAAGCTGACAAATATTTGGAAGAGATGACGTGGTGAATCTAATATCTTGTTAACACTGAGCATCTTAATCAAGGCTTTGGGGTTGAACGGATAGCGATGTTGCATTTAATGTGGGTCATTTACTAGTTGTCAGGGGGCTGGTCCAGAGCGAGAATCAGTTTTGCCTCACATGGGCCACCGTTGATGCTACATTAGAGCTAAGAGCTGTGCAATTCTTATCTCAGTGTAATGGTATGAGAAGGTTAACCCCTACTGCACAGCATGTCTGCTCAGGCCCTGGGTACAAACTCTCTGCCTTCACCTACGTGCCAGGGTTAATTTAGAGCACAGGATGCCTATCTGAGGCTGAGCGACAACAGCGTGAAGCTACTCTACAATTGGCCAGTGTATGTGAGGTATAATTAGGGAGACTGCTTAGGTTTAAGAAGTTCATAAAAACTAGGAGAGGTACAGAATCCTTAGCTTGTTCCCTGTGTCTGACACCAGGATGCGTGGAAGTCAAGCTTATCAAATTCATAATCGGGTGGGAGCAGCCCATGAGGACGGGAAGTATTTGGCATTCCTTTCGGGGAACTGTGCGTGAGTGTCATTGATTGGATTCAAAGTGCCTATCTCATGTAGTTCGGTCAACAGCCCGTGTGAACCTTGATGGAACCATCAATTCACCACACACGTGCTTTCAGATATGAACAGTGGTTTTAATCTACTTACTACAGAGCCAGCCTGTTACCCGTTGATGAACTCTCGGTGAACTGCAGGCTGACTCTGGACAAGGGTATTTATACAGCAGCACAAGGGGGAGGAGTCGTGGGCGGAGCCAAGGGTGGAGCCCTGTACAAACTCCAGAGCATTCCCAGAGCTACTCCCCCTAGTGGTCAGATACCGCTACTGCGCTTACAAAGATACAGTGTGAATTACCAAGTTACATTCACCACAAATCTTACAGAATAAGGTTGACATTTTCTCTGTTGAAATATCTCAAAATAAAATTACCCAGTGAATGACTCTTTGAAATGCAGTGACTTATGTAGGCAATGGTAGCCTCTGATTGTACAAATTAGCCTTTCTTTATGTGTTGGGACATCCTGAGGTTGTGGAAGGCTGCCGGGAGATATTCATGTTCAAAATCCACGTCTCTGCACATGTAAGTTCACAGCCGCATCCACCCATTCACACGCTAACAAGGTCAAGCACACTCACATGCACTCTCTCTCACACAACCTGGTTTGTAGCTGTTTCTCAGGTTGTGGATTTATCAAACATTTTGAAAGCCTTGAGCAACTGGCTTCTGTCGATTGTCTCCATTTGTGTATTTGAACAATGAATGTAGACTCTTGACCTAACAAATGAGTAGGATGTGAGGATCCTAGGATATCTTTTAAATAGTTACCGACTGTTCAACATTTCACACCTGCAGATAGAACCTTTATTATGTTTCAAAACCCGTAAACCCTAGAGTTGAGAATTAATCAGTCGCCAAAACCAAGGAGATTGAAACTTTGGACTTGCTGATTTGTTTGCTTAAAAATTTATGTACTTAAATATCAATCATTGGGTAAATTTAACAAGTCAGTATGCCTGTCTCACTTTCCATCCATTAACGATGCAAATCAGTTGACACACTGAATCTCACAACTTTGCACAAGACTCTGTCCAATTGACTACTGCCCATAAAGAATGGACACATTAGGCACCCTTAGACATGACCTACTTAAGTAGTCCTTCTAACAGGCTGTAGCCCATTTTAATTGTTCTTTTCCATGCTGTTCCCATTTTGCTGGGTGCAACTGTTGGATAGGCCACCCTTTCTGCATTTCAAGATTATTTTCTTCCGTCTAATGCTCTTTTCAATATTCTTAATGCTTCTGATATTTCTACCACTTAGTGGAGTGGATATTGACTTTGAACAATGTAGCAAGTCTGTAGTTTGTTTTACATCTCTAAATGATCATTATTTCCATTGACTGATTTGTTAGGTGGATTGGCCATTCTAAATTGTCCCTTAGCGTCCAAAGGTTAGGTGGGATTACAGGAATAGGGCGGAGGAGTGGGTCGAGGTACGGCGCTCTTTCAGAGTGTTGGCGCAGACTCGATGGGCCGAATGGCCTCCTTCTGCACTGTAGGGATTCTATGGCAATTAATAACTGTTTACACAGTGACCTCCCATGAATCATGTGGTACCATCATGGGGGGTTCACTTCTGCAGGCCTGGGGTACAGGAGGAATTTCTCTCAACAATGTTCCCATTGGGGCTCTGGTGGTCTTTTGGCCCAATCCAATATGGGATTAGAGTGAGAGCCAACTTGCATGGATTAGGGGTGCTGTTCACCCCCAGAGATAAATCCATAATGCTTCCTCAGTTCTCTGACGTGAAAGTTCTAATCTCGCTGCTGAGTAGAAGATTTCCAACTGCTCAAGTTCACTCAGAGCTAGATCAGGTATTTACCTGACAGTGTTGCTGGCGGAAAGGACAAAGTTACAAATTCAATGATCATATTTGGTTCCTAAACATTATCATGTTTCTCCCATGAGTGATTATACTCATGGCATGGTAGCACAATGGGTAGCATTGTTGCTTCACAGCTCCAGGGTCCCAGGTTCGATTCTCGGCTTGGGTCACTGTCTGTGCGGAGTCTGCACGTTCTCCCTGGGTCGGCGTGGGTTTCCTCCGGGTGCTCCGGTTTCCTCCCACAAGTCCCGAAAGACGTGCTTGTTAGGTGAATTGAACATTCTGAATTCTCCCTGTGTACCTGAACAGGCGCTGGAGTGTGGCGACTCGGGGCTTTTCACAGTAACTTCATTGCAGTGTTAATGTAAGCCTACTTGTGTCACTAAAGATTATAAGCAACCAGCACAGAATAATTCTGAAACTTCACAGACAACACTTGCTCAATGCTCACATTGATCACTTGACATCACAAAAAGGTAACTAACTTTCTGCTAAGCATCAGGCAGTTTCTGTGTCATTAGATGGTCCCATACAAGTGGCAATAGATGCCAATGGTGTTCTGCTTTGTCTGAAATGATGTATAATAAAGGAAACATTGACCTTTGGCATCATCTACCTGTTCAGATGAATGTTAACCCATGTCATTAGAAGAGCACGGTGGCACAGTGGTTAGCACTGCTGCCTCACTGTGCCTGGGACCCGGGTTTGATTCCGACCTCGGGTGACTGTCTGTGTGGAGGTTGCACTTGCTCCCCGTGTCTGCGTGGGGTTCCTCCGGGTGCTCCGGTTTCCCCTCTCAGTCCAAAGATCTGCAGTTTAGGTGGAGTGGCGTTGCCAAATTGCCCCTTGGTGGGTTATGGGGATAGGGTGGGGGATTAGGCTGTGGTGGGATGGTCTTTCAGAGGATTGGTGCAGACCCGATGGGCTGAATGGCCTCCTTCTGCACTGTAGGGATTCTACATTGTTAAGATACACCACTGAAGGTCATTTTAAAAATAAGTACACAGAGTACTTGTAATGAGAGACTGCCCCTTTCAGGGGGTTATCACTTTAAAAAAAAATTTTAATTGTTTTTTTTCCTCCTGGTCAATTGGGTTACATAAAAAGAATATAGGGAGACTGCTGGGACACTGGGCTGGCAGGTAGAGGGCAGACATTTGTAATGCTGCATCCTGTAAATAAACCAACTATCAAGGAAAGGATTTGCATCTCATTTTATATTTCACCATCTGGCCTCTGAGCCATTTAACATTCTGGTGCCCGGGTCAACATCCCTCTCTTTTTAAAAATAAATTTAGAGTACCCAATTCATTTTTTTCCAATTAAGGGGCAATTTAGCGTGGCCAATCTACCTACCCTGCACAGCTTTGGGTTGTGGGGGTGAAACCCACGCAGACACGGGGAGAATGTGCAAACTCCACACAGACAGTGACCCAGGGCCGGGATTCGAACCCGGGTCCTCAGCCCCGTAGGGAGCAATGCTAACCGCTGTGCCACCCTGCTGCCCGGACATCCCTCTCTTAACCAACACTAGCAAAATAATTCCTCCCTGTTGGAGGAATCCTGTCTGCAAAATGGCCACAGCCAATTGTCGGCATAATAACCATCGTGTGTGAAGCGCTTTGAGATGCTCCGAAGAGATGCAATATAGTGTCATAAAACTGCAAGACTTTTTTTCTTTGAATAACCTGAAGTAATCAGAGTATGAAGAACTGAGAAAACAACATTTTTTTTTTATTGTTACTGAATGCAGTTCATGTGATTTTTAGAAAGGTAAAACCACAGTAACCAGGATTTTATTAGTTGAAGACATGAGTATTCACATTACACGATGATGGTGGAGTAGAACATTATACATAGACAAAAAATAAAATATACACACAGATCACAGGGTCTTAAACTACCATCTATTCCCAACAGTGTCTAAATCATTGCCCCACCAATTGAGAAGGCATCAACATTATCTAACTTGCCCACCCCACTAAGTCTGGTCAATTAGCATTGCCTCGTTCAAGTGTCTCTCTCTCTCTGTTACCTGCGCTGACTACTTCAGATCCTGGTGTCTCAACACGTTCTATCCCCTCAGTATCAATTGTCTCACTGGAGTGTTTTTTTCTGCTCACGTTGCCTTACCAGGATCACTCTGGGATTGAGATGTGACTGTGATTTTCCTGCAATGTCTTAATTTTTCAGCAAATGCCCCCAAGCCAATGTTTGCCCCACCAATAATCCTAACAGCATGCATTTGATGCGAGGCACACAGATTAAAAGAAGTAAATTTCCCCCCAGTCTTCCTCCAGCGAGAATATAGTCTCACAGAAATTAACAGACTTCCGTAACCTCGGCAAAACAGTAACATAGAAACACATAGAAATTAGGAGCAGGAGTAGGCCATTCGGCCCTTCGAGATGAACGGGTAAGTCGCCAGTGAATGAACAAAGAACAATACAGCACAGGAACAGGCCCTTCGGCCCACCAAGCCTGTACCGTTCATGATACCAACCTTGGCCAAAACCCTAAAGAACAAAGAACATGGATGAGATTGCGTCAACTTCACTTAGCTGAGGGCCATGGTTGCTCTGAATGCATGTCAGATGTGAATCTTTTTACATTAGCAGATTATCTCTACATGCTTTTAGTTGTTACTCAACACAGAACATGAATGATAGTGTGTGTGTAGTACAATGTAGTAATAGAATGCTGGAGTGGCGGTTTCACAGTATGTCTTGTGGTCTCCCAGTCATCCTCTCGCAGAGGGACTAAACTTTGGCCTCAGCCTTAAGACCAAGTTCAGAATCAGCTCGAACTGAACCTGAAATCCTTGGTGCAACAGTGTTCGCTGATTCATTTTCTTAAAAAATAGTGCTACTGGTTGGTCACACTGACGGTCACAAATAAGCCTTTGGGTGAAACAGGGTTAGAGGGTGGTGCAATAATTAGACCAGGGTTAGTTCAGCCCCCAATCTGCCTTTATTTTCATATTTCCATTGCGAATTCCACATTTATAATGGGAAGCGCCAATGGGAATCTGTCCACTGGTAGGAGAGAATAATTGCATTGTGACAGCTTTACAGAGCCAGCTCTGATTGTAAATGGAGATAGAGAAATTTATCATGCAAAAGTCTAACAGGTGCAAGGTTTTCATCTTATACAGATGTTTTCACCTTATACAGATGTGGCGAGTGATGCTAAGTACATGGTTGGGGGCTACTGCATGTCTAATTCATGGAGACAGGAAGTGCTGGAAAATACTCAAGAGTCTGGCAGCATCTGTGGAGAGAGATTATATTTCAGGGTGATGACCTTTCAGCAGAACCATTCTGATATTTCTGCTATTTTCTGTTTTTATTTCCGATTTCCATAATTCACAGTATTTTGTTTTCATTTTCATTAGTGTATTGTGCATGAACATTTGTGAAACCAGAAAAATTCTTTAAATGTAATTGCTGCGTCAGTACCTATTTAGAATACAGTCCTGATGCCAAACTTCTCTGTGGTTGTATGTGCTGTGGGATGTTGTACAGAGGCAGACGGGCTAGGGGACAATTATTGTCCAACTCCAGGTCTGTGTCAGGTTAATTGGCAATTTCAGGGCATGATCCCCACATTGAACATTCAAAATGCTTTCGAACATTCTCACTGATGATCACTATCGCGTGTGTGTGTGAGTGTACATTCTTTACACTGGGGACAAGATAGAGTCTTGGCAGGGTTTTCTACCATGTCGCAATCACAACTCTACAGCTTCTTGATCTTGACTAAATCTTGAACCCAGGCACGTACACGTTCACAGACGCACACACGCTCGCAGACGCATACACTTGCAGATGCACATGCTTGCAGGTGCGCATACGCCTGCAGATACATACGCTCGCAGACGCATACAGGCTCACAGGCACACACACACTTACAAGTATACACACACTTGCAGATGCACACACTTGCAGGCATGCACTCACATGAAGATGCACACACTTGCAGATGTATACACACTTACAGATGCACACACTTGCAGGCACGCACTCACTTGAAGATGCACACACTTGCAGATGTATACACACTTACAGATGCACACACTTGCAGGCATGCACTCACTTGAAGATGCACACACTTGCAGATGAACACACACTTACAGATGCACACACTTGCAGGCGCGCACTCACTTGCAGATGCATGTGCTTGCAAGCACACACAGTTGCAAATACAATCGTTCGCAGGCACACACACTTGCAGATACACACGCTCACAGGCACACGCAGATACACTTGAAGGTGCACACTCACTTGCAGATACACATACTCACATATACGCTCGAAGACGCACACATACACAAACACTCGCAGATGCACACACGGCCGTGGATGCACACACGCCCGCGGTTGCATACACTTGCTTGCAGATGCACACGCTCGCAGACACACACATTTCCGATGCACATGCTCGCTGCCACACAGTTGTGTACACTTTCGCAGCCACACGCACACTCACAAACGCACACATCCTCACAGATTCACACACTAACAGACGCACAAGCACTCGCAGATGTAAACACGCTCTCTAACTCACAGGCACACACACACACACTCGGGGACACACATACACTTGCAGACACACATACTCAGAGATATTTATACCCCACTCAGACACGCATTTGGGTTGTACATAGTGTACATGCGCACAAGCGTGCATACACAAATACACACTCACGCACTCACACTCTTGAACTTGCAAGCTTGCATGTTCACTCTCACCACTCACTGACATGTTTTGACAAAAATTATGGGATGGTGAGATGGAATAAAATTCCAGGTTCTTTTTCCCACTCTTACTCTTGAATGTTAGTCGCTCCCCAATTACATCCCACGTTTTAGTTGTCTGGCTCCAAATTAATTACTACTCCACAATTTCTGCTCACGTCCACACTGCCGCCTTTATCCAAACTACTGACTGTGCCTTTAAATGTTGGCCGTGCCCCGACTCTGCCCAAATTCTATGTATTGCCCACAGCCCAGTTACTGTCCACTCTCAAGTACTGCATGTACCCCAACTGCTTCCAGGCAACATCCACCCTGACAGATGATCCAGCCAGAATCCTTCCTGACATTGATGATTCAGTTCTGTACCAACCAGGGGTAGCTCCCAAATTCAGGGTACATAGAACATAGAACAGTACAGCACAGAACAGGCCCTTCGGCCCTCAATGTTGTGCCGAGCCATGATCACCCTACTCAAACCCACGTATCCAACCTATACCCGTAACCCAACAACATCCCCCCCCCCTTAACCTTACTTTTTAGGACACTACGGGCAATTTAGCATGGCCAATCCACCTAACCCGCACATCTTTGGACTGTGGGAGGAAACCGGAGCACCCGGAGGAAACCCACGCACACACGGGGAGGACGTGCAGACTCCGCACAGACAGTGACCCAGCCGGGAATCGAACCTGGGACCCTGGAGCTGTGAAGCATTTATGCTAACCACCATGCTACCGTGCTGCCCCTAGGGTAGTTGCTAGTCTTTATTTTTCTCCTCACCTTTTTGAAAAAAAAACCGTAAAATGAAGATTACAGGCAATAGATTAATTCCACCAGCTGTCACATGACACTGAGCATTCCCCTGCTGGGTATAGACCTGGTCAAGGACACGCAGCTGTCAGGTTTTGTGTTGAGCAGTCCAGCCGTGGTGCTGGTGATATTTGAACATTGACCCGATGTTCAAAGCCTTGATCACAAAGGACTTTCCCATGACCCCGAGAGTCTGAACTAATATGTACAAATTCAGAATGAGTACCTTCTGGGTACACAAGTGTGCGTGTGCGCACCCTGTTGTGAAATAGGGTTCTTCAAACTGCAGGTCGCCACGGGCAGGTGTCAGAAGGGTCGTGGAACGATCGGTTACTCCCACTCGTGGGGAGAAGCGGCCAATGGCCGGAGCCGGCTTTTAAACAGAATGCTGCAGTCTTCCGGCCAGAGGCAGCAGTAGAGAGCAGGTCACGCGCCTGGCATGTGCACTGATGCCACGCACCCTGTACATCTGGGTTTTTGGAGCGAAATCACGGAGGACAGATTCCTCCTTTTTCTAGCCGCAGGTAAGGCAACAGGACTGTGAAGAACTGAAGATGGATAGTTTTGAACAAATTAAAACTAAAATCAGGAACAAATCAGTGTGAAGATGATTTCTTGAGATTGGCTTTGTGAATTGTGCCAATGCAAATCAGAATGCAAAGCCCACGTGTGTTATGTGCAGGGAAGTACTGGTGAATGATGGTTTAAAACGTTCAAAACTTCAAAAGCCTTTGAAGACTAAGCGGGGCGGGTTTGAGGACAAACCTCTTGATTTCTTTCAAAGGTGTAGAATTTGACTCATTAGCTGTAATCATTAACAGAAATGCAACATTGAATTACAAAGCAAGTGAAATTTTTGTTTCATTCACCCCAGCGACAGATTTTCCCCAGCGACAGACAATGATGTCACATTTATTCAGCTGGGGAAACAGCTACGTGCTGCCATCTATTGGTGTTGCCAAGAATGGCTTCCAGTGACCCGTTTGACAGTCAAACATGTACATTGGACCTACAAGGAGCTATTCATAGGATAGCTACCATTGAACTATACGGCATTGACCTGTCCAAGCAACTCACAGAAAACGTACACAACCTCTGGCATTTGTGAATGTCAAAGTCGGACTGCTGAGGAACAGAATATGATTATATCTACTATTATTTATGAGGACGTTCAAGGTAGTAATGGTTTTAAATCATTTTACCGTCTGTGCGGTGCACAGTGACAGCGGCGCCAGTTTGTTTGATCTGCAGGTTCTCTGATGTTGTTTTGAAGATGAAACAGTGCCCACGAGGCAGAAATTAAATGGAAATTGTTCACTTTACTTCACAGAGTCTGAGTATGCACCACATTAGGGACAGGAGCCTAGTCTTCCTGGGTTACCTTTTAGCCTGTAAATTAACATGAAGGGGACACCACCCTCAGGTGCAGTCTGGTATTTTTGGAGGAATTGAAATGGATCCATTGGGTGGGATTTAATGGCCGCGTTAGACAGGGGCTCTCACAAGAGGCCAAAATGGGATTTGCGCTGGTGAGCTTTCAGAATGCGATCTTCCTGGGCCCTCCTCCACGATGCGATCAGGTTCACGTCCAGCAAGGCCGTGACCCTGACTTGCATCAATTTGAATCCATTATAACATACTTAGCATGGTTAACATCGCATCTTCAGCCATCGTTGAATCTTCCCACCCATCAGGTGGCGATGACACGCTGGCGTGAATTGCTACTGCTTTTTAAATATGGGAACCGGATGCCATGATCTCCGAGAGGGAGGAAGGAAGTGAGCACCATTGTCTCCACTGAACACCAGGGAATCCGAGGGGACAGAGCCCCCTGGCCAGCTCTGGGGTGGGGCTTCTGGGGGCGGCATGGTGTGGGCGGTCTGGTAGCACAGTGGTTAACACTTCTGCTTCACAGCGCAAGAGGCTGGTTTAGCACACGGGGCTAAATCGCTGGCTTTTAAAGCAGACCAAGCAGGCCAGCAGCACGATTCGATTCCCGTACCAGCCTCCCCGAACAGGCGCCGGAATGTGGCGACTAGGGGCTTATCACAGTAACTTCATTGAAGCCTACTCGTGACAATAAGCGATTTTCATTTCATTTTTTCATTTCAAGAGTCCCAGGTTCGATTCCCTTGGGTCACTGTCTGTGCGGAGTCTGCATGTTCTCCCCGTGTCTGCGTGGGTTTCCAAAATAGTTCAAAGTCGAGGAATGGGATTAATACTCAGGGTTCAAGGCTAACTGCTTGGGTAAACGGGATCAAGAGGCATTGGGACTGCTTATGTGCCAGACCCCAATACCCGCCAGTGAGGATCCATTAACCCATTAACACCAAGGCGGACATCACCGTCCAGGGATGTGCCCATTAGGGATGCTCGAGCATATAAATGTCCTGTCAGGACCTCAGTGAGGTACAGAAAAAGGAAGGGGAGAATCAGATGGGCGGCCAGAGGTTACTCTAACTGGGCAAGGACATGGGTGGGGGTCAGTCACGCAAAGGAGGTAGGAGGGCACCTGAGCTGTGAGCGGATGCCGATGGATACGGTGTGGGACTGGCTGCTTCCAGATCCGGGAGGTCAATGGTTCAGAGGAGGGACTGATGTTATCCGGCTGTGACACCAACCGAACTGTCTCTCTCCCTCTCTCTCTCACAGGAATCCGAGAAACATGGTTATGGCGACGGTGAATCTGGCTATTCTTATTACGGCCTTAGAGGAACACAGAGTCCAGTGGCACCCAGGGAAGACCCAGTGGCGGGAGACCCCAGGGAAGGTTCCTAGGCTGGAGGCCACACCAGCCATGCAGGGGGCATGAAGGTGCAGAAGGAGACCGAGGGTATACAGGAGACTGAGGGTCCTTCATGGAGTTGTCAGACAGGAGACTCCGCCTCACCACGGAGACTGTGTGGTACCTGTGCCACATCGTTGCTGACTTGACACCACCTGGCAGCAGTGGACAGCCACTCCCTGTGGCCATGAAGGTCCTGGCTGCCCTCAACCTTTACGCAACAGAGTAATTCCAGGTGACTTATGTGCTATCTCGCAGGCATCTACCCAAGAGTGCATCGATGAGGTCACAGGTGCACTCTACGTAAGGGCTTTGGATGTTATTCATTTCGATCTGGACCAGGCAGGCGGGACGAGGGGCACCATAGCTAGTCCGCCACGAGTGCACAGGGCGATCGACTGTACCCATTTCGCTCTACATGCCCCATGGCACCAGGGAGCCCCATTCATTGACCGGAGGGGGTTCCACTCCCTCAATGTGCAGGTGGTGTGTGACCACCAGGTGTGGGCCATGCACACAGGGTGCATGACAGTTACATCCTCAGCCAATCACAGCTCCCTGCCATTTTCTAGGGTCACCCCAGGCTATAGGGATGGCTTGTAGGGGATAAGAAGCCTCGTCTGATGACATCAGTGCAGAGTCCAGAGAACTCAGCAGAGTCCCGGTGCAACGATACTCACATTGCCACCCGGTCTGTAATAGTGAGTGAGGGTCCGCCCTACATTCCTTTGCCCCTTCACTCGAGAGGGGCATTAGGGACGGGGGTCTAGTTTTCACTGAATCAGGCCTCAGTCCAATCGCTGTGAATGAAACATTCGCAATGGGAAGGCCTAACTGCCTGGCGGACATTGAGGGACAGTGAGAACACCTGTGTCCCAATTGGGGAAAAGCGAGATGCCACTGGGAGGAGGGTTAAAGAACGTGAGGTGTTAGGGTGGTGAAGAACAATAATATTAAATTCAGTGACATTTGCAGATTCAACAGGTGCATAATGCCCCCCCCCCCCCTCCCCCCCCAACTAACTGAGTTTACCTTCACCTGTGCCCACGCTATGCCCCTACAATTCCTTAGCCTTGCAAACCCTCCCGCTATGCCTGGGTGTGTTCCCAGGATGCACACCAGAGACGGAGA
This sequence comes from Scyliorhinus canicula, assembly GCF_902713615.1. Classification (NCBI taxonomy): domain Eukaryota; kingdom Metazoa; phylum Chordata; class Chondrichthyes; order Carcharhiniformes; family Scyliorhinidae; genus Scyliorhinus; species Scyliorhinus canicula. Next base: position 10,945,795 of record NC_052157.1, on the reverse strand, counting down.
CTGCCTGCTGCCTTCCACGCCCTATTGCCTGAAATGCCCTTGGCGGGCATCATCTGGAGGGCTGAGTCCCTCAGGGCGCCAGCCGACGTTTGAGTGGCACTGATGTTGTGGTGTCACCTTGTTCTGGCCACTGTGCCTACGTCGTGCCGGTCTCAGGAAAGGGGAGGGTGGGGTTCACATTGGCTGGGCACTCCCAGGGTCTCCTGGGTGGAAGGCCATGGGATGTGCTCCAGTGGATCCTCCACCTTTTGGTGCTTGTGAGCCCCTGGGTAACTCCTTGGGGCAGACGGGCAGCTGGAGTGAGCTCCAAAAGTCTCAATGTGATCTGGCGTTGCCAGTCCTGGAGACCTGCCATTGCCTGCACCATGCAGGTGAAGCACTTAGCCACGGTCCTCAGGGACTGAACCTGCTTCAGAGTTCTCCCATCATAGATCTGACCTCTTGCCCCAGCTTTCCGCTGTGGATGCCACCCTTGCAGTGTTGGCTTGGGTGCCACGCATCCCCGGCAACATGTCCTGCAACAGGAGGCTTTGGGACTCCTCCGTTCGTTCTTACAGTCGCAGGAGTGTCCCTAACAATCACTCCTGGTATTCCCAGCTTTGCCTTTGCCTCTCCAGCAACTGGATGGACATGTCCAGGGGCACAGCTCCTGGCTGGGGCACAGCTGTGTCCTGGCATCCAGCAGACCACCCGCTGTCCAATCCCTGGATGCTCCTGCCTCCATCTGATGTGCATCCAAAGCTGAGTGGTGCTTACCAGATAGTGACCTAGATGCCAGTCTAGTTATGTTCGCCCACCTAGGTGTGTGTGTCTCTGCGATGGTGGATGATACGGGTGATAGCTTCATCCGTGTCTTCCTCCGAGATCTCCTCCGAGGTGGCGTCGATGGTGGGCGATGGGACACTATTGGTAGACAGGCTGAGCTCTTCAGGTGATATTCCTGCAAGTCAAGGGACATGGTTTTAGCACACGGCCCGGTCAAGGGTTTGGACTGCACAGAACTCACTTGAGGTCGTCTGGATGAAGGTGCTGTGGCTCCTCACTTTTCTTTTGCAGGCCCACCTTACGCTCAGCGCAGTCCCACTCCTTCACCTTCCCCGCCAGCTCCCTAGCCCTCTCCTTGTACAGAGTCAGGCTCCTTAGCTCAGCCACCCACCGCCAGCCTTCTCTCACTCACAACAGTTGTGGGCACCTTCTGCAAAGGATACAAATGGGAGGATGTCAGCTGGACGCCTGGGGGTCAGAGGTCGATGATACCTGGCATGTGTGGGCACTGTGCCTAAGCAGAGAGTGGTTCTGATGAGGCGTGCCAGAGGGGTACGAGGATGCTGGTGGGAGGTTGGGTCCTGGGACGCCGCAAGGTGGCAGCATGTGTGATCGAGGTGACATTCTGGGTAGTGACGGAAGGCTGGAGTGCGGAAAGGAGACGGGGAGCATTTACCCTGGCTGATTGGAGGAGGTCATTGACCTTTTTTGTGCATTGAACCCTTGTTCCCTTGGTCAGGCTGCTGGCACGGGCCAGAGCTGCGAGTGTCTCCCAGGCGGGATTTGCGACCTTGCTGCTGGGCCTCCTGGCACCCCATGGGTATATTGGAGCCCCCCCTCCCCTCCATCCAGCAAATGGCTGAGGTACCCCCGCTGAGGAGCTGATTTCCTCACTGCCATCCTTCTGCTTTAACATTGAGCAGGTGCGGTGGAGCCATTTAAACACAGCGCCCTCTTCATTGAAGTGTTCAGATGACCCCCGGGGCAGGGATATCAGGCACTTTGCGCCTCTCGGCTTTCACATGAGGGGAAACAAAATTCAAAGTGCCTGAAAATTTGAGTCCAGATCGCATTCCTGGGTGTGATCGGAATTGCACCGATTTTCTTGTCATTTTTAAAGAAAATTCTACTCCTAGTCTTACAGCGCAGGAAGAGGCCCTTTGGCCCATCGAGTCTGTGAAGGCCACCTATCTATTGTCGTCCCGTTTTTCAGCCCTTGGTCCACAGCCTTGTGTTCTGTAGTGTTTCAAGTGCTCGGGCAGAATTCTCCGACACCTTGGGGGGGTCGGAGAATCGCCCGGGGTCGGCGTCAATCCCGCCCCCGCCGTGTCCAGAATTCTCCGCCCCCCCGAGATTTGGCGGGGGCGGGAATCGCGCTGGTCAGCTGGCCCCCTGCGCCAGTCGGCGGGCCCCCTGCGGCGATTCTCCGGCCCGCGATGGGCCAAAGTCCCGCCGCTGACAGGCCTCTCCCGCCGGCGTGGATTAAACCACCTACCTGACCGGCGGGATTGGCGGCACGGGCGGGCTCCGGGGTCCTGGGGGGGGGCGCGGGACGATCTGACCCATGGGGGTGCCCCACGGTGGCCTGGCCCGTGATCAAGGCCCACCGATCGGTGGGCTGGCCTGTGCCATGGGGGCACTCTTTTTCTACCACCTTCGCCGTGGTCTTCACCATGGCGGAGGCGGAAGTGACCCCCTCCCCTGCGCATGCGCCGGTATAACGTCAGCAACTGCTGACACTCCAACGCATGCGCGGACTTACGCCGGCGAAGTCCTTTCGGCTCCGGCTGGCGTGGCGCCATAGGCCGTTCACGCCAGCCGGCGGAGTGGGAACCACTCCGGCGCGGGCCTAGCCCCTCAATGTGAGGGCTTGGCCCCTAAAGGTGCGGACACGCCAACATGCCGGGACCCCCCGCCCCGCCGGGTAGGGGAGAATCCCGGCCCTCAACTAAATGCTTCTTGAATGATGTGAATGTTCTTGCTTCTGTCACCCTCTCAGGCAGTGAGCGCCAGATTGCCACTACCCTCTGGGTGAAAAGGTTTTTCCATAAACATTCTCTAAATCTCCTACTCCTTCCTTTAAATCTATGCCCCCTGGTATTGACCCCTCTACTAAGAGGAAAAGTTCCTTCCTACCCACCCTCTCTATATCCATCATCATTTTGTACACCTCAGTCAAGCCCACCCCCCTCAGCATTCTCTGCTCCAAGGAAAACCACCCCAGTCTATCCAGCCTCTCTTCATAGCTGAAACGCTCCAGCCCAGGCAACATCCTGCGTCAATCTCCTCTGCACCCTCTCTAGTGCAATCACATCCTTCCTATAGTGTGGTGACCAGAACTGCCTACAATACTCTAGCTGTGTCCTGTTGCGAGTTTTATACAGCTCCATCATAACCTCCCTGCTCTTATAGAACATAGAACAGTACAGCACAGAACAGGCCCTTCGGCCCTCAATGTTGTGCCGAGCCATGATCACCCTACTCAAACCCACGTATCCACCCTATACCCATAACCCAACAACCCCCCCCCCCCTTAACCTTACTTTTATTAGAACACTACGGGCAATTTAGCATAGCCAATCCACCTAACCCGCACATCTTTGGACTGTGGGAGGAAACTGGAGCACCCGGAGGAAACCCACGCACACAGGGGGAGGACGTGCAGACTCCACACAGACAGTGACCCAGCCGGGAATCGAACCTGGGACCCTGGAGCTGTAAAGCATTTATGCTAACCACCATGCTACCCTGCTGCCCCATATATTCTGTCCCTCGGCTAATAAAGGCAAGAATCCAATCGGCCTTCTTAACCACCTTATCTACCTGTCCTGCTGCCTTCAGGGATCTTTGGACATGAACCCCAAGGTCCCTGGTCCTCAGTCCTACCATTCATTGTATATTGCCTTCCCTTGCCTTGTTAGTCCTCCGAAATGCATCACCTCACACTTTTCAGGGTTGAATCCCATTTGCCTCTCTTCTGCCCATCTGACCAGCTCGTCTATATCATCCAAGGCTTTCCTCCTCACTATTTACCACACCACAAATTTTCAAATGGTACAGTGAAGTCAGCCCTGCACTAGATGGAAGTTGGGGAAAGGGGGAAATTGGCCCTCGGAGCTAGGACTGAACGCTTGTGCAATTCAATGTTGAGAAATCATAGGATCAATCCCAGAAACAACAGAGAAGACAAACTGAGCCATCGAGATAGTACCTTCTATTCTGTCATAGACTCCACCACAATTCTTCAACCTCCTGACGTGCGGTTCAGCTAAGCTTTTCCCGCCCTCCCGAAGAATAACCTTCAAACCCCCACCTCGCCGTGTATCCGCCATTACACGCACTTGATCCATAGCACAACATTCCTGTGATCCCGGTACCTCAAGGTCTGTCACCTTCTCAGATCCATTTCCAATCGCTTTCGAGAAATGTGACCCAACACCAAATTCTGTCAATGCCTCCCTGTGATAGAGGCTCACCTGCCTAAATCTGACTGGAGGGATTTGGCTGCGCTGCTGAATTCCCGGTGCCAGTTGTCGATTGGGTAAAGCTCGGTGTCAGGCCGGCCCCTTCACCACCATTCACCCACCACTGTGTGGGTTTGGGAAGCAGATTTATTTTGATTTTGGAAGACTGTGGGGTTAAACCCCACTCCTTCGGCAACACTCCATCGAAGGGCTGATATCGCTGAGGGCATTGCTGCATTGGTGGAAGTGACATCTTTCGATGAGGCAGTAAACGGAAAGGTTGCCAATTCTGGTTGGAACTCCTGAAAATTCATTGCAAGACCCTCTGGCTCTGACCATCCCACTCAATCAAACAGATCTTTTATTTTCCATCTCTAAATCTTTACACCTAATATGCAGAAATGAAAACAAGCACAATTTTAAAAATGTTTTCCCTTGAGAAATGCTTTTTTTTTTACAGCAATGCGCAGGAGATTAAACTTTAATTCCTGAAGGCTCCACTACAGGCCTGGAGCGTTTGCTCAGCCTCTCCAAAATTGGACATCCTACACTGAACTGGAGACCCCCCCCCCCATCTGCCTGTATGGATATGAAAGATCCTGCAGCAATATTTAAATCAAAGGTTCCTGACCAACGTTGCCCCCTGCAGTCAACATCACAAAACAACATCCATCATTCAACTCCCTGGCTGTCCGTGGGATCTTGCTGTGTAAAACTGTGCTGCTGCATTTGCCTCCATGGACACAGTGACTTCACTTTGGCAATGCTGTTAATTGGACATGAGAAACGGGACTCTATGAAAGCGCCACAAGACAGGATATAAATGCAATTGATCTCTCACTGACCTCCTCTCTGTGCCTTTGACATCGCTGAAAAAATTGATGGTGGCTGAGAAGTGGGAGCCAGTAGCGCAGGTATGGAAGTTAACATTGTTGAAATTACCTTTCATTTCTCTCCACTCTACACCCTCGACTGACTTTGCTGCAAGAGCTGCAGGTGAGACCCACTCAACAGGTAGACTCACAAAGATGCTACAAATTGTTGGAAGCCATTATGATGGAGTATTTATCAGACTCATTCTACTGGTCACATTTGGGGATGTTATGCCAATGGCATTAATGTGTGTCTGTACTTTGATCCTGTTAAATATATTAATGTATGTTAAGTGCAGCGTTGTTAGTCCAACCCTATACCGGTTGCTAATCAGAGAAGCTGTACTGTTGAGTCACAGGCTTTTCAAAGTGTTTGGAGCTGATCGGTATGGTTTAGCAACTATTCCCGGCTTGCTGATTACTGCATGCACTAAAATGAAACATGATTTATAGAATCATAGAATTTACAGTGCAGAAAGAGGCCATTCGGCCCATCGAGTCTGCACCGGCCCTTGTAAAGAGCACACTACTTCAGCCCACACCTCCACTCTATCCCCGCAACCCAGTAACCCCACCTAACCTTTTGGACACTAAGGGGCAATTTAGTGTGGCCAATCCACCTAATCTGCACATCTTTGAACTGTGGGGGGAAACCGGAGCACCCGGAGGAACCCACGCAGACACGGGGAGAACGTGCAGACTCCACACAGACAGTGACCCAAGCTGGGAATCGAACCTGGAACCCTGGAGCTATGAAGCAACTGTGCTACCCTTAAAATTTAGCCAGCCATCCAGTTCAAATATCCTTATGTGATTGATGCCCTGCTGAGTTTTCAAGGTATCTGTTGGATTGGCAGCTTGGAGTTGGAAAGGTAGTGGGGTAGTACCTGACTGTGTGCGACTATGATGAGTTGCAACATTTTCCAGCTCCTCCTCGTTTTGTTTCCATTCACTTGTCTCACTCTTTTGACAATGCCAACGTTGACCCCACATGGTATGAATGCTCTTTGTTGAAGAATTTCTCCTGAGCAATTGGGATTATGTATTGGCAGAAATCCAGCCAATTGCTTGATCAGCTGAAGGCTGGAAACATAAAGGTAACCAAAGGGTTTGTGAACGAGTTTCACTGTGCAAAGTGTTTTACAAAACAATTTTATGTTAAAGTGTTTGCACAGAAGTGGCTTGGCTTTTTCATTTTCAGAAGCAAGAATAAATCTTGTGAATATTGCTGAAAAGGGCAACAGGTTGCCGAAGTTTTTCATCTTGCACTCATCAGACAAACACAAGAATGGCAAATTTCAAACAATCACAACAATTTACCCGACAGGAGGAAAGGCTGCCTATTTGTTGCCAAGTTGACTCTGATTGGCTGAGACATTGCTACGGAGAAAGCAATGGTGGGGGGTTGGGGGTCTTGCACCATGTACCTTTATAAATTTCCACAATTTCTGCCCAGGTCCACGCTACTGCCTCTGTCCAAACTACTGCCTGTGCCTTTAAATGTTGGCCATGCCCCAACTCTGCCCACATTTATGTATTGCTTACAGCCCAATTACTGCCCACTCCCAACCATAGCTTGTACCCCGACTGCTGTTGGACATCCAGGGTGAAAAGGATCAGAGGATATTTTCACCATCTGCCTCAGAGATGTGGAGGGAGCCCTGATGCCATTTCAATGGCCAACGGTCGACATTCAAACTTCACATTTCCCCCAAGCTTTGCAGTTTGAAGCCTTTGCAATGTGATTGGCACCATTATTCTAAAAGGGTCAAAATTCATCAAGTACAGCTCCGTGCAGAGTAAAGTTCCCTTCGCTCTACCTCAACAATGCATCTCCGGCACCAACCTCAAGGAGCATTCCTCCAAGAACAAACTCTTAAAAGGAGCATTACTTCCGCTGTCCCGACTTCCCAAGCTTTGTCTGCATAATACGACCAGTTAGTGTCAACACTGGGCCAATACTGAATGGAAAGCTGGACTAAACTCACTTCACGTTAGCATCCTTACAACTGACAGACAGAGGGAACGATAACCCATTGGATCTTTGAGAAGAAAGACCAGTCTGTAGTATCCAGTTACCTCATTCCTACTCAAATGTCTGTGAGTGTGCGCAGACCCTCACAATGGTATCGCATATTCCAGAACAAGTGCTCCCTTCTCCACATACACAAAACTTTCAAAAGACGGACCTCTTGCTGGGTTGGCTCTACATTTCAGGAAGACCCTATCTCCTAGAGGTGGGTTCCCAGCAGAGCAGCCTATATTTGACCATTGCTGAAGATAAACTGCGCTGCCCAAAGCACGGTGGAAGTGCCCTCTCTAAGGGAAACTCGAGGCTTTACCAAAAAACATTTTGAGCAAATGGCTGTCGTGAAAGAGTCTCGTTGCCAGCCCCAACCTGGTGGTCGGTATTCACCAAGGTTAAAGTTTGGATGGGGTGGGATCTATTCTCCGCTCAATGTGTAAATACTGTGTGCTAGGGAAGTGGAATCATTTTGTCATTCGTGTCAGCTTGTTGACTACATTCCAAATTCCCAGCTCAGGTATGGCAAACCCAACCTGGGCCAAGGACATGCCACTGAGAATCAGCCTCAGAAAAAAACATCTCCCTGTATCAGGTTGGACATTCCCACTTCTCCCATGAGACAACCTTCAAACATTTAGAAGTCAAACGAATGATCAATTTATGGACAGTTTTATGCTTTGGATTCGGAAGAAAGGTCAGAGGTTTGACTGGGCCTTACAGAGGATATGCTTTCCGCCCAGCAATAGTAACTGGAATTGAGATCAGGCCACAGAGGTGAGGGGATATTGTTTAAATTACTCACTCAGGATGGAGCGTGAATATTCCATGCTCATGCTCCGATAGTTACCTGGATACTGAAGAATCTGCTTTCATCAGTGCTCTGCCTGCTGTAAGGACACTTGACTTTGAAACAGTGCCTAGCTAAGTGTGACAATCAGAGGGACTCAACGTTCAATGTTCGTGCATCAGCCCGAGTACCATTGTGACCCCAATCCATTGGACATTAAAATGGTGGAACATAGCTGACGTAACCATGGTTACATTGAGAGGTGGCGAGGAGGGAGAGTCCACGATTGAGGTAGTGATACATGGACAGCACAAGGAAGAGACTGGATGGGCCAAATGGCCTGCTCTTGTTCTAAGCTCGCGTATTAAAACTTAGCTTGAACCCTAGCAGCAGCAGCAACAGGTCAAAGCTCACGAAAGACGCTATTTGTGAGGCACCTTGGAGAATTTAATGTTAAACAACGCTAAAATGTTTCGTGAGCACAGAGTGTTTTAAATATATACGTCTCGAAGCTGCTGATGAGAACACGGAGTTTAGCTCGTCAGGTATCTGCATGGGACACAGTGTATGGACCACCCAGGGTCTTGCATTAAGTAGTGCGCAGAACTCAACGTTTTTTTAAAAAACCGACATGTGTGATTTCCAGTTTATCTTTTCGTTTGAGGTGTTTGGGAAGGATTCTGCAAGGTTTTTGTTTTACAGGTCCTATAATGTTGGGATTCTTACAGTCTGCAAATAATGGTTGCAGATAATTCAGGGATATGTCGCGGGGAGGGGTGGGGCGGGGGAGAGGGGGGGGAGGGGGATGAGGAAGAGTGGGAGTGCCCGCAGGGTCAGGTGCTCTTCGGGACGTTCCGCAGGTTTTTCAGCTCCAATTCCAGTTGCCGTATTTTTACATCTTTCTGTGTCAGTCCTTCCTTTAATCTTCTGATCTCGTCCTGCTGTCGGAAGAACATTCGGAGTAGCTAAACAAATAACATTTGAAATAAATCAGTCACGGTGGCGAGGAGAAGACAGATTTTATTCTTTAAAAAAAAATTTAGAGTACCCAATTGATTTATTCCGATTAAGGGGCAATTCAGCGTGGCCAATCCACCTAGCCTGCACATCTTTGGGTTGTGGGGGCGAAACCCACTCAGACACGGGGAGAATGTGCAAACTCCACACGGACAGTGACCCAGAGCCGGGATCGAACCCGGGACCTCAGCGCCGTGAGGCAGCAGTGTGACAGATTTTATTCCTAATTGTTTATTTTGCTCATCCCTTTCCACTCTCCACTCTCCCTCTACACCCTGCTCTCCAGATCTCCTCTGCCGTTCCTTTTATTTTAAAAAATTATTTCATTAGATGTGGGCATCACTGGCTAGGCCAGCATTTAATGCCCGATCCTAATTGCCCTCGGGAAGGTGGTGGTGAGCTGCCTTATTGAACCGCACTGTGGCGCAGGTACACCCATTGTGCTGCTAGGGAGGGAGTTCCAGGATGTTGCCCCAGCGACAGTGAAGGAACGGTGCTTTATTTCCAAGTCAGGGTGGTCAGTGATCTGGACGGGAACCTCCAGGCATTGGTATTCCCATGTATCTGCCGCCCTGGACCTTCTAGATGGTAGTGGTCGTGGGTTTGAAAGGTGCTGCCTGAGGAGCCTTGGTGAGTTCCTGCAGTGCACGTTGTGGGTGGCATACACGGCTGCTACTGTGAGCTGGTGGTGGCGGTGTGGATGTTGAAGGTGGTGGATATTCATAGAATTTACAGTGCAGAAGGAGGCCATTCGGCCCATCGAGTCTGCACCGGCTCTTGGAAGGAGCACCCTACCCAAGGTCAACAACTCCACCCTATCCCCATAACCCGGTAACCCTACCCAACACTAAGGGCAATTTTGGACGCAAAGGGAAATTTATCATGGCCAATCCACCTAACCTGCACATCTTTGGACTGTGGGAGGAAACCGGAGCACCCGGAGGAAACCTACGCCCACACGGGGAGGATGTGCAGACTCCGCACAGACAGTGACCCAAGCCGGAATCGAACCTGGGACCCTGGAGCTGTGAAGCGATTGTGCTATCCACAATGCTACCGTGCTGGTTCTCTTCTGTCTGCACCTCTGTCTCCCTCCCCTCATTTTCCCCTTTCTTCCCTCTCCTGTCCCCTCTCTTTCTCCAGGGGCGGGATTCTCCGACCCCCCGCCGGATCGGAGAAATGCCAGGGGGCAGGATTCGCGCCGCGACAGTCAGGGGCCCCCCCCCAGCAATTCTCCGGCCTGCGATGGGCCGAGTGGCCGCCCGTTTTCAGCGGGTCCCGCCGGCGTATGTTACGTGACAGGTACTTCGGCAGCCTTCGGGGTCCTCGGGGGGTGCGGGGGAGGGGGGTGCGGGGGGATCTGGCCCCGGGGGGATCTGGTCCCGGGGGGATCTGGCCCTGGGGGGATCTGGCCCTGGGGGGATCTGGCCCCGGGGGGATCTGGCCCCGGGGGGATCTGGCCCCGGGGGGATCTGGCCCCGGGGGGGTGCCCCTTTCGTGGCCTGGCCCGCGATCAGAGCCCACCGATCCGCGGGCGGGCCTGTGCCATGGGGGCACTCTATTCCTCCGCGCCGGCCGGTGTAACGGTCCGCGATGGCCGGAGCGGAGATGAACTTCTCCTGCGCATGGGCTGGGATGACGCCAGCACACGCTGGCGCACCCATGCATGTGCCAACTTGCACCGGCTGGCGGAGGCCCTTCAGCGCCGGTTGATGTGGCGCCAAGCCCCATCCGCGCCGGCTGGCGCGGCACAATCCACTCCGGCGCCAGCCTAGCTCCTGAAAGTGCGGAGGATTCCGCACCTTCGGGTCAGCCCGACGCCAGAGTGGTTTGTGCCAATCCTTCGTGCCGGAGTTGCCCGCCCCGCCGGCTTCCCAAGAATCCCGCCCCAGGTCATCGACATTTGATGGCATTACATAAATGTTGGCAGATTCCCCACCCAGGTGCCACTCTTGCTGTGCCAGCCTATTCAGCGAGTATCTGCTCTCTGATCAGCGTTACTTAGCATTCCCCAACGTCCAAGTCCTAGAATCATAGAATTTACAGTGCAGAAGGAGGCCACTCGGCCCATCAACTCTGCCCCGGCCCTTGGAAAGAGCACCCTACTTAAGCCCACACCTCCACCCTATTCCTGTAACCCAGTAACCCCCACCTATCCTTTTTGAACCCTGAGGGTCAATTTAGCATGGCCAATCCACCTAAGCTGCACATCTTTGGACTGTGGGAGGAAACCGGAGCACCCAGAGGAAACCGGAGCACCCGGAGGGAACCGGAGCACCCGGAGGAAACCCACGGTGGAAACCCAGAGGAGTAAGTGCAAAATCCACACAGTCACTCGAGATTGGAATTGAACCTGGGACCCTGGAGCTGTGAGGCAGCAGTGCTAACCACTGTGCCACCGTGCCACCCTTGTCTGCACTTTCCAGCACAGTCCAGGACAACAAGGTTTCCGCCTCCTGGTCTGGGGGCATTGGGACAAGTTGTGAGAGTTGAAAAGCGCCAACTGTGAGTGGGAACTGAGGGTCGAAGCTGACACCGAATCTGAGTGAGTACAGGTCAGACTGTTCAGAGGAAACAAAGAAGGGGCAGCACGGTAGCACAGTGGTTAGCACTGTGGCTTCACAGCTCCAGGGTCCCAGGTCCGATTCCAGGCTGGGGTCACAGTCAGCGCAGAGTCTGCACGTTCTCCCCGTGTCTGCGTGGGTTTCCTCCGGGTGCTCCGGTTTCCTCCCACAGTCCAAAGATGTGCAGATCAGGTGGATTGGCCCTGATAAATTGCCCTTAATGTCCAAATAGGTTAGATGGGGTCACTGGGTTGCAGGGATAGGGTGGATGTGTGGGGGTTAAGTGGGGTGCTCTTTCCAAGGGCCGGCGCAGAGTCGATAGGCCGAATGGCCTCCTTCTGCACTGTAAATTCTTTGTTCTAAGTACTCATTCTGTACCTTTCACAACCTCAGCCAGTGATACATTTGCAATGCCATCACTGCCGTAATGAATGGGGCAGCACAGTAACTCTCCCACACGACAATGTGATGATGGCCAAACCAACGTGATGTTTATTGAGGGATAAGTATTTATCCAGGACTATTGGAGAACTCCTTTCTTCTTCTTCGCCATCAGTGCCACGGGTTCTTTCACATCCGCCCGAGAGGGGAGGTGTGGCTTCAGTTTAACATCTCCTCTGAGAGTTACACTATAACAGTGCAGCACTCCCTCCGTACTGCACTGGAGTGTCAGCCTGGAGTTTGGTGCTCAAGCCCTGCAAGGGTCCTTCGACATGGAGGTGAAGGTGCCACCTACAGAGCCACATGACCAATCGATCAACTTTAGTGATTTTGATCGGGGGAGAAATGCTGCCCAGCGCTCCGGGGATAATTCCCCTGCGCTTCTTCGAAATAGTGCCATGGACATTTTATGCCCACCTGAGAGGGTAGGTGGGGCATGGTGTTGGTGCCTTAGCCCAAGGTGGGAGAGGCAAAGGTTTGGGAAGGAATTAAAGTGAGTTAAACCTCAGGTTTCTCCAGACCCACCTCATTCTCGGTCCGAGGCGGCACGTTTTCTAATAGATCGATTCCGTTTACTACCACACTTTTCTTGTCCTTTTTTGGCACCTTGAAAGCAATGTTTGTAGATTTGTAACCTTCCTTCAAAGACATTAGAATTGGATCTGCAACAGAGATGCACAGAATGCAAGAGCTTGTAACAATGACAGACTTAAAATATTGAACCTCTGGTAAACGTGGAGAGTGACACATTTTCCCCACATTCAGATCATGAAACACCTCAGCAGAAATTAATAGGCAGGCTTTTCTCTCACAGCCTTTATGTTGAAGAAAATCAATGTTATAGTTCATATTAGACTGTAAATTATGTATAAAATATAAATTCAAAACATCCCTTGAGCTTAAATGACAATAATATGCATTTGTAAAGCACCTTTAACATAGCAACACATTGCAAGGTGCCTCACAGAAATCTGACAACTGAGTTGGTTATTATCAGAAAGGTGGTCAAAGAGGTAGACTATAACGGGCATCATGACGGAGGTGAGAGAGAGGCACGGAGGATTAAGGAGGGAATTTCTGAGCACTGGGATGAGATGGCTGACACACTAAATCCTAACAGTTGGACAAGCGAGAGAAGTTCATAGTTCATAGAATCATACAATCCTAGAGTTTACAGTGCAGAGGAGCCCATTCCGCCCATCGAGTCTGCACCGGCTCTTGGAAAGAGCACCCCACTTAAGCCCACACCTCCACCCTATCCCCGTAACCCCACCTAACCTCAGGGCAATTTAGCATGGCCAATCCACCTAACCTGCACACCTTTGGACTGTGGGAGGAAACCGGAGCACCCGGAGGAAACCCAGGAAGCCGGGAATCGAACCTGGGACCTATTATGGTCCAGGGTTTAGAGAATCCCAAAGTGTATCATGGAGTTCACCTGACCCATGACATTTAATAGATTTTGGTTGTGGGGAGCACACGGGCCCACTTTACAGGTGTGATGCAACAGAGAGCTAAAGTACTTTAAAAAAAACATGTTTAGTTATGAATCCAGTTCACACTTTATAAACCCACAGCAAACATCTTAACAACTATCAACACCAATAATCCCCTCAGATACAATATTCTATAAGTAACCCTTCATAACTTTCCTAACAACATCCATAAGTTCAAAAGACCCTTTTTACAGAAAGACAGCAGGTTTAAATTCTCTACAGAAACCGGTATTACTTTGAAGTCTTCAAATGAGCTGAAGACAGTCTGTAGCTTGTAGCGAGAGATCATTATACAGCTGCCTGCTTTGCCTGCAGCTATGCAGCTCTGAAAACGAAACTAAAACACACTGTAGCTGCCTGTTCAAAAACAAAAGTAAAGCAGACAGACAGCCCAGCTCCACCCACACTCTGACATCACTGCAGCTATTTGATAAACACCCATTTCTTAAAGGTACATCCACTACAGTTATTTGATAAACATCCGTTTCTTAAAGGTACTCTCACATGACAGACCCTGGAGCTGTGTAGCAACTGAGCTAACCACTGTGCTACTGTGCCTGCTCATTGAAGAACTGAGGTCCACATTCTCTTTGCACAAATACGTTTAACGCACGGAAGACACACTGTACTGAGTAACAACGGGAGAACCTTAGAATCGTTTAAGAAACAATTGGATGGTGTTATGGGAGAATTATAAGTTGATTTAATGTACGGACAATAAAGGTTGGGTCAAATGTCCTTCACCCATGGCAACTGTTAATTGTATAAATTAACCTTAAGTGAGTACAGTTGGAAAACATTAATTAGATGATTACTGGTGCAGCCATAAAGAGATATTTATTGACATTGGTGGTAGATAGTAGAGTTAGGAGCTATACATTCGTAATGCATGGGGAATAAATCCCAAACTGAGTAAATGTTGACTTCTGGTCATCTCCGTCACCTAACTGGCTATCTGGAGTTTAACAACCTGGACCTCCCTTGACCATGGGGAATGCAAAGTCCTGTCACTAATGGGAGAGTGTAAGAAGTAGGGAACCCGCTGCAATTGAGGTTCAAAACAGTGGAGTGTGCAATTCGAAACATGGAACTGGAAAAGGTCATTGTGAAAGGATAGGGTGATAGCACAGAAGGATCTACGCAACGACTAGCGGGGGTGATTCTCCAAAATGGAGGTCAAGTGTTTGTGCCGTTGTGAACGCTCTCGCGTTTAACGACGGCATGAACAGGGCCCGGGTATGACCGATTCTGGCCCCCACAGGGGGCCAGCACGGTGCTGGAGCAATTCACGGCGCTCCAGCCTCTTTACGCAGCGCCAAATGGATGCCGCGCCAACCTGCGCATGCGCGGGGGAGTTCTTTAGCGCACTAGGCCGGACCCAACATGGGGTCGGTGTTCAGGGGCCGGACGCGCCAGTACGTAGGCCCGGGTTGGGGGGGGGGGAGAGAGGCCGGCCCACCGGTTGGTGGGCCCCGATCGCGGGCCAGACCCTATCGGAGGCCCCCCCGGTGAAGGAGCCCGCCCACAGTTTCAACGTGATGCCCTGCATTGTTGAGTAGCCGATTAAGACTAACAAACAGCTTCCCTCAAATGAGTTGCCAGAAAAAAGCATGGAACGGAAATTCACCACAGCAAGAGTCAGCACAGAGAATTCAGCAGCTTCCCGAAAAATTCAATCAGATAGGAGAGAGCGAAAAGAAAAGTGGAAAAGAAATCATATCAGTTCTTAGATGTATATAAGGTGAAGGTGAGGGAGAAAGGAACGGAAATATCTGACAATGGGGTGAGATACAGTGAGCTGGTGGGGGAGGCTGATGTGGACATAAACATGAGCATAGATCTGTTGAAAGAAAAAGAATAATGTGCATTTTTGGTGTACGTTTAGAAACACCGAAGAGTATTTACAACAAATATAGTCACCGTTGTCATGTAGGAAACATACCAACCAATTGGCGTAACACTCCCTGACAGTGTAACAATCCCTCACAGTGTAACACTCCCTCACAGTGTGACACTCCCTCACAGTGTAACACTCCCTCACAGTGTGACACTCCCTCACAGTGTGACACTCCCTCACAGTGTAACACTCCCTCACAGTGTAACACTCCCTCACAGTGTAACACTCCCTCACAGTGTGACACTCCCTCACAGTGTAACACTCCCTCACTGTGTGACACTCCCTCACAGTGTGACACTCCCTCACAGTGTAACACTCCCTCACAGTGTGACACTCCCTCACAGTGTAACACTCCCTCACAGTGTAACACTCCCTCACAGTGTAACACTCCCTCACAGTGTGACACTCCCTCACAGTGTGACACTCCCTCACAGTGTAACACTCCCTCACAGTGTAACACTCCCTCACAGTGTGACACTCCCTCACAGTGTAACACTCTCTCACTGTGTGACACTCCCTCACAGTGTGACACTCCCTCACAGTGTAACACTCCCTCACAGTGTGACACTCCCTCACAGTGTAACACTCCCTCACAGTGTGACACTCCCTCACAGTGTAACACTCCCTCACAGTGTGACACTCCCTCACAGTGTAACACTCCCTCACAGTGTAACACTCCCTCACAGTGTAACACTCCCTCACAGTGTGACACTCCCTCACAGTGGAACACTCCGTCACAGTGTAACACTCTGTCACAGTGTAACACTCCCTCACAGTGTAACACTCCCTCACAGTGTAACACTCCCTCACAGTGTGACACTCCCTCACAGTGTGACACTCCCTCACAGTGTGACACTCTCTCACAGTGTAACACTCCGTCACAGTGTAACACTCTCTCACAGTGTAACACTCTCTCACAGTGTAACACTCCCTGACAGTGTGACACTCCCTGACAGTGTAATACTCCCTGACAGTGTAACACTCCCTGACAGTGTGACACTCCCTGACAGTGTAATACTCCCTGACAGTGTAATACTCCCTGACAGTGTGACACTCCCTGACAGTGTGACACTCCCTGACAGTGTAATACTCCCTGACAGTGTGACACTCCCTGACAGTGTGACACTCCCTGACAGTGTGACACTCCCTCACAGCGTAAAACTCCCTCACAGCGTAACACTCCCTCACAGTGGAACACTCCCTGATAGAAAGACTCCCTCACAGTGTAACACTCCCTCACAGTGTAACACTCCGTCACAGTGTAACACTCCGTCACAGTGTAACACTCTGTCACAGTGTAACACTCTCTCACAGTGTGACACTCCCTCACAGTGTGACACTCCCTCACAGTGTAACACTCCCTCACTGTGTAACACTCTCTCACAGTGTAACACTCCCTGACAGTGTGACACTCCCTGACAGTGTAATACTCCCTGACAGTGTAACACTCCCTGACAGTGTGACACTCCCTGACAGTGTAATACTCCCTGACAGTGTGACACTCCCTGACAGTGTGACACTCCCTGACAGTGTAATACTCCCTGACAGTGTGACACTCCCTGACAGTGTGACACTCCCTCACAGTGGAACACTCTGTCACAGTGTAACACTCTGTCACAGTGTAACACTCCCTCACAGTGTAACACTCCCTCACAGTGTAACACTCCCTCACAGTGTGACACTCCCTCACAGTGTGACACTCTCTCACAGTGTAACACTCCGTCACAGTGTAACACTCTCTCACAGTGTAACACTCTCTCACAGTGTAACACTCCCTGACAGTGTGACACTCCCTGACAGTGTAATACTCCCTGACAGTGTAACACTCCCTGACAGTGTGACACTCCCTGACAGTGTAATACTCCCTGACAGTGTAATACTCCCTGACAGTGTGACACTCCCTGACAGTGTGACACTCCCTGACAGTGTAATACTCCCTGACAGTGTGACACTCCCTGACAGTGTGACACTCCCTGACAGTGTGACACTCCCTCACAGCGTAAAACTCCCTCACAGCGTAACACTCCCTCACAGTGGAACACTCCCTGATAGAAAGACTCCCTCACAGTGTAACACTCCCTCACAGTGTAACACTCCCTCACAGTGTAACACTCCGTCACAGTGTAACACTCCGTCACAGTGTAACACTCTGTCACAGTGTAACACTCTCTCACAGTGTGACACTCCCTCACAGTGTGACACTCCCTCACAGTGTAACACTCCCTCACTGTGTAACACTCTCTCACAGTGTAACACTCCCTGACAGTGTGACACTCCCTGACAGTGTAATACTCCCTGACAGTGTAACACTCCCTGACAGTGTGACACTCCCTGACAGTGTAATACTCCCTGACAGTGTGACACTCCCTGACAGTGTGACACTCCCTGACAGTGTAATACTCCCTGACAGTGTGACACTCCCTGACAGTGTGACACTCCCTCACAGTGGAACACTCCCTGATAGAAAGACTCCCTCACAGTGTAACACTCCCTCACAGTGTAACACTCCCTCACAGTGTAACACTCCCTGACAGTTTAACACTCCCTCACAGTGTAGCGCTCCCTGACAGTGTGACACTCCCTCACAGTGTAGCGCTCCCTGACAGTGTGACACTCCCTCAAAGTGTAACACTCCCTCACAGTGTAACACTCCCTCACAGTGTAACACTCCCTCACAGTGTGACACTCCCTCACAGTGGAACACTCCGTCACAGTGTAACACTCTGTCACAGTGTAACACTCCCTCACAGTGTAACACTCCCTCACAGTGTAACACTCCCTCACAGTGTGACACTCCCTCACAGTGTGACAATCTCTCACAGTGTAACACTCCGTCACAGTGTGACACTCCCTGACAGTGTAATACTCCCTGACAGTGTAATACTCCCTGACAGTGTGACACTCCCTGACAGTGTGACACTCCCTGACAGTGTAATACTCCCTGACAGTGTGACACTCCCTGACAGTGTGACACTCCCTGACAGTGTGACACTCCCTCACAGCGTAACACTCCCTCATAGCGTAAAACTCCCTCACAGCGTAACACTCCCTCACAGTGGAACACTCCCTGATAGAAGAACTCCCTCACAGTGTAACACTCCCTCACAGTGTAACACTCCCTCACAGTGTAACACTCCGTCACAGTGTAACACTCTGTCACAGTGTAACACTCTCTCACAGTGTAACACTCTCTCACAGTGTAACACTCCCTGACAGTGTGACACTCCCTGACAGTGTAATACTCCATGACAGTGTAACACTCCCTGACAGTGTGACACTCCCTGACAGTGTAATACTCCCTGACAGTGTAATACTCCCTGACAGTGTAATACTCCCTGACAGTGTGACGCTCCCTGACAGTGTGACACTCCCTGACAGTGTGACACTCCCTGACAGTGTGACACTCCCTGACAGTGTGACACTCCCTCACAGCGTAACACTCCCTCACAGCGTAAAACTCCCTCACAGCGTAACACTCCCTCACAGTGGAACACTCCCTGATAGAAAGACTCCCTCACAGTGTAACACTCCCTCACAGTGTAACACTCCCTCAGTGTAAAACTCCCTCACAGTGTAACACTCCATCAGTGTAGCACCCCCTCAGTGCAGCACTCCCTGACAGTGTAACACTCCCTCACAGTGTGACACTCCCTCACAGTGTAACACTCCCTCACTGTGTAACACTCCCTCACTGTGCAATACTCCCTGACAGTGTAGCGCTCCCTGACAGTGTAGCGCTCCCTGACAGTGTAGCGCTCCCTGACAGTTTAACACTCCCTCACAGTGTAGCGCTCCCTGACAGTGTGACACTCCCTCACAGTGTAGCGCTCCCTGACAGTGTGACACTCCCTCAAAGTGTAACACTCCCTCACAGTGTAACACTCCCTCACAGTGTAACACTCCCTCACAGTGTGACACTCCCTCACAGTGGAACACTCCGTCACAGTGTAACACTCTGTCACAGTGTAACACTCCCTCACAGTGTAACACTCCCTCACAGTGTAACACTCCCTCACAGTGTGACACTCCCTCACAGTGTGACACTCTCTCACAGTGTAACACTCCGTCACAGTGTGACACTCCCTGACAGTGTAATACTCCCTGACAGTGTAATACTCCCTGACAGTGTGACACTCCCTGACAGTGTGACACTCCCTGACAGTGTAATACTCCCTGACAGTGTGACACTCCCTGACAGTGTGACACTCCCTGACAGTGTGACACTCCCTCACAGCGTAACACTCCCTCATAGCGTAAAACTCCCTCACAGCGTAACACTCCCTCACAGTGGAACACTCCCTGATAGAAGAACTCCCTCACAGTGTAACACTCCCTCACAGTGTAACACTCCCTCACAGTGTAACACTCCGTCACAGTGTAACACTCTGTCACAGTGTAACACTCTCTCACAGTGTAACACTCTCTCACAGTGTAACACTCCCTGACAGTGTGACACTCCCTGACAGTGTAATACTCCATGACAGTGTAACACTCCCTGACAGTGTGACACTCCCTGACAGTGTAATACTCCCTGACAGTGTAATACTCCCTGACAGTGTGACGCTCCCTGACAGTGTGACACTCCCTGACAGTGTGACACTCCCTGACAGTGTGACACTCCCTGACAGTGTGACACTCCCTCACAGCGTAAAACTCCCTCACAGCGTAACACTCCCTCACAGTGGAACACTCCCTGATAGAAAGACTCCCTCACAGTGTAACACTCCCTCACAGTGTAACACTCCCTCAGTGTAAAACTCCCTCACAGTGTAACACTCCATCAGTGTAGCACCCCCTCAGTGCAGCACTCCCTGACAGTGTAACACTCCCTCACAGTGTGACACTCCCTCACAGTGTAACACTCCCTCACAGTGTGACACTCCGTCACAGTGTAACACTCCCTCACAGTGTAACACTCTCTCACAGTGTAACACTCCCTGACAGTGTGACACTCCCTGACAGTGTAACACTCCCTGACAGTGTAACACTCCCTGACAGTGTAACACTCCCTCACAGTGTGACACTCCCTCACAGTGTAACACTCCCTCACAGTGTGACACTCCGTCACAGTGTAACACTCCCTCACAGTGTAACACTCTCTCACAGTGTAACACTCCCTGACAGTGTGACACTCCCTGACAGTGTAACACTCCCTGACAGTGTAACACTCCCTGACAGTGTAGCGCTCCCTCACTGTGCAATACTCCCTGACAGTGTAGCGCTCCCTGACAGTGTAGCGCTCCCTGACAGTTTAACACTCCCTCACAGTGTAGCGCTCCCTGACAGTGTGACACTCCCTCACAGTGTGACACTCCCTCACAGTGTGACACTCCCTCACAGTGTAACACTCCCTCACAGTGTAACACTCCCTCACAGTGTGACACTCCCTGACAGTGTAACACTCCCTCACAGTGTAGCGCTCCCTGACAGTGTAGCGCTCCCTGACAGTGTAGCGCTCCCTGACAGTGTAGCGCTCCCTGACAGTGTAGCGCTCCCTGACAGTGTAGCGCTCCCTGACAGTGTAGCGCTCCCTGACAGTGTAGCGCTCCCTGACAGTTTAACACTCCCTCACAGTGTGACACTCCCTCACAGTGTAACACTCCCTCACAGTGTAACACTCCCTCACAGTGTGACACTCCCTCACAGTGTAACACTCTCTCACTGTGTGACACTCCCTCACAGTGTGACACTCCCTCACAGTGTAACACTCCCTCACAGTGTGACACTCCCTCACAGTGTAACACTCCCTCACAGTGTAACACTCCCTCACAGTGTGACACTCCCTCACAGTGTAACACTCCCTCAAAGTGTAACACTCCCTCACAGTGTAACACTCCCTCACAGTGTAACACTCCCTCACAGTGTGACACTCCCTCACAGTGGAACACTCCGTCACAGTGTAACACTCTGTCACAGTGTAACACTCCCTCACAGTGTAACACTCTCTCACAGTGTAACACTCCCTGACAGTGTGACACTCCCTCACAGTGTGACACTCCCTGACAGTGTAACACTCCCTCACAGTGTGACACTCCCTCACAGTGTGACACTCCCTCACAGTGTGACACTCCCTCACAGTGTGACACTCTCTCACAGTGTAACACTCCGTCACAGTGTAACACTCTCTCACAGTGTAACACCCTCTCACAGTGTAACACTCCCTGACAGTGTGACACTCCCTGACAGTGTAATACTCCCTGACAGTGTAATACTCCCTGACAGTGTGACACTCCCTGACAGTGTGACACTCCCTGACAGTGTAATACTCCCTGACAGTGTGACACTCCCTGACAGTGTGACACTCCCTGACAGTGTGACACTCCCTCACAGCGTAACACTCCCTCACAGCGTAAAACTCCCTCACAGCGTAACACTCCCTCACAGTGGAACACTCCCTGATAGAAAGACTCCCTCACAGTGTAACACTCCCTCACAGTGTAACACTCCCTCACAGTGTAACACTCCGTCACAGTGTAACACTCCGTCACAGTGTAACACTCTGTCACAGTGTAACACTCTCTCACAGTGTGACACTCCCTCACAGTGTGACACTCCCTCACAGTGTAACACTCCCTCACTGTGTAACACTCTCTCACAGTGTAACACTCCCTGACAGTGTGACACTCCCTGACAGTGTAATACTCCGACAGTGTGACACTCCCTGACAGTGTGACACTCCCTGACAGTGTAATACTCCCTGACAGTGTGACACTCCCTGACAGTGTGACACTCCCTGACAGTGTGACACTCCCTCACAGCGTAAAACTCCCTCACAGCGTAACACTCCCTCACAGTGGAACACTCCCTGATAGAAATACTCCCTCACAGTGTAACACTCCCTCACAGTGTAACACTCCCTCACAGTGTAACACTCCGTCACAGTGTAACACTCTGTCACAGTGTAACACTCTCTCACAGTGTAACACTCTCTCACAGTGTAACACTCCCTGACAGTGTGACACTCCCTGACAGTGTAATACTCCCTGACAGTGTAACACTCCCTGACAGTGTGACACTCCCTGACAGTGTAATACTCCCTGACAGTGTAACACTCCCTGACAGTGTGACACTCCCTGACAGTGTAATACTCCCTGACAGTGTAATACTCCCTGACAGTGTAATACTCCCTGACAGTGTGACGCTCCCTGACAGTGTGACACTCCCTGACAGTGTGACACTCCCTGACAGTGTGACACTCCCTGACAGTGTGACACTCCCTCACAGCGTAAAACTCCCTCACAGCGTAACACTCCCTCACAGTGGAACACTCCCTGATAGAAAGACTCCCTCACAGTGTAACACTCCCTCACAGTGTAACACTCCCTCAGTGTAAAACTCCCTCACAGTGTAACACTCCATCAGTGTAGCACCCCCTCAGTGCAGCACTCCCTGACAGTGTAACACTCCCTCACAGTGTGACACTCCCTCACAGTGTAACACTCCCTCACAGTGTGACACTCCGTCACAGTGTAACACTCCCTCACAGTGTAACACTCCCTCACAGTGTAACACTCCCTGACAGTGTGACACTCCCTGACAGTGTAACACTCCCTGACAGTGTAACACTCCCTGACAGTGTAGCGCTCCCTCACTGTGCAATACTCCCTGACAGTGTAGCGCTCCCTGACAGTGTAGCGCTCCCTGACAGTTTAACACTCCCTCACAGTGTAGCGCTCCCTGACAGTGTGACACTCCCTCACAGTGTGACACTCCCTCACAGTGTGACACTCCCTGACAGTGTAGCGCTCCCTGACAGTGTAGCGCTCCCTGACAGTGTAGCGCTCCCTGACAGTGTAGCGCTCCCTGACAGTGTAACACTCCCTGACAGTGTAGCGCTCCCTGACAGTGTAGCGCTCCCTGACAGTTTAACACTCCCTCACAGTGTAGCGCTCCCTGACAGTGTGACACTCCCTCACAGTGTGACACTCCCTCACAGTGTAACACTCCCTCACAGTGTAACACTCCCTCACAGTGTGACACTCCCTCACAGTGTAACACTCTCTCACTGTGTGACACTCCCTCACAGTGTGACACTCCCTCACAGTGTAACACTCCCTCACAGTGTGACACTCCCTCACAGTGTAACACTCCCTCACAGTGTAACACTCCCTCACAGTGTGACACTCCCTCACAGTGTAACACTCCCTCAAAGTGTAACACTCCCTCACAGTGTAACACTCCCTCACAGTGTAACACTCCCTCACAGTGTGACACTCCCTCACAGTGGAACACTCCGTCACAGTGTAACACTCTGTCACAGTGTAACACTCCCTCACAGTGTAACACTCTCTCACAGTGTAACACTCCCTCACAGTGTGACACTCCCTCACAGTGTGACACTCTCTCACAGTGTAACACTCCGTCACAGTGTAACACTCTCTCACAGTGTAACACCCTCTCACAGTGTAACACTCCCTGACAGTGTGACACTCCCTGACAGTGTAATACTCCCTGACAGTGTAATACTCCCTGACAGTGTGACACTCCCTGACAGTGTGACACTCCCTGACAGTGTAATACTCCCTGACAGTGTGACACTCCCTGACAGTGTGACACTCCCTGACAGTGTGACACTCCCTCACAGCGTAACACTCCCTCACAGCGTAAAACTCCCTCACAGCGTAACACTCCCTCACAGTGGAACACTCCCTGATAGAAAGACTCCCTCACAGTGTAACACTCCCTCACAGTGTAACACTCCCTCACAGTGTAACACTCCGTCACAGTGTAACACTCTCTCACAGTGTGACACTCCCTCACAGTGTGACACTCCCTCACAGTGTAACACTCCCTCACAGTGTAACACTCCGTCACAGTGTAACACTCTCTCACAGTGTGACACTCCCTCACAGTGTGACACTCCCTCACAGTGTGACACTCCCTCACAGTGTAACACTCCCTCACAGTGTAACACTCCGTCACAGTGTAACACTCTGTCACAGTGTAACACTCTCTCACAGTGTGACACTCCCTCACAGTGTGACACTCCCTCACAGTGTAACACTCCCTCACTGTGTAACACTCTCTCACAGTGTAACACTCCCTGACAGTGTGACACTCCCTGACAGTGTAATACTCCCTGACAGTGTGACACTCCCTGACAGTGTGACACTCCCTGACAGTGTAATACTCCCTGACAGTGTGACACTCCCTGACAGTGTGACACTCCCTGACAGTGTGACACTCCCTCACAGCGTAAAACTCCCTCACAGCGTAACACTCCCTCACAGTGGAACACTCCCTGATAGAAATACTCCCTCACAGTGTAACACTCCCTCACAGTGTAACACTCCCTCACAGTGTAACACTCCGTCACAGTGTAACACTCTGTCACAGTGTAACACTCTCTCACAGTGTAACACTCTCTCACAGTGTAACACTCCCTGACAGTGTGACACTCCCTGACAGTGTAATACTCCCTGACAGTGTAACACTCCCTGACAGTGTGACACTCCCTGACAGTGTAATACTCCCTGACAGTGTAACACTCCCTGACAGTGTGACACTCCCTGACAGTGTAATACTCCCTGACAGTGTAATACTCCCTGACAGTGTAATACTCCCTGACAGTGTGACGCTCCCTGACAGTGTGACACTCCCTGACAGTGTGACACTCCCTGACAGTGTGACACTCCCTGACAGTGTGACACTCCCTCACAGCGTAACGCTCCCTCACAGCGTAAAACTCCCTCACAGCGTAACACTCCCTCACAGTGGAACACTCCCTGATAGAAAGACTCCCTCACAGTGTAACACTCCCTCACAGTGTAACACTCCCTCAGTGTAAAACTCCCTCACAGTGTAACACTCCATCAGTGTAGCACCCCCTCAGTGCAGCACTCCCTGACAGTGTAACACTCCCTCACAGTGTGACACTCCCTCACAGTGTAACACTCCCTCACAGTGTGACACTCCCTCACAGTGTAACACTCCCTCACAGTGTGACACTCCGTCACAGTGTAACACTCCCTCACAGTGTGACACTCCCTCACTGTGTGACACTCCCTGACAGTGTAGCACTCCCTGACAGTGTAGCGCTCCCTGACAGTGTAGCGCTCCCTGACAGTGTAGCGCTCCCTGACAGTGTAGCGCTCCCTGACAGTGTAGCGCTCCCTGACAGTGTAGCGCTCCCTGACACTGTAGCGCTCCCTGACAGTGTAGTGCTCCCTGACAGTGTAGCGCTCCCTGACAGTGTAGCGCTCCCTGACAGTGTAGCGCTCCCTGACAGTGTAGCGCTCCCTGACAGTGTAACACTCCCTCACAGTGTAGCGCTCCCTGACAGTGTAGTGCTCCCTGACAGTGTAGCGCTCCCTGACAGTGTGACACTCCCTGACAGTGTAACACTCCCTGACAGTGTAGTGCTCCCTGACAGTGTAGCGCTCCCTGACAGTGTAGCGCTCCCTGACAGTGTAGCGCTCCCTGACAGTGTAGCGCTCCCTGACAGTTTAACACTCCCTCACAGTGTAGCGCTCCCTGACAGTGTGACACTCCCTCACAGTGTAGCGCTCCCTGACAGTGTGACACTCCCTCACAGTGTAACACTCCCTGACAGTGTAGCGCTCCCTGACAGTGTAGCGCTCCCTGACAGTGTAGCGCTCCCTGACAGTGTAGCGCTCCCTGACAGTTTAACACTCCCTCACAGTGTAGCGCTCCCTGACAGTGTGACACTCCCTCACAGTGTAGCGCTCCCTGACAGTGTAGCGTTCCCTGACAGTGTAACACTCCCTGACAGTGTAGCGCTCCCTGACAGTGTAGCGCTCCCTGACAGTGTAGCGCTCCCTGACAGTGTAGCGCTCCCTGACAGTGTAGCGCTCCCTGACAGTGTAGCACTCCCTCACAGTGTAACACTCCCTCACTGTGCAATACTCCCTGACAGTGTAGCGCTCCCTGACAGTGTAGCGCTCCCTGACAGTGTAGCGCTCCCTGACCGTGTAGCACTCCCTCACAGTGTAGCGCTCCCTGACCGTGTAGCACTCCCTCACAGTGTAGCGCTCCCTGACTGTGTAGCGCTCCCTGACCGTGTAGCACTCCCTCACAGTGTAGCGCTCCCTGACAGTGTAGCGCTCCCTGACAGTGTAGCGCTCCCTGACAGTGTAGCGCTCCCTGACAGTGTAGCACTCCCTCACAGTGTAGCACTCCCTCACAGTGTAGCGCTCCCTGACAGTGTAGCGCTCCCTGACCGTGTAGCACTCCCTCACAGTGTAGCGCTCCCTGACTGTGTAGCGCTCCCTGACAGTGTAGCGCTCCCTGACAGTGTAGCGCTCCCTGACCGTGTAGCACTCCCTCACAGTGTAGCGCTCCCTGACCGTGTTGCACTCCCTCACAGTGTAGCGCTCCCTGACTGTGTAGCGCTCCCTGACAGTGTAGCGCTCCCTGACCGTGTAGCACTCCCTCACAGTGTAGCGCTCCCTGACCGTGTAGCACTCCCTCACAGTGTAGCGCTCCCTCACAGTGTAGCGCTCCCTGACAGTGTAGCGCTCCCTGACCGTGTAGCACTCCCTCACAGTGTAGCGCTCCCTGACCGTGTAGCACTCCCTCACAGTGTAGCGCTCCCTCACAGTGTAGCGCTCCCTGACCGTGTAGCACTCCCTGACCGTGTAGCACTCCCTCACAGTGTAGCGATCCCTGACTGTGTAGCGCTCCCTGACAGGGTAGCGCTCCCTGACAGGGTAGCGCTCCCTGACTGTGTTGCGTTCCCTCATACTGCACTGGAGAATCAGCCTTGATTAATTTTACTTAAACCGAGAGTGACTCAGAGGACGAGGGCCGGATTCTCTGTTCCTGAGGCTAAGTCCGGATGCCAACAGAGGATCGTGGCGTTTCACGACGGTAAAATCCGCGGCACACCCGCACCAATTCTGCTAATGGTGAGGGGCTAACACCGGCGCCGCGTGAAACACCGGGAGATTAGCAGAAAAAGTTGTAGAATCGCTGGGTCCATGCTGCACATGCGCAGGGCTGACAAGCTGTAGCCGCGCTTACACCTACAACCTCCCACACGCACACACACCGATCACGCAGAAATAGATGGCGCTGGCCATGTTGGACCGCATACCTGCCCAGCCCAAGCCCACAGCCCACCTCATGGCCAAGCCCTGCCATTTCCCCCAGCCTTGGCAGAAGCCCCCCCCCACCCCCCTCCCCCGGCATGGTTCTCAGCCGAGTGTTTGGGGACTGGACATTGTACGCACGCCCTCCCGTTCTCTCCACAGCCGCCACACCAGGCTCATGACCAGGCTGAGCCCACACGTGGCCTGCACCATCGGGAACACCGCCTACCGAAGGCGGATCATTGTGGATGGGCTCACTAATGATATTCCAACGGGATTGCGACTGTGGGCGGCACGCGTCTCGATGGCGCCGACTTGGAGGTGGCGGACCATTGCGATCCGGTGTCAAACCGCCGCCTGTAGTGTCAGAAGCCATTCTGCGCCCGATCGCCGTTCCCGATTTCGCCATCGGGCAACGGAGAATCCTGCCCGGAGAATTACCAACGGAACCATGGCTAACATTTGGGCCAAACGGTTTCTCTGCAGTAAATCCTGCCCAGTGGACCTCCCTGTCATCAAACGTGCACTCTAATTTACTTTTCTATCTGGGTCACCTGGGTCACCAGCAAACAGATAATGTTGTTGTTGAAGTCATAAAATGTTAAAATGCACATCCAATCTGTGAATGCCAACAGGCACAGATGGTAGATTAAATCACAATCTGTCCCATGGATAAATGCTTTGCCTTCTCATTTCTAAACCAGGGGTTTACCTCAATGCGTTGTGCTGAACAAAATAGTAGCTTATAAAATCGCCACGGATATTCTTTCTGAATCGCTGTTTCTGTCTCTACCTGTAGCCCAGTAAATATCGGCCAGTCCATCACGCAAACCAGCCTCCCATCCATTGACTGTATCTATAATTCCCGCTGCCTCGGAAAGGCAGCCAGCAACATTAAGGGCCCCACGCACCCCGAACATACTCTCTTCCACCTTCTTCCGTCAGGAAAAAGGTACAAAAGTTTGAGGTCACGTACCAACCGACTCAAGAAAAGATTCTTCTCTGCTGCCATCAGACTTTTGAATGGACCTACCTCGTATTAAGTTGATCTTTTCTCTGCACCTTGCTATAACTGTTCCTTTATATTCTGCAGTCTCTCCTTCCTTCCCTATGTACGGTATGCGTTGTTTGTACAGCATGCAGGAAACGATACTTTTCACTGTATACTAATACATGTGACAATAATAAATCAAATCAAATCAAGTCAACCTCCTGGTTGTTAATTGTTTCATTTGGAAACAGAACACAAAGAAAATTCTGCCAGCAAGGATCACCCCATCACTGAGATCACGTTCTATCTTTCTTTATCTGATCTCTCTTTCAATAGAAATTTGAGCCAGAGTAGCATCCATTGAACCCTCGATCTGTTCTGCCTCTCAAGAAGGTCATGGTTGATCTTCTACGTCAGCTTCACCTTCCTGGCCTTTCCCCAAATCCCTTAATTCCCTTAGTGTCTGGAAATCGACCTCTTTCTTTAATATACTGCACATCCACATCCGAAAGACGGCACCCCCTGACAGTGTAACACTCCCTCAGTCCTGTACTGGAGTTCAGCCTTGATTTTTGTACTCAAACCCTGGAGTGACTCAGAGGACAAGTGTTACCAACGGAACCATAGACAACATTTAGGCCAAACTGTTTTTGTGCGGTAAATTCTATGCATTTGACCCCTCCAGTCAACAAAGGTGCAATTTATTTTACTTTACTATGAATCCACAACACTCTGGGGGAGGAGAACTCCGAAGAGTCACAACCCTTCAGCTGCATTGGCCTCAAGCTCTGTAATTCTCTCCCTACACCTCTCCACGTCTCAAATAAACTTTCCTCCTTTAAGATGCTCCTTAACATCCACCTCTTTGACCATATTTTTGGTCATCTGACCTAATGTGGCTGGGTGTCATACTTTGTTTTACAATACCCCTATGTAGGTCCTTGAAATGTTTCATTATGTTAAAGATGTTAGACAAACATAAGTTTGTCTCATTGTTTAAGCAAATAAATTTCTCATCACAACCCTAAATGACTGACCTTTATTCCATAGAAACCCTACAGTTCATTGGCTCATCGAGTCTGCACTAAACTTCCAAAAGAGAACCCTAACATGGTCTAGTCCCCCGCCCTATCCCCGTAACCTTGGAAACCCACCTAACCTGCACATCTTTGGACACTAAGAGGGAATTTAGCATGGCCAATCCACTTAACCTGCACATCTTTTGACTGTGGGAGGAAACCGGAGCACCTGGAGGAAACCCACGCAGGCACGGGGAGAACGTGCGGACTCCGCACAGACAGTGACCCAAGCCGGGAATCGAACCTGGGACTCTGGAGCTGTGAGGCCACAGTGCTAAGCACTGCGCTACCGTGCCGCTCATGACATTGTGACTCCTATTGCTGGGCTCCCAGTCAGGGGAAACATTCTACAATCATGGAATAGCTACACTGCAGAAGGAAGCCATTCGGCCCATTGAGTCCTGAACCCTGATCTGGACCCTTTAGGTTCATCATCAACTAACGTTAGAAATGGAATGAATGACAATTGCAGCAATCAAAAGTTCTAGGTTGGCAAACTGATGCTCAATTGTTCCTTTATCCTGGCCTCGCATCAGAATGCCACTATTGGGGTGAAGATCTCCTTGTTTGCGGTTGCTGGCAGTTGGGACAATTGACGCAACAATAATGTTATGAACATTAATGGTAAATATTCGGACCTCTGTTCATGCCAGTCAGCCACTCGTCTGCCGTGAGTGCAGGCTCAGTCCCAGCTGTCATTGGGTAGATATCCTCTTGATAAGTTTCAGACTGAAATGAAAGAGGAGTCAAGCTCAGTAAAATACCCTTACCCGAACAAAAATCTACCTCAGTCTTTACATTTTTATTTGACAGTGTACTATTCCCCCTCCCCACTCCTCCTCCAACACCCCCCCCCCCCCTCCCCCACAAAGCATTGCAACTTTTAGTGGGAGATTTCAACCACCCTTTTTGCGAAGAAATGCTTCTCGACATCACCCCAGAACAGCTTTGCTCTAATATTAAGGCTATGCCTTCTTGACTTGTGCCAGCAGAGTGAATAGTTTCTCTCCAAGTTGCCCCCATCCAAACCTTCATCTTTGATTCCCTACTGGTGGTGCATGGCCGAGTGAGGTGATGGGGATGAAAATGAAATGAAACACGGCAGGTTGCATTCCCACAAAACACGGCGACCCCCCTCTTCCTGGTAGGTTTTTTTTGTTCGAAATGGACATTTTTCCCTCGGGGCTATCTTCCTTCCTCGCCCCCAGGTGTTGCTTCCTCCTGTTGTCCAGGTGTCAGCTGTTATTCTATAAACAAGGTGGCCAATTGCCACGTCTGAGCCGACACAAGTGGGGCGACCAAACCTGGCTTATAATCCATGACCCGATACAGGCCATCGGTGCTGATCGGAGCAGCGATGTGACCTTTTGGAGCCATGAGTTAACTCGACATGGATAAGGAGTCGAGGCATGGACCTCTCCTGGTCAAGGTGTACGTGCCACCTTTACCAACTGGGGCATCAGCGAGTTGAACAGAAGTTTATTTGTTTAATATTGTTCATGCACAGGGAGGTTTACGGGAATTTTAAAAGCAACCGAGTCTAGAGTAACAGCTACCCTGAGGATCAGCAAAGAGAAATCAATCTGAACCCACTTCAAAAAAAATTTTTAATTCAAATTTTAACATTTTAACGATCGCACAACACCATCCCCTATCACCCCTACCCGTTAGCGACGACTAGTTCTCTGAAATGTAATATAAACAGACCCCGGGTGGGAATCTCTGTCTCGCCAGTCCTGTTTTCCGGATTCTCCGTGCCTGCAGCCGGCCAATGTGTTTCCCATTGTGGCCATCCCATTCCGTTGGGAACCCACCCACGGGCGTGAGTGCGCTGCCGATGAAGCGGAGGATCCTGCCGACAGAGAATCCCGCAGCCCAACCCCCAGGGGACTGGGCACCAAGTCCACATGTAAGATCGCCGACATGGTGCTGAGGAACGACTCCCAAAACCTCTCCAAGCTTGGGCAGGACCGGAACATGTGCATATGATTGGCTGGGCCCCTCCTGCATTGCTCACGCAAATCCTCCATCCCTTCAAATAACCGGCTCGTCCATGACTTCGACAGGTGCACCCTATTTACCACTTTTAATTGAACCAGCTCCAGCCTCGCAATGAGGTTGAGGCATTCACCCTCCGCAGCACCTCATCCCACAGACCCTCCTCCAGCTCCATCGCCAATTGCTGCTCCCACTGGGCTTTGATCCCCTCGGGAAACGCGCTGTCCTCCTCCAATATCCTCGCACAGATCGGCAAGACCACACCCGCCCCACCAAGCCCCCCCCCACCGACAATACCCCCTCCAACAATGAGGAGGGCGGCCCACCGGGAAATGCCGGGCAGACCTATTGTTTCACAAAACCCCTCAGCTGCATATCCCTGAACCCCCCCCCCCCCCCCGTCCCCCCCGGGGGACCCTCTCGCGTCGACCCCAGCTCCTCCAAGGTCGCAAATCGACCTCATAAAAACAAATCCTTTACTTCCGCCAGCCCTCGCGGCTCCCGACCCCGGAACCTGTCGTCCACCCTCCCAGGCTCTCACCCGTGGCGCCCCCGGATCGGCATCAATTTCGACCCCGCTCCCAATTTGAAGTGCCGCCGAAACTGCCTCCAAATTTTCAAAGGGGTCACCACCACCGGGCTTCCCGTTTACCTCCCCAATCTGAACACAGCTTTTGTTTCAATCGGTGTGTTGCCGTGGCGACAGATTAGAACGATCCTTTGTTCAGTTGATCAGATAATGCCCCACAACGATGGCTTGTGCAGCTTTCTGGTTTCACTGTTTGCCTCACTTTGGGGCTATGGCCACTGTTAGAGAGAGCCTGACCATCAGCACTCAAGGCAGCAACAACCTCCATTGATATAGTGCCTTCGGTGTGTTAGAATCTTCCAAGGTATCTCACAGGAATGTTCAAAAACAAACTATGACTGGCCATGAAAAATCAAATCACTAAAAAAAAGGATTTATTTGAAGACATTTTTTTCTTTGCATATTCATTCTAAAAGGAGTTTATTTTCCCTGTTTAAATTGTGAAGGTTGATGGTGTCACCGAGGGAGCAGTCCAGGAAAAGTCACAGTGTAAAGGGGAAGCGGATTAATGTGAGGTTACTGGTTTATCCGGCAGCGGGGAGGTGAGCGTTACAGGCTGAAAGGTACCAGTTTGCTTCTGCATTGCGTCTGCTCAGAGTAAGTCAAGTAATTGTCGATGTGGTATAATTGAAATCATGCCCCCAGGCAATGAAAAGCACAGGTTCCATCCTCGGACCAATATTCAGTGGCCATTACAGGAAAATATATATCCATGGATGGTAAGGGTATGTTCATTGTTAAGGTTAAGGATATACAGAAGGAGGGCATTAATTGATTAGGTGCCTTGAGCACATATAAGGAGAGACTTCACCTAGTGTGGAAGGGGGTTTGGGGTTGGGGTAGGGGGGCTGGGGTAGGGGGGTAGGGGGGTTGGGGTAGGGTGGGTTGGAGTAGGGTGGGTTGGGGAAGGGGGGCTGGGGTAGGGGGGTTGGGGTAGGGGGGTTGGGGTAGGGGGGCTGGGGTAGGGGGGCTGGGGTAGGGGGGCTGGGGTAGGGGGGTTGGGGTAGGGGGGTTGGGGTAGGGGGGTTGGGGTAGGGGGGCTGGGGTAGGGGGGCTGGGGTAGGGGGGCTGGGGTAGGGGGGCTGGGGTAGGGGGGTTGGGGTAGGGGGGTTGGGGTAGGGGGGCTGGGGTAGGGGGGTTGGGGTGGGGGGCTGGGATAGGGGGGCTGGGGTAAGGGGTTGGGGTTGGGGAGCTGGGGTAGGGGGGCTGGGGTAGGGGGGTTGGGGTGGGGGGCTGGGATAGGGGGGCTGGGGTAGGGGGTTGGGGTAGGGGGTTGGGGTAGGGGGGCTGGGGTAGGGTGGGTTGGGGTAGGCAGTTGGGGTAGGGGGGTTGGGGTTGGGGGGCTGAGGTAGGGTGGGTTGGGGTAGGGTGGGTTGGAGTAGGGTGGGTTGGGGTAGGGGGGTTGGGGTAGGGTGGGTTGGGGTAGGGGGGTTGGGGTAGGGTGGGTTGGAGTAGGGTGGGTTGGGGTAGGGGGGCTGGGGTAGGGTGGGTTGGGGTGGGGGGTTGGGGTATGGGGGCTGGGGTAGGGGGGCTGGGGTAGGGTGGGTTGGGGTGGGGGGTTGGGGTAGGGGGGCTGGGGTAGGGGGGCTGGGGTAGGGGGTAGGGGGGTTGGGGTAGGGGGGTTGGGGTAGGGGCTGGGGTAGGGGTGTTGGGGTAGGGGGTTGGGGTAGGGGGGCTGGGGTAGGGTGGGTTGGGGTAGGGGGGTTGGGGTAGGGGGTTGGGGTAGGGCGGTTGGGGTAGGGGGGTTGGGGTAGGGAGGCTGGGGTAGGCTGGGTTGGGGTAGGGGTGTTGGGGTCGGGGGGTTGGGGTAGGGGGGTTGGGGTAGGGCGGTTGGGGTAGGGCGGTTGGGGTAGGGGGCTGGGGTAGGGTGGGTTGGGGTAGGGGTGTTGGGGTAGGGGGGTTGGGGTAGGGGGGTTGGGGTAGGGGATTGGGGTAGGGCGGTTGGGGTAGGGGGGTTGGGGTAGGGGGGCTGGGGTAGGGTGGGTTGGGGTAGGGGTGTTGGGGTCGGGGGGTTGGGGTTAGGGGGGTTGGGGTAGGAGGGCTGGGGTAGGGGGGTTGGGGTAGGGCGGTTCGGGTAGGGGGTTGGGGTAGGGGGGCTGGGGTAGGGTGGGTTGGGGTAGGGGTGTTGGGGTTGGGGGGTTGGGGTAGGGGGTTGGGGTAGGGGGGCTGGGGTAGGGGGGCTGGGGTAGGGTGGGTTGGGGTGGGGGTTGGGGTAGGGTGGGTTGGGGTAGGGTGGGTTGGGTTAGGGGGGTTGGAGTAGGGTGGGTTGGAGTAGGGTGGGTTGGAGTAGGGTGGGTTGGGGTAGGGGGGCTGGGGTAAGGGGGCTGGGATTAGGGGGTAGGGGGGCTGGGGGTAGGGGGTTGGGGTAGGGGGTTGGGGTAGGGGGTTGGGGTAGGGGTAGGGGGGTTGAGGTAGGGTGGGTTGGGGTAGCGGGGCTGGGGTAGCGGGGCTGCGGTACGGGGGCTGGGGTAGGGGAGGGAGGAGGACATCCTCATACACCTGCTCCTGGACTTGGCCAAGGCAGCCATCAACAGTTCCAGGCTGTGGGCAGTCAAGGAGGTCATCCGGCCCATCTGTCTGCCCCTCCACCATGGTTACTCTCATGGCTGGGTGGTCTTGAAGAGGGAACACGCGGTGCCCACCAGCAGGTTTCATGCCTTCCATGACCAGTGGGCGCCACTGGGGGCTGGGGTGCATCGTTACTTCTGGGAACGACATTTTAGTCTAGTTCATTTGAAGTCATTTTGTTACAGTGTCCCATTGAGGGGCTGTCACCCCCTCTTTCATAGATTCATAGAATTTACAATGCAGAAGGAGGCCATTCAGCCCATCAAGTCTGCACCGGTACTTGGAAAGTGCACCCTCCACTCTTATTGATTTTGTTTTCTCAGAAGGACGTCGTGCGCCGGTGGATGTCCATCCCGTGGTCAAAGCCATTCAGAACCTTGAAAATGTGCTGCTTGCCCCACCACTGCACTGACGTGCCAAGGAAACTCAAGCCTGTGGTGAGCTCCAAACCAAGCTAACCCCTGTTCAGGATTTGAACCAAGGACCAATGTGAAATTCTGTAAAAACTGGGGTCAGCTCATTTGAGGGTCTGCCACATGCTTTGGCTGCTTTGGCACATCGAGTGGGGGCTGAGCTGAACGTTTTTAAGGATCTGAACAGCTTTGGTTGGGAGCTGGACAGAGAGCGATGCACAAAGTCTCTTCATATACCCTTTGTACAATAAAACTCAATTAATAAATGAAACAAAAATGAAATGGGGGTGACAGCCTCTGGTGGAAGTCTCTCCTTTTATGTACTCAAGGCACTTAAATTTACATTGGTCCCGAAATCTCCCTCGGGAATCCTAACTATTTAAATCATCTCACAGAAATTCTTTCCAGGCCCTTTTGTTCTGTGCGGGCTGCGGCTGCACATCCTTCACTTCCTCACCCTCGACAATTGTCTGGACAAGCCACAGGATTTCTGTCCTGCCTTCTGGACGTGACAGTGGTGTGCTATGGCAGGCTTTCATCTGGTTCATGGGTTGCACCACCATCTTCTCAAGTGAAAACAAGAATGGGCAAGAGGGCCTTGCCAGGAATGAATGAGTACAAAGTAAAAATATTCCCTTTTGGAAGTTTGTTGTGCAAACACATCCACCACCTTTTGAGGCAGTGTGCTCCAAATCATAACCTTCGACCTCTCCTCGCAACGGAATTGACAGCAGAAATACTAAATGCAGGGCCTCCACTTACCCTTCTTGGCACTATCATGGAGATTGGCTCAATCACTCCTTTCAGTGTAACCAGCTTGTAAAATCGGAACACCTCACAGATGGACACGTCCAGCCCGTGTTTTGGCATCACACCTGTAAGAGGGGCAAAGAAACGGTGAGCATTACTCCCAAACATTACTCTCGAACGTTACTCTCAAACTGAATATGAATATTAAAAATACAAATTGCCCACTTAAAAGAAATACTCATTCTATGAAATGGAGCAGTAACCCTAAACATTACAGACTGACTTCTCTGTACTTTTGATAGTGTCTTTTCCTGCTCCATGTTATAGGATTTTTATTAAATGATCGTAGAATCATAGAATTTTTCAGTGCAGTAGAAGGCCATTTGGCCCATCGAGTCTGCACCGGCCCTTTTTTCGAAAAAGCACCCCACTTCAGCCCACACTTCCACCCTATCCACGTAACCCAACCTAACATTTTTGGATACTAAGGGTAATTTATCGTGGCTAATCCACCTAACCTGGACCGTGGGAGGAAACCGGAGCACCCGGAGGAAACCCACGCAGACACGGGGAGAACGGGCAGACTCCGCACAGACAGTGACCCGAGCTGGGAATCGAACCTGCGACCCTGGAGCTGGGAAGCAACTGTGCTAACCACTGTGCTACCGTGCTGCCCATGATGATATCCATTGATGAAGAATCTCTCCAACATGGTGTTCCATCTCAGTATCGCCACAGCTGCATTTCTACAATGTAGGCCTCTTGCACATCCCCAAATTTCTTTGCTCCATCAATGGGGGCATTGCCATCAGCTGCTTTGGGCCAGGCCTCTCCCCCTTGAAGTGTACCATAAAACCTACCTCTAAACATGCTTTTGGCCACTTCTCCTAATATTCTCTTATATTGCTTGATGTCAAATTTTGTTCGATAACAGTTTCATACCATGGAATGTTTTATTATTTTAAAGGGGCTATATAGCTTGTTAGGAAAATAAAGGTAGTTTTAAGAGATTTTTATTTTTATTAGAAATAAGGCATAGTTTGAAATGAAATGAAAATGAAAATCGATTATTGTCACGAGTAGGCTTCAATGAAGTTACTGTGAAAAGCCCCTAGTCGCCACATTCCGGCGCCTGTCCGGGGAGGCTGGTACGGGTTTTAAAATGGGTTTAATTTATTGTTACTGTGCCTGGAAGGGTATAACCTATAGTTAGATTCAAGTTGATCAAAGATATTTGTATATGTGGGGATTGTTTGAGTTGCAGCTGTGACTCTATTGTGCTGAGAGAGGGCTACAGCATGAAGAATAAATAGTCGGAGTAAGTCATTGCTTAGCAACAGCCCACTTTCCAGAAGAACGGGCTTTCCCTTGTTCTTAGTTTTAACTGGAAGCCAGAGCAGTTGGAGACAGGACCTAAGGGAGTGAACATCTCTTAACTCTACCAGAAAAAAGACTGGACAGGATGGAAGTTGCAAAGAGGTTTCCTGAAGTGCAAATTACAGCCCAGATAACCAGGGAATTGGGACAGAAAGAATGTTTAGCTTGGGTGGAATTAAGTGAACAGAGACCAAGGTATTGTTCCAACGAATTCAAGGAAAAGCAAACAAAATGTTCTGAGTTAAAGGGGGAATTGCAGTGACCAGATTTGAAGTGGGGCAGTAGCCTTCAAATGTAAAACAAATGCCTGATGCCATTTTAATACAGCCTGAGAATAAAGAGTTAAAAACAATTGTGAGCAGTTTGCAAAGTAGTCAAGAGAAAGGAATCCTACAGGGGCTAGTATAAAATCCTGGACTGGATTTCCTATTAAAAGTGGAGCAGAAGAGTGTTATTTGGAAAACCTGGTCTGGATTTCGGAATGCAAACGTTAAGGGAGACTTATGAGAGAAGATATTAAAGTGTGTTTTTGGGAGTGAAATTTGGAAACTCTCACATGACAATCATGGGAAGAGACATCCGTGAACTTTCTCTTGGGGTTCAGAGCGAAGATTGTATTTGCTTTTAGGCATCTTGTGTACTTAAAAGGGACTCTGTGTTAATGAGACCACTGTAGATTGAGATGTACTTTGTAATCAGTGTTAATCCTAAAACCTGTGCACAATTGTTAAGCTAAGGGGAGAGTAAAGCCGTATTGTATCATAATCCAGGGTACCTGGGTTCAATTCCAGCCTTGTGACTGCCTGTGCGGAGTCTGCATGTTCACCCCGTGTGTGCGTGGGTTTCCTCCGGGTGCTCCGGTTTACACCCACCGTCCAAAGATGCGCAGGTTGGGTGGATTGGCCTTGCTAAATTTCCCCTCAGTGCGGGGTTTCAGAAATAGGACGAGAGATTGGGCCCATGTAGTGTGGTCGTTCAAAGGGTCGGTGCACACTTGATAGGCCGAATGGCCTCCTTCTGCTCTGTTGGGATTCTATGAATCAACCACACGACCGTGAGTCTGGAGTCACACGTAAGCCAGACCGGGTAAGGACGGCAGATTTCTTTCCCTAAAGGACATTAGTGAACCAGATGTTCTTTTATGGCAATCGATAATAGTTTCATGGTCACCATTACTGAGCCTAGCTTCATAATTCCAGATTTATTAATTGAATTAAAATTCCACCTGCTGCTGTGGTGGTGGGATTTGAACCAATGCCTCCAGGATATTAATAATAGTAATCTTTATTGTCACAAGTAGGCTTACATTAACACTGCAATGGAGTTACTGTGAAACGCCCCTCGTCGCCACATTCCGGTGTCTGTTCGGGTACACGGAGAGAGAATTCAGAATGGCCAAATTACCTAACAGCACGTCTTTCGGGACTTGTGGGAGGAAAACATGGAGCACCCGGAGGAAACCCGCGCAGACACGGGGAGAACGTGCAGACTCCGCACAGACAGCGACCCAAGCCGGGGATCGAACCTGGGACCCTGGAGCTGTGGAGCAGCAGTGCTAACCACTGTGCTACCTTGCTACCCCACTCTGGGACTCTGGATTACGAGTCTAGTGACATTAAAACTACACCAGCATTGCCTCCACGTAGAGGACATAGAATTGTGGGGATTATTGCTAGCTGCACAACGCCATTGGGTACAGCTTGGAATTTTGCGCTAATGCTGGCCCTGAGGGATGTTAAGTTCCTGCAAAACGATAGCGTTCTTGGTGCTTGCTATAAGGAGACATCAGCCATTGTACAAAGCAACAGCAATCCCATGCACACTTTACGTCCACAGCCTTGGGCCCATATTTAGAATTTGCTCGAGTTAAGGGACAATTGTCCTCTCAACCATTGGACTCTCAGCCTAAGCATGGACCACTCACCATTTTACAGAGCAATGGAGATGGAAT
The DNA here is from genome assembly GCF_902713615.1 of Scyliorhinus canicula. NCBI lineage: Eukaryota > Metazoa > Chordata > Chondrichthyes > Carcharhiniformes > Scyliorhinidae > Scyliorhinus > Scyliorhinus canicula. The sequence goes on along the minus strand of NC_052157.1, from coordinate 10,906,700 downwards.
GGGGACTGGTCCCGTTAACCTCTATGGGGCGGACCCTCGCCGGTTTTGGTTAATATTGATCACAATCATTTAAGCAATGATTGGTAATAATGTGAGATCTTACCCATCCCTTTCTGTGGAGCAGGTGAGCGATATTCCATCAGATAATGAAGGTATGGTTTCTCCGTGCTAATTTCATAATACCTAATATTCCCATCGCCCTGTGAAGAAGAAAACTGGGTGATAGAAATGAAAAATGCTCATTCTATTGAGGGTGGGCAGGGGCGTATTTTCTACGCTGCTGATTGATCGGTAAGCTGACTTTACTGAGTTGTCTGTGGGCAGGTCACCCCGCACCCCCGGCGGCGTGTTTTCAGAGATGGCCTATCATTGGCCACTGATGGGATCTTACCGTCCCAACGTCTATGCCACTTTTTGTGGCTTGTCTGTCCCGCTGCTGGGGGCGCCTTCGATGGTACTGGACGGTCCCGCCAGCAGGGAAGGCTGGAAAATCCCACCCTGTCTGTTTCAGAACCCGCCCGTTTCCACCGTCCTCATTTCAAGTGGATGGTGGTCGGGCAGGTGGGCCGTCCTGTCAGGTTACCGCTCCAGGCAGCATCGAAAGTGGCCCTGCCTTCGTCATGACGCGAGTCAGCCAGGGTGCAGCATGGGAGAAATGGGGCAAAACAGAAACGGGGCAGGCCATTCAGCCCTTCGAGTCTGCACCGCCATTTAGTTGCATCATGTTTTGTCTCATACACCTCAACCGCATTTATCGACCATCACTCCGTCTCTCTTGCCCTCACCCAACCAAAATTTCTCAATCTCTGTTTTTAAAATTTCAATTGACCCCAAGTATCTGCGGCCTTTTGCTGGAGAGAGTTACAGATTTTCCATCTTTGTTTGGAAAATAGCTCCCTGATTTTCCTCTGGCTTTAAGGTTGTTTCCCAGTGTTCTTGACTCCCCAACCCGGGGAAGTGCTTTCTCTTCCGCTGCCCGATTCTAACCAGTGTCTACAAACTCAAGGATCCACACGGAAGCAGGAAAATAACTTCCTTCCCACATATTTCTTTATTTGACAATTAAATCCTAAGATTCCAATCGGCTAATCCCAGCCTGCCAATGTTATTCTGCCCAGAGACCAACAGGGGGTGTCCTGCTGCTCCCCTGATCGAACCAATGGGGGGCCAAGTCCGTGAACATTTCCAAGGCTGAGATCGATGCGTTTTTAATCAGTCTGGGAATTAAGGGTCACGGAGAGAAGGCAGGAAGGTGGATTTACTGAGTGTCAGATCAGCCATGATCTTTTTAAATGGTGGAGCAGGCTCGAAGGGCTGAATGGCCCACTCCTGCTCCTGTTTCTTATGATGTGGAGATGCCGGCGTTGGACTGGGGTGAGCACAGTAAGAAGTCTTACAACACCAGGTTAAAGTCCAACAGGTTTGTTTCAAACACGAGCTTTCGGAGCACGGCTCCTTCTTCAGGTGAATGGAGAGGCTTGTTCCAGAAATGTTTATATAGACACAGTCAGAGATGCCCCGGAATGCGAGCACCTGCAGGCAATCAAATCATCAAAGATGCAGAGAGAGAGGTAACTCCAGGTTAAAGAGGTGTGAATTGTCCCAAGCCAGTTCAGTCGGTAGGCCTCTGCAAGTCCAGGCTTGTTGGTGGGGGCCGAATGTAATGCGACATGAATCCCAGATCCCGGTTGAGTCCGCATTCATGCGTGCGGAACTTAGCTATAAGTTTTTGCTCAGCAATTTTGCGTTGTCGCGTCTCCTGAAGGCCTCCTTGTAGAATGCTGACCCGGAGATCAGAGGCTGAATGTCCTTGACTGCTGAAGTGTTCCCCAACTGGAAGGGAACAGTCCTGCCTGTTGATAGTCGCACGATGCCCGTTTATTCGTTGTCGCAGTGTCTGCATGGTCTCGCCAATGTACCACGCTTCGGGACATCCTTTCCTGCAGCGTATGAGGTAGACTACATTGGTCGAGTCGCACGAGTATGCGCCGCGTACCTGGTGGGTGGTGTTTCCACGTGTAATGGTGGTGTCCATGTCGATGATCTGGCATGTCTTGCAGAGATTACCCTGGCAGGGTTTTGTGGTGTTGTGGTTGCTGTTCTGAAGGCTGGGTAATTTGCTGCAAACAATGGTTTGTTTGAGGTTGCGCGGTTGTTTGAAGGCCAGTAGTGGGGGTGTGGGGATGACCTTGGTAAGATGTCCATCCTCGCTGATGATGTGTTGGAGGCTGCGAAGAAGATGTCGTAGTTTCTCCGCCCCAGGAAAGTACTGGACGACGAAGGGTACTCTGTCAGTGGTGTCCCGTGTTTGTCTTCTGAGGAGGTCGGTGCGGTTTTTTGCTGTGGCGCGGTGGAACTGTCGATCAATGAGTCGAGCGCCATATCCCGTTCGTACGAGGGCATCTTTCAGCATCTGTAGGTGTCTGTTGCGCTCCTCCTTGTCTGAGCAGATCCTGTGTATACGGAGGGCTTGTCCATAGGGGATGGCTTCTTTAATGTGTTTCGGGTGAAAGCTGGAGAAGTGGAGCATCGTGAGATTATCTGTGGGCTTGCGGTAAAGCGAGGTGCTGAGGTGACCGTCCTTGATGGAGACGAGTGTGTCCAAGAATGGAACTGAATTTGGAGAATAGTCCATGGTGAGTTTGATGGTGGGATGGAACTTATTGATGTCATCGTGTAGTCGATTCAGTGATGTCTCGCCGTGGGTCCAAAGGAAAAAAATGTCATCGATGTATCTGGTGTATAGCATCGGTTGAAAGTCCTGTGTGGTGAGGAAGTCCTGTTCAAACTTGTGCATGAAGATGTTGGCATATTGAGGTGCAAATTTGGTCCCCATGGCTGTTCCGTGCGTCTGGATGAAGAATTTGTTGTCGAAGGTGAAGACGTTGTGGTCTAGAATGAAACGGATGAGTTGCAGAATTGCGTCTGGAGATTGGCAGTTGTCGGTGTTGAGGACTGAGGCTGTTGCAGCAATGCCGTCGTCATGGGGGATGCTGGTGTAGAGTGCCGAGACATCCATTGTGACGAGGAATGTTCCTGGTTCAACTGGTCCATGGGTGCTGAGTTTCTGTAGGAAGTCCGTCGTGTCGCGACAGAAGCTGGGTGTACCTTGTACGATGGGTTTCAAGATGCCCTCGATGTGGCCAGAGAGGTTCTCACACAGGGTCCCATTGCCTGAAACGATAGGACGGCCTGGTGTGTTGGCCTTGTGTATTTTCGGGAGGCAGTAGAGATCTCCAATGCGGGGATTACGTGGGATGAGAGCACGTAGGGTGTTCTGAAGGTCTGGATCTAAGGTCTTGATCAGTCTGCTGAGTTGGCGGATGTGTTCCTTGGTTGGATCTGCGGGTAACTGCCTGTAGTGTTCCTGGTTGTCGAGTTGTCGGTATACTTCTTTGCAGTAGTCTGTTCTGTTCAGTATGACGGTGGCCCCTCCTTTGTCTGCTGGTTTGATGACGATGTTGCGGTTGGTCTTGAGAGTGCGGATGGCGTTGCGTTGTGCTTGGGTGACGTTTGAGGCTGCCTTGTGATTGCGAGTGATGAATCTGGCATTGACACGACTTCTGACGGCTTGAGCATACATGTCGAGTCTAGGGCAGCGGCCTTCCGGAGGGGTCCAATTTGACTCTTTCCTTTTCGGTTGCTGCACTGCAGATCTCGCGGTCTGCTGTTCCGGTTCATTGGTCGTGTCCCTGGGTTCGCTGTCGGCCTCTTGGGGTCTGTGGAAGAATTCCCGGAGCCTCATTCGCCTGATGAATTCCTCCGTATCTGCCGCGAGACTGATGGGGTCCATTTTGGTGGTGGTGCAGAAATTGAGCCCTCTGCTGAGGACTTCGATTTCGTCTGGTTGAAGGGTGTAGTCTGACAAGTTGACAATGGATTTCCCTGTATTGTTTTCGACTGTTGTACCGGGAGAAGCTTGATTGCTGCTGGTGGTGATGCCAAGTTTCTCAAGCTTCCTGTTCTTGGTGTGCATGTAGGTGGCTTGGGACAATTCACACCTCTTTAACCTGGAGTTACCTCTCTCTCTGCATCTTTGATGATTTGATTGCCTGCAGGTGCTCGCATTCCGGGGCATCTCTGACTGTGTCTGTATAAACATTTCTGGAACAAGCCTCTCCATTCACCTGAAGAAGGAGCCGTGCTCCGAAAGCTCGTGTTTGAAACAAACCTGTTGGACTTTAACCTGGTGTTGTAAGACTTCTTCCTGTTTCTTATGGTCTTGTAGTCGAACTAGAGCAGCACATTGACTGAGAGAGACCTAATTGCTCAGAGAGAGATTCAACTGGAATTGGCATTGCGATGTCAGCAGGTTAAAACATGCCCGGTGATGAGTGCCCTGATAGCAGAGAGAGAACCTCCCATTTGAAATATAATTGGAAGGGTTGCCTCATGAGGAAAGGTTGAACAGATTGGGCCTCTACCAAGTGGAAGTCAGAGGAATGAGCAATGAACTTTTGAAACGTCTAAAATTCTGAGGAGGCAGAAGAGGATACACACTGAGAGGATGTGTCCCCTCGTCGGGGAATTTAGAACCAGGGAGCATAGTTTTAGATTAAGGAGTTACCCATTTGAAACAGAGATGAGGATTCCTCCCCCCCCCCCCCCCCCCCCCCCCCCCCGCACAGCCATTGAGGTTAATTCATTCAATATATTGAAGGCTGAGTTAGACAGTTTCTTGAACCACAGGGGAGTCAAGACTCCTGGGAAACCGGCAGGGAGATGAAGTTGAGGTCATGATCAGATCGGCCATGAGGTTACTGAATGGTGGAGTGGGCTCGAGGGGCCGAATGGCCTACTCCTGTTCCTAATTCCTTTGACCCTATGCTCTTAACTGGAACCAGAGGAGACTTTCCCCGGTTGGTCAAGCAGAAACATTTGAGGTTCAGGGTTAGTGGGTAGAGCTGAAATGTGGGATTGCTTGCCGTTATGTTACTAATCGCCCCCTTCTCCGCCATATAATTTGTTGATAATTACCTTTCCAGCTAAGTAAAGCATGTGAGTATCAACGTCATAGAAAGGAAACAGGAGACCGGAGAGTCCATCGATTTCTTCTTCCTTTATTGGCATAGATAAGTCTTCCTGATAAAAGAAGGAATGTCCAAGTTAAATAAAAGCCTGAGGCCTGGACTAAAGGTCTGGGAAATATGAGTTCAAATCCCACCCCAGCAGTTGGGACATTTAAATTCAGTTAATTAAATATACCAGGACTTAAAAAGCTAGTATAAATGCACTTACTGGTTGTTGTAAAAACCTATCTGGTTTGCTGATGTCCTTGGAGTATTGTTGTCTTTATCTTGGTCTGGTCCCTATGTGACTTCAGCCCCCCCCCCAGGAATGTTGTTAACTCACAACTGTCCTTTGATGTGATCTAACGGGCAAGTCAGCCACGTGGAAATGGGCAATAATTGTTGGTCTATCCAGCATCGGCCACATTCCATGAATGTTTTGTTTTTTAAAACCTGGTCGCATCTCTCAGGAACACCTTAAAGAATTATTCCCTTGTCAAGTAAGAAACCTCAACCACCATTTTAATCACAGGAAGATTTTCCTAGACAGAAATGTGATGAACCACCTGTTGATGCTGGTGAAGGGAAGAATGTTGGCTAGGAGCAGGGCTTTTCAAAGTACAGGTCATGACCTGAGGGTGGGTCACTGATGGGTGTCGGGTCGGTCACGGAGTAATCGGTGGAAGTGTTCCTGTGGTGGTTCCGATCATTGAAGAACCCAATGGCTCCTACCGGCATTTTTATTAAGAACAGCAGCCGCTGCCACCTTTTAAATGAGAAAGAATGGAGGCTATGTGCACTCTTCCAGCCTTAGGGGGCACCGGTGAGCAGGTCATGCACCCTGCACGTACACTTGACGTTAAGCTCCCTGTAAGTACATGTTTGTGCTGCCAAATCACAGAGAGTTTCTTCCATTTGCTAGCTTCTAGCAAGCAGGACAAGTGGACTGTGAAGATAAATTGTTTTCTTACAAGAAAGAGACAGCCAAAGACACAAATAGGCAGTGTACCTACTGGCCAGGATCTAGCATCTTAGTCTGCTGGAGAGAGCTGCTCAGGAGAGTCCAGGGCAGGATAGGGCAGTGCTAGCATTAGCTCTGTACAGAACTCCAGGGCCTTTGGTTAACAGCCTACAAAGAAGAAACCTAACTTGGGAACAAAGCAGAATAAAGATGACTTCTAGAGGTATGGTTTTGTCAATTGTATCAAGGCAAAAAAGGATACAAAGCCCATGTATATGCAGGAAAGTGCTGGCAAATGAGAAATGTTTCAGATTTTGAAAGAGAAGTGGTGGGTGTAAAATCCCTTCTGAGGTGGATACCCCAGAAACAGTTATTAACTTACAGCTGACTCAAAATGAAAAAAAAACTACACTGCTGTATCTGACCTGTGACAGCACATTAAAACACGGCAAAAGTCCATGAGACTGTCAGCATTCTGGAGTAGCATCTCCCAGTGGATGAGTAAAGTGCTGAGTAAAACAAGCATTTTGTTGCTTTTTCCCATCACGACGACCTACATGTGCGAGGTTGGACTTTCTATTTTCACAAAGAGGAAGATGGCACAAAGGAACCGGCTGAAGTCCGCGCCTGTTATGTGCATTGCCCTCTACTCCATTGAACCTGATTGGAGTGAGATTGTGAGGACCGAGCAGGCTCCCCTTTCCCATTAAAGTTAAGCGAACGTGGCGTGTGTCGCGAAGGTTGGACGATTGGCAAAAGTGGGCGCCGGGGAAAAGAAGTTTGAGAAACACTGGCCCAGAGGGTAGGAGAGACGACCCATTTCTTGCCACCCTCACATGCCCATTGCTGGTGAATTAAGAATTGTTGAAGAATTGGGCACAGTTAATATGTGCAAATTTTGCTTGTTGCCCACTCCTTACATCTCGGATGGAACTCACTGGCCATCAGTTTAATTTAATTCTAATATTAAAATAACTTTTTTTAAAAAGTAATTCTCAGGATGTGGGTGTCACTGGGAAGGCTATCAGTTACTACCCTCCCCTGGGAAAGTGAGGGTGCCGTCTTCATCTGCTGGGAGCAGCTACGATATAGTCGCGTGGTTTGTTCTGCCACGTCCGGGGGCAGGTAAGACTGAACCACATTGACGTGGGACTGATATAGGTCAGAGTGGATGAGGACAGCAGCATTCCTTCCTTCAGGAACATTAATGAGCCGGTTAGAAGCTGGCGGTCATGTGATGAAACTCTCGGGAACATGTCCAACCAAGGTTGGCATCTCGAATCCCATTGCCCCTTGACCGTCACACTGAGCATTTGCACTGCAGCAGGGTCAGTCCTTGATGCCAACCGTCACTTCAGGCAACTGCATTCCGCAGAAGGCTCCGTCCCTACTTGGATTTCCAGTTTATTAAAGGCCTAAGAGATCCTGTTCAAGTTGTTTTTTTTTGTTGCACTGACCTGATCCCAGAGTGCAATCTGCCTGGTATTCCATCTGGACACGCCTGTGGTGAGCAACCTCTTTGTATTCCCCAGGATCACCACCCGGTTCACTTTGTGATTCTTGCAGTTTGCTTCCTGTAAAGACAGAGGAGATGACTTTGGTTATATTTTATATTGTCTTGCAGCAAAATGGCTTCCATGGATCCTTATTAACCCTATGAGCTGTTCCCCGTATTGAATATTGTTGAACAGGACACAGTCTAAATCAACGAGTGTCGGTTAGAATAATGCATTAAACGTCAGATCAGGTTTGGAAAGGAAAAATTAAGGAAAACAAAGATTCAGTTTCCAGAGAGATGAAAGAGACAAGGAGGAAATGGAAAAGATAAGTCATTTAATATTTAAAAAGGAACTCCAACAGCAATTAAAAGCTGACAGAATGAGACTCCACGCTTGTAAAAAAAAATCTTCAGTACCAGAGAGATAGTTTGGCAATAATTAAGATGTATCATGTTAAAGTGGATACATACACTGAAAAGGACAATTCCGAACATTCTGCAGCAAGTTCAGTCTGTATCTACGACGTCAGGACAACAACTTCACACTGTTCGATACACGTAAACGGGGAGCCAGACAGTGAGATGCCGTCTCAAGAAAGTTTAAAAACGTTGTCAACTCACATATAAATGTAACAAGGGGTAAAACGTACACAGAGCCTTGCTAGATACAAGTGCAGGAGTTGTTGAATTGGACCTTCAATGTTGTAATTATACCTCCAACCGCCGGCATTTCCATCTACTTAGCCTCTCTGCTCATAATGTTGCCTCGTATTTTCATCTCTGAATTATCTCCTCTGAACGGCTATTTTTAAATATAATATTGAAACTTTCTTGGACTGGTATAGACTTCAACCTCTAGTAAGTTAACATGGCTCAAAGGCTTCAAGGGGAAATGACTAGTTGAAATACTAAACCATCTTGTATGGTGCATTATTCATGGTGTAACGTAATAGAGAAGCCAGGCAGCAGTTTAAATATTTAACTCTCTGAAATATATCTGCGTTGCTTTTTCTGCAAAAATCGAACCAATCAAGATCAACTTGTGAGCTCAATGTTTCATAAGATTGACCTCGCAAGACATCAGTGATTGGAGTGGAGAGGGTTCCTCAGGTTCACAAGGAGTGTGGGCATCGACACCAACCTGCCTTTCTGAAAACTGTCAGTGACCTTGGTCAGTGACATTAACCTTGTGTCATACTTGGATCGCTCAGCCATGGATTCTGCTCTTTCCTTCTCATTCCCGGAGTAATTTGGGTTGTGGTGAGTATCGCAGGCTGCTTTCCGATAAGCCAAAGTGCCGTTCTTGTACTGCGATGCCAGGCGTCTTGCTGATTTATCCTTCAATAAACTTCAACCCATCTAAAACTCTATCTAAAACTCCACTCAGACAGACCAAAACTGTACTCCAAATGTTGTCTCAGCAAAACCCGATACATTTGCAGCAAGACTTCCATATCCTTCTCCAATAGTTTGCTGCACCTGTATGTTAACTTTGAGTTTCTTGCACAAGGACATCCAAATCCCTCTGAAAATCACAGAATTGTTTTGGTGTGGAAGGAGGCCATTTGGCCCATTGTGTCTCCACCAGCTCGCCAAACAAACATCATGGCTGAGTGCCGTTCCTCTTCCTTTTCCCCATACTCCTGCACATTGTTTCTATTCAAGTGATCATCTAACGCCCTCTTGAATGCCTCAATTTAACCTGCCTCCACCACACTTCCAGGCCGTGCATACCAGACCCCCAACCACTCACTGAGTGAAAAGGTTTTTTTTTTCACGTCAATTTTGCTTCTTTTGAAAATCACTTCAAATCTGTGCCCTCTCGTCCTTGAACCTTTTCCCAGGGGAGTGGTTTCTGTCCTCAGAACTGAGGTTTCTCATCCCTGGATCCTCTCTTGCAAACAACTTGTTCAGATTTTCTCAGAAACATTTGGGGCGGGATTCTCTGATCTTGAGGCTAAGTGTTGTCGCCGTCGTAAACGCCGTCGCGTTTCTCGATGGCGTCAACGTGGCCTGGCCTCAGGAGCAGCGATTCTGACCCCTACCGGGGGCCAGCATGGCACGGGAGCAACCCGCGCCGTTCCAGCTGCCGATCCTGGTGTCAGATGGGCGCCACGGGTCTGCGCATGCACAGTGGGACCGGCGCGATTGTGGCGCATGCGCGGTGGCTCCCTTCTCCGCGCCGACCCCGACGCAACGTGGCGTAGGGCTACAAGGGCCGACACGGAATAAAAGGGGCCCCAGCCCAAGAGGCTGGCCTGCCGATCGGTGGGCTGCGATTGTGGGCCAGGGCACAGCGGAGGACCCCCCCTCCCCCGGGGTCGGTCCCCCCCCCCCCCCCCAAACAGGCCACACCCGGATCCATTCACGCCGAGGTCCCGCCGGGTAAGACCAGGTTACAACGGCGCCAGCGGGCTCGATCTTTCCAAAAATTGCCGGGGTATGGGGGGCTGCGTAGAGCGGCCCCCGACCAGCGCCACGCCAACTGGTGGCATGGTGGCATTCGCGCGGCCCCCCCTCGGGGATTCTCCGACCCGGCACGGCCTCGGAGAATCCCGCCCTCGAATTATTTACCTGCAGTACTCGGCCAGAGCGCGGCTCGATCACCCTCAGCCTCTTGTCCTTGCAGGTGGTGGCAAACAGGCTTCCGTCTGTGTTAAAGGACATGCAGAGGATAACATCTGAATGACAGTCGATCATCTTCACAGGCTCACCAGTGTCCAGGTTCCAGATCAGGATCTAGGAAAATGAAATGGTCACAGGTTGAGAAGCACAAAATCATCTTATTCTTATGGACCATCGACCCCACTGCCTGCCTTTGATTAATAAGGGGGTCAGAGGTTATGGGGAGAAGGCAGGAGAATGGGGATGAGAAGAATATCAGCCATGATTGAATGGCGGAGCAGACTCGATGGGCCGAGTGGCCTAATTCTGCTCCTATGTCTTATGGTCTTATGAATTTGACTTCGTTGGCAAACATGCCTGACATCGTCATTTTCCTTTGTTGGAGGCTGAGATTTTCCTTCGAGTTTGATCAGATATTGATTAGATTTTGGAATTAGATATTGAGCGGGATTCTCCGATTCCCCAGCCGTATGTTTCTCAGTCGCACGACATTCGCTCACGGTGGGGTTCTACCTTCCTGCCGGCTGTCAATGGGGATTTTCCATTGTAACCACTCCACGCCATCGGGAAACTCACAGATTGGGTTGTGCCACTGGAGGGAAAGGTGAATCGCAAACGGCCAGAGAATTCCGGCCAATAACTCTCTTTTTGTACATCCCTCCCTGGCAGTCAGTGAGGACTTTTCTCCCTTTTTTTCCCCAATTTTCTTTTTTTGTTGCTGATGTGAGGTTTTTGCTCACCCAGTGAAGGACTGGCGGTGTAGAAGAATGGAGAAGAAGGATGGGTTTTCCATCTCAGACATGGTTCGAGACTGAGGGAAGTGGCCGAGGCTCTGCCTTGACACCATATCAGGAGATCAACCCCGACTCCACCAATGGGATCATTTCCACTTACCGTGACGGCCAATGGTTTTGCTGAGTGTGGTTTCCAATGGCTGCCACATCAGTGCATTCTGCCATTTGAGTTAAAATGCCCAAGACACATCCTGTGAGGTGCCAGAGGAGGTTTTCGCTCCATCAGTCTGCTGGGCTTCATACTCGTGTCTCAGGCTAATGGGGGAGTGCATACTTCCCAGCCCCAGGGAGAAGGTGTTTACACTTCTTCTCCTTGGCCTGTTTCGATCTTGTGAAACGATCAATCACTTGAACACGCGTTTCTTCATCCGGCCTTGCAGCTGTTCCCCGAGGTGACACAGAAATCTGGAGCGCGGCCCAGGTTACTGCAGAGTCGTTGAAGTGTCCGTGGCCAGACACTGTCGTGGCCAGACACCGTGCTCGATACATACAAGGCAAAGCTCCCATTCCTCGGCACCAAAGGCGTGGCCGTCATATTTGATCGCATAGCATTAAGACAATGCCCCATAAATAACCTGGCTCTAAAACACTCTGTGACCGTGAAGATGTGAGAAGGCGTTGATGCAAGAAAGACTTGCATTTGTATAGCGCCTTTCACAAACTCAGGATGTGTCAAAGCACATTACAACTAAGTAAGTACTTTTGAAGTGCAGTAACTGTTGTAATGTAGGACACATGGCAGCCGATGTAGGCACAGCAAGCTCCCACATACAGCAATTAACTAATTAAAACATAATGGGTGGGATTTTTGAGCCCCCCTACCCCCCCTTTCCGGTGCTGCCAGTGAGATCTTCCCATCCTGCTCACATAGGCGGTGTTTTGGAGGTTCGCCCATCCTGCCACTGGGGAACACGCTGTGGGAAGTTGCCCCTCCGGCGGGAATGGAAGATCCCACGCACACTCTGCCGGGTGATATTTGTTGAGGGATAAATGTTGCCATAGGCACCGGGAAGAAAAGCCTTGCCCTTCTTTGAATAACGGCGGGGAATCTTTTGGGCTGGATTCTCCGTCGGCGGGATCCACGTTTCGCCGGCTGAGCGCTCGCGCCCGCCGATTTCCCGGTGGCGTGGGGGTGCCCCCAAGGGGAAACCCCATTGGCCGACTGCCGGGACAGCACTCCCTATAGTGCATCACTCCCCCGGTACGGTCTGTGCTCAGATGTCTCCTGGAGCAAACATGAAGCAGGAGAGGGAGAGAACTCACGGAATCCTTTACCTTATAATCGTAAGCTGCGCTAAACAAGATATTATTGGTTGTGGGGTGCCACTCTATGAGGCCAACACGTCGACTGTGTCCATATAGTTCCAGAATGGATTCTGTCATATTCCGCTTCAGTCCACCTTCTGGAATCTCCCATAGTCTCACCTGGAAACAACAAGAGAATGAATCATTTAAGACGCAGCGGTTATAGGATTTTAATAAAATGGAACAAGAGGTCACAAAGGATCGTTATTCTGTGGAACTCCTGTCCCCAGGTGGAGTCTGGGTCAGTCAATTTATTCAAGGTTGAGGCCGACAGATTTTCGCTATGCGAGAGAGTCAAGGGGGCGGTGAGGGGGGGTGGCAGGAAAGTGGGGTTGAGACCACAACCAGATCACCCACGGCAGAGCAAGGCTCGAAGGGCCGAATGGCCTATTCCTGCTCCTATATTCCCACGACACCTTTCAATGAGTCACCAGAAATAAAACTCTGGCTTTCCTAAATCCTATTAGACATCGTCACTGTCCGTGTGGAGTTTGCACATTCTCCCCATGTCTGCGTGGGTTTCACCCCCACAACCCAAAAAGATGTGCAGGGTAGGTAGATTGGCCATGCTAAATTGCCTCTTAATTGGAAAAAAAATAATTGGGTACTCTAAATTATTTTAAAAAAAGGAGAATTGACCTGTATAAGAAGGACGAGTTGCATCTAAACTGGAGAGGCATAAATATCCTGGCCGCGACGTTTGCTGGTGTCACACAGGAGGGTTTAAACTAGTCTGGCAGGGGGGTGGGTACCGGAGCAATAGGTCAGAAGGTGAAAACATTGAGGGAGAACTAGGGAATAGGGCCAGTATGGCTCTGAGGGAGAGCAGACAGGGAGATGTTGCTGAAAACAGCGGGACCGGTGGCCTGAAGTGCATATGTTTTAATGCAAGAAGAATTATGGGTAAGGCAGATGAACTTGGAGCTTGGATTAGTACTTGGAACTATGATGTTGTTGCCATTACAGAGACCTGGTTGAGGGAAGGACAGGATTGGCAGCTAAACGTTCCAGGATTTAGATGTTTCAGGCGGGATAGAGGAGGATGTAAAAGGGGTGGAGGAGTTGCGCTACTGGTTAGGGAGAATATCACAGCTGTACTACGGGAGGACACCTCAGAGGGTAGCGAGGCTATATGGGTGGAGATCAGAAATAAGAAGGGTGCAGTCACAATGTTGGGGGTTTACAACAGGCCTCCCAACAGTCAGCGGGAGATAGAGGAGCAGACAGGTAGACAGATTTTGTAAATGAGTAAAAACAACAGGGTTGTTGTGATGGGAGACTTCAACTTCCCCAATATTGACTGAGACTCACTTAGTGCTAGGGGCCTGGACGGGGCAGAGTTTGTAAGGAGATCCAGGAGGGCTTCTGAAAACAATATGTAGACAGTCCAACTAGGGAAGGGGCTGTACTGGACCTGGTATTGGGGAATGAGCCCGGCCAGGTGGTAGAAGTTTCAGTAGGGGAGCATTTCGGGAACAGTGACCATAATTCAGTAAGTTTTAAAGTGCTGGTGGACAAGGATAAGAGTGGTCCTCGGATGAATGTGCTAAATTGGGGGAAGGCTAATTATAACAATATTAGGTGGGAACTGAAGAACCTAGATTGGGGGCGGATGTTTGAGGCAAAATCAACATCTGACATGTGGGAGGCTTTCAAATGTCAGTTGAAAGGAATTCAGGACCGGCATGTTCCTGTACGGAAGAAGGATAAATATAACACATTTTGGGAACCTTGGATAATGAGAGATATTGTAGGCCTCGTCAAAAAGAAAAAGGAGGCATTTGTCAGGGCTAGAAGGCTGGGAACAGACGAAGCCTGTGTGGAATATAAGGAAAGTAATATAAGGGTGTGTAGATAGCCTGGGTCACATTGAGATCCAAAAAGACGAGGTGTTGGGCGTCTTGAAAAATATTAAGGTGGATAAGCCCCAGGGCCTGATGGGATCTACCCCAGAATACTGAAGAGGAAATTGCTGAGCCTTGACAGAAATCTCTGGATCCTCACTGTCTTCAGGTGATGTCTCAGAGGACTGGAGACTAGCCAATGTTGTTCCTTTGTTTAAGAAGGGTAGCAAGGATAATCCAGGGAACTACAGGCCGGTGAGCCTTACATCAGTGGTAGGGAAATTACTGGAGAGAATTCTTCCAGACAGGATCTACTCCCATTTGGAAGCAAATGGACGTATTAGTGACAGGCTGCATGGTTTTGTGAAGGGGAGGTCGTGTCTCACTAACTTGACAGAGTTTTTCAAAGAGGTCACAAAGATGATTGATGCAGGTAGGGCAGTGGATGTTGTCTATATGGACTTCAGTAAGGCCTTTGACAAGGTCCCTCATGGCAGACTGGTACAGAAGGTAAAGTCACACGGGATCAGAACTGGCTAGGTCATAGAAGGCAGAGAGTAGCAATGGAAGGGTGCTTTTCTGATTGGAGGGCTGTGACTAGTGGTGTTCCGCAGGGATCAGTGTTGGGACCTTTGCTGTTCGTTGTATATATAAATGATTTGGAGGAAAATGTAACTGATCTGATTAGTAAGTTTGCAGACGACACAAAGGTAGGTGGAATTGTGGATACGATGAGGACTGTCAGAGGATACAGCAGGATTTAGATCGTTTGGAGATTTGGGCGGAGAGATGGCAGATGGAGTTTAATCTGGACAAATGTGAGGTAATGCATTTTGGAAGGTCTAATGCAGGTAGGGAATATACAGTGAATGGTAGAACCCTCAAGAGTATTGACAGTCAGAGAGATCTAGGTGTACAGGTCCACAGGTCACTGAAAGGGGCAACACAGGTGGAGAAGGTCGTCAAGAAGGCAGACGGCATGCTTGCCTTCATTGGCCGGGGCAATGAGTATAAGAATTGGCAAGTCATGTTGCAGCTGTATAGAACCTTAGTTAGGCCACACTTGGAGTATAGTGTTCAATTCTGGTCGCCACACTACCAGAAGGATGTGGAGGCTTTAGAGAGGGTGCAGAAGAGTTTTTTTTTTTTTACATAGAATTTACAGTGCATTAGGAGGCCATTCGGCCCATCGAGTCTGCACCGGCTCCTGGAAAGAGCACCCTACCCAAGGATAACACCTCCACCCTAACCCATAACCCAGTAACCCCACACAACACTAAGGGCAATTTTGGACACTAAGGGCAATTTATCATGGCCAATCCACCTAACCTGCACATCTTTGGACTGTGGGAGGAAACCGGAGCACCCGGAGGAAACCCACGCACACACGGGGAGGATGTGCAGACTCCGCACAGACAGTGACCCAAGCCGGAATCGAACCTGGGACCCTGGAGCTGTGAAGCGATTGTGCTATCCACAATGCTACCTTGCTGCCCTAGCATGTTTTACCAGGATGTTGCCTGGTATGGAGGGCATTAGCTATGAGGAGCGGTTGAACAAACTCGGTTTGTTCTCACTGGAACGACGGAGGGTGAGGGGCGACCTGAGAGGTCAACAAACTATATGGGGCATAGACAGAGTGGATAGTCAAGAGGCTTTTCCCCAGGGTAGAAGGGTCAATTACTAGGGGGCATAGGTTTAAGGTGCGAGGGGCAAGGTTTAGAGGAGATGTACGAGGCAAGTTTTTTACACAGAGGGTAGTGGGTGCGCAACTCGCTGCCGGAGGAGGTGGTGGAAGCAGGGACGATAGTGACGTTTAAGGGCATATTGACAAATACATGAATAGGATGGGAATAGAGGGATACGGACCCAGGAGGTGTAGAAGACTTTAGTTTAGATGGGCAGCATGGTCAGCACAGGCTTGGAGGGCCGAAGGGCCAGTTCCTGTGCTGCACTTTTCTTTGTTCTTTGTTCTAATAATCCAATAGCTCCCATACTGGGAGACTCCAAAAGGTATTTCAGCAATAATTCTGGAACAAAAGTCATCTTATAATGTTGTTAATCAATTATAACCCGTTGGATTCCACGCACGGCAACATGGAGACGGGCCTTCTTTGCAATTGTAGCTCCTCCTTCCTGAATTCCAGCTCTACAATCTTCCTGTTACAGCAGCAGTCTGTTTGTCCAATAGAGTGGCCTCAACCCTCCCTTCCTTGCTAAACCCATCACAGCTGCTAATCACCATTTCTGTGAAGAAACGTTTTCTTGCCATCTGACTTAAAACTTGCCTCCTCCACCTTGTCCATCCCCATTTTCCAATCCTCTGAGATCTCGGTGCTCCTGAAATTTCTGCCTCTTGGGCATCTCGCTCCAGTGTTGGTGGCTGTGCCCTCAGCTGCCATCGTTCCCAAGCTCAGGATTTCCCTTCCCTCACCTTCTCATCCCTCCAGCCTTCTCTCCCCCTTTAAAGAAAAATGTGGAGATGCCGGCGCTAGACTGGGTGGGCACAGTAAGAAGTCTCACAACACCAGGTTAAAGTCCAACAGGTTTGTTTCGAATCACTAGCTTTCGGTGCGCAGCTCCTTCCTCAGGTTTAAACAAAGAAAAGGCATTGCCATTAACAATAATAATAATCTTCAATATTGTCACAAGTAGGCTGACATTAACACTGCAATGAAGTTACTGTGAAAAGCACCTAGTCGCCACATTCCAGCGCCTGTTCGGGTACACGGAGGGAGAATTCAGAATGCCCTTAAAAGCACATCTTTCGGGGCTTGTGGGAAGAAACCT